>NC_092710.1:282640417-283840417 GCF_047496885.1 Scyliorhinus torazame | reverse complement strand
CCAGCCATCCATGTTCCAGACCTTGACCGCCTCATGGTGCTGCAGAAAGTGCAGCGATCCAGGGACCAGCAGAAGATCATGTATGATGCTCATGCCAAGGATCTACCTGCGCTGGCTCCAGACGATGTTGTTCGTGTCCAGTTGCCTGAGGGAGGTTGGTCAGCTCCAGCTATTGTCGTCAGGCAGGCTGCCCCCAGGTCTTTCGTTGTCCAAATGGCTGATGGCTCCATTCTATGGCGCAACAGGAGGGTGCGACGAAAAGTTCCCTGCCCACCGCCTGGCCGCACTTCTCCGCATGTCATCATGTCTCCTCCGGCCATCTCACACCACAAGGCCACCGATCTGGCAGCGATCCCGCCTCTCCATGAGGCCACCGACATGGCAGCAATCCAGCCTGTCCAAGTGCCGGCGCCCCCCCCTCCACCTCTGAGGCGATCAACAAGAATTTGTCGCCCGCCATAAAGACTGAATCTACAGACTTAAATCTTGTAAATTTTGTTCAGTTTGCTCTGTATCTGCACGATAGACACCTTCCCATGTACATATGTTCATTCACTCACCACTTGTATATAATCATGCATGTATATATATTGCCACGTTCCAAAATTTACTTCAAAAAGGGGAGACGTCATAATCTCCACTCATGTACATAATGAGATGCAGACAGGCAGTGATTGACACACAGGATAATCAATGAACACACACGACACATTACAACCAATCACCAGACAGGACACCACCACTATAAAGCCCACAGAGCATCAAGACTCTCCCTCTCTCTACAGGACACAGCGACTGAGGCACGATCAATTTGACTTAAAGACGAAAGTTGAATCCAAACTGTGGCTTTATTGGTATCAGATGTGTGGCCTCCCACAGAAGCTGGCGAAATGGCTGCAAGCTGGAGGACACACATATTTATAACCCACCTCCTGGGCGGAGCCAGCAGGCAGGGGCCACAGGCGAACCTGTAGTGCAGGTTGTACCATACAACCTCTAATATAAGTACAACAGTGGTTTACCACATTCACCCCCTGTTAAAATTGAGTCCGGCGGGGGTGGTGGATAACTATATACAATCATGATTTTAATATTTACAGAGCAAAACAAATGTCTCTTGGCGTCCGGTGGACCGGTCAGAGGTTCAGCCGGTCCGGCGCCTTGATGGTCCTTTGAGAGCGATGAAGTGGTGATGGAGATGTTGGTGCTGACCTGGTCGAGGGTGACTCCGGGAGCGTGCCAAAATCTTCTTCATTGACGGACGTGGGCAGGGGGGGGGGGAAACGGATGGTCCTGAGGGGGGTTGGTGTTGCAAGCGACGGGGGAGGGGAGGGTGGCACCAGAGGCAACGGGGGTGGTGTGGGGGTGGAACCTGGTGCCAGGTCCCTGAGGGAGACAGCATCCTGGCGGCCATCGGGGAACGCCACGTAGGCGTACTGGGGGTTTGCGTGGAGCAAGTGTACCCTCTCCACCAACGGGTCCGCCTTGTGGAATCGCACATGTTTACAAAAAAGTACGGTCCCCGGAGCTGTGAGCCAAGTCAGGAGCGACACCCCGGATGTGGACATCCTGGGGAAGGCAAAAATACGTTCACGCGGTGTTTTGTTAGTGGCAGTGCAAAGTAATGAGCGAATGGAATGTAGTGCATCAGGGAGGACCTCTTGCCAGCGTGCGGCCGGGAGATTTGTGGACCATAGGGCCAGCTGGACGGCCCTCCATACCGTCCCATTCTCCCTTTCTACCTGTCCGTTTCCCCGGGGTTTGTCATTCTGCTAGAGGCAATACCCCTGCTGAGCAGGAACTGATGCAGCTCATCACTCATGAATGAGGATCCCCTGTCACTGTGGATGTAGGCGGGGAAACCGAACAGAGTGAAGATCGAATTGAGGGCTTGAATGACGGTGGCAGACGTCATGTTGGGGCATGGGATGGCGAAGGGGAACCGGGAGTATTCGTCGATCACACTGAGGAAATATGTGTGATGATCGATGGAGGGGAGGGGGCCTTTGAAGTCCATGCTGAGGCGTTCAAAGGGGCAGGAGGCCTTCACCAGGTGCGCACGGTCCGGCCGGTAGAAGTGCGGCTTGCACTCCGCACAGACCTGGGAGTACCTGGTGATTGTCCTTACTTCCTCAACGGAGACGGGCAAATTTTGTGCCTGAATGAAGTGGTACAACCGTGTGACCCCTGGGTGATAAAGGCTGTTGTGCAGGGTCCGGAGTCGCTCTACCTGTGCGCTGGCACATGTACCTCGGGATAGGGCGTCTGGGGACTCGTTGAGTTTGCCAGGGCGATACCTAATCTTGTAATTATAGGTGGAGAGCTCGATTCTCCACCGCAAGAGTTTATCATTTTTGATCTTGCCCCGCTGTGTGTTGTTGAACATAAAGGCTACCGACCATTGGTCAGTGACAAGAGTGAATCTCCTGCCGGCCAGGTAATGCCTCTAATGCCGCACAGTTTCAACGATAGCTTGGGCCTCTTTTTCGACGGATGAGTGCCGAATTTCAGACGCATGAAGGGTGCAGGAAAAGAATGCCACATGCCTGTCTGCCTGATTGAGGGTGGCGGTAAGGGCGACATCTGATGCGTCGCTTTCTACTTGGAAGAGCAGTGTTTCATCGACAGCGTGCATTGTGGCTTTGGCAATATCAGCTCTGATCCGGGCGAAGGCCTGTTGGGCCTCGGCTGTCGGGGGAAACTGGGTGGACTGTATGAGTGGACGGGCCTTGTCCACATAGTTTGGGACCCACTGCACGTAATATGAAAAGATCCCCAGGCAGCGTTTGAGGGCCTTGGGGCAGTGGGGGAGGGGGAGTTCCATGAGGGGGCGCATGCGGTCGGGATTGGGCCCCAGAACTCCGTTCGGGACCACATAGCCGAGGATGGCTAAGCGGTTCGTGCTGAACACACACTTCTCCTTGTCGTAAGTGAGGTTTAGGAGAGTAGCGGTGTGGAGAAATTTAGCAAGGTTGGCGTCATTCTCCTGCTGATCATGGCTGCACATGGTGACATTGTCTAGGTACGGAAACGTGACCAGCAAACCGTACCAGTCGACCATTCGGTCCATCTCCCTTTGGAAGACCGAGACCCCATTAGTGACGCCGAAGGGGACCCCAAGGAAGTGACATAGACGGCCGTCTGCCTCGAAGGCTGTGTATGGACGGTCCGATTTACGGATGGGGAGCTGGTGGTAAGCGGATTTCAGGTCCACCGTTGAGAAGACTCAGTACTGTGCAATCTGGTTAACCATGTCAGATATGCGTAGGAGGTGGTACGCGTCGGGCTGTGTGTACCTGTTGATGATCTGGCTGTAGTCCATGACCATTCGGTGTTTCTCCCCAGATTTAACCACTACCACTTGAGCTCTCCAGGGCCTGTTGCTGGCCTCGATGATGCCTTCCCGAAGCAACCACTGGACTTCGGACCTGATGAAGCTCTTATCCTGGGTGCTATACCGTCTGCTCCTGGTGGCGATGGGTTTGCAATCTGGAGTTAGATTAGCAAAGAGGGAACGTGGGTCCACCTTTAGGGTCGCGAGGCCGCACACAGTGAGGGGTGGTAAGGGTCCGCCGAATTTAAGGGTCAGGCTCCGGAGGTTGCACTGGAAATGCATGCCGAGGCTAAGTGCAGTGCAGAGGTTAGGGAGAATGTAGAGGCGGAAGCCGTGGATTTCTACGCCCTGGACCGTGAGCGTACAGTACCCCCCGGATTGCTACGCAATGGGATCCGGAGGCCAGGGAGATTTTTTGATTGGCGGGGTGTATCGTGAGGGAGCAGCGCCTTACCGTGTCCGGGTGTATAAAGCTCTCGGTGCTCCCGGAGTCCAGCAGGCAAGAGGTCACATGGCCGTCGACTTTCACGCTGGTGGATGCGTTGGTCAGGTTATGCAGGTGAGACTGGTCGAGTGACATGGAGGCAAGCCTTGGTTGGTCGTCGGGCAATAGGGCGGCCGTTGAGTTCAGATCTTGGAACGCTGGTGGTGTCCATGTGCTGAGGGGTATACAAGGTGGCGGTACCCGGAGATCTTGGGGTTACAAAATGGCAGCGCCCATGGAATGCACATTGCGGGAGTGGAGCAAGATGGTGGCGCCCATGAAACACACGTGTTGCGCGGAGGGAAGATGGCGGTGCCCACTGATCGCACATGATCTGGAGGGGGGGGGGAGAAGACGGCGGTGCCCATTGTCCGTGACTGGGGGGTGTGGGGGTGATCGCGGCCACTGAGCGGGCCTGGCACACCGCGGCAAAGTGGCCCTTCTTCCCGCAGGCTTTACAAAGGGCGGCGCGGGCCGGGCAGCATTGGCGGGGGTGCTTTTGCTGGCCGCAAAAGTAGCATCAGGCCCCCCCCGGGGTTTTCTGGCTGGCGTGTAGCGCAGGCGTATTGGGTGGGCAGTGCCCCTGCTGGGGCCGCTGCCTGTGAAGTCCATGAAGCGTAGGAGGGGTGGGCCGCGAGGCTGGGGGCGTAGGACTGGACGTTGCGTAGGGCGACCATCATGGAGAGCGCTAGCATTTTAGTCTCTGCAAGGTCGCGCGTGGCCCCTTCTAGGAGCCGCTGACGTATGATATCTGACCCAATTCCGGTCACAAAGGCATCCCTCATAAGGAGGTCTGAGTGTTCCTTAGCTGTAACGTCCTGGCAGTCACAGTCCCGGACTTGTGGGATTAGGGCCCTCCAGAAGTCTTCTGTGGACTCACCCAGTAGTTGAGAATGAGTTGCGAGCGTGTGAGTGCGGATCCAGCTGCAGGCGATCTGGTTTAATACGGAGGCCCATCCTTCGAAACTGATACCAATAAATTGAGGCACAATCAATGTGACTTAAAGACGAAAGTTGAATCCAAACTGAGGCTTTATTGGTATCAGATGTATGGCCTCCCACAGCAGCTGGCGAAATGGCTGCGAGCTGGAGGACATGCATATTTATACCCCGCCTCCTGGGCGGAGCCAGCAGGCAGGGGCCACAGGCGAACCTGTAGTGCAGGTTCTACCATGGGCGTCATTCTCCGACCCCCCAGAGGGTCGGAGAATGGCCGTTGGCCGCCGTGAATCCCGCCCCCGCCGGTTGCCGAAGTCTCCGAAGGGAGAAAAGTCGGCGGGCGTTAATGTCGCCGCTACCGTCGGAGAATGTCACGGGTCTGCGCAAGGCAGCCGATTTTCGGCCTGCCGATATTCTCCCTTCCGGATGGGCCGAAGTCCCGTCGACGTGATGACCGTTCACGTCGACGTAAATTAAACCTCCTTTTCATCGGCGTGACCCTGTGCTCCAGGTTCACGCCGACCAGCGTGGAGGTGAGTGACGGCCTGGGGGGTTGGCTCTGGGCAGGCGATGGCGTGGCCGCAGTCTGAATGCATGAGGAGAGGTGTGTCTCGGGTTGTGTGCGTGTGTGTGTGGCGGGGGGGGGGGGTGGTTAGAGTAGGCTGGGCTCCGGGGGAGTGCCGGGAGGGGGTCCGTGCCGGGGTGGAGGTTGGGGGGGGGTCCGTGCCGGGGTGGAGGTTGGGGGGGGGTCCGTGCCGGGGTGGAGGTTGGGGGGTCCATGCCGGGGAGGGGGATGGGGGGTCCGTGCCGGGGTGGAGGTTGGGGGGGGGTCTGTGCCGGGGTGGAGGTTGGGGGGGGGAGGGTCCGTGCCGGGGTGGAGGTTGGGGGGGGTCCGTGCCGGGGAGGGGGATGGGGGGTCCGTGCCGGGGTGGAGGTTGGGGGGGGGGTCCGTGCCGGGGAGGGGGATGGGGTGTCCGTGCCGGGGTGGAGGTTGGGGGTGGGTCCGTGCCGGGTTGGAGGTTGGGGGGGTTCCGTGCCGGGGAGGGGGATGGGAGGTCCGTGCCGGGGTGGAGGTTGGGGGGGGGGTCCGTGTCGGGTGGAGGTTGGGGGGGTCCGTGCCGGGGAGGGGGATGGGGGGTCCGTGCCGGGGAGGGGGATGCGAGGGCTAGTGAGTTGGTCCACCTGGCCACGTGCCAGCCTCCAACAGTTGGACCCATGCGGTCCATGCCACCTGGCTGGGGGGAGGAGGGGATATGAGGGAGGGGGATATGGGGGAGGGGGGATATGGGGGAGGGGGGGATATGGGGGATATGGGGAGGGGATTATGGGGGATATGGGTATGGGGGATATGGGGAAGGGGGGATATGGGGATATGGGGGAGGGGGGATATGGGGGAGGGGGGATATGGGGGAGGGGGATATGGGGGAGGGGGATATGGGGGAGGGGGGATATGGGGGAGGGGGGATATGGGGAGGAGGGATATGGGGATATAGGGGAGGGGGGATATGGGGGATATGGGGGAGGGGGGATATGGGGGAGGGGGGATATGGGGGAGGGGGATATGTGGGAGGGGGGATATGGGTGAGGGGGGATATGGTGGAGGGGGGATATGGGGAGGGGGGATATGGGGGAGGGGGGATATGGGGGAGGGGGATATGGGGGAGGGGGGATATGAGGGATATGGGGGAGGGGGGATATGGGGGATATGGGGGAGGGGGGATATGGGGGAGGGGGATATGGGGGATGGGGGTATGGGGGAGGGGGGCTATGGGGGAGGGGGGATATGGGCGAGGGGGGATATCGGGGAGGCTCACCCTGCCTGCTCTGACAAGGTCGTCCACCTTCTTGTGGCACTGGGTGCCTGTCCGTGGTGTCAGGGCCGCAGCGGTGACGGCCTCTGCCACTTCCCTCCACAGACGCCGGCTGTGGCGTGGGGCAACTCTGCGGCCGTGCCCGGGATACAGGGCGTCCCTCCTCTGCTCCACCGCGTCCAGGAGCGCCTCCACATCCCGTGACTCGAACCTCGGGGCTGAGCGGCGGCCAGCCATCCAGTCGGGTGTTGCGGTCAGGTGTTCCGGTCGGGTGGGGGGGGAGCAGCGCGGCCTTATGAGCCGCCACGCCGTGCAGCGCGTACGACGTTGCACGCCTTGAACCACTGCGCAAGCGCGGATCCCGTTACGTCGCTGCTAGCCCATTTTGGGCCGGAGACTTTCGACCCATTTTTCCGACGTGACGCAAGTCGGATTTGCGCCGTTTTTTGCGCCGATCGGCGGACTTTCCGCCGATAACGGAGAATTTCGCCCCATACAACCTCTAATATAAGTACAACAGTGGTTTACCACAGCTACTTAGAGAGTAAGAGTGGAGAAGCCAGTGAGCACTATCACCATGAGGTAGAGAGTTAGTCTGGTCAAGCCAGTAGGAGGTTATCAGACTATGTACAGCAATCAGGAAGTTCAATGAAACAGTGTTGGACCATTTCCTGTGTCAGAAGCCTGTTTCTAGTTTCACTGCATCCAGTTGCAGTCAACGTTGAACCAACTTACTTAACACATCACTGTCTTGTCACAATAGAATCAATTTGTGCCCTCTGCCGGGCAATCTTGACATCTACGCTGGGTATTTGTGCCACAATGCAAGAATCTCAAAATGTCTGCTGTGTGGATTTTAACGCCCGATTGTGTAGTTTGGCAGGTTTTCTTATGGGTGGAGTCACTGCCTATCGGAAGACCCAATCTCTGCAGTCATGCAAAGCCTCGGAGTTGCCCCAAGATATAACCCAATTTGGCGCTCTGATTTACGGGCACACCATGCACTGCTTGATCCAGGGTTCTGTGGCAGATTGAAAAGATATCTAAGGCTCTAAGAATGGATTCAAAGTATATGGTGGACTCCTGCACATCCTGCCTTTGGAGAATGTTGTCTGCTATTGGACCCACTGCATAAAGAAACGATCTAACTTGAAGGCCTGACGCTGCTCGGTACGAGATAAAATGACGTTTCCATGACTCCCACTGCTGGCCACTGTGTGGGCCCTCAAGCTGCTTTCAAAGATTTTTTTAATCCTGTAGTTCCTTTGATAACACAGATGGCTCTTTGACATTGGTGTCTCCAAGGCTAGCACGTTCTGAAATGGGTAAACCTGTCTTGTACTCTAGGCTTGGGACTTGGTTAGTAGGCAGACTGGAGACATACTCTGGTATCTGCTCATTGTCTGTTTATTAGTATTACATTTAAACAGACTACAAAGTAAGCACATTGCTGCGAGACATGGGGCGGGAATCTCCGACCCCCCGCCGGGTCGGAGAATTGCCGGGGTCTGGCGTGAATCCCGCCCCCGCCGTGTCCCGAAGTCTCCGCCACCAGAGATTCGGCGGGGGCGGGAATTGCACCGCGCCGGTCGGTGGGGTCGGGAATCGCACCGCGTCGGTCGGTGGGCCCACCCCCGCCGATTCTCCGGCCCGGATGGGCCGAAGACCTGCTGCTGGAATGCCTGTCCTGCCAGTGTGGATTAAACCACCTTTTGAACGGTGGGACAAGGCGGCGCGGGTGGGCTCCGGGGTCCTGGGGGGAGGCGGTCTGGCTCCAGGGGGTGCCCCCACGGTGGCCTGGCCAGCGATTGGGGCCCACCGATCCGCGGGCGGGCCTGTGCCGTGGGGGCACTCTTTTTCTTCCGCCTTCGCCATGGTCTTCACTATGGCGGAGGCAGAAGAGACCCCCTCCCCTGCGCATGCGCGGGGATGACGTCAGCAGCCGCTGACGCTCCCGCGCATGCACGGAACCGCGTCGCCCGACGAAGACCTTTCGGCCCCGGCTGCCAAGGCCTTTCCCGCCAACCGGTGGAGCGGAAACCACTCCGGCACGGACCTAGCCCCTCAAGATGAGGGTTTGGCCCCTAAAGGTGCGGAGACTTCTGCACCTTTGGGGCCGCCCGACGCTGGAGTGGTTCCCGCCACTCCATCACACCGGGACACCCGCCCGGCCGGGTAGGGGAGAATCCCGCCAATGATTCCAATCTCTTGTGAGAGAGAGAGATCGAGAGAGTCCAACAGATGACTGACTGATGTCAATAGTACACCATCTACACTCTATTAACCAGTTTTGCAAATGACACTCAGGAGGCTGACAAGCTGCAGTCCCATATACACACTTCACTCCCCACACACACACCATCCCAGTTGACCAGATGACAGTAGGACGTGTTGCACCACGGTTCACCAATGCCGAGCTCGAGACCCTCCTCAACAGGGTGGAGGAGAGGAGGGCCATCCTGTATGCTGGCCCAGGAAGGAGGCCGCCAGCCAGTGGCGTTCGCCATGTCTGGGTGAACCCCCCCCCAGGAGAAGGCCGCCGGGGAGTGGGAGAAAACTAGAGGGGGACCCCTGGACCTGTGGCCCCTTATCCACGGCTGAGCAGTGGGCCCTGAACATGGTCGGCAGGCCAGAAGAAAGGAAAGTCGCCGGGGTGGAGGTCGGCCGCGAGGAAGTGAGAACCCGCTTCGTTGCGGTTCCCTGTGACATGTCTGTCACCCACCCCCACCACCACCACACCATCCTCACCCCTACACCTCACCCTCACACAACCCTCACCCCCAGCTTCACCCCCACACCACCCTCACCCCACCATCCCCACTCCCCCCTCACCCCACCATCCCCACTCCCCCTGGCTCGTGGTCTAATCATGCATCTTATCTTGCCTCCTGCAGGACCTGCTGGTGATGTGACAGGCCCTTCTGGTGTCCCCCGCCCCCAGCCAGTGCCACAACCTGAGCCCCCCGTGTGCCAACCAGCGATGAGGACACCAACATAGAGGGGAGCCATTGACGCGAAACCCAGGACACCCCGGAGCTTGAGTCGGAAGATGACTGATGCGGAGGAGGCATCGGGAGTGAGAGTTTTGGCGATGGATCAGTGTGTAAAAGGCACTGGCCATGACCAAGGGCAGGGTTGCCCCCTCACAGTCAACCATGTGCCAGAGCCACATGGACATTGCAGCGCTTCTTCTGAGTGTGGCCTTGTCACAGCAGGTCATGGCTGGAAACATCGGTGACATTGCCCAGGCACTGGCCCACATGGCGCAGATACACAGGGAGATAACCCAGTCCAATAGGGAGATGCCTCAGTCACTGGCTAATGTGTCACCGACACAGAAGATGGTGGCACAGTCGCAGCGTGATGCAGCGTTGCCCCAGACGGAGATGGTCCACTCCCTGTGCTCCATGGCCGTCAGCATGCAAACCCTGGTCGAGACCAGAGCGGGCCTCCAGGACTGGTAGTGCCAGGTGGTCGGGGTGCCTCAGAGGATACCTCCACTCCTACCCCTGACCCGTGGGGTAACCCGGGGCCATCGGGCACCCCGAGGGAGGAAGAGATGATGGGGCCCATACCGATGATTCCTGCAGGTAGGTGCCGGAACACCGCAGCACCTTGGACTACCCATTCCTGTCCCTGGTGCATCTGGTGACCAGTGGGATGACAGGGCGGAACCACTCCACCTTCGACACCCAAGCAGTAGCCGGGCCCATCTAGGTCCAGTCGCCCCAGAAGATTACAGGGCAGGAATCACAGCAGGCCACCTCCACTCCTGCTGTATCATCTGCGGATCCAGCTGGACGTAGCTTTAAGGTCCAAAAGACCAGAAAGTTAGACACCAGTTAAACTGGCATGGGTGCAGGGCATTCTTTAATTATCAGAGCTAGGGCGCATATATGTATGTATTTGTGCATATTAAACATCTGTTCACACTGTTACAACCGGCCTCAATGCTCTGTCAGAAGGGTGTGAAGGGTAGGCTTTTCTGGGTTGGCCAGAAAGGGGGTGCTTGGGGGAGGGGGGGGGGGCTGAAAATGAGTGAACATTGTGAGTGGGCTGGGCTCCCCCGCCCTGACCCCCATCCCCACCCCCAAACTGCGATCATCCCCACCCCCGCCACCCCAGGGATTCGAGGGACCGTGTGATGGAATGGCCAGCTCGCATGCAGGGATTCTCAGGCGGACAGTGGAAAGTGCTACTGTGGGCAGGAGTCAGACATTGTCAAATGATGTGGGGCACCAGAGCTCATCGCAGAGCGGGCTGCCATCATCATCCATCCCATGGACCAAACCCGATGTTACTGACAACCCAGGGCGTGCACCCCTGTAGTGTGGCAGGTAGGTATCATTGAGTGAGTTGCAGGCGGAAGGGTGTGACCAGGAAGGGGGGAGGCGGGGCGGTCTGGGGTGGATGTGGTGTCTGTGCCCCTTGCCAGTCACCCCCTCTCCCCCCCCCGCCCCCCCAAGTTGGTGAACCTGGAGGTGATCAGAACGTCCCATGCGCGTTGTCCCTGGCACACACGACCCGTGGCCTTCGATGCCTGTCTGGGCCCCATGTCCTGCCCTTCCTCGCCTTCCCCACATCTTCCTTATTGGACGAGGACTGGTGTTCACCCTCCTCCTCCAGCACATCACCCCTCTGCTGTTGTGCAGGACGCAGGAGGCTGCCATGATGCAAGTTACCCTCTCAACGTCATTCTGGACGGCCCCTCCAGAGCGGTCCTGGCACCTCAACCGTATCTTCAGGATATCAAAGCACCACTCGATCACTCCCTGGTCGCTGCTTGAGCATCATTGTAGTGGGTCTCCATGTCAGTCTGTGGCATTCGGATAGGTGGCATCAGTGGATAACCCCTGTCGCCCAGGAGCCACCCCCCCAGCCGGGGGGTCTCGAACATGTCAGGAATCGTCGAGTGTGCTACCATGAAGACGTCATGCACACTGCCCGAGTGCCAGGCACAGACGTGCACAATGTGCCCTAGAGTGGAACCCCTTTCGGTTTGTGTAGAGCGACCTGTAATAAGCAGTTGCCCGTAGGGCGACATGCATCTGTCAATCACCCGCTGGATCCGGGGCATGTCGGCGATGGCGGTGAACCTCGCTACCCGGGCATCCTGATGGGCTCGGTCCACTTTGAAATGGATGTATTGTGCCGACTGGGATTGCGCAGATGCACCTGTGCACCGAGCATCGTGAGATCCCGGACAGGTCCCCACTCGGTGCCTGGAAGGAGCCCGTGGCATGAAGGTTCATGGTGACCATCAATTTGGCGGTCACTGGGAGCGGGTGTCCTCCCCTATTCTCTCGGGGTGTCAGGTGTGCCATGATCTGGCACTAGAACATAAAACATAGAACATTGCAGCGCAGTACAGGCCCTTTGGCCCTCGATGTTGCGCCGACCTGTGAAACCACTCTAAAGCCCATCTACACTATTCCCTTATTGTCCATATGTCTATCCAATGACCATTTAAATGTCCTTAGTGTTGGCGAGTCCACTACTGTTGCAGGCAGGGCATTCCACGCCCTTACTACTCTCTGAGTAAAGAACCTACCTCTGACATCAGTCTTATATCTATCTCCCCTCAATTTAAAGGTATGTCCCCTCGTGCTAGACATCACCATCCGAGGAAAAAGGCTCTCACTGTCCACCCTATCTAATCCTCTGATCATCTTGTATGCCTCAATTAAGTCACCTCTTAACCTTCTTCTCTCTAACGAAAACAGCCTCAAGTCCCTCAGCCTTTCCTCATAAGATCTTCCCTCCATACCAGGCAACATTCTGGTAAATCTCCTCTGCACCCTTTCCAATGCTTCCACATCCTTCCTATAATGCGGCGACCAGAATTGCACGCAATACTCCAAATGCTGCAACATGACCTCATGGCTCCTAAACTCAATCCCTCTACCAATAAAAGCTAACACACCGTACGCCTTCTTAACAACCCTCTCAACCTGGGTGGCAACTTTCAAGGATCTATGTGCATGGACACCAAGATCTCTCTGCTCATCCACACTGCCAAGAATCTTACCATTAGCCCAGTGCTCAGTCTTCCTGTTATTCCTTCCAAAATGAATCACTTCACACTTTTCTGCATTAAACTCCATTTGCCACCTCTCAGCCCAGCGCTGCAGCTTATCTATGTCCCTCTGTAACTTGTAACATCTTTCCGCACTGTCCACAACTCCACCGACTTTAGTGTCATCTGCAAATTTACTCACCCATCCTTCTACGCCCTCCTCCAGGTCATTTATAAAAATGACAAACAGCAGTGGCCCCAAAACAGAGCCGTGTGCTACACCAGTAGTAACTGGACTCCAGTCTGAACATTTCCCATCAACCACCACCCTTTGTCTTCTTCCAGCTAGCCAATTTCTGATCCAAACTGCTAAATCACCCTGAATCCCATGCCTCCGTATTTTCTGCAGTAGCCTACCATGGGGAACCTTATCAAACGCTTTACTGAAATCCATATACACCACATCAACTGCTTTACCCTCATCCACCTGTTTGGTCATCTTCTCAAATAACTCTATACGGTTTGTGAGGCACGACCTACCCTTCACAAAACTGTGTTGACCATCTCTAATCAAATTATTCCTTTCCAGATGATTATACATCCTATCTCTTATAAACCTTTCCAAGATTTTTCCCACAACAGGAGTAAGGCTCACTGGTCTATAATGAGCTCTCTACTCCCCTTCTTGAACAAGGGGACAACATGTGCTATCCTCCAGTCTTCTGACACTATTCCTGTAGACAAAGATGACTGAAAGATCAAGTCTTACAACACCAGGTTAAAGTCCAACAGGTTTGTTTCGATTTCACTAGCTTTCGGAGCGCTGCTCCTTCCTCAAGTGAATGAAGAGGTCTGTTCCAGAAACACATATATAGACAAATTCAAAGATGCCAAACAATGCTAGGAATGCGACCATTAGCAGGTGATTAAATCTTTACAGATCCAGAGATGGGGTAACCCCAGGTTAAAGAGGTGTGAATTGTATCAATCCAGGACAGTTGGTAGGATTTTGCAGGCCAGATGGTGGGGGATGAATGTAATGCGACATGAATCCCAGGTCCCGGTTGAGGCCGCACTCATGTGTGCGGAACTTGGCTTCTCACTGCTGTTTGTCGAAACTTATAGCCAAGTTCCGCACACATGAGTGCGGCCTCAACCGGGACCTGGGATTCATGTCGCATTACATTCATCCCCCACCATCTGGCCTGCAAAATCCTACCAACTGTCCTGGCTTGATACAATTCACACCTCTTTAACCTGGGGTTACCCCATCTCTGGATCTGTGAAGATTTAATCACCTGCTAATGCTCGCATTGCTAGCATTGTTTGGCATCTTTGAATTTGTCTATATATGTGTTTCTGGAACAGACCTCTTCATTCGCCTGAGGAAGGAGCAGCGCTCCGAAAGCTAGTGACATCGAAACAAACCTGTTGGACTTTAACCTGGTGTTGTAAGACTTCGTACTGTGCTCACCCCAGTCCAACGCCGGCATCTCCACATTAAAGATCAAGGCCAAAGGCTCAGCAACCTCCTCCCTAGCTTCCCAGAGAATCCTAGGATAAATCCCATCCGGCCCAGGTGACTTATCTATTTTCACACTTTCCAGAATTGCTAACACCTCCTCCTTATAAACCTCAAGCCCTTCTAGTCTAGTAGCCTGAATCTCAGTATTCTCCTTGACAACATTGTCTTTTTCCTGTGTGAATACTGACGAAAAATATTCATTTAGCACCTCTCCTATCTCCTCAGACTCCAAGCACAACTTCCCACTACTGTCCTCGACTGGCCCTACTCTTACCCTAGTCATTCGTTTATTCCTGACATATCTATAGAAAGCTTTAGGGTTACCCTTGATCCTACCTGCCAAAGACTTCTCATGTCCCCTCCTGGCTCTTCTTAGATCTCTCTTTAGGTCCTTCCTAGCTAACTTGTAACTCTTGCGCGCCCTAGCTGAACCTTCATGTCTCATCTTTACATAAGTCTCCTTCTTCCTCTTGACAAGTGTTTCGACTGCTTTAGTAAACCACGGTTCCCTTGCGCGACCTCTTCCTTCCTGCCTGACAGGTACATACTTATCAAGGACACACAGTAGCTGTTCCTTGAACAAGCTCCACATTTCCATTGTGCCCATCCCCTGCAGTTTTCCTCTCCATCCGATGTATCCTAAGTCTTGCAACATCGCATCATAATTGCCTTTCCCCCTGTCCAGATTCTTCGATGGCATGTCTAGTCCGGCAGGCCCTCGAATGACAGGTGCTGCCAGTACACATGAGGCCTCATATGGTGCCTCCTTTGCACCTCCTCTTCCTTCTCATCGCCCGTTTGGCAGTTGGCTCTCCATCATGAGCGGCTGCCTCCTGTTTCGCTGCTGCATGCTCTGCTGCTGCAGCCTCCTCCTCCTTGAGCATCTCCAGCTCGTACAGCCGCAGGGCATCCCCCAGGGCACGGTGGTATAGTGGCACAGTGATTAGCACTGCTGCCTCACAGTGCCAGAGACCCGAGTTTGATTCCGACTTTGGGTGACTGTCGGTGTGGAGTTTGCACTTGCTCCCCATGTCAGCGTGGGTTTCCTCCGTGTGCTCCGGTTTCAACCACAGTCCAAAGATGTGCAGGTTAGGTGGATTGGCCATGTTAAATTGCCCTGTAGTTTACAGGGATGTGCAGGTTAAGTGGGGTTACATAGAATTAACATAGAACTTTCAGTGCAGAAGGAGGCCATTCGGCTCATTGAGACTGCACCGGCTCTTGGAAAGAGCACCCTACCCAAGGTCAACACCTCCACCCGATCCCCATAACCCAGTAACCCCACCCAACACTAAGGGCAATTTTGGACACGAAGGGCAAATTAGCATGGCCAATCCACCGAACCTGCACATCTTTGGACTGTGGGAGGAAACCGGAGCACCTGGAGGAAACCCACGCAGACACGGGGAGGATGTGCAGACTCCGCACAGACAGTGACCCAAGCCGGAATCGAACTTGGGACCCTGGAGCTGTGAAGCAATTGTGCTATCCACAATGCTACCGTGCTACAAGGTTGCAGGGAGAAGGCCAGAGCCTGATTAGGGTGCTCTTTCAGAGGGTCGGAGCAGACTCGATGGGCTAGATGGCCTCCTTCTGAACTGTAGGGGTTCTATGAATGTATGACTAGCAGGAAGGTCACCATTGCTGGCTGAACTCCAATATCCATTGTCTGCAGAGAGTGAAAGGCTGACATGTTAGCATGGTGTCTACCCCATGCCCAACCAGGTCCACTTGGCCACATGGTGGTCCGGGCTGGCACTGTAGACCCTGCCCCTGCAGGTCCCTCTCCCCTTCCTCTCCAAACCCCATCGGTACCCAGCACTGTGGGGGCCTCTAGCCTAGGCGCACCACCCTTGCCAGCGGTACGCTTCATGGCCCCCGCCTGGTGTCCCTGTAGCGACTACAATGGCCGTTAACCTTGGGTGGGCTGCCTGAAGCCCCACCAGCGGGTGGTGGCCGGGTAAGTATGGCGACGGTGGTGGGGTGGGTGCACAGCTGGTGTCACTCTGCAGAACTGAGGCCAAGGTGAGTGGTCAGTGGGGTGCAAGATGGCTGCATTGCAGGTTGTGGCAACGGCAATCCGTGCTTGGACACCGCCCCAGTCCCATGGGGGGGGGGGGTCACCCTGGCCCACGGCCCTTCACCCTGTCACCATCAGCATAGCCCCCCCCCCACCCTCGCCAGCCATCCCAGCAAACGTCCGGCTGACAGCCCACGGTCACGCCTCACCGTGTCCCACATCCCCTCTCTCCCCCATGTTGCCAGTTTCACAATTTTTAAAAGCACAAGTGAACCTCGTCGTCACAAATTCGGCCCATTGGAGGCAGAGAATCACGGAGGCTCTGCAGCACACTGGGTCAGGCCAGCGAATGATATGCCAACGGTGTTTACTGTACATGCGTTCTGGAGCGCATTGATGCCACTGTCGAGGCGTCGGAGAATTGTGATTTGGCATGAAATCGCTGCCCACCGCAATTGTGGCACCGGAGCCGATTCTCCACCCAATCGCATTTCCCGATTCCGCCGTTAGTCGACCCATGATCTTTAACTTCAGCTGATAACCTCTTAAGAAGAACTTCATCAAGTGCCTCATATGAATAAGCCCAAATGAATAACATTCTTAGACATCCCCCTACCCAGTACTTCAGTCACTGCTTCAAAAAGGTGAACCAAGTTCATCCGGTGTGACGTACCCTTCACAAATCCATACTGCCCTTACTGATCTGCTTAACATTGTCAAGGCGTTCAGCCACTTCATTCTTAATTATAGATTCTAGTAATTGCCCAACAGCAGTTGTTAGGTTAGTCGGTCAATAATTTCCTGTTTTCGCTCTCTCACCTCTCTTAAATAACAGTGTGAAACTCACAATTTTACACTCTTAAGGAATTGTTTTTGAATCAAGAGAACTTTGGGAGATTATCGCTGGGGCATCTGCAGTCTTCTCGGGTAAATCTACTTTGGGTAAATCTCTGGGATAGAAGCCTTCTAGTTTTGGAGATTTGTCATTCTCTAGTGCCATTCCCTTCTTCGTTACTGCTATTTTGCTTCTGGTAATCTTGGTGAGTCCCTGACCCTGATTCAATATTAGTTTCCTTGGGAGTCTGGAATGTAATTATTGCAATGTAATTACTGAGCTTGTCCAAAATGTCCTTGTTTTCAATGGCAAAATCAGCTGTCAGTTGTGAAGAGGCCCACACTGCATCTCCTTTTCCGAACGTAATTGTAAAAATGTATATGCTGGCTTTTTTATTCCTTGCCAGTTTCTCTGCATACTCCTATTATGATCTGTTACAATTTATTATCCTTTGTATTATTCTCAGTCACCAGGATCAGTGCTAGTTTTTGCATTTGTCTATGCTTTTTATTTTAGTTTTATGTTGTCTCATAACCTCTTTCGTCATCTGTGGCTTTTTTAGTGCTCAGTAGAACTCTTGTCCTTTAGTTCACACTAAATTAGTTTTTCAGTGTCTCCCTGTTCTGTTGCTTTATCCATCAATAGATTTTGTCCAGGTTAATTTGGACAGTCTCTGTTACACTGCAGTGACCTCAGCCTTACCAGAATCTACAATCTTAGGAGCTGTTCTTCATTTCTCTTTCAAACACTACTTTGAATTTGATCAAATTATGATCGCTATTGGATAAAAAAGGTTCATGCACAATTCGGCTGCTGAATAAATCTGGCTCATTAATCATCACAAAGTTTAATATGGTCTGCCCCTTTTTTGGGTGCTCAAACCAATTGCTGAAACTGTACAATTGACATTTTTTGAAAGACACCAAACCAATAATGCCATCAGACTAATAAAAATACAAAATGCGTGAAAAATGCAGCAGGTCTGGCATCATCTCTGGAGAGAAGAACAGGATTAATGTTTTCACTTCAATACAACTCAGAACCCGAGAGACGTAGGAATGTGATGGGTAGAGATGTGAGGGGCATACACAGTAGCATAGTGGTTAGCACTGTTGCTTCACAGTTCCAGCTCATACAGCGGGCGCGATTCTCCGCTCCCGCGACTAAGTGCCCATGCCGTCGTGAATGCCGTCGAGTTTCACGACGGCGTGAAACGGCCCCGATCGCGATCGATTCAGGGCCCGAAAATGGGCTAGGAGCGGGGCCGTGAGGAACACGGGGGGTGTGGCGCGAAAGCAGCGTCGTAAGCGCGCGACGCCTGAAGGACCCAGGAGGAGGAGAAGGAGGAGAGATGGCTGAGCCCCGACGAGGACACGGACCTGGACACCCTCCGGGACATGGACCTGGACACCCTCCTCGATGAGGGTGAAAGCCGAAAGGCCACCCTCTGCCCAAGACGTGGGCATCGCCAGCCGTCCAGCACGGTGAGGCCCGGTTGGCGTGAAGTTGGCACCGCTGTGAGTGCTGTGGGGCACAATCCCCGGGCAGGGGAGCAGTGTCGGAAGAAGCTGCACGACCTCACTCGGGCTGCCAGGGTAAGTGCCATGAGGGTGCCCCCGGGTCACAACCAACCCCTTCCCCTCCCACCCGTGCACGAGGGGGGAAGTGGGGTGGGGGGGGGGGGTGGGTGGGGTTGGGGGTTCAGGGTGCACAACGTTGTACGTTATCCACATGAGCACCTGGACCCCCCCTTGATAGATGCCATGGCGTGGCTCCAACTGTCTCCTCACCCAGCATTAATACAGCTTATAGCTGCACGCCTTGATGATACCCGCCTAATTGTGATGCTTTATCCAACCCCCTCCCCCCCCCAGGACAAGTCAGCGCACAACCATCATGAGCATCTGAGAACCGGAGGGGGTTGTCCTGTGCTGCACCCCCTAAATGTTCACGAGCAGAGGGCCCTGGACCTCACTGGGAGATCAGCCACCCGGGAGGTCGCGACATGCCAGGTCGATGCGCATGCGCAGTGAGACAGCCCTGCATGTCCTCACCCCCACCCCCCCCTACCCCCCCAACCCGTCATCGCCCCCTCACACTCTGGCCACTGCACGCTCGATCCCCTCCACCCTCACACTCATGCCACTGCACCCTCGATCCCCCCCCCCCCACACACTGGCCACTGCACCCTCAATCCCCTCCCCCCTCACACTCATGCCACTGCACCCCCAATCCCCTTCCCCCCTCACACACTGGCCCCCACCACCACCATACACCCGGCCCAGCGTGTCTAGCGAACCCCATATCATTGTGTTCCCCAGGGCCAGCCGCCGAACGTCCAGGGTCGTCTCGGCCAAGACAAAGCCGACCATCTCCAACCTCAAGCGCACCCAGGGACGCACGCCAGAGGGTGGCAGTTGGTCGGACAGGAGTGCCATCCTCTCAGTCTGTGACGATGGACGGGGACGCACATACGACGGACAGAGACAATACTGAGGGGCACCGGACGGACAGTGACAATAACGCACAGAGAACTGCCACACAGTCCACGGATTCACCTGGAGGGCAACATGACATGGGCCGCATGCACCTTGCGCCGGGCCATGAGGGGGACCAGTACACAGCAGATTTCCTAACGGACGATGACCTCGAGCTAGCGGCACTGCTGTCTCCCACACCATCCACCATCGCAGAGACACTCACCTCGGTTGGGCAGATAAGTGATGAGGCTCCCGGGTCACGGTCTGGTGCGCACCCCACAGCCGAGCCGGTACAACAGGTGGAGTTTGGAGCAGCCGAGGGGCTGGACTGTTGAAGGGCAGCCCAGGCCCAGCAAACAGCTGCCGCTCAGACGGTTCCTGGGTTCCTGGATGTACTTAACCCACCCGGACAACCGATGCATGTTTCCACCCAGGGACTGAATCACGGGATGAGGGCCATCTCCCAGGACCTGCACACGCAGTTGGAGGAGTCCATTCGTGTCCAGGAGCAGGGAGTGGTGTCGCTCATCGCAGCCACCCAGGCCGACACCGCACGGGTGGCATCCGCGGTGGAGGCAATGGGTGAAACCGTTTCGGCCATTGGTCAGGTCCTGCAAGGCATTGGGCTTCACGTGCACGCGTCATCCATGGCCCAGGAAAGGGCTGCCCTCTCACAGGCAGCCATCTCACAGAGCCAACAGGACATTGCCGCCGCTCTCGGGGCCCTGGCTGAGTCTCACCATGCCATGGCCCGGTCCCAGCAGGCGATGGCACAGTCCCAGCAGTCAGTCGCGGAGAGCAGAGACCGGCTGGCGTAGCGCACTCACAGGTTGAGATAGCACAGTCCATGGCAGGAATGTCGCACTCCCTGGGCTCCATCTCTGCGAACATTCGGACCATGGTCGATACCGCTGCAGGCCTCCAGGACTGGCAGCGCCAGGTGTTGGTGGTGCGACGGGGCATGTCTCCGATCGCACCTCCGTCCCACAGTGAGGCCCAGGGGCCACCGGGCTCCCCGAGGAAGGAGGAGTTTCTGAGGCCCGTTCCGGTACCTCCAGCAAGGGACGTCCCGGATCACTCGGCCTCCCCCCGTTCTGTCCCTGGCGCATTTGGTGGGCAGCGGGCAGGACAGGGTGGCACCACACCATCCAGCACGCCCGCCGAGCAGCCTGGCCCATCGAAGCCAGGCCGCCCCAGGAAACTGGGAGTCATGTCGCAGGGCGTGATTCTCAGCAGTCCACCTCCACTCTTGCTGTACCATCTGGGGAGACACCTAGACGTAGTGGTAGGGCCCGTAAGGCAAAGAAGTTAGGCACATAATAAGTTGGCACGGGTGCAGGGCACAGTTTAGTTGTAGAGGGTAGGGCATCTATATGTGAATGTCACAAATAAACTCACTGTTGCACTTAACTTGTAAGACTCTGTGCTATGTCCGGTGCCAGGGGGCGTGTGAGGGTGACCGAGTGGCGCTGTGGTTAATGAGCGGTTCAACGTCGGTGACAGATGTGCCGTCCCTTTCCCCCCTGCCTCCCAAAATCAGACACCGTAGTCCTCGGCACTCCGATGCCAGCTACCCCACACGGACACGTGATGAAATGCCCGTTACGAAGGCTGTGACCACCGGAGTGCATGGTGCAGCTATAGCCATGAGTCAGACCTTGGCTGGCGAATCTGAGCACACAGCTCATCGCAGAGCGGGCTGTCATCATTCAACATGGCACTGATCACACCCGCTTACCCAATCATCAATGTTGTGCAATCCTGTAATGCCGCAGTGGTAAGGTGATGTGGAATTGGTGCCGTGTACGCGGTGCGGGGGTGCAGGGGGGTGGGGGGGGGGGGTGCTGTGTGGTGCCCGTGTGCAGGAGTGCTGATGCAAGCGGCAGTGTTCAGCGAATCCCTCCCCCACGGTGCGTGAACAGTGCGGCCACCGACACGTCGCGTGCCCGCTGTCCTCAACAGTGCCGTCGTGCCGCCTCCTGGATGTAACCAGCACCCGGGCAGTGTCTGTGTCGCCCCTCCCCCACCCTGATGCACACCATCCTCCTCCTCCTCTTCCTCCTCCCCTTCGTTTGCGTTAGCTCCCGTGCCGTCGGGTCCTCCCTCCGACTCCTCCACCAGTGCATCACCCCTCTGCATGGCAATGTTGTGCAGCGCACAGCAGGCCACAACCATGCGACCAGCCCGACACAGGGCCCCTCCGGAGCAGTCCAGGCATCTGAATCGCATCTTCAGCAGCCTGAAGCACCGCTCCACCACACCCCTGGTTGCTGCATGGGCCTCGTTGTATAGGCTCTCCCGCGTTGGTCTGAGGCCTCCGTATTGGCGTCATCAGCCATGACCTCAATGGATAGCCTCTGTCACCCAGCAACCAGCCGGGGGGGCGGGCATCCATCGAACATTGCGGGGATGAACGACTGTGCCAGAATGTAGGTGTCATGCACACTCCCGGGTACCTTGCACACACGTGCATGATCTTCATGTGGGGGTCGCAGACCACCTGAATGTTCATGGAGTATGCGCCCTTCCTGTTCATGAACACGTCCCTGTTGTCTGCAGGCGGGCGCATGGGGACGTGCACACCATCGATGACACCCTGGACCATCGGTATCCCGGCCACCTTGGCGAATCCACGTGCCCGTGCTTCCTGCTGAGCTCGGTCTCGGGGAATTTTATGTACCTGTCCGCGATGGCGTACAAGGCGTCGGTCACGGCCCTGATGCACCTGTGGGCCGATGCCTGTGGGATCCCGGATAGGTCCCTGCTCGGCGCCTAGAAGGAACCGGTAGCGTAAAAGTTTAGGGCCACTGTCACCTTGACAGAGGCTAGTATAGCGTGTCCTCCACACATTCCAAGTGGTGCGAGGTGCGTCACGAGGTGGCATATATGTGCGACCGTCTCCCTGCTGAACCGTAGTCTCCTCCTGCATGTGATGTCCGGTGGGGCCGCGAACGACATTCTGTCACGGTACACCCTCGGCCTTGCTGGACTCCTGTGGCGCCCTGGCACCACCATCAGTGGATCCTCCTGCTCCTCCTCCTCCTCCTCCTCCTCCTCCTGCTCACCCCCAAGCACTTCGATATCAGTGCCTGCTTCCTATGCATTCATCGCCGTCGGGGGGTCAATGTTCCCCTCGGCATCCCTCTGGACATTCCGGGCCTGAGCGCCTGCGGCCTGCGCGGCAACGTCGGGCCACTCCGCGGCCATCCCCTCTGCTGCAGCAGCAACCGCTGCATCTGCAGCCACTGTGGGCCGTCCGACTCTATGCTGCCGGATGGCAAACTCCAGAGCTGCGGCTCCAACCACGGCAGTGAACGTCGCTGTCTGGTTGGCATACATGGTGACCTGCAGGAGGGTGGTGGGGGGCAGAGAAACAACATGTTACACGGAGGTTCTTCCACACCTCGCCAGCCGGGTTGCATGGGATACCTGTGTGCCCCGGTGGCCTGGTCGCGCTGCAGATACGCAGCCAGCCTAACACCTGGTCACTGTCTGCGTCCAATGGTCAGTTCACACCGTCCTCCTCACCAGTGTGCCAGTTGTCTGTACCCATCAGCCACACGGCAACCTGCGGCCGTGTCCTCGTCACCGTCCTGCCATATCAGGGCGGCTGACATGTGGCATCCGCGGATGGACGACACCCTCCACACTCTCCCTCACCCCCCTCTCACCTCCACTCCCTCCCTCACCCCCTCCCACCTCCACTCCCTCCCTCGCCCCCCTCCCACCTCCACTCCCTCCCTCACCCCCCTCCCACCTCCACTCCCTCCCTCACCCCCCTCCCCCCTCCCACCCCCCCGTTGGCCGCAGCGTTCTCGGGGAAGCCAAGCCGGTCTGCAGGAGCTCCGGAACAGTCCGCTCACCTCCTCACTGCTCAGTGTCAGCCAGCACGACTGGCTGACAACTTTATTTACCAGGTGTGAACGGCGACGGCGTGAACTGGGGTCACGCCGCCAGGACTTCGGCCCATCCGGGCCAGAGAATAGAGGGGGTAGCGGAGCATCGCCATTTTGGGTGTCTTGGGCGATTCTCCGGCCTGCACCGCGCAGAACTCGATGGGGCCGATCGTGCCGCTTGGGTGAATCGCACCGGACATAGCACAGAGTCTTACAAGTTAAGTGCAACAGTGAAAAATGGCGCGCCAGGCGATTCTCCCAACCGGCGCGGCATCGTAGAATCACGCCCAGCATCTCCAGCTCGTACAGCCACAGGGCATACCCCAGGGCATGGTGGTATAGTGGCATAGTGGTTAGCACTGCTGCCTCACAGTGCCAGAGACTCGGGTTCGATTCTGACCTTGTGTCACTGTCTGTGCGGAGTCTGCACATTCTCCTCGTGTCTGCGTGAGTTTCCTCCGGTTTCCTCCCACAGTCCAAAGATGTGCGGGTTAGGTAGATTGGCCATGCTAAGTTGCCCTTAGTGTCCAAAAGGGTTAAGTGGGGGTTTATGGGTTACGGGGATAGGGTAGAGATGTGGGCTTGAGTAGGGTGCTCTTTGTAAAGGCCCGTGCAGAATCAATGGGCTGAATGGCCTCCTTCTGCACTGTAAATTCTATGATTCTATGGGTTCTGTGCTGTTGGCATAAAGTGGGTGGGAGGGTGGATGGAGCAAAATAGGAGGTCAGCGGTAGGTTAGAGGGCAAGAAAGATTAAATGACAAATAAGTATGGAACACAAGACAAAGTAGTGGTGAAAGTATTAGCATCTAAGGATTTGGTCCAGACCAGGTGTTGAGAGAAGCATAAAGGTCAGCATTATCTGAAAACATCAGAGCAGAATGTGTTGATAGCAGAAGAAGGAGCAGCACTGTTTGAAAGCCAAAAGATGAGAACAGGATAGAGACTGGCCCTTGGGAAAACATATCCAAAATGGAGGACAACATTCATGGTCAGAAGTTGTTGAGCTCAATATTGAGTCCAGTAGGCTATAAAGTGCCTAATTGGAAGATGAGGTGCTGTTCCTTCAGCTTGTGTTGGGCTTCACTGGAAAATTGAGCAAGGCGAGGATAAAAATGCAAGCACAAGAGAATGATGCTGAATTGAAAGCCTAAGTGGCTGAGACGTTGGGGTCATGTTCTCGGACTGAGCGAAGGTGTTCAGCATAGCAGTCACAATGGGGCAGCATGGTGGTGCAGTGGTTAGCACTGCTGCCTCTTGGCGCTGAGGTCCCAGGTTCGATCCCGGCTCTGGGTCACTGTCCGTGCGGAGTTTGCACATTCTCGTCATGTTTGCGTGGGTTTTAACCCCACAACCCAAAAAGATGTGCAGGGTAGGTGGACTGGCCACGCTAAATTGCCTCTTAATTGGAAAAAATGAATTGGGTACTCTAAATTTATAAAAGAAAATAGCAGTCACAGCGTCTGCATTTTGTCTTGCCGGTGCAGAGGCTGCATTTTGAGCAGCCAATGTAGCAGGTTGAGTTGAAAGAAGTGCAAGTAAATTAGCTGGAGGAGTGTTTGAAGAATGGGAGGGGGGAGGAGGTAAAGGAGTAGGTGTTACACCTCCTGCAATTGCATTGGAAGTTGCCGTGGGAAGGGGATGAGGTGCTGTGCTCTCCTCCACATTAGTAAGATAAAGTGCAGAATGTGTGACTGCTTTGCAGAATACCTTTGTTCATTCAGCAAGCATGACCCCACCCTTTCGCTCACTTGCCATTTCAATTCAGTACAGAATCCTTCCAGTGCAGAAGGAGGTCATTTGACCCCATCGAGTCTGCACCAACCCTCTGAAAGAGCACTCCATCTAGACACCCCCCCCCCCCCGCCCCCCCCCACTCTATTCCCATAACCCAGTGACCGCAGCTAATCTTTTGGACACTAAGGGGCGATTTATCATGGCCAATCCACCTAACCTGCACATCTTTGGACTGTGGGAGGAAAGTGGAGCACCCGGAGGAAACCCACGCAGACACGGGTAGAACGTACAAACTCCACATAGACAGTCTCCCAGGGCTGGGATTAACCCGCGTCCCTGGTGCTGTGATGTAGCAGTGCTAACCACTGTGCCATCGTGCCACCCATCTTGCTCACATGTTCATATTTCTGTCCTCTGACTGCTATAATGTCCCAGTGAAACACAATGCAACCTGGAGGAACAGGGGACTACGGACAATAGAAGCTTGTATTGATTTCTACTTGAGTGTCTTTTAAAATGACAGCATAGCTAAAGACAGACAGGTAACCATCTTCAGTACAAGGGTTGAGTTCTGGTGATTAGAATTCCCCTATGGTTAAGACAAAGACACTCAATATCATTACGAAATTATACTGGATTGTAAGTATAATTCTCTTAACCAATATTTGTTTTTGTATCCAAACTGTTATCTTAAGTAGAATTGGCATGTTATAATTACCTTTCATGACCATTTATGCTATGATTTAATTCTTATGGCTAAAATGTAATTTATAATTGATTTTACACTAAATATTCATTAAACAAATATAAAAGAGTTGGAGTCTTAAATTTAAGGGCGGCACGGTACCGCAGTGGTTAGCACTGTTGCTTCACAACGGCAGGGTCCCAGGTTCGATTCCCGGCTTGGGTTACTGTCTGTGCAGAGTCTGCATGTTCTCCCCATATCTGCGTGGGTTTCCTCCAGGTGCTCCAGTTTCCTCCCACGAGTCCCGAAAGACATGGGGCTGGATTCTCTGCCATGCCACGCCATTTTTCAGCCTTGACCCGCCGGCGGGATGCTCCGTTACGCCGGCCGGTCAATGGGGTTTCCATTGTGGGGCAGTCCCACGGCGTCAGGAAACCCCCGGGCGCCGGCTAAACGGAGAATCCCGCCGGCGGAGAATCCTGCCCATGCTGTTAGGTGAACTGGACATTCTGAATTCTCCCTCTGTGTACCCGAACAGGCGCCGGAATGTGGCAACAAGGGGATTTTCACAGAAACTTCATTGCAGTGTTAATGTAAGCCTACTTGTGACAATAATAAAGATTATTATTTTTATTTATATCTTCACAAGCCCACATATCCTAGAATTCTAAGTCAGGATTCTAAGAACTGATAATGGTAAACTTAGCAATAGTTTATATTGTTATATGTTTTTAAGTATATTTTAACCTCAGATAACTTTGCTGGGTTGGAAACTCCTGGGAGATTGAATATTTTTATCAGCTTTATAGCTGATGAAGCTGACCAAGTACCTTTAATGATTACTTTATGTGAGGTTTTAAGCTAACACTAAGTTTAAGTTTATGCTGTGGGGGTGGGGGGTGGGGAGCTGTGCGTGGGGGTGAGGTGGTAAAGCTAGGAGAACCATTGATAATTATTTCCAAGAACCTCTGTGCTGGTATATTTGCAAATGCCAATCTTAACTTTTGCACAGGTTTTCAGAAATTTTAAAACCCTTATTTCTTTTTAAATGCTGTTTTTCCAAAGCCACCAACTTTTCAGCAGAGTTCGTATATCAACTGTGCTTCTAGTTAGTTCTACCCTGTGCTCTTGTATTCTCCACTCAATCTTACTCACTTGTGTTTGATGAATCCTCAAGTGAAGTCTCCTTGAACCTTGGTGATTGTTGTTGTTGGCTCTTCGTCAGTTTAAAAGTGAATGACAGTGTACTACTCTTAAAGCTTTTATTATCAGGCACTAGAGCAAGGTATAGATGAAGTTGAAAGTAGGCGTATAGTGGGCAGACACCTAATGTTTCCGACATTTCAGCAAAGAGTGCAAGAGAGCCAGGAGTTTACAGAAAGTGTAGCTGACTGGGAGCAGGGTCGGAGGGCGGAGATCTAGTTAGTCCACAGGGCAGCTATATTCTGTCAGGTAAGAGGGGATGGAGGCTAGGCCAGTTACATGCTCCTCCTGTAGGATGTGGGTGGTGAGGGATACCACCGGTGTCCCCACTGACTATACCTGCGGGAAGTGCACCCAACTTCAGCTCCTCAAAGACCGTGTTAGGGAACTGGAGCTGAAGCTGGATGAACTTCGGATCATCCGGGAGGCAGAGGGGGTGATTGAGAAGAGTTACAGGGAGGTAACCACACCCAACGTACAGGACAAGAATAGCTGGGTTACAGTCAGGGGGAAAAAAACAAACAGGCAGAAAGTGCAGAGATTCCTCGTGGCCGTTCCCCTTCAAAACAAGTATACCGTTTTGGATGCTGTTGGGGGGGATGACCTACCGGGGGAAGGCCCTAGCGGCCAGGTCTCTGGCACTTAGTCTGGCTCTGGGGCTCAGAAGGGAAGGGGGGAGAATAGAAAAGCAATAGTTGTAGGAGATTCAATGGTTAGGGGAATAGATAGGAGATTCTGTGGTCGCGAGCAAGATTCCCGGAAGGTGTGTTGCCTCCCGGGTGCCAGGGCCAGGGATGTCTCGGATCGTGTCTTCAGGATCCTTAAGGGGGAGGGGGAGCAGCCAGAAGTCGTGGTGCACATTGGTACCAACGACATAGGTAGGAAAAGGGGTGTGGAGCTAATAAACAAGTTTAGGGAGTTAGGCTGGAAGTTAAGAGCCAGGACAGACAGAGTTGTCATCTCTGGTTTGTTGCCGGTGCCACGTGATAACGAGGCTTGGAATAGGGAGAGAGTGCAGTTGAACACGTGGCTGCAGGAATGGTGTAGGAGGGAGGGCTTCAGGTATTTGGATAATTGGAGCGCATTCTGGGGAAGGTGGGACCTGTACAAGCAGGACGGGTTGCATCTGAACCAGAGGGGCACCAATATCATGGGAGGGAGGTTTTCTAGTACTCTTCGGGAGGGTTTAAACTAATTTGGCAGGGGAATGGGAACCGGATTTGTAGTCCAGCAACTAAGGTAGCCGATATTCAGGACGCCAAAGCGTGTAATGAGGCAGTGGGGAAGGGAACACTGACAAAAGAGAGTACTTGCAGGCACGGAGATGGGTTGAAGTGTGTATACTTCAACGCAAGAAGCATCAGGAATAAGGTGGGTGAACTTAAGGCATGGATCGGTACTTGGGACTACGATGTGGTGGCTATCACGGAAACTTGGATAGAAGAGGGGCAGAAATGGTTGTTGGAGGTCCCTGGTTATAGATGTTTCAATAAGATTAGGGAGGGTGGTAAAAGAGGTGGGGGGGGGGGGTGGCATTATTAATTAGAGATAATATAACAGCTGCAGAAAGGCAGTTCAAGGAGTATCACCCTATTGAGGTAGTATGGGTTGAAGTCAGAAATAGGAAAGGAGCAGTCACCTTGTTAGGAGTTTTCTATAGGCCCCCCAATAGTAGCAGAGATGTGGAGGAACAGATTGGGAAACAGATTTTGGAACGGTGCAGAAGTCATAGGGTAGTAGTCATGGGTGACTTTAACTTCCCAAATATTGAGTGGAAACTCTTTAGATCAAATAGTTTGGATGGGGTGGTGTTTGTGCAGTGTGTCCAGGAAGCTTTTCTAACACAGTATGTAGATTGTCCGACCAGAGGAGGGGCAATATTGGATTTAGTACTGGGTAATGAACCAGGGCAAGTGATAGGTTTGTTAGTGGGGAAGCATTTTGGAGATAGTGACCACAATTCTGTGACTTTCACTTTAGTAATGGAGAGGGATAGGTACGTGCAACAGGGCAAGGTTTACAATTGGGGGAAGGGTAAATACGATGTTGTCAGACAAGAATTGAAGTGCATAAGTTGGGAACATAGGCTGGCAGGGAAGGACACAAGTGAAATGTGGAACTTGTTCAAGGAACAGGTGCTACGTGTCCTTGATATGTATGTCCCTGTCAGGCAGGGAAGAGATGGTCAAGTGAGGGAACCATGGTTGACAAGAGAGGTTGAATGTCTTGTTAAGAGGAAAAAGGTGACTTATGTAAGGCTGAGGAAACAAGGTTCAGACAGGGCATTGGAGGGATACAAGATAGCCAGGAGGGAACTGAAGAAAGGGATTAGGAGAGCTAAGAGAGGGCATGAACAATCTTTGGCGGGTAGGATCAAGGAAAACCCCAAGGCCTTTTACACATATGTGAGAAATATGAGAATGACTAGAGCGAGGGTAGGTCCGATCAAGGACAGTAGCGGGAGATTGTGTATTGAGTCTGAAGAGATAGGAGAGGTCTTGAACGAGTACTTTTCTTCTGTATCTACAAATGAGAGGGGCGATATTGTTGGAGAGGACAGTGTGAAACAGATTGGTAAGCTCGAGGAAATACTTGTTAGGAAGGAAGATGTGTTGGGCATTTTGAAAAACTTGAGGATAGACAAGTCCCCTGGGCCTGACGGGATATATCCAAGGATTCTATGGGAAGCAAGAGATGAAATTGCAGAGCCGTTGGCAATGATCTTTTCGTCCTCACTGTCAACAGGGGTGGTACCAGGGGATTGGAGTGTGGCGAATGTCGTGCCCCTGTTCAAAAAAGGGACTAGGAATAACCCTGGGAATTACAGGCCAGTTAGTCTTACTTCGGTGGTAGGCAAAGTAATGGAAAGGGTACTGAAGGATAGGATTTCTGAGCATCTGGAAAGACACTGCTTGATTAGGGATAGTCAGCACGGATTTGTGAGGGGTAGGTCTTGCCTTACAAATCTTATTGAATTTTTTGAGGAGGTGACCAAGCATGTGGATGAAGGTAAAGCAGTGGATTTAGTGTACATGGATTTTAGTAAGGCATTTGATAAAGTTCCCCATGGTAGGCTTATACAGAAAGTAAGGAGGCATGGGATAGTGGGAAATTTTGCCAGTTGGATAACAAACTGGCTAACCGATAGAAGTCAGAGAGTGGTGGTGGATGGCAAATATTCAGCCTGGATCCCAGTTACCAGTGGCGTACCGCAGGGATCAGTTCTGGGTCCTCTGCTGTTTGTGATTTTCATTAATGACTTGGATGAGGGAGTTGAAGGGTGGGTCAGGAAATTTGCAGACGATACAAAGATTGGTGGAGTTGTGGATAGTAAGGAGGGCTGTTGTCAGCTGCAAAGAGACATAGATAGGATGCAGAGCTGGGCTGAGAAGTGGCAGATGGAGTTTAACCCTGAAAAGTGTGAGGTTGTCCATTTTGGAAGGACAAATATGAATGCGGAATACAGGGTTAAAGGTAGAGTTCTTGGCAATGTGGAGGAGCAGAGAGATCTTGGGGTCTATGTTCATACATCTTTGAAAGTTGCCACTCAAGTGGATAGAGCTGTGAAGAAGGCCTATGGTGTGCTCGTGTTCATTAACAGAGGGATTGAATTTAAGAGCCGTGAGGTGATGATGCAGCTGTACAAAACTTTGGTAAGGCCACATTTGGAGTATTGTGTACAGTTTTGGTCGCCTCATTTTAGGAAGGATGTGGAAGCTTTGGAAAAGGTGCAAAGAAGATTTACCAGGATGTTGCCTGGAATGGAGAGTAGGTCTTACGAGGAAAGGTTGAGGGTGCTAGGCCTTTTCTCATTAGAACGGAGAAGGATGAGGGGCGACTTGATAGAGGTTTATAAGATGATCAGGGGAATAGATAGAGTAGACAGTCAGAGACTTTTTCCCCGGGTGGAACAAACCATTACAAGGGGACATAAATTTAAGGTGAAAGGTGGAAGATATAGGAGGGATATCAGAGGTAGGTTCTTTACCCAGAGAGTAGTGGGGGCATGGAATGCACTGCCTGTGGAAGTAGTTGAGTCGGAAACATTAGGGACCTTCAAGCAGCTATTGGATAGGTACATGGATTACGGTAAAATGGTGTAGTGTAGATTTATTTGTTCTCAAGGGCAGCACGGTAGCATTGTGGATAGCACAATTGCTTCACAGCTCCAGGGTCCCAGGTTCGATTCCGGCTTGGGTCACTGTCTGTGCGGAGTCTGCACGTCCTCCCTGTGTCTGCGTGGGTTTCCTCCGGGTGCTCCGGTTTCCTCCCACAGTCCAAAGATGTGCGGGTTAGGTGAATTGGCCAATGATAAATTGCCCTTAATGTCCAAATTGCCCTTGGTGTTGGGTGGAGGTGTTGGGTTTGGGTAGGGTGCTCTCTCCGGGGGCCGGTGCGGACTCAAAGGGCCGAGTGGCCTCCTTCTGCACTGTAAATTCAATGATAATCTATGATTAATCTAGGACAAAGGTTCGGCACAACATCGTGGGCCGAAGGGCCTGTTCTGTGCTGTATTTTCTATGTTCTATGTACTGCATACACATATTCGCATGAAATTCATGCTGGGAAATATTAAAATGGTACAATCATGCAGTCAGCACGATGATGACAATGACAGTCTCTGCCATCAGGATGAGTTTTCCAGTATGGCAGAACCTCCTCTGATGTTGGTTGTTTACCCTGTTGTTTACGAGCCTCCGCTGCAAATGTGCGAAACGTTAAGAACATAAGAACATAAGAACTAGGAGCAGGAGTAAGCCTGCCGACCTGCACGATTCCCGCCCCCGCCGAATATCCGGTGCCGGAGAATTTGGCAACCGGCGGGGGCGGGATTCACGCCCCAGGTTTCCTATTGGAACTCTTCTTGTCCACAGACATCTTCCTGCACATCCACAGTGTTGCTTCCCTGTTTTGACAACACCACACCCCCGCCCCACTCTAAAAAAAACATCTATTTAAGATGTGCAACAGTGTCCAATCTTCCTGAGTTAATTTACCAAGCCCAGCCAGATATCTATCTCAAGCCCAGCCAGAAATTGAAACAGTTTCTGGCCAACAGCTCTAAGTGACCTTGGCTCCCACTCCACTAAAATCAAACTCAATGACTTCACTTACATTGGCGAGAGCAGAAAAAATGGGATTTCTTGTTCAATACTCAGGTTCCTCATTTTTTTTTATCGTGCAGACTTTGCAGCTCTTTAGAGACCCTTCTCCAGCTTCAAGGCTACTTGATCTGGTAACTAAACCTGACTTGTATTCTGTTTTCAGCAGGGTCCATGTCTAAGCTCTATTTAGTTCAATGTTTCACAATCAACATTCCCCTCCTCACTAGCACGGCTGTCTGACTGCTCCTTCCCAATTCCTTCGAGTTTAGCTATTTTGACCTCTTATGATAATACATAAATTCTGTTCATTTCAAATTATGAGAAACAAACTATAACAATCAGGCCATAAGTAATATTGCCAGTTAAGTGAAAAACACTCTTCCTCTGCTACCTCCCCAAGGATGTGGCATTTGTAAATACATTGTATAAAATCAATATTTCATTCCTCATAAAGATATCAACATACAATCAAAGTTAGGTAAGAAAACTTCATAGCTGATTTTAGGGGTCCACTGAGTTGTATACTGGCATGCCGACAAGGACAGAAAGTTTACCTAACTCTGTCACATGTGATCAATAAAAGGTCTGGATAACGAGATTTCGGAAATATGCATTCCAGCACTGTTGCTATCCAAGTTCAAATGACATTTGTATTTTCGCTGCTTTCCATGTCACAAGAAAACGCGACTGCTCCTAAGACTGTCAAGTCTGCTTTGTAATTATAGGACAAAGATTTTGGTTTTCACTATTCCAGGCAAGGATATAAATGTCTGCATGACACAACACGGCAGAATATAAGCGTCAAAAATATATTTCCGTGTCGCTGAAATCTCTCTCATTCATAAAATTAAAGTTCTTTCAGTTCTGGTGACAGCGAACAAGCTATCACTCAATTCCGAATGCAGTCACACGATAGGATTAAAATAAATGAATTGCATGCAAATATATTGGCCAATGGCCACAGCAAGTCATTTTAATGCAGTTGCTACAAAAGCATAATTGTTTTATGCATCTTTGTTTTGTCAACTCCCAGATGACTTGAAGCAAAGCAATTGGCAGGATGCCAAATGTCTTTGAATCTTGTTCAGCTTAACAATTGGACTTTCTTTTTCATGCGTAGGTTGACATGATATGCAGGCACACACACACACATAATGATATACAGACAAGCAGCTAATGGACACAGAGAACAGGACATGACCAATAAGCAGGCAGGACACTCAGGGGTGGGATCTGACTGTAAAAGACACGAGGCACTCACACTCCGCCTCTTTCCACTGATGAACATCTAGAGAGTCAGTGAAGGGTGTTGTTACAATCTCACACCTCCACCACGTGGCTAAGAGCTAGTCTGGTTCAGCCAGATAGAGTAACCACAATTAAGTTAGCAGAGAGTTCAACTCACAGAGAACTGTGCTAACTGTGCTATTAGTTCAATAAACCTGATTGAACTAACTTCAAGGTCTGGAGTATCTTTCTGATCTAAGCTGCATCCTGTTGCAGCCAGTGTTAGACCAGTGTACCTAACACCACATAGGTAATAGAACTTGAATATTAATTCATGCAAATATACAGGCACCACTATTTCTGATTTGTGGGTGGGAATACATTGGAAATTGTGTATTAAGGGTGCCAGGAATATTGGATTCACGCTGGACTTCGACTGATGAAGCCCCTCCCCCACCTCGATAAATCAGTTCAATTGCAGGATTGTCTGAAGAATTCCCTCACCTCCTGGTGGCATTGACATGTTTTGGACAGGGGTGGCAACATTATTTGGCTTCAATCATCCAGTGTGCCTTTGAAAATATGAGCCATTGTTTAAGAGGGATAGTGTTTGGATACTAGTTGAGATTGCCTGTCACTTTTGCCCATATCTTCAGATTATTGCAAAATTAACTTCACTGTCACACTCTGGAAGCCTGCCCCCTACATTCTGCATTCCATTTCAAGACAATGGCTGAGCTGACATCTGAGGCATGCACAATAGGAATTGCACATTATGGCATCTCTAGGCGTGAGGGGAAGGGGCAGCAGGAGACTGCAAAAGATGGCAGATTAATCAATAGTACAGAGAGAGTCAGGGCATCCCGCATCCAATCCATCAGGGCCAGTAGACCCGGATGAACCTTTTGAAATCTTTGAGGACTCTGTCTGCCAGGCCGCTGTGTTATGATCAGGGAGCTTTGGAGGAGCAATAGTCCTGAAATCAAAATCCTTCTCAGCTGCTTTTCTTACAATAGTAGAGTAAGTGATCTAAGATCTGAAGGTGTATACCAAAGAATCAATTCAAGGAGCCACAGGAGACTTATAATGCATTAGCCGGTTTGCTGTACAATCCTCGAGAAGGCAAGTCGTCAGTACCTGTCTTGACAGAGTGGCTCATTTTGATAGTGCTCCCCGACAGATTACTGAGAGGAGTGTTGAGTCGTTCAAAATTGTTAGATTTCCCAGGGTTTTTCGGATCGTTGGTTGAAGGCATGTGGCCCAAAATCTAAATCCCCATATTTATACAATAATTATACAAAATGCAAGGCCTTCCATTACCTAAATGTACAGCTTACTTGAGGTGACTGGCACAGCTTCATGCATGTGAATTTTCCACATGTTGCCAGCTGTTCGACAGTTTTCAATTTTACAATATTCTATCCAGTGTCTCAGTTCTCCTCCGTTGACAGAGGAATCGGGCAGGACAGCTGTTGGGTGACAATGGGTTCCTGTCACTGCCATAGCGCATGATGCGTCTCCCGCGATTCATTTCATTTTTCTCTTCCCAATACTGTAAGAGACAGCACAGGTTTTCTGAGGATATCTTTCAGGAGTTCCTTGTTTCAAGAGTACAATTGTACCAAAGAACAAAGAACAAAGAAAAGTACAGCACAGAATCAAGCCCTTCAGCCCTCCAGGTCTGTACTATTGTTAGCTGCTATAAAACTGCCCTGAATTATATTAGTACCGAACATTTTTCACCATCTTAGCACAACTATTGGGAGAGACTGAAACACAATGGGCTGGATTCTCCATTGGCAGGACCTTCCGTTTCGTCAGCAGCGCACTCACGCCAACGTATTTCCCAATGGCGTGCATGTGCCCACAGTGGGAAACCCCATTAACTTGCTGCCGGGATGGAGAATCCTGCTGCCAACGGGGACACACCGCACCAGAAAACGGATGAGGTGGGACAGAGAATCACGCCCAATGTCATAGAAGGCTGGAAAGGAACCATCTGCATTCCAGGCAATAGGCTCCATCTGCACTGTAGCATTTCAATGGGTGATTAGTGATTCTGTAATCTGACATGGGAGGGAACAGTCTTTATTGACAATCCACTACAACAAGCAGACTGTAAAATCTGATGGTGCTGCTGGCTTTCTGCAGGTATAAGGGGTGTCTGCACCTAATTGAAGCAAATGTTTAAAATGAAAGGAATATTTCTTCTCTGAGAAAACCCTATTAATAAGATCTGTTATGTGGTTCTTGTTTCGTACGCTTTGCCATTTTGTCACTGAGCCTTGAGTAGTTTCATCCCTATTCATCAACTCATCAATTTCTTTGTCTCGAAGATTGTTGAGACCTTATGATCAGCTGCCTTTGACATACCTCTCCCTTCTATACTGGTTCAAGCAACTCTAATGCTGCTCCCTGCCTAGTCTTGAACTTACACCTTTCTTTAGTTCTTTCCTATCTTTCTTCATGAACTCTTCAAGCTCATTTTATCCATGAGACCCACCACAAGCTCCCTTGTCCTATCCCACTAAAGTATGGGCTGCCGTTCAGAGCTCCTCCTAGCCCCCATGTCACCCATATGCTCGCTGACTAAAGTTGGCTCTCAGTCAAGCAGCTTATAGGCGAAATCTCACCAAATGGGAACAGTCCCATAGCGAGTGCGCATAGCCGCGTATTTCCCAGCACTCGCTGCACCGAGAAATGCTATGTTATCTAAAACAATTCCGGTTAGATGCGGGGCCGAGGCCACACTTAGTCCCGTTTCCTGCACTGAGGAGCCCCACTTGCCGGAGTTTCACGGTGTAGGGAGCGATCAGGGCGCCATTTCTAAATGGCATCCGGATCTCTCGACCCCCTGCCATGATCTCCGAACCCCGCCACAACCCCAACTCACCTATATGGGGGTCCTTGGGAACCCCACCTCATGTGCACATGGCACCCCCGGGTCCGATGTCCATCACTAAAGAAATGCCAGCGAGGCACCTTGGCGGTGTCAGCCGGGCATCCTTGTGGCACTGGCAAGGTGCAAGGCCAGCAGTGCCAGGCTGTCACCAGCAGTGTCAGGGTACCACATGGCCCAAAGGACATCCTCCTGGGGGCCTCCGATCCCCTGGGAGACCCCCACGAGTCCTGTTCTGCCTAGTCCTCATTTGCACGAATCAGTACTGAACGACACTCACCCAGAGTCTCTGAGGTGAAGCAGATAGATACCAATGTCCTGGTTACCTCAGGGAACTGGATATTAGAGTGAGGAAAACTGCTTCGCTATAACATGCAAATTTGCCAAAAAGCGATCCCGCCATTCACATCGCGACGTCCAGAGACATCACGTTACATCCCATGAGGCGGAGCAAGCCGGGTAGATCGCGGGAGCAGGGTCTCCCAGCATTCAGCAACTATGTTGCATGTGGCGCGTAGATCACGCCCACAATGTTTTATAACTCCCTCCATGACCTCACATTTCTCTACTTCTGTAATCTGTGTAACCTCCTCAAGCCCCACAAATCTCTTATGATTTCTGCGCTCCTCCAATTCTAGACTTTGGATCACTCCAGATTTTAAATTTCTACCATTGGTGGCCATGCCTTCAGTTGCCTAGGAACTAAGCTCTGGAGTTCCATCCCTTCATCTCGCTACCTAGAACATAGAACATTACAGCGCAGTTCAGGTCCTTCGGCCCTCGACGTTGCGCTGACCTGTGAAACCACTCTAAAGCCCATCTACACTATTCCCTTATCGTTCATATGTTTATCCAATAACCATTTGAATGCCCTTAGTGTTGGCAAATCCACTACAGTTGCAGGCAGGGCATTCCACGCCCTTACTACTCTCTGAGTAAAGAACCTACCTCTGACATCTGTCTTATATCTATCTCCCCTCAATTTAAAGCTATATCCCCTTGTGCTAGACATCACCATCCGAGGAAAAAGGCTCTCACTGTCCACCCTATCTAATCCTCTGATCATCTTGTATGCCTCAATTAAGTCACCTCTTAACCTTCTTCTCTCTAATGAAAACAGCCTCAAGTCCCTCAGCCTTCCCTCATAAGATCTTCCCTCCATACCAGGCAACATTCTGGTAAATCTCCTCTGCACCCTTTCCAATCCTTCCAATAATGCGGCGACCAGAATTGCACGCAATACTCCAAATGCGGCCGCACCAGAGTTTTGTACAGCTGCAACATAACCTCATGGCTCCGAAACTCAATCCCTCTACCAATAAAAGCTAACACACCATATGCCTTCTTAACAACCCTCTCAACCTGGGTGGCAACTTTCAGGGATCTATGTACATGGACACCGAGATCTCTCTGCTCATCCACACTGCCAAGAATCTTACCATTAGCCCAGGACTCTGTCTTCCTGTTATTCCTTCCAAAATGAATCACCTCACACTTTTCTGCATTAAACTCCATTTGCCACCTCTCAGCCCAGCGCTGCAGCTTATCCATGTCCCTCTGTAACTTGTAACATCTGTCCGCACTGTCCACAACTCCACCGACTTTAGTGTCATCTGCAAATTTACTCACCCATCCTTCTACGCCCTCCTCCAGGTCATTTATAAAAATGACAAACAGCAGTGGCCCCAAACCAGATCCTTGTGGTACACCACTAGTAACTGGACTCCAGTCTGAACATTTCCCATCAACCACCACCCTTTGTCTTCTTCCAGCTAGTCAATTTCTGATCCAAACTGCTAAATCACCCTGAATCCCATGCCTCTGTATTTTCTGCAGTAGCCTACTGTGGGGAACCTTATCAAACGCTTTATTGAAATCCATATACACCACATCAACTGCTTTACCCTCATCCACCTGTTTGGTCACCTTCTCAAAGAACTCAATAAGGTTTGTGAGGCATGACCTACCCTTCACAAAACCATGTTGACTATCTCTAATCAAATTATTCCTTTCCAGATGATTTTACATCCTATCTCTTATAAACCTTTCCAAGATTTTTCCCACGACAGAAGTAAGGCTCACTGGTCTATAGTTACCGCGGTTATCTCTACTCCCCTTCTTGAACAAGGGGACAACATTTGCTATCCTCCAGTCTTCTGGCACTATTCCTGTAGACAAAGATGACTTAAAGATCAAAGCCAAAGGTTCAGCAATCTCTTCCCTAGCTTCCCAGAGAATCCTAGGATAAATCCCATCCGGCCCAGGGGACTTATCTATTTTCACACTTTCCAGAATTGCGAACACCTCCTCCTTATGAACCTCAAGCCCTTCTAGTCTAGTAGCCTGAATCTCAGTATTCTCCTCGACAACATTGTCTTTTTCCTGTGTGAATACTGACGAAAAATATTCATTTAGCACCTCTCCTATCTCCTCAGACTCCAAGCACAACCTCCCACTACTGTCCTTGACTGGCCCTACTCTTACCCTAGTCATTCATTTATTCCTGAAATATCTATAGAAAGCTTTAGGGTTATCCTTGATCCTACCTGCCAAAGACTTCTCATGTCCCCTCCTGGCTCTTCTTAGCTCTCTCTTTAGGTCCTTCCTAGCTAACTTGTAACTCTCGAGCGCCCTAACTGAACCTTCATGAATCATCTTTACATTAGCCTCCTTCTTCCTTTTGACAAGTGTTTCGACTGCTTTAGTAAACCACAGTTCCCTTGCTCGACCACTTCCTCCCTGCCTGACAGGTACATACTTATCAAGGACACGCAGTAGCTATTCCTTGAACAAGCTCCACATTTCCATTGTGCCCATCCCCTGCAGTTTTCCTCTCCATCCGATGCATCCTAAGTCTTGACTCATCACATCATAATTGCCTTTCCCCTCACTCTTTTTCCATCACCTGACTTAATGGGCACGACTCAGCGAACTGAAGGAAAAGTCCGCTGAACGGCAAGTTTAGTGGGGTGTTTCTTGATGGCTGCAGCGCCGAGAGACATCCCGCCATCCAATGGCACATTGCTGTTTGTTTTGGCCTTGGGGAGGAATGTCTAACTGGCTGAAGCTCCTCGCAGATCGGGGCCCATTTTGTCCGGCAGCCCCGATCTTCTCCCCCCCCCCCACACCTTTTCAGCAGCCACCTGTTTTTATGGCAACCCCCTACCTTGGGGAAGCCCCCAGGAATCTTCTCTGTTTTTGGCAAGGATCCCCCCCCGCCCGGATCCAACCACTGGCAGTGCACCTGTCACCTAGGCAGTGCCACGTGAGCAGCACTGCCGGGATGCCAGGCTGGTGTGCCAAGGTGCCTGTGTGCCAGGGGAGTGCCAGGACACCAGCCTGCCATTTCCCCAACCACCTGGGGTTTCCAATGTCCTGGGAAACCTCCCAGGTGCCATTACACCTGGTCATGCTTGTGCCAATAGGCTCACTTAAATATCCTGGATATTGCCCAGCGAGAAAAAGACCCAGATCGCGCTGGGCGAAGCGAGTCGGGTAACCCTTGATCGGCCGGTGTGGAGTCCAACTGAAGGCTCACAACGCGGTCGCTGAATCCCACCCCATATCTCCTTCTGTGACTTTGTGTCATATTTTGTATTAGAATGCTCCTCTGGAATGCCTTAGGAAATGTTATTACATTCAAGGCACTATAGAAAGATAAGTTATTGTTCGCAAATGAAAAAAGCAACATGAAAATAGTCCATTTTACCTTGAGAGTAACATTTTTTTCCCAATTGTTAATTCACATAAGTGGCACTATAGAAATAGCCAACCTTGCCTTAAGCAATGTGTCCTTTTGCTTTGACTGTCAAAGCTTAATATTTAACTTCTTGACAGTGCCTTGGGCTTTTTCTTACTCCATATTTTCAGTTCTTCTATCTGACTGCTCATTGACCATGCGAGCTGCAACAATTTCTTTAGACCGCTGTCTTTCTCAAATGCATGTGGGAGGTAACCTATAGGTGTGGGAGTTAATCTGGAATGCATATTCCACCACTGTGTGTCTTAATTTTAAAATTTGCATCCTTGTGTTAAAATCTCTCTGTGGTCTCACCATTTCCTACCCGTGTAACATCCTCCAATCCTACAACTCTCTGAGATCTCTGGGCATCTCCAATTCTGACCGACTGGTCAACCTGATTTGAATAACTCCACCTCTGGCAGCTCTGCCTCCAGCTGCCTAGGCCCTAACATCTGGAATTTCCTCTAATTATCTCTGCCATAGGACTCCAGAATTAGCTGCACTCCTAGCCAAGCTGTGCCAGTACAGCTACTGGCATTTACCTGACAATGTGGAAAATTGTCCCCCAACCACTTTCAGGCCCACAAAACACAGGACAAATCCAATCTGTTGAATTATTGCACCATCAGTCCACCCTCAATCATCAGCAAAGTGTTGGAGGTGTTATCGACAGTGCCATCAAAAAACATCCATTCAGCGAAAACCTGCGCACCCATGCTCAGTCGGGCTCAATTAGGGCCACACAGTTTCAGGACTCACGAAAGATGGGAAGAACGAACTGAATTTCAGACATGCGGTGACAGTGATTACCTTTGACTTCAAGGCCAGCATTTGACCAAGTGCGGCATCAAGGAGTCCCAGTAAAATTGAAATAAATGGGAATCTGGGAAAGAATCTCTTCCGGTTTGAGTCATATCTTTTTTTTTTAAATAATTTTTATTAAAGGGTTTTCATAAAATATCAATAACAAAATGAAAAAGAAACCCAACAGGGTTAAGTACAAGACACAGTCCAGAAAAACAACCCTCCATACCCCCTCCGTCCCTGTACATAAGTAATAAATTAACATTAACACCCCGACTTAATACAAGTATATACAACACCTCAGACCCTCCAGTATAAATAACAAAAACAAAAAAGTAAAGTGACCCCCCCCTCCCCACCCCGAGCTGCTGCTGCCATTGACCAATGTCTACCACTCTGCCAGGAAGTCTAAGAACGGTTGCCACCACCTAAAGGACCCTTGTACCGACCCTCTCAAGGCAAATTTCACCCTCTCCAACTTAATAAACCCCGCCATATCGTTGATCCAGGATTCCACGCTTGGGGGCCTCGCATCCTCACACTAAAGAAGAATCCTTCGCCGGGCTACCAGGGACGCAAAGGCCAGAATTCCAGCCTCTTTCGCCTCCTGCACTCCCAGCTCCTCTGCCACCCCAAATATTGTGAGCCCCCAGCCCGGCTTGACCCTGGATCCTACCACGCTCGACACCGTCCTCGCTATGCCCTTCCAAAATTCCTCCAGCGCTGGGCATGCCCAGAACATATGGGGGTGGTTTGCTGGGCTCCATGAGCACCTAACACACCTGTCCTCACCCCCAAAAAACCGACTCATTCTTGTCCCGGTCATGTGTGCCCTGTGCAGCACCTTAAACTGTATGAGGCTGAGCCTCGTGCACGATGAGGAAGAGTTCACCCTCCCAGGGAGTCTGACCACGTCCCTTCCTCAATTCCCTCTCCCAACTCCTCCTCCCACTTACCTTTTACCTCCACCACCGAGGTCTCCTCCTCCTCCTGCATCACCTGGTAAGTTTCCGAGGTCTTCCTCACTCCCACCCACTCCCCCGAGAGCACCCTGTCCTGTACTGTGTGTGGCCGTAGCCGCGGGAATTCCGCCACCTGCCGTCTGTCAAATGCCCTTACCTGTAAGTACCTGAAGGTGTTCCCCGGGGGAGCCCGTACTTCTCCTCCAGCTCACCCAGGCTCGCGAACTTCCCGTCCACAAACAGATCCCCCAACCGTCGTATCCCTGCCCTGTGCCACCCCGCAAACCCTCCACCTGTTCTTCCTGGGGCGAACCGGTGGTTCCCCCGTAATGGGGTCCCCGCCGAGGCCTCCACTTCCCCCCTGTGCCGCCTCCACTGCCTCCAAATTTTGAGGGCAGCCACCACCACCGGGCTTGTGGTATACCTCCTTGGAGGGAGCGGCAGCAGCACCGTTGCCAGTGCCCCCAGACTTGTACCCACACAAGATGCCGTCCCCAGCCTCTTCCATGCAGCCCCCTCCCCCTCCATCACCCACTTGCGCACAATCGTCGCATTGGCAGCCCAGTAGTATCCACAGAGGTTGGGCAGCGCCAGTCCCCCCCCCCCCCATCTCTACTCCGCTCCAGGAACACCCTTCTCACCCTCGGAGTCCCTCGCGCCCACACAAACCCCATTATATTCCTGTTAACCCGCCTGAAAAAAGCCTTCGGGATAAACATGGGGAGGCACTGGAACAGGAACAAAAACTTTGGGAGCACCGTCATTTTAATTGATTGCACCCTACCCGCCAAGGACAGCGGCAACGCATCCTACCTCTTGAACTCCTCTTCCATTTGCTCCACCAGCCTTGTAAAATTAAGCCTATGCAGGGTCCCCCAGCTCCTGGCCACCTGGACTCCCAGATACCTGAAGCTCCTCTCTGCCTTTTTTAGTGGGAGCTCGCCAATCCCCCTCTCCTGGTCCCCTGGATGAACTACGAACAGCTCGCTCTTCCCCATGTTGAGCTGGTATCCGGGTCCGCCACATACAGCAGCAGGTCGTCTGCATAAAGTGACACCCTATGCTCCTCCCCACCACACACCAACCCCCTCAGTGCCATAGCCAGGAGTTCAATTGCCAGTGCGAAGAGCAGGGGGGATAAGGGACACCCCGTCTCGTTCCTCGGTGCAACCGAAAGTACTCGGACCTCCTCCTGTTTGTGGCCACACTCGCCATTGGGACCTCATACAACAGCCTAACCCACCTGACAAACCCCTCCCCAAACCCGAACCTCTTCACCACCTCCCACAGGTACCTCCACTCTACCCTATCAAAGGCTTTCTCAGCATCCATCGCCACCACTATCTCTGCCTCCCCCTCCCTCGCCGGCATCATGATAACGTTCAAAAGCCTCCGCAGATTCGTGTTCAACTGCCTCCCCTTCACAAACCCCGTCTGGTCTTCATGGATGATCTGTGGCTCACAATCCTCAAACCTCGTGGCTAAGACCTTCGCCAGCACCTTGGCATCTACATTTAGCAAGGAAATCGGTCTGTAAGACCCACACTGCAGGGGTTCCTTGTCCCGCTTCAGGATCAAGGAGATCAGTGCCCGGGACATCGTCGGGGGCAAAGCCCCCCCCCCCCCCCCCCCCCCCCCCGCCCTTGCCTCATTGAAGGTACTAACTAACAGCGGGCCCAACAGGTCCATATATTTTTTATAGCATTCGACCGGGAAACCGTCCGGCCCCGGTGCCTTCACCGCCTGCATGCTTCCTATCCCTTTGATCAGCTCCTCCAGCCCAATCGAGGCCCCCAATCCCGCCACCAGTCCCTCTTCCACCTTTGGAAACCTCAGTTGGTCCAGGAAGTGGCCCATCCCTCCCTCCTCCCGTGGGGGCTCGGATCGGTACAATTCCTCGTAGAAGTCCCTGAAGACCCCATTAATGCCAGCTCCACTCCGCACCACTCTCCCTACCCTGTCCTTAACTCCCCCGACCTCCCTAGCTGCGTCCCGCTTCCGAAGCTGATGCGGCAGCATCCGGCTTGCCTTTTCCCCATACTTGTAAATCGCCCCCTGGGCCTTCCTCCACTGCACCTCCGCCTTCCTGGTGGTCACCAGGTCGAATTCGGCCTGGAGGCTAAGCCTCTTCCTCAACAATCCTTCCTCGGGTTCCTCCGCATACCTCCTGTCTACCCTCACCATCTCCCCCACCAGCCTCTCCCTCTCCCCTCGCGGGCCCTAATGGAGATCAGCTCTCCCCTCACCACCGCCTTCAGTGCCTCCCATACCATCCCCACTCGGACCTCCCCGTTGTCGTTGGTCTCCAGGTACCTCTCTATACTTCCTCGGACCCGCTCGCTCACCTCCTCGTCTGCCAACAGCCCCACCTCCAAGCGCCACATCGGGTGCTGGTCCCTCTCCTCCCCCACCTCCAAGTCCACCCAATGCGGGGCGTGGTCCGAAATGGCTATTGCCGAATACTCGGTATCCTCTACTCTCGCTATCAGCGCCCTACTCAAGATGAAAAAGTCGATTCGGGAATAAGCCTTATGGACATGTGAGAAGAATGAAAATTCCCTAGCCCCCGGCCTTGCAAATCTCCAAGGGTCCACCCCTCCCATCTGGTCCATAAATCCCCTCAACACTCTAGCCGCCGCCGGCTTCCTACCCGTCCTAGACATGGAGCGATCCAGTGCCGGGTCCAGCACCGTGTTAAAGTCTCCCCCCATTATCAGGCCCCCACTTCCAAGTCTGGGATCCGACCCAACATAAGCCTTATAAAACCCGCATTGTGCCAGTTCGGGGCATACACATTGACCAGTACCACCCTCTCTCCCTGCAACTTACCACTTACCATTATGTACCTGCCGCCATTACCTGTCACAATGCTCGCCGCCTCAAACAACATCTTCTTTCCCACCAAGACCACCACCCCTCGACTTTTGGCATCCAGCCTCAAGTGAAACACCTGACCTACCCACCCTTTCCTCAATCTTACCTGGTCTGCCACCTTCAGGTGTGTCTCCTGAAGCATAACCACATCCGCCTTGAGCCCCTTCAGGTGTGCGAACACGCAGGCCCGCTTAACCGGCCCGGTCAGTCCCCTTACATTCCAGGTTATCAGCCGGATCAGGGGGCTACCCACCCCCCTCCCCCGCTGACTAGCCATGACCCCTCCTCGGCCAGCCACGCGCCTGCACCCCACACCCGGCCCGTTCCCCACAGCAGCATACGCCCGTCTCAACACCCCCCCCCCCCCCCCCCGCCACACCCCACCCCCAACTCGCTCCAGCTCCTCCTTGACCGTAGCAGCAGCAACTCGATTCCCCCCCGGCTAGGACCCATCCTAGCTGATTTACTCCAACCATTGCACTTCCACAAGTCAGCTGTCTCCTGCTGACCCCGGCCACTCCCGCCTCTCCTTCGACTCCTCCCATTATGTGGCACACCCTATTCGCCCATCCTCATCCATAGGCTCTCCCCCTCCCCCTTCTGTTCTAAGCCCGGGAAACAACCCTCGCTTCCACGGCCCCGCCCCGCCCCCTCAAGTCTTCAGCACGAGAAAAAGCCCGCGCTTTCCAACTACCAGGCCCCGCCACCTCTGACGCAGCTCCTTTTACAGGCCCGGTCCCCTCACCCCTGACTCGGGCCTCCCCCTCCCCCATGGAGCCCCATCTCACCTCCAAGAGCCCCCCCGACCAACCCAACCAAAACAGTGCCCAACCCGCCCCAGCCACCCTCACCGACCCAACAGAGAAAAAACACAAAGAAAAAAAACCCGGAGCAATACAAAGGCCCCCCCCGCTCAAAACAAAAATAAACATAGCATATCAACCGCAGTCCCCAATCGCCCGTCCCGACCCTCAATCTGTGTCCGACTTCTCGGCCTGAACAAAGGCCCACGCCTCCTCCGGAGAATCAAAATAATGGTGCCGGTCCTTGTAGGTAATCCACAGTCGCGCCGGCTGCAACATGCCAAACTTCACCCCCTCCCGGTGCAGCACCGCCTTCACTCGATTGTACCCGGCCCCCCTCTTCGCCACCTCCGCACTCCAGTCTTGATATATCTGAACCTCCACGTTCTCCCACCTGCTGCTCCTCTCCTTCTTGGCCCACCTGAGCACACACTCCCGATCGACGAACCGATGGAACCTCACCAGCACCGCCCGTGGTGGCTCGTTAGCCTTGGGCCTCCTCGCCAGCACTATGGGCCCCATTCAGCTCCAGGGGCCCCTGGAAGGACCCCGCTCCCATCAGCGAGTTCAACAAGGTGACCACATAGGCCCCCACGTCCAGCCCCTCCGGGAGGCCCAGAATCCGCAGATTCTTCCGCCTCGACCGATTCTCCATCTCCTCGAACCGCTCCTGCGATTTCTTGTGGAGCGCCTTGTGCGCCTCCACCTTTACCACCAGGCCTAAGATCTCGTCCTCATTGTCAGAGATCTTTTGTCGGGCCTCGCGGATCGCCACTCCCTGGGCCGTCTGTGTCTCCAGCAGCTTATCAATAGACGCCTTCATCGGCTCTAGCAAGTCTGTTTTAATCTCTCTGAAGCAGCGCTGGATACCCTCCTGCTGCTCTTCCGCCCACTGCATCCACGCTGCTTGGTCTCCGCCCGCCGCCATTTTGTTCTTCTTCCCTCGCACCTTCTTCGGGTCCACCACTCGCCCCGCTCCTAGTTGAAGCCACATACTGACGGGGAGCTGTTGTAGACTCCTTCCCACACCGGGAAACATCGAAAAAGTGAGGTTGGGGGCCCTGAAAAGAGCCCAAAATTCAGTTTTTGCGGGAGCCGCTGAATGTGCAACTTAGCTCCACATAGCCACAACCGGAAGTCTCGTTGGAGTCATACCTAGCACAAAGGAAAATAGTTGTAGTTGTTGGAAGTCAATTATTTCAGGCCTACAGCATCACTGCAGGCATTCGTCAGGATGGTGCTCCAGGCCCAACAACTTCAGCTACCTCACCAATGAACTTCCCACCAACATTCGATCAGAAGTCATGATAGTCTTTGATGATTTCTCAGTGGTCATGTCCATCATAACTCCTCAGAAGTCTGCTTGAGTTAATGAGTGGCAAGCAACATTCAAGTCACACACGCACCAGACAATAACCATCTCCAACAAGAGAGAATATAACCAATCTCCATTGATATTCAACTGCATTACTGTTGCTGAATCCCCCAGGAGTAATATCCGAAGAATTACCATTAACAATAAATTTAAGTAGACCTGCCGCAAAGAGCAGATTAGATGCTGGGAGTTGTATTATGAGTAACTCACCTCCTGACTCCCCAAAGCCTATCCACCATCTACAACGCACAAGTCAGGATGTGATGAAATAATCTCAATTTGCCTGGGTGAGTGCAGCTTTAACAACACCCAACAACCTCAACACCATCCAGGACAAACAGTCTGCTGATTAGCACACCATCCACCAACTTAAATCCCTCCACCACCAGCATATAGTGGCAGCAGTGTGTGCCTTCTACAAGATTTATCATAGCAATTCACCCAGGTTTCTTCAACAGAACTGCAAACGTGCAAACTTCACCACCTAGATGAAAAAGGACAGTAGACACATGGGAACACCAACAACTTCAAATATCCCTACAAGTCACACACCATCCTGGCTTGGAACTACATTGACGTTCCTTCACTATCCGAATTCTGAAACACCCTCCCTAACAGCACTGTGGGTGTACCGATATCACATGGACTTCTGCAGGCCAGTAAGTCATCTTCCCAAGGGCAACTAGAGAATTGGAAATAATGCCAACCATGCCCATATCTCATGAAGAAATAGAATATATTTAAAAATAAGCCATCCTTCAAAACTCTTTGTGCAAACTTTGGTCACCTGTCCAAATGTCTTCTTGCTTTATATGTACCGCCTTAAAAAGCCTGGTGATTCCTGCAGTCAGCTAGTGCATAGTAGTATGCTATAGTCACTAATCGGTAAATGATCACTTAATTTGTTGATGCCAAAAATTGCTATCTTAATAACGGTGACCAAAAGTCATTACCTCGTGAATGTTCAATTTATTCTTCACTCCTTCTGCTCTTTACTATGCTTCTCCCGATCCCTGCAACACATGCAACAACCTTGGCTTTATCTTGTCAAAGCAACACTTTCACAATGAATGCTCGACTATGTGTGTCCCAACTTCTCCTTTACTCCTATTGTAGAGTTCCCCTGTGGCTGCCTGGAAAAACCCGGAGCTGTATGGTTGACAGCAGTTTTAATCTTCATTGCAAAAGAATATTTGAATCTGACAAACGAAACACGTTTCAACATAATCCTGTACCATGTTCAACAAAATCCAGACATATGCATTGTCTACAGCAGTTATCATGGGGATTTTAATCTACATGTCGATTGGTTTAACCAGGTTGGTCAAGGCAGCCTTGAGGAGGAGTTTATAGAATGTATCCGCGATAGTTTCCCAGAAAAGTATGTAATGGAACCGATGAGAGAACAAGCGGTCCAAGATCTGGTCCTGTGTAATGAGGCAGGATTGATTCATGATCTCATAGTTAGGGATCCTCTTGGAAGGAGCGATCACAATATGGTGGAATTTAAAATACAGATGGAGGGTGAGAAGGTAAAATCAAACACTAGTGTTTTGTGCTTAAACAAAGGAGATTACAATGGGATGAGAGAAGAACTAGCTAAGGTAGACTAGGAGCAAAGACTTTATGGTGAAACAGTTGAGGAACAGTGGAGAACCTTCCAAGCGATTTTTCACAGTGCTCAGCAAAGGATTATACCAACAAAAAGGAAGGACGGTAGAAAGAGAGAAAATCGACCGTGGATACCTAAGGAAATAAGGGAGAGTATCAAATTGAAGGAAAAAGCATACAAAGTAGCAAAGATTAGTGGGAGACTAGAGGACTTGGAAATCTTTAGGGGGCAACAGAAAGCTACTAAAAAAGCTGTAAAGAAGAGTAAGATAGATTATGAGAGTAAACTTGCTCAGAATATAAAAACAGATAGTAAAAGTTTCTACAAATATATAAAACAAAAAAGAGTGGCTAAGGTAAATGTTGGTCCTTCAGAGGATGAGAAGGGAGATTTAATAATGGGAGATGAGGAAATGGCTGAGGAACTGAACAGGTTTTTTGGGTCGGTCTTCACAGTGTAAGACACAAATAACATGCCAGTGACTGATGGAAATGAGGCTATGACAGGTGAGGACCTTGAGAGGATTGTTATCACTGAGGAGGTAGTGATGGACAAGCTAATGGGGCTAAAGGTAGACAAGTCTACTGGCCCTGATCGAATGCATCCCAGAGTGCTAAAAGAGATGGCTCGGGAAATTGCAAATGCACTAGTGATAATTTACCAAAATTCACTAGACTCTGGGGTGGTCCCGGCGGATTGGAAATTAGCAAACGTGACACCACTGTTTAAAAAAGGAGGTAGGAAGAAAGCGGGTAATTATAGGCCAGTGAGCTTAACTTCAGTAGTAGGGAAGATGCTGGAATCTATCATCAAGGAAGAAAATGCGAGGCATCTGGATGGAAATTGTCCCATTGGGCAGACGCAGCATGGGTTCATAAAGGGCAGGTTGTGCCGAACTAATTTAGTGGAATTTTTTAAGGACATTACCAGTGCGGTAGATAACGGGGAGCCAATGGGTGTGGTATATCTGGATTTCCAAAAAGCCTTTGACAAGGTGCCACACAAAAGGTTGCTGCATAAGATAAAGATGCATGGCATTAAGGGGAAAGTAGTAGCATGGATAGAGGATTGGTTAATTAATAGAAAGCAAAGAATGGGGATTAATGGGTGTTTCTCTGGTTGGCAATCTGTAGCTAGTGGTGTCCCTCAGGGATCAGTGTTGGGCCCACAATGGTTCACAATTTACATAGATGATTTGGAGTTGGGGACCAAGGGCAATGTGTCCAGGTTTGCAGACGACACTAAGATGAGTGGTAAAGCAAAAAATGCAGGGGTTACTGGAAGTCTGCAGAGGGATTTGGATAGGCTAAGTGAATGGGCTAGGGTCTGGCAGATGCAATACAATGTTGACAAATGTGAGGTTATTCATTTTGGTAGGAATAACAGCAAAGGGATTATTATTTAAATGATAAAATATTAAAACATGCCGCTGTGCAGAGAGACCTGGGTGTGCTAGTGCATGAGTCGCAAAAAGTTGGTTTACAGGTGCAACAGGTGATTAAGAAGGCAAATGTAATTTTGTCCTTCATTGCTAGAGGGATGGTGTTTAAGACTAGGGAGGTTATGCTGCAATTGTATAAGGTGTTAGTGAGACCACACCTGGAGTATTGTGTTCAGTTTTGGTCTCCTTACTTGAGAAAGGATGTACTGGCACTGGAGGGTGTGCAGAGGAGATTCACTAGGTTAATCCCAGAGCTGAAGGGGTTGGATTACGAGGAGAGGTTGAGTAGACTGGGACTGTAGTCCTTGGAATTTAGAAGGATGAGGGGGGACCTTATAGAAACATATAAAATTATGAAGAGAATAGATAGGGTAGATGTGGGCAGGTTGTTTCCACTGGCGGGTGAAAGCAGAACTAGGGGGCATAGCCTCAAAATAAGGGGCAGTAGATTTAGGACTGAGTTTAGGAGGAACTTCTTCACCCAAAGGGTTGTGAATCTATGGAATTCCTTGCCCAGTGAAGCAGTAGAGGCTCCTTCATTGAATGTTTTTAAGATAAAGATAGATAGTTTTTTGAAGAATAAAGGGATTAAGGGTTATGGTGTTCGGGCCGGAAAGTGGAGCTGAGTCCACAAAGATCAGCCATGATCTCATTGAATGGTGGAGCAGGCTCAAGGAGCCAGATGGCCTACTCCTGTTCCTAGTTCTTATGTTTTTTGAGTAGTAGACATGCAAACAAATGACCAATATTGCCCCGTGTTTCCTTTGAACAGAGCCACAGCCTTCATTAATCCGTTTGATCCTGTACTCACAGCAAATTATTAAGGAAGGTGCAAGTTCTTTAGAGGTCTCTAGTCACCCACATTGACCTTGCTGATTTACTATGGCTTGACAAGTGTTATTGTAGAAGAAGCCTCCCCCAAAATGAGAGAATACTTACAAAACACCAGTTGCCTGCATGGCTACCATACTAGCCCATGGTTACCAGACTAGCCTATTATTACCTTTTGGGCAAGTGATGACAAGGTGGTGACAAATCAAAGTCATAAATAACATATTGATCATTTTCAGCTGAAGATAAACATCACAGTCAATGCAATGTTACTCAGGTACCGTAAACTCCACACATATTAGGAATGTACAATTTTATCCCCAGTTTGAATCTACAAATCATTAATAAGTAAAAAGATAACATAAATATTACCTTGAATAATGCATCTTATTAATGCTGCATAGAGAAGGCAATGCTGACAGGTGAACTTGGATGTGACCTTCATGGAAATTTTGGAGAACTAAACACCCTTAGGGAAGATGTCTTGGAAAGATAGGGGGCGGAATTCTCCATTCCTGAGGCTAAGTGCCAGCGCCAATGTAGAATCCGCGGGATATTCACGATGGAAAAATCGGTGCGAACACCTCACTGATTCTGGTACAGGGGAGGGGCTAGCACCAGCGCCGCGTGGAACATCCGCGGATCATGTGGAAAACGGCCGGAGAATCGCCGGGTCCCGGGTCGCGCATGCACAGGACTGATGAGCTGCACCGGTCATGCCGGAAAACATGGCGCCGGCCATGCTATAATCCTAACCCGACCTCCCCGATGCCAGAGCCCACCCCCTGGCCAACCCCCACCACTCCACCTGACCCTAGCAGAAGTCCCCAGCCAGCTGCACGGATCCCAGGCGTGTGTGGTGGCGCTGAACACTCTCCGCAGCCAGCATGCCAGGTTCCCGATGGCTGGGAACACACATGGCCCGCCCCGTCGGGAAGTCGGCCCATTGGGGCCAGAGCATTACAGGTGGGCTGGCTGCCTCATGATGCGTCATTCGAGGACCTGCCGAACCGAGGGGGAGGGTGGGGAGTCCAGGCCACTCAAATCATCCATCCATTCCCCTCCCCACCCGCCTACCGTGCCCCCTCTCTGGTCAATCCAGACCAGCCCACCCCTCACACCCATCTGACAGAGCATTGAGACAGGTTGGAACAGTGTTAACAGGTGTTTAATGTGCTCAAATATTTACAGATATGTACTCTAGCCACTAGCTAAACTGTGCCCTGCATATGTGCCAACTTAACTGGTCTCTGACTTTCTGGCCTTGAAGGCCCCAACACTCCATCTAGGTGGGGCCCCAGATGGTACATCAATAGTGGACGTGGCATGCTGTGATTCCCGTTCAGTGACCTGGGTCCCCGTTGTCAGCTGCCTTCTGTGATGACCTGGTCTAGATAGGCCCAGCTGCTGCTCGGGTGTCCCAGGTGGCGCGGTGCCATCCTGTTCTGCCCGCTGCCCACCAGATGCATCAGAGACGGGGAAGGGGGATGGGGGTGTTTCCGAGGTGCCGCTGCGGTGTTCCGGCACCTTCCCTGCGGGAGTCACCGGCATGGGCCCCATCACCTCCTCCTACCTCAGGTTGCCCGATTGTCCCCGGGCTACTCCATGGGACGGGGGTGCAAGCTGCCTGAGGCTCCCCCGTCTGGCACGGCCACTCCTGGAGGCCCGCTCTGGTCTTCGCCAGGGTGTGCGTGCTCGTGGCCATTGAGCACAGGAAGTGGACCATCACCGCCTGGGACTGCATCGCATCACCTATTGACTGTGCCACCAACTTCTGGGCTGTGTCACATCAGCCAGTGACTACAGCATCTCCCTCTCGGACTGGGCCACCCCCCTCTGTGTCCGCGCCACGTCGGTCAGCGCCTGGACAATGCCACTGACATTCTCAGCCATGGTCCGCTGTGACTGGGCCACGCTCAGGAGCGCCGCTGCAGTATCCAGGTGGCTCTGGCACATGGCTCTCTGTGAGTAGTAGTTCATGTAGTCCCTGGGTCTGCAACTGCATCTGCAATAGATGGGACTGTCTATTCCAGAAGCCTGATAGCCATCTGGACGGCAACTAGTTCCTGGGACGCCCCCCCCCCCCCCTCCCCCATCCGACCATCCGTCCCCTCAGGTGTTCCTTTTGATGTACAGGAGCAGTTGTGGGTGCACACCAGATGGTGTCCCAGGAGCCTCTTCGCTAAAGTGCCCAACCAACCGAGGTGAGTGTCTCTGGGATGGTGGACGGCGTTGGAAACAGCTGTGATGGAAAATCAGTGTCATCCCCCGACTCGAGCTCTGGGGTGTCCTGGGTCACTTTTCGAGGGCTGCCGTCCCTGCTGCTCACCTCATCGCTGCTCGGCGCACGAGGTGCAGCTCAGGCTGTGACACTAGCTGGGAGCTGGGGACACCAGATGGACCCACCTCATCACCAGCAGGTCCTGCAAGACACAAGAGAAGATGCATGATTAGATCGTGGGCCAAGGGGGAGTGGGGGTGGTGGGGTTGAGAGTGAGGGTGGAGTGGGGTTGAGGGTGGGGGTGAGGCTGGTGTGTGGTGATGGTTGGGTGGGGTGGTATTGGGGGGTTTGTGTAGCCATCTGGGATGCCCACTTCCTGATTACAAAATGGACACTTTTCAAAGATTGCAGGGAAAATGGACAATGCTGAGAAAACAAGCAGGTTCAGGGTTTGTCTGTATATTGGAGCCGCAGCTCCCAGACAAGACCAAAACTGTAGGCCCATTAGCATACTAATGGCCCATCTCCGAGAACAAAAGAATAACATTTGAGTAACCGATACTAAGGCAGACACCCGGGCGCCAGAGGAGACCGAAACAAAGCAGGCCAACGGCCACCTAGGACACACCCAGCCATCAGGGCACCCACCCCTTTATTGGATGAAATCGATAGGAATGATCGAGAAATGGCCCAATTGATTGGGGCCAAGTTCAAGGCCCGCCCAAAAGAGCACGAAGCCCCTTTGGGTATAGGAAGGAGCCCCCAAGAAAGAATCGTTCTCTTGGACCCGGCTCTCACCGAGGAGAGACCCGTCCACCAGCTGCACCAGCACAAGTAAGTCCAAGGTCAACACTCGCTACCAGACAGAGGACCTTAGCTGTTCCCCTTCACCACTTCGACCCCAACAACCTCAGAACCGAACAACGGCCTTTCCTCCTCTGACTGAGTGGGCACCCGAAGCTAAGTATAGGCTTTAGCAGTAGTGATAGTTTAGTCTGTAGAGTTTTGTGCATGAGTATATTTAACTGTGTGTGTAAATAAATAAGCATTGACTTTGAACTAACTAACTGGTGTATCGAGTCTTTGATCAGTATTGGGTTTGAACCTTGTGGCGGTATCGAAAGATACCTGGCGAATCTAGAGCAAAGGAAATTAGAATTAAGGAAGGCGACCATATTGACTGCCATATTCAGAGCCAACGCAAGAAATAAACAAACATTTAGCAACAGTTGGCACATGTGGCACGGGGAATCACAACTCAGCGGGGTCTTACTTCCTCGCCCACGGCGAACTCCACCTCGGGGACAGCACTTTCCTCCGGACCGCTGACCACGTCCAGGGCCCTCTGCTCAGTCTCATCATAAAGGGGTGCCAATTTTCGACAGAGACGAGGAGGAATTTCTTCTCTTAGAGGGCTGTGAGTCTTTGGAACTCCTTGCCACAGAGAGCCGTGAGGGCAGGGTCTGTATATTTAAGGCTGAGACAGACTGATTCTTGATCAGTAAGGGGACCAAAGGTTACGGGAAAAGGGCAGGAAAGTGGACATGAGGAATCATAGATTCCCTACAATGCAGAAGGAGATCACTCGGTCCATCGAGTCTGCAGTGACCCTCTGAAAGCGCACCCAACCAGGCCAATTCCCCCATCCTATCCCCTAACCCCGTAACCTAACCCTTTGGACACTGAGGGGAAATTTAGCATGGCCAATCCACCTAACCTGCACATCTTTGGAATATGGGTGGAAACTGGAGCACTTAGTAGAGGAAACCCACGCAGACACGGGGAGAAAGTGCAAACTCGACACAGACAGTGCCCCAAGATCAGATTCGAACCCAGGTCCCTAGCACTGAGAGGCCGCAGTGCTGACCACTGAATGTCAGATCAGCCATTATCTTATTGAATGGAAAAACAGGCTCGAGAGGCCGAACAGCCTACTCCTGTTCCCATTTCTTATGGTCTTGTGGCCTAGGACTATGATAACCCAAGACATGATGCTGAGCCAGAAAGGGAGATATTATGTCAAAACTCCAACAGTTTTGTGAATGAGTAGGTTCGGAGGAGCATCTTAAAGAAGGAAAGTGAAGTAGGGCCTCAGCAACCTAATATGGCCGCCAGTGGTTGTGCAATTAAAATTGGGGAACCAGGAAACTGCCATGTACTGTGCCACTCACTGCCTGATCGATATGCTCATGAGCTTTAGGGATCTGGGAGTTTTTTGAAGGCAGCTTGCCGCAAAAGCATAGCGGGAACCTCGGTTAATTGATTTCAAGATGTGTGAGCAGTGGGAATTGCTTACTCTCGAGTTTCCTGATTTCTAATTGATATCACATCATTTTGGTGTTGCTAATGTACCAGAAAATTCACACTTTATTGCCTTCCTGTCTTTTATTCTAAATTCTATCAAGCTCTGTCAGCCCTGTGTTTTCAACGGCTTGCTTTTGGCACAGTGAGATTGAAGCTATGCAGGACGCGTGTAGTCTTATCTTGATCCCATGCAGGACCTTTGCATCACAATAAATTCCCCTTTGCCTTGCACTATTGTATTTTTTAAAATCTCTTCTGAACAGTTGTTACTTTGATTGAAGGCATTGCTGAAGTAATCGAAATCCCTCACATTTTGTAACTATTTATTTCCTAACCATGTTATGTATTGATTCTCTCAGGACTTCATTGACATCTCTGCAGAACACTACTGGCTTGATCTCGTTGTCCAATACTGATAGCTATTGACTGCCTTTTCGCACTCTATTGTTAACTCCCAATGGTTACACTCCAGCTTAACATAATTCTTTCTGTTAATTTAAGATTGTTAATCATTTTTTTATATGGAATCAACACCTTTTTGACACAGTTAAATAACACCTGTCAAGATTCTCTTTAGGTATGAGTTACATGGGAATGGAGGGAATAAATAACCTAGTCCACAACTAATTATCAAGCTAAACAAACGATTGATTTTTCGAGCATCAAATCTGCTCATCAAACCTGATCATAAAAAAACAGTTTTACCAGCATAGAGCATTAGCCTGACCAATGATTCACAAGCAAGAAGATTAGTAAACTGCCTTTAGACTGGCTCCAATCTATTGACCTTCTTGGGTTGGCCTGGCTTGTGTCTGCCAGGAGTTATATTTCCACAAGCACCATTCTCAGGGTAATAGAACATGTGAGTCTTTCCACGATGTCAAGCTGCAGTCCCAAAAGATAGGAAAGGAGGTTTAGGGCTTCTTCAGTGCTCTCAAGTGCTTCAATCCTGGTGAATCTGTCGACTGGGGGATAAGGTGTATCTGATTTGTGTGGGTCGAAATTTTCTGGGATGCACGAGTGGCAGAAAAACTAGGCATTCCCTGGCATGGCACCACCAGAGTGGCACTCCTATATAAATAGGCAAAAAAGGCTTGAGCTGGTGAATTGTCAGTGATTGAAGAATCTATGGCTAGCACGTTAACAAACAGTCTGTAAGGTGCTGCACTAAATGTGGGTTTTCTAAAGAAACTTTATGCAGAATTGTATAAATGCTTAAAATAGCTCTGAACAGAGGAACATAGGAACAAAGGAGCAGGAGTAGGCCATTCAGCCCATCGAGCTTGCTCTACCATTTAATATGATCAAGGCTGGTCATCCATTTCAGGACCTTTTTCCCACATTATCTCCATATCCTTTACTGTCACTAGGATTTAGAAATCTGTTAATCTCTACTTTAAACCTACTCATCGACTGAGCTCCCACAAAAGGTGGATAAGTCACCTGGACCAGATGGACTGTACCCCAGGGTTCTAAAAGAGATAGCTGCGGAGATTGTGGAGGCATTGGTCGTGATCTTTCAAGAATCACCGGAGGCAGGGAGGGTCCCAGAGGCCTGAAAAGTAGCTAATGTAACACCGCTGTTTAAGAAGGGAGGGAGGCAGAAGATAGGAAATTATCGGCCGATTAGCCTGACATCGGTCATTGGAAAGATTTTAGAGTCCATTATTAAAGATGAGATTGCGGAGTACTTGGAAGTGCATGATAAAATAAGACTGAGTCAGCACAATCTCAGAAGAAAGGGACAACCCTTTAAAACAGACCTGAGGAGGAATTTCTTCACCCAGAGGGTGGTGAATCTGTGGAGCTCTTTGCCGCAGAAGGCATGGAGTCCAAATCACTGAGTGTCTTTAAGACAGAGATAGATAGGTTCTTGATTAATAAGGAGATCAGTGGTTATGAGGAGAAGGCAGGAGAATGGGGATGAGAAAAATATCAGCCATGATTGAATGGCGGAGCTGACTCGATGGGCCGAGTGGTCTAATTCTGCTCCTATGGTCTTATGGTTGTAAAACTGTGGGGTAGTGAATTCCAAAGATTCACAACCCTCTGAGCAAAATAATTTATCCTCAGTCCTAAATTGTTTCCTTCATTTTTTGAAAAGGCATGCCCTGGTTCTGGATTCCCCGAACAGGGGAAACATCTGCTCTGCATCTACTCTGTCCATCCCTTTAAGTATTTTCTAGGATTCAATGAGATCACCTCTCATTCTTTGAAACTGTAGGGAATATCACCCCTGTTTCCCCAATCTCTTTCCATTGGTTCGTCGCGTGATTCCGGGAACAAGTATGGTGAACCTTTTTCTCACTCTCTCAATGGCAACAATATCCTTCCAAAAGTAAGGGGACCAAAACTGCTCAATGTGCAACAAATGTGTACAGCAAAGCATGTGGGGTTTGGGCAGGAAAGTGGAATTTTGCTTAAAGATCAGCCTTGATCTTCCCGAATGGCGAAGTAGGTTAGAAGTGCAATGCTTTCTACTCCTGCTCCTTTTCATGATGTTCTCATGTTCTTAACCATTTCTTAGTCACTAATCATTTCTCTTTCCCTGGCTAAATCTGAAAAAAATCCTTTGCAAACATGGTGTTTTCAGCCCCAAGATAATCTTCTGACCTCATATCTGCTCTATCACCAAAAACACCACAAACTTCTACTTTCATAGCATCACCAGACTCTGCTTCTGCCTCAACTCATCTGTGCCACAACCATCCCCATGCTGTTGCTATCTGTAGACTTGACTATTCCAATACTCCCTGGCCAGTCACTGATCTTCAACTGTCCATAACTTGAGGTCTTCCAAAACCCCACTCCTCTCACCTAACTTGCATCAATTCATGTTCACCCATCACCCCTGTGCCCATTGGGCAATGGTGGCTCCTGGTCCAGTAATACCTTCTTTTCAGCTTTGGTATCTTTCTCTACTGGGCCCTCTGCCATGTTCCAGGAGAATATCTGGGCACATGCTTACAGAGTGACAACTATGGCAGAAAATCACAGAACAAACATCATGAAATCTTAACCCTGCAGGAATCAATGTTTTCAAGAAAGCAAGGTGGGAGAAGATTAGCATATATCCACTACCATTTTCAGGGGAAGCAGCGGTGTAGCAGTTTTATTACTGGACTAGTAATCAAGAGACCAGGGGTAATGCTCTGGGCACCCAAGTTTGAATCCCACCAGGACAGATGGTGAAATTTGAATCCAATAAAGTCTGCAATTAAAAGTCTAATGTCAACTATGAAACAATTGTCGCAAGAAACCCAGCTGGTTCACTAATGTATTTTAGAGAAGGAAGTCTGGGGCAGCACGATAGCATATTGGTTAGCACAGTTGCTTCACAGCTCCAGGGTCCCAGGTTTGATTACCGGCTTGGGTCACTGTCTGTGCGGAGACTGCATGTTCTCCCCGTGTCTGCATGGGTTTCCTCCGGGTGCTCCAGTTTCCTCCCACAGTCCAAAAATGTGCAGGTTCGGTGGATTGGCCAGGCTAAATTGCCCTTAGTGCCCAAAAAGGTTAGGTGGGGTTACTGGGTTACGGGGATAGGAGTGGGATTAAGCAGGGTGCTCTTTCCAAGAGCCGTTGCAGACTCAATGGGCTGAATGGCCTCCTTCTGCACTGTAATTCTATGATCTATGATCTGTCATCCGTCATCCTTACCTGGTCTGGCCTATATTTGATTCCAGACCAACAGCAATGTTGTTGACTCTTAAATGCCCTCAGCTCAAGGGCAGCTACGGTTGGGCATTAATTACTGGCCCATTTAATAATGTCCACAAACAAAAAAAGTTACCTTGAGTGTTTTGGGATGGAACAGGACTGATGAGGGACTTTTAATTCCTTGGACTGAGCAATGAAATTAGTGTGAAGCTTAGAAACAGAAAAGTTATTGATTATTTGGTCGTCTCTTTTTTAATACCAAACTACTTTTCACAGATGCAAACTTTGCTAGTACTCGTGCATGGAGATTAATCTTAAAATGCTGGTCCTTATTTTTATTGGCTCGATAAAGTTCAGTATTCTAATTATATACTGTAAATAATTTGACAGCACTGAAGTTGGTGCATACTCTGGAGGTTAGTGTGAATCTACAGTTGAATAATTTTAAACAAGGGAAATATAAACAGTGACCTTTGGCTTCCAAGCACTCGCCAGGAAAGAAATTACTGTGATCAATGTTAATATGAGTGTTTAACTCAAACATGCTAGATTCATCACTCCTCTATGATAAGAAATGTGCTCGTGCCAAGAGCAACTTGTTCAAACGGTATCATAACCAATAGAAACTTTTGCCCTTCTGTCTCAAGACTTAGCAGTTCCCCTTCAGATTCAGATGGATCTCTGAATGTGAGCACTATAAAGAAAATAGATGTATTAAAGCAAGGTCAATAGTTAACACAAAGCAATACAGTGAGCAATTGATGAACAGGAGTGCAAAGCCAGTTTGCCATTTCAATCCCTCAACTGATGTGCCTGTCAACATATTGTGAGTTAGTGTAAAGAAGGCATTTTCAAAGTGGGGGTCAGGACCCGCGGGTGGGTCGCGTTCCCAATCGGGTGAATTCAGGTGCAACAGCCAGCTTTTTAAAATGTCAGCTGCGAACGGCTTTAAAAATGGCAGCCGCGATCGGCTAAAAAAGTGCGCATGCCCGGAGCCCAGAGAGAAACACTGCCTCCTCCTGACGTCAGTGCACTGACCCAGGAGAGAATTTTTTTAAAAATTCAATTCAGTCTTCCTGCGTCTGTCTGGAATATGCTCAATGGCTGAGCCTGAAGAACTGTCTTTGATAGTGAATTTTAGAGATTAAAAAGATTCACAATACTTTGAGTTAAGCAATTCCTCCTCATCTATGTCTAAAATCATTAGATTGTAATTTGCAGGCTATATCCCCAGACTGAAAACCATCCATCTGAAGAAAACTTACATTCTGCATCTGTTCTGTAGAGTCCTGAGAGAATGATTTGATTTGATTTCTTGTCACACGTACCGAAGTACCGTGAAAAATATTTTTCTGCGGCCGAAAATCCAGCCGCCCTTCATCACCATTGGACGCGCGGCAACGCAGAATCGCCGAGCAGAAACTGATAGCCAAGTTCCACACGCATGAGTATGGCCTCAACTGGGACCTTGGTGTCATGTCGCATTACATTCACCCCCCACCATCTGGCCTGGGCTTGCGAAATCCTACCAACTGTCCTGGCTTGAGACAATTCACACCTCTTTAACCTGTGATTATCCCTCTCTCTAGTCGCACCGTCCAGACCTGTAAAGACTTATTGCCTGCAAAGACTCACATTTAAAGTATCATCTTGCATCATTGAATTTGTCCATATATGTGCTTGTGGAACCCACCTCTTCATTCACCTGAGGAAGGAGTTGCGCTCCGAAATCTAGTGATTCGAAACAAACCTGTTGGACTTTAACCTGGTGTTGTAAGACTTCTTACTATGCCCACCCCAGTCCAAACCCGGCATCTCCACATTATGAATGGTGACATTGCACATTGATGTAATAATGCATGATCTCAGTTCATAGAAGTCACTTCAATGTCTGTGATGCAAGCTATTCCATGATATGAAGCATTCTCCGACACAGAAAAAGTAATTGATTCAGACCAATGACTGTAGATGGGTCAGTTTGGCCTCATTTATGGGAGGAGTCAATATCCTGGGCAAGATTCTCAGGTGCGGCCGGCCCCCGGGATTTTCTGTCTCACCAGCCAGCCAATAGGGTTTCCCATTGTGGGCAGCCCCACTCCATCTTGAAATCCCCGGGTTGCCGGCAAAATGGAGAATTCCAACAGCGGAGAATCCAGCTCCCAATTTTTTGTATCATCGACGAGAGTTAAATTAATCATCATTAGTATCATGAAATTTGAGTGGTTCACATAAGACTACATTAGAAAAATTAAGGTGCTGCCTTTTTAGATTTTCCTACGTAATATGCAGTATGTTAAATAGCTATGAAATGAAAATGAAATGAAATGAAAATCGCTTAATATCACAAGTAGGCTTCAATGAAGTTACTGTGAAAAGCCCCTAGTCGCCACATTCCGGCGCCTGTTCAGGAATGCTGGTATGGGAATTGAACCCACGCTACTGGCCTTGTTCTGCTTTACAAGCCAGCTGTTTAGCCCACTGTGCTTGTGAGGATTCACTTGGTAAAGCAGCCATATTTGACCTTTTGTAATCTTTAAATGTTGTCTGCAGAGGCACAGCAGTAGCAGATAGGGCAATAACATTTATGCCTTTAAAGAACCAGAGGCTGTCACGTTGTAACATTTTTGGATCCACCAATACAGAAAAGTGACCTCCTGGTAATGAGAATACAAGCAACCACTTTCATAACCGGCAAAAAGTCCATTCCTTTGAAAGAATCCTGAAACAACTTTAGCTAAGACTTTGGTTATTAAATTAATCTAAACTCCCCTTATGGAATGAAGTTGTCTTCTTCATCAGACCTGCATGATGTGTTTTCCAGAACAAGATGAATTCGGTGAAATGTGTACTACTCTTTTGTTTAAAACCTGTAAATGTGCACGATTCTTTACAACTGTATTTTCCTTGAGTGTGTTTGTGTGTATGACTGCGTGAGTTGCTGCCATATATTGAGATTTTGGGGTGAGCACTTAAATAAATAATCCTCTTTATTCGGACTGACAAATAGCTTGCTGCTATTTATTCAAATTGTTCAACCCTCAGGTGTTGTGAACACACATACCATCTTCCTATCAAACGATTACAGACATTTGGAAAGGGAACAAGGATTTCAGCAGTTCTGTCTCGCCCCGTCTATCTCATAAAGATATTGTCCGGAAAGGTGAACTTTAGCTATGAGAAAAGATTGGTTTGGTTGGTTCACTTTCTTTGCAACAGGGGAGACTGAGGGGAGGTTTAATTGTAATGCGTGAAATTGTGAGCGCGGATTGGAGGAATCCAGTTCCATTTGCAGAGATCAATAACCAGGGAGCATAGAATTGAAAAAGTTAGAAGTATTAAAGGGGAATTGAAGAGATTATTTGGCAGCAGGAGGGCGGGCGGTATCTGGGACTCTCTGCATGATCGCATCATAGGGGCAGAAACCCTCATCACATTTCAAAAACTACATTTGGAAATGCACTTGAGTTGCCATTACCTACATGTTCCGAGAGATGGAAGGTGAAGTTAGGCAGGCTTGTTATTTTATGGCTAACAGGGACATGATAGGCTAAATGGCCTTCTCTGTGCTGTATCTTTGTATGCTTCTATGTTCCTAAGAGCAGGAGGAGGTTACCTGGGGAACCAGCTGAAAAAGTGTGTTATTACCTGCATGTGCTAGCAAATGAGATTAGGTCGGCAGGTCGGGTGGTTTTCTTGCATCAGTGCAGACTCGATGGGTCGAAGGGCCTCTTCTGCACTGTAATATTCAGTGATTCTGTGATTCTGACATCAATCACTGGAAAAATGTCAGGATCTGCTTTTAAAGAAATCTTGACAATGTTGTCATCGCCTGTCCCTCAATTTGAGGATGGTGCCAACTCTGGTTCACGGGTTTCTGCCATGGGTTTCTATGTGACTGAACAGGCCAATTCTCAACCCACAGAGTTTTGGAAACATGGGAAAGGATGTCCCACAAGGTAGTAGGATCCAGAATGCAGGATTGTGTTACTTTCCTTCTCTGCACCAGTCTGTCTCATCATTAAGACATTGTGACTTGATGGATACCAACCAAGAAAAATGAAATGAAATGAAAATTGCTTATTGTCATAAGTAGGCTTCAAATGAAGTTACTGTGAAAAGCCCCCAGTCGCCACATTCCGGCGCCTGTTCGGGGAGGCTGGTACGGGTATTGAACCCGCACTGCTGGCCTGCCTTGGTCTGCTTTAAAAGCCAGCTATTTAGCCTTGTGCTAAACCAGCACCAAATCCGAATGGTTGGCAGCAAGCTCTTCCCAGTCATTGATGTCAATGCTGCCACATTCCAAGGAAATCCTTCAGGGTGTCTTTGAAGCATTTTTCTTTTGTCCGACCCAGGACTTTGGCCATTTGAGAGTTGAGAAAACAGGACCTGGCAGAGATGTTTTGTGGCCATCCAGACACAGTGTCCAGTTCAGCAAAGTCGATTTTGTCGGGATTTGCCTGTATGCTGGTGGAGCTGGCTTCAAGACAGATACTAACATTTGTTTGATCATCCTCCCATTGACACCAGAGAGCACAGTGCGGACATTACTGATGGAATTTTTTTAGTGCTCTTCTATGTCGTTGATTCACAGTCTAGGATTCATTGCAGTACTGGCGTCTGGAGACGAACTTTCACCATCTGCCTTGGTGGGATTCGAACGCAGGTCGCATGGGTCTCCCTAGAAGTTTGAAGTTTTGTCGAACTTCTGTAGTTTCTGGAAAGCTGAGCTGGCACAGTTAATCTGGTGTTTCGTCTCCTCATCTGTGGTGGCATTTCAAGAGAGATGGTTGCCAAGGTACAGGAAGTGTTCACTATATTCCAGAGTGTCTCGCTCAAAATATATGGGAAGTGGAATATTTGACTATGAGTTGATATGAGTTTTATTTTGGCAATATTCAAGGACAGGCCAAGCTGCTTTCAGGCAGAGATCGAGTGCAGCATACACATTTGGCGTGGAGTGGTAATGACATTACAGTGAACCCCACAATGTAGATCATGTTTATCTATGCTGCTCAGCTTAGTTTATGCATGGAGGTGACTGAGGTTGAAGAGTTTTCCATCTCAATGATATTTAATGCTGATATCAGAGGGCACTTGATCATTGATTAGTGAATAGCCACATTCTCGTGAATCCTTTCTGCACTCTCTACAATCCTTATTAAAGTCTGGCACTCAGAACTGTGGGCCAAACTAACATCCCCCTATTAATAAAGCCTAGGGCACCATGGACAGGATTCTCCATCCCAGGATGCCTAGAACGCATTCCCCAATGGGATGGAGAATCGGTCGTCGGGTCAAAATGGAAATCGCTGACCGCTGACCCGATCACGATGCTCTGACAGTGGCAGTGGAAACAAATGACAAGTGCAGTGAGATCACACGCTTGAGTGATTGGAATTCACTGAGTGCCTGGAATGCACTTATCTCTCTTTGATGTGGTTAATGTTCACACACATTGGGGTTTCACCACTGAGGCCACTGAACCGTAAAGGGAGATGAATGAATCAAAGCTGCAGGTGGTTTGTAGAATCAGTCAATCACATACCTCAACTAGAAAGCGATGAAGTCTTGCAGTTAACGGATCTGTGGGAACCAGGCGCAGGTCAGTTCCCCTGTCTGGACTGCTCCATAATATGCAAACAAGGGGTCCATTTTCTGTAGGAGGGGTCTGTGTGGGGAGTGGGTCTGTGAGGGAAGACGCGTTCACGGGTCCCTGTGGATGATCCCCCTATTATAGAGGATCCTGTGGGGGGGGGGGGGGGGTCCCCCTATTACTGGGGTTCCTGCGGGGAGTCTCTCTGTCACAGTGGTTCCAGCAGGGTTCTCCCTAGTACAGGCATCCTTGTGGAAGTGTCCCTATTACAGGGGTCCCAGGGAGGTGCGGGTTGGGTCACCCCAATACTTGGGAGCAGGGGGGCACACAGGTAATCTGAGGGTGGGGACCTGCAGTGCTGCGATGGGGGGGTGGCGGTTCAGGCCAATTTGCAGTGCAGGGGAGTGGGCAGCCACGGGACCTTGCTATCAGGCATAAATTTGCATGATGTGGAACACTAAATTGCTTTCCGGTTTGAGCTCCCAGGGGAATCGTAAACCGGTTGCATTTCAGCTCCAGCAGGAGAACAATGGACGGGATTCCCCATTTCTGAGACTAAGGGCGGGATTCTCCGTTCCATGACGCCGATTTTGTAATCGGCGATCGGGCGGAGAATCCCTTCTTACGATGAAATCGGGGGCCTGTTTTCAAACGCTCTGCCTCCGCCAAAATGGAGCATGCCGTTGGGACAGCCTCAGGATGTTAGCTGAAGATCCTCCTCCGATGCTCCGTCCCCGATGGGCCGAGTTCCCGACTGCGCGGTTGGTGTGTGGTTACAGCGGTCGGGAACCTGGCGTGCCGCCTGGGGACTGTGTCTAGCATCGCCACAGTTGGGCGGGAGCCATGCTGCTGGCTTGGGGGGGGGCTTCAGCGAGGGCTGGGGGTCTGGTGGGTGGTGGCCCGGGGGTGGCCAGTGGATGGCACGATGTTGTACGGTGCGACCGCTGCAGGTCGTCGCCGTGCGAATATGCAGCCATGGACCTGGCCATTCTCCAGACGTTAATATCGGGAGGCCGCGCATTTTACGTGGCGCGGCTGTTAGCCCCTCACTGGTCAGAGGATCAATGCTGGGGCTACGTAAAATGCCACGGATCCTCCGGACATAGCAGCTGCATGGCTGTCTTGCCGGCTGCGGCAATGGTGCGCCGCGCCCGTCCACTCTGACTCCACAGCCCACCCCCTGGCCACTTCTCACTATTCCTCCTACAGAGCCAGCGGCTCAACTGTCAGCAAACTATGGCGATGTTGGACACCTTACGTAACCCCTCTCTCTCCCTCCGCAGCCGCCACGCCGGTTTCACAATTTTTAAAGCACAAGTGAACCATGCTGTTGGGAACTCGGCCCATCTGAAGCGGAGAATTGCGGAGGCCCTGGAGAGTACCAGGTCGGGACCGCTAATGATATGCAAATGGTGTGTACTGTATGTGCGGAGTGAAACGCATTGACGTCTCTGTCGAGGTGACGATTTAGGAAGGTGGCTCGCCATCACCTTCTCAAAGGCAATTAGGGCTGGGCAATAAATGCTGCCTAGCCAGCGACGCTCAGATCTTGTAAAAATTTTTTTTTTAAATTACTTAACTACCACGCCTTTCTACTCCTGTAGAATTGTATCCTTTATTTTACATTGTTTCTCCACATTCTTCCCACCAAAATGAATCACTTCATTTTCTCCACATTGAACTTCATCTGCCACCTGTCTGCCCATGGTGCCAAGTTGTCTATATGCCTTTAAAGTTCGATGCTACCCTCCTCAGTGTACAATGCTTCCAATTTCCATATCACCGGCACATTTTGAAATTGCATCCTGTTCACCAAGGTCTAATTCATTAGTCTCTTTCAGGGAAGAAAGGGGTGAAACATTGACCCTGGGAACTACATTACTAACCTCTATCTAATTTTATATCCACATTACTACTGCCCCAGTAGGGAGCCAGTGGTGTAGTGATATTGTCACTGGACTGGTAATCCAGAGACCCAGAGTACTCTTGGGTCCCAGGTTCAAATCACATGGTGCATAAATGCAGATGGTGAAATTTGAATTCAATAAAAATCTGGAACTAAAAGTGTAATGATGACCACAAAACCATTGTCGAGTGTCACAAAAACCCATCTGGTTCACTAATGTCCTTTATGGAAGAAAATCTGCCATCCTTACCTGGTCTGGCCTAAATGTGACTCCAGATCCACAGCAATGTGGTTGACTCTTAACTGCCCCCTCAAGGGCAATTACGGGTGGGCAATAAATGCTGGCACAGCCTGCGAAGCCCATGTCCCACGAACAAATAAATAAAAAATTCTATGAGCTCTAATTTTGCTTACAATTCTGTTTTGCAGCATTGTATCAAATGTCTTTTGAAAGTCCATGTACACCAATTCAACAGTAGGACCTCATCACAGTTTATACCTATACCGTTGGTGCCTATATGCAAATCACAGCTGGTTGTTCACCCTCCCCCTCCAAAATGCCCTGCATCTTTGACCCTTGCACCAGCGAGGTGACATACCATCCTGGAATTTTGTTAGCGTCAAAAGAAATGCCCGTCTGTTCCCCTTACCATTGAGTCCCCTATCACCACAGCTCTGCCACTCTTTTTCCTGCCCTCCTTCAGCCAAGGTGCCATGAACCTGGCTGCTGCCACCTTCCCCTGATGAGCCATCTCCCCCAACAATTCCAAATCAGTATATCTGTTTTGGAGGGGGATGACCGCAGAGGACCCCTGCACTGCCTTCCTACTCTTCCTCTGTCTGGTGGTCACCCACTTCCTATCTCCCTCAGTAATTTTCATCTGCGGTGTGACCAACTCAGTGAACATGCTGTCCATGATTCCTCAGCAACGCGGATGTTCCAAAGTGAGTCCATCCACAGTTTCAGACCCGACAAGTGATCAAACAGGAGCTGCAGTTGGACACACTTCTTGCACATGAAGGAGTCAGGGACACCAGAAGGGTCCTTGAATTCCCAAATCGCACAGGACGAACATGACACGGGTCTTGGATCTCCTGTCATGATTTAACCCTTAAGTTAACTTACAACAACAACTACAATGCCAAGAGAAAAAAAAGAAAAGAAAAACTAATTACCAGTCACCAGCCTATCACTTACCTACTGGCTGTGGCATTACGGTTTGATTTCTTTCTACCTCTCACTTGCCCTCGAGTCTCCCTCGTAGGTCCACCTCTCCACTCCTCCCGATGATGGCACCTCTTTCCTCTCAGCACCAAATTCCCACTCAGCTACAAATTCTCAATACCCTCACTCTGGCAGAAATCTCAGTCCGGCTGACTGGTCGTGCGCAAGTTGTCTGGCCATCAGGACATCCCGGGACAGAGAATCCCGCCCATTGTTTTACACTGTTGGCCCATATGAAGGTGTGCAGTGTCTGGAGTATAAGTATTTTATTCACATAATGCTATATTACATCTTATACTCAATACTTAGTTTCAGACACTAATTGCGAGGTTAATTATCCATCAGAGGATATATCGTTTCAGTGCGTTTTCTTCCTTTTGGAGTTTTTCTTATTTTAAATTAGTGTGTACTTCTTACATCGGATTTCATTCATTGTAACGTTGATGAGCCAGCAGAAATCATAAACAGTGGGTAGCACAGTTGCTTCACAGCGCCAGGGTCCCAGGGTTGATTTCCAGCTTGGATCACTGTCTGTGTGGAGTCTGCACATTCTCCCCATGTCTGTGTGGGTTTCCTCCGGCTGCTCCGGTTTCCTCCCACAAGTCCCGAAAGTCGTGCTGTTCGCTAATTTAGGCATTCTGAATTCTCCGTCCGAACAGGAGCCGGAATGTGGCGACTCGGGGCTTTTCATGGTAATTTCATTAGAGTGTTAATGTAAGCCTACTTGTGACAATGAAGATTATTAAAAGAACCTACTGTCATAATATACACCAGTATATCATGGTGCAGACACACACTGATGGACACACGGTGGGACCAATCAACACACACAACACCGCAGCCAATCACCAGTGAGAGCACACACACTATAAAGACAGGGGGCATCAGAGTTCCCGCTCATTCGAGTTACAGCTAGCTAGGAGGACAGAGCTCACAGCCTGCAACACAGACATTCACCATGTGCTGAGTGCATCGACTGGTTAGGACAAGGCAAAGGTCTTTAGTAAAAGCTAGTATCGCATTAACCCACAGTCTAAGTATGTTTAAACAGTTAATGATTCAATAAAATAGTGTTGCACTATTTCAAGTGTTGGTGACCGGTATATGATCCAGAACACCCAACACATCACCTACCTTGTCTGCTTCACATTTGTAGTCTTACCTTCTACGTAATAAACACTCCCTGGCGTGCAAGTTGTTTGTACTGGTATATGAACAATGAAAACATTCCTGTTATCATGAATTGAGTAGTGCTTTTCTATACATAGCTAATGACCGTACCCACAACATAATAGATGTGACACAATTGTTCTGATTGCTGCAGTACAAATCATGATATGCAAGGTGTATTGGGACCAAAAGGCAAGTTACAAGATAACACAGATGTCAAGCTGTTTAAGTGCAGCGTCTGCAGAACACACACAATGCTGGAACAGCTAACCGTCAGCAAATCAATTACACTGAAAGTTTTAACTCTTTGTGTAGCACATTTAGTGCTCAATTAAATCACCTACATTAATTCTTGTCTGGATTACTTTAGCTTAGTTGTAAATTCATTTAAAGGTGTTGTCATGATATCCAGATCAGCATATTATGGTGCAATCACACACAAACTGATGGATAGGCAGTTGGACCAACCAGCTCACACATAACATCGCAGCCAATCGCCAGTGAGAGCACACGCACTATAAAACAGGGAACACCACAGTTCCCGCTCATTCTCCCAGGAGATAACTCAGAGCACAGAGCTCACAGCGCGCCACTCAGACATAGATCATGTGCTGAGTGCCTCACTAAGATAGTGATAGGGCTGGGTCCACAGGTTAGCTGGTGAAGCACGTACCCAAGCCAGTAGTTAGTTGTTACTGTTGATTAGACAATAAAACAGAGTTGTACCATCTACAGCCGTGTTGGATCATTTGTGCATCAGAACACCCAACACGACATGATACCAGTCGTGGACGCAAACCAACGACTGTGAGACCTACCTGCACCCTTTCAGAAATCCGCCATCCTGCTCCATGGAAAACATCAGCCCGCCGCAGCCGCTCCGAATCACTGGCAATCTCGGCGTAAACTGGAAGCTGTTTAAACAGCGCTTCCAGCTCTTCCTAGAAGCCACAGACAGGGAGAATGCATCGACACCAGGAAGATCGCCCTCCTCCTCTCCACGGCGGGGCAACACGCCATCCACATCTATAACTCCCTGGCATTCGCGGAAGGCGAGGAGAAAACAAAATATAAGACGGTGCTTCTGAAGTTCGATGAACACTTCAGCGTGGAAGTCAATGAGAGCTTCGGGAGGTACCTATTCCAGCAGCGCCTGCAGGGTAAGGATGAGCCTTTCCAATCTTACTTAACACACCTCCGAATCCTCGCGCAGTCCTGCGGCTATGGGGCTACCTCCAACTCCATGATACGGGATCAGATAGTTTTTGGGGTCATCTCGGACACTCTACGCCAGCAGCTCCTTAAAATAAAGTGACTCACCCTAGCGACTGCCATCGAGACCTGCGTCCTCCATGGGAACGCGACCAGCCGGTACTCCCAAATCCAGGCGGCCGAAACGGCACAGCACGGGCCCCACGAGGCGGAGCGGGTCCAGTCGATCGAGTTCCTCCCGGCCCGAGGCCCGGAAGAGGGCGGCCATTTTGCGCGCTTTCCGAGGCCTCCCGCGCTTGTACGCGCCAAAAGAGGGGTCGTTGATGCAGAGGAACGTGAAGTGCAGGTGCGCTCTACGCAGGACCGCACCGCGGATGCGCCATGGCGCAACGAACGCCATGACGTCACGACGTGCGGCAACTGTGGCTCTGCCCACTTAAAGCGGCAATGTCCATAGCGCGACAATGCCTACGCTGTGGTAGGATGGGCCACTATGCTGCCTGCTGTCGAGCAGCTCAACTTGCCAACTCCCAACAATTCCGCCAGCCTCGCAGGGACGTGCGGGCGATTCAGCCCACCTTCACTGAGTCATATCCAGATAGTATGCATACCAGCGATACCGAAGACTGGAGCCCTTCCGCATTGCAGTAATCCACAAGAACCGGATGTCCCCAAGTCGGAACCACCAGCCGCTGCCAGTGCACAGCATTGATCCGGGTGATGAGTGGTGTGCCACCCTAACGGTCAACCGATCCCAGATCACATTTTGCCTGTACACTGGTGCCTCCTCCAATCTCATTGCATGATCAGCCTTCCAGACCTCGAAGGTTAAACCACCGATTCTGCTATCCCACTGTCAGCTGGTTGACTACAATGGAAATGTCATCCCAGCCACGGGGTCCTGCCAGCTCGAAGTTACACACAACTCACACAAAGCCACATTATCATTTGAAATCGTAGGATCCTCGAAGGACTCTCTGTTAGGCGCACAGGCGTGCAAGATCCTCCACCTCGTTCGGCGGCTACACAGTCTGCCTCCAGAAGGCACATCCGATTTCCCAGACGCAGACTTTAGGGCGCAGCTCCACTCACTCCTCGCGCACAACCAGGAGGTTTTCGAGGGCATGGGCACACTGCCCTACACGTACAAAGTACGGCTCAAACCGGACGCCACCCTGGTCATTCACGCACCTCGTAGGGTCCCAGCACCACTCAAGGACCGCCTCAAGCAGCAGCTGCAGGACCTGCAGGACCAAGGAGTGCTTTCCCGGGTCACGGAGCCAATGACATGGGTCAGCTCCATGGTGTGCATCAAGAAGCCCTCCGGCGAGCTCCGGATCTGTATCGACCCAAAAGATTTAAATCACAACATTATGAGGGAACACTACCCCATACCCAAACGGGAAGAAATCACGAGCAAGATGGCTTGGGCAAAGATATTCACAAAACTTGATGCCTCAAAGGGCTTTTGGCAGATTCAATTGGATCAGTCCAGCAGGAAGCTGTGCACTTTCAACACTCCATTTGGTAGATATTGCTACAATAGGATGCCATTCAGCATCATTTCGGCCTCCGAAGTATTCCATCGCATCATGGAACAGATGATGGAGGGCATCGAAGAGGTACGTGTCTATGTAGACGTTATCATCTGGTCCACCACACCACAGGTGCACATCAGTCGTCTCCAGCGTGTCTTTGCATGGATACGGGATTAGGGACGGCGCCTGAACACAGCCAAATGCTTTTTTGGCCAGACTGAGCTAAAGTTTTTTGGGGGACCACATCTCCCGGTCGGGTGTGCGGCCGGATGCCGACAAAGTGGCAGCCATCGCAGCCATGCAGCAGCCGTCAGACAAGAAGGCAGTGCAGCGCTTTCTCGGGATGGTCAACTTCCTGGGGAAGTTCATTCCTAACCTAGCTTCGCACACGACTGCTCTTCGCCACCTGGTCAAAAAGACAACGGAATTCCAGTGGCTGCACGCACACCAGAGTCAATGGGAGGAGCTCAAGGTCAAGCTCACCACCGCCCCGGTACTGGCGTTTTTCGATACCACACGGGAAACAAAGATCTCAACTGACGCCAACCAATCTGGCATTGGGCGGTACTCCTCCACCGGGACGACACCGCATCATGGGCTCCGGTCGCCTATGCGTCGTGGGCCATGACCCCCACAGAACATCGCTATGCGCAGATTGAGAAGGAGTGCCTAGGCCTGTTGACTGGCATCAACAAGTTTCACGACTATGTATATGGTCTTCCGCAGTTCACTGTGGAGACCAACCATTGCCCCCTGGTCGGCATCATTCAGAAGGACCTCAACGCCTTGACCCCTCGCCTCCAGAGCATTCTGCGCAAGCTCTGGAGGTACGACTTCCAATTTGTCTACACCCCGGGGAAGGACCTCATCATCGCGGATGCTCTGTCCAGGGCGGTCAACACACCGCCCGACTCAGAGGGCTTCGTTTGTCAGGTCGACGCACAGGTAGCCTTCACATCGGCCAATCTGCCGGCCACTGATGCATGTCTGGCCCACATTCGCCGTGAGACTGCGGCTGAGCCCCTTCTACAACGTGTGATGCGCCACATGATGGAAGGGTGGCTCAAGGGGCAGTGCTCACAATTTTACAACGTCCGGGACGACTTGGCCGTCATTGATGGTGTCCTCTTGAAGTTGGACCGGATCGTGATCCCACAGAGCATGCACCGGCTTGTCCTCGAACAACAGCACAAAGGCCATCTCGGAGTTGAAAAGTGCAGGCGGAGGGCCCGAGAGGCGGTGTACTGGCCGGGCATCAGCGACTACATCGCTAACATGGTGCTCAACTGCCCCACCTGCCAGAGGTTTCAGCCGGCTCAACCCCCTGAGACCCTTCAGCCCCATGAGTTGGTCACGTCCCCCTGGTAGAAGGTGGGCGTGGACCTCTTTCATGCGCTCGGCAGGGACTACATTATTCTTATTGACTACTTCTCAAGTTATCCGGAGGTCATATGCCTGCACGACACAACATCATCAGCTGTCATCTGGTCATGCAAAGAAACGTTTGCTCGCCATGGAATTCCTCTCACCGTCATGTCTGACAACGGGCCTTGCTTTGCGAGTCAAGAATGGTCTTCCTTTGCCACTTCATACAACTTCACACACGTGACGTCCAGTCCCTTGCATCCTCAGTCGAATGGCAAGGCGGAAAAGGGCATCCACTTGTGAAGCGGCTCCTCTGCAAGGCTGCTGATGTCGGATCTGACTTCTGTTTAGCCCTGCTGGCCTATCGCTCGGCCACATTGTCCACGGGCCTCTCACCAACCCAGCTGTTGATGGGTCGCACCTTCAGGACCACTGTGCCGTCCATTCATGTTCCTGACCTCGACCATGCTCCAGTATTGCGAAGGATGCAACAAAAGCGTGCTCAGCAGAAGGTGGCACATGACGCTCGGACGACTGATCTTCCTGCCACTCTGCCTCTTCCTCTCTCGCCCGTGGCCAGGCCCATTCCTCAGCCGGTGGATCCTGACCCACCCTTGAGGCGGTCAACCCAAATTCGTCGCCCACCTGAGAGACTTTACTTGTGAGCCTGTTAGCACATTGGACTCACTGAATTGTTTTACAGTAATGTTCACTAGTTTTTTTTTCTTGTCTTTCATTGTTCCAGAGTTTTCTCTCATCGTTTGTTGATTGCATTTGTTCTGTTATTGGTACAACGTCATTGTTCTGCTGCATCTGACACCTTCCTCTGTATATAGTTTAGCCTCATGTACATGTTGTAAATATTGCACACACATACTCAGATGCACTCAGTACACATTTCTATTTATTATCATGTAGGCACATATCCTTTGTGAAAGGGGGGGATGTCATGATATCCAGATCAGCATATCATGGTGCAGTCACACACACACTGATGGATAGGCAGTTGGACCAATCAGCACACACATAACATCGCAGCAAATCACCAGTGAGAGCACACGCACTATAAAACATAGAACACCACAGTTCCTGCTCATTCTACCAGGAGATAGCTCAGAGCACAGAGCTCACAGCGCACCACTCAGACATAGATCATGTGCTGAGTGCCTCACTAAGCTAGTGATAGGGCTGGGTCCACAGATTAGCTGATGAAGCACGTACGCAAGCCAGTAGTCGGTTGTTACCGTTGATTAGACAATAAAACAGTGTTGTACCATCTACAGCCGTGTTGGATCATTTGTGCATCAGAACACCCAACGCGACAGGTGTGTTAACAATTGCATTAAAATAGCAACGGCTTTAAATTAATGCAAACACATTGGGCAAAATAGTAACAAAGGACATTGAGAGAATTAAGCCTCTCAATGTGCAATTGTTCGCCTTGAGACAAGTTGGAGCGAGACTCCTCCACATGCTTTAACGTTGCACCGAAGCCTGCACCTTGGTCTGCTCTGTGAATCAAACATTTTCTGTTTCTTCAATATTCTGGCCTATATCAAAATCCACATCTGCGTCCTCTGCAGTAGTCTGTAACCTCATCCTGAGACAAGCTGGCACCTGTGACATCCTAATTCCCTGTTCGAACATCTTCACACTTGTGATTCAGCAGCTGTGTCTTTTCCTCCGTGAATCAAGCTGTTAAAATGGTGCACGGCGTCAATATCTGAGCTGATATGGCAGTGCAGTGGCAGAGAAGGAAAGAATAGGAAACAAATCCCGCACTCCAGATCCCACTAACTGTTGGGATCTCCTGCCTCACGTGCCTAAAGATCGTTGGGTTGAGAATGGGCCTCTTGAGTCACATGAAGAGCCATTGCAGAAAATCATGACCCGAGTGACGTCATTCTCAAATTGAGGGATAGCCAACATCGCTGCTTCCGAGAGTTATGTTTTCTACCATACATCAGAACTGGTGGCTGCCTTTCTTGGAGATTTTGACTACCTTTAGGTGTCATCATAACTGTCTAATTTTTAAAAAACATATTTGTTCATGGATGTGGGGGTCGCTGGCTCAACCAGTATCTTACTGCACATCCCAAATAGCCTTTACCACAGAGGGGTGGTTCTTCTCTATCATTTTGGAAAGGGTTATTCATTGAGCCTCATCCTCCAATTAATTGTTCAATTGTACCCACCATTCATGACTGGATGCGGCAGAACTGCAGTGCTTAAATCTGATTTGTTGGTTGTAGGAAATGCTTAGTTCTGTCTATGATATGCTTCTTCCATGGTTTAGTTTCAGAACGCAGCCATTTCAGTCAACAGTGGTGCTACAAAGTCACTCTTGGTGATGGACATCGCAGTCTCCCACCCAGAGTACATTCTGTGACTTGCCACCCTCAGTGCATCTTTCAATATGAAGGACGACTAGTTCATCAGTTGATGGAGTGGTAATCAGCAGCAGGTTTCCTTACCTATGTTTAATCTAGTGCCATGAGACTTCAAGAGGTCTGGGGAGCCCAGGACCACTCAACCCCAAATGTATACCACCGTGTTACCACCTCTGCTGTGTCTATCCTGCTGATGGGGACGGACGTAACCATGGATGATGATGGAAAAGTCTGGAACCATAGCTGTCAGGTATGGTTTGGTGAATATGGCTCCGCCAGGCTGTGGATCGATATGTCTGTGGGACAGCTCTCCTAACTTTGGTTCAAGTCCCTCGATGGTAGTGAGAAGAGTTTCGTATTATTGACTGTGCAAGATGTGCTTTTGTAATTCCCAGTGCCTCGGTCGATAAAAACATGAGAAATATAATCCGAGTAGGCCATTCGGCCCTCTATCTTCTCCATCATTCAAAAAGCTCTCATGACTGATTGGATCATGGCCTACATTCCACTTTCCTACCTGCACCCCATAATTTTAAACTCGCTTGCAGAACAAAAATATGTCTAATTCAGCCTTGAATATATTCAATTACTCAGCCTTCACTGTACTCTGCAAAAGAGAATTCCAAAGACTAAAGACCCTTTGAGAGAGGAAATTCCTCCTCATTTCTGTCTTAAATGGGAAAACGTTACTTCTGGATTCCCTCACAAAGGGAAACATCCTCTCACAATCTACCCTGTCAAGCTTCTTCAGAATACAGCCCGGTAATTCTCTGGCTTTCCCCGTTGGCAGCTTACTCCCACCCATGTGTTTCCCAGCGGCATGGGGTGATTTCAATGGGAAATCCCATTGACAAGCGACAAGAAGAGAGAATCCCGCTGCCAGCGAATGGCACGCTGCTGAGAAACACACAGCTGGGGAACCAAAGAATCGTGCACCCTATATTTTTATGTTCTTCTCAACTCCAATCAGTCTAGGCCCAACCTACTTCACCTTTCCACATAGGACAAGTCCTTCATACCAGGAATCAGCCAAGTGAACCATGTGTGAACTGCCTCCAACACAAATAGCTCCTTCCTTGGATAAGGGGTTCAAAACTGTCAATAACATTTGAGCTGTGGCCTCACCAATGCGTTGCACAGTTGTAAGCAGACTTCTCTACTTTTAGACTCCTTTCCGCTTGCAATACATGTCAACATTCCATCTGCTTTCTCAGTTCCGATTGTACCTGCATGCTAACTTTTTGCAATTCATGTACAAGGGCACCCAGATCCCTCTGTCACACAGCATTCTGTAGTCTCTTCTCTCCACTTAGATAATATTCTGCTTTTCTATCCCATCGACCATAGTGAATAACCTCATATCTTTCCACGTTATACCCGATCTGCCAATTTTTTGTCCACTCATTTGACCTAACAATATCCTTTTCCAGACTCTTTGGTCTGAAATTTTGCAATGATAACCGCTGGGTCCACACTGCCAGGGCTCCTGCTCCCCCAAGTCCCTCAACAATATTTACATCACAGGCTAATAACAAGTAACTATCTACAACGAGGGTACAGCCACAAAGAGTAAGTAGTATGGTATAATCCTTCATAAGGTCAGTCTATTAGGTGACTTCCAAGGTCTTCTGGAAGGCCTCAGCTCTCCCACCAGTGAGGTAGTGTCATCGTCAGCAGCAGCAGGAGGTAGACTCAAAGTCTCAACAGGTGTGTTGAGGGCATCCCCCTCTCCAGTTCCCTCAGGAGTAGTAAGAAGGGCCTCTTCTGAACTCTCTGGTTCCGCTGCTTCTGGCTCCACTGAAGGGGCAGCAACAGTGCCCACTGGATCCACTTGTTTAGTCATCGGGGCTGCAGCCTTTCTCCTTCTTATGTGTCCTCTGTGCTTTTCCACTCATTTCCTTTGTCCCAGGTACGACACAGGTCCAGACTCTGCCACAATTTTCCCAGATAACCATGATGGAGCAGCTGCAAAACTACTGCCAAAAACTAGGTCATCAGTTTTGATCGCTCTGTTGACTTTTGTCAAGTTGTGGTGTTTATTTTGGGCAGCTTGCCTCGTCTCCAACCTTCCTATCAAAATGGGGAACAGAAGGTCCAGCCCAGTTTGAAGACGGTGGCCCATTAATGGTTCTGCTGGTGTAACCCCAGTTGGCATGGGGCCTATAAAGGAAGGGGATGTAAGAGCATAAATTGGCATGAAAGGTAAGGGGGGCATGGGGGTGGTTTAGGGCAAGAGGTGGCATCGGTTGGCATGGATGGGGCATGGAGAGTGAGGGTATGATGGTCAGGCTTTTCATAAGAAATTTACAATTGCACCTATTGGGCTGGATTCTCCGCTCCCCAATGCCAAAATCGCGTTTGGCGATGGGGCGGAGAATCCGTTTTGCCGCCAAAATCAGGAGCGGTGGCGGTTTTTGAACTCTGCCCCCTGAAAAGCGGCGTACTCTAGGAGTACATCGCAACAATTATCCACAGCCTCAGGTCATTGCCTGAGGCCCACCCCGCGATGCTCCGTCCCGACCGGCCGAGTTCCCGACTGCGAGGGTTACATGTGCTCACACCGTTCGTGAACTCAGCATGGCGGCTGCGGACTCAGTCCCGGGCCGCCACAGTCAGGGGAGGGCCAATCCGCGGGCAGGGGTGGCTTCATTCAGGGCTGGGGGCACTGTGGGTGGGCGGTCCGGGGGGCGCGAGCGGCGGAAGGGGGACAACTACTTTGGCAGTCCAGATCTGCGGGCTGAGTCTGCCATGGAGCACGGCGTGGCCACTGCAGGCTGCCGCCGTGCGCATGCGCGGCCTCAGAACCGGAAGTGCTGAGGGCCGTATTGGCAGCTAGAGCTGCCTCCCTGCTTGCCCCCAGCAAAACGGGGAATCAATGGCCGTTTTACACCTGGTTTCCCAGGTGTAAAACCATTTTTTTTATTGAATTCAAATATCACCATCTGCTGTGGTGGAATTTGAATCCAGTTTGCCGGAGCAGTGCCCTGGATTACTAGTCCAGTGACAATAGCACTACGCCACAACATCCCCAATGAACAAATGTCAAATAACATTTGATTCAGTAATTCAAATGTTAATTTGACTCTTTTGGCAGCACTCATACCTCTGAGTCAGTAAATTGTGAAATTCAAGCTCTATTGCAAATGCAACCAAATAATTTCAACTGACAGTCCTGCAGACATTGGGAAAACGTTGGAATCTATTATTAAGAAAGTCTTAATAATCCACTAAGAAAATCATGGTGTGATCAGACAAAGTCAACATGGTTTTATGAAAGGGAAATCATTTGGCTAGCTGAAAGAAGACAGAGGGTGGTGGTTGATGGGAAATGTTCAGAATGGAGTTCAGTTACAAGTGGCGTACCACAAGGATCTGTTCTGGGGCCGTTGCTGTTTGTCATTTTTATCAATGACCTAGAGGAAGGCGCAGAAGGGTGGGTGAGTAAATTTGCAGACGATACTAAAGTCGGTGGTGTTGTCGACAGTGTGGAAGGATGTAGCAGGTTACAGAGGGACATAGATAAGCTGCAGAGCTGTGCTGAGAGGTGGCAAATGGAGTTTAATGTAGAGAAGTGTGAGGTGATTCACTTTGGAAGGAATAACAGGAATGCGGAATATTTGGCTAATTGGAAAGTTCTTGGAAGTGTGGATGAGCAGAGGGATCTAGGTGTCCATGTACATAGATCCCTGAAAGTTGCCACCCAGGTTGATAGGGTTGTGAAGAAGGCCTATGGAGTGTTGGCCTTTATTGGTAGAGGGATTGAGTTCCGGAGTCGGGAGGTCATGTTGCAGCTGTACAAAACTCTGGTACGGCCGCATTTGGAGTATTGCGTACAGTTCTGGTCACCGCATTCTAGGAAGGACGTGGAGGCTTTGGAGCGGGTGCAGAGGAGATTTACCAGGATGTTGCCTGGTATGGAGGGAAAATCTTATGAGGAAAGGCTGATGGACGTGAAGTTGTTTTCGTTGGAGAGAAGAAGGTTAAGAGGAGACTTAATAGAGGCATACAAAATGATCAGGGGGTTAGATAAGGTGGACAGTGAGAGCCTTCTCCCGCGGATGGAAATGGCTGGCACGAGGGGACATAGCTTTAAACTGAGGGGTAATAGATATAGGACAGAGGTGAGAGGTAGGTTCTTTACGCAAAGAGTGGTGAGACCGTGGAATGCCCTGCCTGCAACAGTAGCCAACATTGAGGGCATTTAAAAGTTTATTGGATAAGCATATGGATGATAATGGCATAGTGTAGGTTAGATGGCTTTTGTTTCAGTGCAACATCGTGGGCCGAAGGGCCTGTACTGCGCTGTATCGTTCTATGTTCTATGTTTGACACATTTTTTTATTCGTTCATGGGACGTGGGCATCGCAGGCTGTGCCAGCATTTATTGCCCATCCCTAATTGCGCTTGAGGGCGCAGTTAAGAGTCAACCACATTGCTGTGGATCTAAAGTCGCATGTCAGCCAGACCAGTTTAGGTGGCAGATTTACTTCCCTAAAGGATACTAATGAACCAGCTGGAGTTTTACGACAATCGACAATGGTTTCATGGTCATCAGTGGACTTTTCATTCCAGGGGCGAGATTCTCCGACCCCCGCCGGGTCGGAGAATCGCCGGGGGCTGGCGTGAATCCCGCCCCCGCCGGTTGCCGAAGTCTCCGGCACTGGATATTCGGCGGGGGCAGGAATCGCGCTGCGCCCGTTGGCGGGCCCCCCCGCTCGATTCTCCGGCCTGAATGGGCCAAAGTCCCGCCGCTAAAATGCCTGTCCCGCCGGCGTAAATTAAACCACCTACCTTACCGGCGGGACAAGGCGGCGCGGGCGGGCTCCGGGGTCCTGGGGGTGGCGCGGGGCGATCTGGCCCCAGGGGGTGCCCCCACGGTGGCCTGGCCCGCGATCGGGGCCCACCGATCCGCGGGCGGGCCTGTGCCGTGGGGGCACTCTTTCCCTTCCGCCTCCGCCACGGTCTCCGCCATGGCGGAGGCGGAAGAGACTCCCTCCACTGCGCATGCGCGGGAATGCCGTCAGCGGCCGCTGACGCTCCCGCGCATGCGCCGCCCGGAGATGTCATTTCCGCGCCAGCTGGCTGGGCACCAAAGGCCTTTTCCGCCAGCTGGCGGGGCGGAAATTCATCCGGCGCCGACCTAGCCCCTCAAGGTTGGGGCTCGGCCCCCAAAGATGCGGAGCATTCCGCACCTTTGGGGCGGCGCGATGCCCGTCTGATTTGCACCGTTTGGGGCGCCAGTCGGCGGACATCGCGCCGTTTCCGGAGAATTTCGCCCCAGATTTTTATTTAATTCAAATTTCACCATCTGCAGTGGCGGGATTTGAACATGGGTCCCCAGAGCATTACTCTGGGGGCTCTGATTTACTAGTCCAGTGACAATACAACTATAACACCGCCTTCTAGAACCTTTTAACCATGGGACTAGTTAGGTAGGTAAAGGGGAGACCGTAGATGCAAGATGCTTGGATTTCAAACACATTCAATAGGTACCATGTAAAAGTTCACTACACATGAAGAGTGATAAATGAATAGGAAGCAGAGTAGTCGGGATAAACAGGGCATTTTCAAGTTGTCAAACAGTGAACAGGGGAGTGTCGCTAGGATCTGTGCTGTTCACAATCTATATTCATCACTGATACGAAGAGACAGAAAGTAATAACATTTGCAGATGACAAGCTAGGAAAGAATGCAGAGGATGCAGAGATGTAGACAGTTCAAGTATAAGGCCATACGGTGGTAGATGGAGTATAATGAGTGGCACGGCCGCACAGTGGTTAGCACTGTTGCTTCACAGAGTCCCAGGTTCGATCCCCGCTCAGGTCACTATCTGTGCAGAGTCTGCAGATTCTCCTCGTGTCTACGTGGGTTTCCTCCGAGTTCTCTGGTTTCCTCCCACAAGTCCCGAAAGACGTGCTTGTTAGGTGAATTGGACATTCTGAATTCTCCCTCTGTTTGCCCGAACAGGCGCCGGAGTGTGGCGACTAGGGGCTTTTTCACAATAACTTCATTGCAATGTTAATGTAAGCCTCCTTGTGGCAAGAAAGATTATCATTATTATGTTGGGAAAGAGGAGGTTTTTCATTTTTGTCCAAAAAATGGAAAGACAAAACGTTTTTTCAAAGGTGTGAAACATGTAAATGTTGACGTTGAGCAGGACTTGGGTGTGTTCACATAAGGAACACAGAAAGATGGCATGCAAGTAGAAAAAACAAATATGAAGGTGAATGACATGTTGATCTTTGTTGGAAGAGTATTGGAGTACAAAATAGGGAAATCTTTCAATACTTGTACAGGGCTTTGTGAGTCCACAGCTGGAGTATTTGCAGTTTAGGTGCCCATATTTAAGGCAGGATACACTATTGTTGCAGGCAGTACATTAGGCTGAGTAAATTGGATCTCTGGAGTTTTGAAGAATATAAAATGCTCTCATTGAAACATCCAAGATTTTGAAGAGGCTGGGCAGGGTTGATACTCAGGGGTTGTTTTCCCGAGCTTAGGAATCTAGAACACTGGGATACAGTTTCAGGAGAAGGGACCGAGCATTTAGGTCTGAAATTTGAGGAAAAAACCTATTCTTTGAGGGGTTGTGAATCTGTGTAATCCTCCACCCAAGATATCTGGTCACTTGGGGAATAAAGGGATAGTGGGAATAGGCAAGAAAATGGATGTAAAGTTTAAGATCAGCCATGAAAGCATTGCATAACAGAGCAGTTTTAATAGGGTCTACCTGTTATTTCTGAGGTTCATATGTTTGGATGCATGAGAATAACGCCCCTGCAAGTTCCGCACCTCGGCACGCACCAGTCTGACTTGTAAATATAGCAACGTTCCATCACGGTCGTTGGGGCAAAATCCTGGACACCCTCCCAATTAGCACCAAGGAGGTACTACAGTGGTCCAGGAAAGTAGCTTCACATAGATGATTTGGAGTTGGGGACCAAGTGCAATGTTCCAAGTTTGCAGACGACACTAAGATAAGTGGTAAAGCAAAAAATGCAGAGGATACTGGAAGTCTGCAGAGGGATTTGGATAGGTTAAGTGAATGGGCTAGGGTCTGGCAGATGCAATACCATGTTGACAAATGTTAGCTTATTCATTTTGGTAGGAATAACAGCAAAGGGATTATTATTTAAATGATAAAAAATTAAAACATGCTGCTGTGTAGAGGGACCTGGGTGTCCTCGTGTATGAGTTGCAAAAAGTTGGTTTACAGGTGCAACAGGAGATTAAGATGACAAATGGAGTTTTGTCCTTCATTGCTAGAGGGTTGGAATTTAAGACTGGGGAGGTTATGCTGCAACTGTATAAGGTGTTAGTGAGGCCACACCTGGAGTATTGTCTTCAATTTTGGTCTCCTTACCTGAGAAAGGACCTACTGGTGCTGGAGGGTATGCAGAGGAGATTCACTAGGTTAATCCCAGAGTTGAGGAGGTTGGATTACGAGGAGAGGTTGAGTAGACTGGGACACTACTTATTGGAATTTAGAAGGATGCGGGGGGGATCTTATAGAAACATATAAAATTATGAAAGGAATAGATAGGATAGATGCGGGCAGGTTGTTTTCACTGGCGGGTGAAAGCAGAACAAGGCGGCATAGCCTCAAAATAAGGGGAAGTAGATTTAGGACTGAGTTTAGGAGGAACTTCTTCACCCAAAGGGCTGTGAATCTATGGAATTCCTTGCCCAGTGAAGCAGTAGAGGCTCCTTCATTAAATGTTTTCAAGATAAAGATAAAAACTCTTCAAGTTTTTTGAAGAATAAAGGAATAAAGGGTTATGGTGTTCAGGCGGGAAAGTGGAGCTGAGTCCACAAAAGATCAATCATGATCTTATTGATTTGATTTGATTTGATTTGATTTATTATTGTCACATGTATTAGTATACAGTGAAAAGTATTGTTTCTTGCATGCTGTACAAACAATGCATACCGTACATAGGGAAGGAAGGAGAGACTGCAGAATATAATGTTACAGTTATAGCAAGGTGTAGAGAAAAGATCAACTTAATTTGAGGTAGGTCCATTCCAAAGTCTGATGGCAGTAGGGAAGAAGCTGTTCTTGAGTTGGTTGGCATGTGACCTCAAACTTTGGTATCTTTTTCCTGACGGAAGAAGGTAGAAGAGAGTATGTCCGGGGTGCATGGGGTCCTTAATTATGTTGGTTGCCTTTCTGAGGCAGCGGGAATTATAGATAAAGTCATGGATGGGAGGCTGGTTTGACTGATGGACTGGGCACATTCACGACCTTTTGTAGTTTCCTGTGGTCTTGGGCAGAGCAGGCTCCATACCAAGCTGTAATACAACCAGAAAGAATGCTTTCAATGGTGCATCTGTAGAATTTGGTGAGGGTTGTAGCTGACATGCCAAATTTCCCTAGTCTTCTGAGAAAGTAGAGTCGTTGGTGGGCTTTTTTAACTGTAGTGTCAGCATGGGGGGACCAGGACAGGCTGTTGGTGATCTGTACACCTAAAAACCTGAAGGCCTCGACCCTTTCTACTTTGTTCCCATTGATGTAGACAGGGGCATGTTCTCCACTACGCTTCCTGAAGTTGATGACAATCGCCTTCGTTTTGTTGACATTGAGGGAGAGATTATTGTTGTCGCACCAGTTCACCAGATTCTCGATCTCATTCCTGTACTCTGTCTTGTCATTGTTTGAAGTCCGACCCGATACGGTGGTGTCATCAGCAAATTTGAAAATCGAGTTGGAGGGGAATTTGGCCACACAGTCATAGGTGTATAAAGAGTATAGTAGAGGGCTGAGGACACAGCCTTGTGGGGCACTGGTATTGAGGATGATCATGGAGGAGGTGTTGTTGCCTATCATTACTGATTGTGGCCTGTGGGTTAGAATGTTCAGGATCCAGTCGCAGAGGGAGACGCCGAGGCAAAGGCCACGGAGTTTGGAGATGAGGTTTGAATGGCGGAGCATGCTCGAAGGGCCAGATGGCCGACTCCTGCTCCTAGTTCTTATGTTCTTATGTTCCCATCATCTTCTCAAAAGTGAGGGATGGGCAACAAATACTGCCATTGTCAGCGATGCTCAGATCCCGTAAACAAATATAAGGAAATTACTGAGGAAGTGCTGTATTGCCAGAAGCCAAATCTGCTAATTGAAAGGTTCAACTGTGTCTCTATATTGGTGCATCAAAACATGGGGATACAAAAGGTCTGAGATTATTGGTGGACAGCGTACAAAAGTATGGCAGCAGTTGGAAAATTAACTGGACTTTGGCAGGGATACAACTCAAATCTCACATGATGATAATTTGTCAGTGCAAGAGACTGGTAAAAGCTGTATCAAGGTGTGATTCTGAACTGTAGAAAATATATCCAGATATCAGTGCAGAAAAGAGTCAAATCACACCGACACCTTGCTTAAGTCATCTGAGCTGTGAAAAGCCTCACATTATTTACTCTGAAGAAGAGTAAGCTCAAGGAGTTAAAGGAAAAAGTGCTTGCATTCACATATCACCTTACATGACCTCAGGGCATGCCAAAATACTCAATAACCAATGAAATATGATGCAAGTGTAGTCTCTATTGGAATGTAGGAAAAGTGATAGCTAATGTGAGGTAGTTGGGGGTCTTTTTCAACTTTAAAGCTGAACAGCAGAACAGATTGTCTGCTCATTGTAGAACCTGACCAATTAACCACCCACTCTGCCAGATTGCCAGCAAGATGGCAATGTTGTACAGTAGCCCTGTGAGAAGGCGCTGTATTTAGGTGCTGGGGCTTTCTTTTCTCAAATGACACACAGTGAAACCAGAAATTGTTGGTCACAATATTTATATATGATTCATTTATTTATCTAACATCTTTGTCAGACATTCCTCTGTTATTTTAAAAGAAGTGTTAATCCATGGCAGCATGGTGGCACAGTGAATGGCACTGCTGTCTCACAGCGAAAGGGATCCGAGTTAAATTCCGACCTTGGGTGACTGTCTGTGTGGAATCTGCACGTTTTCCCCGTGTCAACGTGGGTTTCCTCCGGGTGCTCCAGTTTCCTCCCACAGTCCAAAGATATGCAGGTTAGATGGATTGGCCATGCTGAATTTCCCCTTAGTGTCCAAAAATGTGCGGGCTAGGCAGGGTTGTGGGGATAGGGCGAGAGGATGGGACCAAGTAGGGTGCTCTTTCATAGGGTCGGTGCAGACTCTGTAGGCCAATGGCCTTCTTCTACACTGCAGTAATTCTATTCCATCCTGCTAGAAATGCCTCAACACTTTACAGCTGGTGTATTAGCCCAGTGGGAGAATTGTGAGCATTTCATTCTAAGATAAATCCATATTAGGAAACAAAAAATGGGCCACAATGCTGTGGGAAGATATTTAATTTTAAAAATAGGTTTAAAAAAAACACCACCAGTTGTAAAGTGCTCTCGGGGCAGGTGTCCATTATGCAATGTGCAATATTGAAAGAAAAACTTGAATGTGATATACAATTTCGAGACTCTGTAGGGCTGCATTTAAAAGACTATCATGTGATGTTATTGCATGTGACTTTTTATTTGATGTAATTTGTGATACTTTAAAGCACACTGTTCATAAATTCTTCCGCTCCTTCGGCCAACTCTCTTGCAACATTATCTTCTTCAAGAATGAGTCTCCTCTGGATTTTTCACTGTCATGTGCACACACAATTAACGCACATCTGTTGCAATCCAGCAGCTCCCAGAAACATACTTGTGTAGCTACGGTTGCCATGGTTCCTCATCTTCTCACCAAGATTTGCCTCAAGTGCCTGAACACAGAACTACTGCAATGTGTCCTATTATCCTCATAAATGCAGCAAAGAAGCTGACAGAAATGATAATCTATGGACGATGAAAGCGTATGCATCAGAATTTGAAAGTAAACACTTCTTAGAATTAAGAAAAACAAATGATATTCGAGCATAGTGCACATGTGATAGATGTAAAACAATGAAACTGTCAGAGAAGCATTCAGAAATTGTTGAATTGCATTTTAGTTGATGGTCTTCATGTGCACTTATGTTGAAGTGTTGCTTTCTTGCTTAAACATGACTCTGGATGGCTGTCAGAAGCCAAATATGCCACAGGATGCTGAAAAATTTGTAAACGGTACTTTTATAAAATACCAAGCAGTCATAGGACAGAAAATTAGTTCTTCAGCAAAAGAACTATTCACTCTTTCAGTCAACTTGGAACCTAGATGAATTAGAGCTAGCTCTGCAACAACTCCTGAATGTTGCTGTACACATGGGAAATAAAAGCGGCAACAAGTTTCCTTCTGAGCCAGCCTCAAATTGGAAAATGCATGAGACCAAGTGAGGTATAACATGTAATTTGCAAGAACACCAAATGTAAAAGGAACAATGATTTGTACTGGACGAGAAGAGAGTGCTGATTGCTTGGCAAGTGGACTCTGATTGGTTGAGGCCATGCCATGGTGAATGTGCCAGTTAACTGATGATTGATGGTTAACTACAAGCTTTGTTTAAATTCAAACCGGGCCGGTTGACTCTGGCCAAGGCACTGCCCTGGCGAATCATTGCCCTGAGGACCAATCAGAATCAACCTGCCCGGTTTGAATTTAAACCAAGTTTGGTAGTTTACTGTCCGTCATCAACTAACTGGTGCATTTTCCATGAACACTGCTACAAATCAGTGTCTACTTGTGAACCAATCAGCACTTTCTTCTGAAGCAAGTCCCCTTCACATTTGGTATTCTTGTAAATTGCCCTGATGAGTGCAAGCTGAAAAGCTTTGATAACATGTGACTTTGTTCAGTAATACTCCAGTTCTGTCCTTTAAAATTACTATTTTTAACTTGCATGTTGGAACAATGCATCAGAATGAGTGATGTGATATTATAACATTATAGCAGCTTAACAAGTAGTTGCTCAGAAAATGAATTGTCAGAATTTCATGGGACATTAATGCTCTATTACACATCAAGTGAGCAATTGGTTTTGTTCCATGAGGCAGAGGGAGCTAGAGCATAGCTGATCTTGGAATTGATGCCTGATTCTCCTTCAGCAAAGAAAAGATGAATAGTTGGATATTTCTCATGTCCCTCTTCTGTTCATTTGCAACAGATATAACAATTAAGTATTATTGACTCAAAATGCCTGTCTCAGTGTCATAATTTATCATGTCCTTTCATTTCAGCACTGTGTAAGTGAAGAAAGCTGACCTCCCTCAGAGCAAGTACTAGTTTTTCTGAACATCCTGCTGTTAATACACAATTTTTACACTTCTATATACAGTGAAACCTGTCCTTCTGCTCACCTTGATTAAAAAGCCATCTGTCTAAATGCTCAATTTGCCTCCGAACCAACAGACTATTAATCTCATTAACGATGCAGTGCCCATAATATAAAACAATTTGTACTCCGATGAATAAAACTTCACTGGATTTTATTTTAATTCGCAAACAAGTCAGAAATGGTAACAAGTTTTTAGAAGGAGCCTTCAGCCCAATTTCTAGTCCTCTCTTATTTATTGTAAATGAAGAGATCCTAGCCCCTCATGTTTATGAAACAAAAGCAACTGGAGGCTAAATCTTCTCCTGATATTCTTTATTCATTTGCCAGCACTGCCTTCATTTATGAATCCTGTTTCGTTTCTCTCACAAAGGCAGCAGGTGGATGAACGTACTGAGCTCACCACAGTTAACAGGAGCGCCATTATTTCAGACTCTATCCTAGCATATGCCAGAAAAAGCCAAGCACAGGAAAATGCCCCCCCCCTTCTGCCCCCACCCCCCCCCCCCCCCCACCAAAAGCCACACAGAAACGTTCAGCAATGAAGTTTATTTTTTTTCTTAAATAAAGCAATTACAAAAGCAAAGATGTTCTGCCTGACACCATGTGCCTTTTACACAACAAGATGTTTTGCTCAGCTGATAAAATAATATTTATCATAATATTTATTCAAAACTATTTACATTCTTTATATGGAGATAGCAGAATGCATTGAATGTTTAACACCAGCAGCTGTTTCCTCTTCATCTGCATGCAATACAGAAGATGGAGTGCTAAACAGCAAATGTTCCCTTGACAACCAGTTTGCTACTAATGGACAAGCGAGCTAAAATAGTCAATTACAACAATATCTACAGTCACAACTTGACAATAACTGCAGATACAATTATTATTTCACTGTTTTGATGTGACGGCACATCTCCCGTGAGGTCAAATAGTCATCTTAAGCTGCATTCCACTTAACCTGGTCATGTTTCTTGCACCTCTGTGCTAATATTTCAAATTTGTTTTTATCTCTGACGAAGCCTCAGCAATGAATTGAGTTTGAGATGATGGTTGGTGCTTCCAATCGACAGAGTTCATGCTTTTAAAAAAATATATATTCATTCATGGGGTTATGGGTGCTAACATTTGTTGCCCACCGCTAATTGCCCTTGAGAAGTTGGTGGTGAGTCGCATTCTTGAACTGCCACAGTCTTGTGGGGTAGATGCACCCACAGTGCCGTAGGAAGGGAGCTCCAGGATTTTATCCCAGCGACAGTTAAGGATCGCCAATATAACTCCAAGTCAGGATGGTGCGTGACATGGGGGGGGGGGAACCTGCAGGCAGTAGATCTCAGCCATGCGCCTCAGTCCCTGATCTTGTACGTGATCGAGGTTGTGGGTTTGGAAGGTGCTGCCGAAGGATCCTTGGCAAGTTGCCTCACTGCATTGTGCAGAATTGACGTATTGCAGCCACCGCATGTCAGTGATGGAGAGAGTCAATGTTGAAAGTGATGGATGAGCTCCCAATCAATAGGTTTGCTGTGTCCTGGATGGTGTCAAGCTTCTTGAGTGTTGTTGGAGCTGCAGTCACCCAAACAAGTGGAGAGAATTCCAGCACACTCCTGACTTATGCCTTATAGTTGTTGGACAGACTTTAAGCAATCCAGAGGTGAGTCATTCACTGCAGAATAGCTAGCCTGCAACTTTTTCTTGCAGATACAGTATTTGTGTGTAGTTACATTTATGGACTCCCAGGATGTTGATGATGGGAACTTTAATCATGGTAATGCTGTTCAATCCCTGGCAGTTGTATGGCATGACTGTTACTCTGCAGTTATCAGTCCAAGCCTAAATGCTGTCCCTGTCTTGCTGAATGCAGGCACAAAATGTTTAATTGTCCGAGTGAATATCCATATTTCCAGTCTTGTGATGAAGGAAAATGATTACTGGAACAGCGGAAGAAGGCTGGGTCGAAGACCCTGCTATGAGGATGTCCTAGGCTTGATATGAATGGCCTCAATAGCCACAACCATTTTCCTCTGTGTTCGAAAGAACTCCAGCCAGTGGAAATATGTTCCCCTGCTTCTCACTGAATTCTAAACCCATGAGCTCTTATCACTTCGAAGAACAAGGGCAGCAGGCATAGGGGAGCATAAGCTCCTGCATGTTCCCCTCCGAGTTACGCAGCATCCTGACTTGGTAATTAATCATCAATCCTTCATCATTAGTGAATCAAAATTTGGCACTGAGCCATATGAGGATGCATTTGGACAATCAAAGTGTTGTTTACTTCTAAGTAGTATTTTAAAGAAGGAGAGGTAGAGGAGCTGAGAGGTGCAGTGGCCAAAGTTGGAGAGATTAAAATCAGGCATGCATAAGGAGTCAGAATTGGTGACCTCAGATGGTTTTAGGACTGAAGGAGATAACAGAGATAGGAAAGGGTGAGGTCATGGATGAATGTGAAATCAAGGGTGATGAAACAAACAGTGATATAATGTGATGCTTGAATTTACCTAACTTGTTATCAGACTACAAAGATGAAGAAAAAGGCAGGAAGAAAAGTACCTATCTGCATGAGGAACAATTACAGATCAAAGGAGCTGATCACTTAATAACTATAGGCACAGCGTCGTCAAAACAAAGGTGTTAAACATTTGGTTATTGGATTTTATAATCAATTTTGTTTCTAATAATTTTAAACTCTGAAGCAAAAATGGGGATTATATAGTATTCAACTTTGTTTCAACAAACAGAACAAAAAACAGCTCTCTGTACTGAATTTTGTTGGGCCCTCTGTGACTGCTGTGATGTTTAAGTTGAGTCACAGAGGGTTAACAAGAAAACCCGTGAGAATAGAGCAGCCTCGTGATCTGAATGCTACAAACCAGCTGCGTGTTTGTCTTCTTCAACTTACTCATCAGTTGCATCGCACATTGACTTCTCTTGAATTACTTCCATTTGAGTTTCTGAGAAGACATTGAGTGGTTTCATCTGGTGATTCTCATGACTATGTTTTCTGCTGTCTGACTTTTGTCTGCAAGGAAAATATTAATTGAGCTGTACATTTTTGGTATTATGACTCCTTTGTTTTATGACAATTGAATACTGTTTTATGACTCCTTCTACTAATCAAAGGATATTTGAAAGAAGCCAAACTGCTTCAAATCAAAACCAGCTGATGGCTGCAATTGTTAAATTATAATTCATTTTAATTATTTTTCACTGCAGCTTCTTGGGTGATTCCTTCAGACAAGTTTGTACTGAAGGAATCTTCATTACTTCTTTATGTGTTGCAATTCTAACAGGTTACGTAGTGCAGATCAGATCTAAGCGCTGCAGTCCTGCCACATCCAGCCGTGAATGGTGGTGGACAATTGCGCAACTCACTGGAGGAGGAGGTTCCATTCTCAATGTTGTGGGTGTCGTGTTATTGACCCTGGGGTAACACGGACTGCAACACGACGCAGTTAAATAATCAAGCATACACCAAACGTAGGCGTTGGTTCAATAAGATTTATTGAAATTCAGTAACGAAGCACACAGCTGCCTGTGGGTTGACTCTCTACTACTCTCAGTAAACTAACATTAACTATCTAGACCAAGCTAGCTCTGATCCACGTGTAGAAGGTGCTGAATGATTTGTACACCCTGACTGTCACTACAGTTGTCACCAGTGGAAAGAGGAAGAGTGCTGATGCCTTGTGTGTTTTATAATTGGAAGCCCCCCCTCTGGTGTTCTGTCTGGTGATTGGTTGTGTTCTGTTCTGTATGTTGATTGGCTCACCTGGGTGTCTGTTACTGCCTGCTTTTACCTCATGATGTACATGGGTGCATATTATGACATCCCCCTTTTAAAAAAAATTTGTCGGTTGCTTATAGCATATACGACATGTTTACAAAAGTAACTATATACAGCAATTGGTGAGTGAATGGATATGTGCATGTAAGGTGTCTAGCGAGCAGAAACATTACAGTATATACACAAAGGAACTATTTATAAGTCCAGTCACTGGGGCTGTTGTCGGATCCTTGTGGACCGCCTGAGAGGTGGAGGTGGGGATGATGGCGTCTTGACAGGTTGGCATGCAGCCAGACTGGTGGCCTCGTGGAGCGAGGTGTCCGGATAAGGCAGAACGACATCTGGGAACGTGAGATCCGGTGGTGGGCAGGCAGGTTTGAGTAGTGCCCTTCTGTTACGCCAGACAATAGATCCATCAGACATGCGAACCACACACGACCTGGGTGCAGCCTGTCGAACAACAACAGCTGGAGCTGACCAGTCTCCACCAGGCAACATGACGCGAACAGCGTCCTTCGGAGAGAGCACGGGCAGATCAGTAGCATGAGCATCATATGTCAGCTTTTGCCGGGTTCTGATCTGCTGCATCTTTTGCAGCACTGGAAGGTGATCCAGGTCAGGTACATGAATGGCCGGAACAGTCGTCCGCAGGTTACGATTCATAAAGAGCTGTGCTGGAGACATACCATTGGATAGAGGGGTTGCCCTGTATGCCAGAAGAGCAAGATTAAAGTCCGAAGCTGAGTCCGCAGCCTTACAGAGCATCTGCTTCATGATATGGATCCCTTTTTCGACCTTCCCATTAGATTGCAGGTAATGCAGGCTCGAGGTGATGTGCTGGAACTGGTATTGCCTTGCGAAGTTGGACCATTCTTGACTATAGAAACAGGGACCATTGTCGCTCATAACTGGGAGCAGGATTCCATGCCTGGCAAATGCCTCCTTGCAGGCGTTTATGACAGTCCTGGATGTTAGGTCAGACAGTTTCACTACCTCGGGATAACTGGAGAAGTAATCAATTATCAGGATGTAGTCACGCCCATTGGCGTGAAAAAGGTCAACTCCGACCTTTGACCATGGAGAGGTCACGAACTCGTGCTGCTGGAGCGTTTCTTTGGCCTGAGCAGGCTGGAAGCGCTGGCAGGTCGCGCAATTGAGGACCATGTTTGATATATCCTCATTGATGCCGGGCCAATAGACAGCCTGCCGGGCCCTGCGCCTGCACTTCTTAATACTGAGGTGTCCCTCGTGTATCTGCGTGAGCACCAAGCCCTGGAGGCTGCGCGGAATGACGATGCGATCTAATTTCAGGAGGATCCCCTCGACAACAGTTAGGTCATCCTTTACATTATAGTATTGGGGACATTGCCCTTTCTGCCAGCCATTCGTGAGGTGATGTATGACCCGCTACAGAAGAGGGTCCTTGGCGGTCTCTTCTCGAATGATAACGAGTCGTTCGTTGGATGTCGGGAGGGTGCTGGCACACAGTTGCACCTGTGCCTCAATGTCGTGTATGAAGTCCACCTGCTCACATGGCGAGGTGATGGCACGCAACAGGGCATCCGCGATGATTAGCTCCTTTCCAGGTGTGTAAATCAGTTCAAAATCATAGCTGCAGAGGCGAAGGAGAATGCGCTGGAGCCTGGGTGTCATGGAATTTAAGTTCTTGTGTATAATGTGCACTAGGGGTCTGTGGTGCGTCTCTACTGTAAAGGTCGGGAGACCATAGACATAATCATGGAATTTCACGATGCCAGTGAGAAGGCCCAGGCATTCTTTCTCTATTTGAGCATATCGTTGCTCAGTGGGGGTCATGGCCCTTGACGCGTAGGCCACTTGGGCCCAGGACGAGGTGTCATTCTTCTGGAGGAGCACCACCGTCCTGGCTGGCATCTGTGGCGATTTTAGTCTCCCTCGCTGGGTCAAAAAAAGCTAGAACAGGAGTGGTGGTTAGCTTCGCTTTCAACTCAAGCCACTCTGCTTGATGTGCGGGTAGCCACTGGAAAGTGGTGGACTTCTTCACCAGGTGCCTGAGGGCCGTGGTGTGTGATGCGAGGTTGGGAATGAACTTCACCCCAAAATTTACCATCCCCAGAAAGCGGAGGACCGCCTTTTTGTCCTCTGGGGTCTTCATTGTGTTGATGGCCTTGACTTTGTCCGAGTCCGGTTGCACGCCCTGCTGGGAGATCTGATCACCCAGAAATTTAATTGATGACATGCCAAAGGAGCATTTGGTTTTATTTAATTTCAGGCCGTTGGCATGTATGCGTCTGAAGACATGTTGCGGACGAGAAATATGTTCCTCCGGGGTTTTGGACCATATGATGACATCGTCAACATAAACCCGCACACCATCAATGCCCTCTAGCATTTTCTCCATTATTCGATGAAAGATTTTGGAGGCCAAAACAATACCAAACGGCATGCGGTTGTAGCAATATTTGCCGAAGGGTGTATTAAACGTGCAGAGCTTCCTGCTGGACTCGTCCAGTTGTATCTGCCAGAAGCCACGCGATGCATCCAGCTTTGTAAAGAATTTGGCATGTGTCATCTCACTCGTCAGCTCATCCCGCTTCGGGATCGGGTAGTGTTACCACATAATGTTGCGGTTCAGATCCTTGGGATCGATACAAATGCGCAGTTCTCGAGAGGGCTTCTTGACACAGACCATCGAGCTGACCCAGTCAGTTGGTTCCGTCACCTTGGATATTATTCCCTGATCTTGGAGCTCCTGCAGCTGCACCTTTAGACGGTCTTTTAGGGGGGCCGGCACCTGGCGTGGCGCATGGATGACAGGCATGGCATCAGGCCTGAGCAGAATTTTATAGCGGTACAGCAGCGTACACATCCCACTGAAAACATCCGGGTATTGCAATAGTAGCTCCTCAATGACGGCCTGAAGAGTGCTGTTGGCAGAGGACATAAGAACATAAGAACCAGGAGCAGGAGTAGGCCATCTGGCCCCTCGAGCCTGCTCCGCCATTCAATGAGATCATGGCTGATCTTTTTTGGACTCAGCTCCATAGAATTCATAGAATTTACAGTGCAGAAGGAGGCCATTCGGCCCATCGAGTCTGCACCGGCCCTTGGAAAGAGCACCCTACCCAAGCCCACACCTCCACCCTATCCCCATAACCCCATAACCCAGTAACCCCACCCAACACTAAGGGCAATATTTGGACACTAAGGGCAATTTAGCAAGGCCAATCCACCTAACCCGCACATCTTTGGACTGTGGGAGGAAACCGGAGCACCCGGAGGAAACCCACGCACACACGGGGAGAACGTGCAGACTCCGCACAGACAGTGACCCAAGCTGGGAATCAAACCTGGGACCCTGGAGCTGTGAAGCAATGGTGCTAACCACCATGCTACCATGCTGCCCAAGCTCCACTTTCTGGCTCGAACACCATAACCCTTAATCCCTTTATTCTTCAAAAAACTATCTGTCTTTATCTTGAAAACATTTAATGAAGGAGCCTCAACTGCTTCACTGGACTGGGAATTCCATAGATTCACAATCCCTTGGGTGAAGAGGTTTCTCCTAAACTCAGTCCTAAATCCACTTCCCCTTATTTTGAGGCTATGCCCCCTAGTTCTGCTTTCACCCACCAATGGAAACAATCTGCCCGCATCTATCCTATCTATTCTCTTCATAATTTTATATGTTTCAAAAAGATCCCCCTCATCCTTCTAAATTCCAATGAGTACAGTCCCAGACTACTCAACCTCTCCTCGTAATCCAACCCCTTCAGCTCTGGGATTAATCTAGTGAATCTCCTCTGCACACCCTCCAGTGCCAGTACGTCCTTTCTCAAGTAAGGAGACCAAAACTGAACACAATACTCCAGATGTGGCCTCACTAACACCTTATACAATTGCAGCATAACCTCCCTAGTCTTAAACCCCATCCCTCTAGCAATGAAGGACAAAATTCCATTTGTCTTCTTAATCACCTGTTGCACCTGTAATCCAACTTTTTGCGACTCATGCACTAGCACACCCAGGTCTCTCTGCACAGCAGCATGTTTTAATATTTTATCATTTAAATAATAATCCCTTTTACTGTTATTCCTACCAAAATGTATAACCTCACATTTGTCAACATTGTATTCCATCTGCCAGACCCTAGCCCATTCACTTAAAGTATCCAAATCCCTCTGTAGACTTCCAGTATCCTCTGCACTTTTTGGTTCACCACTCATCTTAGTGTCATCTGCAAACTTGGACACATTGCCCTTGGCCTCCAACTCCAAATCATCTATGTTAATCGCGATCAATTGTGGGCCCAACACTGATCCCTGAGGGACACTACTAGCTACTGATTCCCAACCAGAGAAACACCCATTAATCCCCACACTTTGCTTTCCATGAATTAACCAATCCTCTATCCATGCTACTACTTACCCCTTCATGCCATGCATCTTTATCTTATGCAGCAACCTTTTGTGTGGCACCTTGTCAAAGGCTTTCTGGAAATCCAGACATACCACATCCATTGGCTCCCCGTTATCTACCGCACTGGTAATGTCCTCAAACAATTCCACTAAATTAGTTAGGCACGACCTGCCCTTTATGAACCCATGCTGCGTCTGACCACTGGGACAATTTCCATCCAGATGCCTCGCTATTTCTTCCTTGATGATAGATTCCAGCATCTTCCCTACTACCGAAGTTAAGCTAACTGGCCTATAATTACCCACTTTCTGCCTACCTCCTTTTTTAAACAGTGGTGTCACGTTTGCTAATTTCCAATCTGCCGAGACCACCCCAGAGTCTAGTGAATTTTGGTGAATTATCACTAGGGCATTTGCAATTTCCCTATCCATCTCTTTTAGCACTCTGGGATGCATTCCATCAGGGCCAGGAGACTTGTCTACCTTTAGCTCCATTAGCTTGCCCATCACTGCCTCCTTAGTGATAACAATCCTCTCAAGGTCCTCACCTGCCATAGCCTCATTTCTATCAGTCACTGGCAAGTTATTTGTGTTTTCCACTGTGAAGACCGACCCAAAAAACCTGTTCAGTTCCTCAGCCATTTCCTCATCTCCCATTATTAAATCTCCCTTCTCATCCTCTAAAGGACCAATATTTACCTTAGCCTCTCTTTTTTGTTTTATATATTTGTAGAAACTTTTACTATCTGTTTTTATATTCTGAGCAAGTTTACTCTCATAATCTATCTTACTCTTCTTTATAGCTTTTTTAGTAGCTTTCTGTTGCCCCCTAAAGATTTCCCAGTCCTCTAGTCTCCCACTAATCTTTGCCACTTTGTATGCTTTTTCCTTCAATTTGATATTCTCCCTTATTTCCTTAGATATCCACGGTTGATTTTCCCTCTTTCTACCGTCCTTCCTTTTTGTTGGTATAAACCTTTGCTGAGCACTGTGAAAAATCGCTTGGAAGGTTCTCCACTGTTCCTCAACTGTTTCACCATAAAGTCTTTGCTCCCAGTCTACCTTAGCTAGTTCTTCTCTCATTCCATTGTCATCTCCTTTGCTTAAGCACAAAACACTAGTGTTTGATTTTAGCTTCTCACCCTCCATCTGTATTTTAAATTCCACCATATTGTGATCGCTCCTTCCGAGAGGATCCCTAACTATGAGATCATGAATCAATCCTGTCTCATTACACAGGACCAGATCTAGGACCGCTTGTTCCCTCGTAGGTTCCATTACAAACTGTTCTAGGAAACTCGCGGATACATTCTATAAACTCCTCCTCAAGGCTGCCTTGACCGACCTTGTTAAACCAATCGACATGTAGATTAAAATCCCCCATGAAAACTGCTGTACCATTTCTACATGCATCCGTTATTTCTTTGTTTATTGCCTGCCCCACCATAATGTTACTATTTGGTGGCCTACAGACTACTCCTATCAGTGACTTTTTCGACTTACTATTCCTGATTCCCACCCAAATGGATTCAACCTTATCCTTCATAGCACCGATGTCATCCCTTACTCTTGCCCCGATGTCATTCTTAAATAACAGAGCTACACCACCTCCATTACCATCCACTCTGTCCTTCCAAATAGTTTGATACCCTTGGATATTTAACTCCCAGTTGTGACCATCCTTTAACCATGTTTCAGTAATGGCCACTAAATCATAGTCATTCACGATGATTTGCGCCATCAACTCATTTACCTTATTCCGAATACTACGAGCATTCAGGTAAAGTACCGTTATGTTGGCTTTTTTACCTCTGTTCTGAATCTTATCGCCTCGATCAGTAACCTCTCCTAAGTTATATTTCCTCTTAACTTTTCTTCTAATTTTCTTTGTCGTTGAACCCATATCTTCATGTAACAACCGACTGCGTCGCTTACCATTAATGTTTTTACTTCCTGTTTTATTCCTTTTAGTATTACTGGTCCGATTCACTGAGCTCCCCTCAGTCACTGTACCTTGTACTGGTGCCCTTTTTGATTTTTGACTATGGCTTCTCTGCCTTACACTTTCCCCCTTACTGCCTTTAGTCCCTGTTTTACTACCTTCCAACTTCCTGCATCGGTTCCCATCTCCCTGCCACATTAGTTTAATCCCTCCCCAACAGCTTTAGCAAACACCAACCCTTGGACATCGGTTCCAGTCCTGCCCAGGTGCAGACCGCCCAGTTTGTACTGGTCCCACCTCCCCAGAACCGGTTGCAATGCCTCAGGAATTTGAATCCCTCCCTCTTGCACCATCTCTCGAGCCACGCATTCATCCTATCTATCCTGACATTCCTACTCTGACTAGCTCGTGGCACTGGTAGCAATCCTAAGATTACTATCTTTGAGGTCCTACTTTTTAGTTTAACTCCTAACTCCCTGAATTCAGCTTGTAGGACCTCGTCCCGTTTTTTACCTATATCATTGGTGCCTATGTGCACCACGACAGCTGGCTGTTCACCCTCCCCTCCCAGAATGTCCTGCAGCCGCTCCGAGACATCCTTCACCCTTGCACCAGGGAGGCAACATACCATCCTGGAGTCTCGATTGCGTCCGCAGAACCGCCTGTCTATTCCCCTTATGATTGAGTCCCCTACCACTATAGCCTTGCCATTCTTCTTCCTGCCCAGCTGCGCAGCAGAGCCAGCAACAGTGCCATGAACCTGGCTGCTGCTGCCTTCCCCTGGTGAGCCATCTCCCTCAACAGTATCCAAAGCAGTATATCTGTTTTGCAGGGAGATGCCGGCAGGGACACCTGCACTGCCTTCCTACTCTTGCTCTGTATTTTGGTCACCCATTTTCTATCTCTCTCAGTGCCTTTCACCTGCGGTGTGACCAACTCGCAAAACGTGCTATCCACGACATCCTCAGCATCGCGGATGCTCCAAAGTGAGTCCATCCGCAGCTCCAGAGCCGTCAAGCGGCCTAACAGGAGCTGCAACTGGACACACTTCTTGCACGTGAAGGAGCCAGGGACAGTGGACCTGTCCCTGAGCTCTCACATCGCACACGAGGAGCATGACACGGGTCTGGGATCTCCTGCCATGTCTTAAACCTTTGGTGAACTTCAACAACTCCAATTTTTAAAAAGTTTTTTTTTAAACGAAGAAAAAATAAATAAATATACCAATGAAAAGAAAAAGAAAACAGAAAAACTACTTACCAGTCACTTACCAGGGATAAAAAGCACCTCCTCCCCACCCAGCTTTGAATTCCCACCTAGATTCAAATTCCCAAACTCACTTTCCCACCTAGATTCAAATTCCCAAACTCACTTTCCCACCTAGATTCAAATTCCCAAACTCACTTTCCCACCTAGATTCAAATTCCCATTCTCACTTTCCCACCTAGATTCATATTCCCAAACTCACTTACCCACCTAGATTCAAATTCCCAAACTCACTTTCCCACCTAGATTCAAATTCCCAAACTCACTTTCCCACCTAGATTCAAACTCCCAAACTCACTCTTTGCTGTCTCACTCTGGCTGTGTCGTCTCTGGCTCACTGGGAGAACTCACTGGGAGTGAGTTACAAGTTGCTCTTTTTAAATTGGCCTGAGTTGACTCCCCTCCCCCTCCTGCTTTTAGATCAAAGTAAATTAAAGTGACTGACACTTAACTGCCAACCAGTTATGTGAGTGGGTGGGGCAGCCCTTTTTAACCTACACTGCACAATTCTACACTGCAGCCCTTGTAAACCTACACTGCACCTACATGGCATGTACACGCTGGATGAGATGGAGTAGCTTGTATGCATGGGCACTAAGCAGAGAAGCCTTGCCGGGCTTGACAATCTCAAACCGCAAAGTGGCCTTGATAGCCTTGTTGGATACATGCAGGTGACAGAACCCTAATGCAGTGATGGCATTTCCATTGTAGTTGAGCAACTGGCAGGCCGGCGGAAGAATTGTTGGCTGTCTTTAGATACGAGCAAGATCTGCTTGGGATATTAGATTGGCCGAAGCAGCGGATGCTACAATCGTTGACTTGTACCGTGGCACGCCACTCGTCCACATAATCCACATTGAGAATGGGTGTGTGTGTTGCTGAATGCGAGGAGGCCTTGTCACGCATGGTGATGATGCCCACTTGATATGGGGACTCAGGGCAGTCGTACTCTGGATCCGTGACGGGATCAGGTTCCAAATCCAGCCACCCTTGCTGCACACTTCGAACGCGTCTGCGTTGGAACTGGGGTCGCTGGCCCCCTATCGGAGGTGCAGACGTGCACAAAGCCGCATAATGGCCAAGCTTCTTGCAGTTGAGACATCGCCTGCCTCTTGCAGGGCATTGTCGCTTTAAATGGGCGGTACTGCAGTTGGGGCACATCATCACATCGATGTCGTTGCACATGCGCAGTGCGATCAGCCGCTGCTCGCACCTGCGCAGTGTAGTTTCCGGCCGCTTTGTTCTCCCGGCCGTGGTGTGTATACGTGGGACCCCTGGAAAACGCACAAAATGGCCGCCTTCATTGATGCTCAGGGACCGTATTCGGGTGATGGCCTGTACATTCTCAGCCTCGTGGGAGGCAAGTTGGTCCTGCTCTGCCGACTTAAGGCGGGAATAGCGACTTTTCGCCTGTTCGTGGACTTTGCACGTCTCGATGGCCACTGGCAGGGTAATATTTTTTATTTTTAGGAGCTGCTCCGCAGGGCGTCGGGAGTGGATGCCAAACATGATCTGATCCCTGATGAGGGAGTCAGCGGTATAACCGTAGTTGCAGGATTGCACTAGAATGCGAAAATGAGTGAGAAGAGACTGGAAAAGCTCATCCTTATCCTGAAGGCGCTGCTGGAAGACATAACACTCGAAGCTTTTGTTCATCTCGACCTCACAGTGACTGTCGAATTTGGCTAAGACGGTCTGGAACTTGATCTTGTCCTCACCGTCGGCAAAAGTGAGCGAATTGAAGATTTGGATGGCCTGGTCCCCCGCAGTCGACAGTAGCAACGTGATGTTTCGGGCATTGGACGCACTTTTGAGGCCCGAGGCCTCAAGGTATAGACTGAATTTCTGCTTGAAGACCTGCCAGTTGGCGCCAAGGTTCCCGGAGATCCGGAGCTGTGGAGATGCTAGATCTTTTCCATGCCGCTGTAAGGCAGTTGCTGGTTGTCAGTGAATTTTTGAAGGTAAATTACTTAGAAGCAGTAGCCACGCCTGGTATCATGTCGTGTTATTCACCCTGGGGTAACACGGACTGCAACACGATGCAGTGAAATGATCAAGCATACACCAAACGTTGGCGTTGGTTCAATAAGATTTATTGAACTTCAGTAACGAAGCACACAGCTGCCTGTGGGTTGCCTCTCTGCTATTCTAAGTAAACTAACATTAACTATCTAGACCAGGCTAACTCTGATCCATGTGTAGAAGGTGTTGAATGATTTGTACACCCTGACTGTCACTACAGTTGTCACCAGTGGAAAGAGGCGGAGTGCTGATGCCTCGTGTGTTTTATAGTTGGAAGCCCCCCCTCTGGTGTTCTGTCTGGTGATTGGTCGTGTTCTGTTCTGTATGTTGATTGGCTCACCTGGGTGTCTGTCACTGCCTGCTTTTACCTCATGATGTGCATGGGTGCATATTATGACAGTGGGAACCCAGTACATCAGTAAAAGATAAGGCTGAAGCATTTGTCACAATCTTCAGCCAGAAATGCTGAGTGGACGATCCATCTTAGCCTCCTCTGGAGGTCCCCAGAATCACAAATGCCAGTTGTCAGTCGATTTGATTCACTCCACGTGATATCAAGAAATGACTGAAGGCTCTGGATACTGCAAAGGCTATGGGACCTGACAATACACTGGCAACAGTACTGAAGTCTGTGCTCCATAACTTGACTCAACCCTAGCCAAGCTGTTCTAATATATGCTACAATGCTGGCATCTACCTTTACGATCTCAGTTGATGTTATAACTGGATGGGATGATCCCAAAATTGAACCTTGGTTCAAATGAATTTTTATTTATTTTAATAAAGTCACAGGGTTGCTAATTAGTTTCAACAACAAGAAAACACATTTAGTAAACATGAAGTTAAATTATAATACAATACTCCATCATTACCCTTTATCGAAACAAATGCACACAGATTGAAAGATTATCATGGATTACAAAGTACATCTTAAGCCACAATGGTCCCATTAACACAAAAGTCCCCTTTCTGGTAGACAAGATGACTGTGGTCAAATACACACTCCGCTCTGAACCCTAGTTAATGTCTGCGGTTTTCTCTTCAGAATTCCCCCCAGATTATTGTCACATGAGAATTTCCAAACTTCACTCCCTAAAACATTCTTTAAAATCGTCTCTCATAATAATTACTCCACTTTTAACAGCAAAGTTAATCCTGGATTACTAGGCCAGTGACAATACAAGTACACCACTGCCTCTCCTATAAAAGATGTGAGGTGCAATTTAATGGCCTTGTCGTGCCTGACTTGGTAATGTGACAAGGCTATTTAATGTCATGAGGGGACTCTCTTGATATTTGCAATGCTCGGAACGCCTCATGAGATCTAATAAAATTTCACGGGATGTCGTGAGATGCTGCCCCTGGACCTTTCTAATATGCCAAATCACCTCGTGAGGGGTTCTTGAGTCCCTCGCACCCCACCTCATATGGACAGGGCACCTGGCACAGCTATTGCCACTTGGGCTATTTGGCACTGCTAGCCTGGCACCCTGGCAGTGCCCCTGCCAGTCTGGTAGCATCGTCTGGGCACCCCGCCACTGCCAGGGTGCCAGGCTGGCAATGCCAAAATGCCCAGGTGGCATCAGCAGTGCCAGGGTGCCATCCTTACCTGATACCAACCACCCAGGGGCCTTTGACACCTGGGAGACCCCCCCCCTCAAGTGCTGTTCCACCTGGTCCCTGATTGCGAGGACCAGTGATAAACGGCGCACGGGAGCCAGTTAGGTCTGGTGTCGGCAGAGCTACAAGAGCTTTTGTGGGTGGGTTCCAGATCTCAATGTCGCCTGAGATCCGGTGGGACGCGGATGGTAAATTGCGTGCCTTATCCACACTTCAAGAGCATTTTGGTTTACACTAAAAATTCACTCCCATATTGCAGGTAAAGGTCCTTGCTATAGGGCAAATAAGGCCTGTTTGAACTCAGCACTGAGTTCAGATAGCCCTGCTGATTTAAGGGGCGGGATTCTGTGATCCTGAGGCTAAGTATTGATGCCATCAGAAACGCCATTGCGTTTCTCGATGGCGTCAACATGGCCTCAGGATCAGCAATTCTGGCCCCTACAGGAGGCCAGCACAGCACTGGAGCGGTTCACACCAGCGCCAACGCGCACATGCGCAGTGGCTTCCTTCAACGCGCCGGCCCCGACGCTACATGGCGCAGGACTACAGGGGCCGGCGCGGAAGAAAGGAGGCCGCCAGCCAGAGAGGCCGGCCCGCTGATCGGTGGGCCCCAATCGCGGGCCATGCCACATCGAGGCCCCCCCTGGGGTCGGACCCCCCTCCCCCTCCACAGGCCGCACCCCCCGACCCTCCCACGCCAAGTTCCCACCGGCTGAGAACAGGTGTGGACGGTGGCGGCGGGACTCGGCTTTTTTCCGACGGCCGCTCGGCTCATCCCGGGCCGAGAATTGGCGGACCACCCGCGTACAGCGGACCCGGACCAGCATCGCGACAAACACGCGTTGGGGCGCGTGGCACGATTCACACCGGTCGCAGGGATTCTCCAGCCCGGCCCCGGGCTGAGAGAATCCTGCCCAAGGTTTTTCTTGATTGTGAATCTCATCCTTACTGCCTACAATACCAACGCAAATTGAATGTCATAAATGGGGGCAGGGTCTACACATCTGAGTCCCGCCCCGAATTTCAACGTCAATGGAGTGTCCACAATGCTATGAAAATCTGGTCCATTAACTCTGTCCTCTATCCGCAGATGGCACCTGACTTGTTGCATATTCCAGCATTTTCATTTTTTGTTACCTTGGAAAGCCCTTGATTTCTGCAGGTCGCTAACCCAATGGTATTATTCTTCCATACACATTTGACATGTCATGATCATTGCAGTGGCACCTCTATTGCCTGTAGACCTTTGATGGTTTGTGATGCTCCTCCAGTTTATCCCAAATTACATACAGCATCAACCAGACAAAGCACTTGTGCTTTTTACACCCGTTCAATAACACTCGCAAGTGGCTGTGCATTGTTTTATAAATGCAACCAAGAATCCAGCTAATCAGCAGCATACAATTATGAAACTGTTGCGCATGCCAGGAGCAAAATGGTTAAATCAATGTGTCTCCCAATGTTACATTATTTGTGCTGAGAGAAATTTCAATCTTCCAAAATGAAGCAGCTTGGATTATGGGACGCATTTTAGGTTTAGCGTTCTTGGTGTAGCATTCTGTGTAACTTACATAAACATTGGGAATTCCGACATGTTTGGGAGCATGACGTCAATCTATATACTTCCGTTATAACAACTTCAGCTGCTGAGCCCACCTCAAATCTTAGAAAGGGTGCGTGTTAACAGATGAATTCATTGATTCAAAATAATGCTGCATGATAAATCATTTTCTGCTGGGAATCAAAGTTATAACTTGGTTTCCTTCTGCAAACTATGTGCTGAGTCGACTCAATCATATTTGTGCTCTCCTCTCTGCTTCAGCTCATGTTTCTGGCCGGTCGCATAGCTTTATAAAAGTCTGTTTCAGAAGAGAATCGATACACACTAACAGACTGGTTATTAAGCTGTGGGAGAAGAGTGGCAGTAGATTACATTGGAACTATTAACTATGAAATATTTCATCATTCTAAAGAAGAAAACTAAAAGAGGGTTTGTGTTGTCAACGGCATTGCAGCAGAATTAAAACTGCATTTACCTGCAATGTTGACAGAAATTACTTTTTATTTCTGAGTGGGATGATTTTATGAGGCGATCAATCAACTGTGCTGGTCTCTGCTGCCAAGGATGCTGTGTAACAAAATTCTAAGGATTGGATCGGAGTCAAAATTGTTGATGTTTATGTTTATTTTATGTGTTATGCATAACAGGTTTTCTAGTCATCCTGTGATTGAAATTAACCGAGCAAGACCTTTAAATGCCCTGTCGAATTGAGAGTTGAATCACCCAGTCGAGAAGATCGCTGGTTCCAACCTTGTGTGTGTTAAGCCAACAGATTCCAGCCAGGTTGATGGTCAGTTATTAGAACGTGCATAATCTTTGCTTCACCAGGAAGGCAGAAAAAATAATCTCAACCATGGGCCCTGCTCCTGTTTATTGCCCTGATTTAATCTGAAGTTGACTTCTGAATGGTATGGGACGGGGAAGCTGGTGGTGCTGTGGGCAGATAGCCCAGGGGTTGAATTGCATTGACAAAACCAGCAAGTCAACTCAGGGAGTCAGAATCTGCGATCGTAACTCAATTGAAACAATGACTACCTCCATGGAGTTTCAAACACAACTACCCAGTGAAATTGTGCAGCTATTGGTGCTTTTCCCACAGGGGTCATGAGCTCAGTTCACAGTGGGTATCCCTTGCCTTCTACACGCCAGCTTTAAGTCTGCTTGCTGGGATGTTAGACTGTTAGTTTGAATGCACCAAGCCAGCTAGCAGTGAATCTGACACAAGTCTGCATTTTGTTTTACATTCTTTTGTGGGGTGTGTGCATCACAGGCTCGAGCGGCAAGGTGGCACAAGTGGTTAACACTGCTGCCTTCCAGCGCCAGGGACCCAAGTTCAATTCTGGACCTTGAGTGACTGTTTGTGGAGTTTATATGTCCTCCCCGTGTCTGTATGGGTTCCCTCTGGTTTCTTCACATGGTCCAAAGATGTGGATTGGCCATGCTAAATTGCCCTTTAGTGTCCAAAGACGTGCCGGTTAGTCATAGAATTTACAGAATTTACAGTGCAGAAGGAGGCCATTCGGCTCATCGAGTCTGCACCAGCTCTTGGAAAGAGCACCCTACCCAAGGTCAACACCTCCACCCTATCCCCATAAACCATTAACCCCACCCAACACTAAGGGCAATTTTGAACACCATGGGCAATTTATCATGGCCAATCCACCTAACCTGCACATCTTTGGACTGTGGGAGGAAACCGGAGCACCCGGAGGAAACCCACGCACACACGGGGAGGATGTGCAGACTCCGCACAGACAATTACCCAAGCCGGAATCTAACCTGGCTGAATGGCCTCCTTCTGCACTGTAGCAATTCTATGGGTCTTATTGCCATCTCTAATTGCCCCTTGAGAAGATGGTGGTGAGCCACCTTCTTGAACTGCTGCTATTTATTTGTTGTAGGTACACCCACAGTGCTGTTAGGAAGGGAGTTCCAGGATTTTACCCCAGCGACAGTGAAAGAACAACAATATATTTCCAAGTCAGCATGGTGTGTGACTTGGAGGAAAAAGTCCAGGTGATGGGGTTCCTATGTATCTGCTGCCCATGTCCTTCCAGATAGTAGTGGTTGTGGGTTTGGAAGGTGCTGTCGAAGGAGCCTTGGTGAGTTGCAGCAGTGCATTGTGTAGGTGTTACACATTGCTGCTATTGTACATCAGTGGCGGAGAGGTTAGATGTTGAAGGTGATGGATGGGATGCTGATCAAGTTCTCTCTAGCTTTGACGAAGATTCATCCAGACCCGAAATGTTAACTTTGTACTCCCTTCACAGATGCTGTCAGACCAGCTGAGATTTTCCAGCATTTTCTGTTTTTGTGACAATTAAATGGGCTGCTTTGTCCTGGACGGTATCAAGCTTCTTGAGTGTTGTTGAAGCTGCACTGATCCAAGCAAGTGGAAAGTATTCCATCACACTTCTGACTTGTGCCTTGTAGATGGCAGATGGCTTTGGGGAGTCTGGAGGTGAGTTACTTACTGCAGGATTCCTAGCCTCTGACCTGCTTTTGTAGCCACAGTGTTTCTATGGCTAACCCAGTTCAGTTTCTGGTCAATAATATCCCCCAGGATGTCTATTGGGGGATTCAGTGATGGCAATGCTGTTGAATGTCAAGGGGTGATGATTAGATTCTCTCTTGTTGGAGATGGTTATTACCTGAAACATGTGCAGTGCAAATGTTACTTGCCTTGTATTGGCCCAAACCTGAATATTTTTCAGGTCTTGCTGCATATAAACATAGACTGCTTCAGTATCTAAGGAGTGACAAATCGTGCTGAACATTGTCCAATCATCAGCGAACATCCCTACGTCTGACCTTATGATAGTAAGAGGTCATTGCTAAACAGCTGAAGGTGGTTGGGCCTAGGACACTATCCTGAGACCTCGAGTAGTGTTGCTTGGAACTTAGATGATTGACCTCCAACAAGAACAACTGTCTTCCTTTGTGCTAGATATCACTCCATGCATGAGTCTTATCTAGCACATTTTAATGGTTGGCAATAGGACTGAGAGCACATATAAAGGCAGTTTGCTGGTACACTTGAGGCCTTCCACAAGTGGTGGGCACCGTAGGGGCTGGAATGCATAATCAGTTCTGAGAATACTATTTTAATTTAATTTGAAAAGTTGCCTTTTATTTTTTGTCTTTTAGTTATGGTTTTCCTTTAAGGGGCTGTTAATTTGTTCATTAGTTTATTTGTTAATGGGTTTAATGGTTTCAAAAAGAGCATTTAAGGACCGGTTTCAGCCAAAACCCTGTCAAAAGGTTGTGAGCTCAAGCCAAATTTCCAACTGGCTGCCTGACTTATGTGGTTAGGTCTGTACCCAGGTATTCTTGGACAGTGAGTCCATGGGTATGTTTGAGGCTTTATGTGACTGGCGGGCAACGTCGAGGCTGGAGTGCATTATCACTGCCTATAATGACGTTTATATTTCCTTTGTTACTTTTGTTTTAGTTGGAATGTCCCTCAGGAATGAGTAATTAGTTAATTTTCCTTATGAGTCGATTGATGTTCAAAAGACTATAAAGCGAGTAATGCTACATCCTGTGAATAAACCCACTTTCAAGGAAGTGATCTGTGTCTCATTCCATACTTCACCACCATCTGGCTTGGATTCATTTAGCATTGATGGACAAACATCCCATGTGATTTATAAAAACAACCTCAAGCTCTCTTCCCCTTTAAGGTGTCCCTTGAAATCTGCTTTGTATCCAAATGTTTGGTCATCTGCCCTGAGGCATAGGTAGCTTCACTTCAAATTTTGTTTCATAATACTCCTGTGAAGCACCTTGCGATATTTACTACATTAAAGGTGTTATACAAACATTAGCAGTTGATTTTATTGGTTAAAAACAGAGGTGTGTCCAAGTACCAACTCATTGTGGCTACTGTCACCGGAGGGGGGAGATTTACATATGGCGCGATCAAATGGCCACGCTGCGCCCGAAAAGCAGCACGCCATGATGCCGCATGGTCGATAGAAGCTGGGAGATCCCGCTCCCAGGATCTAATCGGCTCGCAACACCTTGCGAGATCTAATGTGATCTCGCGAGACGTTGCGATGTAATTCCCGCCTATTGTGGGTGGGATCACTTTTTTGGCAAGTCTGCATATTAGAGCAAGACAGCTAGCGGTTAAATGTGCTCACCGTGGGACTGTGTTCCCATGAAGATAATTCACGTCCATAATCCTCAGCCTGGCAAACAATCCATTCATCATCTATTCCATGCATTTTTGTGCAATGACCCTTGAGATATCCTGGAAACAAACAGCTGAAAGGATTGAGCATGATGGTTACCTTCACAACTGCTAACATTGCATGTCCGCCAGTTCTAGCAAGGAGCAGGCTGCAGAAATCTCCACCTATCTGACGTGACAACCTCAGCCTGTGGAAATGAAAAAAAAAAAATGAAATGAAAATCGCTTGTCAGAAGTAGGCTTCAAATGAAGTTACTGTGAAAAGCCCCTAGTCGCCACATTCTGGCGCCTGTTCGGGGAGGCTGTTACGGGAAGCACTTGGAAGCACTCTTCCAAGAGGTTAACAAAGCTGAGACTCTGCCTATAAAGCTTCAATGTGGATAAATTCTCCTGCAACCTCGCGCCCGAAAAGATGTGAGACCAGGGAGAAATTTGTAAATAAGGATGAGAATTTCAAAACTGAGGTAACCAGCAGCCAATGTAGATCAGCGAGTACAGGGATGATGGGTGAATGGCATTTCATGTGAGTTTCAGGTGATCTCAAGTTTATAGAAGGTTGCATTATGAGAGACTGGCTAGGAGTGCATTAATTGGAAGATGTGGTACGAATTATCTTTGCCTGATTTCCTGGACTTGATCAGCAATTCTACTTCACCACCACCAACAACCTCAGCCAGAAAACTAACATTATCTTTTTATGGCAGATAGTTGACACATGCCTATGATGCTGTGGGCTAGTACTTGTTTGGAGTTTTAAATGCAATCGCTACTGCATATCCTATTTGGCTTGCTGCATATCCTATTTGGCTTGCTGCATTCATGTGACCTCTGCCATGCCAGCACAGGGCTGGAGGGAGCCATTTTGCAGGCCGATTAATAAGGGTATTACAACGGAAAGATTATAGTGTTTGCAACCGTAACAGCACAAGTGGATAGGACTGTGGCTTCACAGCGCCAGTGTTCCAGTTTCGATCCCCTGCTGGGTCAATGTCTGTGCGGTGACTGCACGTTCTCCCAGTGTCTGCCTGGGTTTCCTCCGGGTGCTCCGGTTTCCTCCCACAGTCCAAAGACGTGCAGGTTAGGTGGATTGGTCATGATTGCCCTTAGTGATCAAAAAAAGGTTAGGAGGGGTTATTGGGTTACGGGGATAGGGTGGAAGTGAGGGCTTAAGTGGGTCGATGCAGACTCAATGGCCCCCTTCTGCACTGTATGTTCTATGTTCTATTACTGGTTAACAGCATCTGTCATTGTTTCTGGCCAGAGGATAATCTGACCCCTTCACCAGTCTGTACGAGTCAACAATGCGTTGTTTGTTTGATCTATATCTTTTCTCGAATTTCCCCTGATGGCAAGTAAAGTTTGTGCTGTAAACTTAAGTGCACACTCATAACCATTGTCAGGTCCATGAGTAGCTGTTTCAGTTTTGCCATGAGTGTCATGAATTGACCTTGCTCAGCAGCAGGGCTAATTTATAAACCCTTGTCCTCTGTGGGATACAATAAACCAGAAAGCAGCCAAAAGCTCAGGTTCCTTAAAATGTGACTTATGTCTCAATGGCACTTTGCATTTCATGTTCCTAGGTTTCTGACAGCAGAAGTAAATCTGATTCATTATCAAAGGTTAAGTGGTTCATTTCCTGTTGTTAAACTGATTAGTTTGCTTGACAGTTAGTTGATGACAGCTAACATTCAATTGGATGATTTAACTTCCAGCTGGTGATAACTCAAGACACAGAAAAGCAGTAAATTGTGTCAATACTTAGCCAGTAATTAGGTATTAATATTCACTCTTTCACATATTGCCCAAGTACCCTTCACTGCAGATATTCCATGTTTTATTATGTAAATATTACTTTCTTGCAATATGTCACCTTGTAGCATCTGCTAGTCAAAAGGGTTGTTTAACCGATAAACTGGGAAACTCAGTACACTTAAGAAAAGCCCCGGAACATCAACTTGTTGTGTACCTTTTGGTTCTGGTGGGATTGCAGTCCAGCTCAGCACGTTATGCTTTTATTTCATGTTTTCCAGCAGTCAAATTTGAACTTTTTCTCTCAACAAATGCTTTATTATAAAAATAGTATTAGCCTGGAGGTGGGTGTGATTAGTAAATTCCCTGCTTGAGTGGTACTTTTGCTTCGAGCATGGCCCATTACAGGGACTGGGGAATTTAACTTCCTGTTGGTGCCATTCACCGTTTGATAGGTATATAAGTGAATTTTATTCACTTGACAATGAATCAGATTTCCTTCTGCTGCCAGAGAGCAAGGAGAATGCAGTACAATGTTTCATTGAGACATAAGTCACATTATAAGGATTAGATCCTCAGTGCCTTCTGGTTGGTTTCTGGTTCACGCTTTCCAGTGGGTTTCTTTACAGGCATAAGTAAATGACTATGAATTGAACCAAAACTACGATTAGAGACTGATTACCTCACGCCTCATCATCAGCATTTAAAATTAGAATTATTGCATTTGGTACCAGCAAAACATGGTATGAGCGAGAGAAAATGAGAGAAAGGAAAATAACTGCCTAAACATCCATCCACTTAATATCTCCTTTGGTTTAATTTCCAATTGCTTCTGGTGAAAACGCTGCAAAACACATTTGTGACTTCTTTGTTAATCCAAGCTGATGATTTGGATTAGACAGGGTAGATTCAGAAAGAATGTTCCCGATGGTAGGGGAGTCCAGAACTAGGGGTCATGGTTTGACGATAAGGGGCAAAGCTTTTAGGACTGAGGTGAAGAGAAATGTCTTCACTCAAAGAGTGCTGAATCTGTGGAATTCTCTACCACAAAAAGCAGAGGCAAAAGCACTGTGTAAGTTCAAGAAGGAATTAGATGTATCACTTGGGGCGAAAAAAAAAATCAAGGGCTATGCGGGGAAAGCGGGATCAGGGTATTGAAGTTGATGATCAGCCATGATCATAATGAATGGCAAAGCAGACTCGAAGGGCCAAATGGCCTCCTCCTCTTTTATATGCATGTTTCTATGAACATTGTTGTTGTCTGATCTTCTGGAACATTCTAAACCTTGCATTGAGTTACATCATGTCTACGCCACAGAAACATGCTATTAGCAACTGGTCTATGCCAGTATGTATGCTTCACTTGAGCCTCATCACAGCTATCATCATCTATCCTTATTACTTTATCCTTCTATTACGTATGTGTGTGATTGAGCTTCACCTTAAATGTATCTGTTCTTTTCAACTCAACAAATCCAGCTAAATAAGTTCTTCCTGAATTCCCTTTTGGATTTCTTCCTGTCTAACTTGCAAGGATGTCTTGTATGGACGGTCTCTAGTTTTGGTTCCCTCACAAGTGGAAGCATTTTCTTTCTCCACATCAATCCTTTCATTATTTTAAAGAACTCTAGCAACTCACCCCTCAACCCCTCACACTTCTAGAGAAAAGAGCCCCAGCCTCTCTTGTCCTCCCTGATACTTACAACCTCTTGGCTCCGATATAATCCTTTCGAATCTGCTTTGCACCTTCCCAAGGAAGGGGGTACCGTAGGGGTTTCGTCACTGGACTAGTAAATCAGAGTAATGTTCTGGGGTCCCAGGTACAAATCCCCCCACTGCAGATGGTGAAATTTGAATTCAATTGTAAAAAGAGAAATCTGGAATTAAGAGTCTAATGATGACCTTGAAACCATTGTTAGAACGTAGAACATACAGTGCAGAAGGAGGCCAGTCGGCCCATTGAGTCTGCACCGGCCCACTTCAGCCCTCACTTCCACTGTAACCCAATAAATGCTCCTTACCTTTTTGGTCACTAAGGGCAATTTATCATGACTAATCCACCTAACCTGAACATCTTTGGACTGTGGGATGAAACCGGAGCAGCCGGAGGAAACCCACGCAGACACGGGGAGAACGTGCAGACTCCGCACAGACAGTGACGCTGCGAGGAATCGAACCTGGGACTCTGGCGCTGTGAAGCCACAGTGCTATCCACTTGTGCTACCGTACTGGCCAAAAAGCCCATCTGGTTCAATAATGTCCTTAATGGAAGGAAATTTGCTGTCCTTACCTGCTCTGGCCTACATGTGACTCCAGATCCACAGCAATGCAGTTGACTCTGAACTGCTCCCTCAAGGGCAATTAGGGATGGACAATAAAAGTTCTGCCATTTAATTCTATCGCCCTAGAAATGATTGATGCTTTCTAAGTCGCCTTACCAGCTTGCCTCGATGCTTCTCGTGACATGCGTCCTCTATTCCATTTAAACCAATATTATCCGTAAATATAAATGTCACCATAGCTCTGGAGGACCATGGGCGGGATTCTCCAACCCAGCGCCGGGTTGGAGAATTGCCGGGGGGCGGCGTGAATCCCACCCCCGCCGGCTGCCGAGCTCCCCCGCCGATTCTCTGGCCCGCGATGGGCCGACTGGCCGCTCGTTTACGGCCGGTCATGCCGGCGTAAATTACAACAGGTACTTACCGGCGGGACCTGGCTCTGCGGCTGGCCTCCGGGGTCCTCGGGGAGGCACGGGAGATCTGGCCCCGGGAGGTGCCCCCACGGTGGCCTGTAATCGGAGCCCACCGATCCGCGGGTGGGCCTGTGCCTTGGGGGCACTCTATTCCTCCGCACCAGATGGTGAAACAGTCCACGATGAAGACCCCTCTATGCATGCGCTGGGATGACGCCAGCATACGCTGGCGCTCCCGCGCATGCGCCAACTCGCGCTGGCTGGCAGAGGCCTTTCGGCACCGGTTGGCGTGGCGCCAAGCCCCTTCCGCGCTAGCCGGTACAGTGCAAACCACTCTGGTGCCAGCCTAGCCCCTGAAGGTGAGGAAGATTCCTCACCTTCGGGGCGGCCCGACGTCGGAGTGGTTCACGCCACTCCTTCGCGCCGGAATTGCCCGCCCTGCCAGTTCGCGGAGAATCCCGCCCCATAGGTTCCTATGAGAACATAAGAAGATAAGAAATAGGAGCAGGAGTAGGCCATCTGGCCCCTCTAGCCTGCTCCGCCATTCAATGAGATAATGGCTGATCTTTTTTGGACTCAGCTCCATTTTCCGGCCCGAACACCATAACCCTTAATCCCTTTGTTCTTCAAAAAACTACCTATCTTTATCTTAAAAACATTTAATGAAGGAGCCTCAACTGCTTCACTGGGCAAGGATTTCCATAGATTCACAACCCTTTGGGTGAAGAAGTTCCTGCTAAGCTCAGTCCTAAATCTACTTCACCTTATTTTGAGGCTATGCCCCCTAGTTCTGCTTTCACCCGCCAGTGGAAACAACCTGCCCGCATCTATCCTATCTATTCCCTTCATAATTGTTTGTTTCTATAAGATTCCCCCGCATCCTTCTAAATTCCAACGAGTCGAGTACAGTCCCCACCTACTCAACCTCTCCTCGTAATCCAACCCCTTCAGCTCTGGGATTAACCTCGTGAATCTCCTCTTCACAGTAGAAGACACAAAGAGCATGCCAGCAACTGATGGAAATGAGGCGATGACAGGTGAGGACCTTGAGATGATTGTTATCACTAAGGAGGTGGTGATGGGCAAGCTAATGGAGCTAAAGGTAGACATGTCTCCTGGCCCTGATGGAATGCATCCCAAGGTACTAATCGAGATGGCTAGGGAAATTGCAAATGCACTTGTGATAATTTACCAAAATTCACTAGACTTTGGGGTGTCTTGGCGGATTGGAGATTTGCAAACGTGACACCACTGTTTAAAAAAGGGTGTTGGCAGAAAGCGGGTAACTATAGGCCAGTTAGCTTAACTTCGGTAGTAGGGAAGATTCTGGAATCTATCATCAAGGAAGAAATAGCGAGGCATCTGAATGGAAATTGTCCCATTGGACAGATGCAGCCTGGGTTCATAAAAGGCAGGTCGTGCCTACCTAATTTAATGGAATGCAGTAGATAACAGGGAGCCAATGGATGTGGTATATCTGGATTTCCAGAAAGCTGTTGACAAGGTGCCACATAAAAGTTTGCTCCATAAGATAAAGATGCATGGCATTAAGGGTAAAGTAGTAGCATGGATAGAGGATTGGTTAATTAGTTGGGGACAAGTGCAATGTGTCCAAGTTTACAGACGACACTAAGATGAGTGGTAAAGCAAAAAGTGCAGAGGACACTGGAAGTCTGCAGAGGGATTTGGATAGTTTAAGTGAATGGGCTAGGGTTTGGCAGATGGAATATAATGTTGGCAAATGTGAGGTTATGCATTTTGGTAGGAATAACAGCAAATGGGATTATTATTTAAATGATCAAATATTAAAATATGCTACTGTGCAGAGTACCAGTGCATGAGTTGCAAAACAGGTGCAACAGGTGATTAAGAAGACAAATGGAATTTTGTCCTTCATTGCTGGAGGGATGGAGTTTAAGACTAGGGCGGTTATGCTGCAACTGTATAAAGTGTTAGTGAGATCACACCTGGAGTATTGTGTTCAGTTGTGGTCTCCTTACCTGAGAAAGGACGTACTGGCGCTGAAGGGTGTGCAGAGGAGATTCACTCGGTTAATCCCAGAGCTGAAGGGGTTGGATTACGAGGAGAGGTTGAGTACACTGGGACTGTACTCTTTGGAATTTAGAAGGATGCGGGGGGATGTTATAGAAACATATAAAATAATGAATGAAATAGATAGGATAAATGCGGGCAGGTTGTTTCCACTGTTGAAAGCAGAACTAGGGGGCGCAGCCTCAAAATAAGGGGAAGTAGATTTAAGATTGATTTTAGGAGGAACTTCTTCACCCAAAGGGTTGTGAATCTATGGAATTCCCAGTCCAGTGAAGCAGTTGAGGCTCCTTCATTAAATGTTTTCAAGATAAAGACAGATAGTTTTTTGAAGAATAAAGAAATAAAGGGTTATGGTGTTCGGGCCGGGAAGTGGAGCTGAGTCCACAAAATATCAGCCATGATCTCATTGAATGGCTCGAAGGGCCAGATGGCCTACTCCTGCTCCTAGTTCTTATGTTCCTAAACTGCAACACCTCACATTTATTAGTATTGTCATTACTTTGCCAATTGTATTTGCCAAAAGGGCAGCCCTTCCAGAGTGCTCAATGCAGTCTGAAAAGATAACTCAAAAAGATTTTCCACAGCTTTTATCCCCTTCTGAATGACTCCTTATACAGATGTCGGGCATCTGGGGTGTTGACCCCAGGTATCTGATTTTTTGTTTCTCAGCTGTCATCTCCACTTGATTCTCTTCATCATGGAAGGAATTTCTTTCTCCTCACTCTGTCTAAACTCTGCAAGATGTTTGAATCTCATAAACATTTGTAACAAGCTGGCTGACATGGCATTGTTGTGACAACTGGGAACATTGATTTAAAAGGGATCTCAGACACATCCTTCACTCTCAGTGCTGGTGACATGTTCCGCACACATTAAAAGAAGTTTAGTGAAGAGGTAGCAGGGCCACTATTACATAGACATAGAAGGACCCATTTGAAAAGGGAATAGTTCCATAGCATTGACACAATTAATGTTATTCTTACATTCGAAAAATAGGAGGTAAACAAGTCCACGAACTGCAGACCTATAGACAACTTAATACTGGTGGGAGGAAAGATAATGGCATCCTTACTCAAAGATGTAATTTAAAAAACAGCTAGAACTGAAAATATAATAAAAGAGTAATCAGCACAGATTTCAAAGGAAGACGTCATATAATTGTATTTCAAAATGCCTTTGAATAGATTCCGCCTGGTGGACTCAGAGCATGTGGAGTCAGTGAATCCTGCAGAAAGGAGAGCAAGCTGGCTCTCCAGGGTAGTGGTTAAATGTAGCTATTTAGACTGCTGAAAGGCTTTCCCCAGAAATGATGCTGGGACCATTGTTGTTCACAAATTACAGAAAAGATCTTCTAAATTTGCAGATGACACAAGAGTGGTGGAAAGAAACAATGCAGCAAAATACATGACATTAAAGAGATGTTAAAGACAGTGAGGCTGGATAAGTTTGGGCTGTTTTCTTTGGAGCAGAGAGGATGAGAGGGGACCGGATTGAAGTCTGTAGGATTATGAGAAGCATTGTCAGGGTGGATAGCACGCAGCTGTTCCCCTTAGTTAAAGGGTCAATAACAAGGGGGCATAATTTTAAGGTGAAAGGTTTAGAGGGGATTTAAAGAAAAGCTTTAACACCCAGAGGGTGCTGGGAATCTGGACTGACAGCCTGGGAGGGTAGTTGAGGCAGGAAACCTCACAATCTTTAAAAATGGATGAGCACTTGAAATGTCATAACATCAAAGGCTATGGGCCGAGTGCTGCAAAGTGGGATTAGTGTAGATTCGAGTAGTTTTCTTTTGTCGGCTCAGGCTTGATGGGCTGAAGGATCCCTTCAGTACTGTATGCTTCTATGATTCTAACTTACAGGACTAAACTGCTGACCACCAAGCCTCACTTTCTGTACCATGTTAGATTATATTGTTGACGGATCTCTCTACTCAGATGCTTCCCGTCTCCTCAAATTCTGCCGTCATCACACTTTTCTACAGAAAGACACTTTATCCTCCATTATTGCAAACTATCACCCGTCTGCAACTTCCCTTTGTTTAAAAAGCCCTTGAATGTGTTGTCACCTCCCAAACCTGTGCACATCTTTCCAAAAACTCAATGCTTCAATCCCTCCAATCAAATTTCTGCATTAGCCAGAGTACTGGGATGCCGCTTATCAATACCACAAGTGACATTCTATGTGATGATTGATAAGGAAACCTTTCCCTCCTCATCTTTTTCATAATAATAATCTTTATTGTCACGGCAGCACGGTAGCATTGTGGATAGCACAATTGCTTCACAGCTCCAGGGTCCCAGGTTCGATTCCGGCTTGGGTCACTGTCTGTGCGGAGTCTGCACATCCTCTCCGTGTGTGCGTGGGTTTCCTCCGGGTGCTCCGGTTTCCTCCCACAGTCCAAAGATGTGCAGGTTAGGTGGATTGGCCATGCTAAATTGCCCATAGTGTCCAAAATTGCCCTTAGTGTTGGGTGGGGTTACTGGGTTAAGGGGATAGGGTGGAGGTGTTGACCTTGGGTAGGGTGCTCTTTCCAAGAACCGGTGCAGACTCGATGGGCCGAATGGCCTCCTTCGGCACTGTAAATTCTATAAATTCTATGAAAGTAGGCTTACATTAACACTGCAATGATGTTACTGTGAAAATCCGCTAGTCGCCACATTCCGGCGCCTCTTTGGGTGCACAGAGGGAGAATTCAGCATGTACATATTACCCAACTGCACGTCTTTCAGGAGCAAACCGGAGGAAATCCACACAGACACAGGGAGAACGTGCAGACGTCACACAGACAGTTGCCCAAGCCAGGAATCGAACCTGGGACCCTGGCGCAGTGACCCAACAGTGCTAGCCACTGTGCTACCATGCCGCCATTTCTTGCCTTATCTGCAGCCTTTGATAAGTTTGACCACATTTTCCTCCAATGACTTTCCACCAAGTCCAGATGGGACTGCCCTTGCTTGATTTCAATCTCATCTAATAGCGAGCCAATCATCAGCAATGGCCAATTACCTCAACACCCCTCCCCCACCACCACCCCCTCCCCCCCTCCCCCCACCGCAGTCTACTCTCAATCATCAGTAAACTGATGGAAGTAATTACTGACTGTGCTATTAAGCGGCAATTACTCAGTAATAACCTCCTCACTGAGGAATTTTGGATTCCGCAAGGCCCACTTAGCTCCTGGCCTCATTGAATCCTTGCCCCAAACATGCACAAAAGAAGTAAATTCAAAGGTGAGGTGAGAATGACTGCCTTTGACATCAAGGCAGGTTTTGACCACTAAGGACCACCATCAAAATGGAAGTCAATGGGAATCAGGGGGGAAACACTTCACTACTTGGAGTCATATCTAGCACAAAGGAAGATGGTTTTGGTGGCTTGTGGTCAATCCACCCAGTACCAGGGCATCATTACAGGAGTTCCTCAGGATTGTATCCTCGGCCCAACTATCTTCAGCTGTTTCAGCAATGGCCCTCCCTCCATCATATGATCAGAAATGTGGATATTCATTGATGATTGCACCATTCATGACTAGAAACTGAACTGGTCAAGACATTTTATTACTGTGGTTACAAGAGCAGGTCAGAGACTGGGAATTCTGCAGAAAGTAACTCTGCCATCTACAAGCCACATTTCAAGAGTGTGATGGAATATTCTCCATTTGCTTTGATGTGTGCAGCTTCAACAACATTCAAGGTGCTCAACGCCATTGAGGACAAAGCAACTCACTTGCTTTGCATCCCATCAATCACCTGCATATTTACTGCTCTACCACTGATGCACAGTGGCAGCAATGTTACCGTCTACAAGATGCATGAAAGCAACTCACCAAAACTCCTTCAGCAGCTCCTTTGAAATCTGGGACCACTATCATCTAGAAGGACAAGGACGGCAGATACCGGGGAACGCCACCAGCTGTAAATTTCCCTCCAAGCACAAACCATATGAATTAGAAATATATGGCTGGTCCTTCACTGTCACTGGGTCAAAATCCTAGAGCTCCCTTCCTAACAACACTGTGGGTGTACATACACAACATGGTCTGCAACAGTTCAAGACAGCGGCTCACCACCAGCTTCTCAAGGGCTATTAGGGATGACAATAAATACTGGTCTCCCACATCGCATGAAGGAATATATTTTAAAAAGGCTACTCTTCCTACTTGAGCACTGCTAGATCTGGAACACACCAGGGACCTATCTATGACACAAGCTCTGCCTCATCACCACCATGTCTCGACCCCTCTATGGCCTGAAATTGTCACACTGGTTGTCTCAGAATCAGTACTGGATGAATGGAAATTTCCTTCAACAAAATGTTGAGCAGACTGAAGCCAATAACCTCAGTTCCCGCTGCAAAGTCTATTTCTCAGTCATTGACTTAATCCCTCTATAATAACTGCCTCAGGCTGAATCAGCCAGTTCCTAACTTTCGTGTCATAGTTGATCCTGAGTTGAGCTTCTAAACGCATATGTATCTCTCTACTAAGACTGTTTGGGCAGCATGGTAGCACAGTGGCTAGCACTGTTGCTTCACAGCGCCAGGGTACCAGGTTCGATTCCCCGCTGGGTCACCGTCTGTGCGGAGTCTGCATGTTCTCCCCGTGTCTGTGTGGGTTTCCTCCGGGTGCTCCAGTTTCCAACCACAGTCCAAAGACGTGCAGGTTAGGTGGATTGGCCATGATAAATTGCCCTTAGTGTCTAAAAAGGTTAGGAGGGGTCATTGGATTAAGGGGATAGGGTGGAAGTGAGGGCCTAAGTGGGTCGGTGCAGACTCGATGGACCGAATGGCCTCCTTCTGCACTGTATGTTTGATGTTTCAACCTCTGCAACATTGTCCATCTCCTTCCCGGCTTCAACTAGTCTATTGCTGAAACCCTCATTTCTACCATTTTAAATCCAGAATTCACGACTTCAAGCAATCCTGACAGGCCTCCCATTTTCTACCCTCCTTAAACTTGAGGTGATCTGAAACCCGTCTGCTGCATGGGCCTAGATTGTACCAAGTCCCCTTCAACTGTCACCCCTGTGCTCACTGACATACATTAGTTCCCGATCAAGAAATACTTCTATTTTAAAGTTTTCATCCTTGCTTTCAACTCACTCCATGCCCTTGCTCCTTGCTTTTAATCTCTTCCAACCCCACAACCCTCTGAGACACTTGTGATCCTACAATTTTGGCCTCCTGGGCATCCTTGATTTTGATCATTTTACCATAGGTGGCTGTGCCTTCATCTGTTGAGACTCTAAGCTCCTAAATCTTACTGTTTCTCTTTCTTTAATATAAATTTAGAATACCCAATTCTTTTTTTCCAAATAAGGGTCAATTTAGCATGGCCAATGCACCAACTCTGCACATCTTTGGGTTGTGGGGGGAGAATGTGCAAACTCCACACGGACAGTGACCCGGGGCTGTGATCAAACCCGAGTCCTTGGCGCTGTGAGGCAGCAGTGCAAACCACTGCATCACCATGCTGCCCCTCTCTTACTGCTTCTCTATCTCTTTCCTCTATTAAGACACTCCTTTAAAACCTACCTGATCATCTGCCCTAATATTGCCTCTGGGGTGTGGTGTCAATTTTTTTTTTGATAAGCTCAGAATCATTACAATACAGAAGGAGGCCATTCAGCCCATCAGGTCTGTCACCCCTCTGGAAAAGGCTTCTCTTCCCATTTGTGTACTATTCCTGTGAAATGCCTTTAGACATTTTAATACTTTAAAGGTGCTAAATAGATACAAGCTGTTGTTGTTGAAATGTTTCCTTGAGGTACTGTATCAAAACCATTAATGTAAAAGAAAAAGAACACAAATATCTGCAAATGTAGTGTGAGAAAGGCAAGTCTTTTTTTCACAGCTTGAGCTCTCTGCGCTGCCAGCAAAAACCACTAAATCACAAATCACAATGATTCTTTGCTCTCTGTTACTGTATTACATTGATACAGTGAATAAATGTTCCAGTAATATATTGCAAATGAATAAACCATATGCTTCACCCAATGTCTATGTTTCTACATTATTATATTGTATGTCCTATGTTTTCCATGTATGGAGCAATCTGCCTGGACTGTACGCAGAACAACACTTTTCACTGTACCTCGGTACACGTGACAATAAATCTAAATCTAAATCTAACCCTGATAAGGGAGCCCACAACTAATAGTCCTCCTGTTATGACACCCTGGGCTAGGGCACAGTCAATTCCAGCTCCCCTTGACCCAGAGTCACAACACAACTGAATTAACTACTAATTCTTCGAAAAATACTCGAACATTTTGATCCTTGGCTGCCCAGTAATTACAGTTACCAGGTTTGTAAATTTTAATACGATTACTTTGTAGTTATAACAAGAACTATAATGAAATATTCATTAAATACAATTGGTTAACTATTGCCTCATTCCTAATCCTCCTTAAACTTATCCCCACCTTCTATACACACATACACACACACATGGCAAACACATACAGAGGGCAAGAGAAAATAATAAGTAAAAGGATAAAGAGACTTTGTTTCAGATGATTGTCTTTAAGCACACCTTCCTTCAAATTCAGTCTTTAATGGTTTTCACTGCAGATTCTTTCAGATCTCTGCAGTTTCAGGGATAAAGCAGCTCACAGCATTTCTGGAGAGAAGAGAGGGAAGAGAGGGAGAGCAGGGACTTCTTCTTCCTTCACTCTCCAGGATACCAACTCTGCTTTCCTTAGGTCTCTGAATCAGCCCACTCGGGTAGGACCCAATCACCACCTGTAACCGGGCAGAATATGGCCTTTAGGCCAATTCGTTGGCCACCAGCCAACCAATCGAACCGAGACCCACCCCATTTCTCGGGCGCCACAAAGTCTGAGTCCTGCTGCTCGGATACTAGCGCCATACACTAGGTTGCAACTTTTTGAATTCCTCATTCTCTCTGCTGCTTGACGTAAAGATACATGTCCATTAAGCATATGTAGATCAAATTATAATGGCAGAAACTAAACAAAGAGGAAATAAGGGAATCATCAGGAAGGACCCTTACACTCCAAACAAAAGGTCATGCTATAGTCAAAAGTTGTATCATAAGCAAGATCAGGCCATGGCAAAGATTCAACATCTGATACATACAACAACTTTCATTTCTATAGTGTCTTCCCCATAGTGAAATGTCCGAGGGTACTTCACAGGAGGATTATCAAACAAAATATGACACCCAGACAATAAGGAGATTTTAGGACAAGGGACAGTAAGGGGATCAAGAGTTATATGGGGAGAAGGCAGGAGAATGGGGATGGAAACATATCTGTTATGATTGAATGTCGGAGCAGACTCGATGGGCCGAATGGCCTAATTTTGCTTGTATGTCTTATGGCCTTCTGGACAGAAACTTTGGTCAAAAGGTAGATTTTAAGGTGAGGTGGTAGAGATTCAGAGATGTTTAGGGAGCAAATCTCAGATCCAGGACATAGACAGCTGAAGGTATGGCTGCCTGCAGCGGCGTTTTAAAAAAATGTATTCATTGGATGTGGGCATCGCTGACTGGGCCAGCATTTACTGCCCATCCCTAATTGCCCTTAAACTGAGTGGCTTACTGGACCATTTCAGAGGGCAGTTAAGATGCAAGCACATTGCTGTGGTCACATGTAGACCAGACCAGGTAAGTACATTAATGAACCAGATGGGTTTTTCCAACAATAGGGTAGGAGAGTCAAGTACTAAGGGACATAGGCTTAAAGTGTGCGGGGAAAAGTTTAGAACAGATGTGCAAGGCAAGTTTTCTTGCACAGAGGGTGGTAAATATATGGAACGCGCTGCCAGGGAGGTGGTGGGAGCATGTACGATAGCGGCATTTAAGGGGCATCTAGACAAATATATGAATAGGGTGGGACTGGAAGGATATGGACTCCGTAAGTGCAGACGGTTTTAGTTTAGGTACCATGATTGGCACAGGTTTGGAAGGCCGAAGGGCCTGTTCCTGTGCTGTATTGTTCTTTGTTTTGTTCTACCCTGGGTCTCTGGATTACTCATCGAGTTACAATACTACTACATCAGTGCCTCTCCTGGAAGCCAGAATTAGAGAAACACAGAGATTTTAGAGGGTCATAGGACTGGAGGAGACCACAGAAATAGGAAGAGGTGAGACCATGAGGTGTTTTGGGTCCAAGTGTGAAAGTTTTAAAATTGAGACATTGATGGATAGGGAAGCAATATAGATCAGTAAGCACAGGGATGATAGACCACAGAATATACAGTGCTGAAGGAAGCTATTTGGCCCATCGAGACAACACCGGCCCTTGGAAAGAGTACCTTACGCCTCAACCCGATCCCTGTAACCCAGCAACCCCACCTAACCTTTTGGACACTAAGGAGCAATTTTGCAAGACCAATCCATCTAATCTAGTTGAAGGAGTTTAGTGAGAGTTGGTATCCAGGTAGGAAATCTTTGGTTGAGCTTAAGTTCATGTTCATGGATGATGGAAGGCCAGCCAGGAGAGCATTAGTAAGATCACATCTACAGCAGCAAGAATGCTATGATATCAACAGCTGATTGATATTCCAAAATTTTGGACACTGTGCATCGTATTTTAAAAAGCACCGGTAACAAAAGATCCCAGTCTAGAAAGTATTAAACCACCTTGCACAGTTCTTAGTACGTAATAGTAATATAGATGGATTGAAGGAGTGTTGATGCGTACAAATATCCTCTGATGCTCTTTGAGTGCTTTAATTTCATTTCAAGGTTCTAATTCAGCTTGTTTCTGCTGGGGCATAATGTTATTTTGAGCACTTTGATGATACTGCAATCACTCCTTGAGATACCCTCAATTACAACTCAGGAGAGGAGTTTGATAATACAAAGGCTTTAATAACCAGAAAACCAGACAGCTGTCGAGAAGTGTGCTCACTGCACGCTGCCTACTGAATGTAACCTTATATACAGCTTCCTGGGGGCGGAGCCGGAGGCGGAGTCCCCCAGGGTTCCAAACCCGGTCTTAAAGGGGCCTACGCATTAAGGGTACATATGTATACAGATATCATACACCACATTCACCCCCTGTTTAAAAAAAATGCAGAGTCCGTCGGGGGTGAAGTGGAATTACAAGTTCAGTCTTTTGGGTGGTCTGATTGCCCGTGTCGACCTTCTCAGCTCCGGCGGTGGTGCGGCGGATACGGTCGTTCTCAGTGGTGGTATATCCGGGAGCACGGTTGTCTGAGCCTTTGCCTGCGTTGGAGCAGGGGGGATATCCGGGGTGACTAGGGTGATTGGTGCCGGCGTCGGCTGGGGGGAGGGGGGTGCTATGAGGGGGGCGCTGTTGGAGTCGACCGCCGGTGCGGGGAGGGGAGCGTCGGTGGAAGGGGGGGCGTCGGTGGGCGAGCCAGCGGGTGCCAGGTCTCGCAGGAAAACGGTCCTGCCTGCCATCGGGGTGCTCGACGTAGGCGTATTGAGGGTTTGCGTGTAATAGTTGGACCCTCTCGACCAGTGGATCTGTCTTATGGCTCCTCACGTGCCTCCGGAGTAGAACTGGTCCCGGAGTCATCAGCCAACATGGAAGCGAGACCCCAGAGGTGGACTTCCTGGGGAAGACAAACAAATGGTTGTGAGGGGTCTTGTTCATGGCTGTACAGAGTAGCGGCCTAATGGAGTGTAGGGCATCGGGTAGGACCTCCGGCCAGCGGGCGATTGGGAGACGTCTTGACCGTAGGGCTAGAAGAACAGCCTTCCAAACTGTTGCATCCTCCCTCTCCACCTGCCCGTTTCCCCGCGGGTTTTAGCTGGTCGTTCTGCTCGAGGCGATGCCCTTGTTGAGCAGATACTGACGCAGCTCATTGCTCATGAATGATGTACCCTGGTCGCTGTGGATATAAGCGGGCAAACCAAACAGGGTGAAGATGCTGTGCAGTACCTTGATTACGGAGGCCGAGGTCATATCGGGGCAGGGGACAGCGAATGGGAAGCGGGAGAATTTGTCGATGACAGTGAGGAAGTAGGTGTTGTGGCTGGTGGACGGGAGGGGCCCTTTGAAGTCCACGCTTAGTCGCTCAAAGGGCCCAGAGGCCTTTACCAGGCGAGCCTCATCTGGTCGATAGAAGTGCGGTTTGCACTCCGCACAGATCTGGCAAGCCTTGGTCATGGCGTTGACCTCCTCGGTGGAGTAAGGTAGGTTGCGGGACTTGATGAAATGGGCAAGCTGGGTGACCCCCGGGTGGCAGAGGTCATCTTGGATGGCCCGCAGATGGTCTTTCTGCGTGTTGGCGCACGTGCCGTGCAACAGGGCATCTGGGGACTCGTTGAGCTTTCCCGGACGATATGTAATATCGTACGTGTAGGTGGAGAGTTCGATCCTCCACCTCAGAATTTTATCATTTTTTATTTTGCCCCGTTGTGCGTTATCGAACATAAAGGCGACCGACGGTTGGTCGGTGACGAGGGCATACCTCCTACCGGCGAGGTAGTGCCTCCAGTGCTGCACGGCCTCCACTATGGCTTGTGCCTCCTTCTCGACTGCAGAGTGTCGAATTTCCGAGGTGGTGAGGGTTCGGGAGAAGAACGCTACCGGTCTGCCCGCCTGGTTGAGTGTAGCAGCCAGGGCGACGTCTGATGCGTCGCTTTCTACCTGGAAGAGAATGGTGTCGTCCACCGCGTGCATGGCAGCCTTGATGATATTGGCCTTGATATGACTGAAGGCCGACTGAGCCTCAGCCGTCAGGGGAAAAACCGTGTTCTTAATGAGTGGTCAGGCTTTGTCCGCATATCTGGGGACCCACTGGTCATAATAGGAAAAGAGCCCCAAGCACCGTTTGAGTGACTTGAGGCTATGGGGGCGGGGAAGTTCCGTAAGGGGGCGCATGCGGTCGGGGTCTAGGACCCCGTTTTCCATGACGTAGCCGAGGATGGCTAACCGGGTTGTGTGGAATACGCATTTCTCTTTATTGTATGTCAGATTCAGGGCCCGGGCGGTCTGGAGGAACTTCCTCAGGTTTTCGTCATGGTCCTGCTGGTCATGGCCGCAGATGGTGACGTTGTTCAAGTATGGGTATGTAGCCCGTAAGCCATACTGGTCCACCATTTGATCCATTGCCCTTTGGAAAACGGAGACTCCATTTGTGACTCCAAAAGGGACCCTGAGGAAGTGGAAGAGCCGACCGGCTGCTTCGAAGGCCGTATAGGGGCGGTCCTCTGGGCGGATAGGGAGTTGATGATAGGCCGATTTTAGGTCGACCGTGGAGAATACTCGATACTGGCCGATTTGGTTCACCATTTCTGCTATGCGGGGAAGTGGATACGCATCGAGTTGCGTAAAGCGGTTTATGGTCTGGCTATAGTCCACCACCATTCGTTGTTTTTCCCCGGAGCGGACTACCAGTACTTGTGCCCTCCAAGGGCTGTTGCTTGCCTCTATGACCTCTTCTTTTAGTAGCCGCTGAACCTCTGACTTGATGAAAGTCATGTCTTGGGCACTGTACCGCTGACTCCTGGTGGCGATGGGGTGAGGTTCGCGAAGAGGGGGCGTGGTGCAACTTTGAGTGTCGCCAGGCTACATACCGTGAGCGGGGGCAGGGGTCCGCCGAACTTCAGTGTCAGGCTTCGGTGGCTGCACTGAAAGTCCAGACCGAGCAGCAGGGGGGCGCAGAGGTGAGGGAGGATATAAAGTTTAAAACGGGCGTATTTGGCACCTTGGATAGCGAAGTTCGCGACACAATACCCCGTGATTTGGACCAAATCAGATGCGAGGGTGATAGTTTGGGAGGTGGGATAGGTGCGTAGGGAGCAGCATCTTACCGTGTCTGGATGGATAAAACTCTCCGTGCTCCCGGAGCCAAAAAGGCAAGGGGTGTCGCAGCTGTTGATTTGAACCTGCATCATTGAGTTTCGCAGGTGCTTCGGCCGAGATTGATCGAGCGTGATCGCTCCTAGTTGCGGGCAGTCAGAGTCCACGGTTGAATCGGACTCGCAAAATGGCCACCGCCGTTGGTCGCACGCTTTGAGTTTTGAAGATGGCCGCCACCAAGATGGCCGCCCCCATGACACGCACGAGGCCGATGACGTGTCGGAAGTAGGCATGTCTGGCTGCCGAACGCCCGCGTTGCGGGGCCTGTGGTCCCGGGAGTTCGATTTCTAGGCCTGATGAGACTTTTGTTTCTGGCCTTTGGGCCCAGCCAGGCAGACCAGGCGCCCCTTCTTTCCGCATTCGCCGCAGATAGCGGAGCGGGCCGGGCAACGCTGGCATGAGTGCTGGCCTTGCCCACAGAAATAGCATTGGGGGCCCCCGGTGTGAGCAGGTCGCCGTGCGGCGCAGGCCTGAAGCGTGGCCAAGTCTGGAGGGGATCGAGAGGGGTTCGCAATGTCCGCGGAGTACGTGCAGAGATTATGGTGGGCCGCTTCCAGGGAAGAGGCAAGCGTTACCGTGCCTTGGAGGTCCTTCGCTCCGTCTTCTAGAAGCCGCTGCTGGATGTATGTGGATCGGATACCAGACACGAAAGCATCACGAATATGTAAGTTCATGTCGACTTCTGCCATCACCTCTTTATGGTCGCAGTTCCTGGCGAGCGCGGTGAGTCTCCCCAAGTATTCATCTAGCGTTTCCCCGGAGCGCTGGCGGCAGGTCGAGAGCAAATGTCTGACGTGTACCTCGTTTATCGGCTTGACGAAGCGCTTCTTTAGGATTTCGTACGTCGTAGCTTTCACGATCACGGAGGATAGTCGGTGGCCCACCCGGGCATGTAGTAAGCTCAGATTGCGAGGTCCGTCAACTTCAGTCTCTGAGGAATTTAGATAGGCCTCAAAGCACCGGAGCCAGTATTTTAAAATTTCAGTGGCCTCTGGCGACCGAGCATCCAAATTGAGCTTCTCCGGCTTTAGACCGCTGTCCATCATGATGTAGTCTGGTTATTAAATTGAGATACCCTCAATTACGACTCAGGAGAGAAGATTGATAATACAAAGGCTTTAATAACCAGAAAATCAGACAGCTGCCGAGAAGTGTGCTCACTGCACGCTGCCTACTGAACATAACCTTATACACAGAATCCTGGGGGGCGGAGCTGGAGGAGGAATCCCCCAGGGTTCCAAACCCAGTCTTAAAGGGGCCTACGCATAAAGGGTACATATGTATACAGATATCATTCACCACACTCCTGTTGATTCATTCTTTTATATGTATGCAGTAAATACAATCCGGTCCTTCCCACCAAGGGGTTCCTTTGGTCCCACCAAAGACAATCCCCTGTGATGGATTCCCCGGCGGCAGAGTGGGCGAGCAATGCAAAGTTTGCAAGGCATCGGCCGGACCGGAGATTCCTGCTCGTGGCTAATGGCGAGCCGCTTCTGCTGCCAGAAAAATACTGTGGGAGGGGAGGGGGGGGGGGGGGACCCCTTGTCTTTGGAATTGACTCCAAAAAAACATGTCAATTCATAATGGTGACTTACCAAATGAATGTAAAACCTTTCTGTGAATGTAAATGTGTCCTGCATTGACCCTGCCTAAAAAAAAATTAATTTGTAACTAATAAAAAAAGACTATGTTATTTTAATATCGGAGAATGGGAGATCACTCTGTGTCAATGGCAATTGTCCCTTTCGGGGCAACACAGCAGAGAGCAGAGTCTGTGCAACCAATTGAAGCATGGAATCATCCAATCGTGAGAGAGGCTCCTAGGCAAAGAGACATTTTTGGTGCTATCTGCAGCCGTATGGCTGCTACACAATCGAAGTCGAAATAAAAAATGTACTCACCAGAATGCCTCTCTTTGGGCAAATAGACTCATTTGACTCCTCCACAGAGGACTGGACTCAATACGTCAAGTGCCTTGGGTATTATTTCCAAGAAAACAAAATACGGGAGGAGACAAAATGCAAAGCAATTCTCCAAAGTGTTTGTGGAACTCAGACCTATATTCTTATTAGTAGTCTTACAGCCACAAGCGTGCCTGGCTCCAAATCATTGAGTGAACTTGTGAATTTAGTGAAGGTTCAATTGCAACCTCATCCATCAGTCTTACTCCAGAGATTCAATTTTAATTCATGGGCCCCACGCGAATCGCTCAGGACTTATATTGCTAAACTGAAACAATGATAGGAGTATTGTAATTTTGGAGCCATCCTAAATGACATGTTAAGGGATAGGCTAGTTTGTGGTGTGAACACCGATGCAATGTGCTTGCAGAGGTCGGCATAAATCTTAAACAGCAATAGTGACAGCGCTGGTCATGGAAAGCATTGAAAAAGGTGTTCAAGAACTGCTGAGCACACAAAATGTTGTTCACTAGTTAAGCCAGCTGTGGTGCCAAAACCCCTGAAGCAACCGCAAAGTGGGAAAAAATTTCAACCACTAACAAAACAACAAGGTACAGAATAGGAAATCAGTCACTAATGCTGAAAGTAGAATGTTACCGAAGTGGTGGTAACCGCGCTTCTGAATCATGTCGGTTTATGGAGTCTAAGAATTTTTATTGTCACAAAAGAGGACATTTAATGAAGAAGTGCAGAGCTTTGTCAAGATTTCAAAGTAATTGAATCACTAAGATGTTACAAATGGCATTCACTCTTTGTTTATTCTAAAAATAGGCAAGATAGATCCTATTACTGTAATTCTCAGTGTAAATGGTAAGTCTCTTAAGATGGAAGTGGACACAAGAACATCAGCCACTGTGATGGGTCAGCATACATTTCAGTATCCACAGTACCTCATTTGAAGGTTGCTGATGTTTGCAGTCTAACACAAGATGCATCATCGACAGGTAGGGCTGTTGTCAGTTGTTAGTGCTGTTGAGTGTGTTCCAGTAGGATTGACAGGATTTCAGATGAGCGCATGGGGTTTGTTTTTGAGGTCCTGTGACAGGAGGAGTGTTTCATTATCGGTCAGCTGATGATATTCTTTGAGGAGAATTTCTTTTCCTGCTGACATCAGGAGGTTCGATGCATGCCAGCTGAGAAAGCCATTTGAGCTGTGATGGTCTCACCATTCCAGAACTAATCCTCATGCCTCCCAGAGGAGGCTTGCTGCCACGTTTGTGGGTTGGTTCCTGGGCCAGGTTGAGCAGCAGCACTCTGCTGTTGGCTAATCAGGGAGAGTAAGTAGTACGTAATGTGTTGGCTCTGCTGCCCCAGGTGGTACCTGCCACTTTCTGTATGAGATGCATTCTCATCTTGACCATGACTCCGGTGTCCTGGGGTGTTGCTGGTAGGTCAACATATGGTTAAGAGGTTTTTAAATCTCCAAGACATTTTCGTCCCAATGCAACAAAAAACACCCTCCCCACCAGGCTTTGGCGAAGACTCACCCAGACTCGAAACATTAGCTCTCACCTCTCTCCACTGTAAGACCTGCTAAGATTTTCCAGCATTTTCTGGTTTTGTTTCAGCTCTCCGAATCCGCAGTAATTTGCTTTTATCCGGGCCATCTGTCACTTGTTCTTTAGTTTTGCCTTCACTGAGCATTGAGCTTCATTCTCACATTAACATATTCTGATATGTTACCTTCAGCAACTATTAGCACCTTCTCCTCCTATTAACACTTCCCCATCTCAAAGATGTATAAGTCTTTGTTGCATCGCTCCCAGCTTCCACCAATCACTGACCTTCCATCTGCTCCAGCTACTATATCTTCTCTAACACAGTATATAATCCATCACATTTCTGCTGGTTTTTTGCTCTGAAGAAGAGTCATACAGACTCGAAATGTTTACCCTATTTTGTCTCTCCACAGACCTGCACAGCATTTTATGCTTTTGATTCAGAATCCAGAAGCCGTAATATTTTGCTTTTAATGTGTGGTTGAGAGTGATGACAACGTATTTTGGCTTTTGGTCATGTGTGAGTGGTCAGCCACAAAGGTGGTCCTGAAGTTCTTCCCTGGCCTTTATGTTGTTCAGGTGGAAGGCTGAAATGACAGTCTTGGCAGCGTTTGATCAGAGTCTCCATCTTCTAAATTGGGCTTCCAGAGAAATTTAGATCAGTGAGTCATTCCTCGCTATCCTGGAGATCTTCCAATTGGAAAGTCAGGGCCAAGAACTATCCGTTACGTTCACAGAGTTGATTCATTGTAAGCAAATGATTTTTTTAAATTTTAGAAGCTGAGAATCTAATTGTCCAGCTTCCATTGATTAATTCTGTCCAATAAATCAAACATTGTCCTTTATAATGTTTTCAATGATTTTGTTTTCAACAGCCAACATCAGATGATGATCTCAAACCGTGTCCTCTCCATGTTTTGGATTAGCATTATGCTGCAGACAAGGATAATCAGACATTTATGTTTCCTTGGATTGGGAGGCCTTGGGCCTTTTTCCTAAGCTAGTAGTAATGAAGTTGTGAGGGAACAGTATTGTGAAAAAAAAACTAGCTGTGGAATTGCTCGCAGTTCATGCCACTCTCTCAGCGGGAAAGTTATGAATGTCTTTCTTTTGTTATACAAAGAACAAACAAAGAACAAAGAAAAGTATAGCACAGGAACAGGCCCTTCGGCCCTCCAAGCCCGTGCCGACCATGCTGCCCGACTAAACTACAATCTTCTACACTTCCTGGGTCTGTATCCCTCTATTCCTATCCTATTCATGTATTTGTCAAGATACTCCTTAAATGTCACTATCGTCCCTGCTTCCACCACCTCCTCCGGCAGCGAGTTCCAGGCACCCACTACCATCTGTGTAAAAAACTTGCCTCGTACATCTACTCTAAACCTTGCCCCTCGCACCTTAAACCTATGCCCCCTAGTAATTGACCCCTCTACCCCGGGGAAAAGCCTCTGACTATCCACTCTGTCTATGCCCCTCATAATTTTGTAGACCTCTATCAGGTCGCCCCTCAACCTCTGTCGTTCCAGTGAGAACAAACCGAGTTTATTCAACCGCTCCTCATAGCTAATGCCCTCCATACCAGGCACCATTCTGGTAAATCTCTTCTGCACCCTCTCTAAAGCTTCCACATCCTTCTGGTAGTGTGGCGACCAGAATTGAACACTATACTCCAAGTGTGGCCTAACTAAGGTTCTATACAGCTGCAACATGACTTGCCAATTCTTATACTCAATGCCCCGGCCAATGAAGGCAAGCATGCCGTATGCCTTCTTGACTACCTTCTCCACCTGTGTTGCCCCTTTCAGTGACCTGTGAACCTGTACACCTAGATCTCTCTGACTTTCAATACTCTTGAGGGTTCTACCCCTGGTAGAGTATTATCATGGTATCTCACTGAGGATTTTAAAGTTTCTAGTTTAAGTGCAATGCAGCTGTAGCAATTCAGGAAAGAAACACATTCATCGACAGTCAGGAAATCAGGAGCTGAAGTAGGCTGATTGGTGAATCATGAACCTGCTTTCTCCTTACTCAAAGGAAATGAGTTCAGTATGATCAAACTATTAGGTGATATTTCATATTTCATCTAATCCACTGCTCCTCATTTATTTATAATTAGAGATACTTGTCTTCAGGGATTTTATAGTACAAATCTTGAGATTATCAATTTGACATAAGACTTCATAATTCAATGAGAGATTATAATAATTATTGCAAATTAATGACATGCTATAGTGAAACATGGCTTTCACTATTGAATGTGAAGGCTGCATCATCTCTTGATATCTTCATGTAAATCCACCGGTGCACAAAAAAAAAAGAGCTGAATATGAAGGCTTGCATTTTCGCCATGACGGAGAGCCTCTGCATCATGGTTAAAATGGCAGACCAGCCCGGAAATGACAGGCCCCACTCCTGGACATGGCAATTCTCACTGGAATCGGGGCAATTTGAGTTTTGTGCATGTGCAGTTCGCAGAGGCAGCTAGCCATTTAAATCATCAGCCACCAGAGGGTCGGTGCTGACTCGATGGGCTGAATGGCCTCCCACTGCAGTGTAGGAATTCTATGGTTCACCTCTTCATATCAGGTTTTGGTAACTCAGGGAATGTGAAACCAAAAGTCTGCAGCGTAGATCGATTAAGAGCACGTCTGAACTTTGTGTGTTTCTTTGGATAGCCAGGGTACCCCTTTAGAGAGGAAAGGCAGCCCTTTAGATCTAGTCCCAGGATATTTTTGGGTTTGGTCAGATGCCCTAAGTGGAAAGTCAGGAGCCATTTTGAATTATTAAAATCAGCATGAATGTGCATAGACTCGTTAAATGTCAAGCTAATTGGAACTGTCAATAGACCATGTGGTGATATGCATCACTCTATATACACAATGGCTTAATGTAAATACACCACAACTAAGTAACCACTAGAGGGAGCACCAGAGATGTCATGACATGCAATAGGTCATTACAACAGGACACAACCAATGGGTAATCAGGACACCCAGAGGTGGCATTACCACAAGGGGGCACTTCACAACCCATATAAAAGGACAGGGCACACATGCTCTGCCTCTTTCCACAGACAGACATCTAGAGAGTACATTAGGGTTGATCAACAGCATCACACCCAGCACGTGGCTTAGAGCAGGCTGGTAAAGGTAGACTGAGTTACTACAGTTAGATTAGCAGAGAGTCGAACTCATTTAAGAATTGTGCTAATAGTTCAATAAACATGTTGAACTCATTTCATAGTCTGGAGCTTCCTTTGTCAAAGCATACATCAAGGAAGCAGCTTATGCTATGCGAAGCACCATAACACAACAGACCAATCAAAATCGACTGTCAAAACTGTCAAAAGCAACAATCAAGAGGATCTGTCGGAAGTGTCAAGAATATCTGTCAAGAGCACCTCTCAAAATGCCAAGGGAATCTGTAAACAGAACCTGTCAAGAGGAACTGTCAAAAGCACCATTCAAAGAGAGATGCCAAGGCGTTAAGGCATTTCTCAGTCCTGCCCTTTAAATCTTTGAAAATGTGCATTAAGTGGCAAAAAAAATCATTGCACGTTATTTCACTCTGCCTGTTGACATGAGCCTGATGGCTTCCATTACTGGATTACCACTGCGTAACTAATTTCATACCCACATATGTTGGCATGGATGAGGCATGGGCTATGCGTTTCTCTGGGAGGGCGGTTCTGAGGGGTATGAGAGGTGAGGGTTGGACAGATGTTTTATTCTTTTTGTTTTAATTATTGGGACAGTGCCAGAACTCCAAGATAGGCCTTCCACCCAGTCCACCACTCCATACCGCCCCCCACCCCCCCCAGCAGACCAGAAATCTGGGGCGGGATTCTCCGCAATCGGCGCGATGCCGCCGACCAGCGCCAAAAACGGCGCGAATCCTCCGCATCTTGAGGGGGCCCGCGCCGGACTGATTTCCGCCCCGCCAGCTGGCGGGAAAGGCCTTTGGTGCCCTGCCAGCTGGCGCGAAACTGACTTTGCCATGCGGCGCATGCGCGGGAGCGTCAGCGGCCGCTCACGGCATCCCCGCGCATGCGCAGTGGAGGGGGTCTCTTCCGCCTCCGCCATAGTGGAGACCGTGGCGAAGGCGGAAGGAAAAGAGTACCCCCACGGCACAGGCCCGCCCGCCCGCGGATCGGTGGGCCCCGACCGCGGGCCAGGCCACCGGGATCCCTGTCACACATGCACCCTGCAATTGGAAGCTCCCAGGACCCCGGAGCCCGCCCGTGCCGCCTTGTCCCGCCAGTAAGAGAGGTGGTTTGATTCTCGCCGGTGGGACAGGCGTGACTTCGGCCCATCGCGGGCTGGAGAATCGCCGGGGGTGGCCCGCCAACCGGCGCGGCGCGATTCCCACACCCGCCGAATACCCGGTGCCGGAGAATTCGGCAACCGGCGGGGGCGGGATTCACGCCAGCCCCCGGCGATTCTCCGACCCGGCAGGGGGTCGGAGAATCCCGCCCCAGATGTCTAGGCAGCCATTTTTGAAAGTCAGTTTTGTGCAGACTGGAATTTTGAATCTGCGCACCTGACTGGCGGAGGGTAAATTTAGGCTGACATGTACTGGTGACTTTGCTGATGGTGGTGTGTTAATCCAAAACTGTGTACATTTGTGCTGCTACTGGAGGGTTTCTGAAAAGTAACGTTATGCAAGCTAGAGGAACTTGAATAGCTGGCAGAACAGTGAAGTGTATTGGGAACAGGTGAGCGTACACAGAGAGCACCTGTTTAATTTGCAATGTAGAAAGGTATCCCAGCAGTGTTTACAGCAGCAGGCTTGTAGGCAAGTGGCAGATATGGGTAGAATTTCCGCTTTTGGGTGCAGAGCAAATTGCATCCAAAATTGCGGCTGTTTGAAAAAGTTGCCTTACTCCCTCAATCTTCCGCTTAAAAACATTGTCTGTGGTCCAGCATAAACAAGATTACCATTGACCGGAAACTCAACTGAACCAGCCACATAAATATTGCAGCTCCAAGAGTAGGCCAGAGGCTGGGAATTCTGCAGTCAGAAACTCACCTCCTGACTCCTCAAAGCCTGTGCACCAACTACGAGGCACAAGTCAGGAATGTGATGGAATTCTCTCCACTTGCCTGGATGAGTGCAGCTCCAACAACACAGAAGCTTGATACCATCCAGGACAAATCAACCCTTCAATCAACATCCTATCCATCTACCATTGATGACAGTAACAGCAGTATGCATCATCTACAAGATGCACTACAGAAAGCCACCAAAGCTCCTTCGACAGCATCTTCCAAACCCGCGATCTCTACCATCAGGGGCAGCAGATGCATGGGAATACTAACACTTGCAAATTTCCCTCCAAGCCAAACACCATCTTGATTTGGATCTATATTGCTATTCCTTCACTGTCGCTGGGTCAAATCCTCTAACTGCCTTCCTATCAGCACTGTGTGTGTGCTTATATCTTATAGACTGCGGCAGTAGAAGAAGGCAGCTCACCACTACCTGTTCAGAGACAATTCAGGATAGACAATAAATGATGGCCTAACCAGTGATGCTCGAATCCCATGAAAGAATGCAGGAATTCTCCAGCCATTGTGATTCTCTGTTTCGGCCGGTAGCACATCCCCGCCCAGGGGTTTCCAGCCTGCATGGGGTGGTTTCAATAGGAAACCCCATTGACAAGTTGCGGGAGTAGAGAATCTCACCGCCAGTGAACGGCACGCCACCGAGAAACTCATGACTGGGGGACCGGAGAATCCAGCTCAAGATTTTCCAGGAACTGATGCAATCAACCATTGTTTAAAATGTCTTTTTTTTAAATACCTTGATTTATTTAAGAGAGATAATTGATCAGGTCGATGAATAATTAGAACTGGGAATGGGTTTATCACCAAAAATAATGCTAATCTGTATTCAATCTGTGTGTAAACTAATCTTCAATAAGATGAAAGTGCATTCCACTTTCTCAAGCATGTGGTTTCACTGCACTTACCTCTCTTTGATGTGGTCAATGTTTGCAAACATTGGGGTTTCAACACTTAGGCCACTGTAGCTTGAAGGTGTATGAATGTCTCAAAGCTGCAGATGATTTCCTGAGCTATCAATCACAAACCACTACTCAAAGCCATCAATGGATTGCAGACAGTGGCTCTGTGGGAACCAGACACAGGCACAGCTGCCCTCCTTTGAGGAATGGACACATCGAGCTGCACGATTAGTGGTACAACTATAATGCTTCCCACTGTCCCTGTCTGGACTGCAGTCTAGCTTCCAGACAGGGGTTGCGTTTCTGGGTTGGGGGGGGGGTGTCTCTGTGTGTAGGGGGCTCCTTTATGCAGATGGTCCCTGGGAGGGTCCGCCTATTACAGGGGTCTCTGTGGGGGGGTCCTCCTATTACAGGGGTCCCTGGGGGATCCTCCTATTACAGGGGTCCCTGGGAGCTTCCAATTGCAGGGCGCATGTGTGACAGGGATCCTTGGCCGGGGGGGGGGGGGGGGGGGGGGGGTCGGGGGGGGGGGGGGATCAGGGGGTGTCACCCCTGCATGTGGGGGGGAGGTACAACCATACAATCCAGGGGTTGGGGGCTGCTGTGTGATGCAGTAGTGGAGGGGGGGTTGGTTTCTTGATGAAAAAGAGAAGACACAAATGGTAGGCATTCAGGCTGCTGAACGAGGCACCTAGCTTCCTCACAGCTGATAGTCCTTGTTCTCCCTGCTCCCAAGCAGTTCATGCTTCCCTCCTCCATTTCAGTGAGGATAGAGGCAGGTCCTCCCCAGTTCTGGCCCTCTTGGCCCAGTTGTACTGAATCAGCTTCTCCTGCAGTCACAGTGGGAATGAGTTTGTCTGTAATTGTGATAAAGATTAGTGCAGATGTGTCAGGCAGTTTTGTATAATCTGCCTGCAGAGAGTGAGAAGCAGTAAGTTGCAGGAATACAGGTGGCCACGGGCAAGAAAACGGCTCTGAGTGTGGCACATGGAAGCAGTCAGCAGAGAACTGACGTGTCCAGCAGATACTACATGATTGATGCAGGTAGGGCAGTAGATGTTGTCTATATGGACTTCAGTAAGGCCTTTGACAAGGTCCCTCATGGTAGACTAGTACAAAAGGTGAAGTCACACGGGATCAGGGGTGAACTGGCAAGGTGGATACAGAACTGGCTAGGCCATAGAAGGCAGAGGGTAGCAATGGAGGGATGCTTTTCTAATTGGAGGGCTGTGACCAGTGGTGTTCCACAGGGATCAGTGCTGGGACCTTTGCTCTTTGTAGTATATATAAATGATTTGGAGGAAAATGTAACTGGTCTGATTAGTAAGTTTGCAGACGACACAAAGGTTGGTGGAATTGCGGATAGCGATGAGGACTGTCTGAGGATACAGCAGGATTTAGATTGTCTGGAGACTTGGGCGGAGAGATGGCAGATGGAGTTTAACCTGGACAAATGTGAGGTAATGCATTTTGGAAGGGCTAATGCAGGTAGGGAATATACAGTGAATGGTAGAACCCTCAAGAGTATTGAAAGTCAAAGAGATCTAGGAGTACAGGTCCACAGATCACTGAAAGGGGCTACACAGGTGGAGAAGGTAGTCAAGAAGGCATACGGCATGCTTGCCTTCATTGGCCGGGGCATTGAGTATAAGAATTGGCAAGTCATGTTGCAGCTGTATAGAACCTTAGTTAGGCCACACTTGGAGTATAGTGTTCAATTCTGGTCGCCACACTACCAGAAGGATGTGGAGGCTTTAGAGAGGGTGCAGAAGAGATTTACCAGAATGTTGCCTGGTATGGAGGGCATAAGCTATGAGGAGCGATTGAATAAACTCGGTTTGTTCTCACTGGAACGAAGGAGGTTGAGGGGTGACCTGATAGAGGTATACAAAATTATGAGGGGCATAGACAGAGTGGATAGTCAGAGGCTTTTCCCCAGGGTAGAGGGGTCAATTACTAGGGGGCATAGGTTTAAGGTGAGAGGGGCAAAGTTTAGAGTAGATGTACGAGGCAAGTTTTTTACGCAGAGGGTAGTGGGTGCCTGGAACTCACTACCGGAGGAGGTAGTGGAGGCAGGGACGATAGGGACATTTAAGGGGCATCTTGACAAATATATGAATAGGATGGGAATAGAAGGATACGGACCCAGGAAGTGTAGAAGATTGTAGTTTAGTCGGGCAGTATGGTCGGCACGGGCTTGGAGGGCCGAAGGGCCTGTTCCTGTGCTGTACATTTCTTTGTTCTTTGTTCTTTGTTGTACAAGTAATAAATAAAACGTTGTCTGTGTCTGTTGTGACGGCAGCAGCAACAGGTAAACAAAATGATAAAGAGAGTTGTTTTGGTGTCCCCTTCTGTGAGGTGGGGCTGCATGTAGAGTAGGCGATGGTGAGTGCCAAGAGTACAGATGAGGAGGGAGGGAGATGAGTTCACAGGGTGTTTGCAATGAGATGCTTGCAATGATTCTCCAAATCCAGCATATTGTAATTCATGCATTTTTATTTTGGTCAATTTGCACCAAACTAAATTGGATAAGGCAAGCAAAGTTATACAAATATACTCTTACAACTCTGTTCTTAAACATGTTACATAGAATGTATTCATAAGTGAGTGGAAGAAAGTAATTTATAAAGGCAAATCAGTAAATGGGTCATTTTTAGGTTGGCAAATTGTAACTAATGGGGTACGACAGGAATCAGTGCTGAGCCTCACCTACTTATAATCTATATTAATGAATTAGGTGAAGATACTGAGTGTATTGTAGACTTATTGGCTGATGATACAAAATAGTGAGAAAGCAAGTTGTGAGGTGGGCAGAAAGGGTCAGAATTAGGAGACAGGACTATTCACGCTGTTGCAATCTTGCGTCCGTCTCCATCTCCAGGTTGCTGGAAGGTCAGATTTTCTGGGGTCCAGGTCCTAACTGATCTGGAGGTTGGATGTCGGCCAGTTGTCCAGTCCAGAATGGCCATGGCTGGGTGCTTCTGAGGTAATCAGTGAACCCCCTATATTTAGACATAGACATAGAATTTACATTTCCGAGGGAGGCCATTCGGCCCATTGAGTCTGCACAACTTGCTTTCTCACTATTTTGTATCATCAGCCAATAAGTCTACAATACACTCAGTATCTTCACCCAATTCATTAATAGAGATTATAAGTAGGTGAGGCTCAGCACTGATTCCTGTCATACCCCATTGGTTACAATTTGCCAACCTAAAAATGACCCATTTACTGATTTGCCTTTATAAATCACTTTCTTCCACTCACTTATGAATACATTCTATGTAACAAGTTTAAGAACAGAGTTGTAAGAGTATATTTGTATAACTTTGCTTGCCTTATCCAATTTAGTTTGGTGCAAATTGACCAAAATAAAAATGCATGAATTACAATATGCTGGACATGGAGAATCATTGCAAGCATCTCATTGCAAACACCTTGTGAACTCATCAATGTCTCAGCCTACGGCCTTACCTTTGATGTGTGTGGGTGTTTCGACTTCCCTTAGAAGCTCTACAATTGTGAGATATATAACCCGAAACAGCCAGATATTTTATTTTATTATTTAAAAAATCATATGGCTTTGGCGGTGAGCCAAAAGGAGGAAAGGTTCCCTTCTGTGGAACAGACTGGAATCTACGGATTGTTCTTTCGATTATTACAGATGTTAAAGAAGGCTGTGTTCTGTATCGGCTGAGAGTCAGTACAAAGCTGTTCAACACTTACTGTTTCACTCAGGTTCAGAACCTTTCATTAATTGCTGCCAAATCTGTGCTCAGGAAGTGAGAAGAGACAGGAGATAAATGTGAAAATTGTAACTTTAAAAATCCCCACAATAAACGGATATCTGCAATCAACTGGAAATAATGCACACAATAGTCTGTTTCTCTAGGCATTACAATTCTCATTACGGTTCCTCACATTTTCCTGCACATGTTAGAATATTTCAGAAAAACCTTCAATTACCTACTACACCTCAAGCAGAAGGAAGGATGAAGACAATTCCATTCTGAATTTTTGATGCATTCTGAGTCATCCATCCACACATAAAGCATGTACATGAATACGGGAGCATTTTTATGTAACTTTACTTACATGTGTTGCTTCTGACAGCACAAAAACCTTCTGATTCACACAGTCTATCCACCTTGCCCCAGCAATTGCCTTTCTCACCACCCAACCCCTGAATAAAATTTCTGTGCTTGAAAAAATGCATGAATTATAAAATGTTGGATTTGAAGAATCATTGCAAGCACCTCAATGCAAACACCTCATGCACTCATCAATGTCGCAGCCTACGGCCTTACCTTTGATGCAGTGTGTGTGGGTGGGGTGTTTCGACTTCCCTTAGAAGCTTTACAATTGTGAGATATATAACCCGGATAGCCAGATATTTTATTCTATTATTTAAAAAAGAATATGACTTTGGGGGTGAGCCAAAGGAGGAAAGGTTCCCTTCTGTGGAACAGACCGGAATCTGAGGACGGTTCTTTCTGAATAAAAGAGAATCCACAGATTGCTGGTCGTGTGAGTCCCAGCCCTGAAAATAGCTTGGACATCACACCCGTGGCATCAGAAAGTGCCGTGATCGTGCCATTACCCTTCTGGCACAAGGTGCTGCCATCTTTCTTGCCTGATTTGAGCGTAGTGACGAGCATCTGCCACACTGCTGATGGCCTCTGCACTCAGCCAGGAGCCAGTAATAGATGTCCATAAACAAATTTCTGTTCTTAAAGGCACTTTGTTACTCTTAAGGAATGTTACATTGAGTTACAGGAGGTTGCTACTGTACACTATCACTACAGTTATAAACAAGGAGAATGGGACTCCATGGCAGAGAGAGTTTTCTGGGGTCAGTGATGCAATGTGGGGGCCTTACTGGTGCACGGGAGAAGGAATGCAATGAATCTGCAGGGGCCACAGCTGGCTCTCAAGGGCAAACTGCAAAAGGGACTGGAAGCAGGTCGTGAATGAAGTCATTTCCTGGCCTCTGGACCAAGAGCCTGGCAGCTGTGCCACAAGATGTCTTAACCCCTTGCAGGTGGTTAAGGACACATGACATCTCCTATCCTCCACACCATCAGCCCCTCACATTTCTCAAGAAACCATATATCCCCAACACTCATCCAGCAGGCCTCCTTGGCATTCGTACGTAACAGTCAGATATTCCACCTCACCCTCACACACTTACCAATGCTACCAGCCTCAAACCCTCTTACTGCTCCCACAAACCTCCAGCTATTCAGCAATGGCAGGTACATCACTCCAACACAGTGTTACAGACATCCACTGCTGAGAACATTGAAGATAATGATACAGTCCTGATTTGGGCCCTTTCTCAGCTTACAGCTCACCGTTATCTTGCTACCTGGCATGGTGACCAAGGTAGTGGTGGTATAAAATCTGACCTCTTGCTTTTCACTCCAACCCCCTTCTCTTACAACAATCTTTTCTCAGTGATTTACTTTTTTCTGTCACTCTGCCTTCCTGGCCACAGTAGCTCCAGGAGGAGGCCATAGGGCTACAGCACAGCATTGACGAAGAAGGTCCCTCACTGCATATGACACAAAGCTCATGACTCAGATATTGGGATTGCATGTCAGTTTAGAGTTGGGATCAGCACATGGTGAGTCACAGGGCATGAGCGGCTACAGGTCAGAGGTACTGGGTGTCGGAACACTGGACGGTGAGGTCACAAGCAAGTTCACAAGAGACTCAGATGAAGACCTCAGTGGGGTAGCAGTAAGGACACTTCTGATGTGCATGCACATCATGCACGTTCAAGATGCTAAGTGACATTGTCCATTCCAGAGTCGAAAGTGCCCCTGCCATCTATGCAAATGGGCCAGCACACTACCCCACTCGCATCCCACCCGAGTCCCGGTTCCATGGGCATGTGCATCGGTGAGATCGGGAATCCCATTGTTAGCTTGACAAGCTGGAGCAGCTTTTAAGTGCTCCACTCACCCCAGTTTCTCAGCAAAGGATATGGCTGCAAGAAGACCTGCACCATGTTTCCTTGCTGCGGACATCCACAGAAGAGGAGGGACAATCTCTTCCCCAGGGAGGTGCGAAGACAACAGCCAGCAGTTGTGATTAAAGCCTGGGGTGAGGTGGTAGATGCAGTGGGAGCTGGAAGCCTCACCGAGGACCAGCATGCAGTACAGGAAGAAGATGAACGACTTCCTACGAACAGCTCGGGTGAGTAGCCATCTCTGTGGCCCTGGCATGATTCCTATCCTTGATCCCTGACATCTTCCCCCAAGCCCTTATATGCCAGTAACATTCCACTGACCAGCATGGCCCTCAGAATCTACCGACCAGGAATCCGAATAAATGCCCTGCCCTCTTTGGTCAGGCGCCTTGTCCATATATGCCACCAGCTAGAAATGCCACACCCCACCCTCCCCAAACCCCTTTAAACTGGTTTGCCAGCATCTCACTATGTCCTTTCTGTGTCCCCAAGTTAAAGCAGGCCATAATTGAAGGGAGCGTCAGGAAACGGGAAGGGGCATGTCCAACAAACGGGCCGACATCCCCTTTGAAGAAAGGGTCATGGGCCTTGCGGGGGAGGCCGCGGAGTGAGCATTCAGTTTGGCATGCACCGAAGAAGTGAGAGTCAAATGCAATTTTATCCAGATGTTCAATCTCAAGTGAGCCTTTCAACTCCCAAAGCCCTGTCCTTGCCGACAACTGGCTGCATGGCCGGGATTCTCTGATCCCACAGCGGGTCAGAGAATCGCTGGGTGGGGGGGGTCGCGCAAATCCTGTCACGCCACTCCGCGCTGGGACTCTGATATTCCGACCCAGGAAAAACCTCACCCACGGGGATTGCACCACGTGGGCCGCAGAATCACCAGAATTTGCGCAACGTGCTGGTCCCTGGGCCTGCTGCGAATCTCCGGCACCGATGTGCCAAACATCCTTTTTAACAGCGTCAACCAGTCGTACTGGCTGATGCCGACGGAGGAGGAGGTAGGGGTCGGAGTGGGGGGCCGCCACAGATGTCGAGACGGCACGGCCATGACTGGGGGGGTTGCGGTTGTCGGGGGCTGCCCAGGGACTGGGGTGCGGGGCGATATTGGGACGGGGGTCAGGGTGGGGTGGGGAGTGCCGGGGAGGGGGTCTGGGGGGGTGGGGGGGAGGGGGGGGAGTGCCGGGAAGGGGGTGTGGGGCGACGGGGGGGAGGGGGGGAGGAGTGCCGGGGAGGGGGTCTGGTGTGGGGGGCAGTGCCGAGGAGGGGGTCTGGGGGTGGGGGGGGGGTGAGTGCCAGGGTTGGGGGCGGGGGTGTTGCGTGGCTAGGTGCCAGCTGGCAACGGTGGCGACCATGCAGCCCATGGCTTCTGGTTGCGGAGGGGGGTATGTGCAATGATAATATGTCGTCTACCCCCACCCCCTGCAGCGACGTCGTCCACCCCACCCAGCGATGTTGGCCGCCGTGGCGGGGGCCGCTGCCCTGCATGCAGCCCTATGGGAGCTGGAGCAGGGACGTGCCAGGGAGGCGGCGGAGGTTGCCGCAGAGGGGCAGGTGGCAGCCGCCCAGGCTGGAGGGCTGCCCGCCCGACAGGACGAAGAGGAGGAGGAGTAGGAGGCGGTGCCATGGTGAGGGAGGTGCCCCATGAGGCACAGTGTGTACCGGCTCTGCTTATCCTTCCAGGACCTCTCGGACAGGTCATACAGGAGGAGACTCCGGATGAGACTGGAAACCGTCGCCCATATCTGCCACCTGATGGCACACCTGGCACTGTATGGGACTGAGGGTGGACATCCTCTCCCGGTGGCTGTCAAGGTGACTGACGCCCTGAACTTCTACGTGACGGGATTGTTCCAGACGCCAAGTGTGGACCTGTCCAGCATCTCGCAGGCATCGGTGCACGTGTGCATCCATGCAGTGACCAACTCCCTGTACAACATCGCGGAGCGCTACATTAACATAGAACATAGAAAATACAGCACAGAACAGGCCCTTCGGCCCACGATGTTGTGCCGAACCTTTGTCCTAGATTAATCATAGATTATCATTGAATTTACAGTGCAGAAGGAGGCCATTCGGCCCTTTGAGTCTGCACCGGCTCTTGGAAAGAGCACCCTACCCAAACTCAACACCTCCACCCAACACCAAGGGCAATTCAGTTCTCTGTGGACCGCGCCCACCAGGATGCCCAGGCAGTGGGCTTCACTGCCGTGGCCAGGATCCGCATGGTCCAGGGTGCGATAGTTGGGGTGCACATCGCCGTGCGGCCACCAGCGGATAACAGGGCCGTGTTCATGAACAGGAAGGGACCTACTCCATGACATTCAGGTGGTCTGTGACCACCGCAGGATGATCCTGCATGTCTGCGCCCGGTACCCGGGCGGTGTGCATGACTCGTTCATATTGGCACAATCTTTCATCCCCGACATGTTCGAGGGACACCCCCCCAGCTGCGGGGCTGGTTGCTGAGCGACAGGGGTTACCCGTTGCAGGCGTGACAGATGACGCCTATACGGAGGCCACAGACCAACGCGGAGACCCGCTATAACGATGCCCATGCAGCGACCAGAGGTGTGGCCGAGACACCTACATGCATACCACCCTTCCATTGCACATCCACCTGCAGCACAAAGGGCACGGCTCACACGCTCGCCAGTGCAAGCGGGTCTATTGCATGGCGTGGAGGATGATGACAACCCGCTCTGCGATGAACTCCGGGCTCTACCTTGTTAGACAATGTCTGACTCATGGCCACAGTAACACCCTCCACCTGGGTGGTCCCTGCATGCGGCCTGGACACTGCAGCACACGGGCCCGTCATTTGCCTGGGGGCTGGGTGGCGAGGGCGACCGGGGGGGGGGGGGGGGGGGGGGGGGCGCACGCCACACTCACCTGAGCTCGACGTCCTATCACCCCTCACACACACTGGCGCACACTTCCCACCACACCGCCGTATGCATCGGCCAGAGCACAAAGGCAGCTTCCGTAGGTGTGAAAGTGCTTTTAATGACAAACAGTTCATACACATGCCCTAGCCCCTATATCATTCATGCCAACTTACACAGTGTCTAATTTTCTGGCTTTACGGGCCCTACGATTACATCTAGGATTACCGTCCCCAGACGGGACAGCAGAACTGGAGGCGGACTCCTGTGACTCCTGCCCTGTGACTAGGGTCCCCTTTGGCGGACGTATCCTGGAGGGGCGTGGCCTGGATGGGCCAATCTGCGCCTCAGGCGAGCGGGCTGGCATGCTGCCTGCCTGTTCTGCCCTTTGCCCACCAGGTGCACCTGGGACGGAAGGGGGGTGAGTCCGAAGTGTCGCGGTGTTCCGGGACCTCCCGTGCAGGGGGACCCGGAAAGGGCCCCTGCACCTTCTCCTCCCTCAGGGTGCCCGATGGCCCCCGGGGCTCTCCATGGGATGGGGGTGCGAGCGGATCCAGCACCCGAGGCACCCCCGGAACCTGGCGCAGCCAGTCCTGGAGGCCCGCCCTATATCGACAAGGGTCTGTAAGTTTGCAGCCATGGAGCTCAGGGAGTTGGCCATCCCTCTCTGTGTCTGGGCGATGCCGGCCAGCACCTGGGCAATGGCGCCGATGCCACAGCGATGGCCTGCTGAGACTGGGCCATGACCTGCTGAGACTGAGCCATGGTGTTGAGCGCCTCTGCGATGTACATCGCTCTGGCCGTCCGTCCCTTGTGTCTGACTGTCCTGTCTGTCCGTCCCCTGTGTCTTACTGTCCTGTCTGTCCATCCCCTGTGTCTGGGTGTCGTGTCCATCCGTCCCGTGTGTCTGGGTGTCGTGTCTGTCCGTCCCGTGTGTCCTGGGTTTGTGTGTCCTGTGTGTCGGTGCCATCAGTGTTGATCCCCTGTGTCGTTGTGTCGTGAGTCGACTGGTACGGGCGGCTGCCCTCCCCGTCGCTGGATGAGTCCCTCCGGCATGGCCACCCTGGCACTGGATGGGGGCGGCGTACGCCTGATGGCCTGGGTCGATCCCTGGCTTGTGGTCGCCCTGGCACGGCCTGGGGGCGGTCGGCATCCACAGGGACGGGTGGATCATTGTGTGGTCCTGCAATACACAATGCGGCATGCATGGTTAGATATGCAGATCGGGCTGAGGGGGTGGTGGGAGGAGGGGGGATGGGAGGAGGGGGGGTAAGGGGGATGGGAGGAGGGGGGGTAAGGGGGTTGGGAGGAGGGGGGGTAAGGGGGTTGGGAGGATGGGGCGAAGGGGGGATGGGAGGAGGGAGGAAGGGGGATGGGAGAATGGGGAGGAGGGGGGAAGGGGGATAGGAGGAGGGGGGAAGGGGGATAGGAGGAGGGGGGAAGGGGAATGGGAGGAGGGGGGAAGGGGGATGGGAGGAGGGGGGCAGGGGGATGGGAGGAGGGTGGGAGGGGAAAGGGAGGAGGGAGGAAGGGAGGGAGGAGGGGGGCGGGGGAGGGAAGAGGGGGGGCAAGGGGAAAGGCAGGGGGGTCTTACTTGGTGCTGCGTCCCCGATCTCTGCATCCACAACCTCCCGGTCCGCCTGCGAGGTCCAGGTCCCTCTGTTCATAAACGGTGAGGGAGCGTAATTCAGGTGGACCCCCTCCGAGCCTGGCACGCTACCGCTTGTTATGGGCACGCTTCTCCTTGGGTGTGTGTGGGGGTGGGGGGTGGGAAGAGAAAAAGATCAACACTGTTAGGCGGACATATAGTTGCAGCCCAGCGGTTGTGTGTATGTTGGCATAAGTTCACAGGCTATCCTGCCAATGCAGACTGCATGGGTGAGTGCAGGCATGTGGGGCTCAGCAAAGGCTGTACCGCCCATCACGCGGAGGGGGGGAGGGTGCCACATGTGTGGGGGGTTGGTGCCATGGGCACAGTGGGGAGTGCTCACCCTGGCTGCCCTGACTAGGTCATTGACCTTTTTGTGGCACTAGTTGCCTATCCTGGTTGTTATGCCCACGGCGCTGGCAGCGTTCCCCCACCTCCCTCCACAGGCACCGGCCGGTGTTGGCTGAGACACTGCGGCCGTGTCCGGGGTACAGGGCCTCCCTCCTCTGCTCCACGGCGTCCAGGAGCACCTCGATATCCCGGTCCTGGAACCTTGGCGCTGCGCAGGTGGCCCACGTTGCCCTGTATCTCTGCTGGTGCCGTCCATTTAACAGCGACGCGGCGCAGCCTCTATTATGCCATGCGCGTCTGTGAAGCCGTTCTGGGTCACGCTGTTTCAATAAGATCCCCCCGCATCCTTCTAAACTCCAATGAGTACAGTCCCAGTCTACTCAACCTCTCGTCATAATCTAATCCCCTCAACTCTGGGATCAACCTAGTGAATCTCCTCTGCACTCCCTCCAGTGCCAATATGTCCTTTCTCAGGTAAGGAGACCAAAACTGAACACAATTCTCCAGATGCGGCCTCACCAACACCCTATACAATTGCAGCATAACCTCACTAGTCTTGAACTCCATCCCTCTAGCAATGAAAGACAAAACTCGATTAGCCTTCTTAATCACCTGTTGCACCTGCACATCAACTTTTTGCGACTCGTGCACCAGCACACCCAGGTCCCTCTGCACAGCAGCATGTTTTAACATCTTACCGTTTAAATAGTAATCCATTCTGCTGTTATTCCTCCCAAAATGGAGAGCCTCTCACTTGGCAACATTGAATTCCATCTCCAGACCCTAGCCCATTCACCTAACCTATCCAAATCCTTCTGCAGACTTCTGGGGCGCGATTCTCCACTCCCACGCCGGTTGGGAGAATCGCCTGGGCCGCCAAAATTTCCCGCGACGCCGGTCCGACGCCCTCTCGCGATTCTCCTAAGCGACGGGAACGGCACAGTCGAGTTTCGTGGGCCGCAGGCTGGAGAACCGCCCGAGACAGCCAAAACGGCGATTCTCCGGCACCCCTGCTATTCTCAGGCCCGGATGGGCCGAAGTCCCGACGGCGCGGCCCCAGTTGACGCCGTCGCCGTTCACACCTGCTATTTAAAGTCGTCAGCCAGTCGTGCTGGCTGACGCTGAGCAGGGAGGAGGTGGGCGGACTGTAGCGCAGTGCCCGGAGACCGGGTCGTCTTCCCTGAGAAGGCTGAGGCCAAAGGGGGGGGGCGAGGGAGAGTGTGCAGGTGGGAGGGGGGGGGGGCGGGAGAGTGTGCAGGTGGGGGGGGGGGGGGGTGAGGGAGAGTGTGCAGGTGGGAGGGGGTTGCGGGAGAGTGTGCAGGTTGGGGGGGGGTGCGGGAGAGTGTGCAGGTGGGAGAGGGGGTGAGGGAGAGTGTGCAGGTGGGAGGGGGTGCGGGAGAGTGTGCAGGTGGGGGGGGTGAGGGAACGGAGTGCAGGTGGGAGGGGGGGTGAGGGAGAGTGTGCAGGTGGGAGGGGGTGCGGGAGAGTGTGCAGGTGGGGGGGAGGTGAGGGAGAGTGTGCTGGTGGGAGGGGGGTGAGGGAGAGTGTGGATGGTATCGTCCATCCACGGATGCCACATGTCAGCCGCCCTGATATGGCAGGACGGTGACGAGGACACGGCTGCAGGGTGCGTATGGCTGATGGGCACAGGCGAGTGGCACACTAGTGAGCAGTACAGTGTGAAGTGACCGTTGGGTGCAGACAGTGACCAGGTGTTAGGCTGGCTGCGTATCTGCAGCGCGACCATCCCACCGGGGCACACAGGTATCCCATGCAACCCGGCTGGCGAGGTGTGGGAGAACATCCGTGTAACATGTCGTTTCTCTGCCCCCCACCACCCTCCTGCAGGTCACCATGTATGCCAACCAGACAGCGATGTTCACTGCCGTGGTTGGAGCCGCAGTTCTGGAGTTTGCCATCCGGCAGCATAGAGTCGGACGGCCCACAGTGGCTGCAGATGCAGCGGTTGCCGGTGCAGCAGAGGGGATGGCCGCGGAGTGGTCCGTCGTTGACACGCAGGCCGCAGGCGCTCAGGACCCCAATGTTCAGGGGGATGCCGAGGGGAACATTGACCGCCAGACGGCGAGGAATGCAGAGGAAGTGCTTGGGGGGGAGCAGGAGGAGGAGGAGGAGCAGGTGGAGCACGACGATCCACTGATGGTGGTGCCAGGGTGCTACAGGCGTCCAGCAAGGCCGAGGGTGTACCGTGACAGAATGTCGTTCGAGGCCCTACAAGACATCACATGCAGGAGGAGACTACGTTTCAGCAGGGAGACGGTCGCACATATATGCCAGCTCGTGGCGCACCTCGCACCACGTGGAATCGGAGGAGGACACGCGATACCAGTCTCTGTCAAGGTGATGGTGGCCCTAAACTTCTATGCAACCGGTTCCTTCCAGGCGCCGAGCGGGGACCTCTCCGGGATATCACAGGCATCGGTCCCCAGGTGCATCAGGGCCGTCACCGACACCTTGTACGCCATCGCGGACAGGTACATTCAATTCCCCGAGGACCGAGCACAGCAGGAAGCACGGGCACGTGGATTCGCCAAGGTGGCCGAGATACCGATGGTCCAGGGTGTCATCGATGGTGTGCACGTCCCCATGCGCCCGCCTGCGGACAGCAGGGACGTGTTCATGAACAGGAAGGGCGCGTACTCCATGAACATTCAGGTGGTGTGCGACCCCCACATGAAGATCATGCACGTGTGTGCAAAGTACCCCGGCAGTGTGCATGACGCCTACATTCTGGCACAGTCGTTCATCCCCGCAATGTTCGATGGATGCCCCCCCCCCCCCCCCGGCTGAGGGACTGGTTGCTGGGCGACAAGGGCTATCCATTGAGGTCATGGTTGCTGACACCAACACGGAGGCCTCACACCAACGCGGAGAGCCTATACAACGAGGCCCATGCAGCAACCAGGGGTGTGGTGGAGCGGTGCTTCGGGCTGCTGAAGATGCGATTCAGATGCCTGGACCGATCAGGAGGGGCCCTGCAGTACCGGCCCGACAGGGTTGGTCGCATAGTTGTGGTCTGCTGTGCGCTGCACAACATTGCCATGCAGAGGGGAGATGACCTGGTGGAGGAGTCGGAGGGAGGACCCGGTGGCACCGGAGCCAACGCAAACGAGGGGGATGGGGAAGAGGAGGATGCGGAGGATGAGGATGATGGGGCGCATCAAGGTGGGGGGAGGGGCGCAGGATGCAGTCACTGCCCGGCTGCTCGTTACGTCCAGGATGCTGCGCGACGGCACCGCCAGGGACAGCGGGCACGCGACGCGTTGGTGGCCGCACGGTTCACGCACTGTGGGGGTGGGGTTCGCTGAGCACTGCCACTTGCACCGTCACTCCTGTACACGGGCACCACACACCACCTCCTCCCCCCCCCACCCCGCCCCCGCACCCCCGCACCGCGTTCACGGCAACAATTCCACATCACCTTACCACTGCGGCACTATGGGATTGCACAACATTGATGATTGTGTAAGCAGGTGTGATCAGTGCCATGGTGCTCTGCGATGGTGATTGGTGTGGGAGACAGCAGTGCTGCAAGCTCAAGGTCATCATCCGTCAAGAAGTCTGGTGTGTATTGGTCCCCCTCATGGCCAGGCGCAAGCTCCATGCGGGCCATATCGTCTTGACCTCCAGTTCGATCCAGCGGGTGTGTGGCCGTGATGTGGGCTTCGGCATTACTGTCCACCCTGTGCCCCTGACTAATGTCTGTCCCGGAGGTCTCAGCCTCCCGGTCCTGTGTCCCAGACTGTGAGGTCTGCCCTCCTGTCCGACCAACTGCCAACCTCTGGCGTGCGTCTCTGGGTGCCGCTGCGGTGGGTGACGTTGCGCTGCTTCCTGGGTGAGACGTCCCTGAAGGTTCGGACGATGGCCCTGGGGAACATAAAAGATTCGGGTTTCGTTAGACACGGTGGCCCGGGTGTATGGTGGTGGTGGGTGCACATTGTGAGGGGGGAGGGGATCGGGGGTGCTGTGGCCAGAGTGTGAGGGGGGATGGGATCTGGGGTGCAGTGGCCAGAGTGTGAGGGGGGATGGGATCTGGGGTGCAGTGGCCAGAGTGTGAGGGGGGCGATGACGGGTTGGGGGTGGAGAGGACATGCAGGGTTCTCTCACTTGCTTCTGCGCCTCCGACCTTGCATGGCGCGACCTCCCGGGTGGCGGATCCCCCAGCGAGGTCCAGGGCCCTCTGCTCATGAATGGTTAGGGGGTTCAGGACTGGAGAACCCACTCCTGTTCTCATGCGCTCCCGCTGGTTATGCGCTGTCTTGTCCTGGTGGGGGGGTTTGGATAAAGCATCACCATTAGGCGGGTATCATCAGGGCATGCAGATATTGACAACATTGTTGCTGGTTCAGGAGACAGCACGCCATGGGTTCGCTCCAGGGGGGTTTCGGGGCTCATGTGGGTCGAGTAGATAGTTGGGCACCGTGACCCCCCCAAACTCCCTGACCCTCCCAACATCGCCCCTGATGCCCCAGTCCCCCCCAACACTCCCAACGCCCCCCCCCCCCCAACCCACTTCCCCCCCCCATGCTGGGGGGGGGGGGGGGGGGGGGAGCCTGGGGGCACCCTCATGGCACTTACCCTGGCAGCCCGGGTGAGGTCGTGCAGCTTCTTGCGGCACTGCATCCCCGTCTGGGGGGTCTGCCCCACAGCACTGACTGCAGTGCCCACCTCCCGCCAGCCACGCCTCACCGCGCTGGATGGCTGGCGATGCCAACGCCTTGGGCAGAGGGTGTCCCTTCTCTGCTCGACCTCATCCACCAGGGTGTCCAGGTCCGTATCCCGGAACCTCGGTGCGGCTCTTCGGGGCTCAGCCATCTCCTCAGTTCTCCTCCGGGTCCTCTGTGCGCGGTTCGCGCAATTTATGACGCAGCGGTGCGTCATTCGGGGGTCGCACGGTGACGACGCGGCCTTCACGGAACGCCCCCCCCCGAGGTCCTCGCGGCCCTGATCCTAGCCCTTTTTCGGGCCCTGAATCGGTCGGGATCGGGACCGTTCTGAGCCGTCGTGAACCTCGACGGCGTTCACGACGGCGCGGCCACTTCGGCGTGGGAGTGGAGACTCGCGCCCCCGGTATCCTCTGCACTTTTTGCTTTACCATTCATCTTAGTGTCGTCTGCAAACTTTGACACATTGCCCTTGGTCCCCCAACTCCAAATCGTCTGACCTCTGTGCTGGCCCCTTCTGTGGCGCAGAATATGCGCACTTTTGCTCGCCTCGATGCCAGAGTCGCTCGCACCGCTTTTGTCGCCGGTGTCAGAACTTGGCCGCGGGATCGGAGAGATTCGGCCCATGTTCTTTTTCTTCCAGGATTTCCATCTGACGGGACCATCTGGGGTCGCAGTCCTTACTCCAGACTCTCAGAACACATTGGAGCAGACCACCGAGAAAGGCACCGACTTCACGGCTCTGTTTTCACCAGCACCAATCCATTACATCGGTGGGAAATGTAAGCGATCAGGTTCCTGGGTAACTTTCTAGTGAGCACCACACACATGTTGCAGCACATCTGATAGAGGCAGGGACTCCTGAGAAAGCAGAAGGATGGAGGGTTGACCGATCCCAAGGAATAGGTGCCCCCAAGACAGATGCCACGCCTCTGGAAAAGATGATCCCATTACTGGTACAGATGTCGATTCAGAGCCAGAATTTACAGGAGTGGCTGTCAGCAAGATTCCAGTGTCTGCAACTGGTTGAGTCCAATCGCCTTCAGGCACAGGAGATGTTGCCGACAATGGCAGCACGGTAGCCTTGTGGATAGCACAATTGCTTCACAGCACCAAGGTCCCAGGTTCGATTCCGGCTTGGGTCACTGTCTGTGCGGAGTCTGCACATCCTCCCCGTGTGTGCGTGGGTTTCCTCCGGGTGCTCCGGTTTCCTCCCACAGTCCAAAGATGTGCGGGTTAGGTGGATTGGCCTTGATAAATTGCCCTTAGTGTCCAAAATTGCCCTTAGTGTTGGGTGGGGTTACTGGGTTATGGGGATAGGGTGGCGGTGTTGACCTTGGGTAGGGTGCTCTTTCCAAGAGCCGGTGCAGACCCGATGGGCCGAATGGCCTCCTTCTGCACTGTAAATTCTATGATAATCTATGATAATGGCATCCAGACCAATACTGAAAGGCTGGTGTCTGTGGTGCAAGGCCTGGGACACAATGTCAGAGCCATGTGCCAGGATGTCCAAGGCTTGGGGCACACTGTGATGGCTGAGGTGCATGACAGAAGGGCCAAGCCACAGGTGAACATGGCTATGGCGCTCCAGTGCTTGGCCCACTCACAAACTGTCATGGCTGAGGGCATCGAGAGCATTGACTGGGTGCTGATTGACCATAACCAGTCACAGAAAGATATGAGACAGTCACAGAGGGACATAACCAAGGCAATGAAGGACATGGCTCACTTGCTGAGGGACATGTCCCATTCATAGAGCATCATGGCTGAAGGGATCGACAGCATGGTTCAGACGAGGGCAGGCCTTCAGTACTGGCTGCGCCATATGGTGTTGAGGTCTCTGGCTGTCCCTCTATCCCATGGAGCAGCCCGAGGGTCAGTGAGCAGGGAGGAGAAAGGGAGAGCAGAAAGGGATGGACATAGTGAGTCAGCGGAAAGGGGACACAATCTATAAAAATGCACCATGAAACACGTTTCTGCCACCAGCCCAGTCTGCCTCTCACTGTTGTCCTATGGGTGGGAAGGTTAGGCTGAGGCTGGGTCTGGGGTTGTGACGGTGAGGAGGGTGTAGGTGTTATGTGGGGAAGGGGTTTGGACCCCTTGACATCCCACAGGCATCCACTCTCATCAGGAAGTGACAGGCCATGGGAGCCGCAGTGTCAGACAGCATCTCCAGTGAACGAGCCCAAACCGTGCTCCATCTCACCCCGCCCAGCCCTCCCCAAAATAATGTAACCCAAGGGAAGCAGTTCCCATCGCACAACCAGGGATCATCCCGACGCACAGTGGCATGTGATCGAACAGACAGGAGTCAGACAATGAGGAATACCAGAGCTCATCTCACGGCGAGCCGTCATCATCCTCCACCCCGCAGACAAGTTCCGCTGATACTACGAAACACAGGCCCAACATCCTGTTGTAATGCTGATATTACCCTTGGAGGGGAGGGGGAGCATTGGTCGTGGGAAAGGCGAAGGGGACATTGTGGTGAAAGGCAAGGGGAAGTTGGGTGAAAGGCAAGGGGAAGTTGGGTGAAAGGCAAGGGGAAGTTGGGTGAAAGGCAAAGGGGAAGTTGGGGTGAAAGGTTAAGGGGAAGTTGGGGTGAAAGGTTAAGGGGAAGTTGGGGTGAAAGGTTAAGGGGAAGGTGGGGGGAGGGCGATGGGATACAAGGGACAGAGGGTAAGGTGGAGGGAGGGGTGGCATTGGCGATGGAGCTACCAGTATTTAGGCCGCCTAATCAGCAAATCGGGAGTTGTTGAGGCTCTCCTGGTTCGCTGCTGCGCAATGTTGTGCAGGCTACAGAAGGCCACCACGATGCGACCATCTGGGGGCTGTATTGGAGAGCCCCGTTAGAGCGGTCCAGGCTGCAGAAGATCATCTTTATGATCCCAATGCATCGCTCGATGACACTCCTGGTTGCTAAGTGATCATTGTTAAAACACATCTTTGCCTCAGTCTCGGGCCTCCGCACAGGCAAGATTAGCCATAACCTCAGCGGGTGGACCTTGTAACCCGGTACAGTAGCCAGCCTCTCACCCAAGGGAGAATCTCAAAGGTGCCACGAACCTCCAAATATGCCAGGATGTATGCATCGTGCAGACTGCCTCGGTATCGTGCACAGACGTGCTTGATGTGCAGCTGGTGATAGCACTCCCAGGTTCAGGGAGTGGCATTGCCTGTTGAGCTGGTGCTCTGAGGGTGACATGCATGCCATCAATACCCTCCTGGATCTGGGGCATGCATGTGATGGCATCAAATTCAACAGCCTGGGCATCCTGGTGGACCTGGTCCAGGTTAAAGTGGATGGAGGCAGCTGCTAGGCACATAAGACATCTCAAATGTACCTGTGTGCATACATTTGTGAAATCCCGCACAGGTCCCCACTCAAGGGGATCCAGAGGCATAAAAGTTGAGGGCAGCTGCCAATGGGGACAGATGTGCTGGGAATTGGTGCAAGATAGAATGGAGTAGTAAAGTTTAGGCTGAAGTTTATCAGCTGTGGAAGAAGGGAGGCCAACGAAGAACATTGAAACAGTTGAGGCTTTGAGAAAAGTAACATGAGCAAATGGGTGCTGAGATCCGGACTGTGTTATGACCACATGTGGAGGGGTGAAATCAACAGCCTGTGTTCAGTCTCGCAATCTATTTTTTTCTCCCTCCTGTTTGATACGGAGTCATTAAATTACCCTGCTGGCTGTATATTCCAGTGAAATTTTGTTTGTCCATGTCTACTGCAGTTATTGTTTCAGAACAGATAATTGCGCTTTGATGTCCCACCTCAGAAACATTTGTAAAGTTGAGAAGTCAAGAATAGGGGTTGGGGTCTTTCATGCTCCCCGGTGATTGAGTGTACTTTTTTCACTCCACTTGGTTGAATACAAAATTGTGTGTATTCTAGCAATCTGGGCAGTTTCAACATTGTCTCTTCGAGGGATCCAGGGTTTTTCAATCCAACCAGAAATAGAAAACTTAGAAATGTTATCTTTAAAATTGTGTCGTAACAACTGAAATGATGATGTTATCAAGATTGAAGCTGAGGGTATTTGTGAGTGAGAGAATATGGGAGAAAAAGCTTGGCTTAGGGGTCAAATAAAACACTGATGTTCATAGAATCATCGAATTTACAGTGCAGAAGGAGGCCATTCGGCCCATCGAGTCTGTACCGGCTCCTACCCAAGCCCACACCACCCTATCCCCATAACCCAGTAACCCCACTCAACCAACACGAAGGGAAATTTTGGACGCTAAGGGCAATTTAGCATGGCCAATCCACCTAACCTGCACATCTTTGGACTGTGTGAGGAAACCGGAGCACCCGGAGGAAACCCACGCACACAAGGGGAGAACGTGCAGACTCCGCACAGACAGTGACCCAGCCGCGAATCGAACCTGGGACCCTGGAGCTGTGAAGTAATTGTGCTAACCACTATGCTACCATTGCAGCTAGTTTGGATCAGCCTGGGAATGGCTGGGGAAGGGGATGGAATCAATGGAAGGGTAGCTGCCTTGTTGAATGCAGTTGAATGCTAAGGATGAGTTGCAGTATCAGAGCGATTTCTCTCTTTTAGTTCAGAATTTATATTACCTGGTACCCTTGATTAAATTACAGCCTTGTAATCCACTCCATGTCATTCATTATTCCATGTTAAAGAGAAACTGCTGCATTCATATTGCAGAAGTTGGTGACAGATGGACAAGAATAAAATGAAGAGTGTACAGAGACAGGAGAGTAAGCATGATTGTCACTTGAAATGACTCATGCAATACTCCAACATGAATAGTAATTTAGTTTTATACTCTCAGATGCAAAATAGTATGGGATCTGTATTTATATCAGTTAAGTTGGAAGCTAAAAACTGGATGTTCATTGATACGGCAATAAAGATTATGAGAATTTCGGGCCCCACAGTATTTAAATTGTAAATATGTCTTGAACCAATATGAGTGCTTTAAGTTGACACAGTTGTCATAAAAATAGGATTACAGTATCTTGTGATGAAAACCAAATGGCATGTTGCAGATTTTGCATTGCAGAACAAACAACACTAGGTATCTTGAAACAATATTCCAAATGGCCTTTATATGCCACCTCATTTTTGTTTTAATATAATTTTCTTTTGTCACCAAAACTCATCATCATATCATTGGCATGCAAAGCTCGGAGTGAATCTACTGTCTCAGTTACACTGTTATTTCTTGAAATATGTTTTAACATTAATTTGCATTGCATTCAGGCTCGCAGTACATTTCCCATTGTGTGAAGCTGGGGAAATGTGAGTGAATCAGAGACTAAATCTACAGCGCTGAGTTTCTACAATTTCCCTGTCAGCTCGCTGCAGGGAGCTGTGAATTACATCTAATGTGCTTCAGTATGTCCTGATTGAATGACTTTAGGGAGGACCTTTGGTAGGAGAAAGCTATTCCATCTGTGAAATCTTTTGTTCCCTGCAGCCTGATGGCAGCAATATCAAAACATGGATCGGATATTGCAGTGATTTTCTCAACCCCCAGCCTCATGACAACAATTTTATGTCTGACGTATTGGCTAGTAAAACTACCAGAAGACTATTTTACACAATGTGAGTGGAATAGTTAAAATTAATTAATTTAGGTTTGAAGTAAGTGGAGTTTGCAATCTTTTTCCACCATAATGGGAGTTAGGGCAGCACCTTATCAAAACCTCAGCTGCCTAGCCTCCAGTGCTCATTTTTATTCACTGGAGCTTTTCCTCCACCTCTCCTGAATGCAATGACTCTACTCTGTGATACATTTCCTCAGGGGACTCTTCAGCATTTCTTCCATGTGGTCATTCTTTGAGTGTAATTGATGCCCCTCCTATAATCATAATCTGCTGATATGTGTAGCAGGCTATTTCACTCTGGAGGCTTCAAAGCTGGAGCCGGTTCTTTTGTCACCTCATGACTGTGACACACACACTCACACACCACCTGCGTATACATGTAGCTTCCAGCATGGGCCACTGAAGAAGAACCAGATTTACCCAAAACTGAGTTTGCCAATTTTTTGGCAATCGGCAAATTATGACATTTTCTTTGACTTCTGTCAAAATAGATGAATGCCCAATCAGAGTAGGATTTATAAATCCAACATAATATCCTGCATAATTCAGAGTTTGCAAAATGACTGAAATTCAATGCGAATTTCCTCCCCCATAATAATTAGCTTGGCTATTTTTTGTTGCAAAAAGAAAAGTGGCCGGATGCTCAGATTAACAATTAACAGATTAGCAGATTAACAATAAATATCTGACTCATGTTTCCGCATGGCAGTGTTCAAATGACTGTCCCATAGAAAATTGCTCCACAACCCTGCAATAAAAAGCATTATGCAATAAATGTTAGACATACCTACAAAACCTCTCCTAAGAGAATACATTCAGCATGCATGAAATCCATCAAAAAACTGATGAATGGAGGTGTAAACAGATGGCTTGCAAGAATATACTGTGAGAGAGCACAAACTGCAGGATTTGTGGAAGGTGCGAATAGCAACAATTATACTTACAAGGTGTGAAAATGTGATCGCTACTGCAGAATAAGTGTGAAAAACTTACAAATAATTTGCTGAAGGGACAATGAAAGTAACAGCATTTAATGTGTTTACTAATGTTGTACTGATTGGACTTCATAATGTGGTGCTTTCAATACAATAAAATCTGTTCATTCCTATGATTGGGAATTAGGAATGGTGGTTGATTGGCATTTTATGTAATTTATTTCTGCATAGCATGACTTTATTATCTATATAGCATTTGTGGAAAGTGGAATACCGATATCTAACTATGCTTTCTTTATTTTTTTCATGGGATCTGAGTGTCGCTCACAAGGCCAGCATTTTTGCCCATTCCTTATTGCGGTTGAATGGATTGGCTTGCTCGGCCATTTCAGAGGGCAGTCAACCTCATCGCTGTGGGTCTAGAGTCACATGGAGTAAGAGTGACAGATTTCATTCTCTAAAGGACATTAGAGAACTAGCACTGTTGCTTCACAGCTCCAGGGTCCAAGGTTCGGTCCCCGGCTTGGGTCACTGTCTGTGCGGAGTCTGTACGTTCTCCCCGTGTCTGCGTGTGTTTCCACTGGGAGCACCAGTTTCCTCCCACAAGTCCCAAAAGACGAGCTGCGAGGTGACTTGGACATTCTGAATTCTCCTCTGTGTACCGGAATAGGCGCCGGAGTGTGGAGACTAGGGGCTTTTCACAATAACTTAATTGTAGTGTTAACGTAAGCCTACTTGTGACAAAGATTATTATTATTAAAAACCAGATGGGTTTTTACAACAACCGTTCACAGTTTAATTATCATCATTACTGAAATTAGCTTTAAATGTCCAGATTTATTAATTGAATTCAAATTTCACCAGCTGCCATGCTGGGACTTGAATCCATGTCCCCAGAGTATCACTAATCCAGTGCCTTATCACTGTGCCACAGTCTCCACCAATGCCACAGGCCCCCGCAGCTGTGTAGCAGTGGCAAGGAATCTAGTGTGACCTTGCCTCTGGATACGGATTTAGGATGACTTGTTGGATGAGCATGTATATTCAAAGAAACCAATGATGAAATAGCAGGGGCGAAATTCTCCGACCCCCCCGTCGGTTGGCGGGGCCCCCCCGCTCGATTCTCCAGTCCGGATGTGCCAAAGTCCCGCCGATAAAATGCCTGTCCCGCCGGCGTAAATTAAATCACCTACCTTACCGGCGGGGCAAGGCGGCGCGGGCGGGGTCCTGGGGGGGTCGCGGGGCGATTTGGCCCCGGGGGGTGCCCCCACGGTGGCCTGGCCCACGATCAGGGCCCACCGATCTGCGGGCGGGCCTGTGCCGTGGGGGCACTCTTTCCCTTCCGCCTCCGCAACGGTCTCCACCATGGTGGAGGCGGAAGAGACTCCCTCCACTGCGCATGTGCGGGAAACTGTCAGCGGCCGCTGACGCTCCCACGCATGCGCCGCCCGGAGATGTCATTTCTGCGCCAGCTGGCAGGGCACCAAAGGTCTTTTCCGCCAGCTGGCGGGGCGGAAATTCGTCCGGCGCCGGCCTAGCCCCTCAATGTTGGGGCTCGGCCCCCAAAGATGCGGAGCATTCCGCACCTTTGGGGCGGCGCGATGCCCGTCTGATTTGCGCCGTTTTGGGCGCCAGTCGACGGACATCGCGCCGTTTCCGGAGAATTTTGCCCCAGATCTCAGTTTAAAAACACAGTACATAAGTTCCATAAAGTAGATAGGGTCAAAGCTGACGGACAATTAATAAAAAGGACCAAAACCTGCCAGCAGAAAAGGCTCCTCACCGATTGGGGCGCCATTTTGGAAAGCGCCGATTTTTTCCCCCCTTTTCAGCCCTCCCCTTTCAATGTGCAAACCCCCCTGCCGTTTTGGACCCCCCCTTCTCCCCACCTTGATTTGATTTATTGTCACATGTACTGAGGTACAGTGAAAAGTATTGTTCAGCATAATTCAGACAGATCTTTCCATATATGAAACATAGGAGATACATAAATACACAATATAAATACATAGACACAGGCATCGGGTGAAGCATACGGAGCATGGTACTACCCAGTAGAGAAGATGTGTGAAGAGATCAGTTCAGTCCAAGTCTGGTAACAATGGGGAAGAAATTGTTTTTGAACCTGTTGGTGCATGTTCTCAGACTTTTGTATCTCTTGCCCAATGGAAGAAGTTGGAAGAGTGAGTAAGCTGCCTGCCTGCTTTCCCAAGGCAGCGGGAGGTGTAGATGGATGGGAGGTGGGTTTGTTTGATGAACTGGGCTGTGTTCATGACTCACTATAGTTTCTTACATTCTTTGGCCAAGCAGTTGCCATACCAGACTGTGATGCAGCCAGATAAGATGTTTTTATGGTGCATCTGTAAAAATTGGCAAAAGTCAAAGTAGACTTGCCAGATTTCCTTAGTTTCCTGAGGAAGTATTGGTGCTGTTGTGCTTTCTTGCTCATAGTGTTGATGTGGGTGGACCAGGACAGATTGTTGGTCGTATAAACACCCAGGAATTTGAAGCTGTCAACCATCTCCTCAGCACCATTGATGCAGACAGGTGTGTACGAAACTTTACTTCCTGAAGTCAATGACCAGCTCCTTAGTTTTACTGACATTGAGGGAGGGATTGTAGTTTTGCACCATGTCACTAGGTTCTCTATCTCCCTCCTGTATTCTGACTCATCGTTGTTCGAGGGCCGGCCAATGACAGTCGTGTAGACTTGTAGAGGGAGTTGGAAGTAAATTTTTGCCACCAGTCGTATGTTTATAGAGGGCTAAGTACGCAGCCTTACAGGGCCCTGGTATTGGGGACTATCATGAAGCTGTTGTTTATCCTTACTGATTGTGGTCTATGGGTCAGGAACAAAGAACAAAGAAGAACAAAGAAATGTACAGCACAGGAACAGGCCCTTCGGCCCTCCAAGCCCGTGCCGACCATGCTGCCCGACTAAACTACAATCTTCTACACTTCCTGGGTCCGTATCCTTCTATTCCCATCCTATTCATGTATTTGTCAAGATGCCCCTTAAATGTCCCTATCGTCCCTGCTTCCACCACCTCCTCCGGTAGCGAGTTCCATGCACCCACTACCCTCTGCGTAAAAAACTTGCCTCGTACATCTACTCTAAACCTTGCCCCTCTCACCTTAAACCTATGCCCCCTAGTAATTGACCCCTCTACCCTGGGGAAAAGCCTCTGACTATCCACTCTGTCTATGCCCCTCATAATTTTGTATACCTCTATCAGGTCTCCCCTCAACCTCCTTCGTTCCAGTGAGAACAAACCGAGTTTATTCAACCGCTCCTCATAGCTAATGCCCTCCATACCAGGCAACATTCTTGTAAATCTCTTCTGCACCCTCTCTAAAGCCTCCACATCCTTCTGGTAGTGTGGCGACCAGAATTGAACACTATACTCCAAGTGTGGCCTAACTAAGGTTCTATACAGCTGCAACATGACTTGCCAATTCTTATACTCAATGCCCCGGCCAATGAAGGTAAGCATGCCGTATGCCTTCTTGACTACCTTCTCCACCTGTGTTGCCCCTTTCAATGACCTGTGGACCTGTACTCCCAGATCTCTTTGACTTTCAATACTCTTGAGGGTTCTACCATTCACTGTATATTCCCTACCTGCATTAGACCTTCCAAAATGCATTACCTCACATTTGTCCGGATTAAACTCCATCTGCTATTTCTCTGCCCAAGTCTCCAGACAATCTAAATCCTGCTGTATCCTCCGACAGTCCTCATCGCTATCCGCAATTCCACCAACCTTTGTGTCGTCTGCAAACTTACTAATCAGACCAGTTACATTTTCCTCCAAATCATTTATATATACTACAAAGAGCAAAGGTCCCAGCACTGATCCCTGTGGAACACCACTGGTCACAGCCCTCCAATTAGAAAAGCATCCCTCCATTGCTACTCTCTGCCTTCTATGGCCTAGCCAGTTCTGTATCCACCTTGCCAGCTCACACCTGATCCTGTGCGACTTCACCTTTTGTACTAGTCTACCATGTGGGACCTTGTCAAAGGCCTTACTGAAGTCCATATAGACAACATCCACTGCCCTACCTGCATCAATCATCTTAGTGACCTCCTCGAAAAACTCTATCAAGTTAGTGAGACACGACCTCCCCTTCACAAAACCGTGCTGCCTCTCACTAATACGTCCATTTGCTTCCAAATGGGAGTAGATCCTGTCTCGAAGAATTCTCTCCAGTAATTTCCCTACCACTGAAGTAAGGCTCACCGGCCTGTAGTTCCTGAGATTATCCTTGCTACCCTTCTTAAACAGAGGAACAACATTGGCTATTCTCCAGTCCTCCGGGACATCCCCTGAAGACAGCAAGGATCCAAAGATTTCTGTCAAGGCCTCAGCAATTTCCTCTCCAGCCTCCTTCAGTATTCTGGGGTAGATCCCATCAGGCCCTGGGGACTTATCTACCTTAATATTTTTTAAGACACCCAACACCTCGTCTTTTTGGATCACAATGTGACCCAGGCTATCTACACCCCCTTCTCCAGACTCAACATCTACCAATTCCTTCTCTTTGGTGAATACTGATGCAAAGTATTCATTTAGTACCTCGCCCATTTCCTCTGGCTCCACACATAGATTCCCTTGCCTATCCTTCAGTGGGCCAACCCTTTCCCTGGCTACCCTCTTGATTTTTATGTACGTGTAAAAAGCCTTGGGATTTTCCTTAACCCTATTTGCCAATGACTTTTCGTGACCCCTTCTAGCCCTCCTAACTCCTTGCTTAAGTTCCTTCCTACTTTCCTTATGTTCCACGTAGGCTTCGTCTGTTCCCAGCCTTTTAGCCCTGACAAATGCCTCCTTTTTCTTTTTGACGAGGCCTACAATATCACTCGTCATCCAAGGTTCCCGAAAATTGCCGTATTTATCCTTCTTCCTCACAGGAGCATGCCGGTCCTGAATTCCTTTCAACTGCCACTTGAAAGCCTCCCACATGTCAGATGTTGATTTGCCCTCAAACATCCGCCCCCAAACTATGTTCTTCAGTTCCCGCCTAATATTGTTATAATTAGCCTTCCCCCAATTTAGCACATTCATCCTCGGACCACTCTTATCCTTGTCCACCAGTACTTTAAAACTTACTGAATTGTGGTCACTGTTACCGAAATGCTCCCCTACTGAAACATCTACCACCTGGCCGGGCTCATTCCCCAATACCAAGTCCAGTACCGCCCCTTCCCTAGTTGGACTGTCTACATATTGTTTTAAGAAGCCCTCCTGGATGCTCCTTACAAACTCCGCCCGGTCTAAGCCCCTGGCACTAAGTGAGTCCCAGTCAATATTGGGGAAGTTGAAGTCTCCCATCACCACAACCCTGTTGTTTTTACTCTTTTCCAAAATCTGTCTACCTATCTGCTCCTCTATCTCCCGCTGGCTGTTGGGAGGCCTGTAGTATACCCCCAACATTGTGACTGCACCCTTCTTATTCTTGATCTCTACCCATATAGCCTCACTGCCCTCTGAGGTGTCCTCTCGCAGTACAGCTGTGATATTCTCCCGAACAAGTAGCGCAACTCCGCCTCCCCTTTTACATCCCCCTCTATCCCGCCTGAAACATCTAAATCCTGGAACGTTTAGCTACCAATCCTGCCCTTCCCTCAACCAGGTCTCTGTAATGTTGAAGATCCAGTTGCAGAGGGAGGAGACAAGCCCTAGATTTTGGAGTTTTGATATGAGATTGGCTAGGATTATGGTGTTGAAAGCAGAGCTGTAGTCAATAAATAGGAGTCTGACATGTGAGTCCTTGTTGTCAATATGCTCCAAGGATGAGTGTAGGGCAGGGTGATAGCGTCTGCTGTGGGCAGCATGGTAGCACACTGGTTAGCACAGTTACTTCACAGCTCTAGGGTCCCAGGTTCGATTCCTGGCTTGGGTCACTGTCTGCGCGGAGCCTGCATGTTCTCCCCGTGTCTGTGGGAGTTTCCTCCAGGTTCTCCGGTTTCCTCCCATAGTCCAAAGATGTGCAGGTTAGACGGATTGGCCATGCTAAATTGTATTTAGTGTCCAAAAGGCTCAGGTGGGGTTACTGGGTTACGGGGATAGAGTAGAGGCGTGTATTTTAGTGGGGTGTTCTTTTGAAGATCCGGTGCAGACTCGCTAGGCCGAATGACCTCTTTCTGCACTGAAAATTCTATGATTCTTTGGCCAGTTGTGGCGGTATGTGAATTGCAGTGGATCAAGGTGTTCTGGGAGTATGGAGTTGATGTGTCTCATGACCAATCTCTCAAAGCACTTCATAATGATAGATGTCATGGCCAGCAGACGGTAGTCATTGAGGCACATTGTCTGGATCTTCTTTGGCACCGGTATGATAGTGGTCTTCGTGAAGCAGGCGGGAATCTCGCAACAGAGTAGGGAGAGGTTGAAGATGTCTGCGGACACACCCGCCAGTTGGTCTGCTCAGGATCTGAGTGCCCAGGGAGGGCCCAATTCAAATCACAACCTCTCTTAAGATTCAACGATCTCGTCCTGACACCACGTCCTATGTTTTTATGCTAAGTGGCTTGTAATTTCCAGCTTCCTGTCTCCCTCCTTTCTTGAATATTGTGTATTTGTGGTGTTCTGATCAGCTGGGATTTTTCCAGAGTCTAGGAAATTTTGGAAGATTACAAACAACGCATCCACTATCTCTATAGCCACTTATTTTAAGATATTAGCATGCAGGCCATTGGGTCAAGGGGACTTGTCAGCCTTTAGTCACATGAGCTTTCCCGTGCCTTTTTTCTCAAACTGCAGCAATTGTTCCCAGTTCTGTTTCCCCTTCCTTTTGCTTTTTGATTTTCACTTGGGTAACTTTTTTGTGTCTTCTACTGTGAAGGTGGATATAATGGGCAAGATTTTCCGGCCTTGTTACGCTCACGCTCAAGCGAAACCAGGCAGTGAATAGCGGGAGAGGCCAAATACGAGAACCACGCCAGGTGCCAAACACTTTGCGATGCAATCGGCCCACTCCCATAGGCGAAACCGGGATCTCGCCATAGCGTGGCGAGAAACCAATTATCACCACTTAAGTTCTATTTCCATACAATTAACAAGAGCCACCCCATATCCAAAGGCCTCCCGCAATTCAGCGGTCTCCCCAGCAAGTGGTCACGCTTGCACCGATTAGTAATCATTTTGAAGAATGTGAACCTGGCAGAAGGGCTTCTGTGGGGAGCCGTGGAGATGAGTAACCACATTTGCTCACAGAGAAAGAGCCTGGGGGTGCTGGGCTTGCCACCCCAGTGCACAGTAGGGGTTGGGGGACCCTCGGCTGGCGGTGTCTGCTCACTCATGCTGCGTGGTGAAGTTCGTTGACCTATTTCCGGCACTGATGGCAAGACCTCCTGGTCACGCTCCCCGAGCTGATGGCTGCCGCCACCTCATCCCAGGCTTGTGGCTCTACCTCCGGGACCCTCGGAAGAACAGGCATCCCTCCAGGCCTCGACCACATCCAGGAGCCTCCCGAGGTCGACGTCCCCGAATCTTGGGGCTTCTTTCCTCGGCGCCATTGTTGAGAGCTGGCTGGGGTTGGCTGAGCAAGTGCAGCTTTTGTGCTGCTCAAACATGCTAGCAGTGGGGGGGCGGTGTCGAGCGCAGTCCCGGCGATTCAGCTGATGAGCTGTCATTTATGGCAAGAAGTCCGTGAGGGAAAAGTGGACCAATTAATGTTGAATTGCGTTGCTGGCCTCTCTGGGCCCAATGCCCAGGGAGGTTTTGGGTGAATTGCACCCCTGGGTGCTAAATTTGCTGATGGCACAAAAATAGGTAGGAAAATAAATTATGAAGAGGAGAAAAGGAGGCTACAAAGGGACAAAATGAGTGAGTGGACAAAATCTACAAATGACATTATGTGGACAAATGTGAAATTCTCTATTTTGGCAGGAAGGATAAAATAGAAGCAAGTGATGAGACATAGCAGTGCTCTGAGTTTCAGAGGGATTTGGTGCCCTGGCATATGTGCCACTAAATGTTATCATACAGATTCAGTAAGTTATTAGGAATGCTACTAGAATGTTATTGTTTAATGTGAGGGAGGTTATGGTGCAGGGCACTGATGGGACTATATCGGGTTATCGTGTACAGTAATGGTCTCCTTATTTAAAGGAAGATGTAAATGTATTAGAGAAGGTTTGCTAGACTAATACCAGGAATGGGTGTGTTGTCTTATGAGGAAAAGTTGGATATGTTAGGCTGGTTTAGGAGAGTAAGAGGCAACATGATCAAAACCTTTTCAATCCTGAGGGTCTTGACAGGGTGGTTGTGGAGCGGATGTTTCCTCTTGTGAGAGAATCTAGAACTAAGTGTCACTGTTTAAAAATAGTCGCTGAAGGTAAGCACGCAGCTACAGCAGGCAGTTAAGAAGACAAACGATATGTTGATCTTCAGAGTGAGAAGATTAGAATACAGGAGCAGGGATGCTTTGTTGCAATTATAGTGCCTTATTGAGGCCACACCTGGAAAATTGTGTGCAGTTTTGGTCTCCTTATCTGAGGGAGTGTGTTCTTTCTCTGGAGGGAGTGCAGTGAAGGTTTACCAGACTGATTCCTGGGATGGCAGGACAGACGTATGAGGAGAGATTAAGTTGATTAAGATTTTATTCGCTGGATTTCAGATGAATGAGGGGTTCCCGTAACAGCCTCCCCGAACAGGCGCCAGAATGTGGCGACTAGGGGCTTTTCACAGTAACTTCATTTGAAGCCTACTTGTGACAATAAGCGATTTTCATTTCATTTCATTTCATCTCATAGATACCTATAAAATTCTAACAGGACTGAACAGGGTAGATGTAATAAAGATGTTCCTGACGCTGGAGGTGACCAGAATCCGGGGTCACAGTCTGAGGATATGGGGTAGACCATTCAGGGCACAGATGAGGAGAAATTTCTTCACCCAGAGAGCAATTCGCCTGTGGAATTCCTTACCACAGGAAGCAGATGAAGCCAAAACATTGTAATGTTTTCAAGAAGCAGTTAGATATAGCTCTTGGGGCTAAGGAGATCAAAGGATATGGGGAGGGGCAGGCGGGATCACTTAGTGATCAGCCATGATCATAACGATGAAGGAACAGGCTCAAGGGCTGAATGGCCTTCTGCTCCTATTTTCTATGTTTCTATGCTTCTTTTTTAATCTATATCTGGAAATAATAATCTTAAAGGCGAAAGTCGCAGAGCCCGGAAGGAAAGTCATGATCTGAAATTTCACAATGGCCCAGATTTCCTTCCCAGGGTCAGTAGCGCAGAGTCAGGTGATTTCCTAGCTTGCAAACCGAACCTTTAAAATGGCCCCCTCCTCCACAGGACAAGTGTGCAGGCTGCCGGGTGCAGAGGTAGGTTGGACGCAAGGCCTGTTTCTGTGCCTTTTCACAGTATTTAAATAAATAAATGATAACGATTAAAAATCAGCACCTCTCCAGCCCTCACCCCTCACATGATTCACCCCCCACCACACACTCCCTATGCCCAATACATGCTAATCTATGCCAATCCATACCCCCCAACGATTTGTATGGCTTTTATACCCCTACGCCAACTCAGTTACCTACTACCCACCTCCCATGGCCACTCACAACCCTATGCAACTTAATCTCCCTCTGCCCACCCCATTGCCCCATATTTTCTATGCCAACTTAGTGCCAACACCTGCCCCCAGCACCTTTTTCCCTTACCCCCCTCCATGCAGACTCAATTTGTATCCTTGGGCAGTTCCTTGGCAGGTTTTACACTTCTTGGATAGCTTTGAAAGATTTGACAGCTAGACAGCTCCTTAATATTTCCTGGACAGCTGGACATTTCTTGGACAGATGGACATCTCGTAGATAGCTGGACATCCCCTGGACAGCTAAACAGATTGTGGCTAGCTGAGTACCTCTTTTACATCTTGACAGTGTTTGTGTGCAAATAGTGCAAAATCATGTACAATTTAGCAATCTAAGAGGGTGCCCTATCTCTCCCAAAGGTGTCCTGGGCCCTATCCAAAGGGGTACCTTACCTTCTCCAAAGGCTATTACAAGAATCCACCACGTCAGTCCTCCTTTTACCTATTCTAATCTGCACACTCCAGGTTCCACTCTCTGTTCTTCAAAATCTCACTTCAGTGGAGGCAGCTGGTGATTTACATGGCCACCTGTTTCAGAGACTCGCATATGTACAAACCCTGACCCAACTCGAAGCCCGCCCCAACGAAGATGTGAAATGTCAGGTTCGGGTTCCAAGCTTAGAAATTTCGGCCATTTCTGAAATTTTCGCCAAGACAGAGAGCTTCCCCATTGTGCTGGAAATTTAAGCCTATGTTTCTTTGCCAACCTGCTCCATTTTTCCAGCATGTTCTGTGTTTATTTTAAACCCGAATAATCTAGGTTTCACTTTTTGCTTTCAATAATGTCACTTCATTTTCAGTTTCTCTCCCTCCATCACAACCCCACCCTTTTCCCGCCCTCCTCACTCTTTTAGTTTTCTATATATCTTCATTACCCAGAATTATGGGAGGGTCAGTTTTAGGAATGCTCCATCACATTTGTCAATTCAGGGGCGAAATTCTCCGCCGCCCGCCATTTCCGATGCAGCGGAGAATTGGGTGTTGCGAAGATAACGGATCGGCGCTGGGCACTGATCCATTTCCGATGCTCCGGCCCCCTCCCCCGCTAGCGGCGGGTTCAAGGTTCATGCCCGCGTGCCAGCGGGAAGATGCAAATGGATGCAGATGGGTCTTAGTCACCCATTTGCATCCACTTAGCGGGTTGGACCCTTTTGATTCTCTGGTCCTCTGGACCAGGAATCATGTGGACGAGGATCATTACAGGTATGGACAAACATGTACCTGGCGTGGTGGAGCTCACAGTGTGCCACGGGGGGAACTCCCTTAAGGAGTCCACCTGTCCCCCCACAATGCAAGACCTGCCCTCCGTACCCCACCACACTCCTCCCACTGCCCCCGCAAGAGACCCCCCTAAATAAAATTAGTCCCCCAGAGACCCCCAAATAAAGAGACCTCCCAAGAGACCCCAGAAATAGAGAGATCCCCAGAGACCCGTAAATAAAATGAACCCCCTAAATAAAGAGACCTCCGCAAAGACCCTCCATATAGGGAAACCCCCCACAGACCCCCAGAAAAGATACACCTGTCAAGTATCCCCCAGAAAAGATACACCTGTCTGGAAGCCCCTCAGAAGAGAGAAACATGTCAGGACCCATCCACCACTCAGAAAAGAGAACCCTGTCTTGAAACTAGAGAGCAGTCCAGACAGAGGAAGTGAAAAGAATTACTGTTGTGACACTCACCTGGACATATACCTGCTGGCTCAGACAGAAGAAGCACACGTGTCAATTGCTGGAAAGAGAAACCTGCTGTGGCCAGCATTGTAGCACAGTGGTTAGCACTGTTGTTTCACAGTGCAGGGTCCCAGGTTCGACTCCCAGCTTGGGTCAATGTCTGAGCGGAGTCTGCACGTTCTCCTCGTGACTGCGTGGGTTTCCTCCGGGTGCTCCGCTTTCCTCCCACAAGTCCCAAAAGACGTGCTGTTAGGGAATTTGGACACTCTGAATTCTCCCTCAGTGTACCCGAACAGGCATCGGAATGTGGCGACTAGAGGCTTTTCACAGTAACTTGATTGCAGTGTTAATGTCAGCCTACTTGTGACAATAAAGATTATTTTTAAAAAAATAATGTCCTTCAGATCCTTGAGCTGCAAGGTATTCATTCATTTCCCTCATTGGGCTGTTGTTGACAGATTCCAGGCACACACAGCTGTGAGCCTTGCTTCATTCATCTTCCTTCATGGTTCAGTAACTCAAAAGTGCTGTAACCATAATGTTTACAAACATCAACCACTTCAAAGAGAGTGAAGTGCTGTCAATTTCCAGCTGGGCTGTTGAAAATTATTCAGGCATGAGACATTTGCTAGAACAGACTGGGAGATATGTGACAGGCAGGTTGGTGCTTAAACTTGTACACACCTTACTAATCGGATAGATGAATGGTACCTGAGAGCATTGAGAGCTTCTCGGTAATTTTAGTTGGATATCCCATTATTAGCTGTTGTTGAGATGAATGTACATTGTATAATTTGAGAATGATCTTATCGATTGTGGATTCTTGACAGTCAGTTTGAATATTCTCTTTTGTACATTCTCCCTGTGTCTGTGTGGATTTCCTCCGAGTGCCCCGGTTTCCTCCCACAGTCCAAAGATGTGCACGTTAGGTGGCTCAGCCATCTATATTGCCCTTTAGTGTCCAAAGGATTTGATGAGGTTACTGGGTTACAGGAATAGGGTGGGGATGTGGGTCTAGGTGGGGGTCGGTGCAGACCTGATAGTCTGAATGGCCTCCTTCTGCACTGTTGGATTCTATGATTCTATAATCAATTAATGTTGTGAATTGTGACGTGCTTTGAAGGTGTCAGCAATTGCTCAATGATAGCTTTCTCACCTTTGAGTCGGACAATAATGGAGTCAAGCTCCACATTAGGACTTAAACATATAATCCTCGGCTGACACTCCAGTAGGGCTGTTGAAGATGCTTCCTTTCGGATGACATATTAAACCAAGGCCCCATCTGCCCCCTCAGGTAGATGTAAAACAAGTCTCTTGCACACATTTGATGGTGAGCAGGGGATGTTCCCCACGTATCTTGAACAACATTTATCAGTCGACCAACATGAGTAAAAGTGCTAAGTTGACCGTTGATCTCATTGCTGTTGTAAGGGATCTGGCTGTGTACAGATTGCCTGCATTGTTTCCCAACAACAGTGCCTGCATGCCAAATTGTGCATGAAAAATGGTAAGTAAATGCAAGCTTTTCTTCTTTCTCTCTTCCAAACCTTGCAGTGTTCAATGGAGAGGACGATTTGCAAATATAACACTTTTTTTAAGCTTACTACTTTGTAACCACACTCTTTGTAACCATAATTGCACGTCAATAATTTAGAAGCATTCTTACATGCAAGAACTCATGCTAATCGTGCTACAAGAACATTAGGTATCCCTGACATTGAATTGGATCAGACAAACTTATCATTTTAGAGAGTAGATGTCATGCTAAATGCTTGTTTCGAAAAGGGCAATGACATTCAAATTGCTGTTCTTTAACAGGAACTGCTTTTAAAGCAATAGAATAAAAAGAGCCAAATCTAGACAGAGGCAACCACTTGATTATCTCCTCTGTGATACTTACTGATAATCTAAATCCTCTAGAATGCAGAAGGTAACAACATTAAAAAAACGATAGACGATGATGTAGCCGCATCTGGATCAGAAGGAAAACTAATAATTGCTGCAATGACTCATCAAGAATAGTTCAAGAACAGTGTCCAAAGAAAAAACAAGTTGCATCGTCAAGTTCCAGAACATTTGATCTGTTATAATTTCCAACTAAATATGAGAACCGGTTTTAAAAATAGTTTACATCCACAAAGCTTCTAAGTTTAAAGATTAAATTCAACATACGTTTCCATAGAATCATATTTAAAATTCCAATTTCTTTTATCTGATATATTTTGCAGATTCCGTCCTGGTTCTTTTGTGCTGGTGACAAGTTTTACTTATGTTCATCAATAAACTCAAGTTCAAACAGCAAAGCACATTTGATGATTTCAAGGCAGAGCCATTCTGTATGTCGATGATAAAGCTCTTTTACAGCAACTATGCACACACCATGTGCATCTTTGGCTGAACAGCAAGAATTTTCGGCAAACTTGGATGGATAATTGACTGCCAATAGTAAGTGAAGGCATCTGATCCAACACTTACAGGGATATGAAAATGTGACACCTGAATAACTAGGAAGGCAGCATATGGGAATGACTCATTAAGTAGGTTTTAAAGCCAATTTGTGTGCTGACATTAGTGGAGTTTCTACATTTGAGGTTGGTATTGAGCAGTCAGAAGTATGCAATATGCAGTGATATCTTGAAATTTTAAGATGGGGAGGGATGGCGCTTGGAGGAAAAGAATGTCGCTTTGCTGCGAGAGACCCACTTAACAGTTAGAATGGTGCCAGTGTTTTGCTTCATTGCGATTACAGTGCTGGGTCATTATAGGATCTCTCATTGTGTGATAATATTTGCTGTTTCAGGTCCAAACACATTTGGCCACTCATGTTGATAAAATGACCGTGTCAGTCATGATTAAGCATCATACATGTGAAACAGGGCCATCACTTTACCAGCACATATATAGTTCATGTTAGAGGATATTACAACAATAACTTCTACGTACATGTGTGCTGTTAGGAAGGAAATTCCAGCATTTCAACCCAGCAACGGTGAAGGAATGGTGATTTACTTCCAAATCAGGATGGTGATTGACTTGATGGGGAGTCACCAGGTGGTGGTGTTCCCAGGTATCTGCTGTCCTTGTCTTTCTAGATGGTAGTGGTTGTGGGTTTGGAAGGTGCTGTCTTAGGAACTTTGGTGAATTCCTGCAATGCATCTTGTAGATGGTACACATGGCTGCCATGGTTCGCCTGCAGTGGAGGGAGGGAGTATTTGTGGAAGGGGTGCCAATCAAATGGACTGCTTTGTCCTGGATGGTGTCAAGCTTACTGAATGTTGTTGGAGCTGCACTCATCCAGGTAAGTGGAGAGCATTCCATCATACTCCTGACTTATGCCTTGTAGATGGTGGACAGGCTTTGGGGAGTAAGGAGATGAGTTACTTGCCTCAGGATTCCTAACATTTGACCTGCTTTTGTAGCCACAGTATTTATATGGCTAGTCCAGTTCAGTTTCTGATCAATGGTAACTCCCAGGGATTTGATAGTGAGGGAATTCAGTGATGGTAATGCCATTGAATCTCAAGAGGCGATGGTTAGATCTTCTCTTGTTGGAGATGGTCATTGCCTGGCACTTGCGTGGTGCGAATGTTACTTGTCAGCCCAAACCTGGAAATGTTCTTAGTCTTGCAGTTGGACATGAACTGCTTCAGTATCTGAGGTGTCATGAATGGTGCTGAACGTTGTGCAATCATGTGCGAAAATCCTCTTTTCAACCTTTCAACCAAAAGGAAGAACATTGTAAGGAAGATCATTGATGAAGAAGCTGAAGATAGTTTGGCCTGGGACACTGCCCTATATCTCGAAACGAATTAGGATGTCCACCACAATGTACTGGTCTGGTGTCAGAGAGCCCAGTCACTCTCTCTGTGTGGTCTCTGCACCTTTGAAGTACGATTCGCCAGCCCATCACATCAGCGTCTGCCCCTTGAGACACTGCGGTCTTCAAGGTTTCAGCTTACGAAGGGTGCCACGTTCCCTACTGTATTGCCACGATTTGACTCTGGTCATTGAAAGCAAGTGAGCAGCCATCAGCCAGACAGGAGTCAGACAGTCACAGAATCTCTGTGGGGCTCTGTGGACTGTCCCCAATGCAAGTCATCATCATCCTCCTGCAATGTAGGGACTGTGAGAATCCACTGCGTCCCTATGACAGGAGCCTTTCCACAGACAGTATGTGTGCTGTCTTCAGTCAGATTGGAGTGCAATGCTCACAGGAGCCATGTGAAGATCACTGTCCATGAATTTAGCAGAAATGAGCATGTCCCAAGCTCGTCTGCTTCATCTGGACACCACTATTGCCTTCTGGCCAACATCCCCTTTGACATACTCTTAATCGGAGGAGACATTCCACTCCTCCATCTTGTTCTCATGCCCCCCCCCCCGTTGCAGCGCCTGGTTGTGTCGGGCACAGCAAGCGACAATGATGTGTGACACCCTCTGTGGATTGCAATGCAGGACTCTACTAGATTTGTTCATCTTCAGCATCCCTAAGGCCTACTCCAACAAAGGCCTCATTGTCCTTGGCCTCAGCTGCACTCTGTGATCTCCACACAGGCATCAGCAACCTCCTCAGTGGGGAGCCCTTGTCCCAAGGAGCCAATTCTGCAGCCTCTGTGGACCCTGAAACATGGCAGTTATCTGAGTGCGACTCAGAATGTAAGAGTCGTGCACACTCCCTGGGAATCGAACACACACCTGCAGGATGCGTTTGATGTGGTCGCAGACCTGCTGAACATTCAGTGAGTGGAAGCCCACGTGGTTCACATAGTTGACAGTTTGATGTCCCAGGGATCTGAGTACCACGTGAATGCAGTTAACTGGCACCCTGCACCTGTGTAAAATCAGGGATCCGTGCAAATCCCATTGCTCTTGCTTTCTGGCTGGCCTGGTCCTGGTCGAAATGAACAAAGTTGTGTGGCCTCGCAAAGGTTCTGACCATGACCTCCTGGGTGCACTTGTGCATGGAAACGTCTGAGATCCCACAGAGGTCATCTGTGGGAGTTTGGCTGCCCTCCAAAATCTGCAGAAGGTGGCAAATGTGACCAACCAGTTCCCTGGACATGCATAGTCTTCCACAACATTCGTTCTCAAACATCTGCATGTATATCAGGTGCTCTCTGTAGACCCTGACTGTGGATGAGGCAATTACAAGGTACGCCCTCTGCATGCAGAGCAGGCCCTGATACCCCTTCCTCTTGTCAGTAGTGCTCCCGTCTTTGGCGAGCCAAGCACGCCGTTGATATCTTCTGCTTTATCTTCTTTCCTGCCGATGAGTTCAAAATAATAAAACGTTTTGACATTTGTTTATGATTTTCCACCTTCAACATTAATCTTATATGTATGTCCCGATCTTTGTTTGTCTCTGTGAAATGATTAAAAAGTAAAGGCTAATAATGGTTGTTTATTTCCTGATTTGCTTTTGGTGAGGATTCTTCAATGCGATTGGCTGATTAGCCTGGTGGATGTCATCATTATTGCTGGATGTCAGAGATTCAATTGAGCTGGTGTTGGAATGAAAGTAGCATCATGAAAGAGAAAATACATGACACCGGTTGCTAGATTGTTGTGGGCATCTTTATTTATGTTAGCAGCAAATACTGCAGACCTCTACGTTCATGTCAATGAATATTGAGGGTTTCCAGAGAAACAGGTAGTGATCTGCTTGGTTCTGTGCTGGCAGTGCCAAATCAAAATTATCCTATCAGAGACATTGCACAAGGGTTTAAATGGTGATTCAGTGTGTTGCTGTTTTTTTACCTGCTATAAATATAGCAATCAATAAGGTTGCCCTTCTTTCTTTAATGTGGAGATGCCGGCGTTGGACTGGGGTGAGCACAGTACGAAGTCTTACAACACCAGGTTAAAGTCCAACAGGTTTGTTTCGATGTCACTAGCTTTCGGAGCGCTGCTCCTTCCTCAGGTGAATGAAGAGGTCTGTTCCAGAAACACATATATAGACAAATTCAAAGATGCCAGACAATGTTTGGAATGCGAGCATTAGCAGGTGATTAAATCTTTACAGATCCAGAGATGGGGTAACCCCAGGTTAAAGAGGTGTGAATTGTCTCAAGCCAGGACAGTTGGTAGGATTTTGCAGGCCAGATGGTGGGGGATAAATGTAATGTGACATGAATCCCAGGTCCCGGTTGAGGCCGCACTCATGTGTGCGGAACTTGGCTATAAGTTTCTGCTCGGCGATTCTGCGTTGTCGCGGGTCCTGAAGGCCGCCTTGGAGAACGCTTACCCGGAGATCAGAGGCTGAATGCCCTTGACTGCTGAAGTGTTCCCCGACTGGAAGGGAACATTCCTGCCTGGTGATTGTTGCGCGATGTCCGTTCATTCGTTGTTGCAGCGTCTGCATGGTCTCGCCAATGTACCACGCTTCGGGACATCCTTTCCTGCAGCGTATGAGGTAGACAACGTTGGCCGAGTCACACGAGTATGTACCGCGTACCTGGTGGGTGGTGTTCTCACGTGTAATAGTGGTATCCATGTCGATGATCTGGCACGTCTTGCAGAGATTACCATGACAGGGTTGTGTGGTGTCGTGGTCACTGTTCTGAAGACTGGGTAGTTTGCTGCAAACAATGGTTCGTTTGAGGTTGCGCAGTTGTTTGAAGGCAAGTAGTGGGGGTGTGGGGATGACCTTGGCAAGATGTTCATCATCATCAATGACGTGTTGAAGGCTGTGAAGAAGATGACGTAGTTTCTCCGCTCCGGGGAAGTACTGGACGACGAAGGGTATTCTGTCGGTTGTGTCCCATGTTTGTCTTCTGAGGAGGTCGGTCCGGTTTTTCGCTGTGGCACGTTGGAACTGTCAATCGATGAGTCGAGTGCCATATCCCGTTCGTACGAGGGCATCTTTCAACGTCTGTAGATATCTGTTACGCTCCTCCTCGTCTGAGCAGATCCTGTGTATACGGAGCGCTTGTCCATAGGGGATGGCTTCTTTAATGTGTTTAGGGTGGAAGCTGGAGAAGTGGAGCATCATGAGGTTATCCGTGGGTTTGCGGTAAAGCGAAGTGCTGAGGTGACCGTCCTTGATGGAGATGAGTGTGTCCAAGAATGCAACTGATTTTGGAGAGTAGTCCATGGTGAGTCTGATGGTTGGATGGAACTTATTAATGTCATTGTGTAGTCGTTTCAGTGATTCTTCGCCGTGGGTCCAAAGGAAAAAAATGTCATCGATGTATCTGGTGTATAACATCGGTTGAAGGTCCTGTGCGGTGAGTAGGTCCTGTTCAAACTTGTGCATGAAGATGTTGGCGTATTGGGGTGCAGATTTGGTCCCCATGGCTGTTCCGTGCGTCTGAATGAAGAACTTGTTGTCGAAGGTGAAGACGTTGTGATCCAGAATGAAGCGGATGAGTTGCAGAATTGCGTCTGGAGATTGGCAGTTGTCGGTGTTGAGTACTGAGGCTGTTGCAGCAATGCCGTCGTCATGGGGGATGCTGGAGTAGAGTGCCGAGACGTCCATTGTGACGAGGAATGTTCCTGGTTCAACTGGTCCATGGGTGCTGAGTTTCTGTAGGAAGTCCGTTGTGTCGCGACAGAAGCTGGGTGTACCTTGTACGATGGGTTTCAAGATGCCCTCGATGTAGCCAGAGAGGTTCTCACATAGGGTCCCATTGCCTGAATCGATAGGGCGGCCTGGTGTGTTGGCCTTATGTATTTTTGGGAGGCAGTAGAGATCTCCAATGCGGGGAGTACGTGGGATGAGAGCACGTAGGGTGCTCTGAAGATCTGGATCCAAGGTCTTGATCAGTCTGTTAAGTTGGCGGATGTGTTCCTTGGTCGGATCTGCGGGTAACTGTCTGTAGTGTTCTTGGTTGTTCAGTTGTCGGTATACTTCTTTGCAGTAGTCCGTTCTGTTCAGTACGACAGTGGCCCCCCCTTTGTCTGCTGGTTTGATGACGATGCTGTGGTTGGTCTTGGTCTTGTGGTTGGTCATCTTCTTCACAGCCTTCAACACGTCATTGATGACGATGAACATCTTGCCAAGGTCATCCCCACACCCCCACTACTTGCCTTCAAACAACCGCGCAACCTCAAACGAACCATTGTTTGCAGCAAACTACCCAGTCTTCAGAACAGTGACCACGACACCACACAACCCTGCCATGGTAATCTCTGCAAGACGTGCCAGATCATCGACATGGATACCATTATTACACGTGAGAACACCACCCACCAGGTACGCGGTACATACTCGTGCGACTCGGCCAACGTTGTCTACCTCATACGCTGCAGGAAAGGATGTCCCGAAGCGTGGTACATTGGCGAGACCATGCAGACGCTGCGACAACAAATGAACGGACATCGCGCAACAATCACCAGGCAGGAATGTTCCCTTCCAGTCGGGGAACACTTCAGCAGTCAAGGGCATTCAGCCTCTGATCTCCGGGTAAGCGTTCTCCAAGGCGGCCTTCAGGACCCGCGACAACGCAGAATCGCCGAGCAGAAACTTATAGCCAAGTTCCGCACACATGAGTGCGGCCTCAACCGGGACCTGGGATTCATGTCACATTACATTTATCCCCCACCATCTGGCCTGCGAAATCCTACCAACTGTCCTGGCTTGAGACAATTCACACCTCTTTAACCTGGGGTTACCCCATCTCTGGATCTGTAAAGATTTAATCACCTGCTAATGCTCGCATTCCAAACATTGTCTGGCATCTTTGAATTTGTCTATATATGTGTTTCTGGAACAGACCTCTTCATTCACCTGAGGAAGGAGCAGCGCTCCGAAAGCTAGTGACATCGAAACAAACCTGTTGGACTTTAACCTGGTGTTGTAGTACTTCTTTCTTTAGATATCGATATTATATTGCTCAGAGTCGCCAGGTATCAAATGATACCACCACAAGGTTCAACCGGATGTCGATCAAAGAGCCAAACAACCAGTTTGTTAGTTCAAGATCAATGGTACTTTATTTACACACAAGATTAACTTACACATGCAACATGAACTACTAGTTAAACTACACCTAACAACTATGACAACTTGTACTTAACTTCAGGCACCTGGCTTAGGACAGAGGAACATGACCTTTGTTCGAATCTGGATCTACTGGGTCTGGAGAAGTAACTGCTGCTCAGCTAGGCTCACCCGTCTGGTAGCGGGCGTTGAACTTGAACTTGCTTCTGGTGCTACTGCAATTGGAGGTGGACATGGTGGCCGGAGCGCCAGGTCCAAAAGAGGTCGAACACATGGCGGTCTCTCTCTTTATCATTGGGGAGTTTCGCTCTCTTTTGGGTGGTCCTTCAGTTTGAACCCCATTAATTGGGTAGTTCCCGATCACTGTATTCGATTTGAGCCAATAAAGGGGCGGGTGCCTTGATGGCTGGGTTTGTCCTAAGCGGTCATTGACCCTGTTGTTGATGCTTCCTGAGTACAGGGAGTGGCGCCTGTCATAATATACACCAGTATATTATGGTGCAGACACACACACACACACACACACTGATGGACATGCAGTGGGACCAATCAGCATACACAACACCGCAGCCAATCACCAGTGAGAGCACACGCACTATAAAGACAGGGGACAGGAGAGTTCCCGCTCATTCTAGTAGCAGCCAGCTCGGAGCACAGAGCTCACAGCCTGCAACACAGACATTCACCATGTGCTGAGTGCATCACTTGGTTAGGTCTCGCAAGGGTCAACAGTTAAAGCTGGTATTGCATTTACCCACAGTTCAAGTATGTTAATATAGTTAACCTTATAATAAAATAGAGTTGCACCACTTCCAACGTTGGTGACCTGTTTCTGATCCAGAACACCCAACACATCATGGTACAAGGAGTGGTTGCATACTAGCACTTCTGAGACCCACCTGCAACTAATCAGCATTCCGGCATCCTGAAGTATGGAGAACATCAACCCATCGCCGGCAATCTCGGGGTCAATTGGAAGATTTTAAAACACGTTTCCAGTTCTTCCTCGAAGCTACGGACAGGGAGAACGCCTCAGACACCAGGAAGATTGCTCTGCTCCTCTCCGCGGCCGGGCAACACGCCATCCACATCTTCAACTCCCTCACATTCGCAGACAACGAGGACAAGACAAAGTACAAGACGGTTCTCCTCAAATTCGATACCCACTTCAGCATAGAGGTCAATGAAAGCTTCGAAAGATACCTGTTCCACCAGCGCTTGCAGGGTAAGGACGAGCCTTTCCAATTCTTTTTAACACAGCTCCGCATCTTTGCGCTGTCCTGCGGCTACGGGCCCACCTCCGACTCCATGATACGCGACCAGATCGTATTTGGTGTTCTGTCGGACCCCTTGCGTCAGCAGCTCCTCAAAATTAAGCAACTCACTCTAGCGACTGCCATCGAGACCTGTGTCCTGCATTAAAATGCCACCAGCCGGTACTCCCACATACAGGCAGCTGAAACGGCGCAGCAAGGTCCCCACGAGGTGGAACGGATCCAAACAATTAAACACCTCCAAGGCTGCAGCCTGGATGAGGGCGGCCATTTTGCGCGCTTTTCACGGCCTCCCGCGCTTGTACGCGTCAAACGAGGGGCCGGTGACGTGGAGGAACGTGATGCGCAGGCGCGCACCATGCAGGACCGCACCGAGCATGCGCGGTGGCGCAACGAGGGTCCTGACGTCACGACGTGCGGCAACTGTGGCTCCGCCCATTTAAAGCGGCAATGTCCTGCAAACATCGCGACAATGCCTACGATGTGGCAGACTTAGCCACTATGCTGCCTGCTGTCGAGCAGCTCAGCCTGTCAATTCGCATCGCCTCAGCCAGCCTCACAGGAACGTTCGGGCAATTCAACCCACGTTCACCGAGTCCGATTCCGACTTCCCGCAGATCAGTGACACCGAGGACCTGAGGGAGCTTTTTCGAGTAGCTGTTATAACAAAGAACAGGCTGTCCCAGAATCAAAACCACCAGCCACTGTCGGTGCACAGCATTGATCCAGATGACGAGTGGTGTGCCACCCTGACAATCAACCGATCCCAGATACGATTCCGCCTGGACACTGGTGCTTCCGCTAATCTCCTAGCGTGGTCAGACTTTCAGACCCTTGGGGTTAAACCAACCATTCTTCCATCGACCTGCCAACTAGTGAACTGCAATGGCAACATCATTCCTGCTACCAGTTCATGCCAACTCGAAGTGACGCACAACTCGCGAAAAGCCATCCTTCCCTTCGAGATCATGGGCTCCTCGAAGGACTCTCTGCTAGGCGCACAGGTGTGCAAACTCCTCGACCTCGTTCAATGAGTACACTCTCTCTCTCCAGAGGACACATCTGCCTTCCAGGATGCGGACTTCAGGGCGCAACTCAATGCCATCATCGACCAGCACCGCGACGTTTTCGAAGGCATGGGCACCTACAAAATCCTGCTCAAACAAGACGCCACGCCTGTGGTTCATGCACCTCGCAGAGTCCCAGCACCCCTCAAGGACCGCCTCAAGCAGCAGCTCCAGGACCTCCAGGACCAAGGAGTGCTCTCCAGAGTGATGGAACCAACCGACTGGGTCAGTTCCATGGTGTGCGTAAAGACGCCTTCCGGAGAGCTCCAGATCTGCATTGACCCAAAGGATCTGAATAGCAACATAATGAGGGAGCATTACCCTATCCCCAAGCACGAGGAGATCACGTGCGAGATGGCTCGGGCCAACATCTTCACCAAACTTGACGCCTTGAGAGGATTCTGGCAAATTCAACTAGACAGGTCCAGCAGAAAGCTGTGTATCTTTAATACCCCGTTTGGCAGATACTGCTACAACAGGATGCCGTTTGGGATTATATCGGCATCAGAAGTATTCCACCGGATCATGGAGCAAATGATGGAGAGCATTGAGGGTGTGCGCGTCTATGTTGACGACATCATCATTTGGTCCACCACCCCGCAGGAGCATATCAGTCACCTCCAGCACATTTTCAAACGAGTACGGGACCAAGGCCTTCGTCTCAACAGAGCCAAATGTTCCTTCGGCCAGACGGAACTCAAGTTCCTAGGGGACCACATCTCCCGGTTGGGTGTGCGGCCGGATGCAGACAAGGTCGCAGCCATCACGGCCATGCAGAACACAGCGGATAAGAAGGCGGTCCTCCGATTTTTGGGCATGGTCAACTTCCTGGGGAAGTTCATCCCCAACCTCGCCTCCCATACCACAGCTCTCCGGAACCTGGTCAGGAAGACGACAGACTTCCAATGGCTTCCCGCTCACGAGCGCGAATGGGAGGAGCTTAAGACCAAGCTTACCACGGCCCCGGTATTGGCATTTTTTGATCCCACGAAGGAAACAAAAATTTCAACGGATGCCAGCCAATCCGGCATTGGGGCGGTGCTCCTGCAACGCGATGAGGCCTCATCATGGGGCCCCCGTTGCATATGCATCACGTGCCATGACCCCCACGGAACAGCGCTACGCGCAGAACAAAAAGGAGTGCCTGGGCCTGTTGACTGGGGTCGACAAATTTCATGATTACGTGTACGGCCTCCCCCAATTCACTGTCGAGACCGACCATCGCCCGCTGGTCAACATTATACAAAAAGACTTGAATTATATGACCCCTCGCCTCCAGCGCATTCTGCTTAAACTCTGGTGGTACAATTTTCAGCTCCTATACACCCCAGGCAAGGACCTGATCATAGCCGATGCTCTGTCCAGGACAGTCAACACCCCGTGTGACCCAGAGCGGTTCGTCTGCCAGATTGACGCCCATGTGGCCTTCACGGCCTCCAATCTGGTGGCCACGGATGAACGCCTTATCCACATTCGCCGCAAGACTGCGGCTGACCCCCTACTACAACGTGTCATGCGCCACATGAAGGACTGGTGGCTCAAGGACCAATGCCTGCAGTTCTACAATATCAGAGACGCTCTGGCAGTAGTCGATGGTGTCCTCCTGAGGCTGGACCGCATCGTGATCCCGCACAGCATGCACCAGCTCATTTTGGAACAGCTACACGAGAGCCATCTTGGTGTGGAGAAGTGCCGACGGAGGGCCTGAGAGGCTGTGTACTGGCCCGGCATCAATGACGACATTGCCAACACAGTGCTCAACTGCCCCACCTGTCAGCGGTTCTAGCCGGCCCAACCACGTGAGACCCTGCAGCCCCATGAGTTGGTCACGTCCCCTTGGTCTAAGGTAGTCGTTGACCTGTTCCATGCACTCGGCAGGGACTATGTTCTGATTGTAGACTATTTTTCGAACTACCCGGAGGGCGTACGCCTGCACGACATCACATCATTGGCGGTCATCCATGCCTGCAAGGAGACCTTTGCTCGTCACGGCATCCCACTCACTGTGATGTCGGACAATGGCCCCTGCTTCGTGAGCCAGGAATGGTCCAACTTTGCCAGCAGGTACAACTTTGTGCATGTGACATCCAGTCCCCTGCACCCCCAATCCAATGGCAAAGTGGAAAAGGGCGTCCACATTGTCAAACGGCGCCTCTGCAAGGCTGCCGATGCAGGACCCAACTTCTACCTCGCCTTGCTGGCCTATCGTTCGGTCCCTCTCTCCACGGGCCTGTCGCCAGTCCAGCTGCTCATGGGTCGCAGCCTCAGGACCACGGTGCCGTCCATTCACGTCCCAGACCTCGACCACATTCCGGTCCTTCAGCGGGTGCAACAGTCTCGTGCACAACACAAGGCGGCGCATGACGCTCGGGTGACTGATCTCCCTGCTCTGGTGCCGGATTACAACGTCCGCATCCATCTTCCAGAGGGTGGCTGGTCTGCAACTGCTGTGGTTCTTTGGCAGGTGTCTCCCCCGCTTGTTTCTGGTTCGTCTGCGAGATGGTTCCATTTGGCGCCGCAATTGGCGTGCCCTTCGTCTCGTTCCACGCTCGCTACGTGATCCTCCACCGGTGCCACGCCCTCCTGTTATCCCCAACCTGGACTATGTGGAGATTCCGAATACTCTGCATCCTCCTCACTCTGCCGTGGCCCAGCCCGTTCCTCAGCCGGTGGCTCCTGACCAACCCTTGAGGTGGTCAACCAGAATTCGACGCCCACCTCAGAGACTTGACTTATGAGTTTTACAATGTTGGACTCTTTGATCTGTTCTGTTATCCTGTTTCATCGTTCCAGTAGTTTGTATATAATGTTCATTTTGTTGTTGGTGTGACACCCTATTTCTCTGCACCAGGCACCTTCCCGTGTAAATAGATTAGCCTCATGTACATAGTCATGTAAATAACATGCCCACACATAGTCATGTACATTCACTACACGATATTTATTGTCACGCAGGCACATGTTCTTTATATAAAAGGGGGCTGTCATAATATACACCAGTATATCATGGTGCAGACACACACACACACTGATGGACATGCAGTCGGACCAATCAGCATACACAACACCACAGCCAATCACCAGTGAGAGCACACGCACTATAAAGACAGGGGACAGGAGAGTTCCTGCTCATTCTAGTAGCAGCCAGCTCAGAGCACAGAGCTCACAACCTGCAACACAGACATTCACCATGTGCTGAGTGCATCACCTGGTTAGGACTAGGCAAGGGTCAACAGTTAAAGCTGGTATTGCATTTACCCACAGTTCAAGTATGTTAATATAGTTAACCTTATAATAAAATAGAGTTGCACCACTTCCAGTGTTGGTGACCTGTTTGTGATCCAGAACACCCAACACATCAGCGCCGAAATGTCTGGGATTGTATTGGTTACTCTAGTATCTGTCCTTTGTCTTACGAATATGGGCCATTAAAATGTTAATCGGTTGGGGGTTTCGATGCTCTCTGGATTCTCTGCTCACAAATATACATTCAGGCTCTGTGCCTGCCTGAATCTTACATTGTCCATATTTCCCGTTGGGCTTTGCGAACGTCCATGTTTCTTGTTGTAAGTGGCCATCCCAGATGGCTACAAGTGCCAATGACAATGAAGGAATGACAATATAATGCTGAGTCAGAATGGTTTGGAGGAGAACTTGCAGATGGTGATGTTCCCGTGCATCTGCTGCCCTACTTCTTCTTAAGTAGTCACGGCTGTTGAAGAAGGCTTGGTGAGATGCTGCAGTGCATCTTGTAGAAGGTACACACAGTTGTAATGGGGCGCTGGTGGTGGAGGGAGTGAAAGTTGAAGGCAGTGGCTGGGCGTTGATCAGACAGGCTGCTTTTTCCTGGGTGGTGTCATGTTTCTTTCTTGAGTGTTTTTGGAGCTCCTCTCATCCCGGCAATTAGGCGGTATTCCGTGACACGCCGGACTTGTGTTCCGTGTATGTTAAACAGACTTTGGGGAGTCATGAGGTAAGACACTTAGAATCATAGAATTCCAGCAGTGCAGAAGGATACCATTCAGCCCATTGAGTCTGCACTGACCCTCTGAAAGATCATGGCCGGAATTCTCCGCCGGCATGATTCTCCATTATGTCGGCGTCCGGGGGTTTCCCGACGGCGTGGGGCTGCCCCACAATGGGAAACCCCATTGACCAGCCGGCGTAATGAAGAATCCCACCCGCCGGTCGGGGCAGAAATGTGGCGCGGCGGGTCGGAAAATCCTGGCCCATCCTACTTAAGCCCCCCCCCACCCGGCCTTATCCCCATAACCCCACCTAACCAGAACATCTTTGGACTCTAAGGGGCAATTTAACATGTCCAATCCACCTGACCTACACATTTTGGTCTCAGAATTCCCAGGTTCTGATCTTCTCTTTTGGCCACAGTATTCAAATGACTGGTCATGTTAAGTTCCTGATCAATAGTAAACCTCATGATTGGGCATGATGGGATTCAGCAATGGTAATTCTATTGATTGCCATGGGGAGATGGTTAGCATCTTGCTGGAGGTAATCATTGTTTTGTGCTTGTGTGGTGCAAATGCTGCTTGTCACTTATCAAATCAAGCCTGGATGTTGTCTGGGTCATGCTGTATGTGGGCATGGACTGCTTCAGTATCTGAGAGTCGCCAATGGTATTGAACAATGTGCAAACATCAGCCAACATCCCTTATTTCTGTTCTTATGATGTAGGGAACATCATTTAAGAAGCTGCTGAAGATGGTTGGGCCTCTGACAGTCCCCTAAGGATTCTTGTAGAAATGTCCTGGGGATGCGATGATTGACGTCCAATAGCCACAATGTGAGAAGATGGTGGCACAGTGGTAATGCCACTGAGCTAGTAACCCAGAGGCCTAAGGTAATGCTCTGGCTCCAATCTTAAAATGGCAGCTGGTAGAATTTAAGTTCAGTTAATAAAATCTGGAGTGTGAAGCTAGCATTAGTAATGGTGACATAGATACATAGAAGATGGGAACAGGAGGAGGCCTTTTGGCCCTCCGAGCCTGCTCCCCCATTCATCACGATCATGGCTGATCATCCAACTCAATAGCCTAAACCTGCTTTCTCCCCATAGCCTTTGATCCCATTCTCCCCAAGTGCTATATCCAGCCGCCTCTTGAATATATTCAAAGTTTTAGCATCAACTACTTCCTGTAGTAATGAATTCCACAGGCTCACCACTCTTTGGGTGAAGAAATGTCTCCTCAGCTCTGTCTGAAATGGTTTACCCTGAATCCTCAGACAATGACCCCTGGTTCTGGACACACCCATCATTGGTAACATCTTCCCTGCATCTACCCTGTGTAGTCCTGTTAGAATTTTATAAGTCTCTATGAGATCCTCCCTCATTCTTCTGAACTCCAGTGAGAACAATCCCAACCTAGTCAATTCCCGCTATCCCTGGAACCAGTCTGGTAAACCTTCGTTGAGAGCAAGAACATCCTTCCCGAGAGAAGGAGACTAAAACTGCACTCAATACTCCAGGTGTGGCCTCACCAAGGCCCAGTATAATTGCAACAACATATCCCTGCTTCTATGCTCGAAACCTTTCGCAATGAAGGCTAACATATCATTGGCCTTCTTTGCCGCCTGCTGCACCTGCATGCTTACCTTCAGCAAGTGGTGCACAAGGACACCCAGGTCCAGCTGCACACTCCCCTCTCCCAATTTACAACCATTCAGGTAGTAATCTGCCTTTCTGTTTTTGCTTCCAAAGTGAATAACCTCACACTTATCCAAATTATACTGCATCTGCCATTGATTTGCCCACTCGCCCAACCTGTCCAGATCCCTGTATCCTACAGCATGTTGGGACCATGAAACTATCATGATTGTGGTAAAAACCAACCTGGTTAACTGATGCCCTTCCAGGAAGGAAGTCTGCTGTCCTTTTCAGATTTGGCCTACAAGTCATTCCAGATCCATTGCAATGTGTCTGAGTCTTAACTGCCCTTCGAAATGACCACCAAGTTCAAGGGCAATTAGGGATGAGCAACAAATGCTGCCCTTGCCAATAATACCACATCCTAAGAAAGAATAAATTGAAAAAAAGACGTATTTCTTTGCATTAGCTCTGACCCAACTAATGGAAATTGTTTCCTTTAATTCTATTGACCAGCTTGGCTCAGGCTCCTCAATACCACAGTTGGTCAAGTGCTGCCTTGATATCAAGAGCAGTCACTCTCACCACACCTCTGGAATTCAGCTGTTTTGTCCATGTTTGGACAGAGGCCGTAATGAAGTGACCCTGGTAGGACACAAACTGAGCATCAGTGAGCAGGTTATTGCTGAGCCATTGCCATTTGAAAGCACTGCCATTGGCACATTCTACAATTTTGCTGATGATTGAGAGCAGACGGATGGGGGTGTATTGTAGGTGGGTGGCGGGATTGGATTTGCCCTGCGTTAGAGTATAATTTTTAAAAGGAGATATGACATTCCCAGCAGCTGACAGAAAGAATCAGGCAAGATTTCACTTTTCAAGACTTTTTACTGACCAAATTGCTCCCTAGCAGCCTACAACTCCCCAGACCCAAACCAACCACCACCACCCCGTCTGACTTCCCCCGACCCAACCCAACTCCCGCCACACCCGACCATCCACCTGACCTCCTCCCTACTGAACCTCATCCAGCCTGACTACCCAATCATCCACTCACTAACACATTCCGTCAGTTACCCAGTTACTTCCTCAATAGCCAAATCATTCACTCACCCACTCACTCATCCACTCACTCAGTCACCCACCCATTAGCTCAGCCACTCACTCATCCACTCATTTATCCACCCACTTACTCACCCTGCACTAACCTAGCATTCAACCATGCACTCATTCACCCACTCATCCACCTACTCACTCACCCAACCACCCACTAACTCAGCTATTCATCCACTTACACCCTCACTCACTCACTCACTCACTAACCATCCAATCACTAACGCGCTCACTTACTTAAAGTCTTGATATTTTAAAAAATGTACTCTATAAGGCAGCAACGGTTGTCAAATGTGTACCTGTCCTCTGTTCATCCATCTTTCCTTACACTGAATGGTCTTCTGCTGGAGAGGCTGTGCTGACCATTTGATGCTTACGGCCAGATTGGAAGTTGAGGCTGAAATATCACAACAGGGGCAGGTCGCAGAAATCTTTGCGGGCAATAGCAATGCATACAGCATCGAGGTTGACTGGAAGATCTGGGTCAAAATATTTTGAAACTCATCTTTAATGGAAAAATCAGTTTTCTCAGTGTACTCACCCTAGTATTGCCTGGTCTATATGAATGAATGAATATGTTGAAGAAATGATGAGCTAGCACTGCAATATGTAATTTTTCAGCATTAAGTGCCTAATCTAGTTTTAATGGCATTCTGCACAGATTGATCACATTAGTATCACACGGCAAATTCTACAAACTGAAATGTTGTAAAAGCAAGCCAATTGGGCAGCCAGTGAGTATAATATTACACTCCAAATATTGCTCCGCACTGCTGAACATTTACCATCCATGTTTGGCGCAACACTAATCACGATAACTAAGTTTAAAGCTCTTAGTTTCACGCTAGCTGAAAACTTTGTCATGATGCTGTTGATTCTAGCAGAGCTCGGGAGGGAATTGTATTCCCCTCACGAGGTGAACGCCAATGTTGGCCGGCTCGCAACCTGTCATCTAGGTGCACCCATTCTGCCATGTCACTGTTCCTGTAACAAACATGGCAAAAGTTGTCACTACACACCCATCGATTTAAATTTGCAATGAAAAATTTAAAATGCCAAAAACAGTAAGAGAACAGTAAAGGTGTTTCCTGCATTACAAACGTGACTACACTTCAAACAAGTAGTCATTGACTTGAAGAGCTTTGAGATGTCCGGTCGTCTTTAAAGACACCGTATAACCAATCTCTTCAATCGCTGATGTGGCCCAACCTATTTAGTCTCCTGAAGTAATACTTCTTAATGCCATGTACCAGTGATTACATTATCTCTCCAACAAGACCTAACATAACAACGTAACTCCAATCACACAACCAAGAATCCCCAGCTCTTCACAGTATCATTAATATTTATTTGCTGGAGAAATGTTTGCGCAACATGGTCAATCAACCTGAACAGCATTAGGTTTGACAATGAGCTGCAAATGTTGCCCAACATCCACAAAATGATTGAGATGCATTGGCCTGTTAATTATATTTTACAGCACTTGAATTGACAGGCCCTCTCATTAGGACAGCTTGTTTTTAACACGGTTTTAAATTCTTGCAGGTATTAAAGATGGACTTCATTTTATGTGCCCAGTGTTTCAAAATTGAACAGAATTGCAGAATTGTTACAGCGTAGAGGGAGGCCATTTGGCCCACACTTCGTTTCAGCCGGGTTTTCTCAACATTTTATCCCTCACGAAGCCTGAAAATACTATTTTAATTTAAAATAGTCTTGAGAACCTCAAAATAAAATTATATGACCCCATAACCTGACAGGTCAGACGTTTGCTGCATCGTGAGAACGAGCGTCTTGTGGCCGGTTTAGCTCAGTTGGTTCAACAGCTGGTTTGTGATGCAGAGCAAGGCCAACAGCGTCGGCTATTCATGAAGACCCTGCCTCCTCAACCTTGCTCCTCGCCTGAGGTGTGGGGACTCTCAGGCCAAACCACCACCTTCAAAGGGGAAAGAAGCCTCTGGGACTATAGCGACTTTACTTTTACTGTGAGAGTGACTGCACCACAGCTCTGTCCTCACAATTGGAAAGCAGACAAGATATCCCAGCTGGCAACCCAGCCAAACTGATTATTTTGGTGAGCTGTATGTTTCTGTTTCCGTAGATGTCTGACCCTAAGGGGTTCTTGTCATTGAGGTTTGGAAATGTTTTAATAAGCATTTTTGTTCCAAATTGGTGGAAAATATTACAGAAAATTGCAATGATTACACAAACCAAATGTGTCAGCATCTGCAGAGCATAGGTGCAAAGGCAAGCCAAGTTTACAAAAAAGGAGTAATTAGAAACCAGACACTACATTGTGGGAAAGATACAGAACAGAACATATGTGTTCTTAACTCAGTGCAGATAGAGATGGAGAATTTTGCATCCAATTCACTATTAGGCATTTCAGAAGATGTGCAGCCAATCAGAGAAGACCCACTAGATGTTTATTAATTTTGGCTCCGGTCACAAGTCATCCAACATCTACAGATGGTGAAGTTTGATGTGAAGACATTGAGGATTCTTAGGGAACATTAGCAAGACTAAGCAATTGGCTATATGCCAGAGCTGGCAGGGAGTCGCATCAAATCAGTGACCCATTGATCCATGGATTTGTAAGAAAGATTAAGTAATCATGCTGTGCGCTGTTACAAAAGGAGAACGATTGCCAAGGGCAAGACTTAAACCATGCTAAGTAGTTGCACAGAAAGTCATATGGAAACTCTTTACCACAGTGAACTAAAGCCAGCCATTAAAGATACTCCATTGGTGCTTTCAACATGTTTTGTTTCAAAAAAGCATGAGATGTAAATTTGACTTGGGCTACAGCAGCAAAAAAACACAAAAAGCAGGACGAATCCAACCTGACCAGTTACCGCCCCATCAATCTATTCATGATCATCTGTAAGGTGATGGAAGGGATCATCAACAGAATTGAGGTCCAAGGTGAGACAGTAGCAGGATGCAGCAGAGCGGGAAAGTAGTGAGGGGGAGTATCTCCTTCCCCTAGTACATGTGGATAAGGTAATGGCTAAGGGGAGACTGGAATGACTGGATCTGGAATGACCAGGAGATGGCAAGGACCTTACTGGATGATGGTGACTCGTATAGGTTTGGAAGAAAAGTTAGAGTTAGGAGCATGAGAGTCAATAAATTCATGGGTTTATTGATTCACTACGAATCAAAAGCAAAAAATATGTAGCAAAATGCAAGGAGGTGGTGGCACAGTAGCATTATCGCTGGACCAGCAGAGGGCAGCAGAGCAGAGCTGCTGATTGGCTGTTGCGGGGGAAATTTGCATCAGTGCATTGCGGTCACTGTATCCACAGCGTGTACCTGAGCAAGACACCCTCTGTGTTCAAGTGAAGGCAAGCATCCAGCAGAGGGCAGCAGAGTGGAGCTGCTGATTGGCTGTTGCGGGGAAAATTTGCATCAGTGCATTGCGGTCACTGTATCTAGAAGGTGGCTTGTGGAGGAGCTGTTGTCAGTGACAGTTAAACCCCAAACACTTTTCCAATGTTTCCCTCCCTACCTCCTCCTCTAACCAAAAAAAACAACCACTGCAAGAATCCCAGCCGAGTAAAGATTAAGAGGAAGACTCGAGGGCAGGTCGAAGTAGAAAGAAGTTGAACCGTGACATCACAGCCTGCAGGTAAGTGATTGGCTGGTGACTGGTAAGTTTTTCTTTTCCCTGAGGTGTTCTCATGCGGGGCGAAGTGGTTGCTGAGTGAGTGCTTGCTGAGAAGGGGAGTAAATATTTTTAAAAACTTACTGTTGGGAGTTTCCAGCTGAATCCGGTCAGTGTGAGAACAGAGTGACTGCTGGGTAAGTAGTAAAGATTTAAATTGTTTGCGTGGACCCATAACAGCTGATTGCTGATCTTGTGCGGGGTGTAGTGGTTGCTGAGTGAGTGCTTGCTGAGAAGGGGAGTACATTTTTAAAAAACTTACTGTTGGGTGTTTCCAGCTGAATCTGGTAGGAGTGAGGACAGAGTGACTGCTGGGTAAGCAGTAAATATTGAAATTGTTTGTGCAGGCCCATAACCGCTGATTGCTGTTGTCGTGTGGGGCACAGTGGTTGCTGGTTAAGTGTTTTATTTTTACCTGTATGTAAGTTGGGCAGTTTCTAAACTCAGACACACCTGTAGTGTCCCCCACCCTTCCACCTTTAACCTATTGGGTGAATAACAGGAAAGCTCTTTCTTTCTTTGTCTTTTTTTTATCTAGAGGGGATGGCAGAGAAGGCAGTGCAATGTTCCTCCTGCAGAATGTTTGAGGTGAGGGACGCCGTCAGTGTCCCTGCTGATTTCACCTGTGGAAAGTGCACCCATCTCCAGCTCCTCAGAAACCGCGTTAGGGAACTGTAGCTGTAGCTGGATGAACTTTGGATCATTCGAGAGGCAGAGGTCATCATAGATAGTAGCTTCAGGGGTGTAGTTACTCCGAAGAATCAAGATAGATGGGTGACGATGAGAGGGACTGGGAGGAAGCAGTCAGAGCAGGGATCTTCTGTGGTCGTTCCCCTGAGTAACAAGTATACCGCTTTGGATACTGTTGAGAGGGATGACCTACCAGGGGTAAGCCAAGGTGAATGGATCTCCAGCACTGAGTCCGTCCCTGTGGCTCAGAAGGGAAGGAGGGAATGCAGGAGAGCAATAGTTATTGGGGACTCAATAGTTAGAGGGACAGATGGACGGTTCTGAGGCAACGAAAGAGACTCACGGATGGTATGTTGCCTCCCGGGTGCCAGGGTCCGTGACGTCTCGGACCGTGTTTTCAGAATCCTTCAGGGGGAGGGGGAACAGTCACAAGTCGTGGTACACATTGGTACCAACGACAGAGGTAAGAGAAGGGATGGGGATTTAAAACAGGAATTTAGGGAGCTAGGGTGGAAGCTGAGAGCCAGGACAAACCATGTTATCATCTCTGGTTTGTTGCCGGTGCCACGTGCTAGCGAGGTGAGGAACATGGAGAGTGTGCAGATAAACATGTCGCTGCAGGGATGGTGTAAGAGGGAGGGTTTCAGTTACGTTGATAATTGGAGCACATTCTGAGGAAGGTGGGACCTGTGCAGACAGGACGGTTTGCAACTGAACCAGAGGGGCACCAATATCCTGGGAGGGACATTTGCTACGACTCTTCGGGGGGTGGGGGGGGGGGGGGTTAAACTAATTTGTCAGGGGGATGGGAAAATGAGCTGTAGTCCAGAAGCCAGTGTTGAGAGTAGTGAGGAGGGTATCAAGGTCGTAGGAGTGTACCGGCAGACAGAAAGTTGGATTGAAGTGTGTCCACTTCAATGCAAGGAACATCCAAAATAAGGTAGGTGAACTTGGAGCGTGGATTGGTACTTGGAACTATGATGTTGTGGCCATTACGGAGACATGGTTAGAACAGGGACAGGAATGGTTGTTGGCAGTTCCGGGGTATAGATGTCTCAGTAAGAGTAGGGAAGGTGGTAAAAGAGGTGGAGGAGTAGCATTGTTAATCAAGGATAGTTTAACGGCTGCAGAAAGGCAGTTCGAAGGGGATCTGCCTACTGAGGTAATATGGGCCGAAGTTAGAAATAGGAAAGGAGCGGTCACATTGTTAGGAGTTTTCTATAGGCCCCCAAATAGCAATAGAGATGTGGAGGAAGAAATTGCAAAGCAGATTATGGATAGGTGTGGAGGTCTCAGGGTAGTTGTCATGGGTGACTTTAACTTTCCAAATATTGATTGGAACCGCTATAGGTCGAACAGTTCGGATGGGGCAGTTTTTGTACAGTTTGTGCAGGAGGGTTTCCTGACACAATATGTGGATAGGCCGACAAGAGGGGGGGCCACAATGGATTTGGTACTGGGTAATGAACCGGGCCAAGTGTTAGATTTGTTTGTGGGAGAGCACTTTTGAGATAGTGACCACAATTCGGTGTCTTTCACTATTGCAATGGAGAGGGGTAGGGCCATACGGCAGGGTAAGGTTTATAATTGGGGTGGGGTAATTATGATGCGATTAGGCAAGAATTAGGGAGCATAAGATGGGAACAGAAACTGTCAGGGAAAGGCACAAATGAAAAGTGGAGCTTGTTCAAGGAACAAATACTGCGTGTCCTTGATAGGTAAGTCCCTGTCAGGCAGGGAGGAAATGGCCGTGTGAGGGAACCATGGTTCACAAAAGAGGTTGAATGTCTTGTCAAGAGGAAAAAGGAAGCGTATGTAAGGATGAGAAAACAAGGTTCAGTTGGGTCGCTTGAGGGTTACAAGGTAGCAAGGAATGAGCTACAAAAAAAAGGGCTTAGGAGAGCTAAGAGGGGGCGACAAGTCCTTGGCTGGTCAGATCAAGGAAAACCCCAAGGCTTTTTACTCTTATGTGAGAAATAAAAGAATGACCAGGGTGAGGTTTGGGCCGGTCAAGGACAGTAGTGGGAACTTGTGCATGGAGTCAGAAGAAATAGGAGAGGCGTTGAATGAATACTTTTCTTCAGTGTTCACCAAGGAGAGGGGCCATGTTTTTGAGGATGAGAGTGTGATACAGGTGGGTAGGCTGGAGGAGGTAGATGTTCTGAGTACGGATGTATTAGCAATTTTGAAAAACCTTAGGGTCGACAAGTCCCCTGGGCCAGATGGGATATATCCAATGATTATTTGGGAGGCAAGGGATGAGGTTGCAGAGCATTTGGCTTTGATCTTTGGGTCCTCACTGTCCACGGGGATAGTGCCAGAGGACTGGAGAGTGGCGAATGTTGTTCCTCTGTTCAAGAAAGGGATAGGAATGACCCTGGTAATTATAGGCTGGTTAGTCTTACTTTGGTGGTCGGTAAGTTAATGGAAAAGGTCCTGAAGGATAGGATTTATGACCATTTGGAAAGATGCAGCTTAATCCGGGATAGTCAACATGGATTTGTGAAGGGTAAGTCTTGCCTCACAAATTTGATTGAATTCTTTGAGGACGTAACTAAGTGTGTAGATGAAGGTAGAGCAGTTGATGTCGTATACATGGATTTTAGTAAGGCATTTGATAAGGTTCCCCATGGTCGGCTTATGACGAAAGTAAGGAGGTGTGGGACAGAGGGCAGTTTGGCCAATTGGATAAATAACTGGCTATCACATAGAAGACAGAGGGTGGTGGTGGATGGAAAATTTTCAGACTGGAGACCAGTTACCAGCGGTGTGCCACAGGGATCAGTGCTGGGTCCTCTGCTATTTGTGATTTTCATCAATGATTTGGAGGAGGGGGCTGAAGGATGGGTCAGTAAATTTGTTGATGACACCAAGATTGGTGGAGTAGTGGATGTGGAGGGCTGTTGTAGGCTGCAAAGAGACATTGATAGGATGCAGAGCTGGGCCGAAAAATGGCAGATGGAGTTTAACCCTGATAAGTGCGAGGTGATTAATTTTGGTAGAAAAAATTTGAATGCGGATTACAGGATCAACAGCAGGATTCTGAAGAATGTGGAGGAACAGAGAGATCTTGGGGTTCACGTCCACAGATCTCTGAAGGTCGCCACTCAAGTGGTTAGTGCCGTGAAGAAGGCCTATAGTTGTTAGCGTTTATTAACAGGGGGCTTGAGTTTAAGAGCTGCGGGGTTATGCTGCAACTTTACATGACCCTAGTGAGACCACATTTGGAGTATTGTGTGCAGTTCTGGTCACCTCACTACAGGAAGGATGTGGAAGCATTGGAAAGGGTGCAAAGGAGATTTACCAGGATGCTGCCTGGTTTGCAGGATAGGTCTTATGAGGAAAGGTTGAGGGAGCTAGGGCTTTACTCTTTGGAGCAGAGGAAGATGAGAGGCGACTTAATAGAGGTTTATAAGATGAGGAGGGGGATAGATAGAGTGGACGTTCAGAGACTATTTCCTCGGGTGGATGTAGCTGGGCAGCACGGTAGCATTGTGGATAGCACAATTGCTTCACAGCTCCAGGGTCCCAGGTTCGATTCCGGCTTGGGTCACTGTCTGTGCGGAGTCTGCACATCCTCCCCGTGTGTGCGTGGGTTTCCTCCGGGTGCTCCGGTTTCCTCCCACAGTGCAAAGATGTGCAGGTTAGGTGGATTGGCCATGATAGATTGCCCTTAGTGTCCAAAATTGCCCTTAGTATTGGGTGGGGTTACTGGGTTGTGGGGATAGGGTGGAGGTGTTGACCTTGGGTAGGGTGCTCTTTCCAAGAGCCGGTGCAGACTCGATGGGCTGAATGGCCTCCTTCTGCACTGTAAATTCTATGATAAAAGAGCTGTTACAAGGGGGCATAACTATAAGATTCAGGGTGGGAGATATAGAAGGGATACCTGAGGTAGGTTCTTTACTCAGAGAGTGGTTAGGGTGTGGAATGGACTGCCTGCTGTGATAGTGGAGTCGGACACTTTAGGAACTTTCAAGCGGTTATTGGATAGGCACATGGAGCACACCAGAATTATGGGGTGTGGGATAGCTTGATCTTCGTTTTGGACAATGCTCGGCACAACATCGAGGGCCAAAGGGCCTGTTCTGTGCTGTACTGTTCTATGTTCTATGACTAGTAATCCAGAAACCCAATGTGATGCTCTGAGGATCTGGATTCAATAAAACACCTGAAATTAAAAAACTGATGATGATCATGAATCAAATATCGTAAATTCCCATCTAGTTCACGAATGTCCCTTAGGGAAGAAAATCTGCCGTTCTTACCTGGTCTGGCCCTATCTGTGACTCCAGACCCACAGCAATGAGATTGCCTCTGAAATGGCCGAACAAGTCACTCAGTTGTATTCAATCACTACAAAGGGAGCACAAAGAAATGAAACCTGACGGACTACCCGGCCTCGACCTACGCACCGGAAACCAACAGCTAATCCAACCCTGTCAACCCTGCAGAGTCCTCTTCAGTAACATCTGGGGGCTTGTGCCAAAATTGGATGAGCTGTCTCAAAGATTAGTCAAGCAACAGCCTAAAATAGTCATATTCACGGAATCATACCCTACAGACAATGTCCCAAACACCATCATCAACATTCCTGGGTATGTCCTGTCCCATTGACAGGTAGGATCCAGCAGAGGTGGAGGCACAGTGGTATATAATCATGAGTAAGTTGCCCTGGGAGTCCTGAACATCGACACTGGACACCATGAAATCTCATGGCACCAGGTCAAACAAAGGAAAGAAAATCTCCTGCTGTTTAGCACGTATGGGCTCCCCGGCAGCATGGTAGCACAGTGGTTAGCACTGTGGCTTCACAGCGCCAGGATCCCAGATTCGATTCCCCGCTGGGTCACTGTCTGTATGGAGTCTGCACGTTCTCCCTGTGTCTGCGTGGGTTTCCTGCGGGTGCTCCACTTTCCTCCCACAGTCCAAAGATGTGCAGGTAAGGTGGATTGGCCATGCTAAATTGCCCTTAGTGTCCAGAAAGGTTAGGAGGGGTTATTGGGTTATGGGGATAGGGTGGAAGTGAGGGCTTAAGTGGGTCGGCGCAGACTCGACGGGCCAAATGGCCTCCTTCTGCACTGTATGTTCCTCCACGTTGAACACACATGGAGGAAGTGGTAAGTGTAGCACGGCGCACAAGCTACTTTGGGTGGGGGGCTTCAATGTCCATCACCATAGGTGGCCCAGCAGCACCACAACAGACCTGGCTGGCTAGATCCTAAAGGACATAGCTGGGATTGGGGAAGATGATGAGGGAATCATTGAGAGGGAAAGCCATATTTGACCTTCTCCTCACCAACCTGCATGCCATTGCAATATTAGTAGGAGTGACCACCACACAGTCCTTGTGGATAAAAAGTTCTGCCTTCACACTGAGGATAGCCTCCATCACGCTGTTTGGCACTACCACCGTCCTCAATGGGATACACTTCAAACAGATCTAGCAACTTACGACTGGGCATCCATGAGGCGCTGTGGCCATCAGCAGCAGCAGAATTGTACTCAACCACAATTTGTAACCTCATTGCCCGGCATATCTTCCACTCTATCATTACCACCAAGACAGGGGATCCACCACAGTTCAATAAATGGTGCAGGAGGGTGTGTCAGGAGTAGCATCAGGTGTCAACCTGGTGAATCTACAAAACGGGGCTACTTGCGTGCCAAAAAACATAAGCAGCAAGTAATAGAAAGAGATAAGTAGTTTCACAACCATCGGATGTGATCTAAATTCTGCAGTCCTTCATACAGCCGTGAATGGTGGAACACAATTAAACAGCTCATGAGAGGAGAATACTCCACAGATATCCCCATCCTCAATGATGGTGGAGCCCAGCACATCAGTGCAAAGGATAAGACTGAAGCATTCGTAACATCCTTCAGCCAGAAGTGCCAAGTGGATGATCTATTTTGGCCTCCACAGGAGGTCCCCACACCGCAGGTGTCAGTCTTCAGCCAATTCAATTCACTTCACATGGTGTCAAGAAATGGCTGGAAAGGCTACCGCCATGACAATATTCCAGCAATAGTACTGAGGAAGTATGCACCAGAACTTCCCATGGGTCTAACAAACTGTGGCAATACAACTACAACACTGACATCTACTCAGAAATGGGGAAAGTTGCCCAGGTACACAAGAAACAGGACAGCTCCAAGCTGGCCAATTACAGCCGCATCAGTCTACTCTCCATTATCAATCAAGTGATGGAAGTAATCATTAACAGTGTTATCAAGAGGCACTTACTGAATACCCTGCGCACTGATGCTCTGATTGAATTCTGCCAGGGTCACTCATCTCCTGACCTCACTACAGCTTTGATTCGAACATGGACAAAAGCTGAACTCCAGAGGTTTGGTGAGTGTGACATCCCTTGACATCAAGGCAGCATCAAGGGCAACTAGCAAAACTGGCGTCAATGGGAATTAAGGGGTAAACTCTCCGCTGGTTGGAGTCCGAACTGGCACAAAGGAAGATGGTTACGATGGTTGGAGGTCAATCATCTCAGCTCCAGGACATAATTGCAGGAGTTTCTCAGGGTAGTGTCCAAGGCTCAACCATCTTCAGTTGCTTCGTCAATGACCTTTCTTCTATTTTCAGGCCAGAATTGGGAATGTTCGCTAAGACTCACAATGTCCAGCACTATTTCCGACTCCTGAGATACTGAGGCAGTCCATGTCCAAATGCAACAAGACCAGAATGATATCCAGACTCGGACTGACAACTGACAAGTTACATTCATGCCACACAAGTACCAGACAATGACCATCTCCAACAAGAGAGAATCTAACCATCTCTCCATGACATTCAATGGCATCACCTTCACTGAATCTCCCATTATCAACATCCTTGGGGTTACCATTGATCAGAAACTAAACTGCGCTCGGCGTATAAATATTGTAGCTACAAGAACAGATCATTGGTTCGGAATTTTGTGGTGAGGAATTCATCTCCTGACTCCCCAAAGCCTGTCCACCATCTACAAGATGCAAGTCAGGAATGTGGTGGTTTCTGCTCCATTTGCCTGGATGAGTGCAGCTCGAACAACACTCAAAAAGCTTGACACCATCTAGCCCAAATCAGCCCGCTTGATGGTTACCCCTTCCACAAGCATGCACTCCCTCAACCAGAAACGAACAGTGGCAGCTGGGTATACCATTGACAAGACGCACTGCAGGAACTCACCTAGGTACCTTCGGCAGCACCTTTGAAACCCACAACCACTATCCTCTTGAAGGACAATGGCAGCACATACCTTCACTGTTGCTGGGTTTAAATCCTGGAATTCCCTTCCTAACAGCACTGTGGGCGTACCTACATCTCAGGGACTTGAGCGATTCAAGAAGGCAGCCCACCACTGTTGTGTTCTGTGATCCCACAGAACATCTAGTTGTGTAACTGGAACAATGATTTATTGGCAAACACGTGGAAAGATAACTCAGATTACTACAGAGACAAATTTATTTGAATTCTCCTGGAGCTACTCTAAGTGCGATTATCCTGTTGTACATCCTACTACCAACTAGCGGGTTACTCCAGTCATGTGATGGATGTCTAGCGCCCCCTGCTGGCCGGAGGTCATACCGATATCTCTGTGCACTGATATGCAACTATATACTTTTATGTGTGCATATCACCACAATCACCACCTTCTGAAGGGCAACTAGAGATGGGCAATAAATGCTGACCTCATCAGCTACACGCACAGGCTGTAAATTATTTTTTTTTAAAGTTGATTAATAATGGTTTACGGTAACAAATATTGACTTCAACGGAGAGGAGTAGTGCTTAATTGGTGACGTTTACACAAATAAAGTGAAACATGGAGGTCTAAATATTGGTGAATTTAATATAATTCATTTTCAGGCACATTTGGGAACTGATAGTCCATTCTCAGTTGGCAACCTGATGGAATAAGAAAGTTGCTATCCTCACATTAATTGAATAGGCGTGAACTGGAGATGAAAGCAGGCAAATATTTAATGTGTTTGCAGAATATAATCTTGGCTTTTTTTTTAACATAGCCATAAAACTATTCTAAACAGATTGTGGGTCTTTGATCCAATCTGAGAGCGATCAATGTAATTTGCATGTCCATGAAAATTGCAATAAAACTATCCATGCTATCTGTTCTAACCAACCAAGTTAACATTCCTGAAGGCATTATTGAGATGTTCAGAATGGAATTACGAATTTGGTTTATTGAATTCACTGAAAATAAATTGCGGTCTTAGTGCTAAAATAATTGCAGACAAATATTGACTGTAGTTGAAGACTGTAAGGTAATAACTTTCCTCAGGCTTCTAGTCATGAGCCACTAAGTTAATGACCATGATAAAGGTTTTACTTTGACATTACCACGTAGGTAAAGTTTTCACCATAAAATAGGAATGAGGGGATCAGTTTCTTCCTTAGCCTAAAATATAGCAATAGGGATGTACCTGCACCACATAGGCTGCAATTGTTCAACAAGGCAGTTCACCGACATCTTCTCAAGGGCAATTATGGATAGGTAATTAAATGCTGGCCTATCTAATGACACCCACAACCTGTGAAAGAATAATTTTAAAAAGTGGCCAACTGCAATATTGTGATTGATGTTAAGTCGAGACTTCTATCGTACACTTGATTTATTCTCTCTTCCATCCATAAAGCATTGGCGTTTGACATACGGGATGTACCCCTACAAAACCTAGATACATCTTGGTCACATCCAGGATTGATCTTTTAAATGCTCTCCTCAATTGACTCCCTGTCCTCCTCATCAAACCTCCGTAGGCCCGAGTTATCTCCTACCCAAATATTCCATACATTCCTGAGCAAGTTAAAAGCCTCTGTGACCTACCTCCACCTAATCGGAGGAATCCTCTCAAGCCACAAAGCACACCACTTCTTTTATTCTGCTTTATTGCTCAGCTTTCCTGTTGCGCCACCATGTTGCTGATCTTTCAACTGTCATTCTTCGCCATTTTGCAGTTTTCTGTGAAACCAACACCGTAACATTCCTGTCAAAAATCTGCAACTGTGCTGTAAGTGCTATATGACTTTTCTCTTAAAATAGACCTTCAGTCGTTTCCTTAAATGTCTTCACTTCGATTCCACATTTGTCCCATTTTGTAAGAAATATAGTGTGAATTTAAATATATTAAAGGTGACAATAAACTGGGATTGACTAAAATCTAAACTTTTGAAAGATGGGACAATTTTGATGCAGAGTTAGTGAGCACAGTCCCTCCACTCACTGCCGATAGACACCACCAGAATTTCCGGGGGGATTCTCCAGATCGACCATTGGTAACCTCAGATAAACAAAGTAAATGTTGCAATCGATCGAGAAGCTCCCCCACTGCACAATCCCCCTACTCACACCCCACACTAAGGATGTTCTCAATTCAGGAATCTACTCGTGAGCCAGACATAGTTCCCTACTACACCACTATCCCTCAATTCTACTGAACATTAAGTTCACCAACCACAGTGACACCAGACAAATTAAACTCCTCCCACTGAATTGGTAAGCTTCAGCATCTCCATCGCATTGCTGCCTAATATCAAGATCATCACCAGGACCAAAGACACAGGATTGCGAACAGGGCAGAAAAGCTCCACCAACTTCCATGAAAAGAGAGTGTGAGAAGAGGCTAGCAGCTAACATACAAGGGAACCACAAAGCCTTCTATGAGCAAATGAGTAGAAGAAGAGTGGTAAGAGTGGGGCTGCTGAAGGACCAAAAAGTGGATTTACACCTGGAGGCATAGGGCATGGCTGAGGGACTAAATTAATATTTTGCATCCGTCAAACAAAGAATATGCTGCCCATGTCATGGCAGAAAATGAAGTTATTTCAGATACTAGAAGGGTTGAAATTGATAAAGAGGAGGTATACGATTGGCTGTCTGCAGTTAAAGTTGATAAGGCAATAGGACCGCCCTGTTCTGCCCACTGTCCACGGCCCACCCGATGCTCCAAGGATAGGAGGAGGGGTGGGGGAATCTGAGGTGCTGCGGTGTTCCGGCACCTCCCTGTGAGAATCACCAGCATGGGCCCCAACACTTCGTCCCCCCTCGGGGTGCCCGTGGCCCACGGGTTGCTACATGGGATGGGAGTGCGAGCGGAGCTATCCCCAGAGGCTCCCCACCACCTGATGCTCCCAATCCTGGAGGCCCACTCTGGTCTCAACCAGGGTCTGCATGCTGGCGGCCATGGAGCACAGGGAGTAGACCATCTCTGTCTGGGACTGCTCCACATCATGCTGTGACTGTTCCACCACCTTATGGGTCTGTAACATGTCAGCCAGTGACTGTGCCATCTCCCTATGGGACTGGGCCACCTCCCTCTGTGTCTGTGCCACGTTGGCCAGCACCTGGGCAATGCAACCTGCATTCTCAGTCATGGCCTGCTGTGACTGGGCCACACTCAGAAGTGCCGCTGCACTGTCCAAGTGGGTCTGGCACATGGCTGCCTGTGAGGTGGCAGCCCTGTCATGGGCCTCGGCTCCTGCCTGCACAGAATACCCTATGCCTTGGATATACTGATCCATAGCGAAAATCCTCGCCGCCAATGCCTCCACTGTTAGCCTGAGTGGCAGGTATAGTTGGCACCAAGTCCTGCTCCCGCACGCAGTTGGACTCCTCCAACTGCACCTGCAGGTGCTGGATGCTCGCTGACAACCTCTCATATAGTCCCTGGTTCTGTGACTGCATCTCCACAATCGATGGGTCTGTCCTTTCCAGAAGCCTGAAACCCATCTGGACGGCAGCCAGTCCCTGGGGTAGGCCTGCCCTCCAACCGTCCATCCACTCGGGAGTTCCTACCTCCACCTGATGTACTGGAGCAGCTGTGGTGTGCACCAGATGGTGTCCCAGGAATCCCTTCACTGAAGTGCCCGGCCGAGGTGAGTGTTTCTGGGATGGTGGAGGTTGTTGGAGGCAGCTGTGATGGAAAATCTGTGTTATCCCCGGACATAGAACATAGAACATAAAGTGCAGATGGAGGCCATTCGGCCCATCGAGTCTGCACCGACCGATTTAAGCCGCCACTTCCACCCTATCCCCGTAACCCAATAACCCTTCCTATCCTTTTTGGTCACTAAAGGCAATTTATCGTGGCCAATCCACCTAACCTGCACGTCTTTGGACTGTGGGAGGAAACCGGAGCACCCGGAGGAAACCGACGCAGACCCGGGGAGAACGTGCAGACTCCGCATAGACAGTGACCCAGTGGGGAATCGAACCTGGGACCCTGGCGCTGTGAAGCCACAGTGCTATCCAATTGTGCTACCATGCTGGCCCTGAACTTGGGGTGTCCTGGGTCTCGGGTTGTGGGCTCCCATCTGTGCTGCTGTCATCGTTGCTAGTTGGCACATGGGGGGCTCAGGCTGTAGCATAGACTGGGGGCGGTAGACACCAGATAGACCAGCCCCGCCCTGCAAGACGCAAGACAAGACGCATTATTAGACCTCACGACTGGAGGGAGTGGGAGTGGTCGGGGTGAGGGTGGTATGGGGGTGAGGGTGAGGGTGGTGTGCGGGTGAGGATGGTGTGGGGTTTAGGGTGGTGTGAAGGTGAGGGTGGTGTGGGGGTGATGGAGCTGTGGGGGTGGTATTGGAAACTACAACATCTTCTTCGCAGCCTTCAGATGGACATCTTGCCAAGGTCATCCCCACACCCCCACTACTTGCCTTCAAACAACCACACAACCTCAAAAAGACCATTGTTTGCAGCCAGCTACCTAGCCTTCAGAACAGCGACCATGACACCACATGATCCTGCCACGGCAATCTCTGCAAGACGTGCCAGATCATCGACATGGGTACCACCATTACAAGTGAGAACACCACCCACCAGGTACGCATTATATTCTCGTGCGACTCGGCCAACGTTGTCTACCTCATACGCTGCAGGAAAGGATGTCCCAAGGCGTGATACATTGGCGAGACCATGTTGACGCTGCGACAACGGATGAACGGATATCATGTGACAATCTCCAGGCAGGAATGTTCCCTTCCAGTCGGGGAACACTTCAGCAGTCAAGGGCATTCAGCCTCTGATCTTCAGGTAAGCGTTCTCCAAGGCGGCCTTCAGGATGCACGACAACGCAGAATCGCTGAGCAGAAACCTATAGCCAAGTTCCGCACACATGAATACGGCCTCAACCGGGACCTTGGATTCATGTCGCATTACATTCACCCCCCCACCTTCTGGCCTGGGCTTGCGTAACCCTACCAACTATCCTGGCTTGAGACAAATCACACCTCTTTAACCTGTGATCAGCCCTCTTTCCAGTTGCTCTGTCTGGACGTGTAAAGACTTAATTACCTGCAAAGGCTTGCATTCAAAGTAGCATCTTGCAACATTGACTTTGTCTGTAAATGTGTTTCTTGAACTCACCTCTTCATCCACCTGAGGAAGGAGCTGCGCTCCGAAATCTAGTGACTCAAAACAAACCTGTTGGACTTTAACCTGATGTAAGACTTCTTACTGTGCCCACCCCAGTCCAACGTCGTCATCTCCACATAATGGGGAAACGATATAGGGTGAGATCTTCGGGGCCCGTTTGCTACAGGTGCAAATCCCATTATGGCCACTCATTATCACGAGAGAGCCATAACGGGATTTGCACCGGCGAGACAAGTGCGATGTTCCCAGGCCCTCCCTGATGATGTGATCAGGTTTACATCCAGAAAGGGCGTGAACATGATTTCAATATAATAGAATACACGTAATTAAACAGTTTGACGCCATATCTTAGGGCAACGTCGGATGCTATCCCCCTCGCTGATGTGGCACCATGCTCACGGGAATCAGTATTGGTTTCTAAAAATGGAAACCAGTCGCGATTACCACGCTAGGAGTGTGGACGCGAGTATAGCCCCGGGTGGTGAAGGACTTTGCTGAGCAGTGACCTGGCACTGCCAGGATGACAGTGCCAAGTGGCAGGGCCAGGGGTGGGGCCTCTAGCGAAAACCTTCAACCTTACCTTGAGATCGAGGCGCCCTTGTAAAAAGGGCACCCCAATCTGAATCCAAGCTTTGCCAGTGATCCTGTGTGATCCTCGGCAACTCTTTGAAAATGCACAGAATGCTGTTTGATCTGGCTAGAAAAGGCAGCTGCTTTTGTCACCTGATCCAGCACTCTGGACAATTTTTGGAAAATTCCGCCCACAGAGCGAGAATCCTGCCAGTGGAGGGCCCAGAAAATTCCAGCTGTCTGATGTATTATGTACTCTGGGATAACACAGGCTGCAACTGGATGCAGCTTTGACCAAAAGATACTCCAGACCTTGAAGTTAGTTCAATCTGATTTATTGAACTAGTAACACAGTTAGCACAGTTCTCTATGAGTTCGACTCTCTGCTAACCTAAGCATGGTTACTCTGTCTGACTGCACCAGACTGGCTCTTAGCCACGTGCTGGAGGTGTGTTACTGTACATACACCCTGACTCACTCTGTAGATGTTCATCAGTGGAAAGAGGTGGAGTGTGAGTGCCTCATGCCTTTTATAGTGAGGTACCACCCCTTAGTGTCCTGCCTGCTCATTGCTCATGTCCTGTTCTCTGTGTTCATTAGCTGCCTGTCTGTATATCATTATGTTCACGTCTGCAAATCATGACACTGTCGTGTTCAATTGTTCCATTTTCCAGTGTTTGATTCCGTGTGCCCATTGACCTTTTACTCGTTAAACATGGGTATGGTCACTTGTAATAGGAAACTAAACTGAAGCAAGCTGCTGCAAACGCAAGAGCAGACATTTTAAAAGCAATGAATAAAATCCCTGTACACGTAGAACGTGCTGTATCAACTTTCCATATCCCTGAGACATAAAACATCACAATAACCTTGCAACACGTACATTGTGGAAGTGATTTTCACAGTAACTTCATTGCAGTGTTAATGTAAGCCTACTAGCGACAATAATAAAGATTATTAATATTGTTGTTGTGAACAAAGGAATTATTGTCGGGAAACAAAGAAGTGAATGCAAGAGATCAAGCAATAGTGGGAAATTATATAGAAATTGTCGTCAATTGGGACAAATCATAGCAAAACAGCAATCAGCAGCTGATAAAGATCAATTCCCTTCTCACTAACCCTGCGGGGCTAGCCACAATAGCTGCATGGAGTGCAGCAATTCAAGAAGGTGGCACACCACTACCTTCTCAATGGCAATTAGGGATGTGCAAGAAATGCTAGCCTTGTCAGCAATGCCCACATCAATGATCTTGCTGCATGTCGGCACAGATTGCTTCATTACCTGAGGAATTGCAAAATGGAATTGAACATAACGCAATCATTAACAAACATCGTCACTTCTGAAGTTCCGATAGAGAAGTGGTCATGGGTGAAGCAACAGAAAATCGTTTGGCCTAGGGCACAACCTTGAGGAGCTCCTGCAGTAATGTCTTGGGCATACAACCCTCTTCTTTTGTGCTGACTCTGGTCAGTAAAGAGTTTTCACCCTAATTCCCCTTGACTCCGTTTTAAGAGGTTTCTTTGATGTCCAGGGAAGTCACTCATGTACCATCTCTGGAATTCACAATAAAAGACAACATTCCATTTGCCTTTTTTTGCACCTACCTAGCTTTCAGTAATTTCTCCACATTTGTCCCTAAATCTTTCAGCTCTTAGCTTCTCCCAATTTAGGGGCTGGATTTTCCGCCCCGCCCCGCCACATTTCTTTTTCACCCCGCCAGCAGAATGCTCCGTTACGCCGGCTGGTCAATAGGGTTTCCTATTGTGGGGCAGCCCACACCGTCGGGAAACCCCCGGGCTGTCGGCACACGGAGCATCCCGCCGGCGGAGAATCCAGCCCCAGATCTTTCTTTCAGTCCAAAATGGATGACCTCACAATTCCCCACACATACTTTCAAAATGTTGCGTTCATGGAAGCCTTGCATTCTAAATTAAACAAGAACAAAACATACAGGACAATCTCAGCAGGTCTGGCAGCATCTGTGGAGAGAAACGGGAGCTGACTTTTCAAGTCTGGATGCCTCTTTGTCATGGTGAAGGTTAGAAGGGCTGGGGTTAGAAGCGATGGGATTTGAGGAGTGGGAAGGGGAGGAGGGCTCTGGTTGGCCATCGGTATCGATGAGTTGTTGGATCGAGCGTTCTTTAACATCTAAAAGAAAGAGAAAACATTTCTTGTCAAGGCGTCGGATGAGACGATGGAAGAAATGAAACTGGGGACAAGGACAGCTTTGGCATAAGGTGAGTCGGCACTACTGGAGAGAGATTTCAACTGTGTGTATATAGTGGCCCATGGCACTGAGCGTGGATCTCAGATTGTGGTGGGAACAGCAGTTTGAGGAACCACCAACACCTCACCCTCTTTCCATGGCACCTTCCCATGCAATCGCAGAAGGTGTAACACCTGTCCCTTTACCCCCTCCCTGCTCACCATCTCAGGCTCAAAACACTCTTTTCAAGTGAGGCAGTGCTTCACATGCACCTCCTTCAATCTGGTCTGTTGCATTTGCTGCTCCCTATGCGGTCTACTCTACATTGGAGAGATTAAACACAGACTGGGTGACCACTTTGCAGAGCACCTCCGGTCCGTCCTCAAGCAGGCCCCAGACCTTCCTGTCGCTTGCCATTTCAACTCACCATCCTGCTCTCACGTCCACATGCCCATCCTTGGCCTGATGCATTGTTCCAGTGAAGTCCAGCGCAAGCTGGAGGAACACCACCTCATCTTCTGATTAGGCACATTACAGCCTTCCGGACTTAACATTGAGTTCAACAACTTCAGACTGAGAACTCTTTCATAGAATTTCATAGAATTTACAGTGCAGAAGGAGGCCATTCGGCCCATCGAGGCTGCACCGGCTCTTGGAAAGAGCACCCTACCCAAGGTCAACACTGCCACCCTAGCCCCATAACCCAGTAACCCCACCCAACACTAAGGGCAATTTTGGACACTAAGGGCAATTTATCATGGCCAATCCACCTAACCTGCACATCTTTGGACTGTGGGAGGAAACCGGAGCACCCGGAGGAAACCCACGCACACACGGGGAGGATGTGCAGACTCCGCACAGACAGTGACCCAAGCCGGAATCGAACCTGGGACCCTGGAGCTGTGAAGCAATTGTGCTATCCACAAGGCTACCGTGCTGCCCACCTTTCGACCACCTTTACCCCATTTTTATTTCTGAAAAATGTATTTTTTATTTTAATTTCTTCCATTCATTTGTTTTCCCCTCACCATTGACCCCCTCTCTCCCCGCCCCCACTCCACTTGGGCTAACTGTTCCTAGTTGCCCTACACACACTGCTCATCTTTGTTCTGCCATTCACATATTTTAAACTCTTTATGTGCCATGATCAGCACCCACCTTAGCCTTTATCACCGACATTTACATTCCTTTTATCTTCTGTCCTCGACATTTTTGTCAATCTCCACTTATTGCTAGCCCCCTATCCAGCTCCACCACCCCATGCGCCACCACAACCGTATAAATCTGACCCTATTTCCAGTTCTCGCCAAATTTGACAAAGCGTCATCTAGACTCGAAACATTAGCCCTCGTTTCTCTCCACAGATGCTGTCAGACCTGCTGAGTTTGCCCAGTATTCTCCGAGTTCTCTGTTCCCTGATTTAAAAAAAGTAGCTAAAAACAATTGTAAGAAAAAGAGTTCCTTGTTAAGCCAAGCAGGTCTGTAAAAGGATCCTTAACTCCATTAGAGATATACTTTATTCATGTGTGTCTCAGATTTAGTTTTGGAGCTAAAAGTTAATTAGCATAAATTTCTATTTGGAACATCCCAAGTATGCCACTTTGCCATGGAGATAGGTTGTTGAGAACTAACCTTTTATGTGCGGTTTGTGATTTGCTCTCAGAAACAAACGCCTGGAGCTGGAGGCAAGCAAATTTGTGTGTAAGCTCGGAGTTCAGGAGGCAAAGGAAAATCATTTACCAACAGATGTGGAACAGCTTGGAACCAGGAGATTAGAGCTATTAGAAACAGGAGGTATTTCTCATTTTCTATTAAATTCACGATGCAGAAAATGTGAGCGAAGTTCAGACTTGAGCTGGAAAGTCCCAAATCTCACAAGGGAGCTGTGGAACAGTTTGGAGTTAGTCCCAGGAAAGTGGATGCCTCATCAAGAACCTGGGACGTAGCCAAAGACTTTCTAGGGAGTCATTTGTGGAAAAGGGAATGCACAGTTGAAAAGTTTGGACGAAAGCACACGTGCTTGAGTTTTATTGTGCTTTCCAATGTAAAGTATAGGTAGTTAACCAACATAGGGTGGGTTTTTCCACACACACGCCCTCCCTGTGGCACGTTTTGAGGTGGCGAAGCCGGTCTGCCTCGGGCCAGCAGCCAGTCCCTCTGCTGTCATCATGGTTTCCCATTGTTCGCATCGTCTGCGGCGGGGAATCCATGGCAGGGGCTCACCATCGATGGGACTGAACAATTGTGCCGGCGGAAATGGCCTGAAAATCCTGCCCATTGTTTATATTCCCCAGTCTCATCTGTGGTGCAACTTGTTGCGAGCGGGAATGGAAAATTTGGCATTCCAGGAGATTTCAGCCAGAGTCAACATGTTGACTCCAATATGACTCTCCTTTGGAAACTGTGTGGTTCCTTTATTTACTGGTATTTGTTTTAACTGATACCCTTGATAGTAAAATTAATAGGTTTTAAACACTAGAATCTTGTGACTACATTCGTCCAGTAAAGAATAGGGATTTTGACTTTCACTTTAAATGTCAACGGCCTTTATGGAGATCAAAACACTCTTCTATGATACATTACCCAGAAAATCTGGGTGATACATATCCTCTGTATTTCTATTCACAATCCTCTCTGTTAATAATGAAATGGATTTTATAAACTTGGTCTTCTGAAGCCTCGCTGACTGGGTGATCATCTTAATACCATCTTAATACCAAGGAACTTAATGCCAAGTGACTTCTTCCAGTAATGGCGATTCTCCTAGCTTACTAATAAACTTCCCCATATTATTATACTTTATCCATGAAAGGAGAGTCACATGGGTCATTCTCCAGTTCTCAGGAACAAATTTTATTTTCCATAGGAATCTGATAAACTACAGTTAGAGGTCCCACTCCATCTTCCATAGCTTCCCATAATTCTAAATCATCAAGTCCTTTTAGTTGCAAAACTTGTTCTTCATAAATTCATCGATACTACTTCCCTTTAAATAATAAGCTTCACTAACTGATCTACATCCAACCACAATGCTCCAATGATTCAACACTTCTTACAGAATTCCATGTGTTTCGTGATGGCTTTCCCTAGCCTTGAGGTCTACAGCACAGAAAAGGACCTTAGAACATACAGTAAAGCACAGTCCAGGCCCTTCGGCTCACAATGTTGTGCCGACCATTTATCCTAATCTAAGATCAACCTAACCTATACCCCTTCAATTTACTGCTGTCCATGTGCCTGTCCAAGAGTCGCTTAACTGTCTCTAGTGACTCTGACTCCACCACCTCCGCAGGCAGTGCATTCCATGCACCTACCACTCTCTGTGTAAAGAACCTACCTCTGTCATATTCCCTATACCTTCGCCTAATCACCTTAAAATTATGTCCCCGCGTGACAGTCATTTCCATCCTGGGGAAAAGTCTCTGGCTATCCACTCTATTCATGCCTCTCATCACCTTGTACACCTCTATCAAGTCACCTCTCTTCCTTCTTCGCTCCAGTGAGAAAAGCCCTAGCTCCTTCTGAAGTGTTGGGTGCTCTGAGGTACAGACGAACCAACACGGTTGCGATTGGTACAACGCAGTTTTATTCCATTTAACTATTTATACATCAGGCTTGGTACTCAGCACGTTGTGACGGTGTGAGTGTCTTGCTATGAGGTCCTGGCCCTGTGCTGTCTCCAGATGGACTGCCCAGGAAGTGTCGTGTTTCTTGTCTTATACTGTGTCTGCTCTTGTCTGTGATTGGCTGTCGTGTTATGTGTGCTAATTGGTCCGTTGGTAAGTCTAGCATTATGTATGTGTTGTGATGTATGTTTGAATATCATGACATCCCCTTTTTTTACAAGATTATGTGCCTACGTGGTTATAAATATAAATGTGTCCTGAGTGCAGCTAAAGGTGTGTGTGTGTGCGTAATATTTACATCATGTACATGGGGCTTAACTATATACAAGGGGCGATGTCAGGTGTGACATGCTAACGAGGTTGTACCATAACAAAAGAAGAACAACGTTGAAATTTGGAACGATCAAACGAGGCCTGTAACGATAAAACAGTGACATGTTATAAAACAGTGGTTGCAAAAGTTTGACATGTGAACTGTCTCATAAGTCCAGTCTAGTAGGTGGGCGACGAATTTGGGTTGACCGTTAGGGTGGCATTCCACTCATCGCCCGGATTGATGGTGTTGACCCGATTCGCATCAATGACCGCAACCCGGAAGGCGTCTTGGTCATCTGTGTCGTCGGTTTGGATGTCGTGATGTGGAGGCTGAATGGTCCGCACGTTCCTGCGAGGTTGTCGGAGATGTGGAAGATCAACAGGTTGAGCCGCTCGACAGTAGGCAGCGTAGTGGCCCATCTTGCCACAGCGTAGGCATTGTCGGGTTTTTGCAGGACATTGCCCTTTTAAATGTGCAGCTCCACAGTTGCTGCACGTCATGATGTCATGGCGTTCGTTACGCCACTGCGCATGCGCAGTTCGGTCTTGCGTCGAGCGCGCCTGCGCAGCACGTCCCTCAGTGTTGCCGTAGGTTATGGCACGCACAAACGCGGGAGGCCTTAAAAAGCGCGTGAAACGGCCGCTCTCGTCCGGGCCGCGGGCCGGGAGAAACTCGATTGCCTGGAGGCGTTCGGCCTGGCTTGCCGATTCGATCGCGTGGGACCCCCTCCGTGCCGATTCGGTCGCCTGAAATTGGGCATAGCGGCTGGTCGCATTCTCATGCAGGACACAGGCTTCAACTGCAGATGCTAAGGTCAGGCCTTTAATTTTTAGAAGCTGCTGGCATAGGCCACTGGAGGCAACGCCAAAAACGATCTGGTCCCGGATCATGGACTCTGAGGTGGTGTCGTAACCGCAGGACTGCGCAAGTATGCGGAATTGCGTCAGGAAGGACTGAAAGAGCTCATCCTTACCTTGCAGGCGCTGCTGAAAGACATACCTCTCAAAGCTTACGTTGACCTCAACGTTGAAGTGCTTGTCGAGCTTGAGGAGGACCGTGTCATACTTAGCTTTGTTCTCGCCTTCCGCGAACATCAAGGCGTTGTATACATCGATGGCGTGCTGACCTGTGGTAGTGAGAAGCATGGCAATCTTCGTTTCGTCTGAGGCGCCCTGTTTTTCATTGGCTTGCATGAAGAGTTCGAAGCGCTGCTTGAAGAGCTTCCAATTTGTGCCCAGGTTCCCCGCGACTTGCAACGGCTGCGGTTTGTTGTGGGTGTCCATGGCTCAGGATGGCAGATTTGCCGGTAGGTATCGATTCACTCCTGGTATCATGAAGTGTTGGGTGCTCTGAGGTACAGACGAACCAACACAGTTGCGATTGGTACAACGCAGTTTTATTCCATTTAACTATTTATACATCAGACTTGGTACTCAGCATGTTGTGACGGTGTGAGTGTCTTGCTATGAGGTTCTGGCCCTGTGCTGTCTCCAGATGGACTGCCCAGGAAGTGTCGTGTTTCTTGTCTTATACTGTGTCTGCTCTTGTCTGTGATTGGCTGTCGTGGTATGTTTGCTAATTGGTCCGTTGGTCTGTCTATCATTATGTATGTGTTATGATGTATGTTTGAATATCATGACACCTTCAACCTTTCTTAATAAGACATGCCCTGCAGTCCAGGCAGCATCCTGGTAAAGCTCCTCTGCACCCTCTCCAAAGCATCCACATCCTTCCTATAATGAGGCGACCAACGCTGGATACAATATTCCCAGTGTGGTCTAACCAGGGTTTTATAAAGCTGCAGCAAAACCTTGCAGCTCTTCAACTCAATCTCCCTGTTAATGAAAGCCAACACATCAATCACCTTCTTAACAATCCTATCAACCTGGGTGACAACTTTGAGGGATCTATGAACATGGATCCCAAGATCTCTCTGTTCCTCCACACTTCCAAGAATCCTGCCTTTTACCCTGTATTCAGCATTCAAATTCAATCTTCCAAAATGAATCACTTCACATTTATCAAGGTTGAACTCCATCTGCCACTTCTCAGCCCAGCTCTGCATCTTGTCAATGACCTGTTGTAATGTGTAACAGCCCTCGACACTATCTACAACTCCACCAACCACCATGTCATCGGCAAACTTACTAACCCACCCTTCCACTTCCTCATCCAAGTCATTCAGAAAAACCACAAAGAGCAGAGGTCCCAGAACAGATCCCTGCGGGACACTACTGGTCACCGACCTCCAGCGGAATACTTTCCATCCACTACCATTTGCTGTCTTCTTTTGGCCAGCCAATTCTGTATCCACACAGCCAAATTTCCCTGTAGCCCATGCTTCCTAGCTTTCTGAATGAGCCTACCATGGGGAACCTTGTCAAATGTCTTACTGAAATCCATATACACCACATTCATTGCACAACCTTCATCAATGTGTCTCGTCACATTCTCAAAGAATTCAATGAGGCTTGTGAGGCATGACCTGCCCCTCACAAAGCCATGCTGACTATCTTTAATCAAACTATGTTTTTCTAAATAATCATAAATCCTATCTCTCAGAATCCTTTCCAGTATTTTGCTCACCATTGACGTAAGACTGACTGGTCTGTAATTCCCAGGGATTTCCCTACTCCCATTCTTGAAACAGGGGAACAACATTCGCCTCCCTCCAATCATCTGGTACGACTCCAGTGGAGAGTAAGAATGTAAATATCATTGACAACGGTGCAGCAATCTCCTCCCTCATTTCCCGTAGTAACCCTGGGTATATCCCATCTGGCCCAGGGGACTTATCTATCCTGATAATTTTCAAAATTTTCAGCACATCTTCCTTCTTAATATCGATCTGTTCGAACCTATTAACCTGGTACCAGGGGATTGGAGAGTGGCGAATGCCGTGCCCCTGTTCAAAAAAGGGAATAGGGATAACCCTGGGAATTACAGGCCATTTAGTCTTACTTCGGTGGTAGGCAAAGTTATGGAACGGGTACTGAAGGATAGGATTTCTGAGCATCTGGAAAGTCACTGCCTGATTAGGGATATTCAGCACGGATTTGTGAGGGGTAGGTCTTGTCATACAAGTCTTATTGAATTCTTTGACGAGGTGACCAAGCATGTGGATGAAGGTAAAGCAGTGGATGTAGTGTACATGGATTTTAGTAAGGCATTTGATCAGGTTCCCCATGGTAGACTTCTGCAGAAAGTAAGGAGGCATGGGATAGTGGGAATTTTGGCCAGTTGGATCATGAACTGGCTAACCGATAGAAGTCAGAGAGCGGTGGTAGATGGCAAATATTCAGCCTGGATCCCAGTTACCAGTGGCGTACCGCAGGGATCAGTTCTGGGTCCTCTGCTGTTTGTGATTTTCATTAATGACGTGGATGAGGGAGTTGAAGGGTGGGTCAGTAAATTTGCAGATGATACGAAGATTGGTGGAGTTGTGGATAGTGCGGAGGGCTGTTGTCGGCTGCAAAGAGACATAGATAGGATGCAGAGCTGGGCTGAGAAGTGGCAGATGGAGTTTAACCCTGAAAAGTGTGAGGTTGTCCATTTTGGAAGGACAAATATGAATGCGGAATACAGGGTTAACGGTAGAGTTCTTGGCAATGTGGAGGAGCAGAGAGATCTTGGGGTCGATGTTCATACATCTTTGAAAGTTGCCAATCAAGTGGATAGAGCTGCAAAGAAGGCCAATGGTGTGCTAGCGTTCATTAACAGAGGGATTGAATTTAAGAGCCATGAGGTGATGATGCAGCTGTACAAAACGTTGGTAAGGCCACATTTGGAATACTGTGTACAGTTCTGGTCGCCTCATTTTAGGAAGGATGTGGAAGCTTTGAAAAAGGTGCAAAGGAGATTTACCAGGATGTTGCCTGGAATGGAGAGTAGGTCTTACGAGGAAAGGTTGAGGGTGCTAGGCCTTTTCTCATTAGAACGGAGAAGGATGAGGGGCGACTTGATAGAGGTTTATAAGATGATCAGGGGAATAGACAGAGTAGACAGTCAGAGACTTTTTCCCCGGGTGGAACAAACCATTACAAGGGGACATAAATTTAAGGTGAATGGTGGAAGATATAGGGGGGATGTCAGAGGTAGGTTCTTTACCCAGAGAGTAGTGGGGGCATGGAATGCACTGCCTGTGGAAGTAGTTGAGTCGGAAACATTCGGGACCTTCAAGCAGCTATTGGATAGGTACATGGATTACGGTAAAATTATATAGTGTAGATTTATTTGTTCTTAGGGGCAGCACGGTAGCATTGTGGATAGCACAATTGCTTCACAGCTCCAGGGTCCCAGGTTCGATTCCGGCTTGGGTCACTGTCTGTGTGGATTCTGCACATCCTCCCCGTGTCTGCGTGGGTTTCCTCCGGGTGCTCCGGTTTCCTCCCACAGTCCAAAGATGTGCAGGTTAGGTGGATTGGCCATGATAAATTGCCCTTAGTGTCCAAAATTGCCCTTAGTGTTGGGTGGAGGTGTTGACTATGGGTAGGGTGCTCTTTCCAATGGCCTCCTTCTGCACTGTAAATTCTATGATAATCTATGATTAATCTAGGACAAATATTCGGCACAACATTGTGGGCTGAAGGGCCTGTTCTGTGCTGTATTTTTCTATGTTCTATGTTCCATGCTGTTCTCATGAGCAAAAGGTCCCTCTCTCTAGTAAATATGAAGCAAAATATTCATTTAGGGCCTCCCCTACGTCCTCAGATTCTAGGCACAAGTTTCCTCCATTATCCCTGATCAGCCCTACTCTCACTCTGATCATCCTCTTATTTCTCATGCAAAACATAGGGGTTTTCCCTAATCCTTCCCATGCCCCTTCTAGCTCTCCTAAGTCCATTTTTGAGTTCATTCCTGGCTACCTTGTAACCCTCCAGTGCTGTGCCAGATCCTTGCTTCCTCAACCTTATGTAGGCTTCCTTCTTCCTCTTGACTAGAAAGCTCCACTTCTCTTGACATCCAAGGCTCCTTCACCTTACCATCCCTTCCTTGTCACAGTGGGACAAAACTATCCAGTACTCGCAGCAAGTGCTCCTTAAACAACCCCCGCATTACTTATCCTGTCTGTTCCTTTCTTGCTCCATGACAATGGTAAAGGTAAAGAAGTTGTGGTCACTATCACCAAAATGCTCGCCCACTGAGACATCTGACACCTGACCTGGTTTGTTGCCAAGCACCAAATCCAATAAGGCCTCCCCCCTAGTCGGCATATCTACATATTGAGTCAGGAATCCTTCCTGGACACATCTGACAAAATCTGCTCCATCTAAACTATTTGCACTCAGGAGTTTCCAGTCAATATTAGGGAAGTTGAAGTCACCCATGACAACAACTCTGTTATTTCTGCATCTTTCCAAGATCTGCCGTCCAATCTGTTCCTCCATCTCTCTGCTGCTATTGGGGGGTCTATAGAAAACTCCCAATAAAGTGACTGCTCCTTTCTTGTTACTGACTCCCACCCATATTGACTCAGTAGACAAACCCTCCTCAACTACCTCCTTTTCTGCAGCTGTGATGCACTCTCTAATTAACAATGCCACTCCCCCTCCTCTTTTACCTCCCTCACATTTCTTCTAAAACCATCTAAACCTTCGAACATCAAACAACCTCCCTTGCCCTTGTGAAATACATGTCTCTGTGATGGCCACAACATCGTAGTTCCAAGTACTGAACCATGCTCTAAGTTCATCTCCCTTATTCCTGACTCTCCTTGCATTGAAACAGACACACTTTAACCCACCCCACTGAGTGCAACTTTGCCCTCTCAACTGTCTATCCTTCCTCACAGACTTGCTGCGTACTATTTCTGCCTGTTCAACAGCTGCCCTATCCTCTGATCCATAGCTCTGATTCTCATCCCCCTGCCAAACTAGTTTAAACCCTCGCGAAGAGCTCTAGCAAACCTCCCGCCCAGGATATTGGTGCCCCTCCAGATTAAGTGCGACGAGTCCCTCGAGTCCAGATCCATTAGCCCATCGCATTGATTATCCTTTTATTATTAACCATAGAAAGCCTTTTCATAATCCCGTATCTTATTGTTAATTATCCAAAATACTTCCTCATAGGGGTCTAATATTTTATAGTCTTCTTTACGTTTGTCCTGATTTTCTCTACTATTATCTTGAATTCTGATGTCGATCTGATGTCCCTATTCCCCCCATGGAGCAGTCTACCTGGAACACATTTTCTTTCTTATCAAAATATTTTTGGTTTGCACCTTTTCCATCTCCGAAATAAGTATTCCCGATTGCTAATCCGTGATTCTGTTCACCAAATATTGCTTCCATTTAATCTTGGCAAGGTCCCTTTTGATTTTCATGCATTCATTTCTCAGACAATTACCTTTGTTCCTGAGTTTTAATTTTCCTTTCATCACACTGAACACTGGATCCCCTTATTAGTTCATTTAGTCCCTCTGCTTCATCGAATGGAACCAGGCCAAGTGGTGCAGAGCGGTACTTAGAAACACAAATAAGCAGGTTAAACACTTGACTTGTAGCAGGAGCAAAAAGGAACATAAATACCACAATCTTGAAAAATATTCAAACATCACGATAGGAAGACCCAATGGATTCAGCCAGTTAGTGTAAACACTAGCCATCAAAATTAAAGGCTCAACTAGGGTACATTAACGGGCCCTGATCACATTCCAATATAAAAAATGGATACATGGATACCACCTCTGGTCAGCCCACAAGCATAACCTTCCTATTGCTTTTCATTTCAATTCTCCACCTTTCTCCCACACGTTCCTGGACATGCCATAGTTTTCCAATGACGTTCAAGGCAAGCACAAGATACAGCACCTCGGGTGGGATTCTCCGTTTTCGAGTGCAGCGCGCCCCTGCCCGCATCGGGATCCTCTGTCCCAGCAGCCGGCCAATTGTGTTTCCCATTGTGCACACCCCACGCCATCGGGAAATCCGTGGGTGTGAGTGCGCTGCCAGCAAAACGGAGGATCTCGCCCTCATCTTTCAACTCGGCACTCTACAGCCCTCTGGACTCAACGCTGGGACAGGGTGGCAATGCCAAGATGTTGGCCTGGCAATGCCAAGGTGCCCAGGTTCAAGAAGGAGGACCAGGGAGGTCCCGTGCACTGTACCTAAGCACCCCCAGGGTGACTCCGATCGCCTGGGAGACCACCCCAAGTGCGATATTGTGTGGACCAGTACTGAACAGCACCCGGCTGGGGTCTCCCTGGGAGGCTGTTCTGTGCCGGGATCCATAGAAATTTCTCCCTGGCTACTTTGTCCTCATGATTTTAAGCATCACTATCAAATCCCCTCTTAGCCTTCTGCTCTTAAAGGAGAACAATCCCAACCTCTCCAACCTATCCTTATAATTGAAGTTTCTCATCCCTGGAACCATTCTTGTAAACCTCTTCTGCATTCTCGCCAATGCACTCACACCCTTGTTATAGTGTGGCACCCTGAAATGTACACAATTCACCATCTGAATTCAAACTAGTGTCTTGTATAGGTTCGCCACATCCTAATTGCTCTTGTATTCTCGATATAAATGGAAGTAGAGAGTAAACAGGGTATTATAGAGCAGTCAGCTTTACATTGGGAGTGGGGAAAATGCAAGATGTAACTAGTAGAGTTGATGACGGGGAGCCAGTGGATGTGATTTATTTGGACTTTCAGAAGGCGTTTGAATAGATCTCACATAAGACACTAGCGTGTAAAATTAAAGCGCATGGGATTGGAGGTAGCTTATTGAGATGGATAGAAAATTGGTTGGCAGGCAGGAAGCAAAGAATAGAAATGAATGGATATTTTTCCAAGGGGTAGGCAGTGACTAGTGGGTTATTGCAAGGATCATTGCTAGGACACCAGGCTATTCACAACATATGTCAAAGCAGTTTTGCTCTCTTCCTATCTGAGGAATGATTTTCTTGCTATGGAGGGAGTGCAGCAAAGGTATACTAGACTGATTCCTGGGATGAGGGGAGGTTGAGCTGGATAGGATTATAATCACTGGAGTTTAGAAGAATGAGGGGGATCTCAGAAACCTATAAAATTCTAATAGGTTAGATTCAGGAAGGATGTTCCCAATGGCGGGGGACTCCAGAACCAGGGATATGGGATAAACCATTTAGGACTGAGAAGAGGAGGAATTGCTTCACCCAGAAAGTGGTGACCCTATGGAATTCTCTATCACAGAAGCAGTTGGAGTCAAAATTATTTGTTTTCAAAAAGGAGCTGGATGTGGCTCTTGAGTCTAAAGGAATCAAAGGATATGGGAGGAAAGCAGGAACAGGTTACTGAGCCAGATGATCAGCCAAGAAACTGCTTATTCGAGATCTCACTGCCAACCCATGCACCACAGGCTTCAATGTTTTTGTTAATCTGTTTTCTTCCCCTTCGATTTTACACTCCATTGTTTCTACAATCCTTCCGAAGTTCATTTTCCCAGAATTGATCAAACTTTTTTTAACTTTATGGCTACTATATTTGAAACGTAAACGTACACTATTTTGCCTCATCTATTTGTAATTTTCCAAGTACTTTTGAAATACGACAGCCAACTTTATACCAGTTCTCTTATTTGCCTTATGTATATTACTATTCAAGCTCCCTTGGCTCTCTGTTCATCACCATATCAAACCACCTGCTTTCACATACTTTATTATTGTTTTACTTTTGCAAACTATTTTGGTGATATGCATGTACACATAAATGTCTATAGTTGTATATCAGTGCACATAGTATCAGTACTACCTCTGACCAACAGATGGCGTCATACATCCATCCCGTGACTGGAGACACCCTCCAGCTGGTAGTAGGACGTACGAGAGGATAGTTGCAGTTAGATTTGTTCTAGTGGAATTAATTGAGTAGTTATTATCTGTATAGTAATCTGCCAGTTATCTTTCCACGTGTGTGTGTGTGTGTTAATAAGTCATGTTTTAGTTAAGCAACTGGATGTTCTGTGTACTTCATTGCAACGGCCATCTCACAGAACACAACATTCATGGACTGGATTTTCCGTCGCCTCCGTGACGTGTTTCATGGCGGTGGAGGAAGCCCAACACTGGCCAGCGGTGAAGTCTTCTGATCCCGCCACTGTCAATGGGGTTTCCCCTGCTATCCATCCCCCACTGCCGTGAAACCTGCAGCGGGGGTTCACCATAGGCAGAACCAGAAAATCCCGCTGGCAAGAACGGCTGGAAAATGTCTCCAATTCAATTCAACCAGTCACAGTACCACATGTTTGTTTCCAAGTATCTAACAATGTGATAATGATAGCATAAAAAATAAATATTAAGACTCATTTTTCTTGGTGTCTTTTTAATGTAATTGTCCATGATAGTATCCTGTCGTATCTTCGGCTGCAATAACCTACCATTTGTTGTGAAAATTTTAAAATTCTGATTATGAATTAAATATAAGGTAGTAAAATATTAAAGTGACCAATAATCTGAAAGCACTCTTCTTAAAATAAGTTGGCGTGAGCAATATTTATTTTGGAAATTTTAAGGAGATGAACATATTCACTGAAAATGTAAAAGGATTTGAGTTATGATTGAACCATAAATAAAAGGAAAATGAGGAAAAATTATTTGATAGAGTTAAAAATTAGAATGCAGGGCATTCTAGAGGGAAGGCAAATGGTTATCAAAAAGGATTCAGGTGCTCTAATGTGGGACGTGATCACTGATTAGAGGATCACCTGAGCTTCTGGGGGAAAATAAAGTAAAAATCAAGGGAGCACACAAAATGGAACTGGGTGAAAAAAGCGAGAAGAGATAAAAAGGGTGCGGAGAATTCTGGAAACCGAATATTGGAATAATGTGAGGTAAAAATTTTCCGAGATTATCAATAATATATAAATATATATAAAATAAAATAATAATTACACAATGAAAAATGTAAATCTACCTGTATGCAAAATGCAAACAGGGAGACTAAGGCTGACTTTGTATTGAGCTGTGAAGGCCCCAAACATTACATAATGATGGTTAAACATCAGAGAATCTGAGCTTCTGAGGCTGCATTCAGTTAGCAGAGGTGGAGCTGCCAGCAGGACTGGAACTTCTGACAGCTAATATTGAAAAATCCGATAGAGAATCCAGCCAGAGGCAGAAAAGGGAAAGGTGATGCTCAATAAAGGAGTGCACACCACACTTATCCATTTTAGCATGTTATATAGATTATGGAATAAGCTGTTAACCTCTGTCAATCGTTGCCTGTCAGTCAATCTGGTGTACCACGCCTGGATGCAGTTTGTAAAGCGTGATTGCATTTGCTAAGTATTTGATCATTAAATATTTTATAAGACACAAATTACCAGTCATTGTAATTTGAAAACTGCCTCACCATTCATGTATCAGTATAGCTGCAAAATGAACCGCAGTGTGATGCGTGAGAGCTAAACAAGGGTTTGCAATGTGACTTTAATTTGCACTAGATTTGATGCAAGGGAAAGTGATCAGATGTTAAATGACATTCTGGATTGTTGAGTTAGAGATTGTTAATGAGATCTCGATACTGATGGGATGTTAGTTGAACGTTGTGCCTGGGGAGATGGATAATTATGAACAATGAGGGAATGTGATGTAATATCAAACAAATGTGTCACCTCCCTGGTGTCACGGTGAAAGACAACACCGAGAAGGTGCAGGGCATTTTGAGGCACGAGGAAAACAGGCAGATGTCCTGCTTTATAAGGGTACCAATGGGACATGAAGGAAAAAAGTTTAGGGTCCTGCAGTCAGAGATTTCAGGGGCTCGAGAGCAAATTAAAGACTTTTACCGCAGAAATAGTTATCTCAGCATTAGCACCAGTGTCACGTGTAAGTGAGTAAAGGAATACGATAAAGTATGTGGCCGGAGAATGAATGCAGAGGGAGGACTTCAGATTCCAGCAGTACTGAGGTCAGTTCTGAGGCAGTGAGCATCTGTTCAAGATTGCACCTCAATGGAACTGGGATCAATGTCCTCGGGAGAAGTTTAAATATTGCTGTTTAAACTAATTTGTCAGTGTTACCACCGGTGTTATTACTGAGCAAGCCAGACCCCAGAGTGAAGTCTTTATTGCTGATCATGAATTTTTTGCCACTGTGAAAACAAGAGGAAGAGCTACTGCCCTCAAAAGCATAGAACTCCAGTAACACCTTTAGAATTTTAATACTTCAAATAGTTACTTTTTAAAAATAAGCACACAAGATCGAGTTACACAATTAAAACTGTCTTTCAGAACAAGCCCTCATTAAGCATGCTTTAGTCAAAAGTAGACAATTAAGCTACCTTTTTGGCAACAATGGTTTGTAGCTTGTAACCATAAAATTCCATTACATTTTACCCAAGTCAAGTTGTCACTTTAATAGAGGTACATCTCACAAATTTTCAAACACTTCTGGTGCAGGAGGGAGGGCTTCAGTTTTTTGGATCACTGGGATGTCTTCCTAGGAAGAGGGGCCTGTACAAGAAGGACTGGAGGGGCACCAATATCCTGGCTGGGAGGTTTGCTAATATGGTTTGGGTGGGCTTAAACTAGTTTGGCAGGGGTGTGTGGAATCAGGACAGTATGTCAGCAAGTGTAGAGACTGGGGATGAGCATGGTATCAGGGTCAGGCTTGCTGAAAGGAAGGGTTGGCTGGGGGAGGTCGAACTCAGTGGGACTGGAGGTCTGGAGTGTATCTGCTTCAATGTATAACAGGTAAGGCAGGTGAACTTAAAACCTTGATTCACGCGCGGAACTTGGAAGTGGTTGCTGTAATGGAGACTTGGTTAAAAAAGGGGCAGGATTGGCAGCTAAGTATTCCAGGATATAGATGTCTTAGGTGAGACAGGGAGGAAGGTAAAAGAGTTGGGGGAGTTGCAGTGCTGATTAGGGAACATATTACAGCTGTACTGAGGGAGGACACCAAGGAAGAATCAAGTAACGAGGCACTGTAGGTAGAACTCAGAAACAGGAAGGGGGTAGTCACTATGATGGGGGTGTACTACAGGCTTCCCAACAGCCCACGGGATGTTGAGGAACAGATATGTAAGCAGATTCTGGAGAGATATAGAAATAATAGGGTTGTTGCAGTGGGAGACTTTAATTTTCCTCATATTCACTGGAAATCCCTTAGGGCTCGGGGTCTGGATGGTGAGGAATTTGTTAAGTGTGTCCAGGAAGGTTTTTTGGAACAATATGTGGATAGTCCGACGAGAGAGGGGGCTAAATTGGACCTAATACTAGGGAACGAGCCCGGCCATCAATGTTGCAGCGGGAGAACATGTGGCGAACAGTGGCCACAATTCCGTAAGCTTTTGGATACTCATGGAAAAGGACGGGTGTTGCCCTAGGGTTAAGGTGCTAAATTGGGGGAAGACCAACTACAACCAGATTTGTCAGGATTTGTAGGCTGTTGTTTGGGAGAGGGTATTTGAGGGTAAATCCACATTTGGTATGTGGGAGTCTTTTAAGGAGCAATTGATGGGAATGCAGGACAAGCATGTGCCGGTAAAAAGGAAGGGCAGGAAAGGCAGGATTCGGGAACCATAGATGACCAGGGAAATTGAGAATATTGTCAAAAAGAAAAAAGATACATATGTGAGGTACAGACAACTACAAACACATAAAGCACTTAAGGAATACAAGGAAAGTAGAAAAGAGCTCAAGCAAGGAGTTTGGAGGGCAAAAAGGGGTCACAAAATGTCCTTGGCAGACAGGATTAAGGAGAATCCCAAGGCATTTTATACGTATATTCAGAACAAGAGGGTAGCTAGAGAAAGAGTTGGCCCACTCAAGGACAAAGGAGGGAAATTATATATAGAACCAGAGGAAGTAGATGAGGTCCTGAATGAGTATTTTGCATCTGTATTCACAAAGGAGAGGGACATGCTCATTGGTGGTGTCGCAGAGGGATGTGTAATCACTTGAGAACTGGTCGTTATTACAAGGGAGGAAGCGTTAGGTGTGTTAGAAAGCATTGAGGTAGACACATCCCCAGATGCCATCTATCCCCGATTTCTGATGGAGGCAAGAGATGAAATCGCTGGGCCTCTGACAGAAATCTTTGTGTCCCCATTGGTCACAGATGAAATCCCAGAGGATTGGAGGATAGCCAATGTTATACCGTTATTTATGTAGGGTTGCAATGATAATCTAGGCAACTATAGGCCAGTAAATTTAACGTCAGTGATAGTGAAATTGTTGAAAAAGACTCTCAGGGATAGATCTATGCTCATTTAGAAGTGAATGGTCTTATTAGTGACAGACAGCATGGTTTTTTACGAGGGAGGTTATGTCTCACTAATTTGATTACATTTTTTGAGGAGGTGACAAAAATAATTGAAGAGGAAAGGGCTGTGGATGTTGTCTACATGGACTTTAGTAAAGCACTTGATAAGGTCTCTCATGGCAGGCTGGTGCAAAAGATTAGATCACATGGAATCAGGGGTGAACTACCTGTCGAACTATTGGGTCCAAGGTTAAGGACCGCCCCAAAGGGCGCGAAATCCCAGAGGGATAAAAGAGGACACATGTGTTCTGTCTCTTTTGGATCTAGCCTGTGCCAGCCCAACTGTAGCAGGAACAGCCAGCCAAGTTCAAGACCAACGATCGCTACCTGACAGATGAGCCCCCAGCAGAGACAGAGCAACTTTCTTCAAACCAGCCAAGTGAAATCCAGATAAAGACCTTATCCATTTGCACAGTGCCGGTCGCCCTGAAGTTAAGTATAGGTTGTTGTAGCTGATAGGTGTAGTTTAACTCATAGTAGATATTGTGTTTCTTTATGTCGAGGTAACTCTTGTGTCTGTAAGTAAACCATCGTTTGAACTAACTAACTGGTTGTGTTGTCATTTGATCGATATAAGGGAAGGCTTGTGGTTCACCAACATCATTAATATTAGCAACAGTATTCGCGACGCTGTTGGGATTGAAAACGGGCAACATTATTGGCGACCTCTAATGGGACTCGATTAGCAGCGACTTTGTCACTCCGAGAGAACCCACAAACTTTGAATCCAATTGCGAGAAAGAGAAAGAACCACAAGTGCAAGCCCCATATCGACCAAATAACTGAATTTCGGAAGTGTGTACTAACCCGCATGCGTATCTAACAGGAAGAGTAAGGTAAACTCGTTAGAATTGTGTACAGCTATTGAGGGATTGTGAGCCGGAAGATAGCTTAAGCAAAACCCACTGTTCAAATCACCGCCTTGTTCCCCTGTCCCAAATTAAAAGTAGAGAAAAAGATATTAAAAGTAGAGAAAGAGATATTAAAAGTAGAGCAAGAGATAAAATAAGTAATGGCCACAAAAGCAATAGAAAGACTGATGCACCTACAGGAACCCGCAGCGACCAATAGGGCAGAGCAATGCCCCATACGGGAGGAAGAGTCAAGGAAATACTTAAAGGAGAAAGGATGGCGCCTTTGATTGAATTTTTGTGCCAATGATGAGTCAGGCCCAGGAAAGATAGGACAAACTTGGTGGGAGAACCTAAGCGGGGTCCACAAGAAAAATGTAGGGAAAGTCAGAAGGCCGATGGCAATAGCGTCCTATTTGGCACAGTTGTGAGGCACAGAGGAGGTCGTGAAGATGCTCCGTAGGCAGTTAATTTTGAAGGAAGAAAAGAACGAGGGAAACAGTAACGAAAGCGAGAAGATAATTGAGCAACTCCGGGAACAGTGAACAGCTAAGAATGTAAAACGTGCACATCAATCTTGTCTAGTTCACCTTGGTAGCTTCCAGACCCAGTACGATAAAGCCTACCAAGATACACAGCGCGCAGTCCTGGTAAGAGAGGAAATAGAACAACAGGTCGCCCAGCTAACTAGCAAATGCGCAGATTTAAAAACAGCTTTGAGAGCGCTACATAGCTTCACTGAGGAACAGAGGCAGAGTACCGTTGACCATGCGAAATGCCGACAGAAGATAGAAAAGTTACAGTCGCTACTCTCAGTACAGAATGGCTTCAGGGACACTTTCGGGCAGGATTTAGATGTGGAAGATGCTCCCGATTGGCACGAATTAAACAAAAGCGCCCAAAGATACATAGAGGACACGGGAAATGAAACTCGAGCCCCCCACGCTGAGGTACGATCAATTTGACTGGAGACGAAGTTGAGTCCAAACTGAGGTTTTATTAGTATCAGATGTGTATCAGAGGCCAAGCATATTTATACCCCGCCTCCTGGGCGGAGCTAGCATGCAGGGGCCACAGGTGAACCTGTAGTGCAGGTTCTACCGTACAACCTCTAATATCAGAACACAGTAGTTTACCACATTCACCCCCTGTTAAAATTGAGTCCGGCTGGGGTGGTGGACAACTATATACAATTAGAAATTTTAATATTTACAGAGCAGCAAAAAAAAATGTCTCTTGGCATCCGGCGGGCCGGTCAGAGGTTCAGCCGGTCCGGTGCCTTGATGGTTCTTTGAGATCGGCGAAGTGGTGACGGCGATGTGGGCGCGGTCGTGGTCGAAGTTGACTCCGGGAGCGTGCCAAAATCCTCTTCATTGACGGGCGCGGGCAGGGGGAGGACGGACGGTCCTAGGGGAGGTGATGGGAGCGGCGGGGGAGGGGAGGGTGGCGCCGGGGGCGCCGGGGGTGGTGTGGGGGTGGAACCTGCTGGTGCCAGGTCCCTGAGGGAGATGGTATCCTGGCGGCCATTGGGGAACGCCACGTAGGCGTACTGAGGGTTTGCGTGGAACAAGTGTACCCTCTCCACCAATGGATCTGCCTTGTGGAACCGTACATGTTTACGGAGAAGCACGGTTCCCAGGGCTGAAAGCCAAGTTGGGAGCGATACTCCGGATGTGGACTTCCTGGGGAAGGCAAAAAGACGTTAATGTGGTGTGCTGTTAGTGGCAGTGCAGAGTAATGAGCGAAAGGAATGTAGTGCATCAGGGAGGACCTCTTGTCAGCGGGAGGCCAGGAGATTCCTGGACCGCAGGGCCAGCTGGACGGCCCTCCATACCATCCCATTCTCCCTTTCTACCTGTCCGTTTCCCCGGGGGTTGTAGCTCATCGTTCTGCTGGAGGCGATACCCCTGCTGTGCAGGAACTGACGTAGCTCATCGCTCATGAATGAGGATCCCCTGTCACTGTGGATGTAGGCGGGGAAGCCGAACAGAGTGAAGATAGAATTAAGGGCTTTAATCACGGTGGCAGGCGTCATGTCGGGGCCTGGGATGGTGAAGGGAAACTGGGCGTATTCATCGATCACACTGAGGAAATATGTGTGTCGAACGGAGGAGGGGGAGGGAGCCTTTGAAATCCACGCTGAGGCGTTCAAAGGGGCGGGAGGCCTTCACCAGGCGCACGCGGTCCGGCCGGTAGAAGTGCGGCTTGCACTCCACACAGACCTGGCAGTCCCTGGTGACTGTCCTTACTTCCTCGATGGAGTAGGGCAAATTTTGTGCCTTAATGAAATGGTACAACCGAGTGACCCCTGGGTGACAAAGGCTGTCGTGCAGGGTACGGAGTTGGTCTATTTGTGCGCTGGCACATGTACCTCGGGATAGGGCGTTTGGGGACTCGTTGAGTTTGCCAGGGCGATACTTAATCTCGTAATTATAGGTGGAGAGCTCGATCCTCCACTGCAAGATTTTATCATTTTTGATCGTGCCCTGCTGTGTGTTGTTGAACATGAAGGCTACCGACCGTTGGTCTGAGAAGAGTAAATCTCCTGCCGGCCAGGTAATGCCTCCAATGTCGCACAGCCTCAATGATAGCCTGGGCCTCTTTTTCGACGGATGAGTGCCGAATTTCAGAGGCATGGAGGGTGCGGGAAAAGAATGCCACGGGCCTGCCTGCCTGATTGAGGGTGGTGGCAAGGGCGACGTCTGACGCGTCGCTTTCTACTTGGAAGGGAAGTGTTTCGTCTACGGTGTGCATTCCAGCTTTGGCAATATCAGCTCTGATCCGGGCGAAGGCTTGTTGTGCCTCGGCCGTCAGGGGGAAGTGAGTGGACTGTATGAGTGGGCGGGCCTTGTCCGCATAGTTTGGGACCCACTGCGTGTAATTTGAGAAGAACCCCAGGCAATGTTTGAGGGCCTTGGGGCAGTGGGGAAGGGGGAGCTCCATGAGGGGGCGCATGCGGCGGGATCAGGCCCCAGAACTCTGTTCTGGACCACATAGCCGAGGATGGCGAAGCGGTTTGTGCGGAACACACACTTCTTGTTATACGTGAGGTTGAGGAGAGTGGCGGTGCGGAGAAATTTAGCGAGGTTGGCGTCGTGGTCTAGACACGAGAAACAGCACACCAGAGCACAGGCACCACGATGTTGTTACATTTGTGGCCACATGGGACATTACGCCCGCGGTTGCCGACAAACCCCCCCGAAACAGCACCGATACCAACAAACAAACCCCACACCTAGGAACAATGTTCGGCCCATGCATAATGTTAGCGCCCGTTCAGATGATTTAGGGTTTAATTCCACAGGTTTGACGGTGTTCAGACTCCCTAACTTGGATCTGTGACACACGCTGGGACAAATCATGCAGACCAGTATGATTCTGGTCAAACGCACCAAGGCAGGGTCAAACGCACCAAGACCCACACATTTCTGGCCGATAATGTCCAATATGCAGGACCCCACATGAGTGCCAGATCACAGCAGCCCAACACCACACAGGACCCTTTATCCCAAAGTCACGACACCCACGGGCACGCAGTAAGACACAGGATTCCCAAACCACAGGGGATACTTTAAAAATTTATGTGGACGGTTCCTCCACAATCGAAAATGGAGTTAGAATTACTGGTTGTGGAATTTACGTGGAAGACGCGCAGGGACGCCCGCTAGAAGAGATCTCTTTAAAATTGCCAGGCCACCTAGGTTCACAAGCAGCAGAACTCACAGCCGTAGCCTATGTAATTCAGCACCCCGACTCTTTTCCAACCCCCACAGACATACACTCGGACAGCCTGTATATGTGCAACAGCTTAACATAATTCCTGCCCCTGTGGGAATCTCAAGGTTTTGTTTCAGCCGATGGAAAATCCCTACCCTCTGCCCCGTTGTTAAAGCACCTTCTCAAGACAGCCTCAGATCGCACAAACGGTATCGTTAAAGTAAGAAGCCATCATCGCTCCTCCCCACCCGGTCATGTAAAGACAGACACCTTAGCCGAAACAGGACCACGCCATGGTCACTTCTGGCAGCCACCCGAAAGAACTGATACACTCAGTCCAGGTTTCCCAGACCAATATTGAGGATCTATCTCAAGCCCAAAAAGCAGACGACACCCTCAAACAGGGTTTAGATGGCAACTTCCCAGCCCCCTATGATAAATGGAAGGACGCACTGACTGTACAGGATGGCATAGTTTTAAAAAACAGGATTTACATGGTCCCCACCCAGGACAGAAACCAGCTCATTTACCAATTTCATGACGGACACGGACATCAGGGGATAGACAATACCATTGCCCATTTAAGACCTTTGTGTCGGTGGCCCGATTTAAAAAGCGATGTAATCCATTACGTCGAGAATTGCCTTATCTGTGCTCAGAACAATCCCGAACGTTGCTCAAAGAAAGGACAATTACGTCACACCCGACCAGTAAATGGCCCTTGGACAAACTTGCAAATCGATTACATTGGCCCCCTTCCCCCTTGCAGAAACGGTTTCAAGTACGTGCTGGTTGTAATCGACACCTTTACTAAATGGGTAGAAGCACTTCCCTCACGGACAAACACAGCAAAGGCCACCGCTAAGATTTTGACTCAACAGATATTCACACGCTCGGGTCTCCCTCGCAGCATTGAGTCAGATCAAGGTTCCCACTTCACCGGCAGAGTCATGCAAAATGTTTTAACAATTTTGGGGATCAGGCAGAAATTCCATGCACGCATCACCCCCAATCCAGCGGCATTGTCGAGAGAATTAATCAAACTTTAAAAGTGACCATTAGGAAGATGGTGCAACAGAACAATACCACGTGGGACACAGTCCTCCCATTTGCTCTCTACTCTCGCTTTGATTGTGGTATAAAGAATGTATTTTGCCACGTTCCGTACGCTCACCCCTTCTTTCCATTACCTCCCGCGACCCCCTGGTCGCTCCCCACATGCTATTTACGCATCTGACACAATTGGTTGCTAATCACTGCTGCTATACACACTACTACATGCGAACTACCTCTGAGCCCTGGGATGAAACTCTATAAAACTGGCTGTCCTGAAATTCGGCTGGTTAAGATAAGCCTCAACCACCATTAGTTGCAAGTAAAGAAAAGACTGGTCAAAGAAATTGTCCGACCACTCCCCGCACCGACCACAAGCTGCGAGTCTCTGTATTTTTTAAAAACCATTTCGCATTCTTGTCTCTCCAAAATGGTATTTTGAAAAAAAAAATGAGGGAGTCACACATGGTGATAATCATAATGGGTAATTGAAGTAAGGAGAGAAAGACAAATAAAATGAGATATTAACCAAAGGAAATAACAGATACTATGCTTGCAGCCCCAGGATTACATGAAAAACTGAAGACACAGGATGAAGCAAGGACTGCTGACATGCGTTTGGATCATCGCTGGACTTCTGCAACTGCGGCACAACGGACCTTTGTAACAAACACTACACCAGCGCCGAACACTACCACACAACAGGCCACCACTCGCCCGGACACTACACCAGACATAAAGACAGACATTGAAACCCCCACCTGTTGACATGCATTTGGATCATCGCTGGACTTCTGCAACTGCGCGTGCAACGGACTGTTTTAACAAACCCCACACCAGCCCCGAACACTACCACACAACAGGCCACCACCAGCCCAGACACTACACCACACATAAAGACAGACATCGAAACCCTCACCTGGTGCGAAAACATTGCCAAATGGAACCTCCTTTCATACACAGTAGAGGCCCTTCTAGTCATTGCAATAATCTACAGTGTCATTCAGACACTCTGACTCCGTAAATGGCGAGCAAAACTCTCCCGCTCCCTGATATATACAGTCCGAGCCCCCTTCTTTGGAATTCAACAAAATTGAACTCATGTAACAATCGCTGCTAAGAATAAAACATGTATCTCATTAACTTTATTAGGATTAAGTAGAAATGTGATGCTGTTGTTTTAAATTTTGTACTGTATATAAGTTCTTTGATATTCACCAGCAGCTTGAGAGTAGCTGAGATAGTGTTAGCTGGGGGTCAACTGTGTGGATAAATTAAATGTTTTATAGTGACCTAAATTATAGTGACCATTAGAGATTAATTAATTTATGAATGCATTAACGAAATATTAGGTAAATGTCCCAAACCAGAGTAGAACCTTGCCTTGACCAAGGGTGACCGGTCCACCAAGGATGAACAGGAACCATACTTCGCGTTCAGGATCAAGAGGACGGGATGTAGCCATCTAAGGTGGCCACCTGCAAAGGACCATGGGAATTATGGCCAACCCAGGACTCAGACAGATACAGAGCCTATGTGTATCTGAAACACAAGTAACCAGGCCTGATCGAAACCCCTGCTTTGCATTTCAATGGCCCATTTTCCCAGGAGAATTGAACTCCAATCAAGCAACCGGTACAGCCACAGACTGATCGGTGCCACTCCCTTTACTCAGAAAGCGCAACTGCCAAGGGCAATGATCGCTAAGGACCCGCCCAGCCACCAAGGCACCCGCCCCTTGATTGGCCGACATCGAAGACAGTGATCAGAGCCCTGTCGAACTATTGTGTCCAAGGTTAAGGACCGCCCAAAGAGCGCAAAATCCCAGAGGGATAAAAGAGGACACAGTCATGTGTTCTGTCTCTTTTGGATCCTGCCTGTGCCAGCCCAAATGTAGCAGGAACAGCCAGCCAAATTCAAGACCAACGTTCGCTACTTGACGGCTGAGCCCAGCAGAGACAGAGCCACGTTCTTTCAACCAGCCAAGTGAAATCCAGCTAAAGGCCTTATCCATTTGCACAGTGCCGGTCGCCCTGAAGTTAAGTATAGGTTATTGTAGCTGATAGGTGTAGTTTAACTCGTAGTAGATATTGTGTTTGTATGTCGAGGTTATTCTTGTGTCTGTAAATAAACCATCTTTTGAACTAACTGGTTGTGTGGTCATTTGATCGATATAAGGGAAGGCTTGTGGTTCACCAACATCATTAATATTAGCAACAGTATTGGCAACGCTGTTGGGATTGAAAACAGGCAGCAGTGCTCCCTAGAGAGACGGAGGCTGAGGGGCGACCTGATAGAAGTTTATAAACTTATTAGGGGTCTAGATAGGGTGAACAGTTGGAGGCTTTTTCCCAGGGCGGAAATGACAATTACAAGGGGGCACAAGTTCAAAGTGAGGGGGGAAATGATCAGTGGAGATGTACAGGGCAAGATTTTTTACACAGCGGGTGGTGGTGGCCTGGAATGCACTGCCAAGTGAGATGGTTGAGGCAGATACGTTAGCGACCTTTAAGACTTATCTGGATAGGCACATGGACAGACGGGTTATAGAAGGATACAGGTGGTTGGTCTAGATAGGACACGTGATCGCAAAGGCTTGGAGGGCCGAAGGGCCTGTTCCTGTGCTGTATTGTTCTTTGTTCTATGTTCTTTGTTCTGATGTGGAATTCCAAAAGGACGTTCAGAAACAAACGGCTTTCTAAAACAAAGACTCCCAGCTTAACGCTGGGTGGCTGTCTCAAATTCAAAATTTTCACAGCTTCTGTGGCATGGTGGCACAGTGGTTAGCATTGCTGCCTCACAGCGCCAGGGACGCTGGTTCAATTCTGGCTTTGGGTGACGGCCTGTGTGGAGGTTGTACTTTCTCCCGTCTCTGCGTGGGTTTCCTCCGGGTGCTCCGATTTCCTCCCACAGTTCAAAGATGCGCAGGTTAGGTGGAATGGCCATGCTAAATTGCTCCTTACTGTCCGAGGATGTGAGGGTTAGATGGGGTTATGGGGATAGAGTGGGCCTAGGTAAGTTGCCTCTTTCTGCACTGCAGAAATTCAATGGTTCTCAGCATCCAACACAAATGAGCTGGTCTTCATGGCTTTCCCCCAGAGCCTTCTCAACACAGGTAAACATTATTTTACTTAAATATCCTTTTTCCCCTTTCACCTTCAGTTCCAAATATCATGAACACCTGTTTGAACTTAACTTCTCCAAATATAAAAATCATTCATGTTTTGTATTTTGCCTCTACTTTCAGGTCAATAAAATTGAATATACCTTCCCCTGTTTATTCATGGAAACCCTGTAAGATGTGAATGTTCCTTGTCACTGTGATCTCTCTTTTCTACTGCTGAAAATCAAATATCCCAGTTAAACGTCCATGCTCATGGTGTGTTAAATCAGGTTAGTGAGATGCAGGGACAAGTCATCACAAGGAACTAAGATTAAGTGACAATAACTGACAGAAAGAAAGGAAGAATTGGTAGCTTAATATTCCTGGCTAGAAGGTATTGAGGAAAGATAAGGAAGTATAAATAGGCAGTATTGTTGGAAGAAACTATTAACGTTCAGAAAAGGCATGGTGTAGTTCAGAGATCAAGGCCAGAATCTATATGGCTAGAATTGAGGAACAAAATAAGTTCAGTAACTCCACTACGTAACTATTAGGTGTCCGGAGCATATTTTTTCTCTATTTTCAGTTGTCTTAAACCGGTCTGTCCTGTCTCTTCCACACTCACTTTCAACATTAAGTGCAAGAATCTTTGTTTATCACTCAGACTAAGGCTAAGACTGCCGAAGCTCCTTCCCTCCCATGCCCTAGTCCATTGGGTCAGCATTGCTCTGATCCTCCCCCCGTCCTGGCCCTGAAATTGCATGTTTCTCCAGTTTCTATCCTATCTTTCTCTGTATTCACTCTGAGTTCACCTTTCTCATATGACTACCTCCTCTCTCATAAGAACATAAGAACTAGGAACAGGAGTAGGCCATCTGGCCCCTCGGACCTGCTCCGACATTCAATAAGATCATGGCTGATCTTTTTGTGGACTCAGCTCCACTTACCCGTCCGCTCACCGTAACCTTTTATTCCTTTACTGTTCAAAAATCTATCTACCTTTGCCTTAAAAACATTGAATGAGGTAGCCTCAACTGCTCCACTGGGCAGGAAATTCAACAAATTCATGACCCTTTGGGTGAAGATGTTCCTCCTTAACTAAGTCCTAAATCTGCTCCCCCTTATTTTGAGGCTATGCCCCCTAGCTCTAGTTTCACAGGTCAGGGGAAACAACTTCCCTGTTTCTATCTTAACTATTCCCTTCATAATTTTATATGTTTCTGTAAAATCCCCCCTTATTCTTTCAAATTCCAATGAGTATAGTCCCAGTCTACTTAGTCTCATCAACCTAGTGAATTTCCTCTGCACATCCTCCAGTGCCAGTATATCCTTTCTCAAGTAAGGAGACCAAAACTGTACAGAGTACTCCCGGTCTGGCCTGACCAGCACCCTATACAGCTGCAACATAACCTCCCTGCTTTTAAATTCCATCCCTCTAGCAATGAAGGACAAATTCCATTTGCCTTCTTATTTAATTGCTGCACCTGCATGTGGTGATATGACTGTAGATAATATGACATGTACTCAGCAGTGTGACATCCCACCAGCAGGTGGCATCAGATGACATCTGGCGACCAGCAGAAGGTTGTAAGGCGTACATGAGGACAGTCGCACATTAGGGTAGTTCCAGGAGAGTCTAATATAATCAATGATAACTTGGTCTGTATCACATTCTGATTGTTACCTTACCACGTGTACATTAATAAATCTTCATTCTAGTTAAGTCATCAGCAGTTCTGTATAATCATTACAAGACAAGATAATAATTTAATAATAATCTTTATTGTCACAAGTAGGCTTACATGTTCACTGCAATGAAGTTACTGTGAAAAGCCCCTAGTCACCACATTCCGGCGCCTGTTCAGGTACACAGAGGGAGAATTCATCATATCCAAATTACTAACAGCATGCCTTTCTGGACTTTGGGAGGAAACTGGAGCACCCGGAAGAAACGCACACAGACACAGGGAGACGATGCAGACGCCACACAGACAGAGACCCAAGCCGGAAATCGAACCTGGGACTCTGGAGCTATGAAGCAACAGTGCTAACCACTGTGCTACCATGCCGCCCAGATCATGGGACACAAACTGCAAACCAACCTTTTGCGATTCATGCACAAGAACACAGCAGAATGCTGCATTTTTTTACCATCTCAGTCCACTTCCCACTTATCGCCTGACCACCAAACTTCTGTTCAAGGGTTGCCATTAAGGAGGATGGTGGGCAGGGTTGAGGGGGGTAGTGAGTGACGGGGCGGGGGTTGGCGAGGTTGGTGGAGGTGGCATGGACTCCTTGGCTCTGCTGGAATAAAAGTCATGCCACACGTCAATGTGCCAGAAAAAGCTCCCCCTCCCCAGTCGCCATGTTGTGGGATGGGTGCTAAATTAGCCGAGATTTGAACATCCAACTGTCAGTGGGAAGAAGTCCAAAACTGATGGAGCTGCAGCTCTAGCAGTCCAGACAGGGCCAGAGCTCTGTTGAGCGTGCTGTCAGGACGGCAAGATGAGAAAAAATGGGAGGGATGGCTGCCACAGAACAGTAGGTTCTGGATTTTTAGAATAGCGAGGCATTCAGGTGGCAGGGGGTGATTTCTTGTGGGGGCGGTGTGGGATTGCTACCAAATGAGGTGTCAATCATCTTCCTTCCTGCCCTTTTTCATCAAGGCCACAAAATAACAACCTACCCATGTCACCTGTGTTGTGGCATGGGATATGTATTATCCCTGTCAATAGGCTTGGTAACAAGCCTAATTGTCCTCTAATTATTCAGTGAAGTATGGTTGTCAGGCTTATGACTTCAGTCCCCACCCAACCAGCATATTATAGTTGTCAGCTCAGGAGTAGGTGTGACGGTGATGGGCTAGCCACCCAATGGGTTTTATGTGCCCCCCACTGCCCTCCTGCCCAACCCCACAAATGTGCCGGGGTGGGGTGGGGGAGCCTAAAATCAATTGTCATAACTCCATTGAATTCTGACATCGTTAATGATTCTCTCTCCTCAGGATTTGTCACTCTCCACCTTCAAATCTACTGTCATCAGCTTTGTCCTTTAAAAATCACCACTTGATCACTCTGTTCTGTCAAATACTGCCCCTCTTTCTGGGCTCAACACTTTAGGAAGGATGTCAAGGCTTCAGCTAGGGTACAGGGAGATTTACGAGACTGGTACCAGAGATAAGTTACTTCTGTTCTTCATGGAGGCCCCACCTTCTCAATCTTGCCCCTCGCCTGAGGTTTGGTGATCCTCAGGTTAATCACCACCAGTCAGCTCTCCCCCTCAAAGGGGAAAGCAGCCCATGGTCATCTGGGACAATGGCGACTTTACCTTTACTTCTGTTATGGGGTGACACTGGAGATGCTGGGTTGTTCTGCCTTGGCAGAGGGCATTAAGAGAAGACTTGGTCGGGGTGTTTGAAATCATGAAAAATGTTGACACAGTAAATTAAGAAAAATAATTTCCTGCGGCAGCACGTTCGGTAAACAGAGGGCAATGATTTAAGGTGCTTTCTAAAGTACCAGCGGTGACATGAGGCCAGATTGTTTTTACATTGCTAAGCCTTCTCCCTCACTGTCAGCAAAATTAAAGAGCTGGTCATTGACTTCTGAAAGCAAAGCACTGTACACACCCCTGTCTGCATCAATGGAGATGGTTGGCAGCTTTAGATTCTTAGGTGTACACATCACCAACAGTCTGTCCTGGTTCACCCATGTTGATGCTACGACCAAGAAAGCACAACAGCACCTTTACTTCCTCAGGAAATTAAAGAAATTTGGAATGTCCACACTGACTCTTACCAACTTTTACAGGTACACCATAGAAAACATCCTATCTGGCTGCATCACAGCCTGGTCTGGCAACTGCTCGGCCCAAGACCGCAAGGAACTACTGAGAGTTGTGAACATCGCCCAGTCCATCACACGAACCCGCCTCCCATCCATTGACTCTACCTACACCTCCCTCTGCCTTGCGAAAACAGGCAGCATAATCAAAGATCCCTCCCAACCGGCTTACTCACTTTTCCTTCTTATGATCTGGAGTACTCTGCCTGAAAGGGTGGAGAAAGCAGACTCAATAGTAGCATTCATAAGAAAACTGGGTAAATATTTGAAGGGAAAGTTGGAAAGAGCAAGGGCCAGAATGGGCATGATGGGCTGAATTGTCTCCTTCTGCACTATGATTTTATGATTCTAGGAAAATGTAATGATTTAAGCAAGATCTGAAATGTTAAAAGAGATAACAACATAGGAGAACAGTGAATATGAGTAATTTACTGGAGGAATGCGTGAACTTTCAGTTCAAGGGAAATAAGTCTCTGGAGATACAATAAAAAGCTGGATACATTCAAAAGAGTAAAAGGACTTGGTCTGGAAAGTAATAGATTTGGTAAGAATACATGCAAGTTCCACATTGTTTTTTTACTTTAATTTAAAGACCTTGAGCTATATGTGCATTCACTTCGCCACAGAATAAATGCAAAACAACTTTGAGGTACTTCAATCTTGTATGGCAGCTTCAGTTAGGTCTCACAAAGTGTTATGTTCCTCGTGTTGCAAAGGGAGTCCTTTGATAACTTCAGATTGCCTTTTTTATCTTCCAGATCATTGCAAAGTCACTGGAGTAGAGAAACAGCATTAAAAGTAGTACAAACATCTCATCCAATTTACTGAGTTTTCCATTCAGCGATGAGCGGTTCATCTAATTACTGATGACTTACGAAGCAAACAGTCATCGCTCAATGGCATTCATCTTGTAATTATCAACGGATTCAAATTATAAACTTTCCAGGCCAGGTTGTATCTCACTCCACTTACCTGGAATGGGGCACCAGTGGCCCTTAAATCTCAGTACGGTACTCAGCACTCCAATACTGTTCCATTCTTATCTATTTAAATACTACTTGTTATGGACAGCGGAAATATGTGAAATAATTTTCCTGCCTTCCCATCTCCTGACTAACCACAACAAGGGAAGTCTTAAAGAACCAAATGTTTTAACCCTTCAGTGACTATGACTTTCAAGAATAGATGCAAGACAGGCTTTCTCGCAGGCCAAAATTAAAAGAATAAACGTTTATTCACTCAAAACCCCAAAAGTAAACATGTCACCCATTTACCATTCAAACAAGATCTGCACGCACAAGGAAAGATGCTTACAAAAGATATAGCAGACAATTAGATTTCCAAAAGAGTCCATAAAGTCAATCAGTTGTCAAAATGGTTAGAAGCAAATTACTGCGGATGTTGGAATCTGAAACCAAAAAGAAAATGCTGGAAAATCTCAGCAGGTCTGGCAGCATCTGTAGGGAGAGAAAAGAGCTCATGTTCCGAGTTCAGATGCTTTGACAAAGGGTCACCTGGACTCAAAACGTTAGCTCTTTTCTCTCCCTACAGATGCTGCGAGATTTTCCAACATTTTCTTTTTGGGCTCAAGATGGTTAGGACGGCATGGTGGCACAGTGGTTAGCACTGCTGCATCATGGCGCCAAGGACCCAAGTTCGATACTGGCCCGGGGTCACTATCCATGTGAAGTTTGCACATTCTCCTTGTGTCTCTGTTTGTCTCACCCCCACAACCCAAAGATGTGCAGGGTAGATGGATTGGTCACGATAAATTGCCTCTTAATTGGGAAAAAAAAATTGAAAAAAGTTCTCTAGATGGTCTTTAAAAATGTTGCAGACCTGAGGATCACAGAATCCCTTGAGTGCAGAAGGAGGCCATTTGGCACATCGGGTGTGCACTGGCCCTCTGAAAGAGCATCTAGGCCCATTTCCCTACCCTATCCCCACAACCCCACCTAACCTTTTGATATAAAGGGCCAATTTAGCTCAGCCAATCCACCTTATCTGCACATCTTGGACTGTGGGAGGAAACTGGAACATCCAGAGGAAACCCATGCAGCCACGGAGAGAACATACAAACTCCACACCGACAGTCACCCAAGGTCGTAATCAAACCCAGATCCCTAGCACTGTGAGGCAGCAGTGGTAACCACATTGTCACTGTGTTGCCCCTATTGTTTCACAGAAGATAATGGAGGTTGGAAGTTTCCAGTGATAAACTTGCAGTGGCTCACTCCATGCAACAGCAGGTTGTTGGCTTTTTCTGTCACAGTTGCAGAGTCCCTGTTGTGATGATATAATCTGCATGTAAAATAATAGCCCATTTTGCTGCTATAGGTGAAATTCTAAGCAGGGTTTTTCCTTTTTCCACTCCATGGTCTTCATTTACATTGACTGCCCTGGGCTGACAAGGTGATTCATACCTCAATGTCATGTGACCACAATATCAACATTAACGTTGTCCACACGAGAGGTTTTATGGACTAAGCAATTGTCACACAATTGATATACCCATTGCCATTCTGGTTAATAGTAGGCTTACATTAACACTGCAATGAAGTTACTGCGAAAAGCCCCTAGTCGCCACATTCTGGCACCTGTTCAGGTACAGAGGGAGAATTCAGAATGTCCAAATTACCTAACAGCACGTCTTTCGGGAGGACACCGGAGCATCCGGAGGAAACCAATGCAGACACAGGGAGAATATGCAGACTCCACACAGACAGTGACCCAAGCCGAGAATCGAACCTGGGACCCTGGCGCTGTGAAGCAACAGTGCTAACCACCATGCTACCGAGCCGCATTATGAATAGTCTTCAGGTATCTTTAGTTACATTTCCATCCCCATGGGACTGCCAACTTCACCAAGTATTGTCACTGAGTCATTTCAATTCAAATGGGGAAGGGCAGTCATCAGTACCTGGGGAACAGCGTATGCATTTTAACTGGGCTTCCACATACCCAGAAATAAGTCAGTTCCTGGGTATGCGTGTAGCACCATCGATCACACACAAGGCGAGACGTAGAGAACTTAAATTGAGGCTTTATTGAGCAGACTTGTTCAGACTTGTTCCCCAGCAGCTCAGTCACAGAATGCAGCTGCGGGGAGTAAACCGGGTTCTTATACCCCGCCTATCTGGGTGGAGCCCAGTAGGCGGCAGATCCAATCGGGACCCAGCATCTGTCCTCCAATAGCTCCTCGGCATTCATGGTGTACCGTATTACCCCTAATACATACCACCACAATGCTCAGAAAACTCAAAAGGTAACCTGACGCTGCGTGCAGTCTATTTTGTGTCAAAGTAAATTGTCCATCATCCGTTCTGTTTTTAAAATTAAATGTAAATGTAAATGCAAATGTAAATCGCTTATTGTCACAAGTAGGCTCCAAATGAAGTTACTGTGAAAAGCCCCTAGTCGCCACATTCCGGCGCCTGTTCGGGGAGGCTGTTACGGGAAATGTACATCTTTTTCATAAGTTCAGAAGCGTAGCATACTTCTCTCAGAAAAAGTTCACCCTCTACTCAAAAAATTAATGAACATTTTCATCTGCACCACATCTTGCATTGGGACCTCTGGATTCCATTCTGTGAGGTGGACAGTTTTTCATGCTCTTCCACTTGTCTTATGTACAAGCAGCCAATCTTTGCAAAAGGCACAACTACTTATATTTACATCGTCCTTTTAACATTAAAAAAACCCCAAGGCACTTCACAGGAGCATTGTAAAACAAAATACAGTTTTGAGCCACAAAAGGAGATGTTGAATGGAGTTTAATGTTCCCGATGCGGGTCATGTCCACTGGTTGGAGAAACTGATGGGAAATCTGTGCTGCTTCTTTGGGGTTGCCCCAAACAAATTATGTGGCAGTCATGCAATTAACTGCACAGCACGGGCGTTTCCTGGAATTTAAGACCCCAACAGCAGAAATCACAGCCGCCAAGAACTGCCTGCCAATCAGAAGCTGGCAGCTGTCCACTACTGGCAGCGCCACCAGTAGTAGTGGCTGCTTCTATATTTTAAGCAGTGTTTTATTGGAGGAAAGCAAGGTGAAGAGGTAGAAAGTTTCAAGAGGATATTTCCAAACTTGGGGCCTGGGCAACTGGATGTGCAGCCACCAAAGGTGGATGCCCCAAGAGGCCAGAATTAGAGATGCAAATATATCTTAAATGTTGTTTGGAGGAGATTACAGAGATAGAGAGGAGCAAGACCAAGTAAAAGTTTGAAAAGAAGGGTGAGAATTTTAAAATCAGGATGTTGCTGGGCTGGAAGTTAGCATTGGTGAGCAAACGTAGGGGGTGATAGGGAAAAGAAAAGCAGAGGTTTGGATGACTTAAGGTCTACGAAGGGTAGATCATGGGAGACCAGTCAGAAATGCATTGAAATTGTCAAGCCTGGAGAAAATTAGGCTTTCAGCGACAGATGAGCTGAGACAGTGACAAAGTGGGCTGATGATATCAAGTTGCAATAGATGGTCTTAGTGATGATGGGAATATGGATGAAAGTTATCTCGGTCACACATAACACCAAGGTTACAAATAGACTGGCGTATTTGAAGCAGCACGGTAGGATAGTGGTTAGCACAATTGCTTCACAGCTCCAGGGTCCCAGGTTCGATTCCCGGCTTGGGTCACTGTCTGTGCGGAGTCTGCACGTTCTCCGCGTGGGTTTCCTCCGGGTGCTCCGGTTTCCTCCCACAGTCCAAAGACGTGCAGGTTAGGTGGATTGGCCATGCTAAATTGCCCGTAGTGTCCAAAAATTGCCCTTAGTGTTGGGTGGGGCTACTGGGTTATGGGGGCTGGGTGGAGATGTAGGCTTGGGTAGGGTGCTCTTTCCAAGAGCCAGTGCAGACTCGATGGGCCGAATGGCCTCCTTCTGCACTGTAAATTCTATGAAAATCACAGACTCTAGTCAGGGAGAGGGATAGAGCCGGTAGCTAGAATAAGGTTTTTGGAGTGGAGATCATAAACAATGGCTTCAGTCATTCCAGTGTTTAAATAGAGAAATATTTTGACGTTACGCTAACTGGGCTATAACTCCCTCATTTTCCTTTCCATTCTTTCTTAGATTGCAGAGGGATATTTAAAATTTTCAATCTGAAGGAGCAGTTCCTAAATAAAAAGAACTTTGGGAGATTATAGTGGGGTCAAGGATCCTGTCAGAGTTGGAGAAATTTAGCAATGTAACAGATTTTGTGCAACTGAGACACATGATTGATGTTGCCTGACCTGCTGAGTATTTCCAACATTTTCTTTTCTTCATTCAAATAATTAAATACTGACTTTCAAACTTTTCAATTCATGAAATGCTCACTTGGATATTTTTGTATTTATTATTAACACCTTAGTACATATTAAATGCTGACTTTTCACCGTTAGAATTTATTTAATTCCAATTTAAGATTAAGATTACATCATGAAATACATCATGAAATCACAGACCTAACCAAGACATCATTGAAGATGATGAAGCAACAGATTGGCCAACATGAGTCTTCAATCTTGTAATCCTTCACCTCAGCCTAGAGCCAACACTTCCTCCCATATTAAAGGCGTAAGAATCCATTTTAAACAGATATGTAATGATTACTGCAACACTTCATAACTGTGAGCCCCTATAGCAATAGAATTGGCGTAGTTTGTAGCACACTGTTTTTCCATTTGCTTGTCAACAGCACCAGTAGAATAATAAGTCATTGCATATTAATGTACATGTGGCATGAATTTACAAGGACAACAACTACTGATACATTCAAGCTGATACATAACTTGATGTTGGTGAGAGAAGGGGTAATTTTGACTTTGTGTCATAGTGTACAGTGGGTAATATAGAATTGGCAGCCTGTCTTACATCTCTCATGAGTTTTATTTCCCCTGAGGTAAGAGAGGCCCTTTTTCTCTTTGATGGTCTAACTTGTCTCCTCCATGGGGGGGTGGAGGTGTAGAGGTGTCATCACTGGACTAGTAATCCAGAGACCCAGGTAAATGCTCGGGGGTCCTAGGTTTGAATCCCACCAGGGCAGATGGTGGGATTTGGCGGAATTTTAATCCAAATCTGGAATTAAAAGTCTAATGTTGACCCTGAAACCATTGTCGGAAAAAAAACCTGGTTCATTTGGGAAGGGAAGGAAAGTTAACAGCCTTGTCTGGCCTACGTGTGACTCCAATGTGGTTGACTCTTGAATGCCCTCAGGGATGGGCAACAAATAATGTTGGCCCAGTCAACAACACCCACACCCCATGAATTCTTTTTTTTTAAATGCTACCATTACCAGCAAGCCAGGGATCAAGTCTGGTTCATTGAAGAGCGCAGGAGAGCATGCCAAGAGTAACGCCAGGCACACCTAAAAATGAGGTGTTGAACTGATTAAGCTACAACACAAGCCTACTTGTGCCAAACAGCATAAGCAGCAAATAATAGATTTCACAATGAACACTCTGCAGTCCTGCCACATCCAGCCATGAATGGTAGTGGACAATTAAACAACTCACTGGGGTTGGAGGCTCCACAAATACCCCCATCCTCAATGATGGAGGCGCCCAGAATAGCTGTGCAAAAGACTAGACTGAGGCATTCGAGTGAATGATCCATCGGTCTCCCCGGAGGTCTCCAGCATCACAGATGTCAGTCTCCAGCCAATACGATTCACTCCACTTGTCATCAACAAACGGCTGAAGGCTATGGGCAATAGTACTGAATATTTGTGCGCCGGAACTTGCCGCTGTTCCAGTGTAGCTACAACACTGGCATCCACCTGACAATGTGGAAAATTGGCCAGGTGTGTCCAGTACACAAGAAGCAGGACAAATGCAACCAGCCAATTACCACCCTATCAGTCTACTCTCTATCATCAGCAAAGTGATGGAAGGAGCCCTCAACAGCGCTATCAAATGGCACTTACTCAGTAATAACAGGCGCATGGATGCTCAGTTTGGATTCCGACAGGATCACTCAGCTCCTGACCTCAATGCAGTCTTGGTTCGAACATGGACAAAATAGTTGAATACTAGAGGTGAGGAGAGAGTGACTGCCCTTGACATCAAGATGGCATTTGACCGAATATGGCATCAAGGAGCCCTAGCTAAACTAGAGTCAATTGGAATCAGGAGGGAAACTCTCCATTGGTTGGAGTCATACATGGCACAAAGGAAGTTGGTTGTGGTAGTTAGAGGTCAATCATCTCAACTCCAGGGCATCACTGCAGGAGTTCCTCAGGGTAGTGTCCTAGGTCGAACCATCTTCAGCTGCTTCATCAATGACCTTTCTCCCATCAGAAGGTCAGAAGTGGGGATGTTTGCGAATGACTGCACAATGTTCAGCATCATTCGTGACTCCTCAGATAATGAAGCAGTCCATGACTAAATGCAGCAAGACCTGGACAATATCCAGGCTTGGGCTGACAAGTGGCAAGTTATATTCATGCCACACAAGTGCCAGGAAATAACCATCTCCTACAAGAGAGGAACTAACCACGGCCCCATGACATTCAATGGCATTGCCATCGCTGAATCTCCCACAATCAACATCCTGGGGGTTACCATTAATCAGAAACTGAACTGGACTTGCCATATTAATACTGTGGCTACCAGGGAAGGTCAAAGTCTAGGAATCTTCTGGCTAGTAACTCACTGCATAACCCCCAAAACCTATCCACCATCTACAGGCACAAGTCAGGACTGTAATGGAATACTCTCCACTTGCCTGGATAAGTGCAGCTTCAATGACACTCAAGAAGCTTGACACCATCCAGGACAAAGCAGTCCACTTAATATCACTGTGCTTTCCACAAACATTCAATCCCTCCACCACTGATGAACAGTGGGAGCCATGTGTACCATCTACAAGATGTACTGCAGGAACACGCCAAGGTTCCTTGGGCAGCACGGTAGCACAAGTGGATAGCACTGTAACTTCACAGCGCCAGGGTCCCAGGTTTGATTCCCCACTGTGTCAATGTCTGTGTGGAATCTTCACGTTCTCCCCGTGTCTGCATGGGTTTCCTCCTGGTGCTCCGGTTTCCTCCCACAGTCCAAAGACGTGCAGGTTAGGTGGATTGGCCATGATAAATTGCCCTTCATGATCAAAAAAAGGTTAGGAGGGGTATTGGGTTACGGGGATAGGGTGGAAGTGAGGGCTTAAGTGGGTCGGTGCAGACTCGATGGGCAAAATGGCCTCCTACTGCACTGTATGTTCTATGTTCTATGTTGATAGCAACCTCTAAATCCACAACCTCTACTATCTAGAAGGATAAGATCAGCAGGTACCTGGGAGCTGCACCACCTGGAGGTTCCTCTCCAAGTCACTCACCACCCCGACTTGGAAATATATCGCCGGTCCTTCACTGTCACTGGGTCAAAATCCTGGAACTCCCTCCTTCACAGCACTGTGGGTGTACATACATCGCAGGGACTGCAGCGGTTCAAGAAGACAACTCACCACCGCCTTCTGAAGGGCAACTAATGAATGAAAAAAATGAAAGGTAGGATTTTCCAGCCCCGTCCTCCACCAGGATAATACAGTTCAGCTGAATATCAATAGACTCCTGCTACCTGAGGTAAATGCTTCTCTTGTTGTGCCTGCAGTCTTGCATCTTCCTGTGCCCCCTGTAACAAGAAAAACAAGGAAACTGTTAAAATGTTGCATCAGTGTGCACTCATCTGCACTCACCCAGAGTGCGCTAATATTGAAAGTGTTACCCGAAATGACGGGGCCAAAGAAACCTGGCCGAAATTATGAACACTCAAAAGGGAAAAGTTGGTTTTCCGTCTTTGGAGTGTTAATGCCCAAACATTCCAGGTGTGTGCGTCCACACTGATGGGCTCAGATATATGCTTCCAAAGTGTTGTGCAGATTGGAGATAAAATTAAGAGAAGCAAAAGAAAGTCACCAATGAAAGATACATTGTGAATACCCAGATTGGATTCCAATGTCACCTGAGTGAAGATTTACCTCACAGGCCCTAATTCCCTCTGAGTGTCAATTACTCTGTCATTATCGTGACAGATTGATTATGATATATCGGATACTATTGTTAAATTAAAACTTATGCTTTCTGAATGCTGCGTATAATTTCCTGCATTTCCTGAGTAACTTTTTCAGTATTAGAAGATTCTGGGCAGTTTCCACTATTGACTGTTCTGGGATTTGAGCCGGGAACCCCAGGATATTGCTCGAAGTTTGTGATATACCAGTTCAGTGACCTACACCACTAGGTCACAGGAGGAACGTAAGATTTATCTCAGAATTCAAATGTAACCATCTATGAGTGCAGGTGAGTTCAATCTGGTGAAACAGTTTAATGGTTTCTTTGCTTTTCCTGTTGCAGGAAGCACCCAATCAAGATGCAAGAAGAGTGTAGGCACAACCTGGGAAACATTTGCCTCAGACAGCCAATCTTCTTTAACACCCACCTGTCCTCTCATTTCAACAACCAAATACCAAGAAACCAATGCTTACCAATCCATCACGACCTTCCAGCAACCTGCATCAGACACCCATGAAACAGAGATAATTCATAGAATTTACAGTGCAAAAGGAGATCATTCGGCCCATCGAGTCTCCACGGCCCTTGGAAAGAGCATCCCATCCAAGCCCACACCTCCATCCTATCCCTGTAGCCCAGTAACCCTACCCAACCTCCTTAAAAATTAAGAGCAATTTAGAATGGCCTAACCTGTGTGCTTTTACTATGTTACTCATCATTTGGGATGTTCAAATTGAACAGAAGGCAAGACAGATAGAACACTGCATGTTCATGAAATACAAAATCAAATTAAATGTCCTTTGAATGAAACATTCCTGAATAATGGGATGCTAATTGCATGGATGCTGCGCCGAAAAGGGGCATGCAGTTTTTCAGTCTTACTCACAAGCATTCTGATAATGGATTCAAATCCATAGCTTTCTAACTTCATGAGGTGATTCTGAGCCCCTAGGAACTTGGCAAATTGTTGCAATCTGAAAAGTGATTATAGCCTTCACAGATCCAAAAGGACAAGTCTGCGCTTTCATTCATCCTTCATGTCCTACACCAGTGGGGCTACCATACCGTCTGCAAGACGTGCGGCGGATATATGTCGTCTATAGCAAGGTCATGCATAAACAAGCAGCTTGGCTCATTCCCTGAGGGCCAAGTGCCTAATCATTACACTAGGCAGGTTTTCAGAGGATTTACAACTCCTGGGTAGATATTAGCATGTGCGCAGAAGAAGTTATATCGAGCAAAAACCCAAGCGGGGAAACAATTCTCATACAGAAATGTGAGCTTGATGACCACCATAAATGAAAACATTAATCAAAGATATGAAAGCAACAGACTGCATACCAAGAGCATTATGCAGCCGAGAATATAAAACTCAAACCAAATGATTGTAAATAGCAAAAACTCAATGCACAGAGCTACAAGATGGAAACACTGCATGGACCTTTACAAATTAATGAGAGTGAAGCAGCAAGATTTCCACCACAGCTGCTTTATTAGCTAATTAAAACAATTAAATTAAATTGGAAACTTTGAGGAGGGCTAAAACAGAAGGTGCAGATGAAATGAATACGGGGATATCAGGAAAAAAATCAGTAAGCGGCAGAAAACATAAAATAAAACAAATTATTAGAAGAACCATTAAGAATAAATGTAAAACTATGATCTGGATTGTGTTTACTTTTCTCCTTCCCACATGGAATCTATGATAATTAAGAAAACACACACTCAGTGATTAAGTATGATGTTTTAGGAGGAAGAATGTACAGGCAGATGAAATGGAATTAGCAAGTTGTACTTTGAGAAGGGATCTCGGAGTGCTGGCAGATTTGTCACATCAAGGTAATGTGGAGAGGCAATTAAAGTAGCAAAACGAATGCTGGAACATGTGACCAAAGCAGCAGAGTACGTGTTTGAGGATGTTATGCTAGGCAATGCAATGTATGAGTCAAACCACATTTGGAACGCTGTGCAGGGTGCAGATTGCAGTAATTCAAAAGAGACACGCATGCATTGTAAAAGATCCAGATAAAACAAACATCATTGGACACCAGTGTGAAGGGGATGGACAAATAATTAGGATTGTAACTTTTGATGGTGGTGGGAATGTGGGCGTAGCAGATTGGCAGCCATCATACTACATTGATAGAAAGGAAAACTGGGTGTATAACAGGCTGCTGATATCCCCACTATAGGTTTCTTGCCATCACTGAAAGATAAAATTAGTTTTATGAATTTTCAAGCAAAATGTTCAGAACAGTGCTGCTGATCGATTGAGGTATGTAAATTCTTAAATGACATGGATATATTTTTTAAAATGTATTCTTCCATGGGATGTGGTTGACAAGGCCCGAGCATTGGTTGGGCATCTCTAATTGCCCGTGAACTGAATGGCTTGCTCAGATATGTTAAACATAGAACATACAGTGCAGAAGGAGGCCATTCGGCCCATCAAGTCACCACCGACCCACTTAAGCCCTCACTTCCACCCTATCCCCGTAACCCAATAATCCCTCCTAACCTTTTTGGTCACAAAGGGCAATTTATCATGGCCAATCCATCTAACCTGCACATCTTTGAACTGTGGGAGGAAACCGGAGCACCCAGAGAAAACCCACGCAGACACGGGGAGAACAGGCAGACTCTGCACAGACAGTGACCCAGCGGGGAATCGAACCTGGGACCCTGGCGCTGTGAAGCCACAGTGCTATCCACTTGTGCTACCGTGCTGCCCCTAATAGAGAACATTATACAAAGAATCACATCAATATTGAAAAGGGTGAATATCAAAAGCACCTGAAACGATTGAAACTACTGCTGTAACGCTGATTCAATGTCACATGACTAAGAGATCTGATGGGGAAAGGAAGCATAACTTTGTGTAGAGTACAAAGATGGACATGGATCTGTAAATAGACAAGAATAGATCTTTCGGAATATAAGTCTATAGTAGCATTCTTCAGATAACAGGCAAATGTTAAAGAAACCCCATCTAGACCCCAAAATAAAATGTGGTGGCAGCTTGTGGTTTCTGACAACTGTTCATGTGCACTCTCTGAAACATGCTGCTGCGGACAAAGTCTAAAGATTGAGGGGCGTAATTCGCCCCAAAAATGACTTTGTCATTCTTGGCGAGTTTGGCGAAGTGTTTTGCTTTGGCTGCGTTGGCAAGATCGTGGCCAATATTCACCCGCACATAGTGTAACAAAAAAAACCTGCGTGAATCTCGACATGCCTGGTTTCCTCACCATCTGATTCGCCCAACTGGAGCCTCGGATATAATAATAATCTTTATTGTCACAAGTAGGCATACATTAACACTGCAATGAAGTTACTATGAAAAGCCCCTGCGAAAATCTACTCACCGCTAAAATGGGGGAGCTGCTTTTAAACGCTCCCTCAGCACTCACTCCCAGTCAAGACAGAAGGATGGCAGCATGGAGACGTGCTCCTCCCTTTGGGGATGCCGACCTGGCCAGGTTTCTCGACACCCTGTTCTGCCCAAGAGGGTCGGAGAACCAGCCTTAGGGGAAGCAATGCCGCCTGGGTAGTAGTGGCAGCTGCAGTGAGTGCAGGAAGCATGAGCAGGAGAGCCGCCGTCCAATGTAGGAAGATGGACTATCTCCAATGAAATGAGCTGCAAGGGTAAATTACCACCTCTCTCCTGGCAATAATCCCACCTGCCATCCTTCAATTTCCCAAACCCACACCCCGCAACCGCACCCCGCCCCACCCTCCAATCCATGGCTGCCACCTCGCACCCTTCCAACATCCGAGCAAATATCAAGTTTGTTCCTCAGAACCACCTGGCACAACCCATTCATGTCTAGCAGTGGTGACCACTTATGCCACCTTAATAGACCTGCTGACCTATCAAGCATACAGCACACAATGCCCTCTATTTATCCCCACAGGAGAAGATTGACCATAAGAAGAGGAAAAGGGCAAAGATGGGGGACAGGATTCCAGAGTCCTTACCGTCTAAGAGCAATGGACGTTGGAGATCGCGGGGTTGCCCAAGGAGAGAGCAGTGATCGACAGCGAGGCTGGCCTGCACCAGAGAATTGAGGATCCACTATCCCTTTATCCAGATGACCTTTCTCATAGAATCACAGAATTTACAGTGCAGAAAGAGGCCATTCGGCCTATCGAATCTGCACCGGCTCTTCGAAAGATCACCCTGCTTAAGCCCACACCTCCACTCTATCCCTGTAACCCAGTAACCCCTGCTAACCTTTTTTGGACACTAAGGGCAATTTTAGCATGGTCAATCCACCTAACCTGCACATCTTTGGACTGTGGGAGGAAACCGGAGCACCCGGAGGAAACCCACACAGACACGGGGAGAACGTGCAGACTCCGTATAGACAGTGACCCAAGTCGGGAATCGAACCATTGAATCTGTCCATGCCTTGAGTGGTGGTGTTCAAGGCGTTGCTTAGTCTGTGATGACCAGGCTGAGGGCCTTGACGTCATGTCCCAGTTTCTTTGGTACATGTCCCAGACACAGATGGACATTGCTGAGGCAGTCCAGAGTATAGCCAAGTCACTGAGGACAATCACTGAGGAAGTCAACACCATGGTGCAGACAATGGAGAGCCTCCAGAACTAGCAATGCCTGCTGCTTCAGAGGTTTCTGGCGCTCACTGCAGCTGTCCCTCCATCCCATGGACTCACCCAGGGCCCTCTTGGAACCCTCAAGGAGGAGGAAGCACTGGAGCCCATCCTGGGGCCTTCCACCAAGGTGACTAAGGCAGTCTCCAGTTCTTCTGAATCTCCCCCCGCCCCGCCCACACCACCTCCTGACACTGGCGCTTCTCAAGAACAGTGGCCAGAACAGGATGGCAAGGCAACGCCTGTGACACCGGTAAGTTAGCCAGGGCCCTCCAGCTCTAGGTCCTCCAGTGGACGTTCACCAAAGGGGCTGGTTTAGCACAGAGCTAAATCGCTGGCTTTGAAAGCAGACCAAAGCAGGCCAGCAGCACGGTTCAATTCCCGTACCAGCCTCCCCAAACAGGCACCGGAATGTGGCGACTAGGGGCTTTTCACAGTAACTTCATTTGAAGCCTACTTGTGACAATAAGCAATTTTCATGTCATTCATTTCAAGACACCAAAGGCTACAGGGCACGGAAAGTGGCTGGCTACCTCCTGGGGACACACCTAGATGCAGAACTAGACCACGGAAGATCAATAAGAATGAGGAGCACTGAGTGGGCACTCCATCTTCCTCATGCTCTCCCTACACCCCCCCCCCCCCTTCCCCACAGTGATCCAAGATCAAAAGTCCCTGATACAGACTTCATAATAAGGATGGGTGTGTGCGCTGTTAGCAGATAGACAGGAATCAGGCTCAATGAGATTCCAAGGAATAGCAGAGCTTTCCTCACAGTGAATTATCATCATTCTCCTGCCTTGTATAGGTGTTGAGCTGATGGACACAGCCTCATACCAGGAGAATCAGGAAATGATGAGGATCTACCTGGTCCTTCTGGCACGTTGGACACTTGCTGCCACCTTGTCCTCCATCCTTCCGCTCCTGCTTGGGCACGTCCACCAACCCATCCTGGCCATCCTCCTACTCCTCAGGCGAGGCCACATGGTCTCAGCCTTCCGTACCAGCATCATCATTCATGACCTCAGCGGGTATCTCCTGTCTCCCATGAAACAACCCACTGGTCTGGGGTGCTCCTCGAAGTTGCCGGGGTCTCTGAGTGCCCCAGAATGTAGCTATCATGCACATTCCCAGGATAATGGGAACCTACGTGCATGATCCTCTTGTTTGGTCGCACACGGTCCAAATATTTAGGGAGTGGGATCACTTCCTTTTAATATTGGGCACTCCCTGATGCCCTGGTGCCCGAGTGCCATCAATGGCCCCTGGACTTGGGACATCCCAGTGATGCTGATGTGTCCTGCAGCCCAGCAGCTTGGTGGGCCTTGTCCAGGTCGAATGTGATATAATCAGATGCCCGGGCATACAGAGCATCTGTAACCTCCCAGATGTGATGCTGGGGACCTCCTGTAGCCATCTAAGATGGCCACTTGCAAAGGACCATGGGAATTATGGCCAACCCAGGACTCAGACAGATACAGAGCCTATGTGTATCTGAAATACAAGTAACCAGGCCTGATCGAAACCCCCGCTCGTTTGCATTTAATGGCCCATTTTCCCAGGACAATAGAACTACAATCAAGCAACCGGTACAGGCACAGACTGATCGGCGCCACTCCCTTTACTCAGAAAGCCCAACTGCCAAGGTCAATGACCGCTAAGGACCCGCCCAGCCACCAAGGCACCCGCCCCTTTATTGGCCGACATTGAAGACAGTGATCAGAGCCCTGTCGAACTATTGGGTCCAAGGATAAAGACCACCCTAAAGAGCGCAAAATCCCAGAGGAATAAAAGAGAGCACAGCCATGTGTTCTGTCTCTTTTGGATCCGGCCTGTGCCAACCCAATTGTAGCAGGAACAGCCAGCTAAGTTCAAGACCAACAATCGCTACCTGACAGATGAACCCAGCAGAGACGCAGCCGCTTTCTTCGAACCAGCCCAGTGAAATCCAGATAAAGGCCTTATCCATTTGCACAATGCCGGTCGCCCTGAAGTTAAGTATAGGTTATTGTAGCTGATAGATGTATTTAATCCGTAGGGCCAGGTTCCAGCAGCCTTTATTTCCGGGAGCGGGAGAGAGAGAGGGAGCCGGACCACAGCAAGTGCAGCTTGGGTTTAGGTAGGTGTTTAAACTTGCCCCCAGGTTCCAGCGGCCTTCATTTTTCGGAGCGGGAGAGAGAGACGGAGGCGGAGCACAGCGAGTGCAGCTTGGGATTCAGGTATGTGTTTAAACTTGCCCCCAGGTTCCAGCGGCCTTCATTTCCGGGAGCGGGAGAGAGAGAGGGAGACGGAGCACAGCGAGTGAAGCTTGGGATTCAGGTATGTGTTTAAACTTGCCCCCAGGTTCCAGCGGCCTTCATTTCCGGGAGCGGGAGAGAGAGAGGGAGACGGAGCACAGCGAGTGCAGCTTGGGATTCAGGTAGGTGTTTAAACTTGCCCCCAGGTTCCAGTGGCCTTCATTTTTCAGAGCGGGAGAGAGAGAGGGAGCCGGAGCGCAGCGAGTGCAGCTTGGGATTCAGGTACATATTTAAACTTGCCCCCAGGTTCCAGCGGCCTTCATTTCCGGGAGCGGCAGAGAGAGACGGAGCCGGAGTGCAGCTTGGGAATCAGGTAGGTGCTTAAGTGGTTCATTTTTACCTCTATTTAAGTTGGGCGGTTGCCAAACCCAAGACACTACACTTGTAGTGTCGCCCACCCTTCAACCTCCTCTAACCTAAGGGGGTGAGTGAATATCAGGTAAGCTTTTTCTTTTATCTGCAATTTATAGCTTCAGGTTTTCGGCGGGAGAAGTGGCCAGGGGTCTCTCGGGAAGGTAAGTTTACCCTTTAAAAACTTACCTTGCAGGAGAAGCAGCCTTCAGATTTTCGGCGGGAGCAATGGCCAGGGGTCTGTCGTGAAGGTAAGGAGCTGGGAGAAATTTAACTCTTCCTGGGTTGGTAAGAATTGTGATTGGTAAGTAAAATCCTTGGGCGCGATTCTCCAGTCCCACGCCGGTTGGGAGTATCACCTGGGCCGCCAAAATTTCCGGGGACGCCGGTCCGACGCCCTCCCGCAATTCTCCCAAGCGGCGGGAACGGTCCGGTCGGGTTTCGCGGGCCGCAGCCCGTAGAATCGCCGGAGACACCGAAAATGGCGATTCTCCAGCACCCCCGCTATTCTGAGGCCCGGATGGGCCGAGTGGCCAAAACGGCGGGTTCCCCACGGCGCCGTCCACACCTGGTTGCTGCAGTCATGAGCGGTGCGTGAACGCTGGGGGGGCGGCCTGTGGGGGGGGGGGGGGCGAGGGGGGATCCTGCACCGGGCTTCACCTGGAATGTGGGGTGACCTGCGATCGGTGCCCACCGATCGTCGGGCCGTCCTCTCCGAAGAAGGACCTCCTTCCTTCCGCTGCCCCGCAAGATCCGTCCCCCATCTTCTTGCGGGGCGGACTTAGAGAGGACGGCAACCACGCATGCACGGGTTGGCGCCGGTCAACCCGCGCATGCGCGGATGACGTCCGTTATGCGCGCCGGCCGCATTATCTATGCGGCGCCGCTTTTACACGGGCGACAAGGCCTGCCGTGTGTAGATGACGCGGCCCCCAATACTGGCCCATTGTCAGGGCCTGAATCGGTCGGGACCGGTGCCGTTCCGCGCCGTCGTGAACCTCAACGGCGTTCACGACGGCGAGGCCACTTTGGCGTGGGAGTGGAGAATCCCGCCCCTTATTCCTTTCACTTATTCATTATTTGATATTATATTTGTAATCAGTTAAGGTAAAGTGTAAAAATGGCAGGAGATCCCAGACCCGTTTTATGCGCCTCGTGCTCAATGTGGGAGTTCAGGGACGCGGCTGATGCTCCTGACTCCTTCATGTGCAGGAAGTGTGTCCAGCTGCAGCTCTGGTTAGACCCTCATGACGGCTCTGGAGCTGCGGATGGACTCACTGTGGAGCATCCGCGATGCTGAGGAGGTCGTGGATAGCACGTTCAGTGAGTTGGTCACACCGCAGATTAGGGTTGGTGAGGGAGACAGGGAATGGGTGACCCAAAGGCAGAGAAAGAGCAGGAAAGCAGTGCAGGTATCCCCTGCGGTCATCTCCCTCCAAAACAGGTATAACGTTTTGGATACTGTTGGGAGAGATGACTCACCAGGGGAAGGCAGTAGTAGCCAGGCTCATGGCACCGTGGCTGGCTCTGCTGCACAGAATGGAGGGGAAAAGACTGGCAGGGCTCTCGTCATCGGGGATTCAATCGTCAGGGGAGTAGACAGGCATTTCTGTGGTCGAAAAAGAGACTCCCAAATGGTATGTTGCCTCCTGGGTGCACGGGTCAGGGGTGTCTCAGATCGGCTGCAGGACATACTGAAGGGGGTGGGTGAACAGACAGTTCTCGTGGTGCATATAGGCACCAACGATAAAGGTAAAAAATGGGATGAGGTCCTACAATCAGAATTTAGGGAGTTAGGAGATAAGTTAAAAAGTAGGACCTCAATGGTAGTAATCTCAGGATTGTTACCATTGCCACGAGACAGTCAAAGTAGAAATTCAAGAATAATCAGAATGAATGCGTGGCTTGAGAGATGGTGCAGGAGGGAGGGATTCATAGTTTTGGGACATTGGAAGCGGTTCTGGGGGCGGTGGGACCATTACAAATCGGATGGTCTACACCTGGGCAGGACTGGAACCAATGTCCTAGGGGGTGCTTTTGCTAACACTGTTGGGGAGGTTTTAAACTAATGTGGCAGGGGGGTGAGAACCAGATTAGGAAGTTAGAGGTCAGTAAAGAGGCAGCAACTAAAGGCAGTAAGGTACTAGATAATAAACTCAATGTGACTAAGGGGAAGAGTAGACAGGGAAGAGATGATGAACGCAAAGGGACAGTGGTCTGAGGTGCATTTGTTTCAATGTGAGAAGTGTAGCAGGTAAGGCAGATGAACCTAGGATTAGTATTTGGGAATATGATGTTATTGGTATTTCGGAGACTTGGTTGAGGGAAGGGCAAGACTGGCAACTAAATATCCCAGGGTATAGCTGCTTCAGGAGGGATAGAGAGGGAGGTAAAAGGGGTGGAGGCATTACTGGTCAGAGATGATATCACAGCTATGATTAAGGAGGGCATGATGGAGGATTCGAGCACTGAGGCAATATGGGTAGAGCTAAGAAATAGGAAGGGTGCAGTAACATTGTTGGGACTCTCCTACAGGTCTCCCAAAAGCGAGCGTGAATTAGAGGTACAAATATGTAGACAGATTATAGGAAAATGTAGGAGCAATAGGGTGGTCGTGACGGGAGATTTTAACTTTCCCAGCATTGAATGGGACTTATGTAGTGTTGGAGACTTAGATGGAGCAGAATTTGTAAGGAGCATCCAGGAGAGTTTTTTAGAGCAGTATGTAAATAGTCCAACTCGGGAAGGGGCCATACTGGACCTGGTATTGGGGAATGATCCCGGACAGATGGTTGAAGTTTCAGTCGGTGATTACTTTGGGAATAGCGATCACAATTCTGTAAGTTTGAGAATAGTCATGGACAAAGACAAGAGTGGTCCTAAAGAAAGAGTGCTAAATTGGGGAAAGGCCAAGTATAACAAAAGTCGGCAGGAGCTAGGGAATGTGGATTGGGAGCAGCTCTTTAAGGGTAAATCCACATTTGAAATGTGGGAGTCTTTTAAGGAAAGGTTGATTAGAGTACAGGACAGACATGTCCCTGTGAAAATGAGGGTTAGAAATGGCAAGATTAGGGAACCATGGATGACGGGTGGAATTGTGAGACTAGCTAAGGTGAAAAATGAAGCATACATAAGATCTAAGCGACTTAAATCTGATGAAGCTTTGGAGGAATATCGGGAAAGTAGGACAAATCTCAAACACGCAATAAAAAGGGGTAAAAGGGGTCATGAAATATCTTTGGCTAACAGGGTTAACGAACATCCCAAAGCCTTTTATTCGTACATAAGGAGCAAGAGGGTAACTAGAGAAAGGATTGGCCCACTCAAAGACAAAAGAGGGAATTTATGCGTGGAGTCAGAGGAAATGGGTGAGATTCTTAATGAGTACTTTGCATCAGTATTCACCAAGGAGAGGGACATGACGGATGTTGAGGCTAAGGATGAATGTTTAAATACTCGAGGTCAAGTCGGCATAAGGAAGGGGGAGGTTTTGTGTATTCTAAAAGGCATTAAGGTGGACAAGTCCCCAGGTCCGGACGGGATCTATCCCAGATTACTGAGGGAAGCGAGGGAAGAAATAGCTGGGGCCTTAACAGATATCTTTGCAGCATCCTTGAGCACGGGTGAGGTCCCGGAGGACTGGAGAATTGCTAATGTTGTCCCTTTGTTTAAGAAGGGTAGCAGGGATAATCCAGGGAATTATAGACATGTGAGCTTGACGTCAGTGGTAGGCAAACTGTTGGAGAAGATACTGAGGGATAGGATCTATTCACATTTGGGAGAAAACAGACTTATCAGTGATAGGCAGCATGGTTTTGTGCAGGGAAGGTCATGTCTTACAAACCTAATAGAATTCTTTGAGGAAGTGACAAAGTTAATTGATGAGGGCAGGGCTGTTGATGTCATATACATGGACTTCAGTAAGGCGTTTGATAAAGTTTCCCATGGCAGGTTGATGGAAAAAGTGAAGTTGTATGGGGTTCAGGGTGTACTAGCTAGATGGATAAAGAACTGGCTGGGCAATAGGAGACAGAGAGTAGTGGTGGAAGGGAGTGTTTCAAAATGGAGAAAGGTGACTAGTGGTGTTCCACAGCGATCCGTGCTCGGACCACTGTTGTTTGTGATATACATAAATGATCTGGACAAAGGTATAGGTGGCCTGATTAGCAAGTTTGCAGATGATACTAAGATTGGTGGAGTTGCAGATAGTGAGGAGGACTGTCAGAGAATACAGCAAAATATAAATAGATTGGAGAGTTGGGCAGAGAAATGGCAGATGGAGTTCAATCCAGGCAAATGCGAGGTGATGCATTTTGGAAGATCTAATTCAAGAGCGGACTATATGGTCAATGGAAGAGTCCTGGGGAAAATTGATGTACAGAGTGATCTGGGAGTTCAGGTCCATTGTACCCTGAAGGTGGCAACGCAGGTCGATAGAGTGGTCAAGAAGGCATACAGCATGCTTGCCTTCATCAGATGGGGTACTGAGTACAAGAGTCGGCAGGTCATGTTACAGCTGTATAGGACTTTGGTTCGGCCACATTTGGAATATTGCGTGCAATTCTAGTCGCCACATTACCAGAAGGATGTGGATGCTTTAGAGAGGGTGCAGAGGAAGTTCACCAGGATGTTGCCTGGTATGGAGGATGCTAGCTATGAAGAAAGGTTGAGTAGATTAGGATTGTTTTCATTGGAAAGACGGAGGTTGAGGGGGGACCTGATTGAGGTCTACAAAATTATGAGAGGTATGGACAGGGTGGACAGCAACAAGCTTTTTCCAAGAGTGGGGGTGTCAACTACAAGGGGTCACGATTTCAAGGTGAGAGGGGGAAAGTTTCAGGGAGCTGTGTGTGGAAAGTTTTTTACGCAGAGGGTGGTGGGTTCCTGGAACGCTTTGCCAGCGGAGGTTGTAGAGGCGGGCACGATAGCATCATTTCAGATGCATCTAGACAGATATATGAACGGGCGGGGAACAGAGGGAAATAGATCCTTGGAAAATTGATGGCAGGTTTAGATAAAGGATCTGGATCGGCGCAGGCTGGGAGGGCCAAAGGGCCTGTTCCTGTACTGTAATTTTCCTTGTTCTTTGTTCTTTAGATATTGTGTTTGCATGTCAAGATAACTCTTGCGTATGTAAATAAACCATCTTTTGAACTAACTAACTGGTTGTGTGGTCATTTGATCGATAAATGGGAACGCTTGTGGTTCACCAACAATATTAATAGAGCAACATTATTGACTAACTCTGACAGGACTCGATTAGAAGTGACTTTGTCACTCCGAGAGAACCCATAAACTTTAAATCCAATTGCAAGAAAGAGAAAGAACCACAAGTGCAAGTCCCATATCGACCAAATAACTAAATTTCGGAAGTGTGAACTAACCTGCATGCGTACCTAACAGGAAGAGTAAGGTAAACTCGTTAGAATTGTGCACAACTATCGAGGGATTATGAGCCAGAAGATAGCTTAAGCAAAACCCACTGTTCAAATCACCGCCTTATTCCCCTGTCCCAAATTAAAAGTAGAGAAAGAGACAAGAGAAGTAATGGCCACGAAAGCAATGGAAAGATTGATGAATCCACAACAAACCGATGTCGCAGCGACCAACAGAGCAGAGCAATGCCCCAAGAGTTAAGGAAATACGTAAAGGGGAAAGGATGGCCCCTTTGGTCGAATTCTTGTGCTAATGGTGAGTCAGGCCCAGGAAAGATAGGACAGACTTGGTGGGAGAACCTAAGCGAGGTCCACAAGAAAAATGTAAGGAAAGTCAGAAAGCCGATGGCAATAGTGTCCTGTTTGGCACAGTTGCAAGGCACAGAGGAGGTCGTGAAGGTCGTGAATTGAGAAGGAAGAAAGGAATGAGGGAAACAGTAACGAAAGCGAGAAGATAATTGAGCAACTCCGGGAACAGTTAGCAGCTAAGGATAAGGAAATGGCCGATGTAAAATGTGCACATCAATCTTGTCTCGTTCACCTTAGTAGCTTCCAGACCCAGTGTGATAAAGCCGACCAAGATACATAGCGCGTAGTCCTGGTAAGAGAGGAAACAGAACACGTCGCCCAGCTAACTGGCAAATGCACAGATTTAAAAGCAGCTTTGAGAGCGCTCCACAACTCGACTATGGAACAGAGGCAGAGTACCGTTGACCATGCTAAATGCCGACAGAAGATAGAAAAGTTACAGTCGCTACTCTCAGTACAGAATGGCTTCAGGCTCACTTTCGGGCAGGATTTAGATGAGGAAGATGCCACCGATTGGCAAGAGTTAAATGAAAGCGCCCAAAGATACGTAGAGGACACGGGAAATCAAAATTGAGCCCCCCACGCCCCAAAAAGAAAAGCACCCGCAGCACCGACTGTACAGGCAGCACACACCCTCACTCACAATTCGACCCCCAGGATGAGCCTGATATCATTTGCACCACCCCACTATCCATAACCTAATTAAGAGAAGCTTGCACGAAAATTAGTGCATTCCAGCCCACCGCAGACCCGCACAGCTTCTTTGAGAAGGTGCGGCAACAAAAAGTTATGTACAGCCCAGATGAGAGGGAGGAAGTAAAGCTCATAGTTATGAGCCTTAGCCAGTCCGTAAGGTCATCTTTGCCAGAACCCCAAAATGTAGCAGGAGGAACCCTATAAGAAATGAAAACAGCCATATTAGATGCCATCGGGTATAACAAAGGAGGTCCAGTTGAGGGTTTAAATCACTGCAGGCAAAAGAAGGGAGAGCATCCGACCGCATTTGCTGGTCGCCGATGGATTCATTTCATGGCAGTCTACGGACAATTCAACCGCGCACACCTAAATGAGAAGGACACCACTAAATGGTCCCGCACCTTAGTCTCGCATGCCACAGACGCAGATCAAAAGGCTTGTGTAAACTACGACCCCGCAGACCACACACACAATGAAGTTTGGGTATTGAAACGACTTTCTAGAGCTTGCGAACAAACCCAACACCGCCAGACAGAACAGGACGATATAGAAGCAAACATGCACCCACTTAGGACAAGCCAGGACCCAGCATGGATAAACAAGGGTAGACACGAGGGACAGCGCCCAGACCACAGGCACCACGAGGTTGTTATGATTGTAGCCACATGGGACATTAAGCCCGCGATTGCCAACAATACCCCCCAAACCAGCAACGATGCCAACAACCAAACCCCCCACTTAGGAACAATGTTAAGCCCAACCATAATGTTAGCGCTCATTCAGACGACTTAGTGTTTAATTAACTAGATTGACGGTGTTCGGACTCCCCAGCTTGGGTCTGTGACACACGCTGGGACAAATCAGGCAGACCAGTAGTAACAGGCAGAGTCCGGGGATATACAGTCGATTTCCCTTGGGACACAGGAGGATCCCGCACCGCTTTGAACTCCTCCACCAGGTTTCAACAGCACAAATGGCCAACCACAGGCACCATCGCCCTGAGTGGATTCACCGGCCACATACAGCAAGGATATATCACAGCTCCCGTACAGATAGGGAACATTAGCACCAAACACCCCTTCATTTTAGTTGAATTACCCCAAACCGCAGAGCACATTTTAGGCATTGATTTTATGAGCCGCCATAACTTTTGTTTGACCCAGTAAACATATGTGTCTGGCGAATTGCCAAAACAGCTAGGGCACCCGCTATGCTCACAGTAGGAGATTGTGAAAACACGATTTACTCAGGAGGGGACTATTGGTTTAAACCGCAAACAATTAGTGCAGACGAGACGATTAGAAAGGTCCTCATAAAACACAAAGCTTCATTCGCACAACACAAACACGACTGTGGGAAGATCCCAGGTACAATAAAGATTTTAGGTCCCGATCCAAAGCCGTAAAAGCAATATGGTTTCCCACAGCAAGCCGAGGATGAGATTTCGAAGGTTATTAACAGTTTGTTAGACCAAGGAGTTATTCGACCCGTAGCTTCCACAAATAATGCCCCAATTTGGCCCGTAAAAAAGCCCGATGTTTCATGGCGAATAATGATCGACTACCGAGAACTTAATAAGGTAACCCCTTTAGCAGCCCCCACTGTGGCCACGAGTCCCGAGACCATGCTCAAATCGGGAGTACAGGTTAATTATTTCACAGTGCTGGACATCAGCAATGGCTTTTGGTCCATCCCATTAGACAAGGCCTGCCAGTATAAATTTGTGTTTATGTTTCAAGGGCAGCAGTACACGTGGACATGCCTCCCACAAGGATACCATAACTCCCCTTCCATTTTCCACCGACAATTGGCCAACAGACTTTCTAAATTTTCCCACCCCAAATGCCTAATACAATGTGTAGACGATCTGCTCTTGCAAACAGACCCAAAAGAGGAACACGTAGAGCTCTTATCTGAATTACTAGGCCGATTGCAATCCATCGGATGTAAGGTAAACCCCCAAAATGCCCAGATTTTAAAGGAAAATGTTCTTTTTTAGTGACCATCATCACCCATGGGAAGAGAGAAATTGAGCAAAAACGAATCAAATCCATCGTCAAATTGCCCCTGCCCCAAAATGTCACTGCACTCCGGTCGATCCTAGGTTTGGTAGGATATTGCAGAAATCATATAGATGGTTTTGCCACCAAAGCAGCCCCACTCTCAGAGCTCCTTAAAAAGAACGCCCCATGGGAATGGTTTCCGCAGCACATAGACACCATTGATGATTTAAAATGCACCCTAGGCACAGCCCCCGCTTTACAAGTGCCAGACTGAGGCTTGCCGTTTGCCATAGAAGTAGCAACCAGCAACCGAACCCTATCAGCAGTGCTCCTGCAAAAACAACAAGATCACTTAGGACCCGTAGCCTATGCCTCAAGAGTATTAGACCCCGTAGAGCAACAATTCTCAGCCTGCGAACGGCACTTGCTTGCAGTCTTTTGGGCAGTACAGTACTTTGCGGACATCACAGGCCTCAACCCAGCCACGATCTTGACTGAGCACACCCCCACGCAACTATTACTAGACGGTAGATTAACGGACGGTTCAGTCAGACAAATCAGAGCAGCTCGCTGGGCACTACTGTTACAAGGCAGGGACATTACGGTCAAACGCACCAAGGCCCACACATTTATGGCCGATAATCTCCAATATGCAGGGACCCCACATGAGTGCCAGATCACAGTAGCCCAACACCACACAGGGCCCTTTATCTCAAAGTCACGACACCCATGAGCAGGCAGTAAGACACAGGATTCCCAAACCACAGGGGATACTTTAAACATTTATGCAGACAGTTCCTCCACAATCGAAAATGGAGTTAGAATTACTGGTTGTGGAATTTACGTGGAAGGCGCGCAGGGATGTCCACCAGAAGAGATCCCTTTAAAATTGCCCGGCCACCTAGGTTCACAAGCAGCAGAACTCGCAGCCATAGCCGATGTAATTCAGCACCCCGACTCTTTTCCAACCCCCGCAGACATACATTCGGACAGCCTGTATATGTGCAACAGCTTAACATAATTCCTGCCCCTCTGGAAATCTCAAGGTTTTGTTTCAGCTGATGGAAAATCCCTACCCTCTGCCCCATTGTTAAAGCACATTCTCAAGACAGCCTCAGATCGCACATACGGTATTATTAAAGCAAGAAGCCATCATCGTTCCTCCCCACCCGGTCATGTAAAGACAGACACCTTAGCTAAAGCAGGATCACGCCATGGTCACTTCTGGCAGCACCCTGAAAGTGAACCGATACACTCAGTCCAGGTTTCCCAGACCAATATTGAGGATCTATCTCAAGCCCAAAAAGCAGACGACACCCTCAAACAGGTTTTAGCCCCCTATGATAAATCGAAGGATGCACTGACTGTACAGGACGGCATAGTTTAAAAAAACGGAATTTACGTGGTCCCCACCCAGGACAGAAACCAGCTGATTTACCAATTTCATGACGGACACGGACATCAGGGGATAGACAATATCATTAACCATTTAAGACCTTTGTGTTGGTGGACGATTTAAAAAGCAATGTAACCCATTATGTCGAGAATTGCCTTATCTGTGCTCAGAACAATCCTGAACGTTACTCAAAGAAAGGACAATTACGTAACACCCGACCTGTGAATGGCCCTTGGACAAATTTGCAAATCGATTACGTTGGCCCCCTTCCCCCTTGCAGAAACGGTTTCAAGTACGTGCTGGTTGTAATCGACACCTTTACTAAATGGGTAGAAGCACTTCCCTCACGGACAAACACAGCAAAGGCCACCGCTAAGATTTTGACCCAACAGATATTCACACGCTGGGGTCTCCCCCATAGCATTGAGTCAGACCAAGGTTCCCACTTCACCGGCAGAGTCATGAAAAATGTTTTAACAATTTTGGGGATCAGGCAGAAATTTCATATCGAATATTACCCCCAATCCAGCGGCATTGTCAAGAGAATAAATCAAACGTTAAAAGAGACCATTAGGGAGATGATGCAACAGGACAATAGCACTTGGGAGACAGTCCTCCCATTTGCTCTCATGTTTATTTGGAACACCGTTTCCAGTTCAACAGGTTTCACCCCCCACACTCTCATGACCGGACGGCCCATGAAGGGTATTGAATATTTATTAGGCCTCGATCTGGCAAGCCCTACAGTAACCGCCCTAACCCATGAAAAAGCAGTCCAACAGGTTACAGATAACATTAAAGCAGCACAGCTCGCTGCAGCTGTCCGGCTAGGCACTAGAAAGAAGCAGAGTAAAACCTGCTTTGACAAAACCGTCCACCCCGTAGAATATATAGTCGGTCAGCAAGTAATGGTTTCACATTACAACCCCAGTTCTTTCCTCTCCCCCAAATTTGCAGGACACTATTCCATTTCCGACAAAGTGAGCCCCTCCGTGTACAAGATAATGTACCCCAATGGCAAAACTGGTTGGTTCCACATCAACCAACTCAAAGTCTGCAGATCACAATGTAGCCACTTCCACCATATCTCTCTGGCAATTGGAGACAATTATGCCCCGCCCATCGACAACCTAGTCCAACCCCTACGCCAACCCTCTCCCAGCCATGCCGGCATTTATGCCTTGTTCACGCCCACAGACCCGAACTCATCTCCGCCCACAGGTTTGGACTTTCACCTTGAACCTGACTCAGACGACAGCGAGAGTCTCCCGAATTTGATTACTATCCCTGAACACTGGCGCAATCTCCCAGCCACCAGTCACCCCAGCCCCCGGAACCACGACTTAGATATCTTTAACCCCCTATATACCCTCCCCCAGCCACTGTCACAGCCACCGCCCAACCACAGTAACTTGCCCTCCACTCCCACCGCCCCTACGCCTCATGACAAACAAGCCCCTCTTTGGCACCACGACAACTCTTGCAGACTAGTAAGGCACGACGATTCAGGCTATCCGACGGCCCACGCGGCCAAGGCACAGAAACGGCAGACACGAGTCTGGCAACCGGGAGATGGTGATGATTCAGATACTGACTCGCGTTTCCGTAATGCTTTTACAACACTGTTTGGTACAGAACCCTGAGGTGTCCAGATGATGAGAAAGAGACACCGCCTAAGTATTAAGGTGTCCAAGTTCTGATGGAGGCTGCTCGCCTTTTTGCTCCTTCTTTTTCCTACTACATGGTTTTAATTCATGTCGCCCGACACACAATTACCCTTCTGATTCGAGGGTTCTTTACCCAATGTCAGTTAAAGGCACAAGTTTGTCGAAAAACAGATCACTGTTCTCCCAGTCTTTAAGACAAGTTTCCACACGACTACAAACTCTTACCGTCCACCCATGTCACCCAGGTAGGGAGTAACGGCACTGAACCCCACCCTACCTGAGGACCCCAAATGCATCTGGTTAGTTAAGCTCGGGTAGTGGAGTAACGGCACTAACACCCGCCCTACCCGGGGATTGGACCCATTCTTATCCTGCAGCGGCCCACATGCACCTCATGTTCCCTTCACTTCATACGCTCCGGAATGGTTCTCTATACTCTGCACTGTCTTTGGCAGGCCTTAGTTTCACCTTCTCTACTCTCCCTTTGGTTGTGGTATAAAGATTTCATTTTGCCACGTTCCGTATGCTCACCCCTTCTTTACCTTCCACGACCCCCTGGTTGCTCCCCACCTGCTATTTACATGTATGACACAATTGGTTGCTATACACGCTGCTACACGTGAACTACCTCTGAACCCTGGGACGAAACTCTATAAAACTGGCTGCCCTGAAATTCAGCTGGTTAAGATAGACCTCAACCACCACTGGTTGCAAGTAAAGAACCACTCCCCGCATCGACCACAAGCTGCGAGAGTCTCTGTACTTTAATAATTTGCATTTCTTGTCTCTCAAAATGGTTTTTTTTTTTAAATGAGTGAATCATACATGGTGCCAATAATAACGGGTAATTGGAGTAAGGAGAGAAAAACTAATAAAATGAGATATTAACCAAAGATAATAACAGATACTATGCTTGCACCTCCAGGATTACCCGGCAATGACTGTTGACATGCATTTGGATCATCGCTGGACTTCTGCAACTGCGCGTGCAACGGACTGTTTTAACAAACCCCACACTAGCCCCGAACACTACCACACAACAGGCCACCACCATCCCAGACACTACACCACACAGAAAGACAGACATCGAAACCCCACCTGGTGCGAAAACATTGCCAAATGGAACCCCCTTTCATACACAGTAGAGGCCCTTCTAGTAATTGCAATAATCTACAGTGTCATTCAGACATACCGACTCTGTGAATGGTGAGCAAAACTCTCCCGCTCCCTGATATATACAGTCCGAGCCCCCTTCTTTGGAATTCAACAAAATTAAACACATGTACCAATCGCTGCTGAGAATAAACCATGTACCTCTTTAACTTTATTGGCATTAAGTAGAAATGTGATGCTGCTTTTTTTTAAATGTTGCACTGGATATAAGTTCTTTGATATTCACCAGCACCATGAGAGTAGCTTAGTTAGTGTTAGCTAGAGGTCACCTGTGTGGATAAATTAAATGTTTTATAGTGACCTGAATTAGAGTAACTGTTAGAGATTAACTAATTTATGAATGTATTAATGGAATATTAGGTAAATATCCCAAACCATAAGATAGAGTACAGTAGAACCTTCCCTTGACCAAGGGTGACCAGTCCACCAAGGATGAACAGGGATCAATAGTGTGATCCACCACGCTTCGCGTTCAGGATCAAGAGGACGGATTGTAGCCATCTAAGATGGCCACCTGCAAAGAACCATGGGAGTTATGGCCAACCCATGACTCTGACAGTTACAGAGCCTATGTGTATTTGAAACACAGGTAACCAGACCAGATCGAAACCCTCGCTCGTTTGCATTTTAATGGCCCATTTTCCCAGGACAATTGAACTCCAATCAAGAAACCGGTACAGCCGCAGACTGATCGGTACCACTCCCTTTACTCAGAAAGCCCAACTGCCAAGGTCAATGACCGCTAAGGACCTGCCCACCCACCAAGGCACCCGCCCCTTTATTGGCCGACATTGAAGACAGTGATCAGAGCCCTGTCGAACTATTGAGTCCAAGGTTTAGGACCGCCCCAAAGAGTGCAAAATCCCAGGGGGATAAAAGAGAGCACAGCCATGTGTTCTGTATCTTTTGTATCCGGCCTGTGCCAGCCCAATTGCAGCAGAAACAGCCAGCTAAGTTCAAGACCAACGATTGCTACCTGACGGATGAGCCCAGCAGAGACAGAGCCACTTTCTTCGAACCAGCCAAGTGAAATCAAGATAAGGCCTTATCCATTTGCACAGTGCCGGTCGCCCTGAAGTTAAGTATAGGTTATTGTAGCTGATACGTGTAGTTTAACTCATAGTAGATCCTGGGCGGATTCTCCACTCGCACGCCGGTTGGGAGAATCGCCTGGGCAGCCGAAATTTCCGGGGACGCCGGTCCGACGCCCTCCCGCGATTCTCCCAAGCGGCGGGAACGGGCCAGTCGAGTTTCGCGGGCCGCAGGCCGGAGAATCGCCGGAGACACCCAAAATGGTGATTCTCCGGCACCCCCGCTATTCTGAGGCCCAGGTGGGTCGAGCGGCCAGGCCAAAACGGTGGGTTCCCCCCAGCGCCGTCCACACCTGGTCGCTACAGTCGTGGGCGGTGCGTGAACGCTGGGGGGGGCGGCCTGTTGGGGGGCGAGGGGGGATCCTGCACCGGGCTTCACCTTGAATGTGGGGTGGCCCGCGATCGGTGCCCACCAATCGTCGGCCCGTCCTCTGTGAAGGAGGACCTCCTTCCTTCCGCGGCCCCGCAAGATCCGTCCCCCATCTTCTTGCGGGGCGGATTTGGACAGGGCAGCAACCACGCATGCGCGGATGACGTCCGTTATGCGGCGTCGGCCGCGTCATCTATTCGGCGCCGCTTTTACGCGGGCGACAAGGCCTGGCACGGGTAGATGACGCGGCCCCGATACTGGCCCATTGTCAGGGCCTGAATCGGTCGGGACCGGGGCCGTTCCGCGCCGTCGTGAACCTCAACGGCGTTCACGATGGCGCGGCCACTTCGGCGTGGGGGTGGAGAATCCCGCCCATTGTGTTTGCATGTCGAGATAACTCTTGTGTCTGTAAATAAACCATCTTTTGGACTAACTAACTGGTTGTGTGGTCATTTGATCGATATAAGGGAAGGCTTGTGGTTCACCAACATTATTGATCGAGCAACACTCCGTTGGAGACCGAGATGGATCATCCACTCAGCACCTCTGGCTGAAAGTTGTTGCATTATCTCCATCATTGAGCATGGGGATATTTCTGGTGCCTCCTTCTCCAATGAGTTGTTATATAGTCCACCACCATTCACGTGGCAGGATATAGAGCTTAATCTGGTGCATTCATTGTGGAATCGCTTAGCTCTGTCTATTACTTACTGCTTATGCTGTTTGGCAGACAACACAAGTAGTCCTGTGTTGCAGCTTCACCAGGTTGACTCCTCATTTTTCAGTAATCCTGATGTTGCTCCTGGCATGCTCTCCTGCACTCTCCATTGAACTAGGGTTGATCTCCTGGCTGGTGGTCATGGTAGTAGAGTGGGGGATATGCGGGGCCATGTGGTTGCAGATTGTGGTTGAATACTGTTCTGCTGTTGCTTCTGGCCAACAGTGCCTCATGGATGCCAAGACTTGAGTTGCATGATCTGTTCGAGGACTCTCCCATTTAGCATGGTGGTAGTGCCACACAACGCAATGGAGTGTATCCTTAATATGAAGATGAGATTTTCTCTCTACAAGGACTGTTCAGTAATCACTTCTACTGATACTGTCATGGACAGATGCATCTGCAGCTGGCAGATTGGTGAGGATGAGGTGAAGTATGTTTTTCCCTCTTGTTGGTTCCCTCACCACCTGCTGCAGTCCCAGTCCAGCAGTTATGTCCTTCATTACCCGGCCAGCTCGGTCTGTGGTGGTACTACCGAGCCACTCTTGGTAATGGTCATTGATGTCCCACATCCAGAGCATATTCTGCACTTTGCCACTCTCAGTACTTCCTCCAAGTGGTATTCAACATGGAGGAGTACTGATTCATCAGCTTATAAAGGCTGACACGTGGTAATCAGCAGGAGGTTTCTTTGTCCATGCTTAACCTGAAGCCATGAGACTTCATGGGATCCAGAGTCGATGTTGAGGACTCCCAGGGCAACTCCTTCCCAACTGTATACCACAGTGCTGCCACCTCTGCTGGGTCTGTCCTGTCCTGCCGGTGAGACAGGACATACCCAGGAATGGTGATAGTGGTGTCTGCGACATTGTCTGGAAGATGTAATTCTGGGAGTATGACTTTACCAGGCTGTTGCTTGACTAGTCTGTGAGACAGCTCTCCCAAGCTGGCACAAGCCCCCAGATGTTAGTAAGGAGGACTTTGCAGGGTCACCGGGGCTGGGTTTGTCGTCTTTTCCGGTGCCTGGGTCAATGCCGGGTAGTCCGTCTGGTGTCATTCCTTTTTTGTGTTTTCATCGTGGTTGAATACAACTGAGTGGCTTGCTGGGCCATTTCAGAGGGCATTAAGAGTCAACCCCATTGCTGTTTGGCAGATTTCCTTCCCTGAAGGACATTAGTTAAAGATTCAAAGCAGGCCAAGAGGAGAGACAATGGGGAGATTAAAATAGTGCAAGTGGAGAGGTAGTTGGTGGGATTGAATGCAGAGCGAGAGGAGGGACGGTCGGGAGATTGAATACAGCACGAGGCGAGGCGGTTGGGAGATCGCATACAGCGTGAGAGGTGGGGAGATTAAAACAGCGCAAAAGGAGAGTTGGTTTGGAGATTGAAAACAAAGCGAGAGGAGAGGTAGTCGGGACATTGAAAACAGCACGAGTGGAGTGACAGTTGGTGGTGAAAAGAGTGTGATAGAATTTATAATAAACAATAACTAAAACGTTAAAATCAATGTCGTGGTGCTAGCATTTAACAAACATACAAACATACAAACATATTCACAAGCATGGACGGGATTCACCGCGAACCGGCAGGACGGGCAACTCCGGCGCGAAGGAATAGCGTGAACCACTCCGCACCTTCAGGGGCTAGGCCGGCACCGGAGTGGTTTGTGCCCGCCGGCTGGCGCTGAAGGGGCTTGGCGCAACACCAGCCAGCGCCGAACGGCCTTCGCCAGCTGGCGCATGTTGCCGCCTGCGCGGGAGCGCCAGCGTGTGCTGGCGTCATCCCAGCACATGCGCAGGGGGGGATCATCTCCGCAGCGGCCATCGCGGAGGACCACAGCAGCCGACGCGGAGGAATAGAGTGCCCCCACGGCACATGCCCGCCCGCGGATCGGTGGGCCCCGATCGTGGGCCAGGCCACCGTGGGGGCACCTCCCGGGGCCAGATCCCCCCATGCCTCCCTGAGGACCCCGGAGGCCACCCGCGCAGTCAGGTCCCGCCGGCAAATACCTGGTGGAATGTACGCCGGCGGAAGTGGCCACAAACGGGCGGCCACTCGGCCCAATGTGGGCCGGAGAATCGCGGGGGGGGCCGCTGCTAGCGGCCGCCGACCGGCGCGGCGCAATTCCCACCCCCGCCAAAACCCCAGTGCCGGAGAATTCGGCAGCTGGCGGGGGCGGGATTCATGCCGCCCCCCCACGATTCTCCGACCCGGCGGGGGGTCGGAGAATCCCGCCCAACATGTCAAAATTAGTCTAAGTTAATTAAGTTAGTTGAATTAAATGAGATAAATGGCATAAATGATGGAAGGGCACGTGTTATGTTGCAACTGCACAATGTGGGATCTTTTGAAAGCCAAGGTGATCTGGAACTAATAAGTCTGTAGAAAGTATAATGGATAGAGGAATTCCAGACCAGGATTATGGATCTGCGAGTTGAACTGCAGACACTATGCAACATAAGGAAGGGGGATAAATACCGGAGCATGGGAAACACGGTAGCATTGTGGATAGCACAATTGCTTCACAGCTTCATGGTCCCAGGTTCGATTCCAGCTTGGATCACTGTCTGTGCGGAGTCTGCACATCCTGCCCGTGTGTGCGTGGGTTTCCTCCGGGCACTCCAGTTTCCTCCCACAGTCCAAAGATGTGCAGGTTAGGTGGATTGGCCATGATAAACTGCCCTTAGTGTCCAAAATTGCCCTTAGTGTTGGGTGGGGTTACTGGGTTATGGGGATAGGGTGGAGGTGTTGACCTTGGGTAGGGTGCTCTTTCCAAGAGCTGGTGCAGACTCGATGGGCCGAATGGCCTCCTTCTGCACTGTAAATTCTATGAAAGTGTTGTCTCCATGTTGTTCCGGAAGGTGGTCACACCTCGTAGAATTGCAGCATTTGTTTGGTCAGCGGTAAGGGGCAGGAGTGTGTGACTGTCAATAAGGGATGTAAAGGGACCAGGCAGACAGTAGTGGAGGAGCCTCAGACCTTGCAATTGTCAAACAGGTTTAAAGTGCTCACAATCTGTCTGAATAAAAGTGAGATTTACAAGGTGAATGGGCAAAGCTGGCAACGGCACTATGGTACAGGAAGCCATTCAATCATCGGTAGCAAACAGGAATGTAGATATATTAGGGGACGGTATAGTGAGGGTTGACAGACATTGTTGCCTGCAGCTAAGAGCAAGAGTCCAGACAGCTGTGTCAGCTGCCCGGTGCCAGGGTTTGGAACATTTGCTCAGGGTTGGAGAGGAACTTACAGCAGGGGTAGGAGGATTCAGTTTCTATGGTACATGTAGGTACCAATGACATAGGCAGGACAAGGAACGTGGTTCTGCACAGTCAGTATGAAAAGCTGAGGCGCAAAATTAAGAAGCAGAACCTCCAAGATAAAAATCTCTGGATAATTACCTGAGCTGGGTGCAAATTGTCACAGGGAAAATAAGATGAGGGAACTGAATGCTGGCTCAAAGGCTGCTGTGGGAGAAAATGGGCACTGGCATCAATACTTGGGCAAAGTAGCGGCTATACTGTTGGGATGGTCTACACCTGAATCATGCTGGGACCCATGTTCTAGCAAGCCACATAACTAGAAGTAGAGAAGGTTTTAACCTCAACAAGGGGGATAGGGGATCAAGCTTGGGTAGATGAAGCAAATCAAACAGTAGAGTCAAGGCAGGAAACTATAATAGCAATAAGGTGGGAAATGATGGTCAGAGAATGACAGAAAGGGACAGAAAGTAGAAAACTAATAATACACCCACAGCAAACTTACAGGCGCGATTCTCCCAAAAGGGAACAAGTCCCCTCGCGAGCGTGTTGAGCCGTGTGTTTCCCGTCACATGCAGTGCCAAGAAACACATGGCTATTCAAGGTGACACGCCTTGAATGAGGTTCCTGAAGGGGGAACACGCGGGCGAGGCTGCACGTAGCCCCATTTTGTATAGTACTCCATCATGTATAGTGAGGAGCCCCGCTCGCTGGAACTTTCTATTGTAACGAGAGATTGGGATGCCGTTTAAAAATGGTGGGCGGTATTCTCCCCTACCCAGCGGGGCGGGGGGTCCCGGCGTGATGGAGTGGCGGGAACCACTCCGGCGTCGGGCCACCCCAAAGGTGCGGAAGTTTCCGCACGTTTAGGGGCCAAGCCCTCACCTTGAGGGGCTAGGCCCGCGTCAGAGCGGTTTCCGCTCCACCGGCTGGCGGGAAAGGCCTTTGGCGCCACGCCAGCCGGGGCCGAAAGGTCTTCACTGGGCGACGAAGGTCCGCGCATGCGAGGGAGCATCAGCGGCTGCTGATGTCATTCCCGCACATGCGCAGCGGAGGGGGTCCCTTCCGCCTCTGCCATAGTGAAGACCATGCGAAGGCGGAAGAAAAAGAGTGCCGCCACGGCACAGGCCCACCCGCGGATCGGTGGGCCCCGATTGCAGGCCAGGCCACCGTGGGGGCACCCACCCCCAGGACCCGGGAGCCCGCCCGCGCCGCCTTGTCCCGCCGTTCAAAAAGTGGTTTAATCCATGCTGGCGGGACAGGCATTCCAGCAGCAGGACTTCAGCCCATCGTGGGCCGGAGAATCGGCGGGGGTGGGCCCGCTGACTGGCACGATTCCCACCCCGGCCGAATCTCTGGTGGCGGAGACTTCGGGACACGGCGGTGGCGGGATTCACGCCAGCCCCCGGCGATTCTCCGACCCGGCGGGGGGGGGGTCGGAGAATCCCGCCCGGTGTCTTGATCTCTGAGAACCCTGAAACAATCCCCGACTTCCCCCCAACCCGAACGTAATATGGAAGAGTCCTAGGCACCCCCTCGCACCCCACCCAACACTCACGACCGGCAAGCCCAGCCCAATCGTGCGCACACAAAAAATGCCTCAAAATTCTAAATTCCAAAGATTTCTTGGGCTGGTCACTCAAGTAGGCAAGTTCCACCAAACCTCGCAGAAATAAAGGTGTTGTTATGACAGCTGTTGCAACAAGACCAACAGTGGTGCTAGAATGGGGACCAGCGAAATGCTTTGACAAGATCAAAAATCTTCTAATTTCATGAGAAATTCTAACACACCGTGATCTGGAGGTGCCAGCAATTGTAGCAGTGGATGCATCACCTACAGACTTGAGCGCAATATTTTTTCAAGTTCAAAAAGATGAACAAAGAAGATCGGTTTATCACGCCTCTAGATCCCTCACGGACACAGAGAAGAGATATGCAACCATTCAGAAAGAAGTATTATCGACGACATGGGTCTGCAAGATGTACTCAAATTATGTCCTGGGATTAAGGTTTAAGATTGAAACGAATCGCAAACATTTGGTTACTCTTCTTAACCTAAGAAAATTTCAAACTGCCATGTAAAATTAAGGGTTTTAGTTTGAAACTCATAAGATACGATTCAGTTACTGAGCACACTCATGGGAAGAAAGAGGCAACAGCAGATTCAGTATCACGAATACCAGTGGAAGGGGGGGCAGCACAGTGGCACAGTGGTTAGCACTGCCACCTCACGGCGCCGAGGTCCCAGGTTCGATCCCGGCTCTGGGCCACTGTCCGTGTGGGGTTTGCACATTCTCCCCGTGTTTGCGTGGGTTTCGCCCCCACAACCCAAAGATGTGCAGCCCAGGTGGATTGGCCACGCTAAATTGCACGTTAATTGGAAAAAATGAATTGGGTAATCTAAATTTTTTAAATAAAATAAAAAATACCAGTGGAAGGAGTCAAGCTGGAAGCATGACATTTTATTAAGGAAGTGGAAACATATGATTTGGTGCAGCCAACGGAAAGAGGTGACAAGAGATGAAGTCACCACAACAGCAAGAGGACGGGTGCATCAAAATTGAAGCATTTCCAGAATGTATGGCCAGAGTGTTCTCCGATAAACCCAGTAATTTGCCAATACATTGAGCAGACAAAATGCCTACCAATCATTGATGGTTTTGTAGTTTTCAGTGACAGACTAGTCATCTCGAAAAAACTTCAACCTTCTCCAGATGATCTATCAAGGTCACTTGGGAACAGAAAAATATCAAGCTTGAACCCAGCAGTCAGTATGCTGGCCAAGCACTGGCCAACCATTGAAGAGTTAATTACAAAAATGCTTAGCAAATCAGAAGCACAAAGGGACTTGGAAGTCTTTGTTCAAGATTCTCTTCAGGTTAACGTGCAGGTTCAGTCAGCAGTTAGGAAGGCACTTGCCTTCTGCACTGTAAATTCTGTGACTCTATAAATGTTAGCATTCATGTCGAGTGAGCTATAATACAAAACCAGGGATGTACTGCTGAGGCTGTATAAGGCTCTGGGCAGACCCCATTTGGAGTATTGTGAGCAGTTTTGGGCCCCATATCTAAGGAAGGATGTGCTGGCCTTGGACAGGGTCCAGAGGAGGTTCACAAGAATGATCCCTGGAATGAACAGCTTGTCGTATGAGGAATGGTTGAGGCCTCTGGGTCTGTACTAGTTGGAGTTTAGAAGGATGAGGGGGGATCTTATTGAAACTTACAGGATATTGCGAGGCCTGGATAGAGTGGACATGGAGAGAATGTTTCCCCTTGTAGGAAAAACTAGGACCAGAGGACACAATCTCAGACTAAAGGGACGATCCTTCAAAACAGAGATGAGGAGGAATTTCTTCAGCCAGAGAGTGGTGAATCTGTGGAACTCTTTGCCACAGAAGGCTGTGGAGGCCAATTCACTGAGTGTCTTTAAGGCAGAGATAAATTGGTTCTTGATCAATAAGGGGATCAGGGGTTATGGGGAGAAGGCAGGAGAAAGGGGATGAGAAAAATATCAGCCATGATTGAATGGCAGAGCAGACTCGATAGGCCGAGAGGCCTAATTCTGCTCTGATGTCTTATGGTCTTAAATGGTCTTACATATATGTGGTGAATAGCCAACAGCAGAGCCTACCACTCGCAGCCTTCTCTTTTTCTTCAAGGCCTCAACAGCAACTGGAAATGGGTATATTTGAGTTTAGAGGCAAAGTTTTTATCATTGTCATTGATTACTACTCCAGATGGTTTAAAGTGATGTCCCGGAGGACTGGAGAATAGCCAATGTTGTTCCTCTGTTTAAGAAGGGTAGCAAGGATAATCCCGGGAACTACAGGCCGGTGAGCCTTACTTCAGTGGTAGGGAAATTACTGGAGAGAATTCTTCGAGATAGGATCTACTCCCATTTGGAAGCAAATGGATGTATTAGTGAGAGGCAGCACGGTTTTGTGAAGGGGAGGTCGTGTCTCACTAACTTGATAGAGTTTTCCGAGGAGGTCACTAAGATGATTGATGCAGGTAGGGCAGTGGATGTTGTCTATATGGATTTCAGTAAGGCCTTTGACAAGGTCCCTCATGGTAGACTAGTACAAAAGGTGAAGTCGCACGGGATCAGGGGTGAGCTGGCAAGGTGGATACAGAACTGGCTAGGCCATAGAAGGCAGAGAGTAGCAATGGAGGGATGCTTTTCTAATTGGTCAGTGCTGGGACCTTTGCTCTTTGTAGTATATATAAATGATTTGGAGTAAAATGTAACTGGTCTGATTAGTAAGTTTGCAGACGACACAAAGGTTGGTGGAATTGCGGATAGCGATGAGGACTGTCGGAGGATACAGCAGGATTTAGATTGTCTGGAGACTTGGGCGGAGAAATGGCAGATGGAGTTTAATCCAGACAAATGTGAGGTAATGCATTTTGGAAGGTCTAATGCAGGTAGGGAATATACAGTGAATGGTAGAACCCTCAAGAGTATTGAAAGTCAAAGAGATCTAGGAGTACAGGTCCACAGGTCATTGAAAGGGGCAACACAGGTGGAGAAGGTAGTCAAGAAGGCATACGGCATGCTTGCCTTCATTGGCCGGGGCATTGAGTATAAGAATTGGCAAGTCATGTTGCAGCTGTATAGGACCTTAGTTAGGCCACACTTGGAGTATAGTGTTCAATTCTGGTCGCCACACTCCACGGAGCGGTTGAATAAACTCAGTTTGTTCTCACTGGAACGAAGGAGGTTGAGGGGAGACCTGATAGAGGTATACAAAATTATGAGGGGCATAGACAGAGTGGATAGTCAGAGGCTTTTCCCCAGGGTAGAGGGGTCAATTACTAGGGGGCATAGGTTTAAGGTGAGAGGGGCAAGGTTTAGAGTAGATGTACGAGGCAAGTTTTTTACGCAGAGGGTAGTGGGTGCCTGGAACTCGCTACCGGAGGAGGTGGTGGAAGCAGGGACGATAGGGACATTTAAGGGGCATCTTGACAAATACATGAATAGGATGGGAATAGAAGGATACGGACCCAGGAAGTGTAGAAGATTGTAGTTTAGTCGGGCAGCATGGTCGGCACGGGCTTGGAGGGCCGAAGGGCCTGTTCTTGTGCTGTACATTTCTTTGTTCTTTGTTGTTCTTTGAGTAGACTGCATAGGGCTACGACAGAAGTAGTCTTCACAACTCATGGCACTTGGGACATTATAGTGCCAGGCAATGGTCCTCAGCTTGCTAACAAGTTATTTCATAACTTTGCACCGGAATATGGGGCAGGATTCTCCATCCCGCCGCATCCGTTTTTTGGTGCGGTGCACCCCCACCAGCAGTGGGATTCGCCATTCCGGCAGCCGGTCAATGGGGTTTCCCATGGGAAATCTGCAGGCATGAGTGTGCTGCCAGCGAAACAGCGGATACCGCCAACGGAAAATCCAGCCATGGTTTCTTGCATGTGACTAGTTACCCTTTCTCAAATTGAGAAGCAGAAAGTGGAGTTAAAACAATCAAGGTATTCATCTCGAAAAATAAAGATATTTACTAAGCCCTTCTTAACTCCAGAACGTCTCCACTAAATAAATGGGTTCTCGCCATCAGAACTATTGATGGGAAGATGGCTGTGAACACAACTTGTAGCTCTGGAACAAAAACTTCAACTTAACATCACAGAAATGTGAGGAATAACAAAGAGATAGTCAATCTTGGAATTTCAACTTCAGGCACAGAGCTAAAGACTTGCGACAGACCATGGAGAGGGTGTGGATACGAGGTCAACAGAAAGAAGGCGCTATAATAGGAAGAGTTCCGTAACTGTGATCTTATAGAATTGTCAAAAGGAACCAAAGCGTCTTGAAATCATTGGGAAGGAAACCAATTGGATATACTATTTAGATCTGGATGGAGGCAAGGAACCAGAAACAAGTAGCAACTCTCCAACCATTCAGATGGAAGACATCCCTATTGAACTACAAAAGACTGCAGTTCATCCTCAACCTCGAAATGAAGTCAGGACCAGATCAGGGAGATAAGACAAAGCTCCACAGAGACGAACACTGTGAAGCCTGAGACTTTGGGGGGAAATGCAGGAGAATACAGATATAGTTTGGATAACAATTTTGGGGTAGTTGTAGAGTAAAGTGTTAATGTCAGGAGTACCTGACAGAAATGTGATTATTGAAGTCACGCTGATACAATGTCACATGACTGTGGTCTTGTGGAGCATACTGAGATGTACATGTGGTAGTATGTATTGGGGGTCATGTGGGACTGGAAGCCCTAATGTCATTGGCTGACAGATCCCGGGTCCTGGTTGGCCGTTGACCTCATACTCCGCCCTGAAGGCGAAGTATAAGAAGCCGGTGCCTTCCCCCGCAGGCCAGTTTACTATCGGGCTGCTGGGGAACAGACACGCTTAATAAAGCCTCATCGACTTCACTCTTTTCGTCTCATGGAGTCTTTGTGCGCTACAGTACATAGATCTGTAAATGAACGTGAATATCTTTTATGAACAACAGTCTACAGTCACATTCTTACAGTAACAGGCAAACCCTAAAAAAACCTTATCTAGGCCCAAAACTCAGGACAAAATAAATATGACAAGACAATTAAATTAATCTTATTGCAGTAAAATTAAAATGAAGCTGAGTAACTGAGAATTGTAATTGAAGCAACAAAATTAGAGGAACAGAAAATGAATTTGATTTAAAGCAAGGTGCATTTGGCTTGCATAATTCATCTTTTAAGAATGTAGAGAGTGTAAAGGCATTATGGAATACAGCCCAGGTTTCTGAGACAGCCCTTTTTGGTGATGAAGCACTTTCCCTTAGCGTCCTGCCTGGCAAATGTTTTTCTGTGCCTCCAGCCCATCGGGTGAAAAGACAGATCCACATTGCCAGATTGCAGACAGCAACACCTGAACTGAAGAAGTTTTGAACTATGGCCTCAGAGCACTAAAGAAACATTACTCCTATAGAAGGAGTGGTGAACTCCATTTTCACAGACACAGAAAGGATGCTTTGACTCTTGTGATAACAATGCAGTGTTCTTCCTCATTTGCTTCCCATTAAGCAGGTTACGTGGAGATGGAACTAATAGTGCCAGATGTCTGCAATAAACATGCAAGGATGGCGGACTGAGAACAAATAACATGGGAAAAGCAGTTGGACATTCAGCCCCTGGAGCCTGTTCTGACTTTGTCATGATAATAATCGTTATTAGTGTCACAAGTAGGCTTACATTAACACTGCAATGAAGTTACTGTGAAAATCCCCTGTCACCACACTCCGGCGCCTGTTCAGGTACACTGAGGGAAAATTCAGAATGTCCAATTTATCGAACAAGCAGTCTTTCGGGACTTGTGGGAGAAAACTGGAGCACCCAGAGGAAACCCACGCAGACACGGGGAGAACAGACAGAGTCCGCACTGACAGTGACCCAAGTCGGAATTCGAACCTGGGGCCCTGGTGTTGTGAAGCAACAGTGCTGATTGATTGATTGATTGATTGAGGGATATTTATTGTCACATGTACCAAAGTACAGTGAAAAGTATTTTTCTGCGGCCAAGGGAACATACGCAGCATATACATAGTAGACAAAAAAAAAATAATCAACACAGTACATTGACAAATGGCACATCAACAAATAGTGATTGGTTACAGTGCGGAACAAGGGCCAAACAGGGCACCATGAATAGTGTTTTTACAGGGAATAGATCAGTCCAAGGGAGAGTTGTTGAGGAGTCTTGTAGCTTTGGGGAAAAAGCTGTTCCTCTGTCTGAATGTGTGGGTCTTCAGACTTCTGTACGTTCTGACCGATGGAAGGGTCTGGATGAAGGCAAAGCCTAGGTGGGAGGTGTCTCTGACAATGTTGTCTGCCTGCCTGAGGCAGCGGGAAGGGTAGAAAGAATCAATGAGAGGATGGCAAGTTTGTGTGATGCGTTGGGCTGAGTTCACCACACTGCAGTTTCTTGCGATCTTGGACCGAGAAGTTGCCACACTAAGCTGTAACGTAGACAGATAGGATGCTATCTATGGCATATCTGTAGAAGTTTGTGAGAGTTGATGCAGACACGCAGAATTTCTTTAGCTTCCGTCGAAAGTAGAGACGTTGTTGGGTTTTCTTGACTGTTGCATCAACATGAGTGAACCAGGACAGACTGTTGGTGATGGTGACCCTCCAGGAAATTAAAGCTATCGACCATTTCCACTGGAGCCATTGATGCAGATGGGAATGTGTGTCGTGCTTTGCTTCCTGAAGCCGATGATCAGTTCCTTGGTCTTTCCAACATTTAGTGAGAGGTTGCTTTCGGTACACCATGCAACCAAGTGATCTATCTCCCTTCTGTAGTCTGATTCGTCATTGTTTGAGATACGTCCCACCACAGTCGTATCATCTGCAGACTTAAAGAACATAGAACATACAACATACAGTGCAGAAGGAGGCCATTCAGCCCATCGAGTCTGCACCGACCCACTTAAGCCCTCACTTCCACCCTCTCCACGAAACCCAATAACTCCTCCTAACCTTTTTGGTCACTAAGGGCAATTTATCATGGCAAATCCACCTAACCTGCACGTTGGGAAGAAACCGGAGCAACCGGAGGAAACCCATGCAGACACGGGGAGAACGTGCAGACTCCGCACCGATTGTGGCCCAGCAGGGAATCGAACCTGGGACCCTGGCGCTGTGAAGCCACAGTGCTATCCACTTGTGCTACCGTGCTGCCCAAGATTGAATTGGAGTTCAATCTTGCCACACAGTCGTGTGTGTATAGGGAGTGCAATAGAGGACTGAGCACACATCCTTGCGGGGCCCCGGTGTTGAAGACTATTGTGGAGGAGGTGCTGTTACTTATCCTGACAGATTGCAGTCTGTTGGTGAGGAAGTCAAGGATCCAGTTGCACAGTGAGAGGTTAAGTCCAAGGTTGCAGAGTTTGGTTATTAGTCTTGTCGGGATAATGATATTGAAGGCGGACTCTATGAACAGCGGTCTGACGGAGGTATCTTTGTTGTCGATGTGGTGTTGGGTGCTCTGGTGCACAGATGAGCCAACACAGTTGTATGTGGTACAACTCTATTTTATTTTAACTCTTATAATACAGTTTGTTCTGGATACTCGGCACGTGCTGTCTCCCTGAGTGTGTCGTGTAGCAGGTCTGTCCTGGTCCTCCTCTCCAGCTAATACTGACCACCAGGTGTCGTGTTTGTGCTTTTATATCTTTCTGTGATTGGTTGTGGTGGTGTTTGTTCTGATTTGTTTGTTGGTGTGTCTATCATGATGTGTGTGTTTGAATATCATGACATCCCCCCTTTTTACAAAGATATGTGCCTACGTGGTTATAAATATAATCGTGTCGTGAGTGCATCTAAGAGTGTGTGCGTGTGTTGTGTACAGCATGTGTATATGACGTAACTATTTACATGGGGCGATGTCGGGTGCGTCACACTAACAAGGTTGTACCATAACAAAACATGAATGCGAGAAAAAAAACAACTTGAACAGTGGTCCGGTCAGACGATATCTGGAACGATAAACAACAACAGGTTATAATGCAGAAGTGTTTGACTTTTTGAATGTATGAACAGCGTTATAAGTCCAGTCTAATGGGTGACCGCCTCAAGAATAGGCTGGTCCTCAAGACGGTTCAGCTGTGGAGATTTGGGTTCACACTGGTTCACCTTGGACTGTTGGAGGTGATGCTGTTGCCGAAGTCTCTACTTTTCCATTTGTTGTACTTCGTGCAGTGCTTGGTTTTTCATTCGTGCAAATATAACATTCAACATCTTTGTTAGTGTTGCCTTGGCTGTGGTTTGATTCTGGTGGCGATGGAAGGGGCATGATCCGTGGCATCTCCACGAAGTCATCCTTGGGAACCAGTGGAGGATCCGGCGTGTGCGTACGGTTCAGTTGCGAGCGTGGAAGGTGGCGCAAAGCTCGCTGATTGCGCCTACGCACCAATCCATCCGCCCTGCATGCCAGGAACAAGGTGGAGTCTTTTTTCTTTTTATGTTTGTGGTGGACGGCATCTTGTAGCCGATGGGTCGTTGCCATCGAAGTAGCACCATCACTAATATCATGCAAGGCGATGACTGTGCCAGATGTGGAAGTTGGCCGAGACCGTGCACACTGGTTCCGGCCACCTGCTGTGCCGGAAGGGCGACTCCGCAGAGAAACGTCGAAGCATGTCGCCTTGGAGAGAGAATTGTTGCTCGCATCAACGTCTGGCGATGGCGCGAATTGGTGTGGCCGTCTTGGACCGCCGGTGCTGGTCGCCACTGCCGACCCAGTGGGACTGCCACGCGATCCATTCCCTGTCGCCGTGGCATCCGCCGTCACCCTGAGCGTGCCATCACCGAGGCCGCGACACCGCCCGTCCGAAGCAAGGTCTGGCGTGCGCGAATCAGAGTCGGCGCTTGGCTGCTCCCCATCTGGAGTCCGGTCTGCCTTCCGTCGATGCTAGCCGTCCGGAGTCCCAACAGGTTCACTGGAGGCAGCCGAGATTCCCTGAAGCTGCACTTCTGGAGTCGGAACGTGCAGGAATGCACCAACCAGTGGAGAGGCTCGAGCCATCGAGGGTGGAAGCGGTGCGCCGCCACCGCAGTCGTCAGTGGTCCCACCGTGATCGTCGAGTGCCTCGGTACGCACTAGGCGAGGTCTGTCACCTTGCACCTTTTGCATGGGAAGTGGGATGCTGTCGTCACTCGTCTCACATCCCGTGGATAGATCCTCATTAGCAGCTTGCTGTTCACTAGGGTTGGGTAAATTGTCAGAGTTTTCATCTGGTGGTGCACACCATGTCGGTGGACTGTCATTGTCTTGCCGTTGTCCTTCATTCGGGCTTTTCTTCTTTGGAATTTTAAATCTTCCCCCAGACATTGCAGAACCTTGTTTATTACCCCCAAATTCTCCCATATGTGTGGTCTCGAATATAGGATCCAATGTTTCTATCGACATTGTACTATTTTCCAAAGAACATTCCGTTTCACTTTTCTTCTCAGGTACCTCATATGTATCTTTGTCTAATGTACATGCCTTCATGGTCTCTGGGTCTGATTTTGCTGGGACTGGCATGGTCACAGTCTCTCTTTTACTGTTCTCAATTACCCACATTATACTCCCCATACATAACTGCTTAATCACTGGGGTTAGTGTGGTACAATGGATAATCGGGTCGACCTTATCTGCATCTTCACCATTAGTGGAAAGCACACTTGGTTCACTTGAAACTGCTGCGGGTTTTAAATTTGTTATCTGGCTACTCGATGTCGGTGTCCTCAGGATTCTTGCTCCAATGTTCTGCTCATTTATCAGTGGAGTGTGTATAGGTTCAATGCAATTAATGTTCCCCTCAAGGTTTGAAGAGTCATTACTGACTAACTGCTGGTCTCCGAAGTTGGGACTTTGCGGCGTTGTGTTGAAGGGAGACATTTGTCCCTGCTGTAGATATGATTCAGGTTGTGTTATTTCCATTACATTGGATTAATGTCTTGTCCATTTTTTTGATCCGTACTAAAACACTGGCAATTCTCAGTCTGCTCCTTGCAAGTTCAACATTCAATTAATTTCTTTAGCAAATCCTCAGCATCCTTCTGTGACCGTGCAGCATTATTAATCTCTGTTCGGCTATAATGACCCTGAAGGTCAGCGCATAAACCTTTTTTCTTCGGGCTTGGAAGAGGCGATTCCTTTGGCTTGTCTTCAGTTGGGCGTGAACAGTCTTCAGCGCTGTGCCCTTCATTGTAGCATGAGAGACCGTCATGGTCATGCTGCTGTGTAGTGGAGCATGGTAGGATGTTATAGCCTTCTTGCTGTTCACGTGAGCATGGCAGACTTGCATCGTCTGCCGCTGGTTGGTCAGGAGAGGTTGCTAGACCCTCATGGTCTTGTTCCTGCAAGGACCGCACATTGGAGTCTTGCGTTGCTTCTATCGTGGAGGCTGTCCACGAGCTCTCTGTGGAGGCTTGTGACACTGGAGTCACTACTTGTTCGTGCAAGGACTGCGCTCTGGAGTCTTGCGTTGCTTCTATCGTGGAGGCTGTCCACGAGCTCCCTGTGGAGGCTTGTGACTCTGGAGTCACTGCTTGTTCATGCAAGGACTGCGCTCTGGAGTCTTGCATTGCTTCTATCGTGGAGGCTGTCCACGAGCTCCCTGTGGAGGCTTGTGACTCTGGAGTCACTGCTTGTTCATGCAAGGACTGCGCTCTGGAGTCTTGCGTTGCTTCTATCGTGGAGGCTGTCCACGATCTCTCTGTGGAGGCTTGTGACACTGGAGTCACTTCTTGTTCGTGCAAGGACTGCGCTCTGGAGTCTTGCGTTTCTGCAATTGTGGAGTCTGTCCACGAGCTTGCTGTGGAGGCTTGTGACACTGGAGTCACTTCTGGTTCATGCGAGGACTGCGCTCTGGAGTCTTGCATGTCTTCTTTCATAGAGTCGGGAACGTTGAGCGGGACGTGGACCACGCTCTGTGTGGCAGCAGGGCGCTCTCCGTGTGCTTGCAGTGCTCCCTGTCTGTTAATGTCAGGCTGCAGCATCATCCGGTACTGATAAGTTGGGACGTCATATCTGCTGGATTGAAGATCCTCAAATCCGAAAAATGAATCCGCATCTGCGTCGGATTCAATGTGGGGACCGCCAATGTGCAACACGAAAGGTTCGTCCGAGTCATAGTCGTATAGGACCACGGAGCTATCATTGGGCTCGCGAGGTCCGGAAACACTGTAAAGATCGTCATCGAAGTATTCGAGGTCAGAATCATCGGCTTGTGCGTAGGTAACTGCTTGTCGGAGGGTTCTTCGGAGGTCAAATTCATCTCCTGGGTCAATTTGCGGCAATGTGCTGTCATTCCAGGTGAGGGAAGGTTGTTTTACAGCTTTAACAGATTTTTGTTTTTTTGATTTGGGACGTTTCCCTTTTAAATTGGATTTGGGCCGTTTCCCCTTTAAATTGGTGTGGTCTGGGGCCTCTGACATCCTGACGCTCGGTATGTAGCACGTAGGAAGCGACTGCGCATGCTCAGATCGCTGTTCCTTTACCGATAGCCGTTTTCTTGACTGCGCATGCGCAGCATCTCGCGCATGCGTAAACAAAACTTCTGGTTCTGCGCACTGCTCGCGCAACTGTGCTAGCGTGATACCTTTAGCAAGATGGCCGCCGACCTCGACCCAGCCCTCTCTCAGGCCCGGGATTTCGGCCTCTGGGAATTCGGGCTCCGGGATCCCAGCCACGAGGTGAGTACTGCCGCTTTTCTTACCTTTACTTGCCGATTGGATTGCGTTTTCTTCACAGTACTTGGAGAATTTGTCCAGGACTGCCTGGTAATCGTACCTTTGCTGCCTCCTGAAGAACCTGAACCTTGTGAATATTTCTCTTGCCCTTGCACCGGCCATGGTGAGGAGAAATTCAATTTTTTCGCTATCATCCAGGTCTTGGAGTTCAGCTGCCACCAGGAACAATTCGAACACTTGCCGGAATCGCCGCCAGTTTTCGCGGAGATCGCCGTAGCACTGGAGCGGCTGCGGAACCGGGAGCTCTATCATTTTGCCTGGGCACTGCTGGTTGTCTGTGTACACTGAGGTATGTCGGCAGGTATCGATCCACTCCTGTACCATGTGGTGTTGGGTGCTCTGGTGCACAGATGAGCCAACACAGTTGTATGTGGTACAACTCTATTTTATTTTAACTCTTATAATACAGTTTGTTCTGGATACTCTGCACGTGCTGTCTCCCTGAGTGTGTCGTGTAGCAGGTCTGTCCTGGTCCTCCTCTCCAGCTAATACTGACCACCAGGTGTCGTGTTTGTGCTTTTATATCTTTCTGTGATTGGTTGTGGTGTTGTGTGTTCTGATTTGTCTGTTGGTGTGTCTATCATGATGTGTGTGTTTGAATATCATGACAGTCGAGATGTTCAAGTGTTGATTGTACGGCCAGAGAGATAGCATCTGCTGTGGACCGGTTGCCGTGGTTGAACTGCAATGGATTGAGAACATCTGGAAGGCTGCGTTGATCCGTCTCATGACTAGCTGCTCGAAGCATTACATGATAACAGAAGTCAGGGCCACCGGTCGGTAGACGTTGAGGCAGGCAATCTTGTTCTACTTTGGTACTGGTCTTCTTGAAGGAGGTGGGGACCTCAGAGCGGAGGAGTGAAGTGTTGAAGATATCTGCGAATACACTCGGCAGCTGGTCAGCGCAAGCTCTGAGTCCTTGCCCAGGGACTCTGTAGGGACTCGTCGCTTTCCGCGGGTTTACTTTGAAGAAGGCAGCTCTTAACTCTGAGGCTGTCATCATGGGCTTGGGTGTGTCCAGGGCTGTTGGGGCGGGTGGTACTGATGTATTGACTGACTGTTCAAAGCGGGCATTGAACTTGTTCAGTTCATCGGGGAGGGTTGCTCCAGCCCCAGAGATTCCGCCTCGCCTTGCTTTGTAATCTGTGATCTCATGTAAGCCCTGCCACAGACATCATGGGTTTGTGTCGTTGGCCTGGGACTCCAGTTTGATCCAGTATTGTCTTTTGCCATCCGTGATGGCTTTCCGTACATCATACCTGAATTTCTTATATAGGTCAGGGTCTTCAGACTTGAACGCCTCCGTCCGGGACTTTAGCAGGGAGTGAACCCTTTGGTTGAGCCAGGGTTTCCGATTGGGGAACACCCGTGATGTTTTGTTTGGTACACAGTCCTCTACACACTTACTGATGACGTCTGTGACGGTGGTTTCATACTTGTCTAGGTTAGCTGCCGCGGCCTTGAATATGGACCAGTCCACAGACTCCAAGCAATCGCAGAGAGTGTCCTCTGATGCCTCGGACCTGTACTGCACTGTTTTCTTGACTGGTTCAGCACGCACGAGTTAACGATTGTGCTACCATACCGCCCATACAATTAGGTCCTGGTGATTACTTCTAAACATGTTTATTTAATTCAATTTAATGCAAACTACTGTTTTCATAACTGCAATATGTATCGTCTAACATTATTTCCTTAAATTACAGCAGTAATAAAACTTCAGTGTTACTTCAGTGGCTGTGAAGTGCTTTCGGATTTCCAGAGATCATGGGCGTCATTCTCCGATCCCCCGCCGGGTCGGAGAATGGCCGTTGGCCGCCGTGAAGCCCGCCCCCGCCGAAGTCTCCGGTACCGGAGATTGGGCGGGGGCGGGAATCGGGCCGCGCCGGTTGGCGGGACCCCCCGCTCAATTCTCCAGCCCGGATTGGCCGAAGTCCCGCCCAGAAATTGCCTGTCCCGCCGGCGTAAACCAAAGCTGGTATTTACCGGCGGGACCAGGCGGCATGGGCGGGCTCCAGGGTCCTGGGTGGGGCGCGGGGCGATCTGACCCCGGGGGGTGCCCCCACGGTGGCCTGGCCCGCGATCGGGGCCCACCGATCCGCGGGCGGGCCTGTGCCGTGGGGGCACTCTTTCCCTTCCACCTCCGCCACGGTCTCCACCATGGCAGAGGAGGAAGTGACTCTCCCCACTGCGCATGCGCGGGAAACTGTCGGTGGCCGCTGACGCTCCCGCGCATGCGCCGCATTTCCGTGCCAGCTGGCGGGGCACCAAACGCCATTTCTGCCAGCTGGAAGGGCAACAAACGCCATTTCCGCCAGCTGGCGGGGCGGAAATCCCTTCGGCGTCGGCCTAGCCCCTCAATGTTGGGGCTCGGCCGCCAAAGATGCGGAGCATTCCGCACTTTTGGCCGGCGCGATGCCCGTCTGATTGGCGCCGTTTTTGGCGCCAGTCGGCGGTCATCGCGCCGTTGGGGAGAATTTCGCCCCATGAAAGGCACCACAGTGGGTTAGCCCTGTTGCCTCATGGCGCCATGGTCCCAGGTTTGACCCTGGCTCTGGGTCACTATCCGTGTGGAGTTTGCACATTCTCCCCGTGTTTGCATGGGTTTCGCCCCCACAGCCCAAAGGTGTGCAGGATATGTGGATTGGACATGCTAAATTGCCCCTTAATTGGAAAAAAAATGAATTGGGTACACTAAATTTATAAAAAAACAAAAAAAAACTTTTTTTTTAAGTGAAAGGCACCACAGAAAAGTTCTTTCTACTATGCACATATTTTACAAAGCGTCACATGTAGTCTTCATATTACACACACAAAAGCTACATTAACGTCTTGCAAAAATTCTAGAACCAATCCCTTGTAATTTTGGGGAACTCGTGACCATATCTCAAAACCTTTATGTAACTTCCGGCTTTCCAACAGGAAAGGCCACAGAGGAAAACATTCCTTTGGAGGTACAGACTATCTAATGACACACAAAAGAACATCCGCCCTCTTCATAAAATCTCGGTTGTGATTCCTATAAAACCTCATCTGGTTTAGGACCATATTTGGAGTCAGCATCTGACTTCTTCGTCTTCAGGTGTTCCTTATCTGGTAGCCTTATTTATTAGGAGCATTCAAATAATAACAAGATGGCTTTGGGAAACCATGGTGAATGGCACTATCTTGTTGTCCATAAATTAACAGGTCATAGTTATAAGGTCCATAAGTATATCTGCTCCATTACCGCACAAATGTTTGTCAGAGGGCTAGTTTACGAATGCTGTTAGTTATACCAATTTATCGCCAAACAAATATTGGTAGTCAAAGCATGAGTTTCAATTAGCATGTGACACAGTATGCTGTTGTTTTAACAGATTGTTGCTTGTGAATAACACTAATGAAGCCAATTATTAGATAATTGATTCAATTAACTCAATATACTGTACATGATAAATATTAAAATGATACACTCTACCAGTACTTTAAGTCACCCTCAGACCACATTAAATTCCTGAACAAACCATTTTTCAAAGTATCTGGTAAAAGGTACAAGTGTATATATCATGGAGTACATTATTCTTGATCCCAGACCCAGAAGAACTGGAAAATCAATAATTTTTCTGGTCAATTGTACTGATATCTAAGTCTGATTCTCTCACCTTGTACTCTCATCCAGCGAGATTTCATACCAGGAACAGAAGCAAATGTGAAATTGGTGCTGGTAACCGGGTGTCAGCAAGGTGTTGCTCTATTTACTTGCTATAAATATGGTGGTTAATATGGTCGCCTTTCTTAATCCTAATTATGAGTATACTTTCAAAGTCGCCAGGTATCTCTCGATACCGCCACACGATTCAACCCGAATACCGATCAAAGAGCCAATACACCAGTTCAAAGTCAATACTACTTTATTTACACACAGTATGATTTACTCATGCACAATAACACTACAGGCTAAACTATATCTATCACTAACACCTATACTTAACTTCGGGTGCCCACTTAGGTCAGAGGAACAATGGCCGTTGTTCGGATCTGAGGCTGTTGGGTTCTAAGAGGTAACAGGATTACAGCTAAGGTCACCCGCCTGGTGGCGAGTGTTGACCTTGAAATTACTTGCTTCTGGTGATGCTGTTGGAAGGCTCTCTCCGCTTGAGAGCCGAATCCAAGAGACTGAACCTTTGGCGGGGCTTCCTTCTTATACTTGGAGGGGCTTCGCGTGCTTTTAAGCAGGTCTTAAACTTGGTCCCAATTAATTGGGCAGCTTCTTGATCATCGCCATCGATCTAAGCCAATAAAGGGGCGGGTGCCTTGATGGCTGGGCGTGTCCTAGGTGGCCGTTGGCCTTGCTTTGTTTTTGTCTTCTGGTTGGGATAGTGGCGCCGGAATGTCTGAGACAGTATCGGCTACCTGAGCATTAGTCCTTTATTCCCGGAGGTGGGCCATCAATATGTAAATCGACCCAGAGTTTCGATTCCGTCTGCTTACTGCCTTCCAAATATACATTCAGGCTCGGTGCCTGCTTGTTGCTTTGCATTGTCCATTTTTCCCTATAGGCTCTGCAAGTGTCCATTTTATATACTGAAAGTGGCCATTCCAGATGGCTGCACCCCCTCCTTGTGATCTTCAATGCGAAGCGTGAAGGGTCACATTACTGAATCTTCTCTGTTCTCTGCCTAAGTCGAGCACTCGCAATCAAGGACAGGTTCTATCCTACTCTGTCCTATGGATTGGAACCTTTACCAAAATCGCTTTATTTACATTACATCATTATAAAATTCTAAAGGGCGCTATAACATTCAAGCATGCATTACATTTTGTTTTCATTTAATACACGGGAACCTCTGACTATCCTTCTCTAAACTATCCTTAGTCAATTAAAAGAATTTACAAACAGTATAAACTATATAATAGCAGCATTACATTTCTCTGTATCTTGGTGGTCAGGTCCAGAATTTCACATCTTTCTTTTATTAGAACAAACAAAAAAATTAGTCGATGCACTTTATTTACTTAGAGAGAGTGGGGGGTTTGCTGCAAATAGGGGGTCTGAGTGTATATACCGGAGTGCGGGAGGCTTTCCTTCGCCATTTCTGAAGTCTCAATGTCTGGATGACACTGCAGAGTATTGCTGTGACTCACAGTGCTTCCACGATGTACGACAAGGAATACCATTTTATAAAGTTGTCACACCAGGTTGGTGTATCAGTTGCTGTCACTGGGTGTGGTGTATGGCAGGGATGGGAAACATTCACGGCCTGTGGGGTAAGGGTCAGGGGGGTCGCGTCCATGCACCACTGCAGTGATCCCACGAAGATCCAAATGTAGATCATGGTGTCTGTCTTCGCGATCTCTTTTTCTTTCTTGGTCTTCCTTTGTCTTCTGTTGTTCTGGATTTCCTGTGGACACAAGCATAATATCTGTTATTACCTTGTTTAAGATCTCGCATGTCTGTCTATCTGTCCTTTTATTATCAATTGGCCATTAGAATTGTCACCATATGTGACCACATATTTTTGGGGACAAGACATCCGAAAAGAAAATACTGTCACAGTGCGAGCAGTCTCGCAGCCTGCGTGGTTGATACGCTGAGTGGGCGGATAATTTCTTCGTCCAGCAGCAAAGTGCCCCATCCAAGGGTTTGAGGATGTAAATAGCATGTGGAGTAGCGACCTAAGGGTCGTCGGCAAACAAACAAAACTTTTGGCAAAGAGCATTCTTTAAACCACAGACTAAAAGAACAGAAAAAGAGTTTTGAACCAAAAGCTGCGAATGGAGTGCGTATGGGCCGCGGCAGGGGAGGAATGGGTGGAATCTCCGGGTAGGAGGGTGACCAGTGCCGTAAGTGCACTACCTGAGCGTAGCTGCCCAGATGGGGGTCCTCAGGCAGGGCGGGGGCCAGTGCCGTTACTCCACTGCCTGGGTGACCAGACAAGAACGGAAAGAATTTGTGTTTATTGTGGAAAACTGCCTCCTATGATTACCATTGAATCAGAAGAGTAGCTACTAATGGGTGCCTGTCGACAAACTTGTTCCTCTAACTGCCACTTGGCATCAAAGGAGTGGTTATGACTGCATCAAAATTTGGCGTGGGGCCATGAATAAACTTTATCAGAGGGTCGTACACAATACAAACATTCAACATTTAAAAAAACAGCAAACTAAAATAACAAAATCGGGCAAGCTCCATTAGAAAAGAAGGACACCGTAAATCTCCATTGGTTCCTTTTTAACCATCATCTGGACACCTCATTGTTCTACAGTGAAAAGAGTCGCAAAGGGGCTCGTCTGGTGGGAGTCAGACTCTGAGTCATCATCTTCTCCCAGTTGCCATACTCGCGACTGGAGTAGCTGTGCCGAAGCTGCTTGGGGCGATGTGGGGTCCAGCTCATCGTTATGGATGAGTCTGTAGGAATTGTCATGGTGCCAATGTTTGGAGGTGGTAGGGGCAAATCTATCGTCATCGGGTGGTGGGTCTGGTTCAGGGGCTTTTATGTAAGTGGTCTCAAACGGGTCAAATGAATCTTGTTCGGAGTCGCTGGGGCGGGGCCTGGTGCAGAATTGAAATCGTGTGGCGGGTGATGCTCGATCAATAACTCCAGAAGCGAGATTGGATGACAATTGAAGACTTTATTGGACTAGATGTTTCCCCCAGAAGCGCAGGTACAGAATGCAGCTGCTAGGGAGACACAGGCTCTTATACTCCACCTTACTGGGCGGTACCAGCAGGCAGGCTTCAACAATGATATTGCTGTCTCAGGTACCTCCCACACCAATGGTCTTACAGCATCAACTTGGGTACCGTAATACCCCTATTACAGACTACCACAGCGGGTCCATGGGGTCTAATGTTTCAGTGCTATCGCTGTCACTGTCGGTGTCGGTGCTGGTCGAATGAAGGGAGAGGCGGAGTCGTGCCTCTGGGGGTGGAGTCGAAGTGGTGTCCGAGGATGGACTGGACTGGTTGGGGGAGGGTAGGAATAGGTCGGCCATGGGCGGGGCGTGTTCATCTGCTGCTGCAAGTGAGATGTGGTGTGAGTGGTTGCTCTGTGTGCCATAAGCCTTCAGCTGATTTATGTGAAACCATTCTGACTTGCCATTGGGATAAGTGATCTTATTAACGGAGGGGCTGACTTTATCTGAAATGGAGTAGGGTCCTGCCAATTTGGGGGAAAGAAATGAACTGGGCTTGTATAGGGAGAGCATGACCTGCTGCCCTACTGCATATTCTGTGGCGTGTACCATTTTGTCAAAACATACTTTACTTTGCTTCTTTCGTGTACCAAGCCTAACAGCTGTGGCGAGCTGGGCTGCTTTAACATTATCGAGAATCTGCTGTACTGCTTTCTCATGGGTAAGGGTGGTGACTGTGGAGCTGGCCAAATCAAGTCCTAACAAGTATTCTATTCCCTTCATGGGTCATCTGGTCATGAGGGTGTGGGGGGTGTATCCGGTCAAAGTGGATACCGTGTTCCTTATGAACAATAGTGCAAAGGGGAGAACTGTGTCCCATGTGGTATTGTGCTGTTGCACCATTTTCCTGAGGGTTGCCTTGAGAGTTCTATTCATTCTCTCTATGATGCCGCTTGATTGGGGATGATAGGCAATGTGGAATTTTTGAGGAAATTTTTCATGACGCGTCCTGTGAAATGTGAGCCTTGGCCTGACTCTATGCTACGGGGAAGTCCCCATCTTGTAAAGAAGTGCTGCTACAATCTTGGTTGTTGTTTTAGCCGTGATAGCTCCTGATGGAAAAGCTTCCACCCATTTTGTGAAGGTGTCGATTACTTCAACACATACTTAAAACCATTCTTGCAGGGGGGTAGGGGACCTATGTAATCAATCTGTAAGTTCGTCCAGGGGCCATTAACAGGGCGGGTGTGACCGAGCTGATCTTTCCTCACATACCTGTCTGGATTGTTCTGGGTGCAAATTAAACAATTTTCAATGTAATGCGTTACATTGGATTTCAAATCGGGCCACCAGCAGAGAGGTCTGAGGTGGGCAAGGGTTGCATCTATCCCTTGGTGTTCGTAGTTGTCATGGAATTGGCAGATAATTTGTTTTCTGTCTTGGGTGGGGACCATATAAATACCATCCTTTAAAATTATGCCGTCGTGTGTCGTTAAAGTGTTTCTGTACTTATCGTAGAGAGCTGGGAAGTTACCTTTTAAAACTTCCCTGAGCTTTTCGGCTTCCTTTTGGGCCTGAGCTAAATCTTGGATATTGGTCTGTGAGACCTGGACCACGTGTACTGGGGCACTCTTGGGGGGGGATTCCAAAAGTGACGGTGTCTGGAACCTGCCTTTGCTAGGGCGTCTGCCTTAACGTTACCAGGGGGGAAGACCGATTGTGGCTACGGACTTTAATGGTGCCGTATTTACGATCTTTTGCTCTCCTGAGAATATGCTGGAGTAATGGGGCTAAGAGTAGGGGGTTTCCATTCGCGGAAACAAAACCTCTAGATTCCCACAGGGGTTGGAATTCCATTAAACTATTGCAGACATATAGGCTGTTGGAGTATATATCAGCTGGGGTTGGGGTGCTCTACAATATATGCTACGGCTGCTAATTCTGCTGCCTGCGAACCTAGATGTCCAGGCAATTTCAATGATATCTCCTTTGACGCGCGTCCCTGCGCGTCCTCTACATAAATGCTACAACCAGTAATTTGTTTACCGTTCAAAACTGTGGAAGAGCCATCCACATAAATCTTAAGCGGTGCGTCTGTGTTTGTGGGCTGGGGTCTCTGGGATGTAGTACCTGGTTTCGGGGGAGCTGATTTGGGTACAAAGGGTCCTGTGTTGTGCCTGGTGGTGATGATCTCACACTCATGTGGGGTGCCTGCGTAATGTAAATTATCTGCTAGAAAAGTGTGCGTCTTAGTCCTTTTAACTGTAATGTCCCGCCCTTGTAAGAGTAGGGTCCATCGTGCGGCGCAAATTTGGCTGACTGTGCCGTCCTTTAGTCTACCGTCTAGTAAAAGTTGGGTTCGAAGAGGTAACAGGAGTACCGTCTGGTAGCGAGCGTTGACCTTGAACTTACTTGCTTCTGATGATGGGTCTCTCCGCTTGAGAGCCGAATCCAAGAGACTGAACCTTTGGCGGGGGTTCCTTCTTATACTTGGAGGGGCTTCGCGCGTTTTTAGGCGGGCCTTAAACTTGGTCCCAATTAATTGGGCAGCTTCTTGATCATTATCATCGATCTAAGCCAATAAAGGGGCGGGTGCCTTGATGGCTGGGCATGTCCGAGGTAGCCGTTGGCCTTGCTTTGTTTGTGTCTTCTAGTTGGGGTAGTGGCGACGGAATGTCTGAGACAGCATCGGCTACCTGGGCATTAGTCCTTTATTCCCGGAGATGGGCCATCAATATGTAAATCGACCCAGAGTTTCGATTCTGTCTGCTGACTGCCTTCCAAATATACATTCAGGCTCGGTGCCTGCTTGTTGCTTTGTATTGTCCAATTTTACATATAGGCTCTGTGAGTGTCCATTTTATATACTGAAAGTGGCCATCCCATAGAACATAGAACATTACAGTGCAGTACAGGCCCTTCGGCCCTCGATGTTGCGCCGACCTGTGAAACCACTCTAAAGCCCATCTACACTATTCCCTTATCGTCCATATGTCTACCCAATGACCATTTGAATGCCCTTAGTGTTGGTGAGTCCACTACTGTTGCAGGCAGGGCATTCCATGCCCTTACTACTCTCTGAGTAAAGAACCTACCTCTGACATCTGTCTCATATCTATCTCCCCTCAATTTAAAGCTATGTCCCCTCGTGCTAGACATCACCATCCGAGGAAAAAGGTCTGACTGTCCACCCTATCCAATCCTCTGATCATCTTCTGTGCCTCAATTAAGTCACCTCTTAACCTTCTTCTCTCTAACGAAAACAGCCTCAAGTCCCTCAGCCTTTCCTCATAAGATCTTCCCTCCATATCAGGCAACATTCTGGTAAATCTCCTCTGCACCCATTCCAATGCTTCCACATCCTTCCTATAATGCGGCGACCAGAATTGCACGCAATACTCCAAATGCGGCCACACCAGAGTTTTGTACAGCTGCAACATGACCTCATGGCTCCAAAACTCAATCCCACTACCAATAAAAGCTAACACACCGTACACTTTCTTAACAACCCTCTCAACCTGAGTGGCAACTTTCAAGGATCTATGTACATGGACACCGAGATCTCTCTGCTCATCCACACTGCCAAGAATCTTACCATTAGCCCAGTACTCTGTCTTCCTGTTATTCCTTCCAAAATGAATCACCTCACACCTTTCTGCATTAAACTCCATTTGCCACCTCTCAGCCCAGCGCTGCAGCTTACCTATGTCTCTCTGTAACCTGCAACATCCTTCCACACTGTCCACAACTCCACCGACTTTAGTGTCATCTGCAAATTTACTCACCCATCCTTCTATGCCCTCCTCCAGGTCATTTATAAAAATGACAAACAGCAGTGGCCCCAAAACATATCCTTGTGGTACACCACTAGTAACTGGACTACAGTCTGAACACTTCCCATCAACCACCACCCTTTGTCTTCTTCAAGCTAGTCAATTTCTGATCCAAACTGCTAATCTCCCTGAATCACATGCTTCCGTATTTTCTGCGGTAGTCTACCATGGGGAACCTTATCAAACGCTTTACTGAAATCCATATACACCACATCAACTGCTCTACCCTCATCCACATGTTTGGTCACCTTCTCAAAGAACTCAATAAGGTTTGTGAGGCACGACCTACCCTTCACAAAACCGCATTGACTATGTCTAATCAAATTATTCCTTTCCAGATGATTATACACCCTATCTCTTATAAACCTTTCCAAGATTTTGCCCACAACAGAAGTAAGGCTCACTGGTCAATAGTTACCGGGGTTGTCTCTACTCCCCTTCTTGAACAAGGGGACAACATTTGCTATCCTCCAGTCTTCTGGCACTATTCCTGTAGACAAAGATGACTTAAAGATCAAAGCCAAAGGCTCAGCAATCTCCTCCCTTGCTTCCCAGAGAATCCTCGGATAAATCCCATCCGGCCCAGGGGACTTATCTATTTTCACACTTTCCAGAATTGTTAACAACTACTTCTTATGAACCTCAAGCCCTTCTAGTCTAGTAGCCTGAATCTCAGTATTCTCCTCGACAACATTGTCTTTTTCCTGTGTGAATACTGACGGAAAATATTCATTTAGCACCTCTCCTATCTCCTCGGACTCCAAACACAACTTCCCACTACTGTCCTTGACTGGCCCTACTCTTACCCTAGTCATTCTTTTATTCTTGACATATCTATAGAAAGCTTTAGGGTTATCCTTGATCCTACCTGCCAAAGACTTCTCATGTCCCCTCCTGACTCTTCTTAGCTCTCTCTTTCGGTCCTTCCTAGCTAACTTGTAGCTCTCGAGCGCCCTAACTGAACCTTCATGTCTCATCTTTACATAAGGCTCTTCTTCCTCTTGACAAGTGTTTCGACTGCCTTAGTAAACCACGGTTCCCTTGCGCGACCTCTTCCTCCCTGCCTGACATACTTATCAAGGACACGTAGTAGCTGTTCATTGAACAAGCTCCACAATTCCATTGTGCCCATCCCCTGCAGTTTTCCTCTCCATCCGATGCATCCTAAGTCTTGCCTCATCGCATCATAATTGCCTTTCCCCCAGATATAACTCTTGCCCTGCAGTATATACCTATCCCTTTCCATCACTAAAGTAAACGTAATCGAATTGTGGTCACGATCACCAAAGTGCTCACCTACCTCCAAATCTAACACCTGTCCTGGTTCATTACCCAGTACCAAATCCAATACAGCCTCGCCTCTCGTTGGCCTATCTACATACTGTATCAGGAAACCCTTCTGCACACATTGGACAAAAATGGACCCATCTAAAGTACTCGAACTACGCGTTTCCAGTCAATATTTTGAAAGTTAAAGTCCCCCATAACAACTACCCTGTTGCTTTCGCTCCTATCCAGAATTATCTTTGCAATCCTTTCCTCTACATCTCTGGAACTTTTCGGAGGCCTATAGAAAACCCCTACGAGGGTGACCTCTCCTTTCCTGTTTCTAACCTCAGCCCATACTACCTCAATAGATGAGTCCTCATCAAACGTCCTTTCTGCCACCGTAATACTGTCCTTGAATAACAATGCCTCCCCTACCCCTCTTTTACCACCTTCCCTGTGCGTACTGAAATATCTAAGCCCCGGCACCTGCAACAACCATTCCCGTCCCTGCTCTATCCATGTCTTCGAAATGGCCACAACATCGAAGTCCCAGGTACCAACCCATGCTGCAAGTTCACCCACCTTATTTCGGATGCTCCTGGCATTGAAGAAGACACACTTTAAACCACCTTCCTGTCTGCCGGTACACTCCTGCAACTTTAAAACCTTACTCATGACCTCACTACTCTCAACCTCTTGTATACTGGAGCTACAATTCAGGTTCCCAAGACCCTGCTGAAATAGTTTAAACCCTCCCGAAGAGCATTAGCAAATTCCCCCCCCCACCCAGGATATTGGTACCCCTCTGGTCCAGGTGTAGACCATCCTGTTTGTAGAGGTCCCATCGACCCCAAAATGAGCCCCAATTATCCAGAAATCTGAAACCCTCCCTACTGCACCATCCCAGTAGCCACGTGTTCAACTCTTCTCTTTCCCTATTCCTCATCTCGCTATCACGTGGCATGGGTAACAACCCAGAGATAATAACTCTGTTTGTCCTAGATCTAAGTTTCCACCCTAGCTCCCTGAATTCCTGCCTTACATCCCTATCCCTTTTCTTACATATGTCGTTGGTACCTATGTGGACCACGACTTGGGGCTACACACCCTCCCCCTTAAGGATCCCAATAACACGATCCGAGACATCACGCACCCTGGCACCTGGGAGGCAACACACCAACCGCGAGTCTCTCTCGTTCCCACAGAATCTCCATTCTATCCCCCTAACTATGGAGTCTCCAATGATTAATGCTCTACTCCTCTCCCCCCTTCCCTTCTGAGAAACAGGAACAGACTCTGTGCCAGAGACCTGCACCCCATGGATTACCCCTGGTAAGTCGTCCCCCCAACAGTATCCAAAGCGGTATACTTGTTACTAAGGGGAACGACCACAGGGGATCCCTGTACTGACTGCTTCCTCCCAGCCCCTGTCACCGTCACCCATCTATCTTTATTCTTCGGAGTAACTACATCCCTGAAGCTTCTATCTATGACCACCTCTGCCTCCCGAATGATCCAAAGTTCATCCAGCTCCAGCTCCAGTTCCCTAACACGGTTTCTGAGTAGCTGGAGATGGGTGCACTTCCCACAGATGAAATCAGCAGGGACACTGTCGGCAACCCTCACCTCAAACATTCTGCAGGAGGAACATTGCACTACCTTCCCTGCCATCCCATCTAGATAAAAAAAGAAAAAGAAAGAAAGAGCTTACCTGTTATTCACTCCCCTTCTCAGCAAGCACTCACTCAGCAACCTCTGCGCCCTGCACAATAACACCTGAGGGAAAAGAAAAGAAAAACAACTTACCAGCACCAGCCAATCCCTTACCTGCAGGCTGTGATGTCACGGTTCAACTTCTTTCTACTTCTACCTGCCCTCGAGCTTTCCTCTTGATCTTTACAGCGGTTGGTTTTTTTTTTGGTTAGAGGAGGGGGTAGGGAGGGAAACACTGAAGAAGTGTTTTGGGTTTAAGTGTCACTTGACAACAGCTCCTCCACAAACCACCTTCAAGTTAGGGTGACCACAACGGAGGTATGCAAATTTCCCTTGCAACAGCCAATCAGCAGCTCTGCTCTACTGCCCTCTGCTGGATGCTTGTCTTCACTTGAACAGCTCGGGTCTCTAGCTCAGGTACACCTTCAAGTTAGGGTGACCACAACGGAGGTATGCAAATTTAGCTTGCAACAGCCAATCAGCAGCTCCGCTCTACTGCCTTCTGCTGGATCAATCCTAGATAGCTACAAAGGCTAAGAAAAAGTTACCTCCAAGATTAGACTTGGAGTTGAAATGACGCTCGGCGCGGGGGCAGAGAATGGGGCGACGGACCTACGATGCCTTCGCACAATTCTCCGAATGCCAGTCGCACACACACGGTCGACGCGGTGCCGGTCGGGGCCATTGAATGAGGTCCCCGCGGTAATTCTCCGTGATCGATCGGCCGAGTTTCCCCCAGCGTGGGTCTCGTATGGTTCCACCCGGTGGGAGCTCGGCGTCACGGTTGTGGTGATCGTCCTGGTGGGGGGTGGGGGGATCAGTCACCGGGGGGGGGCCTCCACGACGGCCAGGCCCACGATCGGCAGGCGTGCGCGATCTGGGGGAGGTGCTACAGTCTTCCGTGTCGGCCTGCCGTGTGGCTCCGCCATGTCGCGCGGGGCCAGCGACGCAAGCGGCCACCACGCACATGCGGGACCCTCGGCCGAAGGTGCAGGGCCCCGTATCGGCAGCAGGAGCTGCGCGGTGCGCGCAAGGGCCCTGCTGCCGCCCTTAAAGTCGGAGAATCACTCCGGACTTTTTGGAAAAAAGTCCAGGTGATTCGCGCTCATTTTCTGGCGGGCGCGGGGACACAGCCCCATTTTTGGAGAATCCAGGCCAGGATCTTTATCGACAAAGGAGTCAAAGGGTATAGGGTGGAGACAGGAAGGTGGGGCGGGATTCTCCGCCCCCGCGCCAGGCCGGAGAATCGCGGGGGCGGGGGCGCGACTCACACGACGCCACTCCAACGCCAGCGACCAGAGAATCGGCGCATTGCCGCCGGCACGGTCGGTGCGGCACCGGTTGGGGGCCGCTCAATGCTGCGCCCCCCCCCGGCGATTATCCGCGCATGATGGGCTGAGTGCCCGCTGAGTTTGGCTGAGTCCTGCCGGCGCCGTTCCCGTATGGTCCTACCCGGCGGGACCTCGCCGTTCATGTTGCGGGAGGCGGCCTGGTTTGGGGGGGGAGGGGGGAATCCGACTCCGGGGGGCCCTCCACGTTGGCCTGGCCTGCGATCGGGGCCTAGCGATTGGCGGGCGGGCTTATCCTGGTGCAGGCCTCTGTTCGTCTGTGCCGGGTACCTGTAGGTCTCCGCCATGTTGTGCGGGGCCGGAGTGGAGGCGGCAGTCCATGAGCATGCGCGAACTCACGCCGGCTGTGGTGCATCTGTGCAAACTCGCACCAGCCGTGGTGCGCATGCGCGGACCCGAGGCGCCCGTCCTGACGCCCGTATCGGCAGCTGGAGCTGTGTCAGTCGCTCCAGTGATGTGCTGGCCCCCTGTGCGGCGCAGGATCACTGATCCTAGGGGCCCGTTGACGCCGTCGTAAAACGCTCCGGCATTTACGACGGCGTCATAACTTAGCCCCAAGATTGGAGAATCCCACGATCACATCAGCCATGATCTTATCGAATGACGGAGCAAGCTCGAGGGGCAAATTGGCCTATTGCTGCTCCTAATTCTTCTGTTTATATGTTTTGCTATGAGCTGCATATCAATATGTATTTAAAATGGGTTTGTGAAATATTTTAGACTCTTTATTTGCACCTGTGTGTTATGTGATGACTGTTTCTTTCATGGCCCCTGGAAACCTGTTTTCCTGCCATTATCAATCTGACGTTGGCACACTTCTGGAGCAGATAGTACCCCAACCACCACATTGGGCATTTTGGCACCCATTTTTAGTGCTGAGTTTTACATCTCCCCTCAAAAATACAGCAAGTGGTCGATCCATTGCCTTAGCCCCCACCCCCAATATGTCAGGCAGGGAAGGGGTTTGGCAGACTGCCCACCTCGAGGCCCATTGAGACTCTTAAGTGGCTAATCAATGGCCTCATTCCACCTTTGTCACTATTTTACCTGTGACAGGGGAAGGAGGAGACCAGGTTGGTAGCTTGGCATCTTTCACTGAGCAGCTGCTGTCAAGAAGGCAAGAAGAGGGGTATGGGGTGAGGGTGGGGGCGTACCTTCTTTTGGTTGGTCCACTGTACCATCGGAGGCACCCCTCTCCCCTTAACCCTTACCCCTGGCTTCTTAAACCAATTAGATTGGCCGACAGCTCTCTGGGTCGACCCAGATGGGACGAAATTCTCACTCCATAACAGTTAAAGCTGCCCCCAGCATAATATAGCTGTGGGGCAGCTGGGCTTTAGATGGTCGGGTGGCCTATAAAGTCCTGCCCAATGTTTGCTGCGCAGACGCACCATCATCTCATTTCAAGGCTTTCATGTATTTTTCAGGGATATTGTGGAGTAATGATGATGAACGTGTCTCACACTATTGCATTTCGAAATATTTGCAATGCACCTGATTTTTTTTGTTTTCACAATACGTCACCACATTGTTCTGAACGGACAATTTGGAAAAGGTGAGGGTGTAACACATAGAGAGTTAAAGTAACGTCTGTGCTGCAGTTGGCCAAACTTCAGCTGACTTCTGCAAGAATATACAATGACAGCAGTATCAACAGGCCAGAGCAGGGATTTAAAGGCCTAAAAACAAGTTACATTTGAGTAAACATTCTCGAAACAGATAGATCCAGGAACACAAACAGGCAGCACACATACAAAAAGGATGGGACAGTTACTGTAGATGCGATGCAGAAGTAATGTAATTTAGATGAATATTTGATCACTCAGTGCAGTAAAAGATTGATGACTCATCTGCAGAGACAAGAATCCCTCTGTGCTGTTAAATATTTTTGATGAAGCCTGCAATGGGCTACGGAATGAAAACTGCGAGTGGATGTAGGCCATGGCATGATTTACTCAGCTCAAGTGGGGGAGAGGGATTCAGGCACAAGACATTATAGAAGTGACTGAAGGTCATTACAAATGCTATCAGCAAGAGATTAAAGAATTGACAGAACAGTTTTCATATGGCTTCAATTGTATGGGGTAATTATTCACAAAAAAAAATTGGAATGTTCTCGCTGAGGAAGTGAAATCTCCCTTGTGGAGACATTTTCCAATTTTCCACTCAAACCAACAAAGACATGTTTCTCTGCTTCTTGCAAGGAGAATGGAATATAAAAAAGGAATATTTTGCTACAGTTCTGCAGTGCATTGGTGAGGCCACACCAGGAGCACTGTGTACAGTTTTGGTCTCCTTATTTAAGAAAGGAAAAAGATGCCTTAGAAGCAGTTCAGAGAAGGTTCACTCAGCTGATACTTGTGATGGGGGTTGTGTCTTACAAGGAAAGGTTGACAGGCTGGGCCTGTATCTAATGGAATTTAGAATAAGAGGCGACCTTATTGAAGCATTTAACGTTCTGAGGGGACCTGATAGTGTTGATGCTGAAAGGACGACTCTCCTTGTGGGAGAGACTAGAACTGGGGGACATGGTTTAAAAATAAAGGATCTCCAGTTTAAAATGGAATTGAGGAGAATTTTTTTGCTCTCAGAAATTTGTGCAACTTTCGAACATTCATCCGCAGAAAGTAGTGGAGGCAAGATAATTGAATATTTTAAGGCAGAGGTAGACAGATGCTTGGCTAGTGGAAATGCAGAGATGATGCCATAATCACACCAGCCATGATCTTGCTGAATGGCGGAGCAGACTCGAGGGGCTGAATGATCTACTCCTGCTCCTAATTCATCCGTTCATATAAGAACATAAGAACTAGGGGCAGGCGTAGGCCATCTGGCCCCTCGAGCCTGCTCCACCATTCAATGAGATCATGGCTGATCTTTTGTGGACTCAGCTCCACTTTCCGGCCCGAACACCATAACCCTTAATCCCTTTATTCTTCAAAAAACTATCTATCTTTATCTTAAAAACATTTAATGAAGGAGCCTCTACTGCTTCACTGGGCAAAGAATTTCATAGATTCACAACCCTTTGGGTGAAGAAGTTCCTCCTAAACTCAGTCCTAAATCTACTTCCCCTTATCTACTGCCCCCTAGTTCTGCTTTCACCCGCCAGTGGAAACAACCTGCCCGCATCTATCCTATCTATTCCCTTCATAATCTTATATGTTTCTATAAGATCCCCCCTCATCCTTCTAAATTCCAACGAGTGCAACCTCTCCTCGTAATCCAACCCCTTCAGCTCTGGGATTAACCTAGTGAATCTCCTCTGCACACCCTCCAGTGCCAGTACGTCCTTTCTCAAGTAAGGAGACCAAAACTGAACACAATACTCCAGGTGTGGCCTCACTAACACCTTATACAATTGCAGCATAATCTCCCTAGTCTTAAACTCCATCCCTCTAGCAATGAAGGACAAAATTCCATTTGCCTTCTTAATCACCTGTTGCACCTGAAAACCAACTTTTTGCGACTCATGCACTAGCACACCCAGGTCTCTCTGCACAGCAGCATGTTTTAATATTTTATCATTTAAATAATAATCCCTTTTGCTGTTATTCCTACCAAAATGGATAACCTCACATTTGTCAACATTGTATTCCATCTGCCAGACCCTAGCCCATTCACTTAGCCTATCCAAATCCCTCTGCAGACTTCCAGTATCCTCTGCACTTTTTGCTTTACCACTTATCTTAGTGTCGTCTGCAAACTTGGACACATTGCCCTTGGTCCCCAACTCCAAATCATCTATGTAAATTGTGAACAGTTGTGGGCCCAACACTGATCCCTGAGAGACACCACTAGCTACTGATTGCCAACCAGAGAAACACCCATTAATCCCCACTCTTTGCTTTCTATTAATTAACCAATCCTCTATCCATGCTACTAATTTCCCCTTAATGCAATGCATCTTTATCTCATGCAACAACCTTTTGTGTGGCACCTTTTCTAAGGCTTTCTGGAAATCCAGATATACCACATCCATTGGCTCCGCGTTATCTACCGCACTGCTAATGTCCTAAAAAAATTCCACTAAATTAGTTAGGCACGACCTGCCCTTTATGAACCCATGCTGCGTCTGTCCAATGGGACAATTTCCATCGAGATGCCTCGCCATTTCTTCCTTGATGATAGATTCCAGCATCTTCCCTACTACCAAAGTTAAGCTCACTGGCCGATAATTACCCGCTTTCTGCCTACCTCCTTTTTTAAACAGTGGTGTCACGTTTGCTAATTTCCAATCCGCCGGGACCACCCCAGAGTCCAGTGAATATTGGTAAATTATCACTAGTGCATTTGCAATTTCCCTAGCCATCTCTTTTAGCACTCTGGGATGCATTCCATCAGGTCCAGGAGACTTGTCTACCTTTAGCCCTATTAGCTTGTCCATCACTACCTCCTTGGTGATAACAATCCTCTCAAGGTCCTCACCTGTCATAGCCTCATTTCCATCAGTCACTGGCATGTTATTTGTGTCTTCCACTGTGAAGACCGACCCAAAAAACCTGTTCAGTTTCTCAGCCATTTCCTCATCACCCATTATTAAATCTCCCTTCTCATCCTCTAAAGGACCAATATTTTCCTTAGCCACTCTTTTTTGTTTTATGTTTTTGTAGAAACTTTTACTATCTGTTTTTATATTCTGAGCAAGTTTACTCTCATAATCTATCTTACTCTTCTTTATAGCTTTTTTAGTAGCTTTCTGTTGCCCACTAAAGATTTCCCAGTCCTCTAGTCTCCCACTGACCTTTGCTACTTTGTATGTTTTTTCCTTCAATTTGATATTCTCCCTTATTTCCTTAGATATCCACGGTCGATTTTCCCTCTTTTTACCGTCCTTCCTTTTTGTTGGTATAAACCTTTGCTGAGCACTGTGAAAAATCACTTGGAAGGTTCTCCACTGTTCCTCAACTGTTTCACTATAAAGTCTTTGCTCCCAGTCTACCTTATCTAGTTCTTCTCTCATCCCATTGTAATCTCCTTTGTTTAAGCACAAAACACTAGTGCTTGATTTTACCTTCTCACCCTCCATCTGTATTTTAAATTCCACCATATTGTGATCACTCCTTCCGAGAGGATCCCTAACTATGAGATCCTGAATCAATCCTGTCTCATTACACAGGACCAGATCTAGGACCGCTTGTTCCCTCGTAGGTTCCATTACATACTGTTCTAGGAAACTATCACGGATACATTCTATAAACTCCTCCTCAAGGCTGCCTTGACCGACCTGGTTAAACCAATCAACACGTAGATTAAAATCCCCCATGATAACTGCTGTACCATTTCTACATGCATCTGTTATTTCTTTGTTTATTGCCTGCCCCACCATAATGTTACTATTTGGTGGCCTATAGATTACTCCGATCAGTGACTTTTTCGCCTTACTATTCCTGATTTCCACCCAAATGGATTCAACCTTATCCTCCATAGCACCGATGTCATCCCTTACTGTTGCCCGGATGTCATCCTAAAATAACAGAGCTACACCACCTCCCTTACCATCCACTCTGTCCTTCCAAAAAGTTTGATACCCTCGGATATTTAACTCCCAGTCATGACCATCCTTTAACCATGTTTCAGTAATGGCCACTAAATCATAGTCATTCACGATGATTTGCGCCATCAACTCATTTACCTTATTCCGAATACTACGAGCATTCAGGTAAAGTACACTTATGTTGGCTTTTTTACCTCTGTTCTGAATCTTAACACCTCGATCAGTAACCTCTCCTAACTTATATTTCCTCTTAACCGTTCTCCTAATTTTCCTTATCGTTGAACCCATATCTTCCTGTAACAACCTGCCGTGTCGCTTACCATTAATGTTTTCACTTCCCGTTTTATTTCTTTTAGTATTCCTGGTCCTATTCACTGAGCTCCCCTCAGTCACTGTACCTTGTACTGTCCCCCTTTTTGATTTTTGACTATGGCTTCTCTGCCTTACACTTTCCCCCTTACTGCCTTTTATTTCTGTCCCTGTTTTACTACCTTCCAACTTCCTGCATCGGTTCCCATCCCCCTGCCACATTAGTTTAAACTCTCCCCAACAGCTCTAGCAAACACCCCCCCCTAGGCCATATGTTTGCATGTTCATCCTGACTTTGGCACTGGGCCAAAATACAGGAACTCCCTCCCTAAGAGCACTGTGGGTGTACCCATACCACATGGACTGCAGCAGTTCAAGAAGTGGGCTCACTGTCATATTCTCAAGGGCGTTTAGGGATGGGCAATAAATTGCAGCCTAGCCAGCAACACCCACTTCCCATGAAAGAATACAAAAATAATGGAGCTCGAGGTGGGGAAGGACATCCTCTTTGAATCCCAGAACGATAAATAAAAATACCTTCACAACGTGAGGTTTGATTGAGAACTGCAGGATCCTCCATCAAAAGATTGCCTTGAAAAACTGGAGGAAGGTAAATGTATATCTTTTTGTTTGAGGGTTCTTCACACAAAAAGTAGTGGCGATTTGAAATATTCTCTTCCCAAAATTTGTTGAGGTTAGGCCAATTAAGCATTTCAAAACTGAGATTGATAGACTTTTGTTAGGATTAGGCATTTTGAAACCAAGGCAGATAGTTGAAGTTAAGATATAGATCACCCACGATCAAATTAAAGAACGGAACAGGCTCAAGAAGCTGAATGGTCCATTCCTGTCCCTGTATGCACACATATGTAAAAATATATACCGACACAAAAAGAAACGCACTTACAGCACAAAAAATAGACACTTCACAAGTCCTAGAATTTACTAGACGTTACAGCGCCAGGGTCACAGGTTCGCTTCCCCGCTGGGTCACTGTCTGTGTGCAATTTGCAAGGTCTCCCCGTGTCTACGTGGGTTTCCTCCGGGTGCTCCGGTTTCCTTCCACAGTCCAAAGACGTGCAGGTTAGGTGGATTGGACATGCTAAAATTGCCCTTAGTGTCGAAAAAAGGTTAGGAGGGGTTATTGGGTTCCGGAGATAGGGTAGAAGTGAGGGCTTAAGTGGGTTCGTGCAGACTAGATGGGCCAAATTGCCACCTTCTGCACTGTATGTTCTATGTTCTATGTAATACTACACTTACTGCCCTTCTCCAATCTACGCAACATCAATTTTTCCGAACTTTACTTTCCTGTCCATCAACCAATCTTTTATCCATTACATTATATTTTGTTGTACAGCAGTTGCTTATATTTTCCTCATAAGCCTGATGTGTAGCACAGTGGTTGGCACTGTTGCTTCACAGCGCCAGGGACCCGGATTCGATTCCCGACTTGAGTCAGTGCCTGTGCGAAGTATGTGCGTTCTCCCTGTGTCTGCGTGGGTTTCCTCCAGATACTCTGGTTTCGTCCCACAAGTCCCGAAAGACGTGCTTGTTAGGTGAATTGAATACCCTGCATTCTCCCTCAGTGTACCCGAACAGGCGCCGTAGCATGGCGACTCGGGGATTTTCACAGTAACTTCATTGTAATGCTAATGGAAGCCTTCTTGTGACACTAATTAAGATGATTATTATGTGAGACTTTTTCTTGAAGACATTTGAAAATCCACGTAAACTACTTCAAATGCATTCTCCTTTTTAGAATTCCTCCAGTGCAGAAGGCTCATTGAGTCTGCACCGACCCTCCGAAAAAGCACCCCACCTAGGCCCACTCCCCCGCCCTATGCCCATAACCCCATAACTCCACCTAACCTGCACATCTTTGGACACTAAGGGGCAATTTAGCAAGGCCAATCCACCTAACCTGCATATCTTCGGACTGGTGTAAGAAACCGGAGGACCTGGAGGAAACCTGCGCAGACACAGCGAGAAAGTGCAAACTCCACACAGGCAGTGACCCAATGTTGGAACTGAACCTTGGTCCCTGGCGCTGTGAGGAAGCAGAGAAAACCACTGTGCCACCATGTCGCCTTGATTGATCCATTCATTTTTTGTTCAAAAATCTCCTTTAAAATTAATCAAACATTAAATGCTTTAACAAAACTATTCTCTCCTTGATCGTTTTCATTTTAATTCTTTGATTGGATGTGCGTGTTGCTGGCAAAGCCAGTATTTGTTGCCCATCCCTTGCAATTGTAGAGGGAGTTGATGAGACCACGTCTGAAATAAGTTTTGGCATCCTTATCTGAGGAAGGATGTTCTTGCTGTGGAGGGAGTGCAGCAAGGGTTTACCAGGCTGATTCCTGGCATGGCGGGACTGACATATGAAGAGAGGTTACGATTATATTCTTTGGAGTTTAAAAGACTGAGAGGGCATCTCATAGAAACTTACAAAATTCAAACAGGATTAGACAATGTAGATTCAGAAAGAATGTTGCCGATGTTGGGAGAGTCCAGAACAAGGAGTCATAGTTTGAATATAAGGGGTGAACCTTTTAGGACTGCGGCGAGGAGAAATTTCTTCACCCAGAGGGTGGTGAATCTGTTGAGTTCACTACCACAGAAAGTAGTTGAGGCCAAAACATTGTGCAATTTCAAGAAGGAATTAGGTATAGTTCTTGCAGTTAAAGGGATCAAGGGATATGGGGGAAGGTGGGATCAGGATATTGAATTTCATGATCAGCCATGATCATAATGAATGGCAGAACAGACTCTAAGGGCCGAATGGCCTCCTCCTGCTTCTATTTTCTATGTATGCTTCTATGTATATTTCTACTTACCCTTGAACTGAGTGAGTGACTTGCTTGGCCATTTCAATTTACAACAATCAGTGATAGTTTCATGGTCACCATTACTGAGACTAGCTTTTAATTCCAGATTGTTATGTTTGAATTGAAGTTAAATTCCACCAGATGTCGTGATACGATCTGAACCCATGTCTCCTGGGCATTAGCCTGGGTTTCTGTATTACTAGTCCAGTGATGTTACCATTACACTACCATCACCTCTAATATTGTGTCCATGCATTCAGAAATGCTCATGATTTTATCTCAAATATGGATTTAACATTTTGTCTGCAACTAATGTTAGACAAACAAGTCTGTCATTGCCTGGCTTCGCCTTATGACTTTTCTTGAATCAAATGCATTAGATCAACTGCTCTCCAGTAACATTCCTACTTTACAACAGTGACTGCACTTCGTAAAAGTAAGTCACTGACTGTAAAGCACAGTGAGATGTCTGGAGTTCATGAAAATGCTATGTAAGTACAGTTCTTCCGTTCTTTCTTTATGATAGAACTGATGCACTGGAAGTTTAAAAATTGTGACTAGATATTCTGAAATGAAAATGGCATATTGTCACAAGTAGGCTTCAAATGAAGTTACTGTGAAAAGCCCCTAGTCGCCACATTCCGGCGCCTGTTCGGTGAGGCTGTTACAGGAATTGAACCGTGCTGCTGGCCTGCCTTGGTCTGCTTTCAAAGCCAGCGATTTAGCCCTGTGCTAAACAGCCCCATTTCTGCTAGCTTCTGCTTGACTTTGTTTGAAAACATAAGGTACATGCCAGCAGGAGCCAGTCACATATCTAGCCGTTTCTACAGTCATCTCTGACATTTGTTCCATATTGTACTCAAGGACATCACACCCTCATTTCCACAACCATTTGCAGAAAACAATGAAACAAATAATCAACACCACATCGTCATCCTTCACAAATTCTTCCTTCATCCCTGAGCAGCCATATCCTCAATTTCTGTTCACTTTATAGAGGTCCCACTAACATCCATTCCTGTCTCTTATATTTTCAGTTAGGCTTTTTATCACATTTCGCTTGAGGATTTTTTCACCTCCACACTGTACTTTCTTTCTACCTTGCTTTTTTCTTCAGCATTGTTTTCCCTAACTTTATAATAGGTAACCCATTTTATGTTGCAATTTAATTTTAATGGCTGTGGTTTACAAACAGAGCTGAGTTATGGAAAGCAGCAGTAGTTGGTGTAGTGATATGCATAAGCAATTGAACATGTAAATATGTTTGACCTCCGATCGCTAGGTGGCAGGCAAGTTATACCATGTGACACTGCAACCTTGGGGGAGTCTGTAGAAGAAGTCATTGTGGTTTGTTGTGTTTTGTGCTTGTTCCAGTTGTTAGTATTAGTTTCCAACCCATGTTTTGTTCACAATAATAAATTCGACTAGTCTAGATGTTCTTTGGTGCACTGACTCAATCATTGTCACAGCACTAGAACATAACATGGTGCCAGAAGTGGTGATCCACAAACTGAAGTCTTGAAGTGTGAACATTGTAAGGCACAGTCTTCAAATTTGGAAATGGTGCTACAAAAAACAAGGGCGGAACATCAAAAGAAATCTCTCAGAACGCTAAATCGGTAACAAAAGAAGATGGAATGTTTGAAACGCCTCAGTATCTTTGAGTTACCAGTAGTGTAGATGACAACTGGTGCGCATTTAAGCAATAGTTCACGTTATACGTGGCAACCTTCGAATTAAAAACACAGCCTGTTGAACGAAAAATAACGTTATTGCTAACTGTAGCAGGCCCCCAGATGACAGAGATTTATAACACATTTGTTTTTGAACGGGAGGAAGATGGCAAAAGCTTCGATGCCATCATTAAGAAGTTTGATGAGCATTGTGCTCCAAAAAAGAATGAAACTTTTGAGCGGTACACATAGAAGATAGGCGAATCCTTTGATAGCTTTCTTACCGGCCTCAAGTTTAAAGCACAACCATGTAACTTTGCAACATTATAATCCTCAATGATTCGAGATCAGATTGTCTTTGGAATTAATAATGAGAAGGTGCGTGAACATCTCATACAGAAGCATGAGCTTCACATAGAAGACACAATTAAAATTTGCTATGCGAGTGTATTACCTGCGCAGCATATAAACACATTGAATGCACGGGGTTTTGGCGCGAAAACAAGGAGCGATGCTGACGCCTTTGATGTTGTGACGCACTCGAAAGTAAAAAGTGGTCTCAGCAGCTGCGGACATTTCAAACACTTGCCAGAAGTAGCCATTACGTGTAAAAGATGGGGAAACAGGCACCTACCGAGGCAATATGGAAAACTTTGCACAAAGTGCAAAGGCAAAAACCATTTTGGCAAAAAATGTCTTACAACCAAGAAAGTTAATCTAGAAAAGTCCATCAATACTATTGGTGATATTAACTAAGAGGACACATTTTTCATCGATGTAGCCTCAAATAAAGACAGGGCCAGCAAAGCCAAACTGAGTAACATATCACCTATAGAAACAAAAAGTTATAAAAATGATCTTGCAACAGTAACAAAAGATAACTGGACAGTTCCGTTGATAATAAATAAATCACTCATCAATGTTAAACTAGAGACAGGAGCGAGAGTGAATCTCATCAGCATCAGTGATATTGAAGCTATGAAAATAAAACCCAGAATATTAAACAAGCTAGTCTTCTTGAAGGACTATGATGGTCAAAACATTGACACATTAGGCATGTGTGAACTCGATGTCCAAGTAAAAGATAATAGCTGCAGATCGTGAGTTGCTGCTAGGTGGTGAAGCGTGTGAAGCACTAGAATCGGTTAAAAGAGTACATTGCATTGACTGTGCACTGAACACACACAGTAGATTGGTGGAATCCATCGTGCATGCTTTTCCAGAATTTTTCAGGGTTTTGGTGTTTTACCTTTCACCGACAAGATTCAACTCAAGAGTGATGCTCAACCAGCGATACATGCTCTGAGATGAATTCCAGCACCATTACGTGACCATCTAAAAGCTAAAATCAGACAGAATGACACATCTTGGTGTGATCAAAAAGATCGAAGAGCTGACATATTGGGTCAATTCGATGGTGTGTTAAAAAATGAAATAATGATCTCAGGATATGCATGGATCCTAAAGACCTCAATGCAAACAAAGGGAACACGAGATGATACCTATGCAAGAGGAGATCACAGGTGAGATGTCAGGTGCAACATATTTCAGCAAACTTTACACTTCACAGGGATTCTGGCACATAAGTTAGATGAAGAGAGTGCTAAGTATTGTATGTTCGAGGGGCGGCATGTGGCACAGTGGTTAGCATTGCTGCCTATGGAACTGAGGACCCGGGTTCAATCCTGGCCCTGGGTCACTGTCCGTGTGGAGTTTGCACATTCTCCCCGTGTCTGCGTGGGTTTCACCCTCACAACCCAAAGATGTGCAGGTTAGATAGATTGGCCACGCTAAATTGCCCCTTAATTGGAAAAAGATAATAATTGGGTACTCTAAGTTTATTTCAAAAAAGCATTGTACGTTCGATACACTATTTGGTAGATGATGCTTTTTTCATCTGCTGTTTGGCATAACCTCAGCATCAGAAATTTTCAACAGAACGATGGAACACATAGTTGAAGGCATTAAAGGTGTTGAGTATATGTCAATGACATCATCATTTGTGGGTCCACATAAGAATGTCCAGAAAAATGGGATATGTCTTAACAAGGCCAAGTGTCAATTTGATATGAAGGAAGTAACATTCCAAGGAGAGAGGTTGTCTGCTCAAGGAATAAAGCCTGATGACTTGAAAATACAAACTATTATGAATGTGCCTCGACCAACAGATAAAAAGGTAGTACTGAGCGTACTAGGCATGATTAATTTAATTGGTAAATTTATTCCAAACCACTCAGCGAAGACAGCATGCCTCAGAGAAGTTCTAAAAAAAGAGAATAACTTCACTTGGACAGACAAACATGAACAAGAGTGGATCACATTGAAAACAGCTCTATCAACAACTCCAGTTCTAACATTTTTCAACCCAATCAAGAATACAAACATTTCAACAGATGCATCGAAGGATGGTCTCGGTGCAGTTTTGCTGCAACAGGAAATGGCAGTTATTGGAAGCCAGTAGCATATGCACCCAGATCAATGACAGATGACAGAGTGTTGCTATACTCAAATTGAAAAAGGATGACTCGGATTAGACAACGGATTAAAGACATTTCACAGTTACATGTATGGCCTACCTACTTTCCTTGTAGAAGCAGATCACAGACATTGGTGGCCATTGCCAAGAAAAACCTTTGTGAGATGTCACCTTGCATCCAAAGACGTTGATGAAACTTCAGCAGCACGACTTTGACTTGATCTTTCTACGCGGGGCAAGCACATTGTAGTAGCCGATGCGCTATCCAGAGCTACAGTCGCACTGGATGACAATTCCATGGGGGAATGTGCACGTGTATGTGGATATGATCAAAGACACACCACCAATATCAGATGCAAAGTCAAAACTGATTGTTGCAGAAATGGAAAAGGACAAAGTACTGCAAATGGTGATACATAACCTCAACAATGGATGGCCGAAAGGTTCATGCTCCAAGTATCTTAATATACGATCAAAGCTAAGTGTAGCAAATGGTTTGTTACTAAGACAATAGAGAATTATTGGGCGGAATTCTCCGACCTCCCTCCGGGTCGGAGAATCACCGCGCACTGCGCGAATCTTGCGACGCCGCTCCGACGCCGGGACGCCATTCTCCGATGCATGGCACAACGGGCACCCGCGCATGGAGCCCGGCCGCTCGGTGAATCGCCGAAAACGGTCGCCGCGGCGATTCTCCGCTGGAGCAAGGATCCTCCGGGCCGGATGGGCCGAAGTCACGCCGGCGCTGTTCTAACATGGTAGAAAGCAGCGTTAGCCAGTCGTGCTGGCTGACGCTGCGGGAGGAGGGGAGTGACAGCGTGGAGTGGGCCCCGGGGGGGGCGGGGGGGTGGTGACGCCATTGGGGGTGGGGAGCCCGGGAGGGGGAGCGGCACGGCTGTGTCTGCGGGTGGTGTGGGGGAGGCTTCCGGGGGTGAAGGGGGGCAGGGTGAGGGGCCCTCACATCCAGGGGTGGGGGTGGGGGTGTACACATCCGGGGGTGTTGGGGGAAGGGGCCCACACAAACGGGTATCGGGGGTGGCCCACACATCCAGGGGTGGGGGTGGTTGTGGGGAAGGAGCGGTGGGGGTGGCAGAGGCTGCGGGCAGCCACGGCCCGCCATGGCACGGCGGATCCAACGGCCAGACCCCATGACGGCGGACATGTGGCTGTCCACCCAACCCATTCACTGTTGCTGCGCAGGTGGCCCGGCCGTCCTAATGTGTGCCAGGCACCCGCACCCCCTCACCAATCTTGCGGCACCCACCAGCGGGTATCTCCAGGGCAGCACACACGGGAGCCCCCCGGTGCGTGCACTGCCACCAGATGGTGGCCCTGGCAGAGGGGACGGCCGACAGGTCTCAGGGCACCGAGGGGGCAGGGGTGGGGCGCGTGCTGGCAACTGGGCTGGCCATGTAGCCCATGGCACCTGGTTGTGGAAGAGTATATACCAATGCTGAAACCCTGTCTACTCCTGCTGCTGCCCTGCATGAGGCCCAGTGGGAGCTGGAGCACGGGCATGACAGGGAGGTGGCGGAGCCTGTTGAAGAGCAGCGGGCTGCAGTGGGGCATATGCAAGGTGCCCAGGCCGCAGGGCCATATGCCCGAGAGGAGCAGGAGGAGTTCCACGCCGTGCGGGAGCCACAACAGGAGGAGGAGGAGGAGGATGAGGAGGGTGTGCCATGGCCACGGAGGCGTCTGATGCGACAACGTGTGTACCGATCCCGCATGTCCTTCGAGGACCTCACGGACAGGGCTTGCAGGAGGAGACTCCGGATGAGCCGTGAGACCGTCGCCCACATCTGCCACCTGGCACCACATGGGACCGGGGGTGGACATGTATGATGTGGTAGGCATCACAGAGACATGGTTGCAGGGGGTTCAGGGCTGGCATTGAAACATCCAGGGATTCACAACCTATCGAAAAGACAGAGAGGTGGGCAGAGGGGGAGGGGGGGGGGTTGCCTTGTTAATTAGGAATGAAATTAAATCAATAGCACTAAACGACAAAGGGTCAGATGATGTGGAGTCTGTGTGGGTAGAGTTGAGGAACCACAATTGTGCCTGACAAACCTGTTAGAGTTCTTTGAAGAGATAACAAACAGGTTAGACCAAGGAGAGCCAATGGATGTTATCTATCTTGACTTCCAAAAGGCTTTTGATAAGGTGCCTCACGGGAGACTGCTGAGTAAAATAAGGGCCCATGGTATTGGAGGCAAGGTACTAACATGGATTGACGATTGGCTGTCAGGCAGAAGGCAGAGAGTTGGGATAAAAGGTTCTTTTTCGGAATGGCAACCGGTGGCGAGTGGTGTCCCGCAGGGTTCAGTGTTGGGGCCACAGCTGTTCTCTTTATATATTAACGATCTAGATGACGGGACTGGGGGCATTCTGGCTAAGTTTGCCGATGATACAAAGATTGGTGGAGGGGCAGGTCGTATGGAGGAGGTGGGGAGGCTGCAGAAAGATTTAGACAGTTTAGGAGAGTGGTCCAAGAAATGGCTGATGAAATTCAACGTGGGCAAGTGCGAGGTCTTGCACTTTGGAAAAAAGAATAGAGATATGGACTATTTTCTAAACGGTGACATAATTCATAATGCTGAAGTGCAAAGGGACTTGGGAGTCCTAGTCCAGGATTCTCTAAAGGTAAACTTGCAGGTTGAGTCCATAATTAAGAAAGCAAATGCAATGTTGTCATTCATCTCAAGAGGCTTGGAATATAAAAGCAGGGATGTACTTCTGAAGCTTTATAAAGCATTAGTTAGGCCCCATTTAGAATACTGTGAGCAATTTTGGGCCCCACACCTCAGGAAGGACATACTGGCACTGGAGCGGGTCCAGCGGAGATTCACCCGGATGATCCCAGGAATGGTAGGCCTAACATACGATGAACGTCTGAGGATCCTGGGATTATATTCATTGGAGTTAGGAGGTTAAGGGGAGATCTAATAGAAACTTACAAGATAATGAATGGCTTAGATAGGGTGGATGTAGGGAAGTTGTTTCCATTAGCAGGGGAGACTAGGACCCGGGGACACAGCCTTAGAATAAAAGGGAGTCACTTTAGAACAGGGATGAGGAGAAATTTCTTCAGCCAGAGAGTGGTGGGTCTGTGGAATTCATTGCCACAGAGGGCGGTGGAGGCCAGGACGTTGAGTGTCTTTAAGACAGAAGTTGATAAATTCTTGATCGCTCGAGGAATTAAGGGCTATGGAGAGAGAGCGGGTAAATGGAGTTGAAATCAGCCATGATTGAATGGTGGAGTGGACTCGATGGGCCGAATGGCCTTACTTCCGCTCCTATGTCTTATGGTCTTATGCCCTCAGTGGCCGTCAACTTCTTCGCGATGGGGTCATTCCAGTCACTGAGTGGGGACCTGTCCGGCATCTCCCAGCCACCGGTGCACAGGTGCATCAGGGCCGTCACTGACGTCCTGTACGACATTGCGGACCGGTACATACAGTTCCCTATGGACCGCGCCCACCAGGATGCCGTGCAGCGGGTTTCGCCACTGTTGCCCGGATACCCATGGTGGAGGGGGCGATCGATGGAGTGCACATCGCCATGCGGCCCACATCAGAGGAAAGGGTCATGTGCCTGAACAGGAAGGATACATATTCAATGAACGTGCAGGTGGTCTGTGACCACAGGGTCCTGCACGCCTGCACCAGGTACCCTGGCAATGTGCATGGCTCCTTTATACTCTCCCAATTGTTCATCCCCGCCATGTTTGAGGGACCCACCCCCCCCCCCCCCCCCCCCCCCCCGCCTGTGGGGCTGGTTGCTGGGCGACAGAGGTCGTGACTGGTGACGCCTATCCGGAGGCAAACGGTTGATGGTGTAAGCGGGTCTGGTACCAGGCATGGAGGATGATGACAGCCCGCCGTGCGATGGGCTCCGAACCATACATCGTTCGACAATGTCTGACTCAAGGCCACATCAAGACCCTCCACCTGGGTGGACCCTGCTCGTGGCCCTGACACTGCATCCCATGGCCCTGGCGTATGGCTGGGGGCGGGTTGGCGTGGGAGAACCATGGGGGGTTGCCCAGGGCCGCACATCACACGCACCGGAGCTCAACTTCTATCGCAGCGCCCCTCAGACACACTGGCACACAGTCCCCGCCCGCATCGGACAGAGTACAGAGGCAGCTCACATAGGTGTGGAATATGTTTAATAACAGACGTCCTGTATGAAGGGTTGGGTACTCTGCTACACAGACAAACCAACACGGTTGTGAATGGTTAAACGCAGTTTTATTTCATACATCTATTTACACTGGTAAACTGTTTACTGAGGTTCAATCATGACCCTTGATTCTGTGGACCTATTCCTAATTCTATCGTGTAGTGGCACTCAGCACATGGTGGATGTCTGAGTGGCTTGTAATGAGTTCTGTGCCCTGAGCCGTCTCCTGCTCGAGTGACCAGAAAGTGTCGTGTTCCCTGTTTAGTACTGTGTATGCTCTTGCCTGTGATTGGCTGTCGTGTTGTGTGTGTTGATTGGTCCGTTGATCTGCCCATCAGTATGTATGTATGTATGTACTATGATGTTTACCTGAATATCATGACATCCCCCCTTTTGTACAAGAACATGTGCCTACGTGGTCATAAATAGAGATGTGTACTGAGTGTCGCTAAATGTGTGTGTGTGCAGTATTTACAGCATGTACATGGGGCTAAACTATATACAAGGGGCGATGTCGGGTGCGACATAACAACGAGGTTGTACCATAAACAAAGAACGGGGAAATGTTGAACGACAAAACGAATTCCTGTAACGATAAGAACAGAAACATATTAACACAGTGGTGGTATGAGTTCAATGTACAAGCAGTCTCATAAGTCCAGTCTAGTAGGTGGGCGACAAATTCGGGTTGACCGCCTCAAGGGTAGGTCTGGAACCACCGGCTGAGGAATGGGCCTGGCCACGGGCGACGACGGAAGAGGCATGGAGGGAGGCAGCTCCACGAAGTTGATATCAGGAACAACAGGAGGGCGCGGTGTCGGTGTAAGGTCCCGTAGCGAGCGTGGAAGTAGGCGAAGAGCCCGGCGATTGCGCCTACGAATGGATCCATCAGGCATGCGAACCAGGAACTTGCGGGGAGCCACGCGTCGAGAGCTTCGGCAGGTGCTGACCAGCCACCCTCTGGTAGGTGGATGCGGACTTCGTCTCCAGGGACCAGGGCGGGAAGATCAGTTGCCCGTGTGTCATATGCCCTCTTCTGGCGACCGTGCTGCTGTTGCATTCTGTGTAGTACCGGACCATGGTTGGTTGTGGGTGCCAGAATGAAAGGCACAGTGGTCCTGAGGGCGCGCCCCATCAACAGCTGGGCTGGTGAGAGGCCAGTGGCTAGTGGGGCCGAGCGATAGGCCAGCAGGGCTAGGCAGAAATCCGATCCGGCAGCAGCAGCCTTGCAGAAGAGCCGCTTGACAATGTGAATGCCCTTCTCCGCCTTTCCATTGGACTGGGGATGCAGAGGGCTGGACGTCACGTGTGTGAAACCATACGAGGCAGCAAAAGATGACCATTCCTGGCTGGCGAAACAGGGCCTATTGTCCGACATGACAGTAATCGGAATGCCATGGCGAGCGAAGGTGGCTTTGCAGGCCCTTATGACAGCGGACAATGTCAAATCGTGCAGGCGTATGACCTCTGGATAGTTAGAAAAATAGTCAATGACGATGACATAGTCCCTGCCTAGTGCGTGAAAGAGGTCCACACCCACCTTCGCCCAGGGGGACGTCACCAGCTCATGGGGCAGAAGCGTCTCAGGAGGTTGCGCCGGTTGAAACCTTTGCAGGTGGGGCAGTTGAGCACCATATTAGCAATGTCATCACTGATGCCCGGCCAGTATACCGCCTCTCGGGCCTTCCATCTCCACTTCTCGACCCCCAGATGGCCTTCGTGTAGTTGGTCGAGGAACAGCTTGTGCATGCTGTGCGGAATCACAATCCGGTCCAGCTTTAGAAGGACACCATCAATGACGGCCAAGTCGTCTCGGACATTGTAGAACTGCGGGCACTGCCCTTTGAGCCACCCTCCCGTCATGTGGCGCATCACACGTTATAGAAGGGGGTCAGCCGCAGTCTCTCGGTGAATACGGGCCAGGCTGGAGTCGTCAGCTGGCAGATTTGCCGATGTGAAAGCCAACTGCGCCCCGACCTGACAGCCAAACCCTTCCGAATCTGGCGGTGTGCTCACTGCTCTAGACAGGGCATCCACAATGATAAGGTCCTTACCCGGGGTGTAGACCAGTTGAAAGTCATACCTCCTAAGTTTAAGTAGGATGCGCTGGAGGTGAGGGGTCATCTCGTTCAGGTCCTTATTTATGATGCTGACCAGGGGACGGTGGTCAGTTTCAACAGTAAACCGGGGGAGACCATATACATAGTCAACAAAGAACAAAGAAATGTACAGCACAGGAACAGGCCCTTCAGCCCTCCAAGCCCGTGCCGACCATGCTGCCTGACTAAACTAGCATCTTCCACACTTCCTGGGTCCGTATCCCTCTATTCCCATCCTATTCATGTATTTGTCAAGATGCCCCTTAAATGTCACTATCGTCCCTGCTTCCACCACCTCCTCCGGTAGAGAGTTCCAGGCACCCACTACTATCTGCGTAAAAAACTTGCCTCGTACATCTACTCTAAACCTTGCCCCTCTCACCTTAAACCTATGCCCCCTAGTAATTGACCCCTCTTCCCTGGGGAAAAGCCTCTGACTATCCACTCTGTCTATGCCCCTCAAAAATTTGTAGACCTCTATCAGGTCTCCCCTCAACCTCCTTTGTTCCAGTGAGAACAAACCAAGTTTATTCAACCGCTCCTCATAGCTAATGCCCTCCATACCAGGCAACATTCTGGTAAATCTCTTCTGCACCCTCTCTAAAGCCTCCACATCCCTCTGGTAGTGTGGCGACCAGAATTGAACACTATACTCCAAGTGTGGCCTAACTAAGGTTCTATACAGCTGCAACATGATTTGCCAATTCTTATACTCAATGCCCCGGCCAATGAAGGCAAGCATGCCGTATGCCTTCTTGATTACCTTCTCCACCTGTGTTGCCCCTTTCAATGACCTGTGGACCTGTACTCCTAGATCTCTTTGACTTTCAATACTCTTGAGGGTTCTACCATTCACTGTATATTCCCTACCTGTATTAGACCTTCCAAAATGCATTACCTCACATTTGTCCGGATTAAACTTCATCTGCCATCTCTCCGCCCAAGTCTCCAAACAATCTAAATCCTGCTGTATCCTCTGACAGTCCTCATCGCTATCCGCAATTCCACCAACCTTTGTGTCGTCTGCAAACTTAAAGTTACATTTTCCTCCAAATCATTTATATATACTACAAAGAGCAAAGGTCCCAGCACTGATCCCTGTGGAACACCACTGGTCACAGCCCTCCAATTAGAAAAGCATCCTTCCATTGCTACTCTCTGCCTTCTATGACCTAACCAGTTCTGTATCCACCTTGCCAGCTCACCCCTGATCATGTGTGACTTCACCTTTTGTACTAGTCTACCATGAGGGACCTTGTCAAAGGCTTTACTGAAGTCCATATAGACAACATTCACTGCCCGACCTGCATCAATCATCTTAGTGACCTCCTCGAAAAACTCTATCAAGTTAGTGAGACACGACCTCCCCTTCACAAAACCATGCTGCCTCTCACTAATACGTCCATTTGCTTCCAAATGGGAGTAGATTCTGACTCGAAGAATTCTCTCTAGTAATTTCCCTACCACTGAAGTAAGGCTCACCGGCCTGTAGTTCCCTGGATTATCCTTGCTACCCTTCTTAAACAGAGGAACAACATTGGCTATTCTCCAGTCCTCCGGGACACCCCCTGAAGACAGTGAGGATCCAAAGATTTCTGTCAAGGCCTCAGCAATTTCCTCTCCAGCCTCCTTCAGTATTCTGGGGTAGATCCCATCAGGCCCTGGGGACTTATCTACCTTAATATTTTTTAAGACACCCAACACCTCGTCTTTTTGGATCTCAATGTGACCCAGGCTATCTACACACCCTTCTCCAGACTCAACATCTACCAATTTCTTCTCTTTGGTGAATACTGATGCAAAGTATTCATTTAGTACCTCGCCCATTTCCTCTGGTTCCACACATAGATTCCCTTGCCTATCCTTCAGTGGGCCAACCCTTTCCCTGGCTACCCTCTTGCTTTTTATGTACGTGTAAAAAGCCTTGGGATTTTCCTTAACCCTATTTGCCAATGACTTTTCGTGACCCCTTCTAGCCCTCCTGACTCCTTGCTTAAGTTCCTTCCTACTTTCCTTATATTCCACGCAGGCTTCGTCTGTTCCCAGCCTTTCAGCCCTGACAAATGCCTCCTTTTTCTTTTTGACGAGGCCTACAATATCTCTCGTTATCCAAGGTTCCCGAAAATTGCCGTATTTATCCTTCTTCCTCACAGGAACATGCCGGTCCTGAATTCCTTTCAACTGACACTTGAAAACCTCCCACATGTCAGATGTTGATTTGCCCTCAAACATCCGCCCCCAATTTTTTGTTCTTCAGTTCCCGCCTAATATTGTTATAATTAGCCTTCCCCCAATTTAGCACATTCATCCTAGGACCACTCTTATCCTTGTCCACCAGTACTTTAAAACTTACTGAATTGTGGTCACTGTTACCGAAATGCTCCCCTACTGAAACATCTACCACCTGGCCGGGCTCATTCCCAAATACCAGGTCCAATACCGCCCCTTCCCTAGTTGGACTGTCCACAGATTGTTTTAAGAAGCCCTCCTGCATGCTCCTTACAAACTCCGAGTGGTCTAAGCCCCTGGCACTAAGTGAGTCCCAGTCAATATTGGGGAAGTTGAAGTCTCCCATCACCACAACCCTGTTGTTTTTACTCTTTTCCAAAATCTGTCTACCTATCTGCTCCTCTATCTCCCGCTGGCTGTTGGGAGGCCTGTAGTAAACCCCCAACATTGTGACTGCACCCTTCTTATTCCTGATCTCTACCCATATAGCCTCACTGCCCTCTGAGGTGTCCTCCCGCAGTACAGCTGTGATATTCTCCCGAACCAGTAGCGCAACTCCGCCTCCCCTTTTACATCCCCCTCTATCCCGCCTGAAACATCTAAATCCTGGAACGTTTAGCTGCCAATCCTGCCCTTCCCTCAACCAGGTTTCTGTAATGGCAACAACATCATAGTTCCAAGTACTAATCCAAGTTCTAAGTTCATCTGCCTTACCCGTAATACTTCTTGCATTAAAACATATGCACTTCAGGCCACCAGACTCGCTGTGTTCAGCAACTTCTCCCTGTCTGCTCTGCCTCAGAGCCCCACTGTCCCTATTCCCTAGTTCTCCCTCAATGCTCTCACCTTCTGACCTATTGCTCCCGTGCCCACCCCCCTGCCATACTAGTTTAAACCCTCCCGTGTGACACTAGCAAACCTCGCGGCCAGGATATTTATGCTTCTCCGGTTTAGATGCATCCCGTCCTTCTTATATAGGTCACACCTGCCCCAGAGGAGCTCCCAGTGGTCCAGATAACGGAAACCCTCCCTCCTACACCAGCTGTTTAGCCACGTGTTTAGCTGCTCTATCTTCCTATTTCTAGCCTCACTGGCACGTGGCACAGGGAGTAATCCCGAGATTACAACCCTCGAGGTCCTGTCTTTTAACTTTCTGCCTAGCTCCCTGAACTCCTGCTGCAGGACCTCATGCCCCTTCCTGCCTATGTCGTTAGTACCAATATGTACAACGACCTCTGCCTGTTTGCCCTCCCCCTTCAGGATGCCCTCTACCCGTTTGGAGACATCCTGGACCCTGGCACCAGGGAGGCAACATACCATCCTGGAGTCTCTTTCACGTCCACAGAAGCACCTATCTGTGCCCCTGACTATAGAGTCCCCTATTACTATTGCTCTTCTGCGCTTTGACCCTCCCTTCTGAACATCAGAGCCAGCCGTGGTGCCACTGCTCTGGCTGCTGCTGTTTTCCCCTGATAGGCTATCCCCCCCGACAGTATCCAAAGGGGTATACCTGTTCGAGAGGGGGACAACCACAGGGGATTCCTGCACTGACTGCCTGCCCTTTCCGGTGGTCACCCATTTCTCTGCCTGCACCTTGGGTGTGACCACATTTACATAACTGCGATCTATGACGCTTTCCGCCACCTGCGTGCTCCTAAGTGCATCCAATTGCTGCTCCAACCGAACCATGCGGTCAGTGAGGAGCTCCAGTTGGGTGCACTTTCTGCAGATGAAGCCATCCGGGACGCTGCACTGCACCCCTCTAACTGACATTGCGTCAATTAATTAAAATTTAAAATTTTTATTATTTTTTTTAATATATATTTTTTTAAATTTCAAAGTTACTGTTAACTATCTGTTTCCTAGCACTAGATTTCTAATAGAAATGGAAAAGCTAAATATAGTCATGGAACTTGTCCAACCCAGTTAGCAAGCTCAGGCACTCCTTTTCGATCTGCGCGTAGCGCTGTTCTGTGGGGGTCATGACCCGCGAGGCATAGGCGACCGGGGCCCATGACGCAGTGTCATCCCGCTGTAGGAGCACCGCCCCAATGCCGGACTGGCTAGCATCAGTCGAGATTTTAGTGGCATGAGAAGTGTCGAAAAACGGCAATACCGGTGTTGTGGTGAGCTTAAGTCTGAGCTCCTCCCATTCCTGCTGGTGTGTGTGTAGCCACTGGAACTCTGTGTACTTCTTGAAGAGGTGGCGCAGAGCTGTCGTGTGGGAGGCAAGGTTGGGAATGAACTTCCCCAGGAAGTTGACCATGCCTAGGAAGCGTAGTACTGCTTTCTTGTCTGCCGGCTGCGGCATGGCTGTAATGGCGCTCACCTGGTCTACATCCGGATGAACCCCTGACCGGGAAATGTGGTCCCCCAGGAACTTCAGCTCAGTTTGGCCGAAAGAACACTTGGCTCGGTTGAGGCGCAGGCCGTTTTCGCGTATGCGCGCAAAGACACGCTGGAGACGATAGATGTGCTCCTGTGGTGTGGTGGACCAGATGATGATGTCGTCCACGGAGACGCGAACCCCTTCGATGCCTTCCATCATCTGCTCCATGTTGCTATGAAAGACCTCGGATGCCGAGACGATGACAAATGGCTTCCGCTTGTAGCAGAACCTGCCGAAAGGGATGTTGAAGGTGCACAGCTTTCGGCTGGACGGATCCAGTTGGATCTGCCAAAAACCCTTCGAGGCATCCAGTTTCATGAAGATTTTAGCCCGGGCCATTTCGCTCGTGATCTCTTCCCGTTTGGGTATGGGGTAGTGTTCCCTCATTATGTTGTTGTTGAGATCTTTTGGATCAATGCAGATCTGGAGCTCGCCGGAGGGCTTCTTAACACACACCATGGAGTTGACCCATGGTGTGGGCTCCGTGACGCGGGATAGGACCCCTTGGTCCTGGAGATCCTGCAGCTGCTGCTTGAGGCTGTCTTTGAGTAGCGCTGGGACCCTGCGAGGTGCATGAATGACCGGGGTGGCGACCGGTTTGAGCCGAATCCTGTAGGTGTAGGGCAGTGTTCCCATGCCCTCGAATGCCTCCTGGTTGTGGGCGAGGAGCGATTGGAGCTGTGCGCTGAACTCTGCATCTGGGAAGTCAGATGTGCCGTCTGGAGAGAGAGAGTGGACTCGTTGCACGAGGTGGAGAGCCTTGCATGCCTGTGCGCCTAGCAGGGAGTCCTTCGATGATCCGACTATCTCGAATGAGAGTGTGGCCGTGTGTGTGTTGTGTGTCACCTGGAGCTGGCAGGATCCCATAGCCGGGATAACGTTCCCGTTGTAGTCTACCATCCTGCAACGGGAGGCCGAATTGGTGGTCTGACCTTCATGGCGTAGAAGGCTGACCATGCTATGAGGTTGGCGGAGGCGCCAGTGTCCAGACGGAATGTTATCGGTGATCGGTTGACCATTAGGGTGGCACACCATTCATCACCTGGATTGATCGTGTTAACTTGCACCGGCTGGTGGGTCCTGGCCGGAGACATTCGGTTCCCATCAATGACCGCAACACGGAAGGCGTCCCGGTCGTCTGTGTCACTGGTCTGGATATCGTCTGGGCACGACTTGTAATAAGGAGGCTGAATGGTCTGCACGTCCCTGCGAGGTTGGCGGACTTGGGGAACATTTACAGGTTGAGCTGCTCGACAGCAAGCAGCGTAGTGGCCCACCTTGCCACAGCAGAGGCATTGTCACATTCTTGCGGGACATTGCCGCTTTAAATGTGCGGCCCCACAGTTGCCGCACGTCGTGACGTCATGGCGTTCGTTGCGCCACTGCGCATGCGCAGTTCAGTCTTGCGTCAAGCGCGCCTGCGCATCACGTCCCTCAGTGTTGCCGTAGTTTTGGGCGTGCACAAGCGCGGGAGGCCTTGAAAATCCCACGAGATGGCCGCCCTCGAAGGGCCGCGGGCCGGGAGGAACTCGATCGCCTGGACCCTTTCGGCCTCGTAGGGCGCCTGCCTCGCCAATCCGGCCACGTAGGACCCCTGCCGCGCCGATTCGGCCACCTGAAATTGGGTATAGCGGCTAGTCGCGTTTTCGTGCAGGACACAGGCTTCGATTGCGGAGGCTAAGGTGAGGCCTTTTATTTTTAAGAACTGCTGGCGTAGGGTGCCCGAGGTGACCCCAAAAACGATCTGCTCCCGAATCATGGAATCGGAGGTGATGTCGTAACCGCAGGACTGCGCGAGGATGTGGAGATGCGTAAGGAACGACTGAAAGGGCTCATCCTTACCTTGCAGGCGCTGCTGGAAGAAATACCTCTCGAAGCTCTCGTTGACCTCAACGTTGAAGTGTTGATCGAGCTTGAGGGGGACCATCTTGTATTTGGTCTTGTCCTCGCCTTCCGCGAACACCAGGGAGTTGTAGACATGGATGGCATGTTGACCTGCCGTGGTGAGGAGGATGGCGATCTTTCTGGTGTCCGAGGCGCTTTCCTTTTCGTTGGCTTCCAGGAAGATCTGGAAGCGCTGTTTGAACAGCTTTGAATTAATGCCGAGGTTTCCAGCGACTTGCAGCGGCTGCGGTGTGTTGACGGTGTCCATGGCGCAGGATGGCAGATTCTGGAGGATTTGTAGGTAGGTACCAAAGTCACTCGTGGTACTATGAAGTGTTGGGTACTCTGCTACACAGACAAACCAACACGGTTGCAAATGGTACAACGCAGTTTTATTTCAAACATCTATTTACACTGGTAAACTGTTTACTGAGGTTCGATCATGACCCTTGATTCTGTGGACCTATTCCTAATTCTATCGTGTGGTGGCACTCAGCACATGGTGGATGTCTGAGTGGCTTGTAATGAGCTTGTGCCCTGAGCCATCTCCTGCTCGAGTGCCCAGGAAGTGTTGTGTTCCCTGTTTTGTACTGTGTATGCTCTTGCCTGTGATTGGCTGTCGTGTTGTGCGTGTTGATTGGTCCGTTGATCTGTCCATCAGTATGAATGTATGTATGTGCTATGATGTTTACCTGACTATCATGACACTACATGTGCCCTAGCCCATCTAACTATTCTGTGCCCTGCACCCATGCCAACTTACTCATCAGTGTCTACCTTTCTGGCCTTACGGGCCCTATGACTACATCTTGGTGTTCCCCCAGATGGTACAGCAGAACTGGAGGTGGACTCCTGTGATTCCTGCCCTGTGATTAGGGTCCTCTTTGGCGGCTGTTACCTGGGGCTACCCAGCCTGGATGGGCCAGGCTGCACTTTGGGCAATTGGGATGGCGTGGTGCCACCCTGTTCTGCCCGCTGCCCACTAGATGCACCAAGAACAGTGGGGGGTGGGGGGCGAGTCTGAGGTAGCGCGGCATTCCGGCACCCCCCTGTAGGGGGAGCCAGAACGGGCCCCTGCACCTCCTCCTCCCTCGGGGTGCCCGGTGGCCCCCAGGGCTCTCCATGGGATGGGGGTGCGAGTGGATCCAGCACCCGGGCATCACCTGGCGCTGCCAGTCCTGGAGGCCCGCGCTGGTATTGACCAGGGTCTGGACGTTCGCAGCCATGGAGCTCAGGGAGTTTGCCATCCCTGTCTGGCTCTGTACAATGCCGTCCATAACCCGGGCAATGGCATTAATGCTCTCAGCGATGGCCTGCTGGGACTGGGCCATGGACTGCTGAGAACGCGCCAGGTTGTTGAGCGCCTCTGCGATGTTCAGCTGACCCTGGCTCATGGCTGCCTGTGAGACGGCAGCCCTGCCCTGCGCCGCGGAGGACGCGTGCACAGATAGCCCCAGGCCCTGCAAACTCAGTCCAATGCCCGACACTGTCGCCACCATTGTCTCCTCCGCGAACGCCACCTGTGCGGTGTTGGCCTGTGTGGCACTCATGCCCGGCACCATTTCCTGCTCCTGGACGCGGATGCATTCCTGCACTTGCGCCTGCAGGTGCTGGAAACCGGCCGTTACACTATCACGTTCCTGGGTCCCTGACTGCATCGGGTGTATGGGTGGGTGGGGGAGCTCCAGGAACCCGGGACCTGTCTGAGCGGCAGGTGTTTGCCGTGGCTGGGCTGCCCTCCGAACGTCCGGCCCCTCGGCTGCTCCTACCTCCACCTGCTGTACCGGATCTGCTGTGTGGTGCGCACCAGTTAGTGTCCCAGAAGCCTCATCGCTAAAATGGCCAACCGAGGTGAGAGTATCTGCGGTGGCGGAAGGTGCAGGAGACAGCTGTGACGCAACCTCGGTGTCTTCATCGCACATGCATTCTGGGGTGCCCTGTCCCGTATGTTCGTCCACTCCGTGGTGGTGTCATGTTGTGTTCTTTCATGTCTGTCCCCTGTGTGCTCGTGTCCTGTGTCGTTGTGTCGTGCCTGTCTGTCCCCTGTGTGCTGGTGTCCTGGGTCATCGTGTCATCACTGGGCTGGGCCGAAGGGCTGTTGTTGGAGCTGCCCTCCCCATCACTGCTGGAGTCCCTGCGGGCTGGCCGTCCAGGCGCTGGCCGGGGGCGGTGTTTGCCAAGTGCGCCCGGTTGGTCTGCGTCAGCTGGCCGTCCAGGCGATGGATGTGGGCGGTGTCTGCCGGGTGCTCCAGGTCGGTCACCACGTGGCCCTGCGATACACAATACACCATCATGGTTAGGCAGGTGGAAGTGGGTGTGGGTCGCGTTACGGGATGAGGGGGGAGTGCTGAGGGGACAGTGCCGAGGGGACAGTGCCGAGGGGACAGTGCTGAGGGAACAGTGCTGTGGGAACAGTGCTGAGGGGAAATGGCTGGGGGTAGTGTGCTCAGGGAGAAGGGCCGAGGGGAGAGTGCTGAGGGGGAACGGCTGAGGGTAGTGTGCTGAGCGGAAAGGGCTGAGGGGAGAGTGCTGAGGGAAGAGGGCTGAGGGGAGACTGCTGGGGGTCGTATGCTGAGGGAAGATGTCTGAGGGGAGAGTGCTGAGGGGAGAGTGCTGGGGGTAGTATGCTGAGGGAAGATGTCTGAGGGGAGAGTGCTGAGGGGAGAGTGCTGGGGGTAGTATGCTGAGGGAAGATGTCTGAGGGGAGAGTGCTGAGGGGAAAGGGGCCAGGCAAGGGGGGATCTTACTTGGTGGCGCGCCCCCGATCTCGGCAGGGGCAATCTCCCGGTCCTTGGGTGCACCAGCTATGTCCAGTGCCCTCTGCTCGTGCACGGTGAGGGGCCGGAAGTCAGGTTCACCCCCTCCGGTTCGGGCACACTCTTGCTGGTTATGGCCGCTCTTCTCCTGTGGGGGGAGGTGGGGGGAGAGAATGACAGAATGACAGCATTGTTAGGCGGTCCGATGCATGCAGTTGGATCTATGTTGGCATGGGTGCACAGGGCACACGGCCAACGTGGCTTGCATGGGTGGCTGCAGCCATGCGGGTCACGGCTGTGGTTGTACCATCCCCCTGGGGCGGAGGCGGGTGTAACACATGTGGGGGGTAGAGGGGTGGGTGATATGGGCAGACTGCTGGGTACTCACCCTGGCTGCCCTCAGTAGGTCGTGGAGCTTTTTGCGGCACAGTTCTGGGTGTCAACGCGATGGTACTGACGGCCGCGCCCACCCCCCTCCACAGATGCCACGTTGGGTGGGACCCTATGGCCGGGTCCAGGGTACAGATGCCCTCTCCTTTCCTCGAGGGCGTCCAGGAGCGTCTCCAGGTCGTGGTCGGTGAACCGGGGCATGTTGCTCCATCAGCAGCCTGTGGGCTCGCGTTGCCTTATGTGCGACGCGGCGACGCGTCGATTGTGTGGCGCCGCTTCTCCGATGCTGCTCCGAGGCCACGCCCCCGTGCTTCTCACCACGCCCCTGCTGGCCCCCTTGTATGGCACAGAATGGGGTCCCAGAACGGGTGCCGTCCGCGGAGTGAAACACTCCCGTTTTGGCGCCGGCGCCGACATTCTGCCTTCGGAGCGGAGAATCGTGCCCGTTATTCCAAAGTCCGTCACAATGAAATACTGCAAAAGATTCATGAGTATCACTTGGGATCAAAAAATGCAAGAGAGGTGTGCGAGATATGGTATATTGGCCAGGATTAAATAAAGTTATACAGACAATGGTGGTAAGGTCAACGATAGCAATATCGACAGGAAAAGGAACTGATGGAGATGGGCAAAATTTTGTCAGTTCCTTGGCAAAAAGTGGGGACAGACTTATTCTACGTTGAAGGTCAAGAACATTTGCTAATAACCGACTTCTTTTCAAACTATCCTGAAGTGGCACAGTTGGCAACCCTGTCAGCCAATTGTGTTATTATTTTTTTTAAATAAATTTAGAGTGCCCAATTCATTTTTTCCAATTAAGAGGCAATTCAGCTAGCCAATCCACCTACACTGCACATCTTTGGGTTGTGGGGGTGAAACCCACATAAACAGGGAGAATGTGCAAACTCCACACGGACAGTGACCCAGAGCTGGGATCGAACCTGGGACTTCGGCGACGTGAGACAGCAATGCTAACCGCCACTCCACCGTGCTGCCCAGCCAATTATGTTATTATGCACATAAAAGCAATAATTTAATAATAATCTTTATTGTCACAAGTAGGCTTACATTAACACTGCAATGAAGTTACTGTGAAATGTCCCTAGTCGCCACATTCCGGCGCCTGTTCGAGTACACTGAGGGAGAATTGAGAGTGTCCAAATTACCTTACAGCACGTCTTTCGGGACTTGTGGGAGGAAACTGGAGCACCCGGAGGAAACCCACGCAGACACAGGGAGAACATGCAGACTCTGTACAGATGGTGACCCAAGCTGGGAATCAAATCTGTGACCATGGCGCTGTGAAGCAATAGTACTAACCATTGTGCTACCGTGCCCCATCAATATTTGAATGTCATGGCATTCCTCAGATCGTCATGAGTGACAATGTGTTTTAATTGGAACGAATGGAAGGCATTTGCACAGCATTATGACTTCAGACATGTAACATCAAGTTCATTGTATCCTCCGTCTAATGGAAAGGCAGAAAAAGTTGTGCAGATGTTAAACAACTACTGAAACTATTGAAAAAATCCATGGACAGTCAAGATGATCCATATCAAGCATTGCTCAGCTATCGAACGTCACCTTTAAGTAGTGGTTTTCGCCATCAGAATTATGAATGAATCGAAAGTTATAAACAACTCTGCCATGCCGTACCAAACAGCAAGTAAATCATAAGATACAGAATCAGCTGAAATCTCAAAGAAGAAGCAAAAGAGTTACTGTGACAAATCAACCAAGGCTCTGAAATCCTTAAATCCGAATGATGTAGTGAGGGTGGTGGATCCTGATGGCTGGTCAAAATGTGCAACAGTATTACAGAAAATAGGTCAGAGATCTTACACTGTAATCACAGAGCCAGGACAGATACTGCGGAGAAACAGGTGGGCTCTCCTGAAAGTTAAACAACCTGTTGTCCAACTGCAAGCAGATGATGTCTGTGAAAACTTGCATTCTTCAAAACCAACACAACCAGAGAATTAAACAAATATCATTGTACAGTCTGAAGTTCCGAAGAGTGATGTGGTCATACCAGTTGCACCTACAGAAATGCAAGACTGTCAAGCAGATTCATCGGGAAAGGTGCTTCGGCGGAGAATTGGTTCCGACCCAGAAATCTAACATTGTCTGCTCCCTGGTTGGCTCCATAACAGAGTCTCTAAGAAACAATCCCTCATGCACTCTATGGAAAATCCCTCAAGTGGCTACCCTTGCCAATTTGATTAATCCAGACAATATGCATGTTAAAATCACCCATGATTACCATTGTGCCGTTCTCACAAGCCCTCATTAACTCTTGATTTACACTATGCCCCACTTTGGAAGTATTGCTTGGGGGCCTATACATTTTTCCGTTGTTTTTTATTTCCACCCATATCGTTTCAACATCTTGGCCTTAGTGCCAATATCATGTAACACAGCCTTAATGTCATCTTTAACCAGCAAAGCTACTCCACTTCCTGTTCCACCCTGTATATCCTTTTGGAATACTGAGTACCTTGGCTATTCAACTTTCAGTCCTGGGGCGTCATTCTCCGACCCCCCCAGTGGGTCGGATAATGGCCGTTGGCCGCCGTGAATCCCGCCCCCGCCGGTTGCCGTGGTCTCCGGTACCGGATATTCAGCGGGGGCGGGAATCGGGCCGCGCCGGTTGGCGGGCCCCCCCGCTCGATTCTCTGGCCCGGATGGGCCGAAGTCCCGCCGAGAAATTGCCTGTCCCGCCGGATGAAATTAAAGTAGGTATTTACTGGCGGGACAAGGCGGCGCGGGCGGGCTCCGGGGTCCTGGGGGGGGGCGTAGGGCGATCTGGCCCCGGGGGGTGCCCCCACGGTGGCCTGGCCCGCAATCGGGGCCCACCGATCCGCGGGAGGGCCTGTGCCGTGGGGGCACTCTTTCCCTTCCGCCTCCGCAACGGCCTCCACCATGGCGGAGGTGGAAGAGACTCTCCCCACTGCGCATGCGCGGGAAACTGTCAGTGGCCGCCCGGGGATGTCATTTCCGCGCCAGCTGGCGGGGCAACAAATGCCGTTTCCGCCAGCTGGCGGGGCGGAAATCCCTCCGGCGTCGACCTAGCCCCTCAATGTTGGGGCTCGGCCCCCAAAGATGCGGAGCATTCCGCACCTTTGGGGCGGCGCGATGCCTGTCTGATTGGCTCCGTTTGGGGCGCCAGTCGGCGGACATTGCGCCGTTGGGGGAGAATTTTGCCCCTGGCCCTGCCTGTTCATCCTATTAATCTCTACCTTCTCCTCACATGTTGGCCTGCTGCTCTGGTTCCTATTAACCAATATACTTCTTGCACAGTGAGTAGCACAGTGGTTAGCACTGTTGCTTCACAGCACCAAGGTCCCAGGTTCGATTCCTGGCTTGGGTCACTGTCTGTGTGGAGTATGCACGTTCTCCCTGTGTCTGTGTGGGTTTCCTCCGGGTGCTCCGGTTTCCTCCCATAAGTCCCGAAAGATGTGCTGTTAGGTAATTTGGACATTCTGAATTCTCCCTCTATGTACCCGAACAGGCGTCGGAATGTGGCAGCTAGGGACTTTTCACGGTAACTTCATAATAATAATAATAATAATAATAATAATCGCTTATTGTCACAAGTAGGCTTCAATGAAGTTGTGAAAAGCCCCTAGTCGCCACATTCCGGCACCTGTTCGAGGAGGCCAGTACGGGAATGGGTTGCAGTGTTAATGTAAGCCTACTTGTGCTAATAAAGATTATTATTATTATTCCAAAAGGAAAATGCTGGAAAATCTCAGCAGGTCTGGCAGCATCTGTAGGGAGAGAAAAGAGCTAACGTTTCGAGTCCAGATGACCCTTTGTCAAAGTTATCATTATTATTAGTTCCGAGGCACTTTTATCAAAACAAAGTTTATCATAAGAATGTAGTTAACATATATAAAACATTTAACGTGAAGTTGCTCTCAATTATAAACATGAGAACACACACAGCTACAGCAATCTATATATCTAACTCTTAATGTATACCCCTTAGCTGTTCTAATTCAGTAACAAAATCCAATAAAACCAAAACCCCTTTCAAGGGCATGGTCGAGCACACTGTAACCTCACTTGAATGGAATTGGTCCTTTCCCTGAGATTCTGATCCAGCCTCCAACCGGTAGATTAAAATCCCCTTCCAGAAAGCAACTCTATCTTTAACATTACCAAGGCAGTTTTCCACACCCATGTGCTTTCAATTCACTGGAACAGGTTTAAAATGAAAATAGGGAAACACTGCTTCTCTTCTGCAGTACAAACCAACAAACCAAAACTGAAACCCCTCTCACCTGACAACCACAATCCAGTTCCACCCACAACTGACATCACTGAAGCCGTGCTACAAGTCATGTGGTCAAACCGAACCTTTCTTAAAGGGACAGTTGCATGACGCCTGCTACTCCTCGTGTCCCAGGCAGCCACCCCTCAGCAAGCCTGGCAAGTTTGAGTTTTTCATAATTTTCTTACCCTCTTGCTCCCCCTCAACAGCCATGGTACCCAGGCCCGCTTGTAATTACTTGCTCAAATTCACACCCACATAACTCCCGTCTGAGAGGGGTGGAGCATCACGGGGAGGTGGAGCATACTGTGTCCAATCCGCTCATGGCATTCAAATCCATGCAAATGACGGTTTTGCATAGGCTCGTCAGTATGGGGCGTGAACTTCACAAATGCCGCCAGCGGGGCACCAGAGCATGGCATCGAAATCAACGCCAGCCTCAAATTGCACTTTTTGGATCATCTGATATTCTCCGCCCGATCACAACTCCAACTGCCGGCATCAGGAGGCAGAGAATTCAGCCCAGGGTTGTCACAAATTTTTAGCTTTGTTATAAACCCTCAACTTGCCAAAGGACATCAATGACCACAAAAGACATTAGAAAAGTAAACAATGATTTCAGTGCTCACAAATTGAAAAATGTTGTGCGACTTCAGAAAATTCTAAGTTGGCTGGGGGACTGAAGAACAGGGATCTCAAAGATGTTCAATATCATTCCAAAGGGCAAAACATCGAAACCAGAGACCCAAATGGCTGTTAACTTTTAAATTATATTCCATGTAATTACCCTTCTAGTATTGTAAAATTAGTTAGAAAATTGCTGTGAATAAATGTAATTTTAGTAACGTGTCAATAAAAGTCTGTAAGGTTTCTGACAAGAAAAGGATCATTTATACAAAAAATCTATATTTGCATTTTGCTTGCAATTAAAATTCTTCCTATTAGAAGCCAAATGTGTCCAGTGACAGGATATGCATTCTTAACAGCTGACAGTTTGATTATTGTCCCCAAAGGTAAGTTTACATCTTCATCCAGCTTTGTTCATTTTATTGTAGAGGCCATAAAAATTTCTGAAGGAACTGTGAAGCATTGGTGAGCAAACAAAATCAGACATAAAGAAACGTTGAGCTTTACAATTTGTTGCAATTTAGGTCTGTTGCTTAGGCCTAGCTCCAGTCAGCAGACACCCCTCAAGACCTTCCCAGGGATCATTCAAACACTGAACTGACTCTTTGGTAATAAATGTAGGTGCATGACTACTACAAGAACTGAAATCAGTCTTGCTGTGCTTCCTCCAACATTCCAGATTATTTCAGTTGAATTAAGACACAAACAATTTCAAAAGAATATAAGAAACAGCAGCAAGTGTAGGCCACAAGGCTCCTTGAGCCTCCATGTTAAAAGATCATGGCTGAACCTTGACCACAACTCCATTTTCCTGCCTGATCCCCAGAGTCCTTGATTGTTTACTTGTCCAAAAAATCTACTCTTTATTTCAGCATTGAATATACCCAATAACTAAGCATTCACAGTTCTCTGCGATAGACAATTCCAAAGATTGAAAACTTTCTCAGTGAAGAAAGTTTTCCTCAATTCAGCTTGAAATTGCTAGCCCCTTACCTAGAGTATAATATGTTATGTTGGATACTTGTCTGTAAATGGGTTAATTCTAATCACTGAAAATGCTTACCACACCGTGTGTATACCGTCACAGGATGTAATGCAAAATCACATGATTTGGGCTGGGATTTCCCAGCCCCCTTGAGGTGGGACTCATCACAGGGGATTTGGCAACGCAGCCAAAAGTCCATTGACGCTCGACAGAAACTGGACGATCCCGGTGGTGGGCAAGGCTGGAAAATACCAACCCTGGTCTCTTGTATAGTTACATGGAAGATGTAAGCAAGGTCAGTAAGGTGTGTTTCAATATCAATCAGCCGATAAAGTATTTTGCATTGGTACAACAATACCAAAAATCTTGGATTGTCTTATGAGTATGACACTAATATTAGGGAGGAGAACTAGCCTTCGACATCTAACCCTGACAAACCCCCTCAGAGTCCTATTTGCTTCAATGAAATTGTCTATCATTTTTCTAAACTCGAAGAATAAATGTGCATATTTCCCCTCAAAGGACAACAGTCTCATCCCAGAAATCAATCCAATAAACTCGCCACCAAGGCACTCGGGGCTGTTTCGCACAGGGCTAAATCGCTGGCTTTGAAAGCAGACCAAGGCAGGCCAGTAGCACGGTTCGATTTCCGTAACAGCCTCCCCGAACAGGCGCCGGACGGTGGCGACTAGGGGCTTGTCACAGTAACTTCAGTTGAAGCCTACTTGTGACAATAAGCGATTTTCATTTCATTTCATATCCTTCCTTGGTAATTAGAATAAAATTGTACAAAGTATTCTAAATGTGCTCTCTCCAAAGCTCTGCACAATTGCAGTAGGCTGTGTTTATTCGTGTACTCTAAACCCTTTGCAATAAAAGCCGACATACCATTTGCCTTCCAAATTGCTAGAGTTGAATAATTGCTTTCTGTATTTTGTTTACAAGCGTCTTCAAAATCTCTCTTAACACCAGTATTTAAGAGTTTCTCACCATTTTTAAAAAAATTCTGTTCTTGCTACCAAATCATCCACCTGCCATCTTCTTGCCCACTCACCTGTGCAGATTAGTGCGCTCCTGATAGTTTCCTTTCTCACCCAACCTTGTGTCATCAGCAAAACGTGGGCACATTTATGCTGACTTCTTTCATCTAAGTTTTTTTAAATTCATGGCCGACATTTATTGCCATCCCTAATTGCCCTTGAACTGAGTGGCTAGTTAGACCGCTTCAGGAGAGCAGTCAACCACATTGATGTGGGTCTGGAGTCATGTGTAGACCACACCAGGTGGATCAGATGGCTTCTTACAACAATCAATAATGGTTTCCATGAGAGTTCTTGATTGAATTTATCACCACCTTCCTTGATGGGATTTAAATCCCAACCCCAAAGCAATAGCCTGCGGCTGTGAATTATTAATCTCATGACAACACTACTATGCCACCTAACCTAGCCTCTGAAAACATGTGATAGCTAGTTATCAAATTAACTAGTTACATCTGCAAGCAGAATCTGTATCAATCCTGCTTTAAAACTGCTAAAACTCACCTTCTTCCAAAGAGCAACTTTTAGTCAAATGCTAAATTAACGAAAGACTGGACTTCAGATGGAAATTAACCCTTAATTTAAGCCTTAAATTTCCTCAGGCGCCAAGCTCCGACTTTCACACTGTACTGCAGTCCAAAGGCGCATTTCAGTGTCATTATAAAACTATGCAGAGTCACCATGAGGGCTTTCTATTTGGCTTCAGGGCAAAAGTATGTGTTCACCTATGACTGAAATTATCTATTGCTGCCTCCACAGAACATAGCTGTGTGGAGCAATCTCCAAACGCTAGTTCTTCACAAATTTCAGCTGGGAATTCCTGCTAAATCTGAAAAACAGGAAGGAAAGAAAGAAAGAAAGACTTGCACTAATGGGCATTTCAAAGTGATTTTCAACCGATTAAGTATTTTTAGTGCAATCACTGTTGTAATGTAGGAAGGGTGGCAGCTAATATGTGAGCAGCTAACTCACGCAAAAATAGCAATGTGATAATAACCAATCAATTGATTCTTGTGATGGTGTCTGAGGGATAAATAGCCAGTACCATGGGATCTTTTACATCCACCTGAGCAGGCAACTGGGGCCTCAGTTGAACACCTCATCTCAAAGATGAGGGGCGTCATTCTCCGACCTCCTGCCGGGTCGGAGAATGGCCGTTGGCCGCCGTGAATCCCGCCCCCGCCGAAGTCTCCGGTACCGGAGATTGGGCGGGGGCGGGAATCGGGCCTCGCCGGTTGGCGGGACACCCCGCTGGATTCTCCGGCCCGGATGGGCCGAAGTCCCGCCCAGAAATTGCCTGTCCCGCCGGCGTAAATCAAACCTGGTATTTACCGGCGGGACCAGGCGGCGTGGGCGGGCTCCGGGGTCCTGGGGGGGGGCGCGGGGCGATCTGACCCCGGGGGTGCCCCCACGGTGGCCTGGCCCGCGATCGGGGCCCACCGATCCGTGGGCGGGCCTGTGCCGTGGGGGCACTCTTTCCCTTCCGCCTCCGCTACGGCCTCCACCATGGCGGAGGCGGAAGAGACTCTCCCCACTGCGCATGCGCGGGAAACTGACAGCGGCCGCTGACGCTCCCACGCCGGGAAACTGACAGCGGCCGCTGACGCTCCCGCGCATGCGCCGCATTTCCGCGCCAGCTGGCGGGGCAACAAACGCCACTTCCGCCAGCTGGCGGGGCGGAAATCCCTCCGGCGTCGGCCTAGCCCCTCAATGTTGGGGCTAGGCCGCCAAAGATGCGGAGCATTCCGCACCTTTGGGCCGGCGCGATGCCCGTCTGATTGGCGCCGTCTTTGGCGCCAGTCGGCGGACATCCCGCCGTTGGGGGAGAATTTCGCCCGAGATCTTGAACAGTGCAGCACTCCTTCAGCATGACACTGGAGTGTCAGCCTTAGCTGTTGTGCTCAAGCCCTGGAGAGGGACTTGAATATGGCGACATGGCCCTGTGGTTAGCACTGTTTCCTCACAGCACCAGGGACCCGGGTTTGATTCCGGCCTTGTGTGGAGTTTGCATATTTCTCCCAGTAAGTTGGTTTCTTCCAGGTGCTCAAGTTTCCTCCCATAGTCCAAAGATGATGGATTGGCAATGAACGCTAACTTGCCCCTTAATGTACATATGTGCAGGTTAGCTTGGGCTATGGGGATAGGTTGGCAGAGTGGGCCTAGATCAGGTCCTCCTTCAGAGAGTCAGTGCAGTCTTGATGGACTAAATAGCCTCCTTCTGCACTGTAGGGATTCGATGAACCCAGAACCTTGTGGCTCAGGTAATTGTGCGACCAACTAACACATCTGGGGTAGTCATTAAAAGAAAAAAACATTTTGTTTCTTTGTCTAATGTGTATCCTATGTACAAAAGTATGCCCAAAATCTTTTCAATGTCCAACCAGCATGGAAATAGCCAGAAACTCTGATCCTCCCAACAAATTATATTGTGTTTTTTCAAACAACATTGACAAAAAAAAACAAATATGATTTTAGTTTACTTTCATAGCCAATATAATTTCTTGATCAATATTTATTTGCCTAATCAAGTCAGAGTCATTTTGCAGGCTTTTTCCGCCCAGGATCCTAGAACTATAGCTGTCAGAAAAGAATGAGCAAGCTGCAGTTTTTCTCTCCTAACCACTTTAGTGGGGAATGAACAGATACGGGGCTGGATTCTCCGTCCCGTCAGATTTCTGGCTTAGCATGCCGGCGGGATGTTCTGTTTTGCCGGCTGGTCAATGGTGTTTCCCATTGTGGGCAGCCCCATGCCGTCGGGAAACCCCCAGGCTTCCGTCAAAACGGAGCATCCCGACGGTGGAGAATTCAGCCCATGGACTTTTACGGCTTTGAAAGGATTTCATAAGGTGGATGCAGGTAAAATGTTTCCATTTGTGGTGGGATCAAAATAAATGTCATCTTATATAAGGGAGATGGTGGTGCAGTGATAATTTTGTTGGGTAAGTAACCCCAAGGCCCAGGCAAATGCACTGGGTACTCGGGTTCAAATCCCAACCTGGCAGCTGGTGCAATTTTATTTCCGTTAATGTGGTAGCATGACCCCTGTAAGGGGGTGGGCTCGCGTGCCCATGTGACAGGCTTTGAATCAATTGCGCGGGAGTGTACAAACCCCAGCCAATAGCATGCCTACATGTGTCTGGGAAATGGAGGGATCGGGAGGGTAAACCCCGGAGCTGGGGAGTGAACATCTGTACATAGTTACTCTGTGCAAATATTGTGCTCGCCTTTGTCTTCCTTTTGGTTTACATCACACATCTCGAGCCACTACATTGGCGATGAGGTCAAACTTGGTCCGTAGTGAAATACTGCGAAATTGAAGAAAAGGCGCCCCAGGAAGGGGGAAGTCCTGGAAAACATTGCTGAAATGTTCAGAGCCAACAATTCATCAAATAGAAAGTAAGTCAAAATGCCTATAATATTTGAATTGGAACCATTTGACCAGGGGGCTGAGGATTGGTGTCAGTACATGGAACGACATCATTAATTCTGCACTGTAAATGAGATTACAGATGAAGATTAACAGAAGGTGATCCTTCTGACAATTTGCGGGCCTCAAATGTAGAAGTTAATCTGATGTCCCCTGAGGCACCTGACTCAAAGTCCTTTGACCAGCTGGTCAAACTGGCGAAGGAGCATTTTAACCCAAAACCGCAATCCACACAGCAACTGTACCAAGTGGAGAAGAGCTCGAAGGAGCAGCTCATTATGCATCTGTTGTGGGGTTTTTTCTTTCTCACAAAATAACCGGAGGAATCTCAGGCACAGAACGATCCTTTATTGACCAATGCATTGAGAGAGCAGAACTTTGGAGAAAGACCTCCGGAGTGACTCTGCCCAATGGAAGAAACCCGGTAACATTCAGTGCCGGTTATGTAGACAAAAATATTGTTTAAATTTGATCAAATCTGCTTTAAATTTTACATTAAACAAGTTACACATGTGTACCCAGGAGGAGTGAGTGTTATCTACCTTTGTCTATCTTTCATCTTTCTATAGATTCCTCCCTACTTGGTGCCAGACCCGATAGCTGTGTGTGGTCCTTAGTTCGAGTTCGGAAAATATGTTGTGTTCCATTATCCTGATTACTTGTAGATTGTGTCTTAAGAACAAGCTGTTAAGGTCACTGAAAACTGGTTTAACTGTGAAATGTTGCTTGACCCTTATGGTGACTGCTGCAGATGGTGCCACATCAGCTTTTAGCTGACATATTTGTAAATTGTCTTTTACTGTTTTAGTATACTGTCCCACACTATATAAATTCAAAGATTCCTAAGAATAACTGTTAATTGTCCTAATAGATTGTTGTTTGTAAATCCTAATCATTTGCAGATCCTTCGCTTTCCCAGTCCACCATTGATGCTTGATTTCCCTAGTTCTTCTTTGTACCTCTGCCTTTGCTGATTGATGAGCTCTCCTCTTTGTCTTGCTGGTCATGTCATTGTGCAAAGCGCGGAGTTTTCCTATTCTTGTCGATGAGGTATTGGATGATGTGGTCATTCTCGTCTTGGTGTTTCCTGGTCTTGTAGCCGATGGTTTCTTCACCGTTCAAAAGAATTTCTGGTTTCAGCTCTTTCCAATTTTCCTCCACTCCGTTGGAATGTGTACATTGGAGATTTTGCAGAAGACGTTGTTGGAAGTTTACGAGCATGCTTGGCTCTTGAAATCACTCAGTGTAGACCTTTTCCTGGAGCTTTTTTTTTCAGCATAGAGGAGCGGATGAGCTAGTGGTATGTCCACCAGTCATCTGCACTGGACATCGTTACACTGATGAAGGCATCTATTTGGCCTTGGGATCAAAGAATGACAAAGTCGGTCATGTGCCAGACTTTTCATTAATAATAATAATAATAATAATAATTGTCACAAGTAGGCTTCAATGAAGTTACTGTGAAAAACCCCTAGTCGCCACATTCTGGCGCCTGTTCGGGGAGGCAGGTACAGGAATTGAACCCGCGCTGCTGGCATTGTTCTGCATTACAAGCCAGTTATTTAGCCCATTGTGTTACCTTCAGGAAGTCTTTAACTTTTATTTTTTGGTCAAACATTGTGTTAGTTATGACAAGCTGGTGTTCCGCGCATTTGGTGAGCTGGAGAAACCCGTTTGAGTTGTGGTTCCCACCTCATTTCTTTCCGATAGTTGAGAACATAGATAATCATAGAATTTACAGTGCAGAAGGAGGCCATTCGGCCCATTGAGTCTGCACCGGCTCTTGGAAAGAGCACCCTACCCAAGGTCAACACCTCCACCCAACACTAAGGGCAATTTTGGACACTATCATGGCCAATCCACCTAACCTGCACATCCTTGGACTGTGGGAGGAAACCGGAGCACCTGGAGGAAACCCACACACACACGGGGAGGATGTGCAGACTCCACACAGACAGTGACCCAAGCCGGAATCGAACCTGGGACCCTGGAGCTGTGAAGCAATTGTGCTATCCACAATGCTACCGTGCTGCCCACATAGAACATACAGTGCAGAAGGAGGCCATTCAGCCCATCGAGTCTGCACCGACCCACTTCAGCCCTCAATTCCACCCTATCCCCATAACCCCTCCTAAACTTTTTGGACACTTAGGGCAATTTTAGCATGACCAATCCACCTAATCTGCACGTCTTTGGACTGTGGGAGGAAACCTGAGCACTTGGAGGAAACCCACGCAGACACGGGGAGAATGTGCAGACTCCGCACAGACAGTGACCAAGTGGGGAATCGAACCTGGGACCCTGGAGCTGTGAAGCCACAGTGCTATCCACTTGTGCTACCGTGCTGCCCGAAAAGTTTCTTTCCAGAGTTGGGAGTCCTTTCCAACCCTGACACTGAAGTCCCCAAGGAGGAGGTTCTTATCTTCCTTCGGAATGTTGGAGAGTATGGTGTCCAGTGCGGAGTGGAAGCCTTCTTTAGACTTATCATTGACATCAAGGGTTAAGCTGTAGACACTCATGACTGTTACCTGCTGGTTCTTGGCAAGTCGTAGACGAAGGGTCATGAGGTGCTCGTTAATGCCGACGTGGAGCTCCGAGAGCCAGTTGGTGAGTTTGTTTTTGAAGGCTAATCTAACTCCAGCCACTCTGGGCTGCTGCTCCAGAAGAAAGTGTACCCACCACCTTCTTCCCTCAGCTGCTCTTTGCCTCCTCTTCTGGTCTCTTGCAGGGCAGTGATGTCAATGTTGACGTGCCTGAGTTCACGGGCAATAAGGGCAATTCTCCATTCCAGTTGATTGTTTTGCTCATTATCCATTAGCGTTCATACATTCCAGGTTCCAAAATTGAGTTTAACTTTAATTTTCTGACCTCAGGTAGTTGAGCCTGCTGGATGTGTGCTTCCAGACTAGTTGCAGATGGAACAGATTATTTTTAGGCTTTTTTCTAGCCCTTTTCCCAATGCAGGGTGAGCGAGTGGATCCCAGAGAGGGCTGCTCAGTCATGGAGGAAGCTGCCAAAGCACTCCCCTGTTCTTATTCCAAGAGACAACTGAATCAAACTCCACCATCTGATCGCTGCAGGGCATTGTCTGTGTGTGAGTGTGGGGTGTTGCTTTCCTCTCGGTAGATGCATGGTGCAGGACATCTTTTAGCGTGAGTATGTCATTGCACATAAGCAGACACATGAGCGGAAGTCTCCACCGGCGAGATCCTCCAGCCAGCCGACAGCCACGGTTTCCCGACGGTGTGGGGTGGCCACAATGGGGAACCCCATTGGCCAGCTGTGGGAACGAGAATCCCACTGCCAGTGGAGGCATGCCGCACTGAAAAACTCGGCTGGCAGACTGGAGAATCCCACCCATTGTCCTTTTCAGAGGGTAGGTCCTATTCCAGTGGCAAGGGAACCTTGATGCCTGGGGATCTCCCTCCTGCTGCAACCTTCATCCGAATTGCAGCCACTGATACCACACGAGTTACTTTCGCTTGAGCTGCCATTGAGGACTTGTTTTGAATTCCGATTTGTCTGGTTCCTCCTCTCCAACCTTATCATCATGGGTGATCCGACCAGGAGTTTAAGACTCCAAACAGCATTGGTCTCGGGATCAATGGAACTTTTAAGCCCCCCCACCCCATCACAGCAAGGTGGCAATCAAAAGAAAGGGGCCGCAACAAAGGTGTGAAAACAAACTTTTATGTGAACTCTGACACAATTCCCAAATTCTTTGGAGCCAGTCCAGTTCCTTACACCCAGCACCAGAAGGTGGAGACCGAGTTAAAGCATCTCGAAGATTTTGGCATCATAAGACCAGTCCAATTCTTTGAGTGGGCTGCTCCCACAGTCCTGTCCACAAACGGGATGACCCAGCAGAATTTGTGGGACAGCAAAATAACAATAAACCTGGCTGCACAGGTGTACAGGCACCCATCCCCAGGATCGAATACCTCTTTGCCAAGCTGTCAGGAAGCCTGATCTATTGAAGCTGGATCGTAGCCACATCTACCTCCAGCTGGAGTTGGATGAGGAGTCACACCGTGATAAATACCCACAAGGCATTGTACCAATACACAAAATTGCCCTTTAGGCTAGCTTCCGCCTTTGCCATCTTGCTTTATACAATGGGAAACTTCCTTGAGGCAGTGTTGTCACACAAAATGGATGACGGTTGCGAGCGCCCCGTGGCCTTTGCTCCGAGGGGTCTATCTGGGTGGAACCAAAATTAGGCACAAATAGAGAAGGAATTCCACCAATATGCCTATGATCGTCAGTTTACCTTAATAACAGACCAGAAGCTTCTTCTCGGGTTACTGAGAGAAGACAAGCCTCTCCCTCCGATATCCTCAGCACAGATGCAGTGCTGGGCCTTGCTGCTTGCCGCCTATCACGGAACGTTTAAGCACAGACCAGGCACCCAGATCACAACGTGGGTGCTTTGAGCAGGTTTCCTCTCCAAAAGAGAACTCCATCTCCATCAGTCCTTCAAGAAATTGTGTTCGCCTTGAAGTTTTTGGACACACTGCCCATTTCATCTGATCACATTCCAAACTGGACCCGTCGGGATCCAATCCTGGTGAAGGATTCAATCTGGTTGGAATCACGGCAAATCTGAGAATATGAAGTGGTATTGTATACGTAACGATGAACTCACTTAAGAAGCTGGAGTGATTTTGTAGGAAGCACGCCTGGTGATTGCACCTCCGGCTAGGGAACACCTCCCCCAGGAGCTGAACTACATCCACCCGAGCAAACTAAGATGAAGATGATGGCCCGCAACTACATAAGGTGGCTTGGCATTTATCAGGCTATTGAGGACTTGATGCAGCACTGCGCTCCATACCAGTCACTGCAGTCATTACCCCCACGGCCAGCGTCCACCCCTAGAAATGGCTAGGTCATCCCTGGACTAGGGTCCATTTAGACTATGCAGGACCTTCACTGGTGGAATATTTTTAGTCCTGGTCAATGCACACTCCATGTGATTATCGGTTCAAGGGATAGGCTCCACAACCTCAACAGTGACGACCGACGCCCTACTCCGCATTTATGCCACTCATGGGCTATCGGAGTCCATCATCTTGGATAATTGTACTCCACTGACAAGGATTGAATTCCAAGCCTTTGTCAGATTAACTAGATCTGGCACATAAACAAAGAAGAAAGAACAAAGAAAATGACAGCACAGGAACAGGCCCTTCGGCCCTCCCAGCCTGCGCCGATCCAGATCCTTTATCTAAACCTGTCTTCTATTTTCCAAGGATCAACTTCCCTCTATTCCCCCCATTCATATATCTGTCTAGATGCATCTTAAATGATGCTATCGTGCCCGCCTCTACCACCTCCGTGGTAAAGCGTTCCAGGCACCCACCACCCTCTGCGTTAAACACTTTCCATGCACATCTCCCTTAAACTTTCCCCTCTGACCTTGAAATCATGACCCCTTGTAATTGACACCCCCACTCTTGGAAAAAGCTTGTTGCTATCCACCCTGTCCATACATCTCATAATTTTGTAGACCTCAATCAGGTCCCCCCTCAACCTCCGCCTTTCCAATGAAAACAATCCTAATCTACTCAATCGTTCTTCATAGCTCGCACCATCCTTACCAGGCAACATCCTGGTGAGCCTCCCCTGCACCCTCTCTAAAGCATCCACATCCTTCTGGTAATGCGGCAACCAGAACTGCACGCAGTATTCCAAATGTGGATAACCAAAGTCCTATACAACTGTAACATGACCTGCCGACTCTTGTACTCAATACCCCGTCCGATGAAGGCAAGCATGCTGTATGCCTTCTTGACCACATGCCTTCTATCGACCTGCGTTGCCACCTTCAGGGTACAATGGACCTGAACTCCCAGATCTCTCTGTACATCAATTTTCCCCAGGACTCTTCCATTGACCGTATAGTCTGCTCTTGAATTAGATCTTCCAAAATGTATCACCTCACAGTTGCCTGGATTGAACTCCATCTGCCATTTCTCTGCCCAACTCTCCAATCTATCTATATTTTGCTGTATTCTCTGACAGTCCTCCTCGCTATCTGCAACTCCACCAGTCTTAGTATCATCTGCACACTTGCTAATCAGACCACCTATACCTTCGTCCAGATCATTTTTGTATATCGCAAACAACAGTGGTCCGAGCACCGATCCCTGTGGAACACCACTAGTCACCTTTCTCCATTTCGTGACACTCCCTTCCACCACTACTCTCTGTCTCCTGTTGCCCAGCCAGTTCTTTATCCATCTAGCTAGTACACCCGGAACCCCATACAACTTCACTTTTTCCATCAACCTGCCATGGGAAACCTTATCAAACGTCTTACTGAAGTCCACGTATATGACATCTACAGCCCTTCCCTCATCAATTAACTTTGTCACTTCCTCAAAGAATTCTATTAGGTTTGTAAGACATGACCTTCCCTGCACAAAACCATGCTGCCTATCACTGATAAGTCTATTTTCTTCCAAATGTGAATAGATCCTATCCCTCAGTATCTTCTCCAACAGCTTGCCTACCACTGACGTCTAGCTCACAGGTCTGTAATTCCCTGGATTATCCCTGCTACCCTTCTTAAACAAAAGGACAACATTAGCAATTCTCTAGTCCTCCGGGACCTCACCCATGCTCAAGGATGCTGCAAAGATATCTGTTAAGGCCCCAGCTATTTCGTCCCTCGCTTCCCTCAGTAACCTGGGATAGATCCCATCCGGACCTGGGGACTTGTCCACCTTAATGCCTTTCAGAATACACAAAACCTCCCCCTTCCTTATGCCGACTTGACCTAGAGTATTTGAACATCCATCCCTAGCCTCAACATCCGTCATGTCCCTCTCCTTGGTGTATATCGATGCAAAGTACTCATTAAGAATCTCACCCATTTCCTCTGACTCCACGCATAAATTCCCTCTTTTGTCTTTGAGTGGGCCAATCCTTTCTCTAGTTACCCTCTTGCTCCTTATGTACGAATAAAAGGCTTTGGGATTTTCCTTAACCCTGTTAGGCAAAGATTTTTCATGACCCCTTTTATCCCTCTTTATTGCACGTTTGAGATTTGTCCTACTTTCCCGATATTCCTCCAAAGCTTCATCAGTTTTAAGTCGCCTAGATCTTATGTATGCTTCCTTTTTCATCTTAGCTAGTCTCACAATTCCACCCATCATCCATGGTTCCCTAATCTTGCCATTTCTATCCCTCATTTTCACAGGGACATATCTGTCCTGCACTCTAATCAACCTTTCCTTAAACGACTCCCACATTTCAAATGTGGATTTACCCTTAAAGAGCTGCTCCCAATCCACATTCCCTAGCTCCTGCCGAATTTTGTTATACTTGGCCTATCCCCAGTTTAACACTCTTCCTTTAGGACCACTCTCGTCTTTGTCCATGAGTATTCAAAAACTTACGGAATTGTGATCGCTATTCCCAAAGTAATCACCGACTGAAACTTCAACCACCTGGCCGGGGTCATTCCCCAATACAAGGTCCAGTAGGGCCCCTTCCCGAGTTGGACTATTTACATAAGGACTGCTCCATACCACCCTTCATCTCATGGGTTGGCAGAGAGGGTTGTCAGGACTATTAAAAACTCTATATTTAGGCCATTGGATCAGCTGCTATGCCTCCACCTTTCCAGGTTTTACTGTCTTACAACGCCACCCCTGAACTACAACAGGCGTGACATGAGCTGGTTTAGCTCAGTGGGCTACACAGCTGGTTTGTAATGCAGAACAAGGCCAGCAGCATGGGTTCAATTCCCTTACTGGCTCATTACCAGAACAGGCGCTGGAATGTGGCGGCTAGGGACTTTTCACAGTAACTTCATGGCAGTGTTAATGTCAGCCTACTTGTGACAATAAAAGATTATTATTATTATTACACCCACCGAGCTCCAGAAGGATTATTGTCTTTAGATTTGCCTTGACTTGGTGCATCCAAATTTGATGCGGAGGGTGCAGGCATGCCATGCCTCCCAGAAAGACCAGAGTCTGGCTCGGAAAGAAGACAGGTTATTCCGGGTAAGGGACTCAATCTTGGTCTGGAGTTTCACCTCGGGACCACCGCGGTTAGCCGGATTTGTCATTGCCTGCTCAGGGCCTGTTTAGTATGCTGTTGTTAGTGGCTGGTCAGACACTTACAAGGCAGGTGGACCACTTGAAAATTTGGAGGTCGGTGGCTGCTAGTCCAGAGGGTGAATCCTAACGTCATCGGCGGGGTGCCTGTGACTGTCCCTGGACAATGAGTCAGGGGTTCAGGAGGCTGCAGTCCTGTGGTGTCTGCATTGAGTGGTGAACTTGCTCGTCCAGGTGTTGGTGCTGAGACTGGGACCCTGCTACCTGCTTTGGAAGAGTCAACTGTTCCGGGAGGTGAAAGGCTGGCTGTCTTGTTGAAGAGATCCAGTAGGATCAGAAGGTCACCAGGCCGATTTTGACTCTTTAATAGACTGTCTCTCTTTCCCTTCTGGTGTTAACCCTAATGTGTACCATATTGTAAATAGTTACCGTGTTATTAAGCAAGGGATTGAAGGGGAGAGGGAAGTGGTAGCATGACCCCTTTAAGGGAGCAGGTGTGGACCCATGTGGTGAGGTCTGAACCAATTACGTGGGAGCGCGCAATCCCTGGCCAATACTGTGCCAGCAAGGGGCTGGTGAACAGAGGGACCGGGCATTTGGGTGGAAATCACGAAGAGTAAGGCGAAAAAGTCACTGATAGGAGTAGTCTGTAGGCCACCAAATAGTAACATTATGGTGGGGCAGGCAATAAACAAAGAAATAACAGATGCATGTAGAAATGGTACAGCAGTTATCATGGGGGAGTTTAATCTACATGTTGATTGGTTCAACCAGGTCGGTCAAGGCAGCCTTGAGGAGGAGTTTTTAGAATGTGTCCACGATAGTTTCCTCGAACAGTATGTAATGGAATCTACGAGGGAACAAGCGGCCCTAGATCTGGTCCTGTGTAATGAGACAGAATTGATTAATGATCTCACAGTTAGGGATCCTCTCGGAAGGAGCGATCACAATATGGTGGAATTTAAAATACAGATGGAGGGTGAGAAGGTAAAATCAAACACTAGTGTTTTGTGCTTAAACAAAGGAATTACAATGGGATGAGAGGAGAGCCAGCTAATGTATACTGTGAGAAAATACTTTATGGTGAAACAGTTGAGGAACAGTGGAGAACCTTCCAAGCAATTTTTCACAGTGCTCAGCAAAGGTTTATGCCAACAAAAAGGAAGTACGGTAGAAAGAGGGAAAATCAACCGTGGATATCTAAGGAAATAAGGGAGAGTATCAAATTGAAGGAAAAAGCATACAAAGTGGCAAACATTAATTGGAGACTAGAGGACTGGGAAATCTTTAGGGGCAACAGAAAGCTACTCAAAAAGCTATAAAGAAGAGTAAGATAGATTATGAGAGTAAACCTGGTCAGAATATAAAAACAGACAGCAAAAGTTTCTACAAATATATAAAACAAAAAAGAGTGGCTAAGGTAAATATTGGTCCTTTAGAGGATGAGAAGGGAGATTTAATAATGGGAGGAAATGGCTGAGGAACTGAACAGGTTTTTTGGGTCGGTCTTCACAGTGGAAGACACAAATAACATGCCAGTGACTGATGGAAATGAGGCTATGACAGGTGAGGACCTTGAGATGTTTGTTCACTAAGGAAGTAGTGATGTGCAAGCTAATGGGGTTAAAGGTAGACAGGTCTCCTGGCCCTGATGGAATGCATCCCAGAGTGCTAAAAGAGATAGAACATAGAACATAGAACAATACAGCGCAGTACAGGCCCTTCGGCCCACGATGTTGCACCGAAACAATAGCCATCTAACCTACACTATGCCATTATCATCCATATGTTTATAAAATAAATTTTTAAATGCCCTCAATGTTGGCGAGTTCACTACTGTAGCAGGTAGGGCATTCCACGGCCTCACTACTCTTTGCGTAAAGAACCTACCTCTGACCTCTGTCCTATATCTATTACCCCTCAGTTTAAAGTTATGTCCCCTCGTGCCAGCCATATCCATCCGCGGGAGAAGGCTCTCACTGTCCACCCTATCCAACCCCCTGATCATTTTGTATGCCTCTATTAAGTCTCCTCTTAACCTTCTTCTCTCCAACGAAAACAACCTCAAGTCCGTCAGCCTTTCCTCATAAGATTTTCTCTCCATACCAGGCAACATCCTGGTAAATCTCCTCTGCACCCGCTCCAAAGCCTCCACGTCCTTCCTATAATGCGGTGACCAGAACTGTACGCAATACTCCAAATGCGGCCGGACCAGAGTTCTGTACAGCTGCAACATGACCTCCCGACTCCGGAACTCAATCCCTCAACCAATAAAGGCCAACACTCCATAGGCCTTCTTCACAACCCTATCAACCTGGGTAGCAACTTTCAGGGATCTATGTACATGGACACCTAGATCCCTCTGCTCAGCCACACTTTCAAGAACTTTACCATTAGCCAAATATTCCGCATTCCTGTTATTCCTTCCAAAGTGAATCACCTCACACTTCTCTACATTAAACTCCATTTGCCACCTCTCAGCCCAGCTCTGCAGCTTATCTATATCCCTCTGTAACCTGCTACATCCTTCCACCCTATCGACAACACCACCGACTTTAGTATCGTCTGCAAATTTACTCACCCACCCTTCTGCGCCTTCCTCTAGGTCATTGATAAAAATGACAAACAGCAACGGCCCCAGAACAGATCCTTGTGGTACTCCACTTGTGACTCTACTCCATTCTGAACATTTCCCATCAACCACCACCCTCTGTCTTCTTTCAGCTAGCCAATTTCTGATCCACATCTCTAAATCACCCTCAATCCCCAGCCTCCGTATTTTTTGCAATAGCCTACCGTGGGGAACCTTATCAAACGCTTTGCTGAAATCCATATACACCACATCAACTGCTCTACCCTCATCTACCTGTTCAGTCACCTTCTCAAAGAACTCAATAAGGTTTGTGAGGCATGACCTACCCTTCACAAAGCCATGCTGACTATCCCTGATCATATTATTCCTATCAAGATGATTATAAATCTTGTCCCTTATAATCCCCTCCAAGACTTTACCCACTACAGACGTGAGGCTCACCGGTCTATAGTTGCCGGGGTTGTCTCTGCTCCCCTTTTTGAACAAAGGGACCACATTTGCTGTCCTCCAGTCCTCTGGCACTATTCCTGTAGCCAATGATGACATAAAAATCAAAGCCAAAGGTCCAGCAATCTCTTCCCTGGCCTCCCATAGAATCCTAGGATAAATCCCATCAGGTCCCGGGGACTTATCTATTTTCAGCCTGTCCAGAATTGCCAACACCTCTTCCCTACGTACCTCAATGCCATCTATTCTATTAGCCTGGGGCTCAGCATTCTCCTCCACAACATTATCTTTTTCCTGAGTGAATACTGACGAAAAATATTCATTTAGTATCTCGCCTATCTCTTCAGACTCCACACACAATTTCCCATCCCTGTCCTTGACTGGTCCTACTCTTTCCCTAGTCATTCGCTTATTCCTGACATACCTATAGAAAGCTTTTGGGTTTTCCTTCATCCTTCCTGCCAAATACTTCTCATGTCCCCTCCTTGCTCGTCTTAGCTCTCTCTTTAGATCCTTCCTCGCTACCTTGTAACTATCCATCGCCCCAACCGAAACTTCACACTTCATCTTCACATAGGCCTTCTTCTTCCTCTTAACAAGAGATTCCACTTCCTTGGTAAACCACGGTTCCCTCGCTCGACGCCTTCCTCCCTGTCTGACCGGTACATACTTATCAAGAACACGCAGTAGCTGATCCTTGAACAAGCCCCACTTATCCAGTGTGCCCAACACTTGCAGCCTACTTCTCCACCTTATCCCCCCCAAGTCACGTCTAATGGCATCATAATTGCCCTTCCCCCAGCTATAACTCTTGCCCTGCGGTGTATACTTATCCCTTTCCATCATTAACGTAAACGTCACCGAATTGTGGTCACTGTCCCCAAAGTGCTCTCCTACCTCCAAATCCAACACCTGGCCTGGTTCATTACCCAAAACCAAATCCAACGTGGCCTCGCCTCTTGTTGGCCTGTCAACATATTGTTTCAGGAAACCCTCCTGCACACACTGTACAAAAAACGACCCATCTATTGTACTCGAACTATATATTTTCCAGTCAATATTTGGAAAGTTAAAGTCTCCCATAATAACTACCCTGTTACTTTCGCTCATATCCAGAATCATCTTCGCCATCCTTTCCTCTACATCCCTAGAACTATTAGGAGGCCTATAAAAAACTCCCAACAGGGTGACCTCTCCTTTCCTGTTTCTAACTTCAGCCAATACTACCTCGGAAGAAGAGTCCCCATCTAGCATCCTCTCCGCCACCGTAATACTGCTCTTGACTAGCAGCGCCACACCTCCCCCTCTTTTGCCTCCTTCTCTGAGCTTACTAAAACACCTAAACCCCGGAACCTGCAACATCCATTCCTGTCCCTGCTCTATCCATGTCTCCGAAATGGCCACAACATCGAAGTCCCAGGTACCAACCCACGCTGCCAGTTCCCCTACCTTGTTTCGTATACTCCTGGCATTGAAGTAGACACACTTCAAACCACCTACCTGAACGCTGGCCCCCTCCTGCGATGTCAAATCTGTGCTCCTGACCTCTATACTCTCATTCTCCCTTACCCTAAAACTACAATCCAGGTTCCCATGCCCCTGCTGCATTAGTTTAAACCCCCCCAAAGAGCACTAACAAATCTCCCCCCCAGGATATTTGTGCCCCTCAGGTTCAGATGTAGACCATCCTGTCTGTAGATGGCTAGGGAAATTGCAAATGCATTAGCGATAATTTACCAAAATTGTCTAGACTCTGTGGTGGTCCCGGTGGATTGGAAATTAGCAAACGCGGCACCACTGTTTAAAAAAGGAGGTAATCAGAAAGCGGGTAATTATAGGCTAGTTAGCTTAACTTCAGTAGTAGGGAAGATGCTGGAATTTATCATCAAGGAAGAAATAGCGTGGCATCTGGATGGAAATTGTCCCATTGGGCAGACGCAGCATGGGTTCATAAAGGGCAGGTCGTGCCTAACTAATTTAGTGGAATGTTTTGAGGACATTACCAGTGCAGTAGATAATGGGGAGCCAATGGATGTGGTATATCTGGATTTCCAGAAAGCTTTTGACAAGGTGCCACACAAAAGGTTGCTGCATAAGATAAAGATGCATAGCATTAAGGGTAAAGTAGTAGCATGGATAGAGGATTGGTTAATTAATAGAAAGCAAAGAGTGAGGATTAATGGGTGTTTCTCTGGTTGGCAATCAGTAGCTAGTGGTGTCCCTCAGGGATCAGTGTTGGTCACAACAATTGTTCACAATTTACATAGATGATTTGGAGTTGGGGACCAAGTGAAATATGTCCAAGTTTGCAGACGACACGAAGATGAGTGGTAAAGCAGAGGATAACGGAAGTCTGCAGCGGGATTTGGATAGGTTAAGTGAATGGGCTAGGGTCTGGCAGATGGAATACAATGTTGACAAATGTGAGGTTATTCATTTTGGTAGGAATAACAACAAAAGGGATTATTATTTAAATGATAAACTATTATAACATGCTGCTGTGCAGAGAGACCTGGTTGTGCTAGTGCATGAGTCACAAAAAGTTGGTTTACAGGTGCAACAGGTGATTGAGAAGGCAAATGGAGTTTTGTCCTTCATTGCCAGAGGGATGGAGTTTAAGACTAGGGAGGTTATGCTGCAATTGTATAAGGTGTTGATAAGGCCACACCTGGAGTATTGTGTTCAGTTTTGGTCTCCTTACCTGAGAAAGGATGTACTGGCGCTGGAGGGTGTGCAGAGGAGATTCACTAGGTTAATCCCAGAGTTGAGGAGGTTGGATTATGAGGAGAGGTTGAGTACACCGGGACTGTACTCATTGGAATTTAGAAAGATGCAGGAGGATCTTATAGAAACATATAAAATTATGAAGGATATAGATAGGATAGATGCGGGCAGGTTGTTTCCACTGGCGGGTGAAAGCAGAACTAGAGGGCATAGCCTCAAGGGAAGCAGATTTAGGACTGAGCTTACAAGGAACTTCTTCACCCAAAGGGTTGTGAAACTATGGAATTCCTTGCCCATTGAAGCAGTTGAGGCTCCTTCATTAAATGTTTTTAAGATAAAGATAGATAGTTTTTTGAAGAATAAAGGGATTAAGGGTGTTCGAGCCGGAAAGTGGAGCTGAGTCCACAAAAGATAGGCCATGATCTTATTGAATGGCGGAGCAGGCTCGAGGAGCCAGATGGCCTACTCCTGCTCCTAGTTCTTATGTTCTTATGTTCTAAATGCTAGTCTCAGTAATGGCTATCATCGATTGTTGTAAAAGCTCATCTGGTACACTAATGCCCTTCCTTTAGTGAAGGAAATCTGTTGTCCTTACCTTGTCTGGCCTACATGTGACCCTAGACCCACATTAATGGGGATTGACTGTCAAAGGACCTCTGAAGTTCAAGGGCAATTAGGGATGGGCAACAAATACTGGCCTTGCCAGCAATGCCCACATCCCATGAAAAAAATCAAGAAATGTTTTAATAACCTTTATTGTCACAAGTAGGCTTATATTAATACTGCAATGAAATTACTGTGAAACGCCCCTAGTCACCACATCTTGGCACCTGTTCGGATACACAGAGGGAGAATTCAGAATATCCAAATTACCTAACATCAGGGGCGAAATTCTCCTACCCGCCCCGCCACATTTCTGCCCCGACCGGCCGGCGGGAGTCTCCGTAACACCAGCCGGACAATGGGGTTTCCCATTGTGGGGCAGCCCCACGCCGTCGGGAAACCCCCGGGCGCCGGCAAAACGGAGACTCCCGCCGGCGGAGAATGACGCCCCAGATCTTTTGGGACTTGTGGGAGGAAACCGGAGCACCCGGAGGAAACCCGCGCAGACACATGAAGAACGTGCAGACTCCGCACAGACAGTGACCCAAGCCAGGATCGAACCTGAGATGCTGGAGCTGTGAAGCAGCAGTGCTACCCACTGTGCTACCATGCCACCCGATCATGCAAGGTGAGGTAAATCTAAGCATAAACGTCTTTATCCAAGAAGTGGTCGAATGTAGAATGTGCTGCCACAAGGTGTAGTTGAGGAAAATAGAATAGATGCAATTAAGGGGAATCCAGTTAAGCACATGAGGGAGGGAACATAAATTCGGTTGAGAAGCAGCTGCTGCCTGGAATTCATAATGTAAGTACATTGGTTGGATTCAAAAATATACCAGTGATTATGGGGGAGGGAAGAGAGGCTGATTCAAGGGAAGTCCAAGGTTTCAGTTCATAGTCTGCAAGATCACGGGCGAAATTCTCCCGAAACGGCGCGATGTCCGCCGACTGACGCCCAAAACGGCGCCAATCAGACGGGCATCGCGCCGCCCCAAAGTTGCGGAATGCTCTGCATCTTTGGGGGCCGAGCCCCAACATTGAGGGGCTAGGCCGACGCCGGAGGAATTTCCGCCCAGCCAGCTGGCGGAAACGGCCTTTGTTGCCCCGCCAGCTGGCGCGGAAATGACATGTCGGGGCGGCGCATGCGCGGGAGCGTCAGCGGCCGCTGAAAGTTTCCCGCGCATGCGCAGTGGAGGGAGTCTCTTCCGCCTCCGCCATGGTGGAGACCGTGGCGGAGGCGGAAGGGAAAGAGTGCCCCCACGGCACAGGCCCGCCCGCGGATCGGTGGGCCCCGATCGCGGGCCAGGCCACCGTGGGGGAACCCCCCGGGGCCAGATCGCCCTGCGCCCCCCACCCCAGGACCCCGGAGCCCGCCCGCGCCGCCTTGTCCCGCCGTTCAAAAGGCGGTTTAATCCACGCCGGCGGGACAGGCAATTTATCGGCGGGACTTCGGCCCATCCGGGCTGGAGAATCCAGCGGGGGGGGCCCGCCAACCGGCGCGGCCCGATTCCCGCCCCCGCCAAATATCCGGTACCGGAAACTTTGGCAACCGGCGGGGGCGGGATGCACGGCAGCCCCCGGCGATTCTCCAACCCGGCGGGGGGTCGGAGAATGACGCCACACATCTGCTCTACCTAGATCCATAAGGAAAAACATCACAAGGAAAATAAAACAACCGACTTTTGCCTTTTCTAGCCATTCTTTTTCATCCAAACAGAGATGTCTTCAGAGCAGTGATAGCCAACCTACAGCCCATCTGGGTTCTGAATCTGGCCCATGAGACATTGTGTTGACTGTCGCCCAGGCGCAAAGTTTCCACATTCCACTGGTTTCCATCTGCATAGTTTTCTTCCGACTAGGATGAATGAAGTGATATGGACAGAAAACAAGGGCATGTGAAATGAGGTAAATGCGGACTGCACATACATTGACAGTATGAGCAATCCCTCTGCGTCAATCAAGCATAAATATTTATTTTGTTTTAGCCACTTGACATTAATGACAGTTCAATTAATATATGAAAGATTAAGCATTCTCTACAACTTGTTTTGAAATACCTGTCATGTGTTAAATGTATTCAATCTTATTGATGAGTGACACAGTAACACAGTGGTTAGCATTGTTCCTTCACAGTGCCAGGGTCCTGGGTTCAAGTCCTGCTTGGGTCATTGTTTGTGCGGAGTCTGCACTTCCCCCCGTACCTACGTGGGTTTCCTCTGGGTGCTCAGGTTTCTTCCCACAAGTCCCAAAAGACCATAAGACATAGTAGCAGAATTAGGCCACTCGGCCCATCGCGTCTGCTCCGCCATTCAATCATGGCTGATATTTTTCTCATGCCCATTCTCCTGCCTTTTCCCCATTTACCCTGATCCCCTTATTAATCAAAAACCTATCTATCTCTGTCTTAAACACACTCAGTGATTTGGCCTCCCCAGCCTTCTGCGACAAAGGGCTGGATTCTTCGATCCCCAACGGAGTAATCGAATTCGACGACAAGGCGGAGAATCTTCGATGATGACAAAATCGGGGGCAGCAATGTATTCGCGATGCTCTGAGGCCTTCCCGCGATGCGCCGTCCCCGACCGACTGTGTTCCCGACGGCATCAGACTCTCATGGTATCACCCGTTGAGAACTCAGCATGGCGGCTGCGGAATCAGTCAGGGGAGGGCCAATCTGCTGGCAGAGCGGGCTTCATTTGGGGCTGGGGGCACTGTGGGGAGGCGGTCCGGGGTGCACGAGGCGGCCGAAGGGGGGGGGACTATTTTTGCTGTCCGGAACCGAGGGCTGCGTCTGCCGCCATATCGCCATAGAGCTGGGAGCTCTACGGTGCCTGGCTGCTAGCCTCCCCCCCCCCTTTCCGGAGCAGGGAATCGGTAGTCCGTTTTGCATTGGTTCTCATGGCGTAAAAAACTACTGTTTTCACACTGGCATGGGGACTTAGTCCCCCAGACGGAGAACCCAGCCCAAAGAGTTCCACAGATTCACCACCCTCTGGCTGAAGAAATTCCTCCTCATCTCTGTTTTAAAGGATCGTCCCTTTAGTCTGAATTGTTCCTTATGGTTCTAGATTTTCCTACTAGTGGAAACATCCTCTCCAAGTCCAATCTATCCAGACCTAGCAGTATCCTGTATGTTTCAATAATAAGATCCCCCCTCATCCTCCTGAACTCCAACACGTACAGACTCAAAGTCCTCAACCGTTCCTCATTCAACTTGCTTGTTAGCTAAATTGAACCTTCTGAATTCTCCCTAAGTGTATCCAAACAAGTGCTGGAGGCGACTAGGGGATTTTCACAGTAACTTCTTTGCAGTGTTAAGCCTACTTGTGTCTATAATAAAGAGTATAATTTTCAAAGGTCATAGTCAGTGAACAAGCTCAATTTCAATCTTGCGATCCAATGTTGTTCCTTTGTTTAAGAAGGGTAGCAAGGATAATCCAGGGAACTACAGGCCGGTGAGCCTTACGTCAGTGGTAAGGAAATTACTGGAGAGAATTCTTCGAGACAGGATCTGCTCCCATTTGGAAGCAAGTGGTCGTATTAGCGAGAGGCAGCACGGTTTTGTGAAGGGGAGGTCGTATCTCACTAACTTGACAGAGTTTTTCGAAGAGGTCACAAGGATGATGATGCAGGTAGGGCAGTGGATGTTGTCTATATGGACTTCAGTAAGGCCTTTGACAATTTCCCTCATGGCAGACTTGTACAAAAGGTGAAGTCACATGGGATCAGGGGTGAGCTGGCAAGATGGATACAGAACTGGCTAAGTCATAGAAGGCAGAGAGTAGCAATGGAAGGGTGCTTTTCTGATTGGAGGGCTGTGACTAGTGGTGTTCCGCAGGGATCAGTGCTGGGACATTTGCTGTTCGTCGTATATATAATTGTTTTGGAGGAAAAGTAACTGGTCTGATTAGTAAGTTTGCAGATGACACAAAGGTTGGTGGAATTGCGGATAGCAATGAGGACTGTCAGAGGATACAGCAGGATTTAGATCATTTGGAGACTTGGGCAGGGAGATGGCAGATGGAGTTTAATCCGGACAAATGTGAGGTAATGCATTTTGGAAGGTCTAATGCAGGTAGGGAATATATAGTGAATGGTAGAACCTTCAAGTGTATTGACAGTCAGAGACATCTTGGTGTACAGGTCTACAGGTCACTGAAAGGGGCAACACAGGTGGAGAAGGTAGTCAAGAAGGCATATGGCATGCTTGCTTTCATTGGCCGGCGTATTGAGTATAAGAATTGGCAAGTAATGTTGCAGCTGTATAGAACATTAGTTAGGCCACATTTGGAGTATAGTGTTCAATTCTGGTCGCCACACTATCCGAAGGATGTGGAGCTTTAGAGAGGGTGCAGAAGATATTTACCAGGATGTTGCCTGGTATGGAGGGAATTAGCTATGAGGAGAGGTTGAATAAACTTGGTTTGTTCTCACTGGAACGACTGAGGTTGAGGGGCGACCTGATAGAGGTCTACAAAAATATGAGGGGCATAGACAGAGTGGTCAGAGGCTTTTTTCCAGGGTAGAGGGGTCAATTACTAGGGGGCACAGGTTTAAGGTGCATGGGGCAAGGTTTAGAGGAAATGTACGAGGCAAGTTTTTTACACAGAAGGTAATGGGTGCCTGGAACTCGCTGCCGGAGGAGATGGTGGAAGCAGAGACGATAATGACGTTTAAGGGGCACCTTGACAAATACATGAATAGGATGGGAATAGAGGGATACGGGCCCAGGAAGTATAGAAGATTTTAGTCTAGACGGGCAGCATGGTCGGCACAGGCTTGGAGGGCCGAAGGGCCTGTTCCTGTGCTGTACTTTTCTTTGTTCTTTGTTCTTTGATCCATGCGATGAAGGAGGGCCACTCATGGGGCCCATTCACCAGCCTAGGTTGCCCAGCACTGTTTCAGAAACTTAGCTCAACGGCTGTGTCTAGTCCGCCCACCACCTCCAATCCACCCGCCCTACCCTCAACCCACAGTGCCTTAGCAACAATCGTATTTTAAAAGGATAATGCTGACTGGCCATTCCTCTTTTTTTCAAATCAGGTCCCAGCTGCCGGTAGTGGGTGGATTAACCCGCTTAAAAATCAACAAAAATAAAATAACAGTTGGTGGGAAATGGTGTAATCTCAGGAGGTTAAGTGGATGCAGTCGCCTGCAACCTCATCCCTTCAGCGACACGGGCATGTGTGTGATCAAGGGGAAGGGAAGGGGGGGAGGAGGAGAAGGCGGAGTTAAAACAAGGCCTGGTTTTGCATTGTACATGTTGCAATCAGCTGGAACAAAAAAGCTAATTGGTAAGCACCACTGTCACTCTGTCACATTAACATCCGAATAGTTCAGCCAGTGCAGTACTGGAATTTTAATTGCAGGATACTGAGTTTTTATTGCAGCCTGTGCATTCCATCTAAATTGCTAATTTTTTAGTGGATCCCAGTATGTGCCTAAATGCATTACAATTCTATATATATATATCTAGGAGTACAGGTCCACAGGTCACTGAAAGGGGCAACACAGTTGGAGAAGGTAGTCAAGAAGGCATACGGCATGCTTGCCTTCATTGGCCGGGGCACTGAGTATAAGAATTGGCAAGTCATGTTGCAGCTGTATAGAACCTTAGTTAGGCCACACTTGGAGTATAGTGTTCAATTCTGGTCGCCACACTACCAGAAGGATGTGGAGGCTTTAGAGAGGGTGCAGAAGAGATTTACCAGAATGTTGCCTGGTATGGAGGGCATTAGCTATGAGGAGCGGTTGAATAAACTCGGTTTGTTCTCACTGGAACGAAGGAGGTTGAGGGGCGACCTGATAGAGGTCTACAAAATTATGAGGGGCATAGACAGAGTGGATAGTCAGAGGCTGTTCCCCGGGGTAGAGGGGTCAATTACTAGGGGGCATAGGTTTAAGGTGAGAGGGGCAAGGTTTAGAGTAGATGTACAAGGCTAGTTTTTTACACAGAGGGCAGTGGGTGCCTGGAACTCGCTACCGGAGGAGGTGGTGGAAGCAGGGACGATAGTGACATTTAAGGGGCATCTTGACAAATACATGAATATGATGGGAATAGAGGGATACGGACCCAGGAAGTGTAGAAGATTGTAGTTTAGTCGGGCAGCATGGTCGGCACGGGCTTGGAGGGCCGAAGGGCCTGTTCCTGTGCTGTACATTTCTTTGTTCTTTGTTCTTTGTATATAGTGCTCCCAACAATGCACTTGAAGAAGTAAATTTTGTGCTTTTATTTCAATTTACTTAACACTCAGCCAAATACCATTTGTCCTACTGTTAAAAACACTTTCTAAGCTGCAGAGTCTGTAATTAAAAAGAAAAATAGTCAACTTTACATGGCTCATTATCAAAGCTGAATGAGAAATAATGATCCGGGGATATTATAGTCTGATTAACCCAATTTATCATTAACAAATATTTTTGCACAGAATATTTGCGAGACAGTAACTGAGGGCAGACATAACAGAGATATATTTAATGGCTTTAAAAAAATCTATTCTGCTCAAGAAACTATGTCCGATTATAATGCAGATAACTAATAAAAGTGCTTATTACGTTTCCAGTGAATAATATTTTATTGACTTGTATGATTTTCCTAGCTGCACATTTGGGAGTCTTTTTATGAATGTTCTTAGTGTCTTGTTTGCTTTCTGCGAACTGTCAATAATAAGGAGCTTTCATTGGATGGTCATCCCACTTTAGGATTAAATTGAGGCTTAATTTGAGTGAAAGTTAAGAATTTGTGGGATTCAATAAAAATTAACAAGAATCACTTGAATCCACCTCAGGTCTATTGCCATTGTTGATTCACCGGGACTCACATTTAAACCAACATTTCATGGGATTTCATAGACTTTATAGTACAGACACCACAGGAAACTATTCAGTTCAATAGGTCTATAACAATATTGTCAAACAAAGAACAAAGAAATGTACAGCACAGGAACAGGCCCTTCGGTCCTCCAACACTATACTCCAAGTGTGGCCTAACTAAGGTTCTATACAGCTGCAACATGACTTGCCAATTCTTATATTCAATGCCCCGGCCAATGAAGGCAAGCATGCCGTATGCCTTCTTGACTCCCTTCTCCACCTGTGTTGCGCCTTTCAGTGACCTGTGGACCTGTACTCCTAGATCTCTTTGACTTTCAATACTCTTGAGGGTTCTACCATTCACTGTATATTCCCTACCTGCATTAGACCTTCCAAAATGCATGATCTCACATTTCTCCGGATTAAACTCCGTCTGCCATCTCTCCGCCCAAGTCTCCAAACAATCTAAATCCTGCTGTATCCTCTGACAGTCCTCATTGCTATCTGCAATTCCACCAACCTTTGTGTCGTCTGCAAACTTACTAATCAGACCAGTTACATTTTCCTCCAACTCATTTATATATACTACAAACAGCAAAGGTCCCAGCACTGATCCCTGCGGAACACCACTGGTCACAGCCCTCCAATTAGAAAAGCATCCTTCTATTGCTACTCTCTGCATTCTATGACCTAGCCAGTTCTGTATCCACCTTGCCAGCTCACCCCTGATCCCGTGTGACTTCACCTTTTGTACTAGTCTACCATGAGGGACCTTGTCAAAGGCCTTACTGAAGTCCATATAGACAACATCCACTGCACTACCTGCATCAATCATCTTTGTGACCTCCTCGAAAAACTCTATCAAGTTAGTGAGACACGACCTCCCCTTCACAAAACCATGCTTCCTCTCACTAATACGTCCATTTGCTTCCAAATGGGAGTAGATCCTGTCTCGAAGAATTCTCTCCAGTAATTTCCCTACCACTGAAGTAAGGCTCACCGGCCTCTAGTTCCCTGGATTATCCTTGCTACCCTTCTTAAACAGAGGAACATCATTGGCTATTCTCCAGTCCTCCGGGACATCATCTGAAGACAGTGAGGATCCAAAGATTTCTGTCAAGGCCTCAGCAATTTCCTCTCCAGCCTCCTTCAGTATTCTGGGGTAGATCCCATGAGGCCCTGGGGACTTATCTACCTTAATATTTTTTAAGACGCCCAACACCTCGTCTTTTTGGATCTCAATGTGACCCAGGCTATCTGCACACCCTTCTCCAGACTCAACATCTACCAATTCCTTCTCTTTGGTGAATACTGATACAAAGTATTCATTTAGTACCTCGCCCATTTCCTCTGGCTCCACACATAGATTCCCTTGCCTATCCTTCAGTGGGCCAACCCTTTCCCTGGCTACCCTCTTTCTTTTTATGTACATGTAAAAAGCCTTGGGATTTTCCTTAACCCTATTTGCCAATGACCTTTCGTTAACTTTTCTAGCCCTCCTGACTCCTTGATTAAGTTCCTTCCTACTTTCCTTATATTCCACACATGCTTCGTCTGTTCCCAGCCTTTTAGTCCTGACAAATGCCTCCTTTTTCTTTTTGACGAGGCCTACAATATCTCTCGTTATCCAAGGTTCCCGAAAATTGCCGTATTTATCCTTCTTCCTCACAGGAACATGCCGGTCCTGAATTCCTTTCAACTGCCACTTGAAAGCCTCCCACATGTCAGATGTTGATTTGCCCTCAAACATCCGCCCCCAATCTAGGTTCTTCAGTTCCCGCCTAATATTGTTATAATGTCCTACTTTACTTCATCTTTCCCATCAACCTATCCTTTCATTGTACTTCTCCATGTGCTTCCTCCAGTTTCTTTGTCATGTGATTATGGTAGTCGCATAAACCATTTTATTTAGAGTTCCTCATTTTAACAACTCTCAGAGGAAAGAAGGTTCTCCAAAATTTCTTGCTGCATTTAAAAAAAAATTAATTTATTAATTCAAGTGATGTGGTCATTGCTGTCTTGTTGCCCATCCCTAACTGCCCTTGAGAAGGTGATGGTGGGCTGCCTTCTTGAACCACTGTAGTCCATGTGGTGTATGGCCACCCACAGTTCTATCAGGAAGTAAGTTCCAGGATTTTAACCCAGTGACAGTGAAGTAACTGTGATATAGTTCCAAGTTAGGGCGGCTAGTGGCTTGAAGGGGAACTTGCATGTGGTGGTGTTCCCATGTATCTGGTACCCTTGCCTTGGCGTTGGAGGGGTGCTGATCTAACCTTGGATTCCTAACTCTGACATGGAACTCTGGGAAATCAGCCTGCAACCCATGGGGAAACGGAAGCTTATTGAGAAAAAACACAATACTGGATTTGTCGAACTTTAGCAACGCTCAGCAGATTACAGAGAGCACGATGGAGTGCTGTATGGATTAGAGCGAGCTAAGGGAGAAAGTTGGGGCAAAAAGTGAGTTCTTCTTTGTTGTTTATTTTACATTGAGGTTATTTCAGAAGTTCAGTTGTTTTAGGTATTGCTCTCCTCAGGGGATAGTAACAATACTCATTAGATGGAGATCCAAATCAGTGCCAGACAAATGGGACTGAATCATTCCACGAATAAAGAAGAAGAAACATGGCATGTCAGAGTTAATAGACATGACTGTGTGTGGCAGATACACTCACATCTATGTCTGTACACTCTTGTATGTCTGTGTGCATGTTTGTGAGTGTATATGCACTTGTATGTATGTATTTGATCATGATATGTGCTTGTTATGAAATTATATTTCACAGAATCAGACAGAAAATGTGGCTATTTGAGATATTGGGCGGAATTTTCCAGCGACTAAGGATGGTAGCAGGCTGGGAAAGCCAGTGTGATTGCCGTTGGGCAGTGCCCCGGTGAACATGCACAATCTCATGCTATCCAGCACATTAATTATGCATCAGCAAGCAGCTCCGAACATTTTGAGATGAGCAGGCAAAATAATGGCACAGCCTGCCGTTAACTCGTGGCACCCTATTTAAACAGTACCTAGACAGCCATGCATTCAGAGGCTTTTCCCCAGGGTAGAGGGGTCAATTACTAGGGGGCATAGGTTTAAGGTGAGAGGGGCAAGGTTTAGAGTAGATGTACGAGGCAAGTTTTTTACGCAGAGGGTAGTGGGTGCCTGGAACTCGCTACCGGAGGAGGTGGTGGAAGCAGGGACGAGAGTGACATTTAAGGGGCATCTTGACAAATACATGAATAGGATGGGAATAGAGGGATACGGACCCAGGAAGTGTAGAAGATTGTAGTTTAGTCGGGCAGCATGGTCGGCACGGGCTTGGAGGGCCGAAGGGCCTGTTCCTGTGCTGTACATTTCTTTGTTCTTTGTTGTTGTTCACTACAGGCCAGGAGCTCTACATTACTCTTCCAGAGATCTTGCGGCTTCAGCTTGCACTGAGGAAGCCCGCAGATGTGAACAACCATATCCCAGGATATATGAGGGTGTCTATAGAAGTGATTCTTTTGCTCATGTCTAGACAAGAGCACCTCCAGTAATACACCCATGATCGGACCAATGCTCGACATTTCAGAGGTCATTGCTCACCAGCCTTTTGATCTATTCGAGGTTCTTCTACGCCTTCCTGCTGAGGTCCTTGCTCCTCATGTGTCAACTGCCCCTCCATCTCCTCAACCAGTTCAGAGCCATTAACAAGGCACGGTTACCTGCAGCCTGCATTATCAAAGCCTCAGTGGATGTGTGAACGAATTGAACTGGTCATTGACTTCAGGAAGCAAAGTACTGTAAACACCCCTGTCAGCATCAACGGGGCCGAGGTGGAGATGGTTAGCAGTTTCAAATTCCTAGGGGTGCACATCTCCAAAAATCTGTCCTGGTCCACCCACGTCGACGCTACCACCAGGAAAGCACAACAGCGCCTATACTTCCTCAGGAAACTAAGGAAATTCGGCATGTCCACATTAACCCTTACCAACTTTTACAGATGCACCATAGAAAGCATCCTATGGGGCTGCATCACAGCCTGGTACGGCAACTGCTCTGCCCAGGACCGCAAGAAACTTCAGAGAGTCGTGAACACCGCCCAGTCCATCACACGAACCTGCCTCCCATCCATTGACTCTGACTATACCTCCTGCTGCCTGGGGAAAGCACCCGGCTTACTCACTCTTCCAACTTCATCCATCGGGCAGGAGATACAGAAGTCTGAGAACACGCACGAACAGACTCAAAAACAGCTTCTTCCCCACTGTCACCAGACTCCTAAATGACCCTCTTATGGACTGACCTCATTAACACTACACCCTGTATGCTTCATCCAATGCCAGTGCTTATGTAGTTACATTGTATATGTTGTGTTGCCCTATTATGTATTTTCTTTTCTTCACTTTTCTTCCCATGTATTTAATGATCTGTTGAGCTGCTAGCAGAAAAATACTTTTCACTGTACCTCGGTACACGTGACAATAAACAAATCCAAATCTAACTAATACCATAAGTGAGTATGTCCTTAACAAATTTCCCTCCACCTCAAAGCAAGCAGGCAAGTGCTAATCCCTTCACCTGACCTCCATCTAGGCATGACATCTATAATCTTTATTAGTGTCACAAGTAGGCTTACATTAATACTTCATTGAAGTTACTGTGAAACTCCCCCAGTCGCCACATTCAGGCGCCTGTTCGGGTATACTGAGGGAGAATTCAGCATGTCCAATTCACCTAACAAGCACGTCTTTCGGGACTTGTGGGAGGAAACTAGAGCATCCGGAGAAAACCCACGCACACACGGGGGAGAATGTACAGACTACGCACAGACAGTGACCCAAGTGGGAATCGAACTTGGGACCCTGGCACTGTGAAGCAACAGTGCTAACCAAGAAAGCTCATGACAGTCACAATATTTCAGAAAGCCTAAAGGAATATAGAAAGTACAGGGGTGAAGTAAAAATGGAAATTCGGAAAGCAGAGACGAAACAAAAAATATTAGCAGGTAAAATCAAAGAAAATCCAAAGATGTTTTACGAATGCATGAAATGCAAGAGAATAACTAAGGATTAGGTAGACTCTACCAGAGATGTACATGGTAAGTTGTAGATTGATTCAGAAGAAGTGGACAATGTTTTCAATGCGTAATTTGTCTCTGTCTTCACTAAGGAAAGGATGATTGAGACCTTCAAGTTAAAGAGAGGTATGAAATATAAATTCTATACGTATAGTGAGAGAAGAAGTGAAAATTCTGGCATCCTTGAAGGTGGATAAATCAACAGGGTCAGATGGATTGTATCCCAGGCTATTGAAGAAACCCAGAGTGGAAATAACAAATGCGCTGAGGTATTTTTCCAATCCTCACTACATATAATAATAATTTTTATTGTCACAAGAAACCCACGCAGACACGGGGAGAACGTGCAGACTCCACACAGACAGTGACCCAAGCCGGGAATCGAATCTGAAACCCTGGAGCTGTGAAGCAACAGTGCTACCCACTGTGCTACCGTGCTTCACTTAGACTAGGTACCAGAGGTTGAGAAGTCTGCAAAAGCTATACCCTTATTTGAGAAGGGTGGGAGAGACAGGCCACAACACTATAGGCCAATCAGCTTGACTTTAGCAGTGGGAACATTATTGGAAATAATTCTGAGAGAGAGGATAAACTGTCACATAGAAAGAAATCAATTGACCAGGGATAGTCAGCATGGTTTTATTAGGGGAAGATTGTTACTTATTAACTTAATAGAATTTTTTGAGGGAGTAACAAGGAAGATTGATGAGGTTAATGCAGTGGCTATTCAGACAGGCATTTGACAAGGTCCCAAATGGGAGACTGGTCAGCAAAATGAAATCCTATGGGATACAGAGTAAGGTGGCAGGATGGATCTAAAATTGGTTCAGTGACAGGAAACAAATGCCAATGGTCAATAGATGTTTTTTGCAAAGGGAAAACAGCTTTACGTGATGTTCCACAGAGCTCAGTATTGTGGCCCTTGCAGTTTGTTGTATATATTAATGATTTTGAATGAAATGCGTGCAGCATGATTGGGAAATTTGCTGATGACACAAAAATTGGCCATGTAGTTGATAGTGAAGAGGGTAGCTGCCGACTCCAGAATGAAATCAATGGTTTGGTTGAGTGCACAGAGAAGTGGCAAATGGAATTCAATCAGGAAAAGTGTGAGGTAATGCATTTGGGGAGGGCAATCAAAGCAAGGGAATCATCAATAGATGGGAAGATATTTAGATGGGTTGAGGAAATGAGAGATCTTGGTGTGCATGTCCATAGGTCCTTGAAGGTAGCAGGCCAGGTAGTCAAGAAAGCAAAAATGATGAGGTATTGAACACAATAGCAGGAATGTAATGGTGGAACTGTATAAAATGCTGGATAAAACACAGCTGGAGCTTTGTGCATAGTTCTAGTTACCACATTACAGGAAGCTTGGGAGAAAATAATGGATAGATTAAGGTTGTTTTCCCTGGATTAGGAGAGGTTAAGGGGTGACCTAATTGAAGTGCACAGAAGTATGAGGGGCCTAGGCAGGGTAGACAGAAAGACTTGTTTCCTGTAACTGAAGGGTCAGTTACCAGGAGGCAAACATTTAAGATGATTGGCAGAAGGATTAGAGGGAACATGAGGAAACTTCTTTTCTCGCAGACAGGGGGAGGGGGGCATTTGGAATTCACTGTCTATGTTGGTGGTTGAGACGGAAATACTCAACATACTGTATTTGAAATGCTGTAACCTGCAAGGTTACAGACCAGGTGCTGAAAAATAGGATTTAAAAAGCAGCTAGTTTCTTTTTTTCTCTTCTTTGGCCAGTACAGACGTGATGGGATGAATGGCCTCTTTCAGCACCCGAACCTTTCCATGGAACTATGTTTCTAACACTTCCACATAAAGTAAACTCTGGGGGAACAGAGTTGGGTGTTCCTACCAGTCAGACAGGAACACATATGGAGACCTTGTTCTTTGACCTGGGTGTTGCGAGTCATGTACAAGAAGCCTCACATGGAGATTTTCCTGCTTGTCTCCAGTACCCTTGAAACTCAACAAAGAGAGACCATCGCTTGGCTCCCTCGCTGGTCAATGCTATTCACCCAGGAGGGTGGCGGTTTGAATGCCCTCCACCAGACATGCCGCTTGAAAACATGGACCTCCAACCCTTCCATCATCCCTGCATCTCATTGGAACTGATGGAAAATAGCACGGAAAGAACAACACATACATCCTTCACTGCCCCCCGGGCCCCCCCCCCCCACCCACACACACGCCGTCTGTCCATCTAAATCACAACAGTCTTGCCCTAACAACTACAATAAGTCCCCTCAAACCAAAGTTAAGCCTGGTGTCCATCAGAATATGCATCGGAAGCATATTTATTTAATGAAACTGACAGGACAAAGACAAGGAACCAGGCTTTTCCAGACTTCTTTGTGCAACGTTGGCTCCTGGATTGACCATTCCGTTTCTGTCAGCAATAATGTCACCTCCATTGTGCCATCTGAGTGTTTATGTGATGGTGCTGATGGTGTACAATAGTACATTATTTTGGTGTACCTTCTTCTGTATGTTTATACCTGCAACATTGAAGTACTCTTAAGAAAGGTCTGTCCAGATATTGGCCGGGATTGGGACTGGAAATTCCTGCCCAAAGTCAGTGGGCTTTTGGCTCCTCTGTCAAATGTTCTGTCTTGCATAAGGTTCAGGGTTTCAAAGTATGAAACCTGTCTAATTAAAAAAACCTCTCAGGTCCGAATTCTTAATTTCTAACATTAGGGTCCTCAGTTGTGCTTTACCTATTTATGAATCAAGTAGAATTTACGTAACATTTTGCAGACGACACAAAGGTTGGTGGAATTGCGGATAGCGATGAGGACTGTCTGAGGATACAGCAGGATTTAGATTGTCTGGAGACTTGGGCGGAGAGATGGCAGATGGAGTTTAATCCGGACAAATGTGAGGTAATGCATTTTGGAAGGGCTAATGCAGGTAGGGAATATACAGTGAATGGTAGAACCCTCAAGAGTATTGAAAGTCAAAGAGATCTAGGAGTACAGGTCCACAGGTCATTGAAAGGGGCAACACAGGTGGAGAAGGTAGTCAAGAAGGCATACGGCATGCTTGCCTTCATTGGCCGGGGCATTGAGTATAAGAATTGGCAAGTCATGTTGCAGCTGTATAGAACCTTAGTTAGGCCACACTTGGAGTATAGTGTTCAATTCTGGTCGCCACACTACCAGAAGGATGTGGAGGCTTTAGAGAGGGTGCAGAAGAGATTTACCAGAATGTTGCCTGGTATGGAGGGCATAAGCTATGAGGAGCGATTGAATAAACTCGGTTTGTTCTCTCTGGAACGAAGGAGGTTGAGGGGCGACCTGATAGAGGTATACAAAATTATGAGGGGCATAGACAGAATGGATAGTCAGAGGCTTTTCCCCAGGGTAGAGGGGTCAATTACTAGGGGGCATAGGTTTAAGGTGAGAGGGGCAAGGTTTAGAGTAGATGTACGAGGCAAGTTTTTTACGCAGAGGGTAGTGGGTGCCTGGAACTCACTACCGGAGGAGGTAGTGGAAGCAGGGACGATAGGGACATTTAAGGGGCATCTTGACAAATATATGAATAGGATGGGAATAGAAGGATACGGACCCAGGAAGTGTAGAAGATTGTAGTTTAGTCGGGCAGTATGGTCGGCACGGGCTTGGAGGGCCAAAGGGCCTGTTCCTGTGCTGTACATTTCTTTGTTCTTTGTTCAATACTTAACAAGAAATAGTGAAGACAACATAAATGTTTCTCATCTTCCAACATCAAGGGGTTCCTGATATTGCCAGCACAGCAGATGCCTTTCACTTTGTCTTTGAAGTAGTTTTGAACTCTTTCCAGACAAGTCACACCCAGAAGCCATTATATCACTGTCAAGAAAGAACATAGAACATAGAACGATACAGCGCAGTACAGGCCCTTCGGCCCACAATGTTGCACCGAAACAAAAGCCATCTAACCTACACTATGCCATTATCATCCATATGTTTATCCAATAAACTTTTAAATGCCCTCAATGTTGGCGAGTTCACTACTGTAGCAGATAGGGCATTCCACGGCCTCACTACTCTTTGCGTAAAGAACCTACCTCTGACCTCTGTCCTATATCTATTACCCCTCAGTTTAAAGCTATGTCCCCTCGTGCCAGCCATTTCCATCCGCGGGAGAAGGCTCTCACTGTCCACCCTATCTAACCCCCTGATCATTTTGTATGCATCTATTAAGTCTCCTCTAAACCTTCTTCTCTCCAACGAAAACAACCTCACATCCATCAGCCTTTCCTCATAAGATTTTCCCTCCATACCAGGCAACATCCTGGTAAATCTCCTCTGCACCCGCTCCAAAGCCTCCACGTCCTTCCTATAATGCGGTGACCAGAATCATAGAATCATAGAAGTTTACAGCATGGAAACAGGCCCATCGGCCCAACCAGTCCATGCCGCCCAGTTTTTACCATTAAGGTAGTCCCAGTTGCCCGCACTTGGCCCATAACCCTCTATACCCATCTTACCCATGTAACTATCTAAATGTTTTTTAAAAGACACAATTGTACCCGCCTCTACTACTACCTCTGGCAGCCCATTCCAGACACTCACTACCCTCTGAGTGAAAAGATTGCCCCTCTGGGTCCTTCTGAACCTCTCCCCTCTCACCTTAAACCTATGCCCTCTAGTTTTTGACTCCCCTACCTTTGGGAAAAGATGTTGACTACCTACCTTATCTATGCCCCTCATTATTTTATAGACCTCTATAAGATCACCCCTAAGCCTCCTACGCTCCAAGGAAAAAAGTCCCAGTCTATCCAGCCTCTCCTTATAACTCAAACCATCAAGTCCCGGCAACATCCTAGTAAATCTTTCCTGCACTCTTTCCAGTTTGTATATTCTTTCCAGAACTGTACGCAATACTCCAAATGCGGCCGTACCAGAGTTTTGTACAGCTGCAACATGACCTCCTGACTCCGGAACTCAATCCCTCTACCAATAAAGGCCAACACTCCATAGGCCTTCTTCACAACCCTATCAACCTGGGTGGCAACGTTCAGGGATCTATGTACATGGACACCTAGATCCCTCTGCTCATCCACACATCCATGCACTTTATCATTAGCCAAATATTCCGCATTCCTGTTATTCCTTCCAAAGTGAATCACCTCACACTTCTCTACATTAAACTCCATTTGCCACCTCTCAGCCCAGCTCTGCAGCTTATCTATATCCCTCTGTAACCTGCTACATCCTTCCACACTGTCGACAACACCACCGACTTTAGTGTCGTCTGCAAATTTACTCACCCACCCTTCTGCGCCTTCCTCTAGGTCATTGATAAAAATGACAAACAGCAACGGCCCCAGGTCAGATCCTTGTGGTACGCCACTTGTAACTGAACTCCATTCTGAACATTTCCCATCAACCACCACCCTCTGTCTTCTTTCAGCTAGCCAATTCCTGATCCCCATCACTAAATCACCCTCAATCCCCAGCCTCCGTATTTTCTGCAATAGCCTACCGTGGGGAACCTTATCAAACGCTTTACTGAAATCCATATACACCACATCAACTGCTCTACCCTCGTCTACCTGTTCAGTCACCTTCTCAAAGAACTCGATAAGGTTTGTGAGGCATGACCTACCCTTCACAAAGCCATGCTGACTATCCCTGATCATATTATTCCTATCTAGATGATTATAAATCCTATCTCTTATAATCCCCTCCAAGTCTTTACCCACTACAGACGTTAGGCTCACCGGTCTATAGTTGCCGGGGTTGTCTCTGCTCCCCTTTTTGAACAAAGGGACCACATTTGCTATTCTCCAGTCCTCTGGCACTATTCCCGTAGCCAATGATGAAATAAAAATCAAAGCCAAAGGTCCAGCAATCTCTTCCCTGGCCTCCCAGAGAATCCTAGGATAAATCCCATCAGGCCCCGGGGACTTATCTATTTTCAGGGTGTCCAGAATTGCCAACACCTCTTCCCTACGTACCTCAATGCCATCTATTCTAATAGCCTGGGTCTCAGCATTCTCCTCCACAACATTATCTTTTTCCTGAGTAAATACTGACGAAAAATATTCATTTAGTATCTCGCCTATCTCTTCAGCCTCCACACACAACTTCCCATCCCTGTCCTTGACTGGTCCTACTCTTACCCTAGTCATTCGCTTATTCCTGACATACCTATAGAAAGCTTTTGGGTTTTCCTTGATCCTATCTGCCAAATACTTCTCATGTCCCCTCCTTGCTCGTCTTAGCTCTCTCTTTAGATCCTTCCTCGCTACCTTGTAACTATCCATCGCCCCAACTGAAACTTCACACCTCATCTTCACATAGGCCTCCTTCTTCCTCTTAACAAGAGATTCCACTTCTTTGGTAAACCACGGTTCCCTCTCTCTACGCCTTCCTCCCTGCCTGACCGGTACATACTTATCAAGAACACGCAGTAGCTGATCCTTGAACAAGCTCCACTTATCCAGTGTGCCCAACACTTGCAGCCTACCTCTCCACCCTACCCCCCCCCCCCCCCAAGTCCCTTCTAATGGCATCATAATTGCCATTCCCCCAGCTATAACTCTTGCCCTGCGGTGTATATTTATCCCTTTCCATCATTAACGTAAACGTCACCGAATTGTGGTCACTGTCCCCAAAGTTCTCTCCTACCTCCAAATCCAACACCTGGCCTGGTTCATTACCCAAAACCAAATCCAACGTGGCCTCGCCTCTTGTTGGCCTGTCAACATATTGTGTCAGGAAACCCTCCTGCACACACTGTACAAAAAAAGACCCATCTAATGTACTCAAACTATATCTCTTCCAGTCAATATTTGGAAAGTTAAAGTCTCCCATAATAACTACCCTGTTACTTTCGCTCTTCTCCAGAATCATCCTCGCCATCCTTTCCTCTACATCCCGAGAACTATTTGGAGGCCTATAGAAAACTCCCAACAGGGTGACCTCTCCTTTCCTGTTTCTAACCTCAGCCCATACTACCTCGGAAGATGAGTCCCCATCTAGCATCCTCTCCGCCACCGTAATACTGCTCTTGACTAGCAGCGTCACACCTCCCCCTCTTTTGCCTCCTTCTCTGAGCTTACTAAAACACCTAAACCCCGGAACCTGCAACATCCATTCCTGTCCCTGCTCTATCCATGTCTCCGAAATGGCCACAACATCGAAGTCCCAGGTACCAACCCATGCTGCCAGTTCCCCTACCTTATTTCGAATACTCCTGGCATTGAAGTAGACACACTTCAAACCACCTACCTGAACACTGGCCCCCTCCTGCGACGTCAAATCTGTGCTCCTGACCTCTGTACTCTCATTCTCCCTTACCCTAAAACTACAATCCAGGTTCCCATGCCCCTGCTGCATTAGTTTAAACCCCCCCAAAGAGCACTAACAAATCTCCCCCCCAGGATATTTGTGCCCCTCAGGTTCAGGTGTAGACCATCCTGTCTGTAGAGGTCCCACCTTACCCAGAAAGAGCCCCAGTTATCCAGAAATCTGAATCCCTCCCGCCTGCACCATGCCTGTAGCCACGTGTTTAATTGCTCTCTCTCCCTATTCCTCATCTCACTATCACGTGGCACGGGCAACAACCCAGAGATAACAACTCTGTTTGTTCTAGTTCTGAGCTTCCATCCTAGCTCCCTGAAAGCCTGCCTGACATCCTTGTCCCCTTTCCTACCTATGTCGTTAGTGCCAATGTGGACCACGACTTGGGGCTGCTCCCCCTCCCCCTTAAGGACCCGGAAAACACGATCCGAGACATCACGTATCCTTGCACCTGGGAGGCAACATACCAAACGTGAATCTCTCACGCTCCCACAAAATCTCCTATCTGTGCCCCTGACTATCTAGTCCCCAATTCCTCATGCTCTGCTCCTCTCCCCCCTTCCCTTATGAGCAACAGGGACAGACTCCGTGCCAGAGGCCCATACCCCATGGCTTACCCCTGGTAAGTCCCCTCCCCCACAAGTATCCAAAGCGGTATACTTGTTTCTCAGGGGAACGACCACAGGGGATCCCTGCACTGACTGCTTCTTCCCAGTCCCTCTTACAGTTACCCATCTATCTCCAATCTTTGGTGTAACTAATTCCCTGAAGCTGCTATCTATGACCCCCTCTGCCTCCCGAATGATCCGAAGTTCTTCCAACTCCAGCTCCAGTTCCCTAACTCGGTCTTGGAGGAGCTGGAGATGGCAGCACTTCCTGCAGGTAAAATCAGCAGGGACACTAACGGCATCCCTCACCTCAAACATCCTGCAGGAGGAACATTGCACTCCCTTCCCTGCCATCCCTCTAACTTTCTACCAAGATCTGGCTAACAACTAAATTAAATTTTTTTTAAAAATAATAATAATAAAATATGGCACTTACCTCACACCAATGGGTTTTATTATTAGGTTAGAGGAGGAGGGCGGGTGGGAGACACTACACGTGTAGTGTCTCGGGTTTCCTCTCCACCAGAATTTATTGGTGAGGGACTTCCCAGAAGTCCGCGGGTCGAACTTCCTGTTCCCGCCTTAAACAATAAAATTTTTAAAAAACAACAGCAAAGAGGGACCGAAAACGGGACCAGGTAAGTGTTTACTTAAATACTCACCCACCAGCTGCCTCTGCGCCCCGCTCCCGCTGAAACTCCAAGATCTGCTCCTGTAAAGGTAAGTTACTTTAAAATTTCAGTACTCACCCACCAGCAGCCTCTGCACTCCGCTCCCGCTGAACTCCAACTCCATGATTTCTCAACTTTTATCCTTCAGTCTTCCACTCCTCCTTCCCTTTTTGCAGATGGTCCAAATTCACCTCTTCCACTGGCTGTGGGTTAAAAATCATCCTATGTCAACCCACACCTATAATTAGAGCCATATAGGCTAAAGACAAGTATTTGTCCCTTTTCCCCAGCATCGCTCAGAGGTTAGGTGTCATTACAAACAGATAACATATTTATTCAAGCACAAAGAAACTATCAATAAAGTCATATTCTCTTGTCAACTTATTTTAAACCAAGCCCCACAGTAAAGCTATTCAGATCAACAGTTAAGACCACTCCCCATCATAATAGCAGAGCATAAAGGTTTCCTTCTAATACAGATCAATTAAAGCAATACATGGATTTTGTTTAATAATAGAGGCGGTGTTGCTAATGTTTGGTTAGTTCAATTGGCTCTGTTTTATTACCTTTGCTCTCGAGTCGCCAGGTATCTTTATGATACCGCCACAAGGTTCAAGTTCAAGTAATGATCAATAACTCAACACACCAATTAGTAAGATTCAAATCAAAGCACATTTATTATACACAGGAATCGCTACTCATGCACAAATTCTACATCTAAGCACTAACAGGCCTATACTTAACTTCGGACTGGCCCACCAGGTCAGGGGAACAAATGGCCTTTCGTTCGGTATCTGCAACTGCGGGATTCAAAGCTGGTATGGACTGGTAGCTAGGAGCGCCTATCTCATAGCGAGCATTGACTTGAGACTTACTTCAGGGATGCGGCAGCTTGGACTGTTCACTCTCAGGGATTGCTTCGCATTGCTGAGTGACCCGGTCAAGGAGAGCGATTTGAACTTGGGGCTTAACTTTTATAGTCCCCAGGGGCTTCCCGCCTTTCGGGGCGTACCCTGTACGTGGTTCTAGGTGATTGGAGTTTGTTCCAATCGCTTGGTTCGATTTCTCCAATACTGGAGCGGTTCCCTGATCGATGGGTGGTCTTGAGGTGTTCGTTAACCTCTTTTGTGTTGGCTCCTGCTGGCGCCGAGGAGTCTGGCTTGGCCTTGTTTATCCCAAATGTTGCTATTGTTCCCGGGGATTGCTCATTAGTATGTAGATGGCTGCTATATTATTATGCTGATGGTCGCTGGTATCGATTCTGTCTGGGCTTTTGCAGAGTTTTAATACACAGCAAACCTGCACCTGCCGGTTTCTGCCTGTGTTGGCTGAATTTCCCTTCAGCCTTTGCCGTTCGCCATTTTAAATCGGGAGTTGGCCAACTTAGGTGGCTACACTGGGATTCTCCGTCCCACCAGCCACGTTTTTTTGGCACGGCGCGCCACTGCCGGCAGCGGGGTTCTCCATTTCCGCAGCTCGCCAATGGGGTTTCCCATTGTGGCCAACCCAAGTTGTTGAAAACCCGCTGCCGGCAAAGCAGAGGATCCCGCTGCCGGAAGTAACCCAAGGGTCCTAAAAGAGAGAGCTGAGGAGATTTTGGAGGCATTCGTGATGATCTTTCAGGAATCACTGGAGGCAGGTAAGGTCCCAGAGGACTGGAAAGTGGCCAATGTAACACCACTGTTTAAGAAGGGAGGGAGGCAGGAGACGGGAAATTATAGGCCGGTTAGCCTGACTTCAGTCATTGGTAAGATTTTAGAGTCCGTTATTAAAGATGAGATCGCGGAGTACTTGGAAGTGCATGGTAAAATAGGACTGAGTCAACACGGCTTTGTCAAAGGGAGGTCGTGTCTGACAAATTTATTAGAGTTCTTTGAGGAGGTGAGGAGGTAACAAGGAAATTAGGCAAAGGAGAACCAGAGGACGTGATTTATTTAGATTTCCAGAAGGTCTTTGACAAGGTGCCACATAGGAGATTGTTAAATAAGTTAAGAGCCCATGGTGTTAAAGGTAAGATCCTGGCATGGATAAAGGATTGGCTGACTGGCAGAAGACAGTGACTGGGGATAAAGGAGTCTTTTTCAGGATGGCAGCTGGTGACTAGTGGTGTGTCTCAGGGGTCTGTGCTGGGATCACAAATTTTCACAATATACATTAATGATCTGTAAGAAGGAACTGAAGACACTGTTGCTAAGTTTGCAGATGGTACAAAGATCTGTAGAGTGACAGGTAGTATTGAGGAAGCAAGGGGGCTACAGAAGGATTTGGACAGGCTCGGAGAGTGGGCAATGAAGAGGCAAATGAAAAACAATATGGAAAAGTGTGAGGTTATGCACTTTGGAAGGAGGAATTTAGGCATAGACTATTTTCTAAATGGAGAAATGCTTCGGAAATCAGAAGCACAAAGGGACTTGGGAGTCCTTGTTCACGATTCTCTTTAAGGTAACGTGCAGGTTCAGTCGGCAGTTAAGAAGGCAAATGCAATGTTGGCATTCATGTCAAGAGGGCCAGAATACAAGAGCAGGGATGTACTGTTGAGGCTGTATAAGGCTCTGGTCAGACCCCATTTGGAGTATTGTGAGCAGTTTTGGGTCTCGTATCTAAGGAAGTATGTGCTGGCCTTGGACAGGGTCCAGAGGAGGTTCACAACAATGATCCCTGGAATGAACAGCTTGTCGGATGAGGAATGGTTGAGGACTCTGGGTTTGTACTCATTGGAGTTTAGAAGGATGAAGGGGGATCTTACTGAAACTTACAGGATATTGCGAGGCCTGGATAGAGTTGACGTGGAGAGAATGTTTCCACTTGTAGGAAAAACTAGAACCAGAGGACATAGAACATAGAACATAGAACAATACAGCGCAGGACAGGCCCTTCGGCCCACGATGTTGCACCGAAACAAAAGCCATCTAACCTACACTATGCCATTATCATCCATATGTTTATCCAATAAACTTTTAAATGCCCTCAATGTTGGCGAGTTCACTACTGTAGCAGGTAGGGCATTCCACGGCCTCACTACTCTTTGCGTAAAGAACCTACCTCTGACCTCTGTCCTATATCTATTACCCCTCAGTTTAAAGTTATCTCAGATTAAAGGGATGATCCTATAAAACAGAGGTGAGGAGGTATTTCTTCAGCCAGAGAGTAGTGAATCTTTGGGACTCTTTGCCACAGAATGCTGTGGAGTCCAAATTACTGAGTGTCTTGAGAGATAGATAGGTTTTTGATTAATAAGGGGAACAGGGGTTATGGGGAGAAGGCAGGAGAAGGGGCAATGTAAAAATATCAGCCATGATTGAATGGCAGAGCAGAGTCGATGGGCTGAGTGGCCTAATTCTGCTCCTATGTCTTATGGTCTTATAACTTTCCAAAATGGGAAAATTGTAGTGATAGTAACCAACTTTAAGCTGCACTAAATCTAAAATTCTTTATTAAAACAGATTGGTGTTTGCAAAGATAATCAACCAAAGAAACATGAAAATAAATAATACCAATTAAATCAGAAGGGAAAGAAATTAGAGGGGATAAAAAGTCAAAGAAAGTGTTACAACGTAAGAACAGGTAACTGCGATGGTGGGAAAAGGTGTCACTTGAATCATTCGATGAGAATGCGGAATCATGGAGTTCTTATGAAGAGAACTTCCAGTGCTACCTTGTTGCAAACAGGATACCAGATGAAATTAAAGTAGCAACTTTCTTGAGTGTAATAGGAGAGAAAATCTTCATCCTATTAAAAGTCTTTTCCATCCTGCAAAGCCTGTAAAATAACTTACGAGGAATTGACTAAGACCCTTGAAGACCATTTCTCACCCAAACCACTAATCATAGCAAAGAGATTAAGATTTCATTGACATAGTCAAGAAAAGGGTGAAAATATTACACAATTCGTAGCTGCACTACAGAACGTAGCAAAGAATTGTGAGTTTGGATCGACCCTTGAAGACACGCTGTAAGACAGACTTGTGTGTGGATTGACAAATGAAATATACAGAGACGAGTACTGACAGAAATCTCTCTCACACTCAATTTGCAGTTGAAATAAAAGTTTCTATGAAATTGGAGCTAGTACCAAAATAAACACGATAAATACTGAGAAAAGAAGATCTCTCAACATGCAAATATGCCATTGGTGTACCCAAATGAGGCATTCCACGCAGGACTGTTGGTGTAGAGAAATCAAATGTCATAATTGTGGCAGGAAAGATCCCATAACCAAAAGCCTGCTGTACCAGAGAAATCCGCAAACAATTCAGATGGGTATATGCAACCAAATCCACAAAAAGAGTCTACAGAATGAAGACACGGTCTCTGGAGATCAAAGAACTAAACCTCGATGTATTATCGATGCAAGACAATATATAGCGAATTTGGTTCGATCTGAAACTAAATGTGAACTAAATTATAATCAAAGTAGATAGGAGAGCCACTGTATCTCTTATCTCTGAAAAATCAGCAACGAAAGCTCAAGAACGTTTCATTAAAATCACTTGATATAATCTTGGTTGGACTGTGGTTTTAAGAAATTTGTTTTTTGTAAACACCAATCTGTTTAAAAATCAGGCTTTGCTTTTTCGAGTTTAGCTTTGACAGCTGGTTCCAGTGAAGGGCTACATCATGCTGCAAGTTGAAGTAGATGGCAATCTGAAAAATTGCCATTACATGTGGTAAAAATAAATTTTTCTGCACCTTTCGGAAGAGCACGTTTGAACAAAAGTAAATTAAATTGGCAAGCTGTGAACCAATTTATTGATGGGAAGAATATATTACAAAAATTCTGAGAAAGTAGAAGAACATATTTAAAAACACTTTGGTACAGGATTCTCCGGTATCCGGCGGGCGGGCCGTACCGGCGCCAAAGAGCGGCGTGAACCACTCCGGCGTCGGGCCGCCCGGAAGGTGCAGAATCCTCCGCACCTTTGGGGGCTAGGCCGGCGCTGGAGTGATTTGTGTGTGCCAACCGGCGCCGAAGGGCCTCCGCCGACTAGCGTGAGTTGGCGCATGTGCAGGAGCGCCAGCGTGTTCCCAGAACTGCTGTCGTGATTCCTGCGCATGCGCAGGGGGTTTCTTCTCTGCGCCGGCCATGGCGGAGGGAAAGAGTGCCCCCCCGATCGCGGGCCAGGCCACCATGGAGGCCCCCCCGGGGCCGGATCCCCTCGCGCCCCCCCCCCCCGCTGACGACTCCGTAGGCCACTCTCAGAGCCCGGTCCCGCCGGTACAGACCTTGTGTAATTCACGCTGGCGGGACTGGCCGAAAATGGGCGGCCGCTCGGCCTATCGTGGATCGGAGAATCGCCGGGGGGGGGGGACCACTGCCAACGGCCCCCGACTGGCGCGATCCCCGCCCCCGGCAAAAAACCGCCGGAGAATTCGGCAACCGACATCGGAACGGCTGGACGGGATTCACACCACCCCCTCCCCCCCCACCCCCGCCGATTCTCCGACCCGGCGGGTGGGGGGGGGGGGGGTTCGAAGAATTCCACCCTTTATGGGAAGTGACCGGAGTCGAAGCATGACTTAAGATAAAACCTGATAGGACCCCTAAATGCTTAAAAGCAATAACTGTGCCATATGCTATCAAATTTAAAGTCAAAGTAGAACTTGCCAAATTGATCGAAGATGGAGTGAACAAAAGTGCGACATCAGGCGATTGGGAAATCCCAATTGCCCCAGTTATCAAGCCAGATGGCTCAGTAAGAATCCATGGTGACTTTAAAATGACGATAAACATAGTGCTGTGTGCCAGCCAACCAGTATCCTTTACCATTAATAGAGGAACTATTTGCTGGATTGTCGGGTGGACAACAGTTCAGTAAGTTGGATTGTCCCTAGTGTATCTCCAGATGAAGGTAGCAGCTGAGTCGCAACCTCTTCTAACCATTGTAACACAGAAAGGACTGTTCAGGTACAAGCACCTACAGAATAATGTCTTGCCACCGGCCCTATTCCAAAAGTCCATGAAATAAATCTTTAGTGGCTTCAATGTTATTTTGGCGACATTGTAATTCCCGGCAGGACTGAACAGGAAGACCTAAAGAATTTAGGAGACACATTGGAGCATCTTGAAAGTCAAGAGAGAGAAATGTGAATTATTCTAATAATTAATAAGCTATCTTGGCCATGTAATGTATAAGGACAAGCTGCACAGGGAACCTAAGAAGACTACTGCGATTTTAGATGTACCAAGACCGCAGAATATATGCACAACTGAGATCTTTTTAAGGTCTCATCAATTACTATGGAAAATTTATTCTCAATCTCCCTACCAAATTAAAACCGCTTCATACATTATTATGTGCGAACCAACAATGGACTTGGGTTAAAGACTGCAAAGAGGCACACACCGAGGTCAGAAATGTATTGAAGAAAATTGGAGGTCTTAGTTCATTTTGGCCCTAAATTGAAAGTACAACTCACATGTGATGTATTGCCCTATGGGGTGGGTGCAGTTGTCACCCATAAAATGCCAAATGGAGACGAAACATGAATAGCTTTCTCTTCAAAAACATTGACCAAACGCTGAACAGAAAAGGGAGAGACAGTCATGAGCCCATGCAACTGAGTTTCAGTGTGGGTAACTCATAGGGCTTCATCACGTAGAGGAGACATGCTGCACTGATATTTTTGCTTTCCATCTAATTAGATTGCCATCTGACCTAATATGCAGATTTACGAAAGCATTCCGATGTCCTCCTGGGAATCTACTGCCATGACTGAGTTCTGGGTAGAGCAGTTGCTTCGAGAATCTGATATCAGGCATACGGATCTCATGTTCCCATGTGGGGAGCGGGATCGTGTGGAGAGGGGGATCTCAGGAATGCTGTGATAGTAACTATATTCAGAAGGGAGACAAATCAATTGTGGCAACCACAGGGACAATCATTAGAAATATCTTCCTCAATCACCTCCTCCCATTGACCTTAAAACTCCTTCCAGAGTCGCAGTGTAGTTTTCACCCATTGAGAGGAGCCACAGGCATAATCTTCATGGTGCAGCAAATTCAAGAAAGATGCAAGGAACTGCACCAACGACTGTTGCCCAAACACACAAAAGTCTTCGACTCAGTCAGCGGAGAAGACAAATGCCATATTCTCCTCTGATTTGACTGTATTCCTCCATATACTGCACAATCACATGCGAGTGGACAGTGGGGCCGAGCGATAGGCCAGCAAGGCGAGGTAGAAATCGGACCCAGTATCGGCAGCCTTGCAGAGGAGTCGTTTGGCTATGTGGACGCCCTTCTCCGCTTTGCCGTTGGATTGGGGGTACAGGGGACTGGATGTCACATGAACAAAGTTGTACCTCCTGGCAAATTTGGACCATTCCTGGCTTGCGAAGCAAGAGCCATTGTCCGACATCACAGTGAGTGGGATGCCGTGTCGAGCAAAGGTGTCCTTACAGGCACGGATGACTGCAGATGATGTGAGGTTGTGTAAACGTACCACCTCCGGGCAGTTTGAAAAGTAGTCTATAATCAGGACATAGTCCCTGCCCAGCGCGTGGAACAGGTCGATGCCCACCTTGGTCCAAGGGGACATGACCGACTCATGGGGCTGTAGGGTCTCACGTAGTTGGGCCGGCTGGAAGCGCTGACAAGTGGGGCAGTTGAGCACTGTGTTGGCTATGTCGTCATTGATGCCGGGCCAGTACACTGCCTCTCGGGCCCGTTGGCGCCGATGGCCCTTGTGTAGCTGTTCCAAGACGAGCTGGCGCGTGCTATGCGGGATGACAATGCGGTCCAGTTTCAGGAGAACACCATCTACTGCCGGCAGATCATCTCTGACATTATAGAACTGCGGGCATTGGCCCTTGAGCCACCCGTCTGTTAGGTGGCGCATGACACGCTGTAGCAAAGGGTCAGCCACCATCTCGCGGCGTATTTGGACGAGGCGTTCATCCGTGGCAGGTAGATTGGAAGCCACGAAGGCCACATGGGCGTCAACCTAGCAGACAAATCCTGCTGGGTCACACAGAGTATTGACTGCTCTGGAGAGAGTGTCGGCAATGATTAGGTCTTTGCCTGGGGTGTATACCAGCTGGAAGACGTATCGCCAGAGCTTGAGAAGAATACCCTGGAGGCGAGGCGTCATGTTGCTCAAGTCTTTCTGTATTGTATTGACCAGCGGGCGATGGTCGGTCTCAATGATGAATTGAGGAAGTTCGCACATAATCGTGAAACTTAATGACACCAGTCAGAAGGCCCAGGCACTCCTTTTCTATCTGCGTGTAGCGCTGTTCCGTGGGGGTCATGGCGTCTGACGCATATGCAACGGGGGCCCATGATGAGGCCACATTGCATTGCAGGAGCACTGCCCCAATGCCGGATTGGCTGGCATCGGTCAAAATTTTGGTCTCTTTTGCTGGATCAAAGAAAGCTAAGACCGGGGCCATGGTGAGTTTGGTTTTGAGTTTTCTCCATTCGCGCTCGTGGGCAGGAAGCCATTGGAAGTCTGTCTTCTTCCTGATCAGGTTCCTGAGAGCTGTGGCATGAGAGGCGAGGTTAGGGATGAACTTCCCTAAAAAGTTGACCATGCCCAGAAATCGGAGGACCACCTTCTTGTCCTCTGGCGTTTTCATGGCTGTGATAGCAGTCACCTTGTCCGCATCCGGCCGCACACCCAACTGGGAAATGTGGTCCCCGAGGAACTTGAGTTCCGTCTGACCAAAAGAGCATTTGGCTCTGTTGAGGCGTAGGCCCTGCTCCCGTATGCGTTTGAACACGCGTTGGAGGCGACTGACATGCTCCTGCGGGGTGGTGGACAAAATTATTATGTCGTCGACATAGACGCGAACACCTTCAATACCTTCCATCATTTGTTCCATGATCCTGTGGAACACTTCTGAAGCAGATATGATCCCAAACGGCATCCTGTTGTAACAATATCTGCCAAAGAGGGTATTAAATGTACACAGTTTCCTGCTGGATTTGTCGAGCTGGATTTCATAGTCTGATCATCATAGAATTTACAGTGCAGAAGGAGGCCATTCGGCCCATCGAGTCTGCACCGGCTCTTGGAAGGAGCACCCTACCCAAAGTCAACACCCCCACCCTATCCCCATAACCCAGTAACCCCAACCAACACTAAGGGCAATTTTGGACACTAAGGGCAATTTATCATGGCCAATCCACCTAACCTGCACATCTTTGGACTGTGGGAGGAAACCGGAGCACCCGGAGGAAACCCACGCACACAAGGGGAGGACGTGCAGACTCCGCACAGACAGTGACCCAAGCCGGAATCGAACCTGGGACCCTGGAGCTGTGAAGCATTTGTGCTATCCACAAGGCTACCGTGCTGCCCCAATCCCACATTTGCCAGAATCCTTTCGAGGCGTCGAGTTTGGTGAAGAGCTTGGCGCGAGCCATCTCACATGTGATCTCTTCGCGCTTGGAAATTGGATAATGCTCCCTCATGATATTGCGATTCAGTTCCTTGGGATCAATGCAAATTCTCAGCTCGCCGGAGGGCTTTTTTACACACACCATGGAACTGACCCAGTCGGTTGGTTCCGTAACTCTGGAGATCACTCCTTGGTCCTGGGGGTCCTGCAGCTGCTGCTTGAGGCAGTCCTTAAGGGGTGCTGGGACCTTGCGAGGTGCATGCACCACAGGCGGGGCGTTCTGTTTGAGTAGGATCTTGTAAGTATATGGGAGCTTGCCCATGCCTTCGAAGATGTCGCGGTGCTTGTCGATGATGGCGTTGAGTTGCACCCTGAAGTCAGCGTCCTGGAAGGCAGACGTGTCATCAGGAGAGAGAGAGTGCACTCTCTGAACGAGGTTCAACAGCTTGCATGCCTGTGCGTCAAGCAGGGAGTCTTTCGAGGAGCCCACGATCTCGAAAAGAAGGGTGATTTTGCATGACCTGTGCGTCACTTCAAGCTGGCACGAGCCGCTAGCAGGAATGACGTTGCCATTGTAGTCCAATAGCTGGCAGGCTGACGGAAGGATGGCTGGTTTGACACGAAGGCTTTTGAAGTCAGACCATGCCATGAGATTAGCGGAGGTGCCAGTGTCCAGGCGGAATCGCATTTGGGACCGGTTGACTGTCAGGGTGGCACACCACTCATCGTCTGGATCAATGCTGTATACCGACAGCGGCTGGTGTCTTTGCTTCGGGGACAGCCTGTTTTTCGTTACGACACCGACTCGAAAAGGCGCCTTCGGGTCCTCGGTGTCACTGCTGTGTGGAGGTCCGCACCGGACTCGGTGACCGTGGGTTGAATTGCCCGAACACCCCTGCGATTGGCAGGCTGAGCTGCTCGGCAGAAGGCAGTATCGTGGCCAAGTCTGCCACATCGTAGGCATTGTCGAGATTTTGCAGGGCATTGCCGCTTTAAATGGGCGGAGCCACAGTTGCCGCATGTTGAGACGTCAGCACGTTCTCTGCACCACCGCGCATGCGCGGTGTGGTCGTGCGTGGTGCTTGCCTGCGCATTACGTCCCTCAACGTCGCCGCCCACTCGTTTGGTGTGCACAAGCGCGGGAGTCCGCGAAAAGCGCGCGTAATGGCCGCCCTCATCCAGGCTGAGGCCCTGGAGGTGCTCAATCACTTGGACCCGTTCCGCCTCGTGGGGACCTTGCCGCGCCGTTTCAGCCGCTTGGATGTGGGAATACCGACTCGTGGCGTTTTCATGTAAGACACAGGTCTCGATGGCGGTCGCTAGGGTGAGTTGCTTTACTTTGAGGAGCTGCTGACGTAGGGGGTCCGACTGAACACCAAAAACAATCTGGTCTTGTATCATGGAGTCGGAGGTGGGCCCGTAGCTGCAAGACTGCGCAAGGATGCGGAGGTGCGTGAGAAAGGATTGGAAAGGTTCATCCTTACCCTGCAAACGCTGCTGGAACACATAGTGCTCAAAACTTTCATTCACCTCTACGCTGCAGTGAGTGTCAAACTTGAGGATGACCATCTTGAACTTCGTTTTATCTTCACCATCTGCAAAAGTGAGAGAGTTGAAAATGTGGATGGCATGGTCCCCGGCCGTGGAGAGGAGAAGAGCAATCTTTCTGGTATCCGAGGCCCCCTCCCTGTCCGTGGCTTCGAGGAAGAGCTGGAAGCGCTGTTTGAAAATCTTCCAGTTGGCCCCAAGGTTGCCGGCGATGCGGAGCGGCGGCGGCGGGCTGATGTTGTCCATGTTGCAGGATGACGGAATGCCTCGATCTTCCTCATCCCGTTAAAGTGATATTGTTGCAGGAAACTATTCCGGGCACATTCCATACATTCGCTACCTTTCTGACCGGTGCCTGTCTGTCTCTCTCAATCTATGCTTAAGTTGAAATCCCCCATTAATACTACTCTGCCTTTGCTACAAGGGGATAGATACACAACACCCATTACAGTTTTAGATTTTTTTTGTTCCTCAGTTCCACCCATGTGGTCTGCACTGGATGTTATTAAATCCCTCACTATTGAAGTGATGGTGTTTCTAATCAGTAAGTCTACTCCACCCCCTCTGCCATATACTCTGTCCCTCCAGTCAACTTTATAAGTGGGTATATTTAGTTCCCAGTCTTGACTATCCTGTAGCCATGTCTCTGTAATAGCAACTACATCATAAACTTCAACTTGCATTTGCGCCTGCAGCTCACCTAGTTTATTCCTTACACTCAGTGCATTTGTATATTGAACTCTTAATTGGGCTATTCCCCCTGACCTCACCACTGATGTTTTATTTGTTTGTATATTATTTTTCACTTTTGGTTTAACCAGTACACTTGTAGTTCTGCCAGTAGCTGCAGTTCCTGCTACAACGTTGCGGAAGAGGTTAAACAGGCAGCCCAACATGAAGATTTGATGCCTAATTATTGCAAGAAAGAATTTAGAACACCATTAATGGCCAATTTCAAATGATGCTTTGATGTAATTTGATTGTTATCTTGAAGGAAACATGCAAAGCCAAGAGCTGGGGAATAGAATTTACTAAGTACTTTGAAGGGATAAAGGAGGAGGATGTGTGATCCAATTGGAAGGCAATTAGGACAACTGCAAAGTGGTGGTGAGACTAGGTGACTTATAATGAATTCACTTTCAGAAGAAATATGAATATAATTTTTAATGGTGAGAAAGCAGACACTATTGGGTTTTCACACTAAGCGACAATGTTTTCATGGTCACAGTTAGACCCGCTTTTCATTCCAGATTTATTCCACTGCGATTCCACCAGCTGCCATGGTGGGATTTGAACCTGCATCTCTTGAAAATTAGTCCAGGTCTCTGGATTACTAGTCAAGTGATGTTACCACTACACCCCTGCCTCCCCCAGACTCGCTCTTGGCATGCACATTCATTAAGTAAACAATCAAGCATTCAATTAGAAATGGAACAGGTACATTATAAACATCTGTTGAAAGTATCAGCAAGATCTTTGTCCCTCTGTGCTGTATCAAATGCATTAAAAGCTTTTGTTTGTCCCTATCTCTGTGCTGAAATTTGATCAGGAGGCTAAAAGTGTCCATAGTCCCAGATGACCGTCGGTTGCTTTCCCCGTTTGAATTAAGATCAAAAGTAAACTACTTGGCCATTCAAGGCTGCTCCACCATTGAATAAGATCATGGCCGCGTTTGACGGAAAGGATTCTGAGTGTCATTTCGGGTGTGATTGGTGTGATTGGTGGCTTGTTTCCCGACTGCCACGCAGGCAAGATTGCGGCCTGTGTCTAACGACACTTAATGTCGGAATGAGCCCCAATGAGCTTCTCGTCATTATTGGCTGTCTCGCTGTCTGATTCGCTATACTCACACCTCGGCGTCTCGCTGCTAACAAGAGGAGCTGCTTTTAAACGCTCCCTCGCCACTCACTCCCAGTCAACACGCAAACATGGCAGTGTGCAGATCTGCTCCTCGCTTCAGGGATGTCGACCTCACAAGGCTTCTGGATGCTGTGGATGTGAGATGGGACACACTGTTGCCCTGAGGGGGCCGGAGGCCGAGAAACAGCCTGGGAGGCAGTGGCAGCAGCTGTCAGTGCGGGCATCATGACCAGGAGGACCGCCGTATAATGCCTGAAGAAGACCAATGACCTCAACTGAGCTGCAAGGGTAAGTTACCATCTCTCTGCTGGCATCAGTTCCACCTGTCACCCCTCAAACTCCCAACCCTCCCCCACACGATCACTGGCTGATACTTCACACCCTCCTCACATCCGTTCTTCGTGCTTGTTCTTCAGCACACCCAGGCACCAACCAGAAAAGCCCTTCATGTCAGGTTGCGATACCCACACATGCCACCATCCAAAGAACTCCCGATCCATCAAGCATATGGCTCACAATACCCCTTCTTTGCCATCGCAGGCTAAGTTGGTCCATAATAAGTGGAAAAGAGTCAAGATACGGGGCAGACTACCAGAGATCTGAGTCTTCAACCCCTATGAGCAACAGGCCCTGAAGGTCGTGGGATTGGCCAGTGAGAGAGCAGTCACTGAGAGTGAGATTGGCCTGCACCGCAGAGGTGAGGAATCACTTGCTCTTCATCCAGATTACTGTCTCAAGTGAGTTGTTCATGTCACACAATTGGTCGATCCTTCTCGCTGACCTCATGTCATTCGCTCGCAGGATCACCATCTGATGGGGTGAGGCCATCCAGAGCTATCCCCACTCCTGCCACCAAAGAGACCACCACAGAGGAGAAATCTGAGGAGACCACCATCATGTGTCACAGCTGCCAACACCACCTTCCACTAGCACAGAAACACGAACCTTGGTGAGTAACATTAGTAGACAGGCTTCTGGGGCTCAATCTGGTGCACAACACACAGACGTTGATGCACATCAGGCGCAGGAAAAGCCAAAGGAGTCAACAGTCGGAGGACTCATTTGAGAGAAAGCATACGGAATGCTTCCCTTCATTGGATGGGGCATCAAGAATAAAAACTGGCAAGTCATGCTCCAGTTGTATGGAATCTAGGTAAGGACGCACTTGGAATACTGCACAGAATTCTGGTCGCCACACTACCAGAAGGATGTGGAGGCTTTAGAGAGGGTGCAGAGGATGTTATCAGGATGTTTATCAGGATGTTGCCTGGTGTGGAGGGTGTTAGCTATGTGGAGAGACTGAATAGACTGAGACTGTTTTCATTAGAAAGACAGAGCTTGAGGGGTGACCTGATAGAGATCTACAAGGTTATGAGGGGCATGGATAGAGTGAATGGGCAGGCACTCTTTCCCAGGTAACAACTGAAGTCCTGTAAGGTAGCCCGGTGCAGCACTGCATCCATTTCTCTATAGTCAGGTATCCACTGCCTGGTATAGTTGACAAAATGATATTTGTGTCAGGCACCAATGGAGCAATAGGTATGACTATTTTATTGATGGCTCTGAGATCTTGCACAAACCACCACAACAGTTGGTAGGACTTTGCAAGCCCAGGCCAGATGGTGGGGGGTGAATGTAATGAGACATGAATCCAAGGTCCCGGTTGAGGCCGTACTCATGTGTGCGGAACTTGGCTATAGGTTTCTGATCGGCAATCCTGCATTGTTGCGACTGTAAGTTCGATATGCGCGATCTTCTTGGAGATCCTCTTCACTTTGAGCCGGCAGTTTGCGGTGTCGATGGTAGCCATGATGTGGAGATGACGGCATTGGACTGGGGTGAGCACAGTAACAAGTCTTACAACACCAGATTAACCAGGGAACACTTCAGCAGTCAACGGCATTCAGCTTCTGATCTTCAGGTAAGCGTTCTCCAAGGAGGCCATCAGGACGCACGACAACGCAGAATCTCTGAGCAGAAACTTTCACTTCTGTGAGACTTTATATTTAAATGAGTCTGGCGGCTTGTATGAGGGCAGCGCTTCCTGTGCCCTGCTTGCTGGGCTTGCGACGATATCGCTGCTGCAGGATAACCCTTCTGGAGTGGCAGCTGGAAAGTGGGTGGGAGCAGGACAATTCATAGGGTCCGCACGAGGGGTGACTGTGAAGTTCTTTTGTGGGGTCCCATGAGAGGCCAGCCTCATTTGATCCAGTTTCAGAAGCCTTGAATTAAGGCCATTAAAGGAGAGCTCCTTTAGTACTGGCTTGTCTGAACTGAGTGCTGCATTGTTGCATCAGAGTGCTACTGGAGTTTGGTCAAAAAGTGAGTTTAGTGAAAGAGGGAGGAGTGGAGACAGCCAGACAAGCGAATGGTACCTTTACTCGGGCCAGCCTCATCAGCCCTCTGTGGTAAAGAATTCTGCAAATTCACTGCCCTCTGAGGAAGAAATTCCTCCTCATCTCTGTCTTGAATGGGACACTGAGATTATGATCTCTGGTGGTAGACTCTCCAACAAGGGAAAACAAACTCTCAGCATCTCCCCTGTCAACCCCCCTGAGAATTCTATATGTCTCAATAAGATCACCTCTCATTCTTCTGAACTCCAATGAGTACAGGCCCAACATACTTAACCTCTCCTCAGAAGGAAACCCCTCCATACACAGGATCACCTCGTGAAACTTCTCTGGACCACCTCCAATGCCAGTGTATCTTTCATTAGATATAGGGACCAAAACTGTTCACAATATTAAGGTGTGGTCTAACTCGTGCCTTGTGTAGTTTTAGAAAGATTTCTGTGTTAAATATAACATGCTTTTCAGTAAAGAGACATTAATATTGCCTTGTTATCAATTTTTCCCTTTTTGACCCTATTTGTTGCTGTCTTTTTCCTGTCACACTCTGGGTATCATCACCTAAATAGCTGCTTTGTAATGCTGCCACATTATTTTGCTTTAGAAGTCTAGGTGACCCTCTCCAGAACTATCCCTCCCCCTATTTAGTTTAAAACCCACTCTACTTCCCTAGTTATGTGCTTTGCAAAAACACTGGTCACTGCGCAGTTCAGATGTAGGCCGTCCCAACGGTACAGCCCTCACTTTCCCCAGTAATGATGCCAGTGCCCCACGGGCTCAACCTCACTTCACCCACACCAGTCTTTGAGACACGTATTCATCTCTCGAATATTATGTAATTTATGCCTATTTGCACTCGGTTCAGGTAAAAATCCAGAGATTATTACCCTGGAGGTTTTATTGTTTAATTTCCTGCCTTGCTCTTCAAACTCTCTATGCAGAACATCTTTGCATGTTCTGCCTATGTCGTTGGTATTGACATGGACCATGACAATGGGATTGCCCCCTCCCACTGCAAGTTCCTCTCCAGCCCGGAGCAGATGTCCCGAACCCTGGCACCGGGCAGGCAACACAGCCACTGAATAACATATTAGTTTCATAATGTATATGAACGCTGGTCTCTTTGGCAATGCAGTACACCTAAGTTTATATACTCTAGTCTCTGGAGTGGAGCGTGAACCCACAACTTCCCGATTCAGACACATGAGTGCTGACACTGAGCCGCAGCTGAGACTGTACTTCAAAATTACATTATGTGGCATTCAGCTGTTCTTTGAAACATATTTAACCGCCGTGCATGGCAAAATTTGCCCGCATTGGTTTTAATTACGACAGAAATGGCAGTCATTTTCTACGTTCACACTGCAGAAAGTAGCTCAGACATTGTTAATTAGATTTATCATGCAGAGAATGGTGACCTACAATTTGCATATTCACATCCCAGTCAACAGACCATTTGCTGAAACATATGCTTCAGTTGCTGCTGGTTGGGTTTCAACTATAAAATAAGACAGAAAGAGTCGTCTCTGCCATGCACTACTGGGTTCAGAAATGAACAGAGAAAAAGAAATAGAAATAGTTTTAGTTTAAAGGCTCCAAGGCCATATGCCCCACTGTCCTTTCCTCCAAAATCATGGTTAATCATACTATCTGGATTCAATTTTCCAGGTTCAACAAATGTTTACTTTCAAGGGCAGCTGAGTTTATTTCAGATTTGTTTTATGGAACAAAGTGCGAAAGAGTGGCAACACACTCCATGAACAATAACATACATTGAAGATTTTATGTTAATATTTTGAAATGTGCCAGAGATACAGCGCAGTTATTTAATTCACCAACTTCATATGTAGCATTGCGGCCAATGACACCAACTATCATCAATAAATTACAATTAGATTTATCAGAAGTAGTACTTGTCATTTAATACTTTGTCAGTTTTCTTCCTGCTGTGTGAACAAGCCTATAAATTATTCATTATAATTCAGTATAAATTACCACGTAGAAGTGAACAGGGATTCTGTTGTACCTTGTGCATAAATCAACAAAGTACGATAGGCTGGGTGGCTAGCCACTTTTTTCAAAATTAATTTATGGGATGTGGGCGTCACTGGCTAGGCCAGCGTTTATTGCCCATCCCTAGTTGCCCTTCAGAAGGTGGTGGTGAATTGCCTTCTTGAACCGCTACAGTCCTTGAGGTGTAGGTATGCCCACTGTGCTGTTCGGAAGGAAGTTCCAGGATTTTGTCCCAGCAAAAGGAACGGTGATATATTTCCAAGTCAGGGTGTTGAGTGACTTGGAAGGGAATGTGTCGACATGAACCTAACCTCCAGCATTTTTTTGTTCAAAGTTTTTAATATATTGCGGAAAAAGTCGGTAGTGCAGTTGTCGAGCTACACAACGTTTCTCTCGCCTGATCCAACACTTTGAAAAAAGAAAAATGTCACACAATCTGTCTGTATCCTTCGTAGCCTTAGACACCCCTAACTATTCATCCACAGCCTCTAAAAGTACAATATCATGTCAAAAATCTATCCTCAGTCATTCAGTTCACCTGAGGACTTCTCTCTGTCCTACATAATGTTGTGTCTTTGCCATTCTTTCGCAATAGGGGCATAAAACGTTCAATTTTCACAGCTCCATTTCAAATGCAGTGATTTACAGCAGAATTATAATAACTCTGGTCCTTCAAATGAAGCCACTTGTCCATTATTCACGCAAAAGGCAGAGCCATGAAGATATTTGAGAATGTAATAAAAAGTGCACTGTGGAACGGAAGTGAAACTGTTTGTGGTTGCGTTACACATGTGTGTTGGTGTCAAATATTAAATGACAATTTCACCTGCTGGATTCACATGCAGCATTTTTTTCAAAAATGCCATTTGAACTGTTAAGACGGGATTCTCCGTCCAGTGACATCGGGATTGCTATCGCGCAGATAATCGTGCTGAAAATCAGCTGAAAATCGAGGTCAGCGGCAGTTGCCCAATGAAATACCGTGCTCCAGCACCTTGATAGCGGCGTGAATGCTGTCCACGCCGTGCGCTGCTATGGGCATGCAATTTGTGCAGTAATGGCCATTCGCATTAACGGCCTGAATCGGTATTCCCCAGCCTCCCGCGATGCTCTGCTTCCACCAGGCAGAAGTGACGATGGCACAGTTCACTTGCGGTATTTAAATTTGAGAAACAGGAGCCATGGCCAATGAGGGAGAGAGAGGAGGTAAGCCAAGTTACCAAAGGCACAACGGTGGGCTGCCAGTTGTGCCGCTGGCTGGGAAGCTTCTGCTCGGGCTGAGGGAATGGCAGGGGGTAACCAGGAGTTGGGCCGTGGGGTTTGAATATCCCCCCGGGACTGGAGTGTCAAGGCATGCACTGCCATTGCCGCAGCCTGCAAGGCAGCCATCTGGTTGCACACCCCACTGACTGCCCACTTTGGTCCACAAATGGGCAGAGTGTCACCGGCCATATGGGTGTCCTGACAGCAGCCGACCCATCAACGGAATGGGTGTGAACCAGCACAGCCCTTGGCCCATCAGGTGTTGGCATACCCCAGTGCATCCATCCGAGGTGTTGCCCCACTGCAGGGGCAGCAGGTTAGCCGCAGAGCATGCCTTGACCTTTGGGCACATACACCATGGGCATCAACACCCTCCCTGGCACACTGACCCTTGGAGGGCAGATATCCCAACAGTGACACCATCAGTTTGCCCACCCCACAGGACCCCGGCTGTCACCGAGTTCTGGCTGCCCACTGCACCCCTAACCCAATCATCCTGCCCCTAGACAAGTAGATATAGCCGGTGTGGCACAAGAAACGACACACAGCACACGGCAACTATGATCCCAACAGGTGCCCAGTGCCCTGGCTGAGCTCTACCTGTGGGCCCTGCCTACGTACATGTCTGTCACTGCGACCCCCCCACAACCTGACATCACCCTGCTGGCGGGGTAGCACACGGCCCACCCAAGTGGACCCTGCAGGAGGGCGCAGGACAGGGGTTGCAGAGCATCCCGCTGGCATGAATAGCACCAGTCACCAGATGGCTGACAGGATTAGAGGCTTCTTCCCCCTCCCCCCATTCCCCCCCTCGGTGCCAGGCACCAACGGGGCCAGGGGTGCGGTACAGAGGGCAAAGCATTAGGGGGAAACAGCTTGGGTGGGGATGGGAATGAGGGACCAGGGGTCGGAAAGGGAGGGGACATGCGGGTTCCCAGGTATCTGCTGCTCTTGTTGTTCTAGATGGTCGTGGTCATGGGTTTGGAAGGTGCTGTCGAAGGAACCTTGGTGAGTTACTGTAGTGCATCTTGTACACACGACCTCCTTCTGCACTGTAGCAATTCTATGATTCTAAGATGGATTGCTGAGCTTCCTCATTTGTATTTCTCTTGTGGTCTTGTGGCCAGCTCATGCTTCCATATGAGGTCACGGTGAAGGGTGGGGATGTGCCAGCTTGTAAATGCATATTCAGTCTGACAATAGAATTCCAATGGCCCAACAGACAGACCCTTGAACATCATTAACAAGCCACAAACCTGCTCCACACTGAGTCAAGAATTTAAGATTCCACAACAATTTGCTTCCATTGTTTTGCACATTGAAAATTCTTGGTTCCTGCAGACGTCAACCACTTTTAATTCGCTAACAAGTTCTTGAAACAAATTTTGTCTTATCAGAACTTTGTATTTGTAATGTAAATTACAATGCTGTATGTCATTAAATGAACTGAAATATAAATATTGCAGATTGGCCTTTAATATTCATTTTTGTGCTTTACTGAAATTTTCACTCAAGCGTAGCGTATCTTTGTGAACTAGATATGGGCTTATCTGGATTTAGCACTAATGAGGTTTGATTCTGCAAGGTTTTAGCTTAGTTTCTGAATATACCAAGCTCTTAACCAACATGCATGATCACCTGAGAGACTTTTCAACCAGAATTTTAAGATGTCTTTTAGCCACCGCTGCTTTACATAAAAATGTAAGAGAATATGAATCAGATCTTTGGATTTGAGACTTTATTTTTGACGGCAATTATCTGTGGTTGAAATTGTTTGTAACGGCGGATTCTGGTCTTAACTCCTCCAATAACTTTCATTGTATTGCAAACGTAGCTGGTGTTTGATATCTCAAATGTGATCTCAGTTGGAAAAACTGAGATAGAGGAATTATTTCAGCCTGTTCTAATTTTGAAATGAAACTCTGCAATTCACCTCTGGGACAAAGTACAATCATGGTGCAACGATTCTGGGGCTGAAATGGTTAATTTTTTAAAAATTCATTTACGGGTTAGACCAGCATTTGTTGTCCATCCCTAGTTGCCCTTCAGAAAGTGGTGCTCTGTTGCCTTCTTGAACAACTGCAGTCTTTGAGTTGTAGGTATAAATTATGAGTGTGGTACTCATCACTGATGCATATATTGTATAGAGAGGATGTCGGTGTAGGTGCTTTACGGTAAGGCCCCTGTACTACAGGTACGAGGGTAGTTCCCTGCCTGCTGGCTCCGCCCAGTCGGCGGAGTATAAATATGTGTGCTTCTCGTACAGCAGCCATTTCGCCAGCTGCTGTAGGAGGCAAACATCTCAGTGTAATAAAGCCTCGATTGCATCCAACTCTTGTCTTTGTGTAATTGATCGTGCATCAATTTATTGCACTAAGTTTTCAGAAGATGAAGCTCCGCATCAAGCCGGATCGCCTGCAGCTGCATCCGCAATCAGACAACGCCAAAAAGGACTTTGAACATTGGCTAGCCCGTTTCAAAGCATATATCGGGACTACAGCCAGACCATCAATAGGTACACGCAGCTCGACGCGTACCCACTCCCACGCATATCTGATATGGTCAATCAGATTGCACAGTACCGGGTTCTTCTCAACTGTGGACCTGAAATCCACCTACCACCAGCTCCCCATCCACTGGACTGCCCATACACTGCTTTCGAGGCATATGGCCGCCTTTACCACTTTCTTAGGGTTCCCTTTGGCGTCACCAACGGGTTTGGTTTTCCAACGGGAAATAGACCGAATGGTTGACCGGTACGGGCTGCAGGCCACTTTCCCATACCTGGACAATGTCACCATCTGCGGCCACGATCAGCAGGACCATGACTCGAACCTTGCCAAATTTCTCCACACCGCCACTCTCCTCAACCTAACCTAACAAGGAGAAGCGCGTGTTCAGCACAAACCGCTTAGCCATCCTCGGCTATGTGGTCCAGAACAGAGTTCTGGAGCCCGATCCTGACCGCATGCACCCCCTCATGGAACTTCCCCTCCCCCACTGCCCCAACGCCCTCAAACGTTGCCTGGGGTTCTTTTCTTATTACGCCCAGTGGGTCCCAAACTATGCGGATAAGGCCCGCCCACTCATTCAATCCACTCTTTTTCCCTTAACAGCCAAGGCTCACCAGGCCTTCAACCGTATCAAGGCCGACATTGCCAAGGCCACAATGCACGCGGTCGACAAGACATTACCATTCCAAGCCGAGAGCGATGCATCAGGCGTCACTCTAGCCGCCACCCTCAACCAGGTAGGCAACCTGTGCCATTTTTTTCACGAACTCTACATGCCTCCGAAGTTCGGCATTCCTCCTTCAAGAAAGAGGCCCAAGCCATCGTTGAAGCTGTGCGGCATTGGAGGCATTACCTGGCCGGCAGGAGATTCACTCTCCTCACTGACCGACGGTCGGTCGCCTTTATGTTCAATAACACACAGCGGGGTAAGATCAAAAACGATAAAATCTTGAGGTGGAGGATCGAGCTCTCCACCCACAACTACGAGGTGTTGTATCGCCCCGGTAAGCTCAACGAGCCCCCCGATGCCCTATCCCGAGGTACATGTGCCAGCGCACAGGTGGACCAACTCCGGACTCTGCACGACAATCTCTGTCACCCGGGGGTCCCATGTTTTTACCATTTCATTAAGGCCCGCAATCTGCCCTACTCCGTCGAGGAAGTCAGGACAATCACCAGAGACTGCCAGGTCTGCACAGAGTGCAACCCGCACTTCTACCGGCCAGTGCGCGCCTGGTGAAGGCCTCCCGTCCCTTTGAACGCCTCAGCGTGGACTTCAAAGGGCCCCTCCCCTCCACCGACCGTAACACGTACTTCCTCAGTGTGGTCGATGAATATTCCAGATTACCCATCGCCATCCCATGCCCCTACATGACGTCTGACACCGTCATCAAAGTCCTCAACACCATCTTTGCTCTGTTCGGCTTCCCCGCCTACATCCACAGCGACAGGGGATCCTCATTCATCAGCGATGAGCTGCGTCAGTTCCTGCTCAACAGAGGTATCGCCTCGAGCAGGACAACCAGCTACAACCCCCGAGGAAACGGGCAGGTGGAGAGGGAGAATGGGACGGCCTGGAGAGCGTCCAGCTGGCCCGACGGTCCAGAAATATCCCGGCCTCCCGCTGGCAGGAGGCCCTCCCAGATGCCCTGCACTCCATTCGGTCGCTCCTGTGCACTGCGACCCCATGAACGTCTCTTTGCCTTCCCTAGAAAGTCCACCTCTGGGGTGTCGCTCCCAACTTGGTTCGCAGCTCCAGGACCCGGACTCCTCCGTAAACACATACGACTCCACAAGGCGGACCCGTTGGTTGAGAGGGTACAGCTACTCCACGCCAACCCGTAGCCCTCGAAGGCTGCCAAGGTACAATCTCCCTCAGGGACCTGGCACCAGCTGGTTCCAACCCCACCCCGGCCCGGCGCCACCCCCCCTTCCCGGCGCACCCAGCCGCAACCCCCGCCCCAGGACAATCCGTCCTCCCCATGCCCACACCTGGGGATGAAGAGGACTTCAACGTGCTCCCGAAGCCACCGAAGACCAGACCGACACCGGAATCGCCGCCAGCACTGCGGTGCTCCCAACAGCAGATCAAGGCTCCGGACCGACTGAATCTGTAACATGACCTGGACTTTTAAAATATCATCAGTCTGTATATAATTTTCCCCTCCACCCCGCTGGACTCAATTTTTTATCTCTCTGTACTTTAGAACGTCTACCTGTATATAGTTCTCCACCACCCCCGCCTGACTCAATTTTAACAGGGGGTGAATGTGGTAGTCATCACTGATGTATATATTGTATATCGAGGATGTCGGTGTAGGTGCTTTACGGTAAGGACCTGTACTACAGGTACAGAGGTAGTTCCCTGCCTGCTGGCTCCGCCCAATAGGCGGAGTATAAATATGTGTGCTCCTCGTACAGCAGCCATTTTGGCAGCTGCTGTAGGAGGCCACACATCTTAGTGTAATAAAGCCTCGATTGCCTCCAACTCTCATCTTTGTGTAATTGATCATGCATCAATGAGGAACGTCAGATAGATTAGACTTGTAATCACCCCAGTATATAAGATTATGGGGTGAGCTGATTGAGGCCTTTAAGATTACTAAAGGAGTTGATATGGCAGGCATGGAGGGATGATTTCAGCTGATTAAACCAGAACAAAGAGACAAGGGACTGTGTTTAATTGAGCTTGTTGTGCAGGAACCATAGTGGTGATCCCAATTAATCCCCTGTGTCAGTCTCCCCCAATTAAGAGAGTGGAAGTGAATGATGCAGGATTCCTGACTGGCAGCGTCAGGTAAGTTCACTAATGAGCCAATTGACACCACATTATCTCTGAACCCACTGCATATTAGTTGTGGCACATGGATTAAATGAAGGCTACATGTGTCTTGACCCTTTGGAAGGTCACCCTCGCTGTTGGTGGAGTGACGTCAACAGCGTGAGTTGACTTTCCGTACCCTAGTTTTTCAACCTTGCCCCTCACCTGAGGTGTGGTGACCCTCAGGTTAAATCACCACCAGTGAATTCTCAAAGGGGAGAGAAGCCTCTGTTTCTCTGGGTCTGTGGTGACATTTACATTTCTCGAATAAAATCCCAATGATGAAATCAAGATTAGAATAAGGGGTGAAATGAGGATCCAGAAGGGGATAATGTAAACCTGGAATATTCTCCACCATAAACATCAATTAACATTTTCAAAATGGAGATTGATAGCTTTTTGTTAGGCAGGAATACCAACGGATATTGAAATACAAATTAACCACAATGCATTTGAATTATGGAGCAGGTTCAATGTGTGGAATGTCCTAATCCTATTCCTATGTTCATATCTTATTAGTTACTGCTCCTCTGTTAGGGTCACAGTGAAACCAATCCCAAAGCTGTGTTGCCAACTGCTGGCACCATGATTGGAGACAATTCCAGTGATAACACATCCAATCCAGCAAGTCACCAAAGTGATCTAATGAGCAGAGGCGGATTTACAATGAAACACACTGCGCCTGGACACAGGGCCCCGACCAATGGGGGGCCCATGCTGGGCTCGTGCATTGGGAATCCAATCGGAGGCTGATTACTCTCAATTTTCTGATAGGTTAATTTTAAGCCGATCAGCTTCAAATTCAGCGCAAAACCAGACTCTGATTAGTGAGACTAAAAGCTGGTAACAAATTGTTAACTTGAGGTGCATGCGCAAGGCCATGGTGAGAGGTGAAATAGAGGTTGCTCAGGTTTGCGAATCAAGCCACGAGGACCTGAGAGGGCGAGCAGGTTAGTGCCGGGTATCAGCACTACCAGACTCAAGGTATCAACAGGCGCATGAGGCACGACACCCCGAATCATGCCAGGAGGATCTGACAAGCAGAGGAGCATACCCAGGCCAATATCAGGCATGCAATGGTACCCTGGGGCGAGGGAGAGGCGCGGCGGTGATGATGGCTGAAGCAGGCTGTCTTGAAGGCCCCAGGCTAGTGAGCTGAATGAGATTGTGAGGAAAAGAGAGTGTGGGGGGTGACTGTGTGTGTGTGGGGAGGGGAGGGCGGGGGAGAGAGTCTGAGGATGTGGCAGGAGGGCATTGTGTGAAGGAGTTGGTTTGCAAACATGCAGAGCGTGTGAGGGCCAAGTTGCATTATGGAGGGAGGGAGAAATTGTGACAGTGCTGGGGGTCCATATGAGGGAGAATTTGTGAGGGGAGTAGGCATAAGACCATAAGACATAGGATCAGAATTAGGCCACTCGGCCCAACGAGTCTGCTCTGCCATCCAATCATGGCTGATATTTTCTCATCCCCGTTCTCCTGCCTTCTCCCCATAACCTCTGATCCCTTATTAATCAAGAACCCATCCATCTCTGTCTTAAAGACACTCAGTGAATTGGCCTCCACCGCCTACTGCGGAAAAGAATTCCACAGATTCACACCCCCTAGCTGAAGAAAGTCCTCCTCATCTCTGTTTTAAAGGATCGTCCCTTTAGTCTGAGATTGTGTCCTCTGGTTCCAGTTTTTCCTTAAAGTGGAAACATCCTCTCCACGTCCACTCTATCCAGGCCTCGCAATATCCTGTAAGTTTCAATAAGATCCCCTCTCATCCTTCTAAATTCCAACGAGTACAGACCCAGAGTCCTCAAACGTTCCCCATATCACAAGTACTTCATTCCAGGGATCATTCTTGTGAACCTCCTCTGGACCCTTTCCAAGGCCAGCACATCCTTCCTTAGGTACGGGGCCTAAAACTGCTCACAATACTCCAAATAGGGTCTGACCAGAGCCTTATACAGCCTCAGAAGTACATCCCTGGTTTTGTATTCTAGCCCTCATGACATGAATGCTAACATTGCATTTGCCTCCCTAACCGCCAACTGAACCTTAAGAGAATCGTGAACAAGGACTCCCAAGTCCCTTTGTGCTTCCAGCAGGAGACAGCTCAGGGCACAGAGCTCACAGCAAGCCACTCAGACATTTACCATGTGCTGAGTGCTTCTCCAAGATAGTTTTAGGGCTAGGTCCACAGGTTAGAGGGTAATGAACGAACCACAGTAACCAGTTTACAGATATTGTTATTGTTAGTAATAAAACTGAGTTGTACCATCCACAACCGTGTTGGTTCGTCTATGTAGCAGCGCACCCAACACGACACCAACCAACATCTCATTCGCAGAGTCGAGAAATTGGAAAGTTGAGAGGATCGGCGGAAAAGCTTCAGAGCTTAATTTGCAAAACTGTTCACAGGACTAGGAAATCTAATGGCTGTGTACCATCTCACTCTACATCCTGAAACGAAGCCAGTGTGTATGTTTACACCCAGCAATATTCCTGATCCAATCTTGACAAAGGTAAAGAAGGAAGTTGACGCCATTTTGAAACAAGGTGTGACAGACCCAACAAGCTGGTGATCAGGGATGGTTTGAGTGCCAAAACCCAACAAATCCTCACTGTGTAAAAAATGTTTTTCCTCATGTTGATCTTGATTGTTTTTTTGCTTTAATTTGGTGTACTCTGGTTCATGACCTTTCGGCAATGAGAAAAGTTTCTCCGCATGTACTCTGCCTGTTTGCGCCTCCGTTATCCTCACCGTTTGAAGACTTCCATCAAATCTCTCTCAGCCTTCTCCAAGGATAACAACCCAAGTTGCTCCAATTTACCCAAGTCACTGACGTCCCTCACCCTGGAACCATTCTTGAAAATATTTTCAGCATCGTCTATTACGTCTTCACATCCTTCTGCTTGTTGTTGGTGATCTGGACATCTAAAATCTTGAAGTTCTCGACGCAACAAAGAACAAAGAACAAAGAACAAAGAAATGTACAGCACAGGAACAGGCTCTTCGGCCCTCCAAGCCCGTGCCGACCATGCTGCCCGACTAAACTACAATCTTCTACACTTCCTGGGTCCGTATCCCTCTATTCCCATCCTATTCATGTATTTGTCAAGATGCCCCTTAAATGTCACTATCGTCCCTGCTTCCACCACCTCCTCCGGTAGCGAGTTCCAGGCACCCTCTACCCTCTGTGTAAAAAACTTGCCTCGTACATCTACTCTAAACCTTTGGCGAGATACTCCGGCCCCCCGCTGGGTCGGAGAATCGGTGGGGGCTGGCGTGAATCCCGCCCCCGCCGGTTGCCGAATTCTCTGGCACCGGATATTCAGCGGGGCGGGAATCGCGCCGCGCCGGTTGGCGGGCCCCCCCCCGCGATTCTGCGGCCCGGATGGACCGAAGTCCCACTGCTAGGATGCCTGTCCCACCGGCGTGGATTAAACCACCTCTCTTACCGGCGGGACAAGGTGGCGCGGGCGGGCTCCAGTGTCCTGGGGGGGGGCACGGGGTAATCTGGCCCCGGGGGGCGCCCCCACGGTGGCCTGGCCCGCGATCGGGGCCCACCGATCCGCGGGCGGGCCTGTGCCGTGGGGGCACTCTTTTCCTTCCGCCTTCGCCACGGTCTCCACCATGGCGGAGGCGGAAGAGACTCCCTCCACTGCGCATGCGCGGTGTGCCGTGAGCGGCCGCTAACGCTCCCGCACATGCGCCGCCCGGCAATGTCATTTCCGCACCAGCTGGCGGGGCGGAAGTCAGTCTGGCGCGGGCCTAGACCCTCAAGGTTAGGGCTGGGCCCCCAAGGTGCGGAGGATTCCGCACTTTTGGGGCGGCGCGATGCCCGACTGATTTGCGCCGTTTTTGGCGCCGGTCGGCGGACATCGCGCCGATACCGGAGAATTTCGCCCCTTGCCTCTCTCACCTTAAACCTATGCCCCCTAGTAATTGACCCCTCTACCCTGGGGAAAAGCCTCTGACTATCCACTCTGTCTATGCCCCTCATAATCTTGTAGACAGGTCGCCCCTAAACCTCCATCGTTCCAGTGAGAACAAACCAAGTTTATTCAACCGCTCCTCATAGCCAATGCCCTCCATACCAGGCAACATTCTGGTAAATGTCTTCTGCACCCTCTCTAAAGCCTCCACATCCTTCTGGTAGTGTGGCGACCAGAATTGAACACTATACTCCAAGTGTGGCCTCACTAAGGTTCTATACAGCTGCAACATGAGCTAACTAAGGTTCTATACAGCTGCAACATGGTTCGTTCCCATTGATGTAGACAGGAGCATGTTCTCCACTAAGCTTCCTGAATTCGATGACATTCTCCTTCGTTGTGTTGACATTGAGGGAGAGATTATTGTCGTTGCACCAGCTCACCAGATTCTCTATCTCATTCCTGTACTCTGTCTCGTCATTGTTTGAAATCCGACCCAATACTGTGGTGTCATCAGCAAATTTGAAAATTGAGTTGGAGGGGAATTTGGCCACCAGTCATAGTTATATAAGGAGTATAGTAGAGGGCTGAGGACACAGCCTTGTGGGGCACCGGTGTTGAGGATGATCGTGGAGGAGGTGTTGTTGCCTATCTTTATTGATTGTGGCCTGTGGGTTCGAAAGTCGCAGAGGGAGGAGCCGAGGCCAAATCCACGGAGTTTGGAGATGAGTTTCATAGGAATAATGGTGTTGAAGGCTGAGCTGTAGTCGATAAATAGGAGCCTGACATGTTATCTAGGTGTTCCAGGGTAGAGTGCTGGGCCATGGAGATGGCGTCTGCTGTGGACCTGTTGCAGCGGTAGGCGAACTGTAATGGATGAAGGCAATCCGGGAGGCCAGAGTTGATTCGTGCCATGACTAACCTTTCGAAGCACTTTATGATGATGAATATCGAAGCCACTTTGGACGATAGTCATTAAGGCACGCTGCTTGGCTTTTTTTTGGTACCGGGATGATAGTCGTCTTCTTGAAGCAGATAGGGACCTCAGATTGTTGTAAAGAGAGGTTGAAGATGTCTGCGAATACCCCCGCCAGGATGCTGATCCGCGCAAGACCTGAGTGCTCGTCCGGGTACCCCATCCGGGCCAGTGGCTTTCCGTGGGTTGACCTTCGAGAAGGCTGCTCTGACGTCTGCAATGGAGATCTCAGATACAAGTTCATCCAAGGTTTCTGGGGTGGAGGGCTTGCTCTCGCTGACCTCTTGTTCAAAGTGTGCATAGAATGCCTTGAGCTCATCAGGGAGTGGTGCATTAGAGCTGGTGATTTTACATGCCTTTATCTTGTAGCCCGTTATGTCTTGCAGACCTTGCCATAGTCGGCGGTGGTCCGTGTGGCTAGCCTGGGACTCGAGCTTGGTCCGGTACTGTCTTTTTGCATCTTTGATGGATTTCGTTCGATCATATCTGGCTTTCTTGTATAGGTCAGGGTCGCCTGACTTGAACGCCTCAGACCTAGACTTCAGCAAGCAGTGGATATCCCTGTTCATCCAGGGTTTCCGGTTGGGAAACATGCGGATTTGTTTCTTTGGCACACAGTCTTCTACACACTTACTAATGAAGTCAGTTACTGTAGTGGTGTACTCATTCAGGCTGGTCGCAGAGTTTTTAAATACTGACCAGTCCACTGACTCCAAGCATCCGATTCCTCAGACCAACAATGCACGACTTTCTTTGACGGATTCTCCCGCTTCAGTTTTTGCTTATAAGCCGGGAGCAGGAGCACAGCCTTGTGGCAGATTTGCCAAACTGTGGGTGGGCGATAGAGCGGTAGGCATGTTTGATATTTGTGTAGCAGTGGTCCGGGATGTTTGAGCCTCTGGTGGAACAGGTGACGTGTTGGTGGTAACTTGGTAGTACGTAAGTGGTCTCGGCAAGATGTTTTAACTTGTTGTAGTCTCCACTATCTAATCCTTCTTGAATCCCATACACAGCAATCATATTATAATATTCATGGTTGAGTACCTTGTGAACTGCTAATGGGAAGAAGGCCGATGACTCAACTCCCCATTCTCGCATACACAACTCGTGCCCCATACTTCCACCATCGGCAGCAAAGGGTAGACTCACACCAAGTGGATAGCCAGGCAGCTCTGACTTCATAGGCTGATGTCTATCGAGGGTATGGTGGAGGTGCCTTTTACTCTGAGGCTCCCCTGTATCCATTGGAGACACACCCGCAAGGTCATTATCCCCTTTGTTTAACACCCCCCCCCACCCACCAGCCTCTCAAACCCAGAGTCCCAATTCTCCTCACCCTCGCTGAGATCTGCTCAGCAGGCCTCCGTCGATACTCCAGAATTACCTGGCAGTCTGACTCCATAGCTTCCTGGTCTTCGGGGATTGCCTGTAGTCCCAGCAGTGGCCACTGCTCGCACACGGCGTTTCTTGGGATACAGAGCCTCTGATCAATCTGATTAGCTGGTAGCTGTCTAAGGCAGGACCTCGTCCCCAGATGGGGATGTGGGGGGAGGGGTCAGAGAATATGGAGCCCAGGAAGATCTAGCCCTGATTCTGTGCAAATTTGATTTAGTTCAGAAAGCAAATATTTTGATCTTCAGTTCTAGTAATTGAAGAATTCATATGTGGTAAGTGTAACCCATGTGGTGAAAAGAGGACACTTTGGAGCTGTACTCCTCAGTTCTCCACCCCTAAACTTTTCCAAGCTTCATACCTGGCTCTGCTGCAGTTTGTTATAACTGACATTGATTGCTGTAGCAAAACAGCTCCGTTTTCAATCTAATGCATCATTACCAACATGGCAAACAGTGAACTGGATGGGTCTTGGTCCTTTGTAGGTGAGCAATTCCTCTGTTTTGGGGAAGGAAGGTGCCATGATCATGGTAAATTGCGACTGTACCCTGTCAATAATGTATACTGCGGCAATGATGCACTAATGATGAAAAAGGTGAACACGACATTCCCTGTAGTCTCCACTATATAACATTTCCAGGAGTTTAATACAACTCATCTGAACAAAGTATATCTGAATCCAAGCAAATCACCTTCCGGCACATCGAAATCCAAATAAATTGTGGGGTGTATTGAACTTGTTTGATAGGGTGAAAGTCCTAAAAAGAGTTGTACTTAAAAAACAGTTAGTCAAAGTCTTTAACTATTGTAAATCGGCTAGTCAGGCAACAGTGAAATGTGAAGTGCTTTTCAGCATATCTGTAAAATGAACATAGCCTGGAGGTTAAATGCTTGCATGTGGCTTCAAATTAATGACATGAGTAAGCTGCGGTGCCAGTAGCTTTAATGAATTTACAAGGTGCATATGCCAGTCATAGATTATCATAGAATTTACAGTGCAGAAGGAGGCCATTCGGCCCATCGAGTCTGCACCGGCTCTTGGAAAGAGCACCCTACCCAAGTTCAGCACCTCCACCCTATCCCCATAACCCAGTAACCCCACCCACCACTAAGGGCAATTTTGGACACTAAGGGCAATTTATCATGACCAATCCACCTAACCCGCACATCTTTGGACTGTGGGAGGAAAGCGGAGCACCCGGAGGACTCCGCACAGACAGTGGCCCAAGCCGGAATCGAACCTGGGACCCTGGAGCTGTGAAGCAATTGTGCTATCCACAATGCTACCGTGCTGCCAGTGGATGTGTGTTGAAGGAGACCATTAAGATTTTCAGTCAGTCATTTGGGAAAGGTCAACTGGAAGGCTTTCGGATTCTGACTCTCACCATACACCCCGTGAAGGTATTAAGGATGGTGAGAGTGCCACTGTGGTTGCTATCACCATTGAAATCCAGAACAAGAAGTATCCACTTCTTGACATCTTCACTGAACATTCCAGGATCACCTAAACATGGACGAGGCTGATCTCGGATGCATGCTGTTCTAGACAAAATCCTTTCCCTCTTTGGAGATCAGCATATCAGTTGGAGGAAAATCCATGGATTACACTCTGATATGTAACCAGATGGGTGCTTTTGACTATGCATAAATTTAAAGGATAAATTGACACGAAGAGATTGTGCAAATATGACAGCTTCGGATAATTTGCCAGTGAAAGGTTGCGCAAATATATGACAGCTTCCAATTGCAAGATGAGATCTCACGTCAGTAAGCTGCCCAGTCCCCTGGCAATTCCTTTGAACCTCGTCTTTTACTCTTCCGAGTCAATCTAGTCTTTGTCCCTCCCAAAAGCACAGTTTTGTTCCTCAAAAAAGGTGGATCGTGCAAATTGTCAGACTGAAATGGTTGCCACATTCAGCATCATGGTTGAGCAAGCTTGTGGCAAGGAACATGCACACTCTCAACCCCATTCGCTAGCTCGATGACTGTGAAGTTTAGCCAAGGCTGGTTTCGGTCAAGTGTCAGCTGTAAAGCAAAATTCTGATTCTTCCCTTAGCTGAGATTGAATTAACATGTCTATTGATTCTCATTGAGAGTCAAAGAATCTGCTGCATCCTCCAGCATGGATGAGCCACCTACTGATCTGAAATGAAATGAATGAAAATCGCTTATTGTCACAAGTAGGCTTCAAATGAAGTTACTGTGAAAAGCCCCTAGTCGCCACATTCCGGCGCCTGTTCGGGGAGGCTGTTACGGGGATCTGCTTAAATTCTTGATTGGGTGTAGCAGATCGCTGAAGAACACAAATGCTCTGATGTATCAGTTTCCACAAATGAAGCAATTGCACATAATAGTGGAAGATGGGGAGCGAGTGATGGAAAGCACCACCAGCATTTCTGCTGGAAGATATGCTACTTATCCATTGGACGCAATTTGTGGATGACATTTTGAGGGTAAAACACAGAAATTCTGGCAAGAGACAAGAAAAAACAAGACAGCAAACAAAGAACTCTTTTTTTAAAATGAGATGCTTTAATAAAAGTTGCATGATTTTCAATATATTCAAACCATACATTGAAATGTGGTTTGGCTACTATAATTCTGCTCAAAAAATATATATATTAAAATAATTTTAATTGCCATCTACGACGGAGTGCAACCTTCACCCATTCTCAGTTTGACTGCACTTCCTCCGAGTCAACTGCTTATCTAACACTTTGCACCAGCCCTTTGCTGTTGTTACTTATAATCAGTCTGCGGGTAATAGGTTGAGTCAACCTCTACCAGGAGTGCAATTCCCAGCTGGAGCTGGAGAGGCTGAGGATGGGTGAGGAATAACCATTGCTTTCAAAATGACCCAATTTAAAAATCATAAACTACAGCTTGTTCTTGCAATGATTTTGAATAGCTTGGGTCACTGTCCTTGACAATTAATTTCATAATAGTGTCAGAGGCTGCAGGAGGAGTACTTAGAGTCAGGAAAAACTTATTAAAAAGCAACATCAATCACAGTTCAGAAATGTGTGTAGACAGTAAAAATTATTGCAGCCATTTTTAGTGCCTGATAAAACATGGTTATTAATACTGGCCAATCTTGCGAAAACAAAATTCAGCATTTTGGGGCTGAATTTCAACCCGCCAGGGTCGGCGGGGTTCAATGTGGGCAGGAGGTTGAAATACCAGAAACTACTGGGTGTGCCAGGAAGCTGTCAGGAACACAGCAACTTCGGCAACTTAACTAAGTCGAAAACAATTAGGGTGTGGGGAAACCCCTGTGAGATGCAGGTCTGATGTTTACCTATGTTAAACACTCAGTAACTGTGGTTTTAACCCTGGATCCTGGGAGTGATTCTCCGAACCCCCGCCGGGTCGGAGAATCGCCGGGGGCTGGCGTGAATCTGGCCCCCGCCGTGTCCCGAATTCTCCGCCACCAGAGAATCGGCGGGGGCGGGAATCGCGCCGCGCCGGTCAGCGGGCTCCCCCCGGCAATTCTCCGGCCCGCGATGGCCAAAGTCCCGCCGCTGTCAACCCTCGCCAGCCGGCGTGGATTGAACCACCTACCTTACCGGCGGGAGCAGATGGCGCGGGCGGGTTCCGGAATCCTGGGGGGGCGCGGGGCGATCTGGCCCCGGGGGTGCCCCCACGGTGGCCTGGCCTGCGATCGGGACCCACCGATCGGCAGGCGGGCCTGTGCCGTGGGGGCACTCTTTTTCTTCCGCCTTCGCCATGGTCTCCACTATGGCGGAGGCGGAAGAGACCCCCTCCACTGAGCATGCGCGGGGGATGTTCCCGCGCATGCGACGCCCGGCGAAGTCCTTTCGGCGCCGGCTGGCGTGGCGCCAAAGGCCTTTCCTGCCAGCCGGAGGGGCGGAAATCACTCCGGCGCGGGCCTAGCCCCTCAAGGTGAGGGCTTTGCCCCTAAAGGTGTGGAGAGTTCCGCACCTTTGGGGCGGCCCGACGCCGGAGTGGTTCCCGCCACTCCATTACGCCGGAACCCCCCGCCCCGTCGGGTAGGGGAGAATCCCGGCCACCTGTCTTGAAAAGTGACAACACAGGGGGCTGGATGCTCCGAATCTGGGGTATGTCCCCACACCGACATGGGAATGGTAGCGCTTTACGGTGGCGCTTTACGCTGGAAAGACTGGTACAAAACGGCCACTGATTCCCCGTTTTGCTGGGGGCTGGCATGCCGGCAGCGTAGAGCACCCTGCTCGAACTGCCGAAGCACCCCGGAGAATTGCCGGGTCCGTGGCCTGCAGCGGCTGCGCCGTGCAACACGGCAGAGACCATTCGCGGAGCCCGCCCGTGAAATAGTGCCCCCCCCCTTTGGCCGACTCTCGAGCCCTGGGCCACCCCCCCCACAGTGCCCCCAGCCCCGAATAATGTCCCCCCTGACCGTGGATCGGCCATCCCCCGACTGCGGCGCTGGACTGAGTCCGCAGCCGCCACGCTGAGTTGCCGGCGGGATGAGACCATGAGAGACCCACCCCGTTGGGAACTCGGCCGATCGGGGGTGGAGCATCGGCGGGGTGGGCCTCAGGCAATGTCCTGAGGCCATCGATACGTGGCGCGGTGTACAGTATGAGTACGCTGCTTTGGAGGGGTTGAAATCTTCGGTGCCGCTGACTAAAGAATCCAGCCCAGGTTTCCTGAGCAATCTGGAATTGACCAGATTGAACAGAACTGGAAGATTGTGGGAATTGACAGGGCTGTGCTCTGGACAGGCAAGAGGACCTTTAAATATCTAGACACAACAGAATCATTCTTGTCTAAGTGCATAGAGGACCTATCCTGAGGGGAAATTTCTTCAGCCAGAGGGTGGTGAATCTGTGGAACTCTTTGTCGCAGAAGGCTTTGGAGGCCAAATTACTGAGTGTCTTTAAGACAGAGATAGATTGGTTCTTGATTAATAAGGGGATCAGGGGTTATGGGGAGAAGGCAGGAGAATGGGGATGAGAAAAATATGAGCCATGATTGAATGGTGGAGCAATCTCGATGGGCCGAGTGACCTAATTCTGCCCAAGTGTCTTATGGTCTTATGGAGAATGTGCTTTCATTGCTTTGGAGGCGATATCCAGTACTTCGGAGGTCATTCCTCCGACCTTGGAGCTTCTTGCCTTTGATCTGCACTCCCCAGCTGTTAACCTTCATGGCAGCAATGCCAATGATGTACACTTGCTCTGCCTTGGAACTCTGAAATGGAACAAGAGGAGCAGCACCGGTGTCAGAATGAGCTAAGAAGCCTTCTCCTCAGCTACCTTAACTCCAATTCGATATATAAGTTTGCGGATGATACAACTGTGGTGGGTTGTACCTCAAACAACGATGAATCAGACTACAAAAGAGAGCTGGATCACTTGGTTGCATGGTGTACCGAAAACAACCTCTCTCTAAATGTCAGCAAGGCCAAGGAACTGATCATCGGCTTCAGGAAGCATAGTACGACACACATCCCATCTACATAATGGCTCCGAAGTGGAGATGGTCGATAGCTTTAGTTTCCTGGGGGTCACCATCATCAACAGTCTGTCCTGGTCCACTCACGTTGTTGTAACAGTCAAGAAAGCCCAACAACGTCTCTACTTCCTACGGAAGCTATAGAAATTTGGCATGTGTGCATCGACTCTCACAAACGTCTACAGATGTGCCATAGAGAGCATCCAAGGCAGGGAATGACAGGGAAGTGTTTGCAGAATCCCACAATCTCCTGCTTGCAAGTGCAGCTCTCAGGTCACCAAAGCCATGTTAGCAAATCCAGCACTTAATATGCACAATGCCACTGGTGAGGCCAGGGAGAATGAGAGCGTCCATGGATTTGCTACATTGGCTGGTCTCCCCCAGGCTCATGAAGTTATAGGTTGATACGTTAGCAATCAAGGCACCCTCAGATCATGCAGCAGCTTTTTCCAACTGAGAGAAATTCCAATCTATCAATATTCAGCTGCATTATACCAAAAGATCATTATGCATGTCTGTGCAAGATACTGCACAGGCATCACAGCCTGGTATGGCAACTGCTCGGTCCAAGATCGTAAGAAATTGCAGAGTGTGGTGAACTCAGCCCAACGCATCACACAAGTTTTCCACCCTTCCATTGATTCTTTCTGCACCTCCCACTGCCTCAGGAAGGCAGACAGTATTGTCAGACCACCCCTCCCACCCAGGCTTTGCCCTCTTCCAGACCCTTCCATCAGGCAGAAGATACAGAAGTCTGATGTCCTGCACATCCAGACATAAGAACAGCTTCTTCCTCATAGCTACTCGACTCCTCAACAACTCTCCCTCGGACTGATCTGTTCCCTGTAAGAACTCTATTCACGACACCCTATGCTGCTCTTGCTCATGTATTTACTTTGTTTGGCCCTTGTTCCGCACTGTAAGGAATCACTATATGTCAATATACTATTTGTCAATGTACTCTGTCAATTATTCTTTTTGTATACTATGTACATACTGTGTACTTTCCCTTGGCCGCAAAAAAATACTTTTCACTGTACTTCGATACATGTGACAATCAATTAATCAATCAATCTATCAATCAATATCTGTTGCTCCAAAGGACAGAGGTGAAGGGGAACAGAGCAGCAGCTCACAGGAGGCAATATTCACAGCAGGAAGTATGCAGGCGGAAAATCAGCTTTCGGAACATGACTGAGCACTTATATCTCACTCTTTCCTGTCAAGTGGAGATGGATGGAGATCTGGAAGACGACTTCCTGCCCAGTGAACCAAGTGGCTACACAAAATAAAAAATCTTTATTAGTGTCACAAGTAGACTTACATTATCACTGCAACAAAGTTACCGTGAAACCATTGCCTGTGGCTGTTAAAGTCAGCGCAGCATTTAATTTCTTTGCCTCTGGCTCCTTCCAGAGAATACCAGGGAAGTGTTTGCAGAATTCCACAATCTCCTGCTTGCAAGTGCAGCTCTCAGGTCACCAAAGCCATGTTAGCAAATCCAGCACTTAATGTGCATAATGCCACTGGTGAGGCCAGGGAGAATGAGAGCGTCCATGGATTTGCTACATTGGCTGGCCTCCCCTCGACTCATGAAAGTTATAGGTTGTACACGTTGGCAATCAAGGTGTCGTGTTTGGTGCTCTACTACATAGACGAACCAACACGGTTGCGGATGGTACAACTCAGTTTTATTACTAACAATATTAACATTTGTAAACTGGTTGCTGTGGTTTGTTCATTACCCTCTAACCTGTGGACCCAGCCCTAACGCTATCTTGGAGAGGCACTCAGCACATGGTGGATGTCTGAGTGGCTTGCTGTGAGCTCTGTGCCCTGAGCTGTCTCCTGCTGGAATGAGCGGGAAGTGTCGTGTTCCCCGTTTTATAGTGTGTATGTTCTTGCTTGTGATTGGCTGTGATGTTGTGTGTGTATTGATTGGTCCGTTGATCTGTCCATCAGTGTGCTGTATGTTTGCACCATGATGTTTATCTGAATATCATGACACAAGGCACCCTCAGATCATGCAGCAGCTTTCTCCAACTGAGAGAAATTCCAATCTATCAATATTCAGCTGCATTATACCAAAAGATCATTATGCATGTCTGTGCAAGATACTGCACAGCCAGGTCTCCCACAGATACTCACACCTCCAAATAGCATCAGCGAATGTTTCTTCGGAAACTGCTCTCAGATCACGGCTGATGGCACACATAAGCAGCTCAGGCAGCCCCAGGAAAGGTACAATAGAAGTCCCATGAATGCAAGAATTGACATTGAGTAAGCCAATAGGATGCGGCAGATGTGATTTAAGCACCCCGATAGATCTGGGAGTGCCCCTCAGAATGCAGTAGCAGGCTGCCAGGAATGACAACACTGGGGAGGACAGCAGAAGAGTAAGAAGAGGTAAGAAGGTGCTAACTGGTCTGCATTTTTAGAGGAGGAGGAGGAACTAGAGGAGAACCAAGAGCAGAAGGAGCCTGAGGTGTTCCGGGTGCCTACAGCCACAAAGTGAAGTTTCCAACCATTCTTGGGACATAGAAACATAGAAAATAAGAGCAGGAGTAGGCCATTCGACCTTCCGAGCCTGTTCCGCAATTCAATATGATCATAGCTGATCATCAAACTCAATAACCTGTTTCTGCTTTCCCCCCAAATCCTTCGATCCATTTGGCCCCAAGAACCATATGTAATTCCATCTTGAAATCATACAAAGTTTTGGTTTCAATTTCTTCTTGTGGTAGCAAATTCCACAGGCTCACAATTCTCCGGATGAAGACATTTCTTCTCATCTCAGTCCTAAAAATGTACTCCGTATCCTTAGAATATGATCCCTGGTTCTGGATACTCCCACCATTGGGAACATCCTTCCTACATCTATCTCATCTAGGCCTGTTAGAATTGTATAGGTTTCTATGCAATCCCGCCTTATTCTTCTGAACGCCAGCAAATATAATCCTAACCGGCTCAATCTCTCCTTTACATCAGTCCCACCATCCCAGGAGTCAGTCTGGTAAACTTTGCTGTACTTCATCTATTACAAGAATATCCTTCCTCAGAGACCAAAACAGCACACAATATTCCAGGAGTGACCTGACCAAAACCCTGTACAATTGCAGCAAGACATCCCTGCTCCTGTATTCAAATCTTCTCACTATGAAGGCCAACATGTAATTTGCCTTCTTTACCGCCTGCTACACCTGCATGATTACCTTCAGTGACTAGTGTATGAGGACACCCAGGTCTCATTGAACACTCCCCTCTCTCAATTTATCGGCAGTCAGATACTAATCTGCTTTCCTGTTTTTACTACCAAAGTGCATAATCTCACATTTATCCACATTATACTGCATCTGCGACGCTTTTGCCACTCACTCAACTTGCCAAATCATACTGAAGGAACTTTGCATCCTCCTCACAGCTCACCCTCCCACACAGCTTTGTGTCACTTGAAAATTTGGAGATATGACATTTTGTTCCCTCATCTAAATCATTGATATATATTGTGAAAAGCCGGGGTCCTAGCACTGATCTTTGAGGTACCCGACACTTCACTGATGCCATTAGGAAAAAGACCCCTTTATTCCTCCTCTGCCTACCTACCAGTTTTGTATCCACTTCAATACATCACCCCAGTCTTATAGGCTTTAATATTAATGCTAATCTCTTATGTGGGACTTTATCGAAAGCCTTCTGAAAGTCCAAATAAACCACATCTACTGACTGCCCATCATCAGCTCTACTAATAATAACCGTTATTATTGTCACAAGTAAGCCTACGTTAACACTGCAATGAAGTTACTATGAAAGTCTCCTCGTCACCACACTCCGGCGCCTGTTCGGAGAGAATTCAGAATGTCCAATTCACCGAACAAGCACACATTTGGGGATTTTGGGGCGGAAACCAGAGCACCCGGAGGAAATCCAAGCAGTTACGGGGAGAACGTGCAGACTCCACACAGACAGTGACCCAAGTGGAACTCGAACCCGGGACCCTGGAGCTGCGAAGCAACAGTGCTAACTACTGTGCTACCGTGCCGCCCACATTACCAGTTCCAGCCTCGAAAATTTCAGTAGATTTTTCAAGCATGAGTTCCCTTTTGTAAATCCATGCTGACTCTGTACAATTCTACCACTGTTTTCCAAGTGGTCTGCTATCAAATCTTTGATAACGGACACAAGGATTTTCCCCACTGCTGACATCAGACTGAGTGGTCTATAATTCCCTGTTTTCTCTCTACCTCACGTTTTAAATAATGCATTAACTATCCTCCAGTCTGTAGGAACTGCTTCAGGGTCAATAGAATCTTAGAAGATAGCTACCAATACATCCATTATTTCTTGGGCCACTTCCTTAAGTACTTTTGGATGTAAATTAGTGGCCTTCAATCCCATCATTTGCCCAACACCATTTCTCTAATAATAGTGATTTCCTTCAGTTCCTCCTTCTCACTAAACTCTGTGTTCCCCAACATTTCTGGTATGTTATTTGCATCCTCCTTTGTGAAGACAGAACCAAAACATTTATTTGTTGCCCATTACAAATTCTCCTGTTTTTGATTGCAAGGATTTTTGATTGAAGCATTATACTTCACAAACGTTTTCTCTTCACATAAGTATAGAAAGACAGAGGTGGTCATTGATAGAAACTTCAGGAATGTAGTTACTCCGAAGAATGAAGATAGATGGGTGATGGTGAGAGGGGCTGGGAGGAAGCAGTCAGTACAGGGATCCCCTGTGGTCGTTCCCCTTAGTAACAAGTATACTGCTTTGGATACTTGTGGGGGGGGTGGGCTTACCAGGGGTAAACCAAGGGATACAGGTCTCTGGCACAGACTCTGTCCCTGTTGCTCAGAAGGGAAGGGGGGAGAGGAGTAGAGCATTAGTCATTGGGTACTCCATAGTTAGGGGTACAGATAGGAGATTCTGTGGGAACGAGAGAGACTCGCGGTTGGTGTGTTGGCTCCCAGGTGCCAGGGTCCGCGATGTCTCGGATTGTGTTTTCGGGATCCTTGAGGGGGAGGGGGAGCAGCCCCAAGTCGTGGTCCACATAGGCACCAGCGACATAGGTAGGAAAAGGGAGCTAGGGTGGAATCTTAGAACTAGAACAAGCAGAGTTATTATCTCTGGGTTGTTACCGTGCCACGTGCTAGCGAGACGAGGAATAGTGAGAGAGAACAGTTGAACACGTGGCTACAGGGATGGTGCAGGAGGGAATGATTCAGATACCTGGATAATTGGGCTCATTCTGGGGTAGGTGGGACCTCTACAAACGGGATGGTCTACACCTGAACCAGAGGGGTACCAATATTCTGGGGGGGAAATTTGCTAATGCTCTTCGGGAGGGTTTAAACTAATTCAGCAGGGGGATGGGAACCATAGGCGGGATTCTCCGACCCCACGCCGGGTTGGAGAATCGCTGGGGGCTGGCGTGAATCCCGCCCCCGCCTTCCCCTGAAGTCTCCGCCACCAGAGATTCGGCGGGGGTGGGAATCGTGCCACGCCGGTCGGCGGGGGATGGAAACGCACCGTGCCGGTCGGCGTGCCCACCCCCGCCGATTCTCCGGCCTGCGATGGGCCGAAGTCCCGCTGCTGGAATGCCTGTCCCGCCAGCGTGGATTTAACCACCTTTTGAACGGTGGGACAAGGCGGCGCGGGCAGGCTCCGGGGTCCTGGGGGGTGGGGGGGGTGCGCGGGGCGATCTGCCCCCGGGGGGTGCCTCCACGGTGGCCTGGCCCGCGATCGGGCCCACCGAGCCGCTGGAGGGCCTGTGCCGTGGGGGCACTCTTTTTCCTCCGCCTTCGCCATGGTCTTCACTATGGCAGAGGCGGAAGAGACCCCCTCCCCTGCGCATGCGCGGGGGTTACGTCAGCAGCCGCTGACGCTCCCGTGCATGCGCCGATCCACGTCGCCCGGTGAAGACCTTTCGGCCCCAGCTGGCATGGCACCAAAGGCCTTTCTCGCCAGCTGGTGGAGCGCAAACCACTCCGGCGCGGGACTCGCCCCTCAAGGTGAAGGCTTGGCTCCTAAAGGTGCGGAGACTTTCGTGCGGAGTAGGGCCAGACTTCCGCACCTTTGGGGTGGCCCGACGCCGGAGTGGTTCCCGCCACTCCATTACGCCGGAACCCCTCACCCCGCCGGGTAGGGGAGAATCCCGCCCCTGGATTGTAGCTCCAGTGTACAGGAGGTTGAGAGTAATGAGGTCATGAGTAAGGTTTCAAGATCGCAGGAGTGTACCAGCAGGCAGGAAGGTGGTTAGAAGTGTGTCTACTTCAACGCCAGGAGCATCCGGAATAAGGTGGATGAATTTGCAGCATGGGTTGGTACCTGGGACTTTGATGTTGTGGCCATTTTGGAGACATGGAAGGATAGAGCAGGGACAGGAATGGTTGTTGCAGGTTCCGGCGTTTTGATGTTTCAGTAAGCTCAGGGAAGGTGGTAAAAGAAGGCGAGGTGTGGTATTGTTATTCAAGGACAGTATTACGGTGGCAGAAAGGACATTTGATAAGGACTCAAAGAACAACAAAGAACAAAGAAATGTACAGCACAGGAACAGGCCCTTCGGCCCTCCAAGCCCGTGCCGTCCATGCTGCCCGACTAAACTACAATCTTCTACACTTCCTGGGTCCGTATCCCTCTATTCCCATCCTATTCATATATTTGTCAAGATGCCCCTTAAATGTCCCTATCGTCCCTGCTTCCACTACCTCCTCCGGTAGAGAGTTCTAGGCACCCACTACCCTCTGCGTAAAAAACTTGCCTCGTACATCTACTCTAAACCTTGCCCCTCTCACCTTAAACCTATGCCCCCTAGTAATTGACCCCTCTACCCTGGGGAAAAGCCTCTGACTATCCACTCTGTCTATGCCCCTCATAATTTTGGAAACCTCTATCAGGTCTCCCCTCAACCTCCTTCGTTCCAGTGAGAACAAACCGAGTTTATTCAACTGCTCCTCATAGCTAATGCCTTCCATACCAGGCAACATTCTGGTAAATCTCTTCTGCACCCTCTCTAAAGCCTCCACATCCTTCTGGTAGTGTGGCGACCAGAATTGAACACTATACTCCAAGTGTGGCCTAACTAAGGTTCTATACAGCTGCAACATGACTTGCCAATTCTTATACTCAATGCCCCGGCCAATGAAGGCAAGCATGCCGTATGCCTTCTTGACTACCTTCTCCACCTGTGTTGCCCCTTTCAATGACCTATGGACCTGTACTCCTAGATCTCTTTGACTTTCAATACTCTTGAGGGTTCTACCATTCACTGTATATTCCCTACCTGCATTAGACCTTCCAAAATGCATTACCTCACATTTGTCCGGATTAAACTCCATCTGCCATCTCTCCGCCCAAGTCTCCAGACAATCTAAATCCTGCTGTATCCTCCGGCAGTCCTCATCGCTATCTGCAATTCCACCAACCTTTGTGTCGTCTGCAAACTTACTAATCAGACCAGTTACATTTTCCTCCAAATCATTTATATATACTACAAAGAGCAAAGGTCCCAGCACTGATCCCTGTGGAACACCACTGGTCACAGCCCTCCAATTAGAAAAGCATCCCTCCATTGCTACTCTCTGCCTTCTATGGCCTAGCCAGTTCTGTATCCACCTTGCCAGCTCACCCCTGATCCCGTGTGACTTCACCTTTTGTACTAGTCTACCATGAGGGACCTTGTCAAAGGCCTTACTGAAGTCCATATAGACAACATCTACTGCCCTACCTGCATCAATCATCTTAGTGACCTCCTCGAAAAACTCTATCAAGTTAGTGAGACACGACCTCCCCTTCACAAAACCGTGCTGCCTCTCACTAATACGTCCATTTGCTTCCAAATGGGAGTAGATCCTGTCTCGAAGAATTCTCTCCAGTAATTTCCCTACCACTGAAGTAAGGCTCACCGGCCTGTAGTTCCCGGGATTATCCTTGCTACCCTTCTTAAACAGAGGAACAACATTGGCTATTCTCCAGTCCTCCGGGACATCCCCTGAAGACAGCGAGGATCCAAAGATTTCTGTCAAGGCCTCAGCAATTTCCTCTCCAGCCTCCTTCAGTATTCTGGGGTAGATCCCATCAGGTCCTGGGGACTTATCTACCTTAATATTTTTTAAGACACCCAACACCTCGTCTTTTTGGATCACAATGTGACCCAGGCTATCTACACCCCCTTCTCCAGACTCAACATCTACCAATTCCTTCTCTTTGGTGAATACTGATGCAAAGTATTCATTTAGTACCTCGCCCATTTCCTCTGGCTCCACACATAGATTCCCTTTCCTATCCTTCTGTGGGCCAACCCTTTCCCTGGCTACCCTCTTGCTTTTTATGTACGTGTAAAAAGCCTTGGGATTTTCCTTAACACTAACTCGTCTACTGAGGTAGTATGGGCTGAGGTTAGAAACAGGAAAGGGGAGGTCACCCTGTTAGGAGTTTTCTATAGGCCTCCAAAACGTTCCAGAGAAGTAGAAGAAAGGATTGCAAAGGTGATTCTGGATAGGAGCGAAAGTAACAGGGTAGTTGTTATGGGGGACTTTAACTTTCCAAATGTTGACTGGAAATGCTATAGTTCGAGTACTTTAGATGGGTTAGTTTTTGTCCAATGTGTGCAGGAGGGTTTCCTGACACAGTATGTAGATAGGCCAACAAGAGGCGAGGCCACATTGGATTTGGTACTGGGTAATGAACCAGGCCATGTGTTAGATTTGGAGATAGTTGAGCACTTTGGTGATAGTGACCACAATTCGGTTACGTTTACTTTAACGTTGGAAAGAGATAGGTATATACCGCAGGGCAAGAGTTGTAGCTGGGGGAAAGGGAATTATTATGCGATTAGGCAAGACTTAGGATGCATAGGATGGGGTAGGAAACTGCAGGGGATGGGCACAATTGAAAGGTGGAGCTGTTCAAGGAACAGCTACTGCGTATCTACCTGTCAGGCAGGGAGGAAGTGGTCGAGCGAGGGAACCATGATTTACTAAAGTAGTTGAATCACTTGTAAAGAGGAAGAAGGAGGCTTACGTAAAGATGAGATGTGAAGGTTCAGTTAGGGCACTTGAAATGAATGAAATGAAATGAAAATTGCTTATTGTCACGAGTAGGCTTCAATGAAGTTACTGTGAAAAGCCCCTAGTCGCCACATTCCGGCACATGTTCGGGGAGGATGGTACGGGAATTGAACCTTGCTGCTGGCCTGCTTGGTCTGCTTTAAAAGCCAGCGATCTAGCCCAGTGTGCTAAACCAGCCCCAGAGTTACAAGTTAGCCAGGAAGGACCTAAAGAGAGAGCTAAGAAGAGCCAGGAGGGGACATGAGAAGTCCTTGGCAGGTAGGGTCAAGGAAAACCCTAAAGCTTTCTATAGGTATGTCAGGAATAAAAGAATGACTAGGGTAAGAGTAGGGCCAGTCAAGGCCAGTAGTGGGAAGTTGTGCGTGGAGTCCGAGGAGATAGGAGATGCGCTAAATGAATATTTTTCGGCAGTATTCACACACGAAAAAGACAATGTTAGTGATGAGAATACTGAGATACAGGCTACTAAACTAGACGGGATTGAGGTTCATAAGGAGGAGGTGTTAGCAATTCTGGAAAGTGTGAAAATAGATAAGTCCCCTGGGCCGGATGGGATTTATCCTAGGATTCTCTGGGAAGTTAGGGAGGAGATTGCAGTGCCTTTGGCTTCGATCTTTAAGTCATCTTTGTCCACAGGAATAGTGCCAGAAGACTGGAGGATAGCAAATGTTGTCCTCTTGTTCAAGAAGGGGAGTAGAGACAACCCCGGTAACTATAGACCAATGAGCCTTACTTCTGTTGTGAGCAAAGTCTTGGAAAGGAGCACAAGAGATAGGATTTATAATCATCTAGAAAGTAATAATTTGATTAGGGATAGTCAACACGGTTTTGTGAAGGGTAGGTTGTACCTCACAAACCTTATTGAGTTCTTTGGGAAGGTGACCAAACAGGTGGACAAGGGTAAAGCAGTTGATGTGGTGTATATGGATTTCAGTAAAGCATTTGATAAGTTTCCCCACGGTAGGCTATTGCAGAAAATACGGAGGCTTGGGATTGAGGGTGATTTAGCAGTTTTGATCAGAAATTGTCTCGCTGTATGAAGACAGAGGGTGGTGGTTGATGGGAAATGTTCAGCCTGGAGTTCATTTACTAGTGGTGTACCACAAGGATCTGTTTTGGGGCCACTGCTGTTTGTTATTTTTATAAATGACCTGGAGGAGGGCGTAGAAGGATGGGTGAGTAAATTTGCGGATGACACTAAAGTCGGTGGAGTTGTGGACAGTGTGGAAGGATGTTGCAGGTTACAGAGGGACATAGATAAGCTGCAGAGCTGGGCTGAGAAGTGGCAAATGGAGTTTAATGCAGAAAAGTGTGAGGTGATTCATTTTGGAAGGAATAACAGGAATACAGAGTACTGGGCTAGTGTGGTGTGGGCTAGCTTGGTAGTGTGGATGAGCAGAGAGATCTCGGTGTCCATGTACATAGATCCCTGAAAGTTGCCACCCAGGTTGATAGGGTTGTTAAGAAGGCGTACAGTGTGTTAGCTTTTATTGGTAGAGGGATTGAGTTTCGGAGTCATGAGGTCATGTTACAAAACTCTGGTGCGGTCGCATTTTGAGTATTGCATGCGGTTCTGGTCGCCGCATTATAGGAAGGATGTGGAAGCATTGGAAAGTGTGCAGAGGAGATTTACCAGGATGTTGCCTGGTATCAAGGGAAGATCTTATGAGGAAAGGCTGAGGGATTTGAGGATGTTTTTGTTAGAGAGAAGAAGGTTAAGAGGTGACTTAATTGAGGCATACAAGATGATCAGAGGATTAGATAGGGTGGACAGTGAGAGCCTTTTTCCTCGGATGGTGATGGCTAGCACGAGGGGACATAGCTTTAAATTGAGGGGAGATAAATATATGACAGATATCAGAGGTAGGTTCTTTATTCAGAGAGTAGTAGGGGCGTGGAATGAACTGCCTGCAACAGTAGTGGACTCGCCAACATTAAGGGCATTTAAATGGTCATTGGATAAACATATGGATGATAATGGAATAGTGTCGATGGGCTTTAGATTGGTTTCACAGGTCGACGCAACATCGAAGGCCAAAGGGCTTGTACTGCGCTGTAATGTTCTATTGTCTATTCTATTCTATTGTCTATTGAAACCTCTGCAGTCCGTTTTTATGTTCCTCGCAAGCTTCATCTCATAATCTATTTTACCTTTCTTGATCAGTCCCTTGGTCCTCCGTTGCTGAATTCTCAACTGCTCCCAGTCCTCAGGCCTATTGTTTTTTCTGGCCAATTTGTGTGCCTCTTCCTTGGGTCTAATACAATGTTTTGGCCACCTTTCCTGTTTTACTTTGGGCCAGACAAAAATAACCAATGATTCCAGTTCACCAATGCGCTCTTTGAATGTTTGCTATTCAGAAATGTTTGAGCAGATCTGAGGCAGTGCAGCCAAATTCTGACTGTGTTGGGTCTCCCCAACCCCCACAATCAACAGTCTATCCTTTCACAGGCATCAATCACTCATCCTTTCCCCACCATTCCTCACAAGGTAGAATGTCAAGCAACAATGAGGAGATCAGGATAATGGACAATGGTATGAAATTTATGTTTGATAATCATTAAACATAAATATATCAATTTAGCCATCTAAAATGCATCTCCAAATCTTTTTTCCTTATCTCATTACTGCAACATAATGCAACCCCTGCGGTGTCAGCAAGGCCAACATACTTTGGATTGTAGAGCCCATGAGTATCCCGGGAAAGACTGCTCCACCTATACATGTGTGGAGATGGACTTGGTCATCGGATCCGAAGGCAGCATGTGGAATACTGACTGGGGGGAGGGGTGGGGGGGGGGGGGGGGTGCGGGGTGGTAACCTTTTTCCACCAGTTAGGTACAAACAATGAACGTTTATTTACATAACATGCTATTTACAGAGTAGTGCAATTTTGGTGCTGCCAGTCTGTCTCCTGGATGTAACTGATCAAAAGTCTGCTCAGATGATCCCGCACGCGGGTTACTGATTGGTTGAGTGGGTCACATGACTGTTCATTCGATCGCCCCTTAAAGGGGCTAGCTACTACATCCCGCCCCCCTAAGCTCCTTCCTATACAAACTGATAGTTAACTTATTCAATCCCCCATAATTTATAACAATGAACATTTCTAATCCGTCCATCAAAAACTCAGTCTCTGTGGTGGCTTCCGCTTCCTCATAGAGTGGTGCAACTCTACCAACTGGGGTGCTTCTGTTGAGGTACTTTCTGTAGAAACTGTCTGTTAGTGAGAAAATAATGTATATATTAATAAAAAGATGCTCCAGGTTAAAAGCAGCACATGGGAAGTGGAAAACCGGTAGGCAAAGGGTTAAATTGTTGGATCAGCCAGAAACCTTAAGAAAACCTGCACTCAGGATCATTTAATCATCTTAGAGGACATTCTAATAATAATGCGGAATCCACGTCACAAGACTATGGCCCAACTTGTCTGCAGGAGATTCATTGTTCTACCCAGAGCAAACCCATTAACGCCTCATCAAGGACTAACAGCATTATTTCATGATGTGGAGATGCCGACGTTGGACTGGGGTGAGCACAGTAAGAAGTCTTACAACACCAGGTTAAAGTCCAACAGGTTTGTTTCGATGTCACTAGCTTTCGGAGTACTGCTCCTTCCTCAGGTGAATGAAGAGGTACGTTCCAGAAACATATATATTAGGTCTCTCTTCTGGTACCAATGCTTCAGCCTCCTTTGTTTCAGTCGGAACAATGCTCTTGCCTGTTACAGACTGATGGACATTTCACTTCTCGGGCAGCCAACAAAGCCTCCAGCTGGCAACACGAATCAGACTGTCACACTGGTTCTTGAGACGACTCTCGTTCATGCAGATTGTCCACGTGTTTCTTCAAAATCCTATCTTTTACACTCACTTGGCAAGATAACAGTCCTGTCTTGGCCACAACAATTCCTGGAACCCTGCTTTGGCCCCACCTGAAATTTCTTACATAAATTGGGTCTTCTACTTCAAATGATCTGGCATCTTTAGTCAAGCCATGGTTCCTCTTTTGGTTACATTGTCTTGCCTCCAACCTCCCTGCTAATTTTTGGGAAAACCAGACTTAGATTTTTTCTTAAACATTGAACCATCAATAGTTCTGTTGGAGATATACCTGTGATCGAATGCGGGATGGTCCTGCACTCTAAGAGGACCGGAGCTATTTTTGTTTCCAAAGATGCAGCTGATTGTTTCTTTAAGCTGGCCTTGAAAGTTTGGACTGTCCACTCAGCCAGTTCATTGGAAGAGGGATGGTATGGTGCAGGTCTGATGCATTTTATCCCATTAGAAGACATGAAGCTTTGAAATTCGGCACTTGTAAAAGCAGTTCCGTTATCTAATATGAGTATTTCAGTAACCCATGAAGCGCAAAGTACTGGTGAAGCTTCTTGACCGTAGCACATGTGGTTGTGGATCTCATCTCAAATACTCCCAGACTATCTGGAGTGGGTGTCCCCTCTGCAATTCCGGTTGCTTTGATGAAACATTCTAATCACTCACCATACTGTACCCGAACTTCAGTCGCAGCGGCAAAGTGATCCACTATACTAAATACAGGAATCTCTGCAGCTGTCTTCTACTTCGCAAGCTTACCTCAACTGGATCAGGTTCTGTGTCGATGATCTTCCATCCAGCTAACTTGGCTGCTATTTTTTTTATCTCAACGTCAAATGTAACTTTTCTCCACCAGTTAGGTGCAAACAATAAATATGTATTTACATAACATGCTATTTACAGAGTAGTGCAGCTTCTATGCTGCCAGCCTGCCTCCTGGATCATAGAATTTACAGTGCAGAAGCAGGTAATTCGGCCCAATGAGTCCGCACCGGCCCTTGGAAAGAGCATCACCTAAGCCCACGCCTCCACCCTACCCCCATAACCCAGTAACCCCACCTAAGATTATTGGACACTAAGAGCAATTTATCATGGTCAATCCACCTAACCTGAACATCTTTGGACTGTGGGAGGAAACCGGAGCACCCGGAGGAAACCCACGCATACACGGGGAGAACATGCAGACTCCACACAGACAGTGACCCAAGCCGGGAATCGAACCTGGTACCCTGGAACTGTGAAGCAACAGTGCTAACCACTGTGCTACCATGCTGATCGAAACTGAGCAAAAGCCCATGCTCAGTTTGGGTGATCCCACGTGCTAGTTACTGATTGGACAAATGGGTCACATGACACTTCAGAAGATCTCCCCTTAAAGAGGCTAGCTATTACAGGGGGCTGACGTTAGGGTTAGGGTTGGGGGAGGGAATGGGGGCAGCAGTTGAGAAGAAGACCTTGAAGTGGCATTCACACTGTGATGCCCCCTTTCCCTATTAGCCCTCTCATGGCCAAACTGCCTTGTTACTCTTGTGTTAGAGAGCACATGGCTGCAGATCAGTCGGGATGCATGGAAGAAGGAACCATTGCAATAATAGTTTTGTGACAACATCCCACGCTTCATCAGCCCATTTGTCAGTGTCTTTTTAGCACAGTCACTTGTATCATACTTGTATCATACTTGTAACAAGACATCACTTGTATCATACTTCAGGATATCTCAACCAATTTGTGCAGGTTTGTGTAATGATGACCTGACATAGTCTGATTCAGTTTCACTATTTTAAAGTGTGAGGGTCTGACAATTGATATTCTAGGATGGCATGGTGGCACAGTGGTTGGCACAGCTTCCTCACAGCACCAGGGACCCAGCTTTGACTCTGACCTCAGGTGACTGTGTGGAGATTGTACTTTCGCCCCGTGTCTGCGTGGAGTTCCTGCATGTGCTCCGGTTTCCTCCCATAGTCCAAAGATGCGCAGGTTAGGTGGGTTGACCAGGCTAAATTGCCCAAAGTTAGGTGGGATTAGGGGGATAGAGCGGGGAATTGGGTCTGGCTAGGGTGCTCTTTTGGAAGGCTGGTTCAGACTCAATGGGCAGAATGAACTCCTTTTGCACTGTAGAGATTCTGTGATTCTATGAAGTTCCAGAACTGAGCCAGCAATTAGACAAATGAAGGGTCAACATGCTGAGGCTGCACCATAGTTCTCACATGATGCATTTTTGGACATCATGTGTGGGCTGTAAGGGCCTGAAGTGAGGTTTTGAGCTATGGAGAAGAAGGGAGCTGCAGAGGACAAGCAGATGTGGCTGGAAGTGGCCGGAGCATGGCAGGAGTGTGGTGCCTCCTCCTGGATACAGTGCGGCAAAAATGTTAATGATCTGATCATGGCAGGGAAGGTAAGTAGCATTCAAAGTTCAAGAGAAAGTTCCCTTTCCCAGCTTTCTCCTCTTCAATGCAGAAAATCTTGCAGATGAACCCGTGCCTTTCACTGTTGAGGCACTGCCTCACATTCTCATCTGTTCACTCAGCACCTGCTCTCACCCTCATCTTTTTGCAATGTCACATCAATACCTCCAGAAATGTTGTCCTTTCGTCCTCTCAAACTATCCCGCAACCCACAATTAAAGGTCTCTTATTTTCTCCATGCAGGAGAAGGTACCATAAAACATCAGGGAAAGGCAGAGAGCTGTGTTTGACCTTCCAATCATGGCCACCCTGACAGTATTGGAGGATATGTGATGGAGTTAGGCCTCTGCATTTCTGCCGATTTGTGTTGGAGTGAGTTTCTCCCAGTTCCCTGATGATGGATGTGCATTTCATACAGCCACATGGCGTATAACAAACCCTCATGTCCACTTGGCGTTGCGAGCCACTGAAAGTTGATGGTGATGGACACACAGAATCATTTCATCTTGGTGATTCAAATTTATGTCTTTCATTTTGCCCAGATCGCACCCACAAGCTTCCCTGAGAAGCTGCTGATGGAGGAGGACAAAGACTCTTCAGCGGAGGTCCCTTACTCTGGCTCGGAACACCGTCCTATGACTCGTGCCTTCTACCAGCTCAGATCTACACACCTCAGTGTAACTGCCAAGACAGGTAATTGGTTTGTCACATGATGGGCTGAGTTTCAGAATGGAACCCTGGCTCAAAAGACCTTTTGTTTTATAAAAGGTGTAGGTATATAGACTCAGGCAGCTAATTAATATTAAAAGCAATGAAAAAAATTTTAAACATGAAAACATTGTGACACAATTCACCTTTACTCCCCTCTTAATTTAACAGTCACACACAGATTTTAGGATTAACATGGACTGCAAACCACATCTTAATCTACAATGGTCTCGACTTCTGGTTGCGGCTATGCGGAGCTAAGCCGCACGAATCGGCAGCTCACGCGAAGACGGACTTTCGGGCTCGATAGAAGAGCCCCAACAGGACTTTTCACACAGCCAACCTGTGGGGAAGAGAGGAAAGAGGTCCCCCACTAACCTGTATGGACCGGACCCGCAGCGAAACGGCCAAAAAAACGGCACTGGAGCAGCGGGAGAAGAAGGGTAAAACAAACAAAATGGCGGCGGCCGGGGACAAAGAAGAGATGCAAGAATTCATCAAGCGCTGCTTCGAGGAGCTGTGCAAGGAGATGGTGACGTCTATGCTGGCAATAATTGAAGGACTTGGGGCAACCCAGAAAGCCCATGAGGTGAAGATCCAGGAGATCCAGGACAAAGTGAGTGAGAATGAGGACGAGCTCGTGGGCCTGGCGGTGAGTGGAGCGGCACGAGGCGCTACACAAGACGTGGGCGGGAAGACTCGAAGACCTGGAGAACAGGTCGAGGAGAAACAATCTGAGGATCCTGGGTCTCCCTGAAGGAGTGGAGGGGGCCGACGCCGCGGTATATGCGGGCACAATGATCAGGGCGCTGATGGGCGCTGAGGCCCCCCCGGGGTTGCTGGAGCTGGAAGGGGCGCACCGGGTGCTGGCGAGGAAGCCCAAGGCAAGGATGGTGGTGAGATTTCACCGGTTCACAGACAGAGAGAGGGTCCTGAAAAGGGCCAAGAAGGAGCGGAGCAGCAAGTGGGACAATGCTGAGGTTAGAATATACCCGGACTGGAGCACGGAGGTCGCTAAGTGGAGAGCGGGTTTCAACCGGGCCAAAGCGGTGCTGCAGCGGAAAGGAGTGAAATTTGGAATGTTGCAGCCAATGCGACTGTGGGTCACATATAACGGCCAACACCACTACTTCGAAACGCCCGAAGAGGCGTGGACATTTATACTAACTGAAAAGTTGGACTCTAATTGAGAGTTTGTGAGGGTGGGGGGGTATTTGAGGGTTGAAGTATGATGGCGGTTGTATATAGGGGGGCAAGCACGCGCAGGGAATGCTATATGGGCTGGGGACGAGAGACAAGGCCGCAACAGAAGCTGCGTCAGGGGGGTAGGGCAGGCTCTGGAAAGCGCGGGGGGTTTTCTCCCGCGCGCGGGAAGAAAGGTGGGAGGGGGAACGTAGGAACGTCTACTGATGGGGAGATTCCCACACGGGGGGGGTCAAAGGGATGGCGGGGGAAGCCGGGGTCAGCAGGGGGGAGCAAAAAAGCTAGACAGGGATCTAGCGGGGGGAGGGTTGGGGGGGGGGGGGAAGTGGGGGAAGGGGGGGGGGGGGAAACAGGGTTGCTGCTGCACTGACCAAAAGGGAATGGGACACAGAAGAGGTGGCCGGGACGGAGGTCCCCCGATTGGGGGCCTGGAGGGTGAGGGAGAAGCGGACACGGGACTGGCCCAGGAAGGGAGATGGATGGGAGGGGACTTCAATACAGTGCTGGATCCAGCACTAGACCGCTCCAGATCAAGGACGGGAAAGAGGCCGGCAGCGGCCAGGGTGCTCAGGGGGTTTATGGACCAGATGGGGGGAGTGGACCCATGGAGGTTTGCAAGACCGCAGGCCAGGGAATTTTCTTTCTTCTCCCACGTGCACAAGGCATACTCCCGGATAGACTTCTTTGTGCTGGGCAGGGCGCTCATCCCGAGGGTGGAGGGGACGGCGTATTTGGCCATAGCCATTTCGGACCATGCCCCGCACTGGGTGAAAGTGGGGCTGGGAGAGGAGAGGGACCAACGCCCGCTGTGGCGGCTGGATGTGGGACTGTTGGCAGATGAGGTGGTGTGTGTTAAGGTAAGGCGGTGTATTGAAAGGTACCTGGAGGCCTACGACAACGGGGAGGTGCGAGTGGGGGTGGTCTGGGAGGCGTTGAAGGCGGTGATCAGGGGAGAGCTAATCTCCATCAGGGCTCATAGGGAGAAGACAGAGGGCAGGGAAAGGGAGAGGTTAGTGGGGGATATTTTGCGAGTGGACAGGAGATACGCAGAGGCCCCGGAGGAAAGATTACTTGGGGAAAGGCGACGGCTCCAGACGGAGTTTGACCTGTTGACCACGGGGAAGGCGGAAGCACAGTGGAGGAAGGCGCAGGGGACGACCTACGAGTACGGGGAAAAGGCCAGTCGGATGCTGGCACACCAGCTCCACAAGAGGGTGGTAGCGAGGGAAATAGGGGGAGTCAAAGATGGTGGGGGAGCCATGGCCCAGAGTGCAACGGAAATAAACAAGGTATTCAAAGCCTTCTATGAAGAGCTGTACGGATCCCAGCCCCCAGGGGGGGAAGAGGGGATGGGAAGATTCCTGGACCAACTGCAGTTCCCGAGGGTGGAGGAGCAAGAGGTGGCTGGTTTGGGGGTACCAATCGGGTTGGAGGAGCTGAGTAAGGGTTTGGGGAGCATGCAGGCGGGGAAGGCCCCGGGGCCGGACAGGTTCCCGGTGGAGTTCTATAGAAAGTATACGGACCTGTTGGCCCCGCTACTAGTGAGGACCTTTAACGAGGCAAGTGAGGAGGGGACCCTGCCCCCGACAATGTCGGAGGCGACAATTTCCTTGATTCTGAAGCGAGACAAGGACCCACTGCAATGTGGATCGTACAGGCCGATTTCGCTCCTTAATGTGGACGGTAAGCTATTGGCAAAAGTGCTGGCCACGAGGATTGAGGACTGTGTCCTTGGGGTGATACATGAGGACCAGACGGGATTTGTAAAGGGCAGGTAATTAAATACGAATGTGCGGCGGCTCTTAAACGTGATAATGATGCCATCGGAGGGGGGAGAGGCGGAGATAGTGGCAGCCATGGACGCGGAAAAGGCCTTTAACTGAGTAGAGTGGGAGTACCTCTGGGAGGTGTTGCATAGGTTTGGGTTCGGGGGAGGGTTTATTAGCTGGGTTAAGCTCCTTTACAGCGCCCCGGTGGCAAGTGTAGTGACGAACTGGCGGAGGTCGGAGTACTTTCGGCTGCACCGAGGAACGAGGCAGGGGTGCCCTCTGTCCCCCCTGTTGTGGATCGAGGAAGGTTTGTGGACTGACGCCCTGGGTAGGGTTAATTCCTCCTCCTCATGTGCCAGGCTCAGCCTGCTACAATTTAAGGTGGTTCACAGAGCGCACCTGACGGGGGCGAGGTTGAGTAGGTTCTTTGGGGTAGAGGACAGATGCGGAAGATGTTCAGGGAGCCCGGCGCACCATGTCCACATGTTCTGGACATGTCCGGCACTGGAGGGGTTCTGGAGAGGAGTGGCGGGAGCAATATCTCAGGTGGTGAAAGTCCGGGTCAAGCCAAGCTGAGGGCTAGCAATATTTGGAGTAGTGGATGGGCCGGGAGTGCAGGAGGTGAAAGAGGCCGGCATTCTGGCCTTTGCGTCCCTGGTAGCCCGGCGAAGGGTCTTGCAAATGTGGAAGGAGGCAAAGCCACCTAGCGTGGAGGCCTGGACAAACGACATGGCTGGGTTCATAAAGTTGGAGAGGATTAAGTTTGCCTTCAGGGGGTCTGCGCAGGGGTTCTACAGGCGGTGGCAACCGTTCCTAGACTACCTTGCGGAGCGTTAGAGGAAGGTCGGTCAGCAGCAGCAACCCTGGGGGGGGGGGGGGGGGGAACGAGAGATTGCTTGAGGGGGCGGATGAGCGGGGGATAACATGGAGGGTGGGGGAAACTGGCATGAATGGGCGAGTGCCAGTGTATAAAGCTATGTAAATATATCATCTTACCATGTATATATCTTGCTCAGGACGATTTTGTGTTATTTTGTTACGGGGGTGGGTGGGTTTATTGTTTGTAAGGGGAAAAATTGTTTTGTTAAAAAACTTTAATAAATATATATATTTTTTAAAAAATCTACAATGGTCTCATTAAGGGCTGCAGTGGTTCAAGAAGGCAACTCACCACCACCTTCTGAAGGGCAACTAGGGATGGACAATAAATGCTAGCCTAACCAGCGATGCCCGCATCCCACAAATGAATAAAAAAACACAAATCTCTTTTCAGCACACAAGGTGACTGTGGGTTAGTGTCTGTGAATTTCTCTACAGAATCCGCCCAGATGCTGTTTACATGTGAGTTTTCAAGCTTCACTCCCAAAACCACGCTTTAAATTCTTCTCCAATACTAATGCTTTCCCTTAGTGGTTTACATTCTGAAACCCAGACCAGGTTTTCTAAATGACATTTTTAAATGAAGCTTCTGCTCCACTTTGAACAGCGAATCCAGTCCAGGATTTTACACCAATCCCTTTAGGATTTCTTTGTCGTGACTGCTGTGCAAACTGCTCATGATTGCTTTAACTCTCGATTCCCAGACTGTATTAAAATTGCATCAGATGTTTGATTTACCTTTGAAAGCTGCTGTCCCACTTTAAATTTAGTTCCTGCAATTGTCTCTTTAACTCAGAACACTTTGTTTATGTTCATTAAATTCTTCTGAGCCACATCTTGGTCTTTGTTCACTTAACTTCAGACTTCTTTGGTACTTCTCTTCATTTCTCTAATTTCCTTAACTAACTGAAGTTTAGATTTCTAGCATCTGTTTACTTATCATTACTCCATATAATGGCTTTGTTCAAGCAAAGCTGAGGGAAATGTTCACTCTCTAGCCTTCTTAATCAACTGTTTCTGGCAGAGCATTGAGAGCTGCCTTCTCTCACTACAGATCTCCAACTGCCCACGGGTATTTTTTTACCCCGTAGCCCTCTCTAAGCACAATAGAAATGCAGTTAGAACTAAACCAACCTCGATACATACAAATCACCATTGTCCAGTATGAGCCTAATGATAAGAACATAAGAACTAGGAACAGGAGTAGGCCATCTGGCCCCTCGAGCCTGCTCCGCCATTTAATGAGATCATGGCTGATCTTTGTGGGCTCAGCTCCACTCTCCGGCCCGAACACCATATCCCCGAATCCCTTTATTCTTTAGAAAGGTATCTATCTTTTTCTTAAAAACGTTTAAAGAAGGAGCCTCAACTGCTTCACTGGGCAAGGAATTCCAGAGATTCACAACCCTTTGGGTGAAGAAGTTCCTCCTACACTCCGTCCTAAATCTACTTCCCCTTATTTTGAGGCTGTGCCCCCTAGTTCTGCTTTCCCCGACCAGTGGAAACAACCTGCCCGCATCTATCCTATCTATTCCCTTCATAATTTTATATGTTTCAATAAGATCCCCCCTCATCCTTCTAAACTCCAATGAGTACAGTCCTAGTCTACTCAACCTCTCGTCACAATCTAATCCCCTCAACTCTGGGATCAACCTAGTGAATCTCCTCTGCACTCCCTCCAGTGCCAATATGTCCTTTCTCAGGTAAGGAGACCAAAACTGAACACAATACTCCAGATGCGGCCTCACCAACACCCAATACAATTGCAGCATAACCTCACTAGTCTTGAACTCCATCCCTCTAGCAATGAAAGACAAAACTCGATTAGCCTTCTTAATCACCTGTTGCACCTGCACACCAACTTTTTGCGACTCGTGCACCAGCACACCCAGGTCCCTCTGCACAGCAGTATGTTTTAACATCTTACCGTTTAAATAATAATCCGTTCTGCTGTTATTCCTCCCAAAATGGATAGCCTCACACTTGGCAACATTGAAGTCCATCTGCCAGTGAAGTCTGCAAACTTTGACACATTGCACTTGGTCCCCAACTCCAAATCGTCTATGTAAATTGTGAACAACTGCAGGCCCAACACTGATCCTTGAGGGACTCCACTAGTTACAGGTTCCCAACCAGAGAAACACCCATTTATCCCCACTCTCTGCTTTCTGTTAGTTAACCAATCCTCTACCCATGCTATCACTTTAACCTCAATGCCATGCATCTTTAGTTTATGCAGCAACCTTTTGTGTGGCACCTTTTCAAAAGCTTTCTGGAAATCCAGATATACCACATCCATTGGCTCCCCGTTATCTACTGCACTGGTAACGTCCTCAAAAAATTCTACCAAATTAGTCAGACACGACCTACCCTTTGTGAACCCATGCTGCGTCTGCCCAATGGGATAATTTCCCTCCAGGTGCCCCGCTATTTCCTCCTTAATGATAGATTCCAGCATTTTCCCTACAACCGAAGTTAAGCTTACCGGCCTATAATTACCCGCTTTCTGCCGACCTCCTTTTTTAAACAGTGGTGTCACATTTGCTACTTTCCAATCCTCTGGGACCACCCCAGAGTCTAGTGAATTTTGATAAATTATCACTAGTGCGTTTATAATTTCCCTAGCCATCTCTTTTAACACTCTGGATGCATCCCATCAGGGCCAGGAGGCTTGTCTACCTTTAGCCCCATTAGCTTGCCCAATGCTGCCTCCTTAGTGATTACAATCATCTCAAGTTCCTCATCTATCATATCTTTATTTCCATTAGTCACTGGCATGTTATTTGTGTCCTCCACTGTGAAGACTGACCCAAAAAATCTGTTCAGCTCCTCAGCCATTTCCCTGACTCCTATTATTAAATCTCCCTTCTCATCTTCCAAAGGACCAATATTTACCTTAGCCACTCTTTTTTGGCTTATATATTTGTAGAAGCTTTTACTATCTGCTTTTATGTTCTGAGCAAGTTTACTTTCATAGTCTACCTTACTCTTCTTTATAGCTTTTTTAGTAGCTCTCTGTTGTCCCCTAAAGACTTCCCAGTCCTCTAGTCTCCCACTAATTTTTGCCACTTTGTATGTTTTTTCCTTCAATTTGATACTCTCCCTCACCTCCTTAGATATCCACGTTCGATTTTTCCCCTTTCTACCGTCTTTCTTTTTTGTCGGTATTGAACTTTTTCTGAACACTGAAAGATCGCTCGGAAGGTTCTCCACTGTTCCTCAACTGCTTCACCATGAAGTCTTTGCTCCCAGTTTACCTTAGCTAGTTCTTCTCTCATCCCATTGTAATCGCCTTTGTTTAAGCACAAAACACTAGTGTTTGATTTTACCTTGTCATCCTCCAACTGTATTTTAAATTCCACCATATTGTGGTTGCTCCTTCCAAGAGGATCCCGAACTATGAGATCATTAATCAATCCTGCCTCATTACACAGGATCAGATCTAGGACCACTTGTTCCCTTGTAGGTTCCATTACATACTGTTCCAGGAAATTATCCCGGGCACATTCTATAAACTCCTCCTCAAGGCTGCCTTTACCAACCTGGTTAAACCAATCGATATGCAGATTAAAATCTCCCATGATAACCGCTGTACCATTTCTACATGCATCTGTTATTTATTTGCTTATTGCCTGCCCTACCATCCTGTTACTATTTGGTGGCCTATAGACTACTCCTATCAGTGACCTTTTCGCCTTACTATTCCTGATTTCCACCCAAATTGATTCAATCTTGTCCTCCATAGCACCAATATTATCCCTTACTATTGCCCGGATGCCATCCTTAAACAACAAAGCTACACCACCGCCCTTACCATCCATTCTATCCTTTCGTATAGTCTGATACGCTTGGATATTTAACTCCCAGTCGTGACCATCTTTTAACAATGTTTCAGTAATGGCCACTAAATCATAGTCATTTACGATGATTTGCGCCATCAATTCATTTACCTTATTTTGCATACTACGAGCATTCAGGTAAAGTACACTTATGCTATTTTTTATGTCTTTGTTATGAATCCTAACACCTTGATCAGTAACTTTTCGCAAATTATTTTTCCTCTTACCCTTTCTCCTAATTTTCCTTGTCTTTGAACCCATATCTCTACATAATAACCTGTCACGTAACCTGCTGCCTTGGTCTCCATTAACCATTTTACTGTCCATAGCTTTACACGTCCCTTCCCCCCAACTTGCTAGTTTAATGTCCTTGTGACCAACCTATTTATCCTATTCGCTAGAACACTGGTCCCAGAATGGTTCAGGTGAAGACCGTCCCAACGGTACAGGTCCCTCCTGCCCCAGTACTGATGCCAATGCCCCATGAAATGGAATCCCTCTTTCCCGCACCACTCCTTTAGCCACGTGTTAACTTCCCTAATTTTCTCAACCCTATGCCAATTGGCACATGGCTCGGGTAGTAATCCAGAGATTATAACCCTGGAGGACCTGTTCTTTAATTTAGTCCCTAGTGTTTGATAATCCCCAAACAGGTCCCCTTTCCTAGTCTTACCTATGTTGTTAGTCCCAACGTGGACCACAACAACTGGATCCTCCCCCTCCCTCTCCAAAATCCTTTCAAGCCGATCAGAGATGTCCCTCATCCTGGCACCGGGCAGGCAACATACCATGCGGGACTCTCGATCTGGCTTACAAAGGATGCCATCAATCCCCCTAATTATAGAATCCCGACAACTACCACTTGCCTTTTTGGTCCCCCCTCTTGATTGGCTTCCTGTACCACAGTGCAGTGGTCAGTCAACGAATCCTCCCTACAGCCCTCTTCCTCATCCACACAGGGAGCAAGTGCCTCATACCTGTTGGACAAGGTCAAGGGCTGAGGCTCCTCAACTCCTAAACTCAGGATCCCCCTACCTGCCTCCCTTGCAGTCACACCACTCTGTCCCTGACCACTGTCCGAATTAACAGTACTTATTCTACCGGGTGTGACTGCCTCCTGAAACAAAGCGTCCAGGTAATTTTCCCCCTCCCTGATGTGCCGCAGTGTGTGCAGCTCGGTCTCCAGCTCATCAATTCTGAGCCGAAGTTCCTCGAGCAGCCAACACTTGCTGCAGATGTGGTCACTGACGGTCTCAATGGGATCCACCAGTTCCATCATCATACAGCAACAGCGCATCACCTGTCCAGCCATATTCAATTAATTAATTAATTTAAATAATATATATTTTTTTAATATAACGGATAAACCCGAACACCAACAAAAACGCAGCCCTCTCTCGCCACTCACCCAAACTCAGACACTCACCTAAACTCAGATACACTCTGTTCCAATCAGCACTCAGTCACTCACCTAAACTTAGATGCACTCTGTTCCAATCAGCACTCCGTGTCTAATGGCACTCCTGCCACACCTTTTGTGCACTCACCTCTCCCAGCACTGTCCCGGCTCTCTCCTCCCGCGCTTTTTAAATCTCCCGGCTCTCTCCTCCTGCGTTGTTTTCGCTGTCCCGGCTCTCTCTCCTCTCGCGCTGTTTTCGCTGTCCCGGCTCTCTCCTCCTGCGAATCTCCCGGCTCTCTCCTCCTGCGCTGTTTTCGCTGTCCCGGCTCTCTCTCCTCTCGAGCTGTTTTCGCTGTCCCGGCTCTCTCCTCCCGCGCTTTTTAAATCTCCCGGCTCTCTCCTCCCGCGCTGTTTTCGCTGTCCCGGCTCTCTCTCTCCTCGCGCTGTTTTCGCGATTTTACTCTTGTTTAGATTTTAGATTTGTGTTTAGATTTTACTCTTGTAGGCACAGAAACATTAACACAAACCCACTGAAAACTATACTTTATTCCTCATGTTTACCTTAAAAATACTTTTTTTTCCCTCACAATGTTATATTGGCAGCAGCCACTGGTCCCCTCCCACTAATCCTGAATGACGTGCTGTTAGGTAATTTGGACATTCTAAATTCTTCTGTACCCGGAATGTGGTGACTAGGGGCTTTTCACAGTAACTTCATTGCAATGTAAGCCTACTTGTGACAATAAAGGTTATTAATTTAATTAACTTAACTGTTCTCTCTTACTACAGATGCTGTCAGATCTGCTGGGTTTTTCAGCATTCCCTGTTGGTTCCTGTCCAACCTGTGGCTTGCAGGGAAGTGCGGTGGAGGCATGAGAGACACCCATGCTGATCTGTCCTCCAAAGTGCAAATGACAACTCTACAATGTGTAAAGTAACTTTAATAAGGCCATGGGGAGACCACACCAGGTAAAATAAAGAAACATAGTTTAATTTATGCACAATATTTACACTGCCCGATCGATCCCGAACGTGTTCCTGTTCTGGTCGGTGCCTTACTGGCCGACCGTTTATGCAGAGGCTAATAGAGATCCCCTGCCCTTAGTGGGGAGAGCACGTACTCCGCAAGGACCACGGGGAAGATAATGAATTCCCACCCCATAGGCACCGTGCGGGCCCGTACATTAACTTTTCAGCACTAGTATTGTGAACAGTTCTCAGAAAGGGTCATTGACCTGAACTGTTAATTCTGTTTCGCTCTACAGGTGCTGCCTGACCTGCCAGTGTTGCCAGCATACTTCCGGCCTTTTCTGTTTTTATTTCAGATTGCCAGCATCTGGAGTAGTTTACTTCTGTTTGTGAACAAATCCTTTCCACAAGCAGATAATAAAGCAGCTGTGAGTATTTATTGCCATTTGTTTCCAAGCCATCACTGTTTGTTTGTTAAAGGCCCGAATTAATGAAATATTAATGAGGTACTTCATTATTTTTCAAAAAACATAAACTCAGATACTTTATTTTGCAATTATTTCCCAATAAGAACAGATTCCACACTGAAGAGCTATGACTGCCATAGGTTTGATAATGCTCCTAGATATATTTGCCAATTAGCAATGTGCATATTCATAAAAGTTGTTTGCTTATGCAGTTGAGCAAGCCATTAGTTTGTATACGTGCATGCAATATTTTAGACGAGTGGTTTAATCGACAGTTGGCCTATCCATGGCAGACTCCACCCTAACCTGACATGACTATATATCAGAATCAATGCCAGAAATTCAGCTGCACACAAGCAAGGAAAATGGGTTCTGATAATTCCTGCTGAGCAAAGAGAAAGCACAATGGGCAAAGGCCATTCTCCAAGTGTGACTGCCCTCAGCATGTATTTTTGGCGACTCGAGAGTAAATTTCTCCTCGACTCTTTTCTCACTCTGAGCCACAGCTTTCAATTCATAATCTCTCATCATTGACTCCCCAACCCGAGAAATGGGCATTGTAATTAATGAGAAGGTAAAGAGTGTAGGGGGGAGACTAAAATGTGTATCAGGAAGTGACCAATCGAATTGCTCAAGGGCACCTGATCACCATCACAGGCAATCATTTTGATGTGCTGGAGGTAAAACAGTGGTCTTTGATCCCCAGCCCCTAACCGTTGAGGCTTCCACAAGCACATCATATTAGAACCATAGAATTCCTACCGTGCAGAAGGAGCCCATTGACCCTCTAAAAGAGCACCGTACCTAGACCCATTCCCTCCGCTCTATCCCCATAACCCCGCCTAACCTGCACATCTACAAACACTAAGGGACAGTTTAGCATGGCCAATCCACTTAATCTGCACATCTTGGGACTGTGGAAGGAAACCGGAGCACCTGGAGGAAACTCATGCAGACACGGAGAGAACGCGCAAACTCCACACACAGACAGTCACGCAAAACATGAATCGAATCCGGGCCCCTAGAGCTGTGAGGCAGCAGTGCTAACTACTGTGCCAAAGTGCCACCCCAACTAAAGGAGTTACATACTGTAAAATTAGACAGGGTAGGTTCAGAAAGAATGTTCATGATGGTGGGGGAGTCCAGAACTATGGGGTTATAGTTTGAGGATAAGGGGTCAACCTTTTAGGACTGAGGTGAGGAGAAATTTCTTCATCCAGAGAGTGTTGAATCTGTGGAATTTGCTGCCACAGAATGTAGTTGAGGCCAAAACGTTGTGTAATTTCAAGAAAGAATTAGATATAGCTCTTGGGTCTAAAGGGGTCAAGGGATATGGGGGGAAGGCGGGATCAACCATGATTATAACGAATGGCGGAGCAGGTTCTAAGGGCCGAATTGTATCCTCCTGCTTCTATTTTCTAAGTTTCTATGTTTCCATGAAGAATCAATACTGAAAGAGTTATCTTTGAAACATTCGATCTTACGCAGCATAAATTATCCAATTATTCTTTGTTTATTTTGTGTACATTTAGATTGGCCACCATGTTTTGCTGGATGGTATGATTGTCAGTAACTGACTCATTTTCGGGAGTTTTATTCAAGGCCTTAATGTCATTGTGACCCTAGCCTCTCCCATTTTTGCCATTAGCTTTCGTGAAGAAAGAAATGTATGTGCAAAACTTTCAAACTACTTGATGTTTCGTTGCATGAAAAAGAGGTAAACTTCAAAGAATCAGACCCTCCCTTTTGATAGTTGCTACACTTCCAATTCCCAATTGTCTTTCACAATGGTTTGAGGCTTTCTGCTGCTTGGGAGATTTAATTGTGCCAGGAATATGACCACAAGCTCTACAGTATAGCCCTCTGTTAGTGTGGTTGATGGAGTCTTTTTTAATAACGTGTGGGATTTGTGAAGCAAGAAAGTCATTTAATTAACACAGAAAAAAAATTACAAATACCTGCAGCTAATTAACTATTAGATAAACCTAGAGGCTGCCAATCCCAAGCACTTACTGTAAGGATCCAGAAGTGTTCTGATAATATGTGCAATTGTTTGCTTGATCACACCTGTCAAAGTGGCAGGCAGTTCTGGTCAATCACTGTCTCATCCAATTCTGATGGGAAAAATCATTTTGCTTTCACACAACAAGCAAGGAGGACATGATTCCTCCCACTCCCAATCAAATAAAAGATCAGTCACCATTTGACAGGCTGGAAAAATTAAGGTGTACATCATTATCTCACAATAGGGCCGATGACAGGTCCTCAAAACTAAAACAAAGAAAGAGAATCTGCTCGCATCAAATAGAGAGGATGGAATTGTCCCTTTATCATAGATATTTTTTATTTCTTAGCAACCCTCATCGCAACCTTGAATGGAGCACGTAGTATGCCACAAGAAATGTTTGGCTCCCGTTTAGCCAAAGTGACCTTTTCCATGCAGTTCTTAAAATAATTATGGTGCCATGGTGATGAGCACCCTGCTTAGCAACCTGGCCTTATGTCCTGTGTGAAGGAATACTTCCTAGAGTCTGTCTTACATTTGCTTTTGGCCAGCTGGAATCTAAGCTTGCTCACTCCTTGGTATCTTTCGGGGCTGGTTTAGCAGAGTGGGCTAAACAGCTGGCTTGTAATGTGCAGAACAAGGGCAGCAGCGCGGGTTCAATCCGGCCTCCCCGAACAGGCGCCGGAATGTGGCGACGAGGGGCTTTTCACAGTAACTTCATTGAAGCCTACTTGTGACAATAAGCAATTATTATCATTTAACTGGACTGTATGATATCAGCTAGAGTCACAATATGCTCCCCTATCGCATTACATCACTGCACTGCCAGTGTATTCAGTCAGATTCTCCTGCATGTACTGGTGTTCACTATCTGCTTTCCACCATAAGAAAGATAGAATTTACCAAAGCATACTTAAAGAAGCAGACTTAAAAATAAAAAATCTGGTGGATCACGTGATGTAGCCGTGGGAATAGCAGCTTTTGCAGGCTCAGGTGTCACTTGCTTTATGATCCGCTATTTATCCTGATTGCCCAGGATAGGTTTGCCTGATCCAGAAGTTAACATTTGATGTCATGTTGCTAGAAGACTTCTGGAGTAGTATTGGTGGGAATGTGCCGAAAAATACAAAGAAATCCACAGATAAAAGGGCGCAGTCGGATTTAACGGGGATGGCGCCGCCTTTTCAATATTTGATCCTCGAGCGGTCTCTGGACCCCCCTCTCTCTGAGGTACTCTTGCAAGTGCTGAAAGTGATGACTGCCAACATTTTCTGAGTTATTGATTAGAGACTCAGCTTGCTGACACAAAACCTAAGTGCTCATGAGACAGAGTTGCAGGATTCCAATAAAAAGCTTGAGGAAATGGAGGAAAGAATCCTGATGATGGAAAATGTCGTTTCTTCAGCAGAAGCTCGTATTCAAGCCTTGGAAAACCAACTATGTGGCGTGTCGGAAATCTGAGAAGATTTGGACAACTGAGGTTGGAAAAAGAATATCTGAGTCTTGTTCTGCCTGAAGGAGTAGAGGATAAGGCTCCTGTTAGTTTTTTTGAGAACGGTCGCCTCGTTTTTTTAAGCTGAATGTGAAGACTAGGGGCATGATCTACCAGCCACTGGAGCGGGACGTGGCCGGTAATGCCGGGAGAGGCCTCCCAAGGGCTTCCTGATGGCCATTCTGCCCTGCGAGACCTAACCAGTTCTCGCGAGATGTCATGATCTGGGTCATGGTTAAGTTAATTTTTTTTTAAAATTTAGATTACCCAATTATTTTTTCCAATTAAGGGGCAATTTAGCGTGGCCAATCCACCTACTCTGCACATTTTGGGTTGTGGGGGCGAAACCCACGCAGACACAGGGATAATGTGCAAACTCCACACGGACAGTGACCCAGAGCCGGGATCGAACCTGGGACCTCAGCGCTGTGAGGCAGCTGTGCTAACCACTAGGCCACCATGCTGCCCTTGGTTAAGTTAGTTTAAGAACCCACTTAACCATAACTGATGACAGATCTAACTGGCTCTCGGCATCTATTGGACTCCCCACGGAGATCCCAGCTCGGCACCATTCCTACTGATCTACACAAAGGTGATGTGGGCAGGCCTGAAAATGGGGGGCCCATAATGACCCCATAGATGAGTGTCCTCACGTGGGGGGATGGGGGGTAATGTCTATATGTATGGGCGGTGACATTGCCCATGAGTGGGGACTGTTGGGGACCCAAAGCTCACTTAGAGATCAGAGTACCCTTTCAAAATGGTGGCCTGATCTCTGAGGAGCCGGTCTGGCCAATGAGTTCAGTTCCTCAGTGATGAAAACAATTCTAAGTGTGGGCTAGTCCAGAGGAAAACTACCCAATGCCCCCAAAAAGTGACTCTGTGGTTAGATAGAGCTGGGGAGAAGTTCCCAGCCAAATCCACCTGAAATGGCACTTGGAAACTTTTCTGTTAAATTGCGCCCTAGGGAACGATCTACCAGAATGGGGACAGAGTACTGCACTGTGCGAGGTTAGCCAGGTGTTCCCAGTGCTCGGACGCCAAGAAACATCCCGCTATTTACGCCCATCCAGGTAGATCGGGGTCCTCCCTCAGCAGTGAATGCATGGCTGAGGCTGCACTTCGCCCTATTTCCTGTACTGAGGTGCTCACCGGGACTCCTCAATGCAGCGAGTGATGTGGACGCCATTTTAAAATGGGGCCTGGATCTCTTGAACACCCAAGCCCCAACGCACAATAGGGGAGACCCCCCCCAACACCCACACCCACAGAGAACCCCCTCCCCCCCCAGCCCAAACACTGCCTCGCAAAAAATGCTAGCTTGGTACCATGGCAGTGATCCTCATTTGAGCGATCCAGTACTGAACGGCACTCGCCCTAGGTCTCTGAGACGAAGTGGAAAGTTACCAACACCACAGGGAACTCCACATTAGAGTGAGACTCAGTGTCTGACTCAAATATGCCAATTTACCAAAAAGTGATCCCGCCCACAATAGGCGGGATTCACATTGCGATGTCTCGCGAGATCGCATTAGATCTCGCGGGGCAAAGTGACCCAGGTCCATCCCAGGAGCAGGGTGTCCGGCATCTACCGGCCACATTGCGATGTGATGACTTTCAGTTGCAATGTGGCTGATGGATCATACCCTAGGTGTTTCAAATAGAAAAGGATGCACTGTACATGTCTTCGAAGCCAAGACCCAAACCTAAAATCGTTTCCTTGCACAATTTATAAGATTGCCAGCGGGCCCTGGAGACGGCGAGGCATGGCGGGACCTGGCTCCATGAGGGAGTGAGGATTTCCTTTTCCCAGGACCTTTCAGAGGTTATGCAACTGAAGCGTCAAGGCTTTTGTGAGGCTTGAAGGCAACTTAAGGCAGCTATAGTGAATTATGTTATCCTGCAACCTTGAAAGTGATATCCGACAAATTTGTTAAGTCGTTCATTAATCTGGCTACTGCTTTGGCCTTCGTGAAGTCCATGAAGGCAAGAAATTGGACTGATAATCTGCTGCTAGGAATACTCAAAAGCTGTAATCTGGACTCCCTTCCTATCATAGTTTTGTTTGTCTGATTTTATTGTCATATATCCTGGTTAAAGGGAGACGTTAATAATTGAGCACTATAATGAATGTCGTCTTGTCCTTGAGGGCTTTGTGGGCTCTTATTATCATTATGCATAGTAGCTGTGTCACATGCAAGTTATCTGTTGCCTTTTCTTATTATCAGTGTCTTCACCATGGCAGAATTGAGTGGGCCATTGCCAAAGAGTGGGTAATGGATACACGTCTCAATGGGTGAGCTTAAAATGTGGGAGGGGCATTTGACTCCCATTCTTTTGTTGACTCTCTGCTTCTCCTTGTTCCGAGGTTGTATCCTATTTGTAATGACAGTATGGCCATAGAGTTAGTCTGACGGGTCCTCACTCTTGTTGATGAATATCCCTTTAGAACTATTGTGGTTGTGATTATTTTGAAGTATTATTATGTAGAGGCCTCTATGTTGCTGTATTGGTGCAGACAGGTCTTATATCCATGAAAGCAACAAGTAATAATAATAATAATAATCACTTATTGTCACAAGTAGACTTCAATGAAGTTACTGTGAAAGGGCACTAGTCGCCACATTCCGGCGCCTGTTCAGGGAGGCCGGTACGGGAATTGAACCCGCGCTACTGGTCTTGTTCTGCATTACAAACCAACTGTTTAGCCCACTGTGCTAAACCAGCCTCAAGTTAGGGACATTTTGCTTCTACTCGTGCAAATTGAGATGGGCGAAGGGTTGAATGTGGTGTGAAAATCCTGTCCTACTTTTCTTCTGTGGTCTGCGCAATGGTGATAACTAATTTTAAACTTTGCTGATGGAATGTACAGGGAATTGAATCATAGCATCATAGATTGATCATCTTATCAAAAGGAAAAGGATATCGGGCAGGATTCTCCGTTGGCCAACACCGGAATCGGGAAAGACGATTGGGCGGAGAATCGGTTTTGACACTGAAATAATGGCCAGAATAATTCATGCCAAATCACAATTCTCCGGTGCCTTGACAGCGGTGTCAATGCTTTCTATTCCACATGTATAGTAAACACCATTTGCATATCATTAGTGGGCCTGACCCGGTATTCTCCGGAGCCTCTGCCTCCATCGGGGGGAATTCCCAATGGCGAGGTTCTTTTAAAAATCGTGATACAGGCACCATGGCTGATGAGAGGGAGAGAGGGGGTACAGAAAGTTTCCAACATTGCCATAGTATGCAGGTAGTGTGCCTTTGGCTTCTGCCAGGGCTGTTGGGAGTAGCGGGGGGCTGCCAGGAGGTGGGCCGAGGGATAGGGGTGGATGGACATGAAACACCGTGACTGTCGTCGAAGTCCACGAATCCTGCCCCGGCGTCAACACTTCGTCTCAGGAACAGAGAATCCAGCCGTCTCTCTTTTCTTAGTCATAGAATCTCTACAATGGAGAAGGAGGCCATTCAGCTCATGAGGTCTGCACCGACCCTCTGAAAGAGCACCCTACTTAGGCTCAGTCCCCCGCAACTCCGTAACCCCACCTAACGTTTTAAACACTAAGGGACAATTTAGCATTGGATGAGCTTGTGGGTCCTCAACAATCCCCACTCATGGCCAATCCACCGAACCTGCACATCTTTGTAGGACTGTAGGAGGAAGCCCATGCAGGCACGGGGAGAATGTGCAAACTCCAAAAAGACAGTCACCCAAGGTCAGAATTGAACCCGGTCCCTAGCGCTGTGATGCTGCAGGGCTAATCGCTGTGCCACCGGGCTGTTCATAAGGAGAAAGTGGACACAGCCTTATTACAGGAAACTCACTTGGATGTCAGGGAGCACTTAAAATTGAGGCGGTAATGGGTGGGACAGGGCTTTTTTAACGAGTGTGGCAACCCTGATCAACAAGAATGTCCCCTTGAAGGTCACTAACTGTGTTAAGGATAAGGGCGGCAAAGGTGAGATTGTTAGGAGACTGGTACATGGGGAAATGTCTCATTCATGAATGCATATGGTCCACCAAATTACTCACCAGAGTTTATCACAAAGGCTTTTCTGGAATTTGCACAACTGGCCCCGGCTAATTTGTTTGTGGGTGGTGACTTCAATTGTCATCTGTACCACTTGATGGACAAGCTCTTGGTCATTAGAAACTCCCCCACCCTATAAGCTAGAGCACTAGCCTCGGCGTGTGAGGAGCTGGGATATTCTGTGGAGGACTTTACATCTTCGGGATAGTGATTTTACTTTTCTCTCAGTCCCTCATCAGTGAAACACTAGAATTGAGTTTTATTTGTGTCTCCTCTTGGTCTATAGTTGTATTGTAATTTCTCACCATGCTCATGTTTTCTTGGAGTACTTGCTTGAGGGCTCATCCCCCCCCCCCCCCCCCCCCCCCCCCCCCCCCACCACCAGCCTCCGTCATGGCGGTTTGACACCTCCTAATTAGCGATTTATATTTCACCACATATTTTAAGTAAGAATTTGAGTTTTTCCACTCAGTTAATTCTATTTCTGATATGACTCCTTCCACTTTGTGGGAGACTTGCAAGGGCTACGCTAGAGGACTGGCCAACTAAATGTTTAGAATGCTGGAGAACCAGTGTCAACTAGAGGTCTGTTTGGCTGTTGCTGAGGAAATGAGAAATGAGAGAATCACTTATTGTCACAAGTAGGCTTCAAATGAAGTTACTGTGAAAAGCCCCTAGTCGCCACATTCAGGCACTTGTTCGGGGAGGCTGGGTATGGGAATTGAACCGTGCTGCTGGCCTGCCTTGGTCTGCTTTCAAAGCCAGCGATTTAGCCCTGTGCTATACAGGAGGGCCCCTAACAAACAATTATTGAAGGAATTTAATGCAGGTGGCTCTAGACTCTTTATTGATGCAGCAGACTGTGAGATGCTTAAAATATGAAAGGCAGAAATTGTATGAGTTTAGGAATAAGCCGAGTAAGTTCTTGGCCTGCCTGACTAAGAAGAGGGTGGACTCTAGGGCAATCCTCTCTGTGTGATGTTTGGGATGGTGGGAGGCTAACGAAGACGGAGGAAACTAATGGGGCCTTTAGGGATTCCTATGCCGAGTTATATACGTCAGATCAGTCTGGTTATGTGATGGCAGGTATGGAATGTTTTTTTTCTTCCTTTAGTGTCTCTGTGGCATTGGAGGACCAGTACTTGGCTTTAATGCTCCTATCTCTAAAGCTGAGGTGGCTGCGGCTATTCAAGAAATTCAACTGGGCAAGGTCCCAGGGCCAGATGGTTTTGGATATGCATTTTAGAGGGTGTTTAAGGATATGCTGATAGGATCATTGGTGGGTATCTATCATTTTTTTGAGGCTGGGCTACTGTCGCCAACACTTCAGGGGGGCAACATCTCCCTGATTTTGAAGACAGCTAAAGATCTGTAAGAATGTCCCTCTTACAGGCCAATCTCTTTTGAATGTCAATTTGTAATTGTTGTCTAAGATACTGGTGAGGCGGTTGGAGGGTATCCTTCTGACGAATATTCAGGAGGACAAAACTGGGTTTATTAAGGGCATGTTCTCCAGTAACAATGCTAGAAGATTGTCAAACGTGATTCAGACCTCCCAGAAGCTCGGAATTGCTGGATGATCTTCTTGGATGCAGAGAAAACCTTTGATCGGGTTGAGTGGAATTAACTGGTGCACACGCTGAGGAGATTTGGGCTGGGTCAAAGCTATGTTAAATCCATAAGCCTGTGGCGTCGATGCTCACAAATGGAACTCCTAGAGGTCTGAGTTCCAGAGAGGGCCCAGGTAGGGCTGCCCCCTATCCTTTTAGTGGTTCTCAATTGGGTTTAAATACCTGAGTGGCATGATTACCCTTTGTTACGGCAGTTGTATGGGCCAATGTTCTTCAATTGATTGCTTCTGTAAGGTGAGGCATGGCTCATTCGTCACCCCTGTCAGTTTCATGGCTAGGCATGATTGCCTTGATTAAAATGGACATGTTGCCTAGATTGTTATACCCCCTACAGATGTTGCCAATTTTGCTGTCGGCTAGAGTTTTAAAAGCGATCAATAGAATGATCAGTTAATTTACCTAGAATAAGAAGTTTTGCATTACGTTTACTAAGCTCCAGCTCCTGGAGGCAAAGGAGAACAAAGAACAAAGAACAAAGAAAAGTACAGCACAGGAACAGGCCCTTCGCCCTCCAAGCCTGTGTCGACCATGCTGCCCGACTAAACTACAATCTTCTACACTTCCTGGGTCCATATCCCTCTATTCATGTATTTGTCAAGATGCCCCTTAAATGTCACTATCGTCCCTGCTTCCACCACCTCCTCCGGCAGCGAGTTCCAGGCACCCACTACCCTCTGTGTAAAAAACTTGCCTCGTAAATCTACTCTAAACCTTGCCCCTCACACCTTAAACCTATGCCCCCTAGTAATTGATCCCTCTACCCTTGGAAAAAGTCTCTGACTATCCACTCTGTCTATGCCCCTCATAATTTTGTAGACCTCTATCAGGTCGCCCCTCAACTTCCGTCGTTCCAGTGAGAACAAATCGAGTTTATTCAACTGCTCTTCATAGCTAATGCCCTCCATACCAGGCAACATTCTGGTAAATCTCTTCTGCACCCTCTCTAAAGCCTTCACATCCTTCTGGTAGTGTGGTGACCAGAATTGAACACTATACTCCAAGTGTGGCCTAACTAAGGTTCTATACAGCTGCAACATGACTTGCCAATTCTTATACTCAATGCCCCGGCCAATGAAGGCAAGCATGCCATATGCCTTCTTGACTACCTTCTCCACCTGTGTTGCCCCTTTCAGTGACCTGTGGACCTGTACACCTAGACCTCTCTGACTTTCAATACTCTTGAGGGTTCTACCATTCACTGTATATTCCCTACCTGCATTAGACCTTCCAAAATGCATTACCTCACATTTGTCCGGATGAAATTCCATCTGGCATCTCTCCGCCCAAGCCTCCAAACAATCTAAATCCTGCTGTATCCTCTGACAGTCCTCATTGCTATCCGCAATTCCACCAACCTTTGTGTCGTCTGCAAACTTACTAATCAGACCAGTTACATTTTCCTCCAAATCATTTATATATACTACAAACAGCAAAGGTCCCAGCACTGATCCCTGCGGAACAACACTAGTCACAGCCCTCCAATTAGAAAAGCAACCTTCCATTGCTACTCTCTGCCTTCTATGACCTAGCCAATTCTGTATCCATCTTGCCAGCTCACCCCGATCCCGTGTGACTTCACCTTTTGTACTAGTCTACCATGAGGGATTTTGTCAAAGGCCTTACTGAAGTCCATATAGACAACACCCACTGCCCTACCTGCATCAATCATCTTTGTGACCTCCTCGAAAAACTCTATCAAGTTAGTGAGACACGACCTCCCCTTCACAAAACCATGCTGCCTCTCACTAATACGTCCATTTGCTTCCAAATGGGAGTAGATCCTGTCTCGAAGAATTCTCTCCAGTAATTTCCCTACCACTGACGTAAGGCTCATAGAATATAGAACATAGAACGATACAGCGCAGTACAGGCCCTTCGGCCCACGAAGTTGCACCAAAACAAAAGCCATCGAACTTACACTATGCCATTATCAACCATATGTTTATCCAATAAACTTTTAAATGCCCTCAATGTTGGCGAGTTCACTACTGTTGCAGGTAGGGCATTCCACGGCCTCACTACTCTTTGCGTAAAGAACCTACCTCTGACCTCTGTCCTATATCTATTACCCCTCAGTTTAAAGCTATGTCCCCTCGTGCCAGCCATTTCCATCCGCGGGAGAAGGCTCTCACTGTCCACCCTATCTAACCCCCTGGTCATTTTGTATGCCTCTATTAAGTCTCCTCTTAACCTTCTTCTCTCCAACGAAAACAACCTCAAGTCCATCAGCCTTTCCTCAGAAGATTTTCCCTCCATACCAGGCAACATCCTGGTAAATCTCCTCTGCACCCGCTCCAAAGCCTCCACGTCCTTCCTATAATGCGGTGACCAGAACTGTACGCAATACTCCAAATGCGGCCGTATCAGAGTTTTGTACAGCTGCAACATGACCTCCTGACTCCGGAATTCAATCCCTCTACCAATAAAGGCCAACACTCCATAGGCCTTCTTCACAACCCTATCAACCTGGGTGGCAACGTTCAGGGATCTATGTACATGGACACCTAGATCCCTCTGCTCATCCACACATCCAAGCACTTTACCATTAGCCAAATATTCCGCATTCCTGTTATTCCTTACAAAGTGAATCACCTCACACTTCTCTACATTAAACTCCATTTGCCACCTCTCAGCCCAGCTCTGCAGCTTATCTATATCCCTCTGTAACCTGTTACATCCTTCCACACTGTCGACAACACCACCGACTTTAGTATCGTCTGCAAATTTACTCACCCACCCTTCTGTGCCTTCCTCTAGGTCATTGATAAAAATGACAAACAGCAACGGCCCCAGAACAGATCCTTTTTGGTACTCCACTTGTGACTGTACTCCATTCTGAACATTTCCCATCAACCACCACCCTCTGTCTTCTTTCAGCTAGCCAATTTCTGATCCACATCTCTAAATCTCCCTCAATCCCCAGCCTCCGTATTTTCTGCAATAGCCTACCGTGGGGAACCTTATCAAACACTTTACTGAAATCCATACACACCACATCAACTGCTCTACCCTCGTCTGCCTGTTCAGTCACCTTCTCAAAGAACTTGATAAGGTTTGTGAGACATGACCTACCCTTCACAAAGCCATGCTGACTATCCCTGATCATATTATTCCTATCTAGATGATTTCAATCTTGTCTCTTATAATCCCCTCCAAGACTTTACCCGCTACAGACGTGAGGCTCACCGGTCTATAGTTGCCGGGGTTGTCTCTGCTCCCCTTTTTGAACAAAGGGACCACATTTGCTATCCTCCAGTCCTCTGGCACTATTCCTGTAGCCAATGATGACATAAAAATCAAAGCCAAAGGTCCAGCAATCTCTTCCCTGGCCTCCCAGAGAATCCTAGGATAAATCCCATCAGGCCCCGGGAACTTATCTATTTTCAGCCTGTCCAGAATTGCCAACACCTCTTCCCTACTTACCTCAATGCCATCTATTCTAATAGCCTGGGTCTCAGCATTCTCCTCCACAACATTATCCTTTTCCTGAGTGAATACTGATGAAAAATATTCATTTAGTATCTCTCCTATCTCTTCAGACTCCACACACAACTTCCCATCCCTGTCCTTGACTGGTCCTACTCTTTCCCTAGTCATTCGCTTATTCCTGACATACCTATAGAACGCTTTTGGGTTTTCCTTGATCCTACCTGCCAAATACTTCTCATGTCCCCTCCTTGCTCGACTTAGCTCTCTCTTTAGATCCTTCCTCGCTCCCTTGTAACTATCCATCGCCCCAACTGAAACTTCACACCTCATCTTCACATAGGCCTCCTTCTTCCTCTTAACAAGAGATTCCACTTCTTTGGTAAACCACAGTTCCCTCACTCTACGCCTTCCTCCCTGCCTGACCGGTACATACTTATCAAGAACACGCAGTAGCTGATCCTTGAACAAGCTCCACTTATCCAGTGTGCCCAACACTTGCAGCCTACTGCTCCACCTTATCCCCCCCAAGTCACACCTAATGGCATCATAATTGCCCTTCCCCCAGCTATAACTCTTGCCCTGCGGTGTATACTTATCCCTTTCCATCATTAACGTAAACGTCACCGAATTGTGGTCACTGTCCCCAAAATGCTCTCCCACCTCCAAATCCAACACCTGGCCTGGTTCATTACCCAAAACCAAATCCAACGTGGCCTCGCCTCTTGTTGGCCTGTCAACATATTGTGTCAGGAAACCCTCCTGCACACACTGTACAAAAAACGACCCATCTAATGTACCCGAACTATATCTTTTCCAGTCAATATTTGGAAAGTTAAAGTCTCCCATAATAACTACCCTGTTACTTTCGCTCTTATCCAGGATCATCCTCGCCATCCTTTCCTCTACATCCCTAGAACTATTTGGAGGCCTATAGAAAACTCCCAACAGGGTGACCTCTCCTTTCCTGTTTCTAACCTCAGCCCATACTACCTCAGAAGATGAGTCCCCATCTAGCATCCTCTCCGCCACCGTAATACTGCTCTTGACTAGCAGCGCCACACCGCCCCCTCTTTTGCCTCCTTCTCTGAGCTTATTAAAACACCTAAACCCCAGAACCTGCAACATCCATTCCTGTCCCTGCTCTATCCATGTCTCCGAAATGTCCACAACATCGATGTCCCAGGTACTAACCCATGCTGCCAGTTCCCCTACCTTATTTCGTATACTCCTGGCATTGAAATAGACACACTTCAAACCACCTACCTGAACACTGGCCCCCTCCTGCGACGTCGAATCTGTGCTCCTGACCTCTATACTCTCATTCTCCCTTACCCTAAAACTACAATCCAGGTTCCTGGCCTGTAGTTCCCTGGATTATCCTTGCTACCCTTCTTAAACAGAGGAACAACATTGGCTATTCTCCAGTCCTCCGGGATATCACCTGAAGACAGTGAGGATCCAAAAATTTCTGTCAAGGCTTCAGCAATTTCCTCTCTAGCCTCCTTCAGTATTCTGGGGTAGATCCCATCAGGTCCTGGGGACTTATCTACCTTAATATTTTTCAAGGCACCCAACACCTCGTCTTTTTGGATCTCAATGTGACCCAGGCTATCTACACACCCTTCTCCAGACTCAACATTTACCAATTCCTTCTCTTTGGTGAATACTGATGCAAAGTATTCATTTAGTACGTCACCCATTTCCTCTGGCTCCACACATAGGTTCCCTTGCCTATCCTTCAGTGGGCCAACCCTTTCCCTGGCTACCCTCTTGCTCTTTATGTATGTGGAAAAAGCCTTGGGATTTTCCTTAACCCTATTTGCCAATGACTTTTCGTGACCCCTTCTAGTCCTCCTGACTCCTTGATTAAGTTCCTTCCTACTTTCCTTATGTTCCACACAGGTTTCGTCTGTTCCCAGCCTTTTAGCCCTGACAAATGGCTCCTTTTTCTTTTTGACGAGGCCTACAATATCTCTCGTTATCTAAGGTTCCCGAAAATTGCCGTATTTATCCTTCTTCCTCACAGGAACATGCCGGTCCTGAATTCCTTTCAACTGACACTTGAAAGCCTCCCACATGTCAGATGTTGACTTACCCTCAAACATCCGCCTCCAATCTAGGTTCTTCAGTTTCCGCCTAATATTGTTATAATTAGCCTTCCCCCAATTTAGCACATTCACCCTAGGACCACTCTTATCCTTGTCCACCAGCACTTTAAAACTTACTGAATTAGGGTCACTGTTCCCGAAATGCTCCCCTACTGAAACTTCTACCACCTGGCCGGGCTCATTCCCCAATACCAGGTCCAGTACAGCCCCTTCCCTAGTTGGACTGTCTACATATTGTTTTAATTTTGTATACAAAATTATGAGGGGCATAGACAGAGTGGATAGTCAGAGGCTTTTCCCCAGGGTAGAGGGGTCAATTACTAGGGGGCATAGGTTTAAGGTGAGAGGGGCAAAGTTTAGAGTAGATGTACGAGGCAAGTTTTTTACGCAGAGGGTAGTGGGTGCCTGGAACTCACTACCGGAGGAGGTAGTGGAGGCAGGGACGATAGGGACATTTAAGGGGCATCTTGACAAATATATGAATAGGATGGGAATAGAAGGATACGGACCCAGGAAGTGTAGAAGATTGTAGTTTAGTCGGGCAGTATGGTCGGCACGGGCTTGGAGGGCCGAAGGGCCTGTTCCTGTGCTGTACATTTCTTTGTTCTTTGTTCTTTGTTAAGAAGCCCTCCTGGATGCTCCTGACAAACTCTGCCCCGTCTAAGCCCCTGGCACTAAATGAGTCCCAGTCAATATTGGGGAAGTTGAAGTCTCCCATCAGCACAACCCTGTTGTTTTTACTTTTTTCGAAAATCTGTCTACCTATCTGCTCCTCTATCTCCCGCTGGCTGCTGGGAGGTGTAGCCATGTAAAATGGCTGCGTTCCGATTAATCTGGCCAAAACCCAGTTTAAAATGGCAAACCCAAAAGACTGCTGGGAAAAGCAGCCAAGAAGACACAAGCAGGCAGCTGCAGACAGTTTTGCATATTCGGCTCTGGGAAGGTAGCCCAGATCGATACTCAGGGCTATCAACAGCCCATCAACCCAGGTATTTGCAGTTGCATTCAGGACTGTTTGCAGCCCATCTATTCAGACATCCACAGTTAAATCGGCTATCCCCGGGAACAATTGCAACATATTAGCAATTGAAGACTGGACCAGACCTGTCGGCGCCTGCAGTGGCCGAAACAAAGTCAGGTGAGCGACCACCCCCCGATCGAGGAATCGCCTCACCATTGGACACATCGACTCCAGAGATTGGGGACAGATCCAATCACTTGGGACTCAGGGTCAAGGGCCGCCCCGGGAGGCGGGAAGCCCCTGGGCCCTATAAAAGTGGGGGTCCAAGTTCAGAGCTCTCTCTCTCTCCTCTTCGCCTGCTCGAGACCTTCGCAAGAACAGCAACCGGCAACAGTAAGTTTGAATCCAGCGATCGCTATCCGGTAGAGACACCTAGCCACCAACCTGTAGCAGCCTTTTGAATCCCGCGGGCCAGATCTGATTGGACAAGCCATTCGTTTCCCTGACCTGGTGGGCACTTCCTAAGTTAAGTATTGGCCAGTAGTGATAGGTTTATTATATAGAAAGTAGTATTAGGGTATTAATATTGCTTGTTGTACATAATAAATGACCGTTGTTTTAATCCTTACTAAGCGGTGTGCTGTATTATTAACCATAATCTGAACTTGAACCACGTGGCGGTATCATAAAGATACCTGGCGACTCATGAGCAAAGGTGACGTAAACAGAGCAAATAGACTAAGGTTAAAAAGAGCAACAGAGGCCTGTAGTAAGCCCCCAACATTGTGACTGCACCCTTCTTATTCCTGATCTCTACCCATATAGCCTCACTGCCCTCTGAGGTGTCCTTCCGTAGTACAGCTGTGATATTCTCCCAAACCAGTAGCGCAACTCCGCAACCCCTTTTACATCCCCCTCTATCCTGCCTGAAACATGTAAATCCTGGAACGTTTAGCTGCCAATCCTGCCCTTCCCAGAACCAGGTCTCTGTAATGGCAACAACATCATAGTTCCAAGTACTAATCCAATCTCTAAGTTCATCTGCCTTACCCGTAATACTTCTTGCATTAAAAGATATGCACTTCAGGCCACCAGACCTGCTTTGTTCAGCAACTTCACCCTGTCTGCTCTGCCTCAGAGCCATACTGTCCCTATTCCCTAGTTCTCCCTCAATGCTTTCACCTTCTGACCTATTGCTCCCGTGCCCACCCCCCTGCCATGCTAGTTTAAACCCTCCTGTGTGACACAAGCAAACCTCGCGGTCAGGATATTTATGCCTCTCCAGTTTAGATGCAACCCATCCTTCTTAATTAGGTCACACCTGCCCCGGAAGAGCTCCCAGTGGTCTAGATAACGGAAACCCTCCCCCCTACACCAACTGTTTAGCCACGTGTTTCGCTGCTCTATCTTCCTATTTCTAGCCTCTCTGGCACGTGGCACAGGGAGTAATCCAAAGATTACAACCCTAGAGGTCCTGTCTTTTAACTTTCTGCCTAGCTCCCTGAACTCCTGCTGCAGGACCTCATGCCCCTTCCTGCCTATGTCGTTAGCACCAATATGTACAATGACCTCTGCCTGTTTGCCCTCCCCCTTCAAGATGCCCTCTACCCATTCGGAGACATCCTGGACCTGGAACCAGGGAGGCACTATACCATCCTGGAGTCTCTTTCACGTCCATAGAAGCGCCTATCTGTGCCCCTGACTATAGAGTCCCCTATGACTATTGCTCTTCTGCGCTTTGACCCTCCCTTCTGAACATCAGAGCCAGCCGTGGTGCCACTGCTCTTGCTGCTGCTGCTTTCCCCTGATAGGCTATCCCCCCCAACAGTTTCCAAAGGGGTATACCTGTTTGAGAGGGGGACAACCACAGGGGATTCCTGCACTGACTGCCTGCCCTTTCTGGTGGTCACCCATCTCTCTGCCTGCACCTTGGGTGTGACCACATTTACATAACTGCGATCTATGACGCTTTACGCCACCTTAATGCTCCTACATGCATCCAACTGCTGCTCCAACCGAACCATGCGGTCTGTGAGGAGCTCTAGTTGGGTGCACTTTCTGCAGATGAAGCCATCCGCGACCTGCCACATCTCACAGTCAGAGCACTGCACCCCTCTAACTGACATTGCGTCAATTAATTAGTAAATTAAAGTTAAAAGTTTTTTAAAAAAGTTACTGTTAACTAGATGTTCCCTAGCACTAGATTTCTACTATAAATGTGAAAGATAAATACAGTACTCTCCGATCTCTGGCTTAGATACCCCTCTAAATTATAATTAAGTAATTATGTTTAATTAGTTTACCAACGCTTAATTTTAAAATTTAGTGTAGATTCCCAATCAACCAATCACAGCTTTTCTGTGATGACACTTCAGCCCCCCCCCCCCCACACAGAATTTGAAAAGGTAATAAAAGTAAAAATGAGTAAAAATCACTTACTTACCTTCTGAGGGTCTCTGGTGCTCTCAGGTTCTCTCCCTGCTGATTAAAAGTTACAGGCCAGAAGAAAGAGAGAGAACAAAACAGTAGGGAAAAAGCACCTTCTCCCAGTCTGCACCGAATTACCTTACTGAACCAAATTACCAAGTTTCAAATTCCCACTCTGGCTGTGTCTCACTCACTCAGGCTGTGTCTCTTTGATCTGCGCAACGCTTACTGTGTGCGCTTTCTGTCTGTCTTTTATAGACTTCAGGATGACTCAAGCTACTTAAACTTCAAAGAGAAGAATACAATGTGTCCCTTTGTGCCCCTAAACAGGCCTCAGGTGACTGCCAGATAACTGCCTCTCAGCAATTAGAGTGTGGGCAGCTTCAGCCAATCAGACACGAATCTACACTGCATTTTTAACTGAAAAACAGCAGAATTAGATTTACCACTTACCTTTCCGGGTTACCTCACTGCACCCAGGAGGTCCTGGGTGTCCCAAAACATTAGGGCTGTACCAATTGGCTTCTCACCTCAGCTCCAGAAGGGATTGGGTTAGGAAGGACCTTCCCTCCATTTAGCTCAACATTGAAGCAGATCAGTCAGCTTACCCTCTGCAGGTCTTGTTATTTTATAGAGACATTAAGACAGCTTCTGCTAAATGTCATAATCCTATTATTAATACTCTCAGCGCATGGAGATTGGTTCGCCAATTAGAATGGAGATCTAAACTGACTTCTGCTCTCTTTCCCATCTATGGTAACCCAGATTTACCACTGGGTCTTGTGGACCATCGATTTGATACATGGAGGGATAGAGGCATTTTGAGGCTGGGAGACATGTTCAGAGATGCTTCCTTGTCATTCTTTGAGCAGCTATGCCAACAATTTGACATTGCGAGACAGTCTTTTTTTTTTATAAGTACTTACAATTTAAGAGATTTTACCCTTAATAAGACAACCTTACATCTTGAATCCTTTACTTCTCCAGTGGAAAATGTTCTGAATTTTGTGAAGCCTAAACATTTACCACAAACATTTAATCAGCAAGTTTATGAAAATTTATGATCTAAATCCTGCGTTAGCACATTGGGTACCTTGCAGTCTTGAGAAAAAGACCAGTTCAATAGCATCGATGAGGAGACATGGGGTAGTATTTGGGATTATGCCAGTAAGGTTTATGTTTCCAATGAAATGACGAAAATTCAATTTGAGATACTGCACCATTTACATATTAAGCCTCATGTTAGACATAGGTTTGACCCTGCTATAGCCCCAATGAGCATAAACCCCCTGGTACTCTAGGGTGATTATATGCACTTCATGTGGGCCTGTGTAAAGATTCAATTCTATTGGTCTGGTGTAGACATAGAGCTGGGGAAGATCTTTGACAGAGCCTTAGAACTTAATCCTGTAGGATTATATTGATTTGAGTTTAGAAGAGTGAGAGGGGATCTCATAGAAACTTATAAAATTCTAACAGGATTAAACAGGGTAGATTCAGAAAGAATGTTCCCGATGGTGGGAGAGTCCAGAACTAGGGGCCATAGTTTAAGAATAAGGACTGAGGTGAGGAGAAACTTCTTCACCCAGAGAGTGGTGAATCTATGAAATTCACTACCACAGAAAGTAGTTGAGACCAAAACATTGTGTAATTTCAAGAAGGGGTTGAATATAGCTCTTGGGGATTATGGGATATGGGGGGAAGTCAGGATCAGGATATTGAACTCGATGATCAGTCATGATCATAACACATGTCAAAGCTTTTTATCTTGCACTCACCCAGGACATTCGCAAGAACACCAAATGTAAAGGGAACAACAATTTGCACTTAATGAGAAGAAAGTGCTGATTGGTTGGCAAGTGAGTTCCTGCCCAATCACAGTCACCTCACATGTTCTAAATTGAAACAAAGCTTGGCAGTTTAAAAAAAATATTTCATGGGATGTGCAAGGCCAATAATTGTTGCCCATCCCTAACTGCCCTTGAACTGAATGACTTGCTTTCAGAGGGCACTTAAGAGTCCATCACATTGCTGTGCATCTGGAGACTGGTCCTTCCCAAATGTGCAATCGCTGATAGTTTCGTGGTCACTATTACGAGACTAACTTTATCTTCCAGATGTATTCAATTAATTTAAATTCCACTAGCTGCAGTGGTGGGATTTGAACCTATGTCTCCGGACAATTAGCCTGCGTGCCCGGATTACTGGGCCAGTGACCTTAGAATATTTAGGTGGTTTGAAGGGCCTTGCCTGTACTGTAGACCTTGCTGACTCCATTAACACTACAGCATCATCTCCTTCTTGTTAACTGTCAGTCATCCATTACCAGGTGCATTCTCCATGCCTCTACCAATCAGAGCCCACTTACCAACCAATCCGCACTCTCTTTTCATGTAGTATGAATTATTGTAACCTTCAAATTTGGTATTCTTGTGAATGTCCTGATGAGTGCAAGGCAAAAAGTTTCAACATGTCGTTTTTCAAATATACGCAAGTTCTGTCCTACCAAATGACAGTTTCATTTTTGTTATGAAAGCACTTTGATATTCGTCACTTAGTGTAAGGACGAAAATTTATTTCTGTCAGGATTATTGGATTGTGAAATGCTGCTGGGAGCGGTTGAGGCAAAGACCATTGCTTCTTTAGATTCCATCCCAGCCTGCTCTGCACTTTTCAATGTCGTATTAGTGGATACTTTTCCACCTGGCTCTGTGGGTCAATGATTTTTCTAAAGCTGGGTTTACTTATTCCATTGGTACCCAAGGATAGGTAAGAATTCCAGTGCAATCAAAAGTTTTTGCAAAACCTGACTTTAGCTTCCAATGCCAGCTATTTTAAACAGCTGCTATTCCTTTGATCTTGTAGCAGTTGTTGAACCTTCTCATCAACAATTCGACAATTCATTTGATCAGAATGAGCCCTTTGTGTAAAGCTGTCAGCATTTAATGCCAGCTACTTTTGTGGTGTAGTGTTTCTCTACTTCATAAGAGGTATCATCAACAAGCAACAATTTCTCCTTTCTTTAGATAGATCATTATAATCATATCCAATAAGACTGTCCAACAGTCGTAATTTACTTCGGTCTTTGCTGTCCTAATCATATTTCTGCATCCTGGAGTAACTGATTGTAAGGTCAGGAAGCTAATCCACACGGTGGGGTTTTAACAATGGAGGTATTGCAGAACTCCAATTAGAATCAGAACAACTGGTGTATAAAACTCTCAGTGACCCTCTCCCCTCGCCCTGTATTCATGCGTACAGCATTAGGTTTACATACCGAGAAATTACTGAGTGTTTTGTCAGCACGTTTACCCCATTCACAGCACATAGCTCTCTCTGCTATTTTAACAGAAGCATTCTGGCAAAATGTTGTCCTGGGAGAGGAATTAAATACATTATTAGTCAATTTTTGAAGCACATTGAACAGAAGATGCAGTGAGCCTTTTTTGAATTCTGTCAGCAAGCGGTCTGAGTGTTTGCAATCGTTCACTAATCAGGGAGGACACAAAATCTATGGAGCCCAGGCGGTTTAGCAGAAATGGATAGAGGATTGTTGAAAGTTGGAGATTAGATTGAATTTTTATGGTGCCAAGAGGAGCATTTATACGTTTTTTGAGTAACCTGCAATAGGTCCTTTAAGGACGGTTAGTTAGGCTACTCTAAGTCATGTAAGTACTATCCATTGATACATTGAAGTACATCACGGTCATGTGGATGTCAAAGATTCCTGTTCTGCATGGGCTAATGAAGCTTCCATCTGCTTTTTGGTGAGAACCTTAGTTAAGCCACACTTGGAGTATAGTGTTCAATTCTGGTCGCCACACTACCAGAAGGATGTGGAGGCTTTAGAGAGGGTGCAGAAGAGATTTACCAGAATGTTGCCTGGTATGGAGGGCATTACCTATGAGGAGCGGTTGAATAAACTCGGTTTGCTCTCACTGGAACGACGGAGGTTGAGGGGCGACCTGATAGAGATCCACAAAATTATGAGGGGCATAGACAGAGTGGATAGTCAGAGGCTTTTCCCCAGGGTAGAGGGGTCAATTACTAGGGGGCATAGGTTTAAGGTGTGAGGGGCAAGGTTTAGAGTAGATGTACGAGACAAGTTTTTTACACAGAGGGTAGTGGGTGCCTGGAACTCGCTACTGGAGGAGGTGGTGGAAGCAGGGACGATAGTGACATTTAAGGGGCATCTTGACAAAAACATGAATAGGATGGGAATAGAGGGATACGGACCCAGGAAGTGTGGAAGATTGTAGTTTAGTCGGGCAGCATGGTCGGCACTGGCTTGGAGGGCCGAAGGGCCTGTTCCTGTGCTGTACTTTTCTTTGTTCTTTGTTTGTTCTTTGAGAACCTGAATCACTCATTCCCATGCCCCAATTAAAACCATGGACAGTGATAAACTACAAATCAAATAGCATTAAGAATGTGCGCATCTCAAAGAATCAGTAATACTCATGGATGTTCTGTTGATTTTTGTGAGGTTGACTTCAGGATGGTGGGCGGGGAACAGCGGGGTGACTGTCTGGCCGGCAACCAGACCAGCGAGAGTGGGAGAGCAGAGGCCAGGCCAGATAGCCAGCAGAGCCCTCGTAAAGAGGGAGAGTGCTGGACCCCAAGAATGGAAGTCAGCCTCTGGTGATGGATATCCTGGCAGTGCAATTCCCTTCTTAGATTATTTGTAGCATACAGCATAACATTCATATCAAGTTGCTGCATTTTAATGATTTTTAAATTTTAATGTGTTAATATTTTCTGTTAAATTGCAACACACACAAAATTATCATACACATCAACAATGTTCCATAACTTCTGTGTTCCATGTTGGCGTGCAGAGAGCATGCGCCGCACATGTGAGTTGAGACTATGTGGAAGTCCCAACACATGGACATGTGCTCTGAAAGAGAGCCAAGTTCTGCCTTCTGTTCTTTTGTTTTTGAAGAATTTTGCTGCAAGCGCTGAAGCAGCTGAATGTGAAATTATGGGACAGCCGAACTTGGTCTGCTTGCCCCAATGGTAGGTAAGTTTTTATACTTGTTTATTTGCACTTCTTGCCTCTTCCAGGATCAGCGAACAGAGGCAGAAGACACCGGAAAGGATTCTTTTAGGTTTGTTAATCTTTGAAATAGTGTTTATAAAATGTTTAAAATGCACAGAAAGTGAAAGAAAGATATATTTTTATTAACTTTTGTTTGTCATGAGGCTGTTAATTCCATTGAAAAGTACTTTAATGTATAAAATGGGTTTGGAGTGGCAGACAGTGAAAGAAATAATTTTAAAAAACTTTTGTCATAAGATTTGAATTTCATTGAGGAACTATAATGGATAGAGTGGGTTGGAGTGTATGTAATAAGCTTCAGCTAAAGTACACTTGGATTTTGCAATGTATTTTAAGCTGTGCTTCTTAAGGGTCTCCTTGATGTAACGTTGATCCTTACAAGTGTCAGTGATGACTTCAAATGATTTAGTAAAATTTAATGCCTTAGTTGACGAATGCAAGCCTACTGTAAGATAATGTGAACTATCTCTCTGACAGGTATTACACAATCCAGTGCAGATTCAAAATGTGGAGTCATGCTCTACCATCTCTGGTGCATCACATTTTTAGCTTGGTTTCTAAAAATCATTGAAGCTCTTTTGAGGCTGCAATGTAGGTGCAGGGATCATGATAGAAGACCAGGCATCATCGCCTGGCGAGGAAGCAAATCGATTGCCCACCCCTAAGAGTGTACAGGCAAAGAACATCATATTAAATGATGTCAGAGGAGATGTGTTGGCAGGAGACTGCACGTCACTAAGGAAGCAATGGGACACCTTTGTGAAATGTTGAAGGAAAATCTGTAGTCGAAATCTAACTGCCGCACTGCCTTAACAGTGGAAATGAGAGCAGCACGGTGGCGCAGTGGTAGCACTGCAGTCTCACGGCGCCGAGGTCCCAGGTTCGATCCCGGCTCTGGGTCACTGTCCGTGTGGAGTTGCATATTCTCTCCGTGTTTGCGTGGGTGGGTTTCGCCCCCACAACCCAAAGATGTGCAAGGTAGGTCGATTGGCCATGCTAAATTGCCCCTTAATTGGAAAAAATGAATTGGGTACTCTAAATTTACAAAAAATTAAAAAAAAACAGTGGAAATGAAACTCACGTCACGCTGAATCTTTTTGCATCTAGGCCCGATCAACATGACATTTGTGACACACGTAACATTTCACAGAATGCTGCGAGGACCTGCATTCACCAGGTAATGAATGCAGTTTATCGGAAGGCTTCAAAGCTTATTATTTTTGACATATCTCCTGTGAACATAGAACATAGAACATAGAAAATACAGCACAGAACAGGCCCTTCCGCCCACGATGTTGTGCCGAACCTTTGTCCTAGATTAATCATAGATTATCATTGAATTTACAGTGCAGAAGGAGGCCATTCGGCCCTTTGAGTCTGCACCGGCTCTTGGAAAGAGCACCCTACCCAAACTCAACACCTCCACCCAACACCAAGGGCAATTTGGACATTAAGGGCAATTTATCATTGGCCAATTCACCTAACCCGCACATCTTTGGACTGTGGGAGGAAACCGGAGCACCCGGAGGAAACCCACGCAGACACGGGGAGGACGTGCAGACTCCGCACAGACAATGACCCAAGCCGGAATCGAACCTGGGACCATGAAGCTGTGAAGCAATTGTGCTATCCACAATGCTACCGTGCTGCCCTTAAGAACAAATAAATCTACACTATATCATTTTACCGTAATCCATGTACCTATCCAATAGCTGCTTGAAGGTCACTAATGTTTCCGACTCAACTACTTCCACAGGCAGTGCATTCCATGCCCCCACTACTCTCTGGGTAAAGAACCTACCTCTGATATCCCTCCTATATCTTCCACCTTTCACCTTAAATTTATGTCCCCTTGTAATGGTTTGTTCCACCCGGGGAAAAAGTCTCTGACTGTCTACTCTATCTATTCCCCTGATCATCTTATAAACCTCTATCAAGTCGCCCCTCATCCTTCTCCGCTCTAATGAGAAAAGGCCTAGCACCCTCAACCTTTCCTCATAAGACCTACTTTCCATTCCAGGCAACATCCTGGTAAATCTTCTTTGCACCTTTTCCAGAGCTTCCACATCCTTCCTAAAATGAGGCGACCAAAACTGTACACAGTACTCCAAATGTGGCCTTACCAAAGTTTTGTACAGCTGCATCATCACCTCACGGCTCTTAAATTCAATCCCTCTGTTAATGCTAGCACACCATAGGCCTTCTTCACAGCTCTATCCACTTGAGTGGCAACATTCAAAGATGTATGAACATAGCCCCCAAGATCTCTCTGCTCCTCCACATTGCCAAGAACTCTACCGTTAACCCTGTATTCCACATTCATATTTGTCCTTCCAAAATGGACAACCTCACACGTTTCAGGGTTAAACTCCATCTGCCACTTCTCAGCCCAGCTCTGCATCCTATCTATGTCTCTTTGCAGCCGACAACAGCCCTCCTTACTATCCACAACTCCACCAATCTTCGTGTCGTCTGCAAATTTACTGACCCACCCTTCAACTCCCTCATCCAAGTCATTAATGAAAATTACAAACAGCAGAGGACCCAGAACTGATCCCTGCGGTACGCCATTGGTAACTGGGATCCAGGCTGAATATTTGCCATCCACCACCACTCTCTGACTTCTATCGGTTAGCCAGTTCGTTATCCAACTGGCCAAATTTCCCACTATCCCATGCCTCCTTACTTTCTGCATAAGCCTACCATGGGGAACTTTATCAAATGCCTTACTAAAATCCATGTACACTACATCCACTGCTTTACCTTCATCCACATGCTTGGTCACCTCCTCAAAGAATTCAATAAGACTTGTAAGGCAAGACCTACCCCTCACAAATCCGTGCTGACTATCCCTAATCAAGCAGTGTCTTTCCAGATGCTCAGAAATCCTATCCTTCAGTACCCTTTCCATTACTTTGCCTACCACCGAAGTAAGACTAACATCTGTGAAGATGGAGAGGACCATCGCATTCTTCAGGATTACTGGTTTCCCAAAAGTAATCGTGGTTGTCGATTGAACATATATTGCATTGAAAGTGCCAAGAAATTACACTGTTTCATTCATCAAGGGAAGGATTGCATTCTTTAAATGCTATGATAGTGTAAATACAAACAACTGCAGAAGTAACCATGACTCATTCATCCTTTCAATGTTACACCAGACCAAGACAACATCACCAGGAGTTAGAGGATGGTTACTGAGTGACAAGGGATACCCATTGAGAACATGGCTTACCATACCATTCTGGAGGACCAACAATGAAGCACATGTAGCAATGCGTAAGGTGGTGGTGAGAACAATTGGTGTTTTAAAGTTTTCAATGTCTGGACAGGTCAGGGAGCTTGTTACAGTTTGCACTGGAGATAGTCACAAAGACTGATGCAGTATTTTGTGCATTGCATAACATTGCCCTTGAGCATTCATCCAAAAGATGACCGGCCACCGGAAATGGAACAGCTGGAGGAGGGCAAAATGGAGCCTGATGCAGACATACCTCCTGGTGCAGGTGTTCAACCATGTGATGCAAGGGCACTTTGGGATCGCCTGGCAGCTGCTCCATTTGGGGATTGAACCCTCCCTCTATTCCCCCCTCCCCTTCCTCGTCCTCCCCTCCATTTATAGAAAGACAACAGAACTGTTGTGTTCAAGTAAAAAATATATATAGAACATAGAAAAATACAGCACAGAACAGGCCCCTCGGCCCAAGAAGTTGTGCCGAACCTTTGTCCCAGATTAATCATAGATTATCATAGAATTTACAGTGCAGGAGACCATTCGGCCCATCGGGTCTGCACCGGCTCTTGGAAAGAGCACCCTACCCAAGGTCAACACCTCCACCCTCCTATCCCCATAACCCAGTAACCCTACCGAACACGAAAGGCAATTTTGACACTAAGGGCAATTTATCATGGCCAATCCACCTAACCTGCACATCTTAGGACTGTGGGAGGAAACCGGAGCACCCAGAGGAAACCCACGCACACACAGGGAGGATGTGCAGACTCCACACAGACAGTGACCCAAGCCTGAATTGAACCTGGGACCCTGGAGCTGTGAAGCAATTGTGCTATTCACAATGCTACCGTGCTGCCCTTAAGAACAAATTAATCTACACTATATCATTCTACCGTAATCCATGTACCTATCCAATAGCTGCATGAAGGTCCCTAATGTTTCCGATTCAACTACTTCCACAGGCAATGCATTTCACGCCCCCACTACTCTCTGGGTAAAGAACCTACCTCTGACATCCCCCTATATCTTCCACCATAGACATAGAATTTACAGTGCAGAAGGAGGCCATTCGGGCCATCGAGTCTGCACCGGCGCTTGGAAAGAGCACCCTACCCAAGCCCACACCTCCACCCTATCCTCATAACCTAGTAACCCCACCCAACACTAAGGGCAACTTTGTACACTAAGGGTAATTTAGCATGGCCAATCCACCTAACCGGCACATCTTTGGACCGTGGGAGGAAACCGGAGCACCCGGAGGAAACCCACGCACACACGGGGAGAACGTGCAGACTCCGCACAGACAGTGACCCAGGCCGGGAATCGAACCTGGGACCCTGGAGCTGTGAAGCAATTGTGCTAACCACTATGCTACCGTGCTCTCCCCATTGAGGGAGAGATTGTTGTCCTTGCACCATTCCACTAGGTTCTCAATCTTCCTCCTGTATTCTGAATCGTCATTATTCGAGATCTGGCCCACTATGATCGTATTGTCAGCAAACGTATAGATGGAGTTGGAACCAAATTTTGCCACGCAGTCGTGTGTGTACAGGGAGTATGATGTGGAGATGCCGGCGTTGGACTTGGGTGAGCACAGTAAGATGTCTTACAACACCAGGCTCAAGTCCAACTGGTTTGCCTCGATGTCACCAGCCCTCGGAGCGCCGCTCCCTCCCAGGGAAGGAGCAGCCCACCAAAAGCCAGTGACATCGAAACAAACCCACTGGACCTCAACCTGGTGTTGTAAGACTTCCCACAGGGAGTATAGTAGGGGGCCCGGTATTGTGGAGGAGGTGTTGTGATGTACAGGGGGTATAGTAGGGGGATAAGTATTAACACTGCAATGACGTTACTGTGAAAATCCCTGAGTCACCACACTGTTCGAGTGCACAGAGGGAGAATTCAGAATGTCCAATTCACCTAACAAGTACATCTTTCAGGACTTGTGGGAGGCACCCGGGATTCACCTTAAATTTATGCCCCCTTGTAATGGTTTGTTCCACCCGGGGAAAAAGTCTCTGACTGTCTATCTATTCTCCTGATCATCTTATAAACCTCTATCAAGTCGCCCCTCATCCTTCTCCGTTCTAATAGGAAAAGGCCGAGCACCCTCAACCTTTCCTCGTAAGACCTACTCTCTATTCCAGGCAACATCCTGGTAAAACTCCTTTGCACCTTTTCCAAAGCTTTCACAGCCTTCCTAAAATGAGAACTACACAGTACTCCAAATGTGGCCTTACCAAGATTTTGTACAGCTGCATCATCACCTCAGGGCTCTTAAATTCAATTCCTTTGTTAATGAACGCGAGCACACCATAGGCCTTCTTCACAGCTCTATCCACTTGAGTGGCAACTTTCAAAGATGTATGAACGTAGACCCCAAGATCTCTCTGCTCCTCCACATTGCCAAGAAACCTCCCGTTAACCCTGTATTCCGCATTCATATTTGTCCTTCCAAAATGGGCAACCTCACACTTTTCAGGGTTAAACTCCACCTGCCACTTCTCAGCCCAGCTCTGCATCATATCTATGTCTCTTTGCATCCGACAACAGCCCTCCTCACTATCCACAACTCCACCAATCTTCGTATCGTCTGGAAATTTACTGACCCACCCTTCAACTCCCTCATCCAAGTCATTAATGAAAATCACAAACAGCAGAGGACCCAGAACTGATCCCTGCGGTACGTCACTGGTAACTGGTATCCAGGCTGAATATTTGCCATCCACCACCACTCTCTGACTTCTATCGGTTAGCGAGTTCGTTATCCAACTGGCCAAATTTCCCACTATCCTATGCCTCCTTACTTTCTGCAGAAGCCTACCATGGGGAACCTTATCAAATGCCTTACTAAAATCCATGTACACTACATCCACTGCTTTACCTTCATCCACATGCTTGGTCACCTCCTCAAAGAATTCAATAAGACTTGCAAGGCAAGACCTACCCCTTACAAATCCATGCTGACTATCCCTAATCAAGCAGTGTCTTTCCAGATGCTCAGAAACCCGATCCCTCAGTACCCTTTCCTTTACTTTGCCTACCACCGAAGTAAGACTAACTGGCCTGTAATTCCCAGGGTTATCCCTATTCACTTTTTTGAACAGGGGCACGACATTCGCCACTCTCCAATCCCCTGGTACCACCCCTGTTGACAGTGAGGATGAAAAGATCATTGCCAACGGCTCTGCAATTTCATCTCTTGCTAGCCATAGAATCCTTGGATATATCCCGTCAGGCCCGGGGGACTTGTCTATCCTCAAGTTTTTCAAAATGCACAACACATCTTCCTTCCTAACAAGTATTTCCTCGAGCTTACCAGTCTGTTTCACACTGTCCTCTCCAACAACATGGCCCTCTCATTTGTAAATACTAAAGAAAAGTACTCGTTCAAGACCTCTCCTATCTCTTCAGACTCAATACACAATCTCCCACTACTGTCCTTGATCGGATCTACCCTCGCTCTAGTCATTCTCATATTTCTCACATATGTAGTGGGTAGTGGGTGCCTGGAACTCGCTACCGGAGGAGGTGGTGGAAGCAGGGACGATAGTGACATTTAAGGAGCATCTTGACAAATACATGAATAGGATGGGAATAGAGGGATACGGACCCAGGAAGTGTAGAAGATTGTAGTTTAGTCGGGCAGCATGGTCGGCACGGGCTTGGAGGGCCGGTTCCTGTGCTGTACATTTCTTTGTTCTTTGTTCTTTTATGTGTAAAAGGCCTTGGGGTTTTCCTTGATCCTACCTGCCAAAGATTGTTCATGTCCTCTCTTAGCTCTCCTAATCCCTTTCCTCTGTTCCCTCCTGGCTATCTTGCATCCCTCCAGTGCCCTGACTGAAGTTCAACCTCTCTTATCATAGAATTTACAGTGCAGAAGGAGGCCATTCGGTCCATCGAGTCTGCACCGGCTCTTGGAAAGAGCACCCTACCCAAGGTCAACACCACCACCCTATCCCCATAACCCAGTAACCCCATCCAACACTAAGGACAATTTTGGACACTAAGGGCAATTTATCATGGCCAATCCACCTAACCTGCACATCTTTGGACTGTGGGGGGAAACCGGAGCACCAGGAGGAAACCCACGCACACACGGGGAGGATGTGCAGACACCGCACAGACAGTGACCCAAGCTGGAATCGAACCTGGGACCCTGGAGCTGTGAAGCAATTGTGCTATCCACAAGGCTACCGTGCTGCCTCTTGTCAACCATGGTTCCCTCACTCGACCATCTCTTCCCTGCCTGACGGGGACATACATATCAAGGACACGTGGTACCTGTTCCTTGAACAAGTTCCACATTTCACTTGTGTCCTTCCCTGACAGCCTATGTTCCCAACTTATGCACTTCAATTCTTGTCTGACAACATCGTATTTACCCTTCCCCAATTGTAAACCTTGCCCTGTTGCACGCATCTATCCCTCTCCATTACTAAAGTGTAAGTCACAGAATTGTGGTCACTATCTACAAAATGCTCCCCCACTAACAAATCTATCACTTGCCCTGGTTCATTACCAAGTACCAAATCCAATATGGCCTCCCCTCTGGTCGGACAATCTACACGCTGTGTTAGAAAAGCTTCCTGGACACAATGCACAAACACCACCCCATCCAAACTATTTGATCTAAAGAGTTTCCACTCAATGTTTGGGAAGTTGAAGTCACCCATGACTACTACCCTGTGACTTCTGCACCTTTCCAAAATCTGTTTCCCAGTTTGTTCCTTCACATCTCTGCTACTATTAGGGAGCTAAGAGAAAACTCCCAACAAGGTGACTGCTCCTTTCCTATTTCTGACTTCAACCCATACTACCTCAGTAGGCAGATACTCCTCGAACTGCCTTTCTGCAGCTGTTATACTATCTCTAATTAACAATGCCACCCTCCCCCCGACCTCGTTTACCGCCCTTCCTAATCTTATTGAAACATCTATAACCAGGGACCTCCAACAACCATTTCTGCCCCTCCTCTATCCAAGTTTCCGTGATGGCCACCACATCGTAGTCCCAAGTACCGATCCATGCCTTAAGTTCACCCACCTTATTCCTGATGCTTCTTGCGTTGAAGTATACACACTTCAACCCATCTCCGTGCCTGCAAGTACTCTCCTTTGTCAGTGTTCCCTTCACCACTGCCTCACTACATGCTTTGGCGTCCTGAATATCAGCTATCTTAGTTGCTGGACTACAAATCCGGTTCCCATTCCCCTGCCAAATTAGTTTGAAACCTCCGGAAGAGTACGAGAAAACCTCCCTCCCAGGATATTGGTGCCCCTCTGGTTCAGATGCAACCCGTCCTGCTTGTACAGGTCCCACCTTCCCCAGAATGCACTCCAATTATCCAAATACCAGAAGCCCTTCTACACGATTCCTGCAGCCACGTGTTCAACTGCACTCTCTCCCTATTCCTAGCCTCACTATCACGTGGCACCAGCAACAAATCAGAGATTACAACTCTGTCTGTCCTGGCTTTTAACTTCCAACCTAACTTCCTAAACTCGTTTATTACTCCCACACCCCTTTTCCTACCTATGTTGTTTGTACCAATGTATACCACGACTTCTGGCTGCTCCCCCTCCCCATTAAGGATCCTGAAGACACGATCCGAGACATCCCTGGCCCTGGCACCCGGGAGGCAACATACTTTCCGGGAGTCTCGCTTGCGACCACAGAATCTCCTATCTGTTCCCCTAACAATTGAATCTCCTATTACTATTGCTTTCCTATTCACCCCCCTTCCCTTCTGAGCCACAGAGCCAGACTCAGTGCCAGAGACCTGGCCGCTAGGGTCTTCCCCTGGTAGGTCATCCCCCCCAACAGCATCCAAAACGGTATACTTGTTTTGAAGGGGAACAGCCACGAGGGATCCCTGCACTGTCTGCCTGTTTGTTTTCTTTCCCCTGACTGTAACCCAGCTACTCTTGTCCTGTACCTTGGGTGTGATTACCTCCCTGTAACACTTCTCTATAACCCCCTCTGCCTCCCGGATGATCCGAAGTTCATCCAGCTCCAGTTTCCTCACACGGTCTCTGAGGAGCTGGATGTGGGTGCACTTCCTGCAGGTATAGTCAGCGGGGACACCGGGTGGTATCCCTCACCACCCACATCCTACAGGAGGAACATGCAACTTGCCTAGCCTCCATCCCCTCTTACCTGACAGAATATAGCTGCCCTGTGGACCAACTGGACCTCCGCCCTCCGACTCTGCTCCCAGTCAGCTGCACTCTCTGTAAACTCATGGCTCCCTTCTCGCTCTTTGCGGAAATGTAGGAAACGAAATGAAAGGAGCACCTTACTCCCTCCTCACCTAACTCCCTCAGTCACCAAACTCTCACTATAGCACTCAAATGCACCAAATTCAGCACACAGTGCAAACAAAGTCTGCACTGTAGGTGGATCGCGTTTCTACTGTGAATCTAGCCTCTGAAAACTGGCCTAATCCAATTAACTAAATAACAAGCTCCAGCTGCAAGTACCGACAAGTAGAACCTTTGTTTAAAGCTGATAGAAAATTCACCTTCTTCTGAACCAAACAGCAACTTTTAAGTTAATTAACTAAATAAAAGAAAGACTAGACTTTAGATAAAAATGAATCCTTACACTCCCTCAGTCACCAAACTCTCACTATAGCACTCAAATGCACCAAATTCAGCACTCAGTGCAAACCAAGCAATATATATTTTATTGATCATTGTGTTAAAGCAAAATAATGTATTTTGTATTTTATTGCAAGAAATTTGGAAAAGTCAAGGTAGTAATTAAAAATGTCATACTGCAGGTGCTAATGTTAAACATTGAGGGAATGTTAACATGGTATCAAAGTTTTATATTTAGAACATTATTTTTGTAAATAAATGTTTTTCATTAAACTTTGCAAACTTCTACAAATGACTCATTGAAACATCAAAATTCAATATTTAATTATGAGGTAATTATAAAAGAATAACATAATTGAAGTAAACAATAAAAATGATAAACACAAATAAAAATAACAAATGTTACAAGGACAGTGACAGCTAAAACAAAAAGCTCGGGGTGGGGGTGTGGGCACATTGTCAATGTTATAACCAGGTTAGAACCATCATGTAATAGCATTTTATGACCCCTACTGCAAGTCTGTAAGGAGCTTGAATTAATATAACACCTTAAATGTTGGAAAATATCTCACAGGAGCATTATCAAAGAGAGATGATCAAGGAGTGTCTTAAAGGAGAAGATAGATGTATAGTATTCGAGAGGTGTAGGGATGGACTTCCAGGGATTTGGACCAGAACAGCTGAAAATCCAGCCTCCAGGGCTGGAATGCTGAAAATCAGGCGTAACGACACTCTGGGCAAATGCACAGTCAAGCTATTCATATCCTTGCTCAGCTTGCTGAGAGGCTCTAGGTCAACTTCCTCTGGGCTTTGGGACATGTGACGTCTCTGCCAAATAACTCTCAGCTCAGGGACAGATTCTTCGGTTAGCTTCCGCAAAGATGTCAAGCATGGCTTGGAGATTTTCTTCTGAGTGAGCGGAGATGGCGATGTCATCCGCACACTGATATTCCACAAACAATGTCAGTGTCACTTTCTTCTTGGATTTCAACTGGTTGAGGTTGAAATGTTTTCCGTCCACCCTGTAGACGGTGTCCACTCAACTTGACAAGATCAGGATGGAGAAAAGGGTGAGGGCGATGGCACATCCATGTTAGACTCCAGTCTTTACCTTGAAGGTTTCTGTCTTATTTCCGTCGGCGGGTACTGTTGCGACATCCTGTCGTGGAGGAGTCGGAGGATGTTGATGAATTTCTCTGGACAGCAGGCCTTCGACAAGGTCTTCCGACTTCCCGACTGACTGAGCCAAACGTCTTGGTCAGATCGAGGAGGGCCAGAGAGTCTTTGATGTTGCTCCTGGCATTTCTCTTGAAGTTGTCGAGTGGTGAAAATCAAGTCCATTTTGGAAGTTCTGAGTAACACAAGTGTCAGTGAGGAGCTGAAGGAAATTTGTATTCGTAGAAATGGTTTTAGGGAAATTCGTGGGATTGAAGGCAGATAAATATCCAGGGCCAGATAATCTTCATCCCAGAGTGCTGAAGGAAATGGCTTTAGAAATTGTAGATCCATTGGTGGTAATTTTCCAAAATTCGTTGGATTCTGGAATGGTTCCTGCAGGTTGGAGGGTAGAATGTAACCCTGCTATTCAAAAAGGGAGGTAGAGAGAAAACAGGAAACTATAGACCAGTGAGCCTCAAGTCAGTAGTAGGGAAGTTACTAGAGTCCATTATCAAGGATTTCATAGCACAGCATTTGGAAAACAGTGGTGTAATCAGACAAAATCAGCATGGATTTACGAAAGGGAATTAATCTTGATAATTCTAATAGAGTTTTTTGAAGATGTAACTAGTAGAGTTGACCAGGGAAATGTGGGGTGGGATTTCTCCGGTCCACCAGCCATGTTTTCCAGCGCGGCGGGTCCCCGCCAGCAGTGGGGTACTCCGGTCCCGCAGCCAGCCAATGGGGTTCCCCATTGTGGCCACCCCACTCCGTGGGGAAACCCGCAGGCTTGTATGCGGTACGAGCGGACCGGAGGATCACCCTGATGGAGAATTCCACTGGTGGTTTATTCGGATTTTCAGAAGGCTTTCGATACGGTCTCACATAGCAGGTTACTATGTAAAGTTAAAGCGCATGAAAATGAAATGCAATATGAAAATCGCTTATTGTCACAAGTAGGCTTCAAATGAAGTTACTGTGAAAAGCCCCTAGTCGCCACATTCCGGCACCTGTTCAGGGAGGCTGTTACGGGTAGTATGGGATTATGGTAGTGTATTGAGATGGTTAGAAGGCTGGTTAGCAGACAGGAAGCAAAAAGTTGGAATAAGTAGGTCCTTTTCCGATTGTCAGGCTGTGACTAGTGGGGTACCGCAGGGATCTGTACTCGGACCCCAACTGTTCACATTATATATTAATGGTTTGGACGAGGAAACTAAATGTGTTACCTCCAGATTTGCAGAAAATAAAAGTTGGTGAGAGGGAGAGCTGTGAGGAGGATGCAGAGATGTTTCAGCAGGATTTGAAGAGTCTGCGTTAGTGGGCATATGCATGGAGATGCAGTATAATGTGAATCAATGTGAGGTTATCCGTTTTGGTAATTGAAATAGGAAGGCATATTTGAATGGGTGTAAATTGAGGGAGGTGTATACTCAGTGAGAACTTGGTGCCCTCGTGCATCAGTCGCTCAAAATAAGCAGGTACAGCATGCAGTAAAGAAGGCAAATGGTATGTTGGCCTTCATACAAGAAGATTTCAGTAGAAGAATATGGATATTTTATTACAATTATATAGGATATTGGTGAGGCCACACCTGGAGTATTGAGTGCAGTTTTGGTGCCCTTATCTGAGGAAGGATGTTCTTGCTATGGATGGAGTGCAGCGAAGATTCACTCGTCTGATTCCTGGGATGGCGGGATGGAGGAGAGACTAAGTCAGTTAGGATTATATTCATTGGAGTTTAGAAGAGTGAGAGGGGATCTCATAGAAACTTATAAAATTATAACAGGATTAGACAGGGAGATTCAGAAAGAATGTTCCCGATGGTGGTGAGCCTAGAACTAGGGGTCATAGTCTGAGAATAAGGGGTAAATGTTTTATGACTTAGGTGACAAGAAATTTTTTCAGCCAAAGTGTGGTGACTCTGTGGAATTCACTACCACAGAAAGTAGTTAAGGCCTAAACATTGTGTAATTTCAAGAAGGAATTAGATATAGCTCTTTGGCTAAAGGAATCTGCATGTTCTCCCCGTGTCTGCGTGGGTTTCCTCCGGGTGCTCCGGTTTCCTCCCACAGTCCAAAGCCATGCAGGTTAGGTGGATTGACCATGATAAATTGCCCTTAGTGACCAAAAAGGGTAGGAGGGGTTATTGGGTTACGGGGATAGGGTGGAAGTGAGGGCTTAAGTGGGTCGGTGCAGACTCGATGGGCTTAAAGGCCTCCTTCTGCACTGTATGTTCTATGTTCTAAGGGGTATGGGGGAACAGCTGGATCAGGGTATTGAACTTGATGATCAGCCATGATCATAACGAATGACAAGGCTGACTTGAAGGACTGAATGGCCTCCTCCTGCTTATATTTTATATTTTCTCTGTATTGTTCCACAGTTTGGTTAGAAGCCACACTGGCTTTCTGGAAGAATTTGATCAGAGGCTGGGAGAAGGCGATTAGTGAGGATTCAAGCAATGACCTTCCCAGTGATCTAGAGTAGAGAGATTCCTCGGTAGTTCCCGTACACATTTTTGTCGCCTTTCTTCAAGATGGTGGTGATGACGGCATCCCTGAGGTTGGCAGGAATTTATTCTGTCCCAGATTTTCCGCAACAGCTGAGGAGATGATGGATGATGTCTTCTCCTCCAAGTTTAAAAATTTCATCCACTCCTGCCACTTTTCCAATTCTTTATGCGTTTAATGGCGGCTTGAACTTCATCCACACTTTGTGGGAGCCTAAGATCAACTGTGATGGCGGGTTAGGGGATTTCCTTGAACATGATCTCATCTACCATTGTATTACGGTTTAGATGTTCTTTGAAATGTTCTCTCCACCGAAGGCTGATGGTTTCTCTATCTCTCAAGAGGGTTCTGTCCTTACTCTGCCCCGGTTTGAGGCCTAGGGTGTTGGGTCCTTGGTGGCACTGAAGAAGCCCCGGGTGTCATGCTCATTAGCAAGGCATTGATGTTCCTTACTTAGCTTTCTCAGTCCACCACTGGTTCTTGATTTCCCGAGTTCTTCTTTGTACCTCCACCTTGGCTGATTGATGAAGTCTCCTCTTTGTCTTGCTGGTTATGTAATTTTGTAAGGTATGGAGAACTTCCCTCTGTTTGTCGATGAGTTATTGGATGATGTGTCCATTCTCGCCAAACCAGTCTTGTAGCCGATGGTTTCTTCACAGTTTGAAATGATGGCTGTCTTCAGTTCTTTCCAGTTTTCCTCCTCGCTGTTAGAATGTGGCTGCTGCAGGCCTATCTTTAGCTCGAGCCTGGTTCCTAAAATACTCAATACAAGCTTCAAGCATTTTGATCGGAATTATGTTGTCACAAATTTAATCTTAGCTGGATCAAATTTGTAATTGGATCACTGCAGATGGTCTCTACTCATAAATAGACCTCCCCCCTAACTCCCTCCCTCCCCATCACCCTCTCCCTCCCTCTCTCTTTCTCTACCCCTCCTCAAACCCCCTCTCCTTCCCACCCTCCCCTCTCAAAAGGCTCTCCCTACCCTCTCCCCGCTCTCCCCTCTCTTTTGCCCACTCTCTCACTCCCTATCTCTCCCCAAATTTCTCCCTGCTCTCTTCACCCTTTCTCTCGATCTTTTCCCTCTCCACCTTTCTCTCGCTCTCTCTGTCGCTCTCTCGCCTCCTTCTCCTCTATCCTCCCTCTCTCCTATAATCCCTCTCTTTACCCTCTCTACTCTGCCCCTCCCCTGACATCTTGGAAATCTCTACCACCTCTCTACCCCACACCTTCTTTCTCTATTGCCAATTCCCCTCCCCCTCTACTCACAAGACCATCCTCTCATCCCAGGACACAGTCTAGTGGACCTTCATTGTACTTTCTCTAGTGCCGTATGTCCTTCCTGAGGAAAGGAAACCAAACTGTTATGGAGTAGGTTTGTTCAGACAGAGTGAGGGAGTGAATGATATGCACAACAGGATGTGTGACCTAAGCTGCTTAATCATTGAACTGCTTCCTGCACGGAATAAAAGAGTCTGACATGCTCGTCCTGCTGCTGACCTCCTTTGTAACCTCCTTGCTCACCTTCTGGGTCTCAGCTGCAGGCTTCTTCCCACCCTTACTAGGAAAAAGCATCTCACACTAACTCTTCAAAGCCCGCAGCAGCCTGTTCAGAGAGGGCGCCGCTGAAACGAGGCAGAGTCTTTGATCCTACAGACCCCATTCTGACACTTGCTTCTTTAATCTGTCCTAACTGCAAACTTTTACAGCTTCCATCTTTGCATTGTCCTATTCAGTATTGGAATTGAAATTGCACCCTGTGGGTCCACATCACCTCAGCTGATGCTACTTAGGCAGGAACAACATAGAACATAGAAAATACAGCACAGAACAGGCCCTTCGGCCCACGATGTTGTGCCGAACCTTTGTCCTAGATTAATCATAGATTATCATTGAATTTACAGTGCAGAAGGAGGCCATTCGGCCCTTTGAGTCTGCACAGGCTCTTGGAAAGAGCACCCTACCCAAACTCAACACCTTCACCCAACACCAAGGGCAATTTGGACATTAAGGGCAATTTATCATTGGCCAATTCACCTAACCTGCACATCTTTGGATTGTGGGAGGAAACCGGAGCACCCGGAGGAAACCCACGCAGACACGGGGAGGACGTGCAGACTCCGCACAGTCAGTGACCCAAGCCGGAATCGAACCTGGGACCCTGGAGCTGTGAAGCAATTGTGCTATCCACAATGCTACCGTGCTGCCCTTGAGAACAAATAAATCTACACTATATCATTTAACCGTAATCCATGTACCTATCCAATAGCTGCTTGAAGGTCCCTAATGTTTCCGACTCAACTACTTCCACAGGCAGTGCATTCCATGCCCCCACTACTCTCTGGGTAAAGAACCTACCTCTGATATCCCTCCTATATCTTCCACCTTTCACCTTAAATTTATGTCCCCTTGTAATGGTTTGTTCCACCCGGGGAAAAAGTCTCTGACTGTCTACTCTATCTATTCCCCTGATCATCTTATAAACCTCTATCAAGTCGCCCCTCATCCTTCTCCGTTCTAATGAGAAAAGGCCTAGCACCCTCAACCTTTCCTCGTAAGACCTACTCTCCATTCCAGGCAACATCCTGGTAAATCTTCTTTGCACCTTTTCCAAAGCTTCCACATCCTTCCTAAAATGAGGCGACCAGAACTGTACACAGTACTCCAAATGTGGCCTGACCAAAGTTTTGTACAGCTGCATCATCACCTCACGGCTCTTAAATTCAATCCCTCTGTTAATGAACGCGAGCACACCATAGGCCTTCTTCACAGCTCTATCCACTTGAGTGGCAACTTTCAAAGATGTATGAACATAGACCCCAAGATCTGACAAAAAAAAGCAAATGAAGTGGTTGAGTTAAAAAGCCTCTGATGGACATGCTGCAGGTACTTCAGGTTTTTCACATGCTGTCGGAAGTCTGCAACTATCCCAATCCTCCCCACTCCTGACACATCGTACAACTAAAGCTAAGGCGTTTGCATTGATTTCTAAGTCAGACACAACCAATTTGGAATTGCCAGTGACTTTAAACCTGTCATTCTTGAAGTCACTTGGGACATGAAGCAGGTGACACCACTTGGGTTAAGGTTAATAGCCCAAGCCTGCTGATGCCCTGATGTGCGCTTTCCCTATAGTCTGAACCAACAGGGAAAAATCTACCCATCTGTTTGCTGCCGTGTCCCCTTTTTCCATTCTCAGATCCTCAAATCGAGGGAAGCGGGGTGGGAATGTTGCTGGGTAGAAGACCCAAAGAGCCAAAAACTCAAGAGAAACTTCCAGTGGGGACTGTGCTAAATCTTAGGCAAGAAAAGTGAGACAGGAATTGTGTCTTCTCCATTCCCGCATAACGTGGAAAGCAGAGGAAATTCAACCTGGTTTCACTTATGAAACAAATTATGCTCACGCTGTCTGGAATGGGCGAAAAAGCCATACCAACCACTGAAAGAAGGGCAAGGTGCTGATAATTCCTGTTGAAATTAAAATCAATATTTTCAAGCAACCTTCCCTCAAACTAGCTCATTTATAGCCCTCAGAAATAAACACTGGCACAGAAGATATGCCCTTTCCCCATTTCTCTCAACTCAGCTTGTAATTAAGAAAATCTTCAAGGAAGCCCGTTTGATGTGTTTAGCATGTCTACCAAATTGATGGCAGGTATGCAAGATAAGCTTTAATTAAATGTTATCATTCTTGACAGAATTCTTGACAGAAAAATTGCTAACCTTGTCAGAATTTGGTAGGAGTGAAAAGAATTCCTTCCTTCAGGTACCTTTCCTCGAATCTTCTCTCTAGAAAAGGCTCAGAAGTTCACGGACCATAATCCCTGAGGTATATGATGATTGTACTGCTTGAATGCTTTCACTTCCTTGGGTTTTAAGCTGACAACTAGACAATTAGGAGGCAGATATAGACCTCATGAAAAAGCCTCAAATTGAAGTAGGAGGTAACAAAGAGGAGCATATTTTCATCATCCTCATCTCCAAAACAGTCTCGAGTTTAACTTGGCAATGAAGGAGTGGCACGGTGGTTAGCATTGTTGCTTCACAGCACCAGAGACCCGGGTTTGATTCTGATTTCGGTTGACTGTCTGTGTGGAGTTTGCACTTTCTCACCATGTTGAACGGTTAGATGATTGACCACGCTAAATTGCCCATAATATCCAAAGATTAGGTGGGGTTACGAGGAAAGGGCCGGGGTTTGGGCCTAGGCAGGGTGCTCTTTCAGAGGGTCGGTGCAGACTTGATGGGCCAAATGGCCTCATTCTGCACTGCAGGAATTCTATGATTCTATGGGCACAAACTAAATACAAAGGATTTGTAATGTGTTCAAGAGCCCAGGTTTGGATCATTTCTTCTCAGAAGAAATCTTCCCAGATGCACCGACAGATCAACAATGTTTAACTCCCTACCTCTTTTGTGTAAATATGCATTGATAGGCAATGATGTGTGGATTAGGAACACCATACAATTAAAAGTAGACCTGGTATGTCTGTATTTCTGGACCCACACACACATCTGAATTCAGCTGCATATCTCTGATAGCAATAGAGTGACTCGAAGGAACATAGGAATGTGCAGAACCAAAAAAGATCATTCCGGTGTGTCTAATTCAAAAGTTCAAAACAGAATGAACAATTCACAACCTATACTCCTCAAATGATTTCTTTGAGAAATTGGGATTTATGTGTTACGTGTACTGAGGTACAGTGAAAAGTATTGTCCTGCATATAATCCAGACAGATTGTTCCATCCATGAAAAACATAGGACATACGATAAATATACAAAGTAAATATATAGATATTGGGTGAAGCATACGGAGTGTAGAGATCAGTTCAGCCCAATAGAGGGCCATTCAGGAGTCTGGTAACAGCGGAAAAGAAGCTGTTTTTGAATCTGGTAGTGCATGTTCTCGGACTTCTGTATCTCCTGACCGGTAGAGAGAATAACCCGGGTGCGAGGGGTCTTTGATTATACTGCCCGCTTTCTCAAAGCAATGGGAGGTGTAAACAGAGTCGGGTTCATGTGATGGACTGGACTATGTTCACAATTCTCTGCAGTTTCTTGGGTCGAGCAGTTGCCATACCAGGCTGTGATGCAGCCAGATAGCACGCTTTTGTAGCCATCTGAGATGGCCACCTGCAAAGAATGATGGGAATTATGGCCAGGTTTGGGACACAGACAAGCTGCAGCTTGTATCTTTGCAAATGGCAGCCCAGAAGTATGCAGGAATTCACACCTGCAAATGGGCCATTCAAGGCGATTAAAATAACAATGGGACCATCAGGTCCATCGCATCGTCTTCCAGACTAGGCAGCACCGAGTGCCTGCTCAGAGCCCTCCCAGGATTGGCCACTGATGCACACCTCAAAAGTGATATGGCAGCCCCTGATTGGATGTGACCAATCAGAGGGTGGAGGCCTGAGGAATTGATTGACAGTGACCCAGAAACCGCCCACAAAAGGGGCGGGGCAAACTCAAGCCAGTTAAAAGACAATGCAGCCATGATTTCTGTCTCTCTTGGATCCAGCCTATGCCAAGTGCAGCATAACAACCAGACAGCCAAGTTCAAGACCAACGATCGCTATCAGACGGATGAGCCCAGCAGAAACAGAGCCACTTCTTCCGCCCAGCCACGCAAGATCCGAACAACGAGCCGGTTGCCCTGAAGTTAAGTATTGGTTATTGTAGTTGTTAGGTGTAGTTTAACTTGTAGTATTTTGTGTTCATGTCGAAGTAATCCTTGTGTGTAAATAAACCATCTTTGAACTTGAACTGACTAACTGGTTGTGTGAACCTTTGATCGATATCCGGTAAAGCCTTGTGGTGGTATCATTTGATACCTGGCGAATCTAAAGAGCATCATTAATAATTGGCAACATTGCTCTGGTGCCGATTGGCAACACTTTCTACGGCGCATCTGTAAAAATTGGTCAGGGTCAATGTGAACATGCCGAATTTCCTGAGTTTCCTGAGAAAGTATAGGTGCTGTTGTGCTTCCTTGGTGGTAACATCAACGTGGGTGGACCAGGGCAGATTGTTGGTGATGTGTACCCCTAGGAATTTGAAGCTGTCAACCATCTCCACCTCGGCACCATTGATGCAGGCAGGGGTGTGCATGACATTTCACTTCCTGAAGTCAATGACCAACCCTTTAGATTTGCTGACATTGAGAGAGAGATTGATCTTGTTACACCATGCCACTAGGTTCTCTATCTCCTTCCAGCACTCTGACTCATTGTTGTTTGAGAACAAAACCACAAATGTGTCATCAGCAAATCTGTAGATGGAGTTGGAACCAGATTTTGCCACGCAGTCATGTGTGTATAGGGAGTATAGTAGGGGAATAAGTATGTAGCCTTGCGGGGCCCCGATAGTGAGGACTATCGTGTAGGAGGTGGTTTTGTTTATACTTACTGATTGTGGTCTATGGGTCAGGAAGTTGAGGACGTCGAGATGGTCCCGGGATGAGTGTAGGGCCAGAGGGATAGTGTCTGCTGTGGACTGTTTTTGGCGATAGGTGAATTGCAATAGATCAAGGCATTCTGGGAGTATGGAATTGATGTGTCTCATGACCAACCCCTCGAAGCACTTGATAATGATCAATGTCAAGGCCACTGGATCGTAGTCATTGAGGCATGTTGCCTGCTTCTTCTTTGCCACCGATATGCTAGTGATCTTCTTGAAGCAGATGGGAACCTTGGAACGGAGTAGAGAGAGGTTAATGATGTTGGCGAACACACCCGCCTGTTGGTCTGCACAGGATCTGAGTGCATGACCAGGGACTCCATCAGGATCCATTGCTTTCCGAGGGTTCACTTTCAAGAAGGCCGATATGACTTCGGAAGCTGTAACGGTTGGTATGTGTAAGTCCGAGGCGGCTGGGGCTAATGACAACGGTTTTGTTGGTTTCCTGCTCGAAACGAGCATGGAATGCATTGAGTTCATCGGGGAGGAGTGTGCTGCTGCGGTAGATTCTACTTTATTTTGTCGCCTGTTATGTTGTTTAAGCCTTGCCACAACCGATGAGAGTCCGTGACGTTGGTCGTGACTCTATTTTAGTCTGGTATTGTATCTGGCACCCCTGATGGCTTTGCGGAGGTCATACCTAGATTTCTTGTACAGGCTAGGATCACCTGTCTTGAATGCCTCAGATCTGGCCTTCAGTGGGGAGTGAATATCCCAGTGAAACTATGGTTTTCACTTGGGAATGCATGGACTACCTTCTTTGGAACACAATCTTCTACACACTTACTGATGCAGTCTGTGGCAGTGGTGACATACTCATTTAGGTTGGCCATTGAATTCTTGAATATGGACCACTGAGTACAAACAATCGAGTAGGAGCTCTTCCGTTGTCTCGGACCAGCATTGCACGACATTCCTAACCGATTCTCCCGCTTAAGTTTCTGCTGGCGTGCCGGGAGAAGGAGCACCGTATTGAGTCTGATTTTCCAAAGTACGGTCAGCGGATGGATTGGGAGGTGCCCTTGATGTTTGTGCAGCAGTGGCCAAGGGCGTTGGCGCCCCTGGTGGGACAGGAGGTGTGTTGGTGGAATTTTGGCAGTAATCTCTTGAGGTTTCCCTGATTGCAGTCCCCAGCCATGATGAACAAGGCCTCCAGGTATTCTGTTTGATTGTTATCTATAAAGAGTTCATCAAGATATATCTGTACAACTACTTCAGACTATTGATGTTAGTGATCCTGTATATCTTTCTGGACTGTCCTTTCAAAATAAAACATGTTCCATTTGAAAGAAATACATCTGAGCTATCTAATTGCCAATACCGTCCTGATCTTCTCACACAAGCGCATTGTTGTTTGCAAGGCCACGACAAATAGTGCTTCAGGGTACAATTCATTTCTTTTTTTAAATAAATTTAGTGTACCCAATTCATTTTTTCCAATTAAGGGACATTTTAGTGTGGTCAATCCACCTACCCTGCACGTCTTTGGGTTGTGGGGGTGAAACCCACGGAAACACGGGGAGAATGTGCAAACTCCACACGGACAGTGACCCAGAGCCAGGATCGAACCTGGGACCTCAGCGCCGTGAGGTAGCAATGCTAACCACTGCGCCACCGTGCTGCCCCAATTCATTTCTTTTTTTTTTAATAAACATTTTATTGAGGTATTTTCGGTATAGTAACAACAACAAAATAAACAATATACATGAAACCATAAACATGGTGCAAAAGCCATTTACTTTCGTACAGGTCCCACCCTTATTAACCCCCTACTCTAATCTAAACTACTGCCCCCCACCCCCCCCCCCCCACCCCCCCCCCCCCATCTGCTGACGATTAATTTTTTGCAAAGAAGTCGACGAACGGTTGCCACCTCCGGGTGAACCCTAACAGTGACCCTATCAAGGCGAACTTGATTTTCTCCAAACTGAGAAAGCTAGCCATGTCCAATAGCCAGGTCTTCGACTTCGGGTGATTTGAGTTCCTCCAAGCTAATAGTATCCATCTCCGGGCTACCAGGGAAGCAAAGGCCAGAACGCCTGCCTCTTTCTCCTCCTGGATTCCCGGGTCTTCTGACATCCCTAAAATCGCCACCTCCGGACTCAGCGCCACCCTTGTTTTTAACACCGTGGACATGACGTCCCCAAACCCCTGCCAAGCTTTGGACATGTCCAAAACATGTGAACATGGTTCGCCGGTCCTCCCGCACATTTTGCGCATCTGTCCTCAACCCCAAAGAATCTGCTCATCTGGGCCACTGTCACCTGAGCCCGGTGAACAACCTTAAATTGTATCAGGCTGAGCTTGGCACATGTTGCGGACGCATTGACTCTACTCAACGCGTCCGCCCATAGACCATCCTCTATCTCACCTCCCAGCTCCTCCTCCCACTTGCGCTTCAGCTCCTTCGTCTGCGTCTCCTCTGACCCCGTAAGTTCCTTGTAAATGTCCAAGATACTCCCTGCTCCTACCCACCCTCTGGAAACTACCCTGTCCTGAATCCCCCTTAGCAGTAGGAGTGGGAAGGTTGACACTTATTTACATAGGAATTCCCGCACCTGCAGATACCTGAATTTGTTTCCCCTCGCCAACCCAAACTTCTCCTCCAGTGCCCTCATACTCGGAAAGCTCCCCTCTATGAACATGTCCCCCATCCTCTCATTCCCCGCTTTCCGCCATAACCGGAACCCCCCGTCCATACTCCCCGGGGCAAACTGGTGATTATCACAGATTGGGGCCCAAACTGATGCTCCTACTGCTCCCACATGCCGCCTCCACTGGCCCCAAACTCTCAGGGCCGCTACCACCACTGGACTGATGGAGTACCGTGCCGATGGGAACGGTAGAGGTGCAGTTACCAACGCCCACAAACTGGTGCACTTCCATACGCACCCACGCCGACCCCTCACCCACCACCCACTTCCTGATCATGGCTATATTAGCCGCCCAGTAGTATTTGCTAAAATTTGGCAGCACTAGCCTGCCCTCTCCCCGACTCCGCTCAAGCATTACCTTCCTTACTCGCGGAGTCTTGCCCGCCCAGACAAAGCCCATGATCACTCTGTTGGCCCCAATTCATTTCTTAACCATGGTGAATACCTGATGTGGTCGCCACAAAATTTGCTTTAGGGTAAAAATAACACTCAGCTTTATCGCCTCCACCCCGTAACTCAATGTTTGATGCCAGCCATCAGATGGGTTTACTGCAGTCCCTCAATATTCTTCCGGTAAGATCAAGGGGGTTTAGAAACAGCACAGGGTGAAGATAATTCTGATGAATTGCCTCAAACTCAATTATGGATAATGAGGATTATGGATAATAAGGATTATAGATAATACGGAATTATTATGGATAAGAGGAGATCATTTACATCAAAAAATCTGCCCTTACGGTTTGCAGAAAATAATTATTAATGAATGTTTTAGAAGGACACAATTGCATTGGGTGGGACATCACAAGTAATTCTGCCCGGCATTGTTTTGAGAAAGAGTATCACAATACTCTGAAGTCTGACAATTAACTCGAGGCAAAATTATCATTAAAGATTTATCGACTGGATTAATATTCTGGATATGAAACTAGTCTGGTGATATTTCCCCACTATATTATCTTGTCTTATTTTACATTAACGTGTATGTTTATTGAAATTCTGACCTATGTGTAAAGATTAATGTGAGCATGCACAAAAATTATTCCCAGCAGGCAATGATATTTTTAAGTTTTCTGTTAAATGTGGCTGCTTTGTTCCTTAATTTATTGAATATTCCAATGAACTGTACTTCTGATAATCCCATTAGGGAATGAAGGGCTTCCTGAAGGACACACAAGTTTGACTAAGCAATTAATAATCAGCAGCTCCAGAGTTACGGGAAGGATTTTTACTGGGAGCTGTGTTCAGCCAGGTAGGAGACGGGAATGGTCATAGAATCATAGAATCCCTGCGGTGCAGAAAGAGGCCATTCGGCCCATCGAGTCTGCACCAACCCTCCGAAAGAGCACCCCACCAAGGCCCACTCCACCTCCTTATCACCGTAAATATTGGACACTAAGAGGCAATTTAGCGTGGCCAATCCACCTAACCTGCACATCTTTGGACTGTGGGAGGAAATCTGAGCACCCGGAGGAAACCCACGCAGACACCGGGAGAACGTGCAAACACCACACATCACTGAAGGCCAAAATTGAGCCCGGGTGCCCGGCACTGTGAGGCTAACCACTGTGCAAAACCTCCACCCAGCAGTATTATCAATTTTTAGACCTGGAGTCTCATTTGCATTCTGCCTGCCCAACATAGGCATGAGGACAGAGCTGACTGACCACCAGTGGGGGTTATTCACCAGAACGCGGGTCAGTCATGGCTGTTTCAGTCAGGTCTGGTGAGTGGGAAAGAATGAGGTTGAAAGAGAAATACTACTTCATCTCCTGATCTCTCAATGCTGACCTTAATACTTACCTTGCGGGACCCCTGTTTCTTATCTAACCTCGCTATTGAGCAGGACAACAGTGGCAGATATCCCCACCCAATTGGAAGTATATAGAATCATAGAATCCCTACAGTGCAGAAGGCGGCCATTTGGCCCTACAGATCTACACCGATCCTTCAGAAGAGACTCACCTGCAGTGGAAGAGACTCACCTGCCCAGTGGAAGGACCTCACCTGCCCAGTGGAAGGACCTCACCTGCCCAGTGGAGAGCCCCTTCTGGACAGTGAAAGGACCTCATCTGCTCTGTGGCAGAACCTTACATCCACAGTGGAAGAAAGAACCTTACCTGCTGAGTGTATGGACCTCGCCTATGTAGTTGAAGAACTGTGCCCGTATCAATCCAATGTGACGTGCTTGCTGGCTGGCCTAAACTGTCTGCTAATTTAACATGTGACATTAGGCCAATGAGAATTGGTGGAGTTGTTCACTGCAAGGATTTGAACCAAATCTACACACTCTCTCCCCCCTCCCCTCCCCCTTTAAGAGTTAAAATAGAGGGCGCGATTCTCCACTCCCGCGCCGGTTGGGAGAATCGCCTGGGCCGCCAAGTTTTCCCACGACGCCGGTCCGACGCCCTCCCGTGATTCTCCCAAGCGGCGAGAACGGCCCCGTCAAGTTCCGCGCTGCGCAGGCCGGAGAATCGCCCGAGACACCCAAAATGGCGATTCTCCGGCACCCCTGCTATTCTCAGGCCCGGATGGGCCGAAGTCCCGACGGCGTGACCCCAGTTCACGCTGTCGCCGTTCACACCTGCTTTTTAAAGTCGTCAGCCAGTCGTGCTGGCTGACGCTGAGCAGGGAGGAGGTGAGTGGACTGTTCCGCACCTCCTGGAGACCGGTTCGGATTACCCGAGAAGGCTGCGGCCAAAGGGGGGGTGTGGGAGAGTGTGCAGGTGGGAGGGGGGTGTCATGATATTCAAACACACACATCATGATGGACACACCAACAGACAAATCAGAACACACAATCACACACAAAGACAGGAACCATAGAAAAGCACGAACACGACACCTGGTGGACAGTAGGTCTGGGGACAAGGACACGGACACGACCTGTTTTAACATCACAAACAGGGAATCCCCACGTGCAGAGTATCAAGACAAAACTGTACATAGAAAGTTTAAATAAAATAGCGTTGTACCATATACAACTGTGTTGGCTCATCTGTGCACCAGAGCACCCAACACCACATGGTACAGGAGTGGATCGATACCTGCCAACTAACCTGCCATTCTGGACATGGACCGCACCAACAAACCGCAGCCGTTGCAAGTCGCGGGAACCTTGGTACCAATTGGAAGCTCTTCAGGCAGCGATTTGACCTGTACATCCGAGCCAACGAGAAACAGAGTGCCTTGGATGAAACGAAGATTGCACTGCTCCTCTTCTACGCAGGGCAGCACGCCCTCAACGTCTTCAACTCACTGGTGTTCGAAGAAGGGGAAAACCAATCCAAGTATGACACGGTCATCCTCAAACTGGACCAGCACTTTAATGTTGAAGTGAATGAAAGTTTTGAAAGATACCTCTTTCAGCAACGCCTGCAAGATAAGGAGGAGCTTTTTCAACCCTTTTTGACGCACCTCCGAATTCTAGCGCAGTCCTGTGGTTACGGCAGCACCACAGAGTCCATGATCAGGGACCAGATTGTTTTTGGCATTGCCTCCAGTGGCTTACACCAGCAGCTTCTTAAAATAAAAGGCCTCACCTTAGCGTCTGCTGTGGAAGCCTGTGTCCTCCACGAGAATGCAAACAGCCGTTTTGCCCAATTTCAGGCGTCCGAATTGGCACGGAGGGGGTCCCCAGCCGTCGAATCGGCAAGCCAGGCCGCCCACGACGCTGAACGCATCCAGGCCGTCGATTACTTCCCGACCCGCGGCCCCGACGAGAGCGGCCGCTTCCCGCGCTTTTCGCGGTCTCCCGCGCTGGTGCGCGCCAAAAATAACGGCCACATTGAGGGACGCACTGCGCAGGCGCGCCCACCGCAAGATCGCACTGCGCATGCGCAGTGGCGCAACGAACGCCGTGACGTCATGACGTGCGGCAATTGTGGAGCTGTACACTTAAAAGGGCAATGTCCTGCTAAAACCCGACAGTGCCTCAGATGTGGCAAGATGGGCCACTACGCTGCCCACTGTCGTGCGGCTCAACCCATGGATACTGCACATCTCCGACAACCTCGCAGACACGTCAGGACCGTCCAGCCCACGCATCAAGACTTCCAGTTAAGTGATGCAGATGACCAGGATGCCTTCCGCGTTTCCGTCATCGATGTCAACAAGGTCAATGCCATCAATCCAGCCGATGAGTGGTGTGCCACCCTGACGGTCAACCGATCGCGCGTCACCTTCCGTCTGGACAACGGCGCATCCGCCAACCTGATTGCATATTCTGAATTCCAGGCCATGAAGGTCAAACTACCCATCACGCCATCCCGGCTCAAGATGGTTGATTATAACGGGAACGTCATCCCGTCCATAGGATCTTGCCAGCTACAGATAACTCACAAGATGCACACGGCCACACTCCCCTTCGAAGTTGTCGGCTCATCAAAAGACTCGTTACTGGGCGCACAGGCGTGTAAGGTCCTTCACCTGGTACAGCGCATTATGTCTCTCTCGCCAGATGAGATATCCGACTTCCCCGATGCTGAGTTCCACGCAAATCTCCATTCCCTCCTTGCTCACAACCAGGAGGTTTTTGAAGGCATGGGGACATTGCCATTCACGTACAAGATTCGACTCAAACCGGACACCAACCCTGTCGTTCACGCACCTCGCAGGGTTCCTGCACCACTCAAAGACCGCCTCAAGTTGCAGCTGCAGGCTCTTCAGGACCAAGGGGTCCTATCCAGGGTCACGGAGCCCATGCCATGGGTCAGCTCCATGGTCTGTGTAAAGAAGCCCTCTGGCGAGCTCCGCATATGTATAGATCCTAAAGATCTGAATAACAACATCATGCGGGAACACTATCCCATCCCGAAACGAGAGGAACTCACCAGCGAGATGGCGCAAGCCAAAATATTTACCAAATTGGATGCGTCCAAAGGATTTTGGCAGATCCAATGCACGTTCAACACCCCTTTTGGCAGATTCTGCTACAACCGGATGCCATTCGGCATCATTTCAGCATCTGAAGGTTTCCACCGCATTATGGAGCAGATGATGGAAGGCATCGAAGGGGTACGTGTATATGTGGACGATATCATCATTTGGTCCACCACTCCGCAGGAACACATGCATCGTCTACGACGTGTCTTCACCCGCATACGACAAAATGGCCTGCGTCTCAACCGCGCCAAGTGTGCCTTCGGCCAGACTGAGCTGAAATTCCTCGGGGACCACATCTCACGATCAGGGGTCCGTCCCGAAGCAGACAAAGTTAGCGCCATCACAGCCATGCCACGGCCGGCTGACAAGAAGGCTGTCCTAAGATTCTTGGGCATGGTCAACTTCCTTGGGAAGTTCATTCCCAACCTGGCTTCTCATACAACGAATATGCGCCATCTCGTAAAAAAATCAACAGAATTCCACTGGCAACAATCGCATCAGCTGGAATGGGAGGAGCTCAAGCACAAACTGGTCACGGCACCAGTGTTGGCGTTCTTTGACACGGCTCGCCCTACAAAGATCTCAACGGATGCCAGCCAATCTGGTATTGGAGCGGTACTCCTGCAAAAAGACAGCACGTCGTCATGGGCCCCGGTTGCATATGCCTCACGAGCCATGACCCCTACCGAACAGCGCTACGCGCAAATAGAAAAAGAATGCCTGGGCTGGTTAACTGGACTGGACAAGTTCCACGACTATGTGTATGGTCTTCCACGATTTACGGTTGAAACTAACCACCGCCCACTGGTCAACATCATTAACAAAGACCTGAACGACATGACCCCTCGCCTCCAGCGCATCTTACTTAAACTCAGGAGGTATGATTTCGAACTGATCTACACTCCGGGGAAGGATCTCATCGTGGCGGACACGCTCTCCCGAGCAGTGAGCACACCACCAGATGCGGAGGGGTTCGTGCGTCAAATTGAGGCACACGTGACTCTGACAGCAGCAAATCTGCCAGCTGATGACCCAAGTCTGGCCCACATACGTGCAGAGACGGCGACTGACCCCCTTCTACAGCGAGTGATGCGCCACATGGCGGAAGGGTGGCTCAAAGGGCAGTGCCCCCAGTTTTATAATGTGCGAGATGACCTTACCAACATAGACGGGGTCCTTATGAAATTAGACAGGATTGTTATTCCACACAGCATGCGCCAGATGATTCTTAATCAACTACACGAAGGCCACTTGGGCGTCGAAAAATGCAGAGGAAGGGCCCGAGAGGCGGTATATTGGCCGGGTATTAATGAAGACATAGCCAACATGGTGCTCAATTGCACAACCTGTCAGAGGTTTCAGCCGGCGCAACCTCCGGAGACGCTTCTACCACACGAGTCGGTGACGTGTTGACCTATTTCACGCGCTCGGCAGAGATTACATCATTATTATAGATTACTTCTCAAACTACCTGGAAGTCATGCCTCTACATGATATGACGTCGTCCGCAGTAATTGGGTTCTGCAAGGAAACATTTGCTCGCCATGGCATTCCAAGGACTGTCATGTCAGACAATGGACCCTGTTTCGCCAACCGTGAATGGTAGTCCTTTGCCGCAGCATATGGTTTCACTCATGTGACATCCAGCGCTCTACATCCACAGTCGAATGGGAAGGCAGAGAAGGGCGTCCACATTGCCAAGCGGCTCCTGTGCAAGGCGGCTGCTGCCGGATCGGACTTTAACCTCGCCTTGCTGGCCTATCGATCGGCCCCGCTTTCTACGGGTCTCTCGCCAGCGCAGCTCCTAATGGGTCGCTCCCTCAGGACGACGGTACCATCCATCCTGGCACCAACAACGGACCATGAGACGGTTCTTCATAACATGTAAATGCAGCGTGATCGCCAGAAAAGTCAGTGCGACACACGAGCGACGGACCTGCCCCCCCCCTGTCCTCCGGAGACAAAGTACGCGTCCATCAACCGTATGGTGGCTGGTCAGCACCGGCCGAAGTCCTCCGACGCGTGGCTCCCCGCTCGTTCCTGATTCGAATGCCGGATGGTTCAGTGCGTCACCGCAATCGGCGCGCCCTTCGCCGACTTCCACGCTCGCAGCCACACAGTACACACACGCCAGATCCTCAACAGTCTTCCGAGGATGACTTTGTGGAGCTGCCGCAGATCACGCCCTCTCCATCGCCACCCATGGCCACGCTTGCACATCAGCCGGTGGTTCTTGACCCACCCTTGAGGCGGTCAACCCAAACTCGTCGCAAGCCCATTAGACTGGACTTATAACACCGTTCATATGTTCAAAAAGTTACACACTTCTGTATTATAACCTGTTGTTGTTTATCGTTCCAGATATCGTCTGACTGGACCAGTGTTCAAGTTTTTTTTTTCTCGTTGGCATTCATGTTCTGTTATGGTACAACCTTGTTGATGTGACGCACCCGACATCGCCCCATGTAAATAGTTACGTCATATGCACATGCTGTACACAACACACACACACTCTTAGATGCACTCACGACACGATTATATTTATTACCACGTAGGCACATATCTTTGTAAAAAGGGGGGATGTCATGATATTCAAACACACACATCATGATGGACATACCAACAGACAAACCAGAACACACAACACCACAACCAAACACACACAAAGACAGGAACCATATAAAAGCATGAACACGACACCTGGTGGACAGTAGGTCTGGGGACAAGGACACGGACACGACCTGTTTTAACATCACAAACAGGGAATCCCCACGTGCAGAGTATCAAGACAAAACTGTACATAGAAGGTTTAAATAAAATAGCGTTGTACCATATACAACTGTGTTGGCTCATCTGTGCACCAGAGCACCCAACATCACAGGGGGGGGCGTGTGGTAGAGTGTGCAGGTGGGAGGGGGGGGGGGGTGAGGGAGAGTGTGCAGGTGGGAGGGGGGGATGAGGGAGAGTGTGCAGGTGGGAGGGGGGGATGAGGGAGAGTGTGCAGGTGGGAGGGGGGGATGAGGGAGAGTGTGCAGGTGGGAGGGGGGGGGATGAGGGAGAGTGTGCAGGTGGGAGGGGGGGGGATGAGGGAGACTGTGCAGGTGGGAGGGGGGGGGATGAGGGAGAGTGTGCAGGTGGGAGGGGGGGGGATGAGGAAGCGGCGTGCAGGTGGGAGGGGGGATGAGGGAGTGGCATGCACGTGGGAGGGGGGTGAGGGAGAGTGTGGATGGTATCGTCCACCCGCGGATGCCACATGTCAGCTGCCCTGATATGGCAGGACGGTGACGAGGACACGGCCGCAGGTTGCGTGTGGCTGATGGGCACAGGCGAGTGGCACACTGGTGAGCAGTACGGTGTGAACTGACCGTTGGTCGCAGACAGTGACGGTGTTAGGCTGGCTGCGTGTCTGCAGCGCGACCAGGCCACCGGGACACACAGGTATCCCATGCAACCCGGCTGGCGAGGTGTGGAAGAACCTTGGTGTAACATGTCGTTTCTCTGCCCCCCTACCACCCTCCTGCAGGTCACCATGTATGTCAACCAGACAGCGATGTTCACTGCCGTGGTTGGAGCCGCAGCTTTGGAGTTTGCCATTCGGCAGTGCAGAGTCAGACGGCCCACAGTGGCTGCAGATGCAGCGGTTGCCAGTGCAGCAGAGGGGATGGCCGCGGAGTGGCCCGTCGTCGACACGCAGGCCGCAGGCGCTCAGGACCCCAATATACAGGGGGATGCCGAGGGGAACATTGACCGCCAGACGGCGAGGAATGCTGAGGAAGTGCTTGGGGGGGAGCAGGAGGAGGAGGAGGAGGAGGAGCAGGAGGATCCACTGATGGTGGTGCCAGGGCGCCACAGGCGTCCAGCAAGGCCGAGGGTGTACCGTGACAGAATGTCGTTCGAGGCCGTACCGGACATCACATGCAGGAGGAGACTACGGTTCAGCAGGGAGACGGTCGCACATATATGCCAGCTCGTGGCGCACCTCGCACCACGTGGAATGGGAGGAGGACACGCGATACCAGTCTCCGTCAAGGTGACGGTGGCCCTAAACTTCTATGCGACCGGTTCCTTCCAGGCGCCGAGTGGGGACCTATCCGGGATATCACAGGCATCGGTCCACAGGTGCATCAGTGCCGTCACGGACGCCCTGTACGCCATCGTGGACAGGTACATTCAATTCCCCGAGGACCGAGCACAGCAGGAAGCACGGGCACGTGGATTCGCTAAGGTGGTCCAGGGTGTCATCGATGGTCCAGGGTGTCATCGATGGTGTGCACGTCCCCATGCGCCCACCTGCAGACAACAGGGAAGTGTTCATGAACAGAAAGGGCGCATACTCCATGAACATTCAGGTGGTGTGCGACCCCCACATGAAGATCATGCACGTGTGTGCAAAGTACCCCGGGAGTGTGCATGACGCCTACATTCTGGCACAGTCATTCATCCCCGCAATGTTCGAAGGATTCCACCCCCACCTGGCTGAGGGGCTGGTTGCTGGGTGACAAGGGCTATCCGTTGAGGTCATGGCTGCTGACACCAATACGGAGGCCTCACACCAACGCGGAGAGCCTATACAACGAGGCCCATGCAGCAACCAGGGGTGTGGTGGAGCGGTGCTTCGGGCTGCTGAAGATGCGCTTCAGATGCCTGGACCGATCAGGAGGGGCCCTGCAGTACCAACCCGACAGGGTCGGTCGCATAGTTGTGGTCTGCTATGCGCTGCACAACATTGCCATGCAGAGGGGAGATGACCTGGTGGAGGAGCCGGAGGGAGGACCCGACGGCACCGGAGCCAACGCAAACGAGGGGGATGGGGAAGAGGAGGATGTGGAGGATGAGGATGATGGCGCGCATCATGGTGGGGGGAGGGGTGCAGGACACAGGCACTGCCCGGCTGCTCGTTACATCCAGGAGGCTGCGCGACGGCACCGCCGGGGACAGCGGGCATGCGACGCGTTGGTGGCCGCACGGTTCACGCACTGTGGGGGTGGGATATGCTGAACACTTGCACCGTCACTCCTGTACACGGGCACCACACAGCACCCCACCCCCCCCCACCCCCCCCCCCCCCCCCCCCGCACCCCCGCACCGCGTTCACGGCAACAATTCCACATTACCTTACCACTACGGCACTACGGGATTGCACAACATTGATGATTGTGTAAGCGGGTGTGAACAGTGCCATGTTGAATGATGACAGCCCGCTCTGCGATGAGCTGTGTGCTCAGATTCGCCAGCCGTGTCTGACTCATGGCTATAGCTGAACCATGCACTCCGGTGGTCACAGCCTTCGTGTCGGATATTTCACCACATGCCCGTGGGGTGGCTGGCGTCGGTGTACTGAGGACTACGGTGTCCGATTATGGGAGGCAGGGGGGAAAGGGACAGCACATCCGGAACAGATCTTGAACAGCTCGTATACCACTATGCCAATCGGGCACCCTCACGAGCCCCCTGGCACCGGACATAGTACACAGTCTTACAAGTCAAATCCAACAGTGAGTTTATTCGTGTGGATAACATAGGTGCCCTACCCACTACAAGTAGACTGTGCCCTGCACCCGTGCCAACTTCTTACGTGCCTAACGTCTTTGCCTTACGAGCCCTACCACTACGACTAGGTGTGTTCCCAGATGGTACAGCAGGAGTGGAGGCGGACTGCTGAGAATCACGCCCTTCGACATAGCTCCCCGTTTCCTGGGGCGGCCCGGCTTCGATGGGCCAGGCTGCTCGGCGGGCGTGCTGGATGGCGTGGTGCCACCCTGACCTGCCCGCTCCCCACCAGATGCGCCAGGGATCAAACGGGGGGAGGCCGAGTGTACCGGGACGTCCCTTGATGGAGCTACCGGGACGGGCCCCAGAACCTCCTCCTCCCTCGGGGAGCCCGGTGGCCCCCGGGACTCACTGTGGGACGGAGATGTGCTCTGAGACATGCCCCGTCGCACCACCGACACCTGGCACTGCCAGTCCTGGAGGCCTGCAGCGAAATCGACCACGGTCCGAATGTTCGCCGAGATGGAGCCCAGGGAGTGCCACATTCCTGCCAAGGACTGTGCGATCGCAACCTGTGAATGCGCGACGCCATCCATCACGTGCGCCAGGCGGTCAATGCTCTCCGCGACCGACTGCTGGGACTGTGCCATCGCTTGCTGGGACCGGGCCATGGCATGGTGAGACTCAGCCAGGGCCCTGAGAGTGGCGGCAATGTCGTGTTGGCTCTGTGAGATGGCTGCCTGTGAGAGGGCAGCCCTCTCCTGGGCCATGGATGACGCGTGCACGTGAAGCCCAACGCCTTGCAGAACCTGACCCATGGCCAAAACCCTTTCACCCATTGCCTCCACCGTGGATGCCACCCGTGCGGTGTCAGCCTGGGTGGCTGCGATGAGCGGCACCACTCCCTGCTCCTGGACGCGGATAGACTCCTCCAACTGCGTGTGCAGGTCCTGGAAGATGGCCCTCATCCCGTTACTCAGTCCCTGGGTGTCCATACGCATCGGTTGTCCGGGTGAGTCAAGTACATCCAGGAACACGGGAACCGTCTGGGTGGCAGCTGGTTGCTGGGCCTGGGCTGCCCTCCGACCGTCCAGCCCCTCGGCTGCTCCAAACTCCACCTGCTGTACCGGCTCGGCTGTGGGGTGCGCACCAGACAGTGACCCGGGAGCCTCATCACTTATATGCCCAACCGAGGTGAGTGTCTCTGTGATGGTGAATGGTGTGGGAGACAGCAGTGCCGCAAGCTCGAGGTCATCATCCGTCAGGAAGTCTGGTGTGTACTGGTCCCCCTCATGGCCCGGCACCCTCCCAACAAGCTCCATGCAGGCCATGTCGTCTTGACCTCCAGGTGGATCCAGCGGATGTGTGGCCGTGATGTGCGCTTCGACATGACTGTCCACCCTGTGCCCCTCACTAATGTCTGTCTCGGTGGTCTGAGCGTCCCGGTCCTGCGTTCCAGACTGAGAGGTCCGCCCTCCTGTCCGACCGACTGCCAACCTCTGCGTGCGTCCTTGGGTGCAGTTGCAGTTGGCGATGTTCCGCTGTTTCCTGGGCGAGACATCCCTGAAGGTTCGGCGGGTGGCCCTGGGGAACATAAAGATTTGGGGTTCGTTAGACACGGTGGGCCGGGTGTATGGTGGTGGTGGGTGCACAGTGTGAGGGGGGAGGGGATCGGGGGTGCAATGGCCAGAGTGTGAGGGGGGATGGGATCGAGGGTGCAGTGGCCAGAGTGTGAGGGGGGGGGATGGGATCGGGGGTGCAGTGGCCAGAGTGTGAGGGGGGATGGGATCGGGGGTGCAGTGGCCAGAGTGTGAGGGGGGATGGGATCGGGGGTGCAGTGGCCAGAGTGTGAGGGGGGATGGTATCGGGGGTGCAGTGGCCAGAGTGTGAGGGGGGGGATGGGATCGGGGGTGCAGTGGCCAGAGTGTGAGGGGGGGATGGGATCGGGGGGGCAGTGGCCAGAGTGTGAGGGGGGATGGGATCGGGGGTGCAGTGGCCAGAGTGTGAGGGGGAATGGGATCGAGGGTGCAGTGGCCAGAGTGTGAGGGGGGATGGGATCGAGGGTGCAGTGGCCAGAGTGTGAGGGGGGATGGGATCGAGGGTGCAGTGGCCAGAGTGTGAGGGGGGCGATGACGGGTTGGGGGTGGGGAGGACATGCAGGGTTCTCTCACTTGCTTCTGCGCCTCCGACCTGGCATGGCGCGACCTCCCGGGTGGCGGATCCCCCAGCGAGGTCCAGGGCCCTCTGCTCGTGAACGGTTAGGGGGTCCAGGACCGGAGAACCCCCTCCGGTTCTCATGCACTCCCGCTGGTTATGCGCTGTCTTGTCCTGGGGGGGGGGGGGGGGGGGGGGTTGGATAAAGCATCACTTTTAGGCGGGTATCATCAGGGCATGCAGATATAGACTACATTGTTGCTGGTTCAGGAGACAGCACGCCATGGGTTCGCTCCAGGGGGGTCCCGGGGCTCATGTGGATCGAGTAGATAGTTGGGCACCGTGACCCCCCCAAAACCCCCCCTGACCCCACCCCTGATGCCCCAATCCCCCCCAACACTCCCAACCCCCCCTGACCCCCCCGCACCACCGCCCCTGATGCCCCCCCACCACCGCCCCTGATGTCCCAATCCCCCCAACACTCCCAACCCCACCTGAACCCCCCGAACACCATCCTTGATGCGCCAATCCCCCCCAACACTCCCAACCCCTCCTAACCCCCACCAACACCGCCCCTGATGCCCCAATCCCCCCCAACACTCCCAACCCCCCTGATCCCCCCAACACCGCCCCTGATGCCCCAATCACCCCCAACACTCCCAACCCCCCCTGACCCCCCGCACCACCGCCCCTGATGCCCCAATCCCCCCCCAACACTCCTGACCACCCCCACCACTGCCCCGATGCCCCAATCCCCCCAACACTCCTGACTCCCCCCACCACCGCCCCTGATGCCGCAATCCCCCCCACACTCGCAATCCCCCCTGACCCCCCGCACCACCGCCCCTGATGCCCCAATCCCCCCCCAACACTCCTGACCCCCCCCCCCCCACCACCGCCCCTGATGCCCCAATCCTCCCCAACACTCCCAACCCCCCCTGACCCCCCCCCCCCCAACACCACCCCTTATGCCCCAATCCCCCCAACACTCCCAACCCCCGCTGACCACCCCCCCACCCCACTTCCACCCCCCGTGCCGGGGGAGGAGGGGGGGGGCCTGGGGGCACCCTCACGGCACTTACCCTGGCAGCCCGGGTGAGGTCGTGCAGCTTCTTGCGAAATTGCTCCCCCGTCCGAGGGGTCTGCCCCACAGCACTGACTGCGGTGCCAACCTCACGCCAACCGCACCTCACCGTGCTGGATGGCTGGCGATGCCCACGTCTTGGGCAGACGGTGTCCCTTTTCTGTTCGACCTCATCCACCAGGGTGTCCAGGTTTGTGTCCCTGAACCTCGGTGCGGCTCTTCGGGGTTCAGCCATGTCCTCTCTTCTTCTCCGGGTCCCCTGTGCGCGGATCGCGCCATTTATTACGCAGCGCCGCGTCATTCGGGCATCGCGCGGTGACGAACTGGTCGGGGGCCGTTGGAAAAGGCCCCGCCGGCGATTCTCAGCGCTAGACGGGCTGAGTGCCCGCTGAGACCCGCCGGAGTGGTTTTAATGTGGTTCCACCCGGCAGGAACTGAAGGGAGCGTTATGGTGGGGGGAATCTGACATCGGGGCGGGAGTGTCGATGATGGGCAGGCCCGCTATCGGGGGCCACCGATCGGCGGGCCATCGCGATTCGGGAATTACCTGTCTTCCTCCGCACGGTCTGTTCAGCAGGGCCACGCCGGCAGCCAGAGCTGCGGGACGCACACCGGAGGCCTGCTAGCCCCTGGAGAACGGGGAATCACCCCGGACTTTCGAGGAAAAATCCGGAGTGATTCTCACCCGTTATCCGGCGGGCATGGGGGCTTGGTCCCCCAAAGGGAGAATTCCGCCCAGGGGCTTCAGTATTTAGTGTGGTGTCTGTAAAAAGAATTCTTGTCATAGTTGACTTCCTCATACCAACTTAATATGCAATTAAAATAAATATACATAATTAAACACAGGTGCTTTTAAAGTGAAATGCTGCAAACAATTCATAAGTTCTATTTTATTTTGGTATTAAGTTGTTGGAGACTTGATGGTCAGGCACAAATTGACCAAATTTATGGAACTTTATTTGTGGAGCAGTTTTTCGAAAACAAAACCATTCTATTAAATTCAGAAGATGAAAATATTTAATATAAAATAAGTCTATTCCTTATTTTAGGTTCTAGAATTTTAGGTACAGATATTTCACAAAATATGCACCAACGGCTTAGAAGCTATAATAAAAAGCTAAATTAAAAAGCGATTAACATTTAGTTAAAGTTCTGCAATCATTGATGGCAGCCTCCCCTATGTTTACATTGGGATAATTGGAAGTAGAATGATGTTATTGTTAAATAACTACACCTGTTAATGAGTCACACTCACAATGAACTGATTAATAATAATTGAGTCAGGTGTTCAGAACAGAAAGAATTAGATATCAAGGCATTTAGTTCTGTGAAGATTTAAAAACATAAGCACAGAACATACAGCATCTGAATAATGTGCAACTGGTAGGAAAAATAAACTGGATGAATGGAAATAAAAGATGTCTTCCAAAGATACATTTGAGGAGAAGCTAGATTTTGCTTCCATTAGCACAGTGATGGGCAATGTAGGCCGCATGAGTGGCCCTCCTTCATCTCAGTGGGCCACAAGGTTGAAATTAGGCATGCTCTTTAACCACGGCTCCAATGGATAGGATTCAATACTTTTCATACAAGCAGAAAATTTCAAAACGAGTTGTGGAAAATGCTTAATCATTCATATATTAATAGAACTATCATCAACTTCAAGCAGTAAAAACAAAATAAATATTTACGCTGACCTCACTTAAAGTACGAAAGTGATGTTGGAAGAAAGGACAACCCATCCATCATGTCATAACCAAGATGGTCTCCCAGGATGGGGTAATTTTGCTAAGTGCAGTTGCATACCTAGAATTTGCAGGGTGTGCTGATTGTACCTTGGCACCTCTTTGATTGGACACAGATGGAGCACACGGCTCCAACAGTCATTGTGTGCAGTCAGCACACACCTCACTTCACGTGTCCTTGCTTGACGTGCGTATGACTTTAGTAAAACCAGAGTCTGGCAGCCCTGCGCACAGGCATTGGTGAACAAAATGTCTTGCAGGCCAATCCTGATGGGCCACAGAGGCCCACAGGCCGCAGATTGCAACCACCGCCCCCCCTCCCCAAACTGCAATAGCATGTCATTATGCATGGTCATTAAAAGGCCACCCTGCCAAAATTAAACTCCACCCTCCAGATTAGGTTTCCCCCACAGTCAGGCATTAGAATGGTCACCTGGTGAGCTTGACGTCTCCCACGAGTTGAGGTCAATAGACACTGCTTTAACCTTCTTGGAGCCTGCTGGGGAAAACTGCACCAAGGCTGGACAGAGGAGACAGGCTAAATGTGGAAGGCATGGGTTTGTGGGAGTGGTTCATAGAGTCATAAACAGAGTCATAGAATATGATTCGATTACTATGACTCTACAGCTAGAAGAGGCCTTTCGGCCCATCGAGTCAGCACCGACAATAGCTACCCCTAATCTCGCGCTAATCCCATTTACCAACACTTGTCCCATATCTTTGAATGTGTTGGTGTTTCAAGTGCTCATCAAAGTGCTTTTCAGATTCTCACCACCCTCTGAGTGATTTTTTTTTCACATCCCTCCGAATCTCTTGCATCTCACCCTAAAACTATGCTCCTGTGTGATTGATGCCTCAACCAAGGGGAACAGCTGCTCCCTATTTACCCTGTCCAAACCCCTCATAATCAAACACACCTCAATCATATCCCCCCCTCAACCTTCTCTGCTCTACAGAAAACTTTCCAAGCCTATCTAGTCTCTCTTTATAGCTCAGATGCTCCATCCTAGGCAATACCCTGGTGAATCCCCTCTGTACCCCCTCCAGTGCAATCACCTCCTTCCTGTAGTGAGGTGACCAGAACCGCACACAGTACTTCAGCTGTAGCCCAGCCAAATTTCTGCACAGCTCTAACATAATCTCCTTGCTCTTCTCTTCTATGCTGCAACTGAAAAAGGCAAGTGTCCTAAATACCTTCTTAACTCCCTATTCACCTGCTCTGGTGCCTTCAGGGATCTGTGAAAAAGTACCCCAAATGTTTCTCTGAGCTTCCTACTATCCTGCCATTCAATACATACTCCCTTGTCCTGTTTCTTCTTCCAAAGTGTATCACTTCGCGCTTCAGGGTTAAATACCATCTGCCACTGCTCTGCCCATCTGACCTACCCATCTATAGCTTCCTGTAACCTACAACCCTCTTCTTTACTGTTAACCACCTTACCAATCTTGATGTCATCTGCAAACTTACTTATCATTCCACCCCCACATTCTCCTCTATAACAGTTATATGTATAAAACAAAGAATAAGGGATCTAGCACTGAACTGATCTCTGTGGTACACCGCTGGACACTGGCCTCCAGTTACTCAAACAACCATCTACCACCACCCTTTGAGTCCTATTGCTAAGCCAGTTTTGGATCCATCTCGACAGGTTTCCTTGAATTCTCTGGGCGGGATTCTCTGTTCGGCGACGGCGAAATCGCGTTCGACGATCGGCCGGAGAATCCCCGTTCACAACCGAATCGGGAGCGGCGCTGCTTTCGCGATGCTCCGCTCCCTCCAAAGCGACGCAGTCAGAGAGTATGCCACATGCTGTATTGCAGGCCTCAGGACATTGCCTGAGGCCCAGCCTCCGATACACCACTCCCGACCGGCTGAGTTCCCGACGGAGTCGGTCGCATGTGTTCTCATCCATCGGGAGCTCGGTGTTGCAGCTGTGGACTCAGTCCAGCGCCACCACTGGAGGGGGAGGACCGATCCGTGGGCAGGGAGGACTTTGCCAGGCGCTGGAGCACTGTTGGGAGGTGGTCCAAGGCGCTTGAGCCGGCCAAAGGGGGAGCACTATTTCACAGGCCGGGTCTGCGAGAGGCCAGCGCCATGTTGCTTGGCGCGGCCACGGACCTGGCAATTCTCCAGACTGTATCGGCAGCTAGAGCAAGGTGCTCTACGCTGCCTTGATGCTAGCCCCCAGCCAAACGGAGGATCAGTGGCCGTTTTATGCCATTTGTTCTGTCGTAAAACGCCACCGTTCCCGCGTTGGCATGGAGACACAGCCTCAAAATCGGAGAGTCCAGCCCCATGTGCTTCAACCTCAATCAGTCTCCCATGTGGGACCTTGTCAAAGGCTTTGCTAAAATCCATATAAACTACATCAACTGCACTTCCTTCATCCACAATTTACTGCCCATCCCTAATTTCCCTTGAACTGAGTGGCCCGCTAGGCCATTTCACAGGGCAGTTAAGAGCCAACCACATCACTGTGGACCTGGAGTCACATGTAGGCCAGACCAGGTAAGGACAACAGCAATCCTTCGCTAAAGGACATTTGTGAACCAGGTGGGTTTTTAACGACTTCTTAATTTCAGATTCTTATCTGCTGCGGACGGATTTGAACCCATGTCCCCAGACCATTACCCAGGCTCTCTGGATTGCTAGCACAGTGATAGTACTTCGACACCACTGCCACCCCTTGTACAACGCTGCCTTTTTTGCCATGGCTGTAATCAGACACAGAGATGAAGGGAGGGAGGTGGATGCCTCCAAGATGCACAACTGGTGGAGGGCAGTAAATTCACAACTCCAAACTGCCTTCCTCTCAGGTGAATGGTTCTGCTTAATAAAAACTCATATGGTTAGAATTTCTGTGCTGCCAAGGTAATTTCCTCTTTCCTAGAGTCTCAAGGGTGGTGGATGCAAGCTGAATAATGTCATGGAGGGTTCTCGTGCATGGCTCTCATCACCCCAGTTAAGGAGCAATATTTCCATGCACAGTCATGTATGAATGGGAGGAACATCCATTTCTGGTCCTCCAGGATGTCCTTCACCTGGAAGGGGTGGGGTGGGGATGTCATGGCTAGACAAAGGCCAGGAACAGGGCTTAGCACTGGGTTGGTGGATATTAGATGGAAGCCAAACTTCAAAGAATATGCTCACTGGATTCATTAGGTGGAATTTTCCCAAAAAATGACAGTATCATTTCTGGCATGAAAATCAGTGTGAATCCCATTGGTCCTGACGGTACAATTCGGATTGCAATCTTTAGGCAGTTAGAAATGCAAAGTGCCATGCCTGAGGCACAATGCACCTGATTCACCCGTCCCGAGGTTCATAAGAGCACTTCAGCCAAGAGGATGCTGCATTTAAATGACTCCACAGCACTCAGTCACTTTCAAGCCAGGAGGATGGCAGCGAGACCAGCTCCCAGATTACCAGAGGAGGCCCTTACACGGTTCCTGGATGCCAAGGGAAACAGTTCGCCCACTCTCAGTTTGAGAATAACATACATCCTGAAAAAGTCTGGCATTAATTAGTGAACCCTACAGCCTTCCTAGCACCAAGAAAGCACAACAGCGCCTATACTTCCTCAGGAAACTAAGGACATTCGGCATGTCCACATTAACTCTAACCAACTTTCACAGATGCACCACAGAAAGCATCGTATCTGGCTGCATCACAGCCTGGTATGGCAACTGCCCGGCCCAAGTACGCAAGAAACTTCAGAGAGTCATGAACACAGCCCAGTCCATCACACGAACCTGCCTCCCATCCATTGACTCCATCTACACCTCCCGCTGCCTGGGGAAAGCGGGCAGCAGAATCAAAGGCCCCTCCCACCCGGCTTACTCACTCTTCCAACTTCTTCCATCAGGCAGGAGATACAAAAGTCTGAGAACACGCACGAACAGACTCAAAAACAGCTTCTTCCCCACTGTTGTCAGACTCCTAAATGACCCTCTTATGGACTGACCTCATTAACACTACACCGCTGTATGCTTCATCCGATGCCGGTGCTTATATAGTTACATTACGTACCTTGTGTTGCCCTATCATGTATTTTCTTTTATTTCCTTTTCTTTTCATGTACTTAATGATCTGTTGAGCTGCTCGCAGAAAAATACTTTTCACTGTACCTCAGTACACGTGACAATAAACAAATCCAATCCAATCCCTAATTCACATGAAATGAAATGAAAATGAAATGAAAAATGAAAATCGCTTATTGTCACAAGTAGGCTTCAAATGAAGTTACTGTGAAAAGCCCCTAGTCGCCACATTCCGGCGCCTGTTCGGGGAGGCTGGTACGGGAATTGAACCCACACTGCTGGCCTGCCTTGGTCTGCTTTAAAACCAGCTATTTAGCCCAATGCTAAACCAGCCCCTATCTAGTGCTATGGGACCTAGTCCCGAACCTCACTTGCGCATGAACCAGGGAGTCAACGTGCTGGCAGCAGACAGACAGGAGGCAGACAGAAGCAAAAGCTAAGGAGCATCAGAGTTTTCCACACTGCGAATCATCATCATCCTCCTGCACTGATAGGCTGAGCTGACCCAATGACTCCACAGGCCCAGCATCCTGAAAATTGGTTCTCACACAGACCTTTTCTTTTGGATGTGGATGGGCCACGAGGTTCTTGGGGCGATGGTCGCAGGAGGGGGAGCGCTATAGTTGTACAGCTGTCGGACAACATGATAGTCATGATAGTACTTTTGTCCAAAGCAGGAAGCAATGTGGGCATCAGGTCTCAGATTCGATTCCTGGCTTGGGCCAATGTCTGTGCGGAGTCTGCACGTCCTCCCTGTGTCTGCCTGGCTTTCCTCCGGGTGCTTCAATTTCCTCCCGCAATCCAAAGATGTGCAGGTTAGGTGGATTGGCCATGATAAATTGCCCTTTGTGTCCAAAAAGGTTGGGTGGGCTTACTGAGTTATAGGGTTTGGGGGATAAAGTGGAGGCATGGACACAAGTGGGGTGCTCTTTCCAAGGGCTGGTGCAGTCTCGATCGGCCGAATGGCCTCCTTCTGCACTGTAAAGTCTACGATTCTATGATCCCTGGTTTTCATGCCCATGCAAACCCTCACTCCCATCTGGCCTCCATCCTCCAGCTCTTCTTCAGCCTCACTCTCCACTCCCATCTGGACTTCCTTCTCATCTGAAGAGATATTCCACTCCTCCTAGTTGTCATCATTAAGGACGTAACGCTATTGCTGAGCCAAGTTATTTAGGGTGCAGCAGACCACCATGGCCCAGGAGACCCTCTGGGTACAATACTGCAGGGCTCCACCAGACCTGTCAAGGCAGCAGAAGCGCATCTTAAGCAGCGCAATGCACTGCTCAATCACAGACCGGGAAGCACTGTGAGCTTTGTTGTAACGGGCCTTTCCATCGGTCTCAGGCCTCTGCACTTCAATCATCAGCCATGACCTTGGCAGGTGTCCCTCGTCCCCAACGAGCCATCCCTGCAGCTTGGGGTGACCAGCGACTATCCAAGGGATTTGATATTCCAAACCCGTGACATCTACCGCCTAGACGTAGGTAGGGCAGCACGGTAGCACAGTGGTTAGCACTGTTGCTTCACAGCACCAGGGTCCCAGGTTTGATTCCCGGCTTGAGTCACTGTCTGTGTGGAGTCTGCACGTTGTCCCCGTTTCTGCGTGGGTTTCCTCCGGGTGCTACGGTTTCCTCCCACAAGTCCCGAAAGACGTGCTGTTAGATGAATTGGACATTCTGAATTCTCCCTGTGTACCCGAACAGGCGCCGGAACGTGGTGACTCGGGGCTTTTCACAGTAACTTCATTGCAGTGTTAATGTAAGCCTACTTGTGACAATAAAGATTATAATTATTAGACGAACAAGATCAGCAGAAACATGGGAACGTCGCCACGTGCAATTCAGCAATCTGGATGTACCTGCATCACATGGACTGCAGCGGTTCAAGAAGGCAACTCACCACCACCTTCTCAAGGGCAATTAAGGATGGGCAATAAATGCTGGCCTAGCCAGCGAAGCCACATCCTACGAAAGGATTTTCAAAAAATTACTGAGACTAGCTTTCTATATTCCAGTTACTAATTAAATTCAAATTCCACCAGCTGTCTTTGCAGGATTAAAATTGCTGTCCCCAGAGCATTAGCCTGGATCACGAGTCCAGTGACATTATCACCACCCCACCATCTCCACATAATGACTTGGATATCTCTATACTTAATGTCTGATGGACAAATCATAGTGTTGATTCAGATGGCTCCAATTGTTAAAGGGTAAAGTATACCTGACCGAGTGTGTCCATAATCATAAATGCGAGAAAAACTGATGTCGGTATCTTCACTAATTGCTGGTAAAAGGCAATGTCCATTTGTAACGGACCTTGGGTTTACATGCTTTCATTTGATCTCCACATAGCATTTACGATTATGTGGCACATCAGAAAACGCGTGATCTTTTGCAAAAAAAATTCATTGATCAGAGGGCCAAAAATTATAGCAGTGCACTTGCTCAATCTTGTTTTTCATATATAGCAATTCCACAAAACAGTGGGGAAATCAGCAGACTCGGTCAAGATGACAAACATTGCAAATTCTATTTGTAACTGATGGAGTTGATGTTCGCTCGGAATGATGGAATCAATTTATTATTTGAGAATAAGAGAAATTTCTGCTGTGCTACTTTGCATTGCACTACCAAGAACTACAGGTTTTTTTAAAGCGAGAATGGGTGGTATGGTGGATTTGCACATTGTTCTTTCAACTCTGTATCCTGGAGACGCAGAGCACCCTTCTCGAAGGTCAACCCACGGAAAGCCACTGGCCCGGATGGACGAGCACTCAGGTCTTGCGCGGATCAGCATCCTGGCGGGGTTATTCGCAGACATCTTCCACCTCTCTTTACAACAATTTGAGGTCCCTATCTGCTTCAAGAAGATGACCATCATTCCTGTACCAAAAAAATGTCAAGCAGTGTGCCTTAATGACTATCGTCCAGTGGCTCTGACATCCATCATCATGAAGTGCTTCGAAAGGTTAGTCATGGCACGAATCAACTCCAGCCTCCCGGATTGCCTTGATCCACTACAGTTTGCCTACCGCTGCAACAGGTCCACAGCAGACGCCATCTCCATGGCCCTGCACTATACCCTGGAACACCTAGATAACAAAGACACCTATGTCAGACTCCTATTTATCGACTACAGCTCAGCCTTCAACACCATCATTCCTACGAAACTCATCTCCAAACTCCATGGCCTTGGCCTCGGCTCCTCCCTCTGCGACTGGATCCTGAGCTTTCTAACCCACAGGCCAAAATCAGTAAAGATAGGCAACAACACCTCCTCCACAATCATCCTCAACACCGGTGCCCCATAAGGCTGTGTCTTAAGCCCCCTACTATACTCCTTATACACCTATGACTAGGTGGCCAAATTCCCCTCCAACTCAATTTTCAAATTTGCTGATGACACCACCATAGTGGGTCGGATTTCAAACAATGACGAAACAGAGTACAGGAATAAGATAGAGAATCTGGTGAACTGGTGCGATGACAATAATCTCTCCCTCAATGTCAACAAAACGAAGAAGATTGTCATCGACTTCAGGAAGCGTAGTGGAGAATGGGAATGAAGTAGAAAGGGTCGAGAGCTTCAAGTTTTTAGGTGTCCAGATCACCAACAGCCTGTCCTGGTCCCCCCATGCCAACACAACAGTTAAGAAAGCCCACGAACGACTCTACTTTCTCAGAAGACTCAGGAAATTTGGCATGTCAGCTACGACCCTCACCAATTTCTACAGATGCACTATAGAAAACATTCTTTCTGGTTGTATCACAGCTTGGTATGGAGCCTGCTCTGCCCTAGACCACAAGAAACTACAAAAGGTTGTGAATGTAGCCCAGTCCATCACGCAAAGCAGCCTCCTATCCATTGACTCTATCTATAATTCCCTCTGCGTCAGAAAGGCAGCCAGCATAATTAAGGAACCCACGCACCCTGGACACACTCTTCCACCTTCTTCCATCAGGAAAGAGATACCAAAGTTTGAGGTCACGTACCAACCGACACAAGAACAGTTTCTTCCCTACTGCCATCGGACTTTTGAATGGACCTACCTCGTATTAAGTTGATCTTTTCTCTACACCTTGCTATAACTGTAACATTATATTCTGCAGTCTCTCCTTCCTTCCCTATGTACGGTATGCATTGTTTGTACAGCATGCAAGAAACAATACTTTTCACTGTATACTAATACATGTGACAATAATAAATCAAATCAAAATCAAAATTTGAATCTAGACTCAATTGACGGGTTGAGTGGTTTTGTTCTGCTGCTTGCATTTCTTCCTTGCTTTCAAAATCATTGTCTCGACAGTTGTCTTTGACATATCGTTCCCCTTCTCCACCACCCCCAACCTTCCCTTCCTCCTTCATGGTTGGTGACTATACATTGCTCAACATTGAGCCTGGAAAGCCAAAGGAGCAATGAGAGGAGCTGTCCTTGGCACCATGGCAGCATTTAATTGAGCATAGCTCCAAGCATCAACTTGTAAATGAGGATCAAATCATACACAACACAAAGGAAAAGCAATGCTAGCATTTATAGAGTGACTTTCATTATCTCTGGATACCCCATTGTGCCAATGAATTACTTGTGAAGTGCGGTGTGACAAATGCAAAATTTTAGATATATTGAATTATAAACATTTAGCAATTTAAGGGTTAAAAGCCTGGGGTTAGAGTGTGTTTGACTGCAGTGGTCATGTTTTTAAAAAGAATCTTGTTGTTCAAGACCAGAAAGCTTTTAGGAACCAGAGGTGAAATTGACCAGATTAAAAAGCGTGGGCTAATGCACTGTTGATTGACGAGGGGGAGTCCCTGGGGAGTTAATATATTTTCATCTTCGAGAGATGATGCCATTTCTGTGTGGAGCTAAGGTTTTCAGACCTTTTGAGAAAGCTTTTGAATTAGGTTCTGATCAGGCTAACACTGAGTCCACAAGTAAGGCAGTTTTCTCTCATCATAGGATTGTTCAAAAAGATTAATAGTATTGTAGTATTTAAAGCAACGCTGACAAATCTGTTACAGTTCTTTGAGGAGGTAACAAGGAAGTTAGATAAAGGAGAACCAGTGGACATGATTTATTTCGATTTCTAGAAGGCCTTTGATAAGGTGCCGCACAGGAGACTGTTAAATAGGTTAAGAGCCCATGGTGTTAAGGGTAAGATCCTGGCAGGGATAGAGGATTGGCTGACTGGCAGAAGGCAGAGAGTGGGGATAAAGGGGTCCTTTTCAGAATGGCAGCCGGTGACTAGTGGTGTGCCTCAGGGGTCTGTGCTGGGACCACAACTTTTCACAATATACATTAATGATCTGGAAGATCTGGGGCTGGTTTAGCACAGTGGGCTAAACAGTTGGCTTGTAATGCAGAACAATGCCAGCAGCACGGGTTCAATTCCCATACTGGCCTCCCCGAATAGGCGCCGGAATGTGGTGACTAGGGGGTTTTCACAGTAACTTTATTGAAGCCTACTTGTGACAAGAAGCGATTATTATTATTATGAAGGCACTGTTGCTAAGTTTGCACATGATTCAAAGGTTTGTAGTATTGAGGAAGCAGAGGGGGCTGCAGAAGGAGAGTGGGCAATGAAGTGGCAAATGAATTACAATGTGAAAAAGTGTGAGGTTATGCACTTTTGAAAGAGGAATGGCGGCATAGACTATTTTTTCAATGGGAAATGCTTAGGAAATCAGAAGCACAAAGAGACTTGGGAGTCCTTGTTCACAATTCTCTTAAGGTTAACATGCAGTTTCAGTCGGCAGTTCGGAAGGCAAATGAAATGCGAGCATTCATGTTAAGAAGGCTAGAAAGGGTGTTGGAAAGGGCCCAGAGGAGGTTCACAGGAATGAACCCTGGAATGAAGACCTTTCGTATGAGAAACGGTTGAGGACTCTGAGTCTGTACTCATTGGAGTTTTGAACGATGAGGGAGGATCTTATTGAAACTTACAGGATACTGTGAGGCCTGGATAGAGTGGATGTGGAGAGGATGTTTCACTTGTAGGAAAAACTAGAACCAGAGGACGCCATCTCAGACTGAAGGGACGATCCTTTAAAACAGAGATGAGGAGGAATTTCTTTAGCCAGAGGGTGGTGAATCTGTGGAACTCTTTGCCGCAGAAGGCTGTGGAGGCCAAATCACTGAGTGTCTTTGAGACAGAGATAGGTAGGTTTTTGATTAATAAGGGGATCAGGGGTTATGGGGAGAAGGCAGGAGAATGGGGATGAATAAAATATCAGCCATGATTGACTGGCAGAGCAGACTCGATGGACTGAGTGGCCTAATTCTGCTCTTATGCTTTGTGGTCTTACGGACTTGTCTGAGGGCAAGGGGGAAGCTGAAGCAAACCAGTTGAAACAGCTTTTTGAAGACATCTAGCCAGAGTCTACAGGGGTTCTAACAGAAGCCAAATCTGTTCTGGCAAGCAAGTATTAATCTGTACATTTGGGATGTAGGATGGATTGAGACCTTTATGTTTTTCCTTCCTTGTTGTTTAATTGGGAATAGTGGTATCAATTAAGGGTATTGTATTTACAGTATTGAGTAGTATTGTTTAAGGGGTAATTGGAAGTTATTTTCAGGTGTGATGTTAAAGAGTTTAAAATTGTGTTAATAATAAAATTTTGTTTTAAAATACCAAATCCCTATTTCTTTGTGCAATCAATCCTGAAGCAAAATATTCATTCCACACAGTCTTGCAAAATAAACTAAAATATTGGGGTTTTGGTCCAGTATCCAGCGATCGGTTTGGTCTGGGATCCTAATATCAATCACTGTTGTAATGGAGGAAACATGGCAGCTAATTTGTGCACCAGCACACTTTGAGCCTCACTATCCAGGTGGATGGAATGTACACTCTGCTTCCACAGCATCTGATTTTCATGGCTCCCATTAAGAGACCATGTCAATAATGTAGCCTGAGAAAATGATCCCTCAGATATGATGTGACTTGTGCTTTGAATTGTTTAAACTTAAAGATCCTTAAAAGAGTTTAGATGCTAAATCACTACCTATTTCATCTTTAGCTAATTCTTTGCCATCTAAATGAGATCAAACCTTCTTCAAATCTTCATTGCCTTAATTTGCCTCAATTGGATTTCAAATGTCGCCAGATTCATGCCTCACATTGGCTAATGCTTTTTTGTTCTTAATTAAGGTATCAGGTTGCTGAACTGCAACTTACTCCCCAGTTTACTATCAGTGGTTTATATATTCCACTGGCCTCAAGTTTCTGAATTGAAGTGGTCGGTGTAGATTAGAAACAATGATCCCCGCCGATGTGATGTCACACCGCCAGGGGAGGACATCAGACATCCCAGGAAGCCAGAAACATTAAGCCATTTAATAATATTTAAATTTTGACGATTTCATGGTCATCGGGCTCATGCGCTGCCGGTGGGGGTGGGCGGGGGGGTGATGGATGGTGGCATGGAAGATTTCCATCAGACCATAAGACATAGGAGGGGAGGTAAGGCCATTCGGCCCATCAAATCCACTCCACCATTCAATCATGGCCTATTTCAACCCCATTTACCCGCTCTCTCTCCATAGCCCTTAATTCCTCGAGAAATCAAGAATTTATCAACTTCTGTCTTAAAGACACTCAACGTCCCGGCCTCCACCGCCCTCTGTGGCAATGAATTCCACAGACGCACCACTCTCTGGCTGAAGAAATTCCTCCTCATCTCTGTTCTAATGTGACTCCCTTTTATTCTAAGGCTGTGCCCCCGGGTCCTAGTCTCCCCTGCTAATGGAAACAACTTCCCTACGTCCACCCTATCTAAACCATTTCAAACTGAGATCTCGCCGCCGCAGATCCCATTATGGTCCTCCGTGAGGGTTAGCAGCCCTAACAGGATTTGTGTCCGCGGCGAACGGGCCCAGAAAATATTTGAAACTTAGGAGCTTTCGACAATTCTGGAAATAACATTCAATCATTCCTCACAATGCAATCTCCTCTACACTGGGGAGACTAACCGCAGACTAGTGACCCCTTTGCGGAACACCGTCACTCAGTCCGCAAGCATGACCCCAATCTTTCTGTCGCTTGTCATTTCAATTCGGCACTTGCAGACATGCCAAAATGCCCATCCTTGGCCTGTTGCAATGTTTTAGTGAAGCCGAATGCAAACTGGAGGAACAATGCCTCATCTTCCCATGAGGCACTTTATCGCCTCCTGGACTTAACATTGAGTTCAACAACTTCAGACCATGATCTTTGCCCTCCATTTTGATCCTTTTTTAGAAATGTTTTACCAAACAACCACCTCCCCCTCTCCCAACAAGGCCATGCTGTAACTTGTTCTTATGTTTTGCTTTCAAAGAGTGCTGACCCTTGTTCTGCCAATAACATATTCTGCTATCTGACACTTATGTTACTAATTAACACCTTCCTTAGTCTTGAACAATATCATTAACACTCCCTTTGTCTTGTGTCCATAAAGACTTTGTCCAATTTCTCCTGAGCCCTCACCGATCCTTGACTTTCTATTTTGCTCCATCTCTCTTCAACAGGATAAAATCCATCACTTCATTCTACCTCTCTTCAGCTCTGAATCATAGAATCATAGAATTTACAGTGCAGAAGGAGACCATTCGGCCCATATAGACTGCACCGGCTCTTTGAAAGAGCACCCTACCCAAGACCACACCTCCACCCTATCCCTATAACCCAGTAACCCCACCCAACACTAAGGGCAATTTTGGACACTAAGGGCAATTTAGCATGGCCAATCCATGAATCAAAGAATCATTAAATACCTCCAGTGTAGAAGGAAGCCATTTGGCCCATCAAGTCAGCACCAACACTCTGAAAGAGCACCCCACTCAGACCCACTCCCCCACTCTATCCCCATGATCCAACCTAACCTTTGGACACTAATAGCATGACCAATCCACTTAACGTGCACATCTTTGGACTCAGAGAGTCATAAGAACTCAAAAAGTTAACTATGTTTCTCCCTGCACAGATGCTGCTGGAACTGGTACATTTGTCCAGCATTTTCTGTTTCTATTTCAGATTTCCAGTATCCACAATATTTTGCTTTTATTCAATTATTTCTCTCCTAGTATTCCTAACAACCCTCGAACCAGCTCCCGAAGCTCTCCCTGTGACTGCATGGGTTTCCTCCGGGTACTCCAGTTTCCTCCCACAAGCCCCGAAAGACGTGCCTATTAGGTAATTTGGACATTCTGAATTCTCCCTCTGTGTACCCGAACAGGCACCGGAATGTGGCGACTAGGGGCTTTTCACAGTAACTTCATTGCAGTGTTAATGTAAGCCTACTTGTGACAATAAAGATAATAATAATTATTATAACTAGATATTCCATTTTTTTAAAGGTGACTCGACATATTAAGTACACCAGCTGAAAGTTTATTTGCCATATAAAGTTTAAAAATTAAAGTTGAAAGTTTTGAGGTCAGCACAAAAACATTGTTGAATGAAGGCTCAATACCAATGAGATAAATGTTGCACCAGAATCTGCAGCGATAATATACTCTAAAATTCCAATAAATGAACCCATTCATAGAGGTTTTAACTCAATGATACAGAGAGTAAGCTGCTGTGAAATCTGGAACTATTAAGTAAAACTAGAGATGAGAGAAATGTCAGAATGTAAGCTCTCTGCTGCCTTAGTAGATAAATATTATCTCTGGTGTGCTATTGATCCATACAGACAGAATGTCCTGAGTTTTATTTGGTCTGTGCTGTTAGATAATCTCAACCAGGATGGTTGAAGGGTGGGGTATGATTGATATCCATGCGACTGGGCAAAGGAGAAGAACAATTACCCTGGATTCCTGATTCTGATTCCCATTAAACACCAAATAAAGAGCTTTTCCCCAATGTTTCTTCTTACTCTCCTGGTGACAATTTTAAATGGTCATCACTGACCACACATACAAAAGAAACAAGGGTCTTAGCCCTTTCTCAAGCAAAGAGAGGTTGGCACACACTGACTATGGCAGAAGCCAGAAGCCTATAAGGTCGCCTGAAATTAGGCCTTGAAGATGGGAAACAGAGAATTGCACTTATATATCACCATTATTGATCACAGGATGTAGAGTGGCACAATAGTTAGCACTACTGTCTCACAGCACCAGGAACCGGGTTCGATTCCGGCCTTGGGTGACAGTGTGGAGTTTGCGTATTACCCCCTACCTGCGTTGGTTTCCTCCGGGTGCCCCAGTGTCCTCCCACAGTCCAAAGTTGCGGAGGTTAGGTGGATTGACCATGCCACAAATATTGCCCCTTAGTGTCCAAAGATGTGCAGGTTAGATGTGGGGTTACGAGGTTAGGGAGAGGGCTTGGGCCTAGATAGATATTCCCTGGATTCGATGCAAAAGCGCGTTGCGGCCAATTAAATAGCTTTGGAGTGGAGTTATTGTTGTAGTCAAGAAAATGCAGCAGTTATTTTGCACAGAACAAACTCCCCCAAACAGTAACATGATAATGGCCACATTCTCTGCTTTTGTGAGGTTAATTGCACCTCATTTGAGTAATTCTGGCAAGGTGACAATGCACAATGGAGTTCCAGTGGCAGCTGGCTGCTCACCATGGAGACAATCTGGACCACACCCTCACCATGAGCGGATCTCAGTTAAGTTCCAGGAGTGTGGGTGATTGTGAGCGAAGGAGTGTGAACGTGAGTGGGTTGGAGATGGGGGGAGGGGGGGACAGGGGAGGTGTGTGGAGGTTACCATTAGCTGGCAACAGTCCACAGTAGTGATTCTCAAAGTTGCACATAAATATAAATTGAAAAAAGAATTGCTCAATTTTGCTCCCCATAGACAACACCCAGGCATTTGAGGGGATGTGGCAAAACTCACCTCAAATAGCAACACTTGATTAGGCACTCATGTTGAAAGGGCACTGATGTAGGTTGCAGAAATGTACTCTGGACAAGAGAAGACTCAAGGGTAATCTTCTAGATAAGGTAAACATTGACATGTTTAAGATAGTACGAAGTCTTTCAACACCAGGTTAAAGTCCAACAGGTTTGTTTCGAATCACTAGCTTTCGGAGCACTGCTCCTTCCTCAGGTGAATGAAGAAGTGGGTTCCAGAAACATATTTGTACACAAAGTCAAAGATGCAATACGATACTTTGAATGCAAGTCTTTGCAGATAATTAAGTCTACAGGTCCAGACGGAGCAACTGGAGAGAGGGATAATCACAGGTTAAAGAGGTGTGAATTGTCTCAAGCCAGGACAGTTGGTAGGATTTGGCAAGCCCAGGCCAGATGGTGGAGGGTGAATGTAATGAGATATGAATCCAAGGTCCCGGTTGCGGCAGTACTCATGTATGCTCGGCAATTCTGCATTGTAACGTGTCCTGAAGGCTGCCTTGGAGAATGATTCCCCCAAGATCAGGGGCTCAATGCCCTTAACTGCTGAAGTGTTCCCCGACTGGAATGGAACATTCCTGCCCGGTGATTGTCGCACAATGTCCGTTCATCCGTTGTCGCAGTGTCTGCATGGTCTCGCCAATGTACCATGCTTCGGGACATCCTTTCTTGCAGCGTATGGGGTAGACAATGTTGGCCGAGTCGCACGGGTATATACCATGTACCTGGTGGGTGGTTTTCTCACGTGTAATGGTGGTACCCATGTCGATGATCTGGCTCGTCATGCAGAGATTGCCATGGCAGGGTTGTGTGGTGTCGTGGTCGCTGTTCTGAAGGCTGGGTAGTTTGCCTTCAGAACAGCATGGAGGATAGTCAATGTTGTCCCATTATTTAAGAAGGGTAGCAAGGATAACCCAGGTAATTATAGGCCAGTGAGCTTGACGTCAGAGATAGTGAAATTGATGGAAAAGATTCTCAGAGATAGGATCAATGGACATTTGGAAGTGAATAGTCTTATTAGTGGGGGGCAACATGGTTTTGAACGAAGGAGGTCATGTCTCACTAATTTAATTTAATTTTTTGAGGAGGTGACAAAAATAATTGAAGAGGAAAAGGCTGTGGATGTTGTCTATATGGACTTTAGTAAAGCATTTGATAAGATCCCTCATGGCAGGCTGGTGCAAAAGATTAGATCACATGGGGTCAGGGGTGTACTAGCTGGATGGATTCAGAACTGGCTTGGCCATAGAAGACAGAGGGTAGCAGTGGAAGGGTGTTTTTCCGAATGGGGTTCTGTAATGAATGGTGTTCCACAGGGATCTGTACTGGGACCTCTGCTCGTTGTAATATATATAAATTACTTGGAAGAAAACATAGCTGATCTGATTAGCAAGTTTGCGGATGATATTAAGATTGCAGGAGTTGAGGATAGTGATGAAGATTGTCAGAGAATATAGCAGGATATAGATAGGCTGCAAAATTGGCCAGGAGGTGGGCTGTGGGGCCGGGATGGAAAGGCACAGAACACCATTGCCGCAGCCGAAAAGGCAACCATGCAGCTGTACATGCCGCTAACAGCTCACTGTGAACACGGGTCATTTTGGCGTCCCCCCAGGATACCGTCCGAGGTGCCTCTGGCCCCAGCCAACCCATCAGCTGGATTGGCACGCTCCAGCACAACCAGTGCCATCTTGTTCGCTGGGATGTGTTTTTGAGGGGGTCGCAATGTGTATATGTGGCTGCAGCTAGTCAGCCTCCCAAGTGTCACAGACCCGGCGAATCCCGCACTATGTTAAATTGGAATCGATTGAGTTCCACGGGCGCTGGTGCTAGCCCCTCCACAGTTGCTGAATCGGTCCAGGTTCGGTGCCAGTTTTGTTGTCACGAAAGTCCACAAATTCTGCGTCGACGTCAACACACTAGTCTCAGGAACGGAGAATCCCACCCATGATATTGAATAGTCAACATGGATTTCAAAAGGAAAAATCTTGCTTGGGCAATTTTATTGAGTTTTTGTAAGGGGTAACGTGGAGAGTAATCAATGGAAATGCAGCGGATGTAATTCATCTGGATTTTCAAAAGGCCATTATGGATCATCTCAGCCCCGCAATTGCTGAATAAATAAGGCCTTGGAAAATGTGGAGTCGGGGACAAGTGACAGAATAAATTTCTGGCTGGTTTTAAGACAGAGCAGAGAGTGAGAATATAGAGAAGTTATTCAGAGTGGCAGGTGTGAAGTGGTGTTCCACAAGAATCAGTGCTGCGACCACTGCTCTTCACAATGTACATGAATGATTCTGACTTTGAAATAAAAGCACAATTTCTAAATTTGCAAAAGACACCAAAATGGGGGAATAGTCAACATGGAGGACAACTGCCTCAACCTACGGGTTGACATTAATAAACTTGCAAAATAGGAAAATAATCGGTGGACAAAGTTTAATGCAAATAAATGTGGTCGGACATTTTTGTGAACATAATAGGATGTCACTTATTATTAGAAGATGCAAGGATATTGGAATATATCAATCATTAAAAGTTACACCACAGTCTAGCAAATAAATATCTGAGGATTGACTGGTTAAGTCTCTTTTTTTCTTGAAAAACAAGGCTGAGTGGTGACCTAATAGAGGTCTTTAAAATTAAGAAAGCTTCTGTTCCAGGTGATGCAGGAAAATGTTTCCTCTTATGGGAAAGAGCATGACCAGAGGTCATCAATACAAGATAGTGACCAGGAAATCCAAGAGGGAATGCCAAAGAAGCCTCTTCACCCAAAGAGTGGTGGAACTCATGGTGACAGGAAAGTGATCAAAATGAATAGTTATAGATGTGTTTGAGAGGAAATTAGACGAGCACATGAGGCAGAAAGGAACAGATGGTTACAAAGGTAAATTTAGAGGCATAGAGTAGGATTTAGTGGCTGGGTTAGCCATGGACATAATTCCTGTCATGGCCGCTAAATCCCATGAGAAGCCAGAAAAAGCATTTGCGCTGGTGAGATTTCCGATTGTGATCTTCCCAGGCCCTCCTCGATGATGTGCTCAGGTTCGCACCCAGGAAGGGCATGAACCTAATTAACATGAATTTTAATCCATTATCATGTATTTAGCATGATTAATGTTACATATTCAGCCCTCATCGAACCTTCCCACCCACCTGGCATGATGCATTGCCAGCGCAAATTACTGCTGCTTTTCAAAAACAGGAAGCATGATCTCCATTAGGGCAGAAGGAGATGAGTATCACTGTCTCCACTGAATGCCAGGGAGTCCAACGGGACAAAATCTGCTGGCTAGCTCCAGGGAGGGGATGGGGGATTGGAGGAGGAGTCAGGGGTGTGAGAGAAAGAGTAGGGTAGCCATTGGGGGCATAAGGCTGCAATTGCAGGGCAGGCGGGACATTATTTTATTACAAAGAAGTAATAAGCTTCAGATCCCTGTTTTCCCTCTCTATCTTTTCAAAATGTGTTACACCCTGCAAAATTTGACCCCCACTCCAGGGGCGGGATTCTCCGAAATGGAGGCAGAGTGTTTGCGCCGTCGTGAATGCCGTCGAGGTTCACGACGGCGCGAAACGGCCCCTATCCCGACCGATTCAGGTCCCGATAATGGGCTAGGAGCGGCGCCGCGTCATTTACGCGGGCCAGGCCTTGGAGCCGCGTCAAGGCGGCGTCGCATACATGATGCGGCCGGTACCGCATAACCGCCGTCACCCGCGCATGCGTGGGTTGGCCGGCGCCAACCCGCGCATGCGTGGTTGCCATCCTCTCCGAGTCTGCCCCGCAAGAAGATGTCAGACGGACCTTGCGGGGCTTCAGAAGAAAGGAGGTCCTCCTTCAGAGAGGACGGCCCGACGATCGGTGGGCACCGATCGCGGGCCACATCCCATTTGAGGCCCCCCCCCGGTGCAGGATCCGCCCTCCCCCCCGCAAGCCACCCCACCCCCCAGCGTTCCCGCGCTGTTCCCGCCGGCAGGCAGCGACCAGGTGTGGACGGCGCCGGGGGGAACCCGCCGTTTTGGGCTGGCCGCTCGGCCCATCCGGGCCTCAGAATAGCAGGGGTGCCGGAGAATTGCCATTTTGGGTGTCTCGGTGTCTCGGGTGATTCTCCGGCCTGCGCCGCGCGGAACTCGACTGGGCCGTTCTCGCCGCTTGGGAGAATCGCGGGAGGGCGTCAGACCGGCGTCGCGGGAACATTTGGCGACCCAGGCGATTCTCCCAACCGGCGCGGGAGCGGAGAATCGCGCCCCATGATCTTTCGTCACCCCTTTCTCAATAATTCCTGCTATGTCTACTTCCTCCCAGTGTATGATTGCCTCCAGTTCCCTTGTTACCTTATGGATACTGTGCCCATTATTGTCCCAACATTTTAACTTGTTTCAGTAGGATTCCAGGAGTGTTGTCATCATCCTCCAGCCCATGGGCTAGACCTGCTGTCACAGCCAGCACAGGGCCCCCACCCCATAGTGCGGCAGGTATGTATCACAGAGGGAGATGCAGGCGGGGTTGGCCAGGGCGGTGGGGAAGTGAGGGGGTGGGATGCGGCCTCCGTGCCCTTGGCCAGTCCCCACCCCCCCCCATCCCAGTTGATGAACCTGGAGTCAACCAGAGCGTCCAGTGCTTGTAGGCCCTGACGCACACGTCGTGCGGCCTCCCGTGCCTGTCTGGGCGCACCCCTGCCCTCCCCCGCATCTGCCTTGTCAGACAACGCCCGGTGATCCACCTCCTCCTCCTCCAGCACATCGTCCCTCTGCTGCATGGTGTTGTGGAGGACGCAACAGGCCGCTACGATGTGGGAGACCCCCTCAGCATCATACTGGAGAACCCTCCAGGGCAGTCCAGGCACCTGAACTGCATCTTCAGGAGGCTGATGCACCGCTCGATCATGGACCTGGTCCCTGCATGGGCCTCATTGTAGCGGGTATATAGCCTCCGGATAGGTATCATCAGCCACGACCGTAATGGATAACCCCTGTCGCCCAGGAGCCAATCCCCCAACCAGGAAAAACCGAGTGTGCCAGGATGAAGGAGCACACTGCCTGGGTATCGGGTGCAGACATCATAGAATTTACAGTGCAGAAGGAGGCCATTCGGCCCATCAAGTCTGCACCGGCCCTTGGATAGAGCACCCTACCCAAACCTACACCTCCACTCTATCCCTGCAATCTAGTAACCCCACCTCACCTTTTTTGGACACTGAGGGCAATTTAGCATGGCTAATCCACCTGACCTGCACATCTTTGGACTGTGGGAGGAAACCGGAGCACCCGGAGGAAACCCACGCACACACGGGGTGGATGTGCAGACTCCGCACAGACAGTGACCCAAGCCGGAATCGAACCTGGGACCCTGGAGCTGTGAAGCAATTGTGCTATCCACAATGCTATCGTGCTGCCCGTGCTATTGTCTGCAGCATGCAGTTGACACTCTCAACCATGGTCCTCAGAGTCTGAGCCAGGCTTTGAAGTTCTCCACTCATGAATACGACATCTTAAGGGCGGCATATGGTGCAGTAGTTAGCCCTGGGACTGCGGCACTGAGGACCCGGGTTCGAATCCCGGCCCTGGGTCACTGTCCGTGTAGAGTTTGCACATTCTCCCCATTTCACCTCCACAATCCAACGATGTGCAGGTTAGGTGGATTGGCCACGCTAAGTTGCCCCTTAATTGGGAATTTAAAAAAATATATGGGGCGAAATTCTCCCCCAACGGCGCGATGTCCGCCGACTGGCGCCAAACACGGCGCCAATCAGATGGGTATCGCGCCGGCCCAAAGGTGCGGAATGCTCCGCATCTTTGGCGGCCTAGCCCCAACATTGAGGGGCTAGGCCGACGCCGGAGGGATTTCCGCCCCGCCAGCTGGCGGAAATAGCGTTTGTTGCCCAGCCAGTTGGCGCGGAAATGCGGCGCATGCGCGGGAGTGTCAGCGGCCGCTGACAGTTTCCCGGCGCATGCGCGGGAGCGTCAGCGGCCGCTGTCAGTTTCCCGCGCATGCGCAGTGGGGAGAGTCACTTCCGCCTCCGCCATGGTGGAGACCGTAGCGGAGGCGGAAGGGAAAGAGTGCCCCCACGGCACAGGCCCGCCCGCGGATGGGTGGGCCCTGATCGCGGGCCAGGCCACCGTGGGGGCACCCCCCGGGGTCAGATCGCCCCGCGCCCCCCCCCAGGACCCCGGAGCCCGCCCACGCCGCCTGGTCCCGCCAGTAAATACCAGGTTTGATTTACGCCGGCGGGACAGGCAATTTCTGGGCGGGACTTTGGCCCATCCGGGCCGGAGAATCCAGCGGGGGTCCCGCCAACCGGCGCGGCCCGATTCCCGCCCCTGCCCAATCTCCGGTACCGGAGACTTCGGCGGGGGCGGGATTCACGGCGGCCTCCGGCCATTCTCCGACCCGGCGGGGGGTTGGAGAATGACGCCCCTGATGTCTTACCCCAGGATTGCACTACAGCCACCACCCTTGCAGTTTTGGCCTGCGTGCCATGTGTTGCCAGCACCATCTCTTGCGATAGAAGGCTGTGGAACGTCTCCATTCAGCTTTGCAGTTGCAGGAGTGTCGCTGTCACCCTTTCCTGGTATCCCGGCTCTGCCATTGCATCTCCAGCAGCTGACGGACAAATGTGTGCAGAGGCACGGCACTTGGGTGGGGCACAGCTGAGTCTTGGGATCTAGCAGACCTCTGACTGTCCAGTCCCTGGGACACTCCTGCCTCCACCTAATGTGTACCAGAAGCAGTGTGATGCTCTTCTGATAGTGACTCAGAAGCCTGCCTGCTAAGATCGCTCACCGAGGTGTGTGTCGCTGTGATAGTGAATGGTGCGGCTGATCGCTGTGATGTTTCTTCGATTTCCTCTTCGGACATCCCTTCTGAGGTTGTGTTTAGGGTGGGTGCTAGGACACTGCTGGTGGATGGGCCAGACTGGTCGGGTGATGTTTCTGTCAGGCAAGGAAGGTGGTATTAGCACATGACCAGGTCAGGGGTTTGGAGTACACAGAACTCACTTGAGGTTGGTCATTTAGATGGAAGTGCAGTGGCTCCACAATTTTCTCTCGCAGACCACCTTGCTTTCAGCACAGGTCCACTCCTGCTCCTCCCCTGCGAGATCCAGGGTTCCCTCTGCTCAAAAGGATTGAGAATCTTCAGCTCGGACATCCCGCCGCCCACCTTCTCTCGCTTGCAGGGATGGTGGCCAAGCTTCTCCTGCAGGAACGCAAATGGGGATCATGTGAGCTGGCTGCCTGGTGGGTCAGGTATTGATGAAAGTTAGCATATGTGGGCACTGCGCGTAAGCGGGGAAAGGTTCTGATGAGGTGTGCCGGGGTTGGGGGGGGGGGGGGGGCGCGGGGGGGGGGGGGTGGGGGGAGGTTGATGGAAGCTTGGAAGCTGAAATGAAATCATAGATCATAGAAGTCACAGTGCAGAAGGAGGCCATTTGGCCCATCGAGTCTGCACCGGCTCTTGGAAAGAGCACCCTACCCAAGCCCACACCACTCTATCCCCATAACCCAGTAACCCCACTCAACAACACTAAGGGCAATTTTGAACACTAAGGACAATTTAGCATGGCCAATCCACCTAACCTGCACATCTTTGGACTGTGGGAGGAAACCGGAGCACCCGGAGGAATCCCTCGCAAACACGGGGAGAACGTGCAGACTCCGCACAGACAGTGACCCAGCCGGGAATTAAACCTGGGACCCTGGAGCTGTGAAGCAAATTGCGCTAACCACTATGCTACCGTGAAATCGCTTATTGTCACAAGTAGGCCTCAAATGAAGTTACAGTGAAAAGCCCCTAGTCGCCACATTCCGGCCCCTGTTCGGGGAGGCTGGTACGGGAATTGAACCGTGCTGCTGGCCTGCCTTGGTCTGCTTTAAAAGCCAGCGATTTAGCCCTGTGCTAAAGGGGTCCTGTGAGGTGGCAGCACGTGGTATTGAGGTGATATTCTGAGGAGTGACAGCAAGGTGGAGTGCAGAGAGGAGACAGCGAACACCTACCCTGGCAAAACGGAACGGGTCATTCATCTCCTTGCAGCGTTGCACCCCCATCATTTTGGGCCGGCTGCTGGCACTGACCAATTGCTGCGACTGTCTCCCAGGTGGGGTTCGTTATCTTGCTGGAGGGTGTCCTGAAAGCATGAGGGTATATTGTTGCCTGGCTCTCCTCCAGGACATCCAGAACATGGAGAGCAAGTGCTGTGGAACCCCGGGGCAGGCAAATCAGACGTTTCGCACCTCAGGCACAGCGTTTTTCATGTGAGGGAAAAAGATTTTTTCCAACGGATGAAAATTGCAGGCCGGATCGCGCTGCCGGAGCTAACGGGAATCATGCTAATTTTCGTGCCGAAATTGCACTTTACCATTTTTGGGGGGAACTTCCACCCATAGAATTTTACAGAAAAAGAGGCCCTTTGGCCCATCATGTCTTTGTCGGCCATCGAGCACCAATCTATTCTAATCCCATTTTCCAGCAACAGATGGGAAAAGATTGGAAGAGGTTGGAGTCGAGCATTAATCCCATCAAGGATTGGTTGGGCCGAATGTCCTGTTTCTGTGATGTAGGGTCCTGTGTAATATGAAAACAATTTGAAGAAATTACTGAGGTGGGTTGGAGCATGTCAATTGAAGGAAGGTCCCACAACAAGGCTGGACTTAAGCAATGCATTATTTGTCATCAATTGATGCTGACCCTAGATGTAAAGAATGGGAATGTGTTGTAGACATGAGTACTGACCCCCTTTCTTATCTTGAAAAGATGGTCAGCAAAAGGAAAAAGAAAATCAATATTAACAAACCCTATAAGTCTGCTGGAAACAAATGTGATTGCTGAAGGTATTTTGAGACAACAATTTTGGGGAGGCCTAGTGGTTTTGTTGCTGGACTAGTAATCCAGAGACCCAGAGTCATTCTCTGGGGGTGGTGATCTCAAGGTTGTGTTGTAATTCACCGACTGACTACTAGGAGTCTCATTAGTATATAAGTGAATGTTACAGTCAGGTGACCCCCTCAGGCTGACTGGAGAGCAAGAAAGAGAGAGGTTGCTTGTGCATGAATGTACTGTTAATCATCTGTTGTTTGTATATAGTTGACCCACAGTTAATGTTGATAAATCATTTGTAGCTTTAGCTACAAGTGTTCTTGTTATATAAGTCAGGCCATCCGACAAGAACATTACACTGGGCACCCAGGTTCAAATCCCACCGTGGCAGATGGTGAAGTTAGAATTCAATAATAGAAAGAAACCTGGAATTAAAAGTCTAAAGATGACCATGAAACCATTGTTGATTGTTGTAAAACAAAAACCCACATGGTTCACTAATGTCCTCTTAGAGAAGGTAATCTGACTTTGTTACCTGGTCTGGCCTATATGTGACTGCAGATCCACAGCAATGTGGTTGACTCTTAAATGCCCCCAGGGATAGGCAATAAATGTTGGCTCAGCCAGTGAAGCCTACAGCCGATTTTTAAAATAAATTGCTGAAAGCCTTATGTTCTTCTAACACTCATACAGAATTGCCATTTCTTTGCGACAGCATGCCTAGGGGCTTCGATGGAGTCAGAAAGCTGAAAAAGCAATTTGCACAAGCCGAAACAAATTCTATGGTGTAAGGGAACCCAACACATGCGCGATCTTGAGCAGAAGAAGATATTCAAAGCGGTTGTTGTGAATGATGCACCACTGAAGGATTCCACATTGCTCGTACAAAATATTTATTTCATTCCAGTCCTCAGCAGTAGAAGAATGCAAAAATGTTAATCAGATTAAAGACATGGATAATGGGTTTCTTCTGAGGTATCGCCCTATAATGGCAAGTTCGAAAATTGAATTCAATAGATCTGGTAAATTGTGAGCTAGCACCAGAAAAATAACCTAGTTTTAAAAAGCCAACAAGTTCATGGATGCTGTTCTGGAAAAAGAACTTGCTTCCATGTGATTATAGTCTGCAGTACATACTTTGTCTTTTCAGTCCTGTAAAACGTGACTTTTTGAGTCCCTCCGTTATAAAAACAATGGCTGCAAAGAAGAGGCAAGAAAAACTGTCTTGCAAGTAAAGGAAGATCGAGCCTGTCCATTCACCATTTATTACGTTTAATGGCAAAGTAGGTTTTTAAAAAAAGCATCTGCACAAAAAGCCTACCTATTCCAAAGTATAAGCCATAAAAGCATTGGTTATTTCACAAATCTGAAGATTTGAGACCATAAGGTGCCAAGGCCTTAGTTTCAGTGTGTATCAGTCTGTACACAAGGAGAAAGCTCTGGGCAGAGATCCAAAGAAAAAGCAGCTGATAAACCCTTAACCTTTTTGGAGTCAAGTGGGAATATCCCTTCACGCCTCTCGAAACATTAAAAGGACAGCTGAGTTTACGAAGTGTGCAGGAGATCTGCAGATTTTCCGAACTCTTTTAAAACCCACCTTCAAGCTGCATTGGGAGCTGTCTTTGCCACAGTATCAATGCAAGCAAGTGGTGTCTCACACCAATTGGTTTCAGTGTGTTGCAAAGTCAGGTATGAACCTGACTCTGGAGTTAGACTGACACTTTCATGTTGACATGCATTTGTAACTACATCACATCTAAGAAACTAATCAAATATAGTGATTTCTTGAATGATTGGGCACAAGCTGGCTTTCTGCACTGACAGAAGCATTGAAAAGTGTGAAATATGCAAAGGGAATACAATGTAATTTCAAGAACATTTTCACAGCTAGCTTTAGATCTTACTGGTGTCCGCTGGGGAGTTTTCTGTTTATACCATTTATAGTTCTTCTCTAAAAACCGACTGCTTGGTGCTTTGAAGCAACCCTCCGTTGCTTGTCTATACGTTGCAGCAGGCTGCTTCTATCAAGTCTTATTACCTTTCAACAATAACAATCCCTTGCTTTTTAATTTCTTTAATTAGCTCTTAGTCTAAGGGTTAGACTCAATGCAGGGACTGTGGGATGTCTGGGCAATACCTGAGGGCACTGAAATTTAACTTGCTTAAAAGTAATCACACTATCAGCTCCACTGTTATTCATTCTGACTACTTCATTAGAATTTGATGAGTTAAAGTATTGCAACTTCAATTTCCTGAGCTAAATGTAATCACTGGCTTCTTATTGTTGTTGTGCAAAGAATAATAAATTGAGAGGACAGGTTTTGTTTTGAGGAACTGTAATTATAAATGATTAGTGGAAGGCTTTTTACAGATTCCTCGCTGGATAAGTCAATAAGTAATTTTGCTGAGAATCTATTGTGTCTCTTGTATTTTCGTTTTCATCACCATTCCTTCCTTGCTGTTTTACCTTGGCTTTTCAGGCTATTTTACCACAGTGAGTTTTTGGAAAGATAGAGTTACGGTTTAAGGGTTTAAATCAAATTCAATTTCTGTATCTTTTTAAAAGGCATTCCAATAAACGATGATTGAAATGCTAATGAGGAGTGAGACTTGAACTTGTTTCCCCATAGATTGTAAGCAGAAAACAATTTGTCAGCCTGTTTTTGTAATAGCTAAAATAAAACCCACACTTCAATTGCGTTGGGAAATATCTGTTCCTTGGTGTTCGGCTGGCATGCCTGATGTAAGGTCTGCCCAATAGCTAGGAGCACACGGAGGTTGTTTTAAAATAGGCTTCGACACACAAGCAGTCAGATCCAGCAACAGCTTTGAAGTCAGGTCATTAAACAAGGTGCCACCAGGACAAGTTCAGGCTCAAAAGGAAAATGCAGGAGGACAGTTAGAAGGTAGTCTCATGTTCAAGTGAGCAGAACGACTCACTGACGTGAGGAAGCATACCACGTTCATTATAGTGTACCACGACATGAAGCTAAATCATACTGATTTTACTGAGTGGATCCAATCGTAGGTATTGAGTTGGGATAAAGGAACATAAGGTTTCACACCAGTCCGTGGCAATATTCAGACAGGCACCTGTAGAGGCATGTGCCAAAGACACAAATATCCAGTTCAGATGACATGGCGGTACTTTTAATACACCCCTGGATTAAATATCTGGTGGTTCAGGCACACCCCTAAACAGAAGACACAGAGCACGTCTGGAATAACTACCCCTGAGGAACTTGAGAAAATAACCATGGCAAGTTCTTAAACTTGAAATGAAATGAAAATCGCTTATTGTCACAAGTCGGCTTCAAATGAAGTTACTGTGAAAAGTCCCTAGTCGCATAACCTGTATAACTGAGACTGGGCAAAAAGTGAAATTCCTCCTGTCAATAGTTTGTGTGTCAGAGTTGGGATTTCCCATGGTGCTCACACTATTTTGTTAAAATTGGCATCAGAAGAAACACTACCTACTTTATGCCAATGAAAAGCATTTGTACGCCGCACAGACCCTGCAGAAAGTGGGGCTGTGGATGGGACTTACCATTCAGTCGAAAGTATGTGCTGTGCAGTCAATGAAAAAAAGCATCTGCTGGGATGAAATGTGGAGAATGGCTTATCTAATGTAGATAGAATTGTTAATTTAACCAGGAATTGAGGCTTTAAAACTCTAAAGGCATATATTGCAAAGGGCAATAAAAGTTAATTAGTTGCTTAAGACAAGCAAAATGAGTTGCTGGCTTCCACTGGGTCCTAAAAGCCATCACATATTTGCTACTCAAGTCTAACTAAATGAAAATGTCACCTACCCCATCTCTTATGTATCGGTAAAATATATCAACTATTTTTCAGCGTACATGGGATGGCTACAAGGCTAAAATTACAACAATCTGTTTGATTTCATGGTAATTTATCTCTGACACCAGCCCGCAAAAGACCACATTTATTGAATTGAGTCTCATTGCATGCTGTGGTGGGAATTGAACATGAGGGGACTAAAAAGTCATTTCAGTGGTCAAGAAAATCATGCAGGATGCGTAACAGGCAGTCAAGCCACTATCAACCGTTCCGCACCCCTGCTGAAGTAAAAGTTTATCCTCGTAATCTTTGATTGCTAGGCCAGCATCCTAACCACAATTATACCATACCCTTACTTGTTTGCATTCATTTTAATTTCTCCCCTTTGACACTCTGTGCAGTTTACAGTGGAGGATCTGCCCCTGAAACATTGGCACTGAATTGAATGTGAAGTTAAAGGCAAGTCCAAACCACCTGCTGTTACTAGTGAGATAAAAAAACAACCATTTGTGGGAAAGAAGAGATAAGCTCTGACTTACATGTCAGCACGAATTGCCGAATGCTTTGTCTCATGGAAATGGGAACTCATCATCAAACGCCCCAAGAGTTTCAGGAAAATACTGGATTTTAGCTGATAAAATGAACTAAACTCACTGCAGAAAGTTAAGGGTGGTATTTCATGGCACAAGGGCATGTTAATGGATTGGATTGGATTGGATTTGTTTATTGTCACGTGTACCGAGGTACAGTGAAAAGTATTTTTCTGCGAGCAGCTCAACAGATCATTAAGTACACAGGAAGAAAAGAAAATACATAATAGGGCAACACAACATATACAATGTAACTACATAAGCACTGGCATCAGATGAAGCATACAGGGTGTAGTGTTAATGAGGTCAGTCCATAAGGGGTTCATTTAGGAGTCTGGTGACAGTGGGGAAGAAGCTGTTTTTGAGTCTGTTCGTGCGTGTTCTCAGACTTCTGTATCTCCTGCCCAATGGAAGAAGTTGGAAGAGTGAGTAAGCCGGGTGGGAGGGATCTTTGATTATACTGCCCGCTTTCCCCAGGCAGCGGGAGGTGTAGATGGAGTCAATGAATGGGAGGCAGGTTTGTGTGATGGACTGGGCGGTGTTCATGACTCTCTGAAGTTTCTTGCGGTCCTGGGCCGAGCAGTTGCCATACCAGGCTGTGATGCTTTCTATGGTGCATCTGTAAAAGTTGGTAAGGGTTAATGTGGACATGCCGCATTTCCTTAATTTCCTGAGGAAGTATAGGCGCTGTTGTGCTTTCTTGGTGGTAGCGTCGACATGGGTGGACCAGGACAGACTTTTGGAGATGTGCACCGCTAGGAATTTGAAACTGCTAACCATCTCCACATCGGCCCCGTTGATGCTGACAGGGGTGTGTACAGTACTTTGCTTCCTGAAGTCAATGACCAGCTCTTTAGTTTTGTTGGCATTGAGGGAGAGATTGGTGTCGCTACACCACTCCACTAGGTTCTCTATCTCCCGCCTGTACTCTGACTCATCGTTTCATAGAATTTACAGTGCAGAAGGAGGCCATTCGGCCCATCGAGTCTGCACTGGCTCTTGGAAAGAGCACCCGACCCAAGGTCAACACCGCCACCCTATCCCTATAACCCAGTAACCCCACCCAACACTAAGGGCAATTTTGGACACTAAGGGCAATTTATCATGGCCAATCCACCTAACCTGCACATTTTTGGACTGTGGGAGGAAACCGGAGCACCCGGAGGAAACCCACGCACACACGGGGAGGACGTGCAGACTCCGCACAGACAGTGACCCAAGCTGGAATCGAACCTGGGACCCTGGAGCTGTGAAGCAATTCCGCTATCCACAAGGCTACCGTGCTGCCCTTATTCGAGATCCGGCCCACTATGGCCGTATCGTCAGCAAACTTGTAGATGGAGTTGGAACCAAGTTTTGCCACGCAGTCGTGTGTGTACAGGGAGTAGAGTAGGGGGCTAAGTACGCAGCCTTGCGGGGCTCCGGTGTTGAGGACTATTATGGAGGAGGTGTTGTTGTTCATTCTTACTGATTGTGGTCTGTTGGTCAGAAAATCGAGGATCCAGTTGCAGAGTGGGGAGTCAAGTCCTAGGTTTTGGAGCTTTGATATGAGCTTGGCTGGGATTATGGTGTTGAAGGCGGAGCTGTAGTCAATAAATAGGAGTCTGATGTAGGAGTCCTTGTTTTCGAGATGCTCTAGGGATGTGTGTAGGGCCAGGGAAATGGTGTCCGATGTGGACCGGTTGCAGCGGTACGCGAATTGCAGTGGATCAAGGTGTTCTGGGAGTATGGAGGTGATGCGCTTCATGATCAACCTCTCGAAGCACTTCATTACGACTGAAGTCAGGGCCACTGGACGGTAGCCATTGAGGCACGTTGCTTGGTTCTTCTTACCGGTATGATGGTGGTCTTCTTGAAGCAAGTGAGGACCCCGGAGTGGAGTAGGGACAGTTTAAAGATGTCCGTGCCTGTATTCCCGCAATGCCACTCACTTTGAAATGTCCGGAAGGAGAACAATTGAACCTTTGGAGTCTCACACCTTCAGGTTCGTAAATTTCCCTCAGAGATTTTTTAAATGTAAAGATAATTTTTAAAAACTATTTCCTGTCTCTTTTTTCTCTTTCTCTCAATTTAGTGAGTTTGGGAATTTGAATCTAGGTGGGAATTGAATTAAATCAGTAAGGCAGCTCCTTTTAAATTTCAGGAGTTTAAATTAATTTAAATTAAGCTAGTGTTGTGCAGTGTGGGTTAACAAGGGCTGCCCCACCCACTCACATAACTGGTTGGCAGTTAAGTGTCAGTCACTTAAATCTACCTTGATCTAAAAGCAGGTGCGAGAGGGGAGTCAATTCAGGACAGTTTAAAAAGAGCAACTTGTAAACTCACTCCCAGTGAGTTCTCCCAGTGAGCCAGAGAAGACAGAGCCAGGAGTGAGACACAGCTAAGAGTGAGTTTGGGAATTTGAATCTCGGTGGGAATTCAAAGTTGGGTGGGGAAGAAGTGCTTTTTATCCCTGGTAAGTGACTGATAAGTAGTGTTTCTGTTTTTCTGTTTCTTTTCATTGGTATATTTATTTTTTCTTTGTTGTTTTTTTTTGTTGAAATTGTAGTTAACCGAAGGTTTAAGACATGGCAGGAGATCTCAGGCCCATGTCATGCTCCTCGTGTGCGATGTGGGAGCTCAGGGACATGTCCACTGTCCCTGGCTCCTTCACGTGCAAGAAATGTGTCCAGTTGCAGCTCCTGTTAGACCGCTTGACGACTCTGGAGCTGCGGATGGACTCACTTTGGAGCATCCGCGATGCTGAGGACATCGTGAATAGCACGTTTAGCGAGTTGGTCACACCGCAGGTGAAAGGTACCGAGGGAGATAGAAAATGGGTGACCAAAAGACAGAGCAAGAGTAGGAAGGCAGTGCAGGTGTCCTCTGCGGTCATCTCCTTGCAAAACAGATATACCGCTTTGGTTACTGTTGAGGGAGATGGCTCACCAGGGGAAGGCAGCAGCAGCCAGGTTCATAGCACCGTGGCTGGCTCTGCTGCGCAGCTGGGCAGGAAGAAGAATGGCAGGGCTATAGTGATAGGGGACTCAATTGTAAGGTGAATAGACAGGCGGTTCTGCAGATGCAATTGAGACTCCAGGATGATATGTTGCCTCCCTGGTGCAAGGGTAAAGGATGTCTCGGAGCGGCTGCAGGACATTCTGGGGGGGGGGGGGGGTGAACAGCCAGCTGTCGTGGTGCACATAGGCACCAACGATATAGGTAAAAAACGGGACGAGGTCCTACAAGCTGAATTTAGGGCGCTAGGAGTTAAACTAAAAAGTAGGACCTCAAAGGTAGTAATCTCAGGATTGCTACCAGTGCCACGAGCTAGTCAGAGTAGGAATGTCAGGATAGAGAGAATGAATGTGTGGCTCGAGAGATGGTGCAAGAGGGAGGGATTGAAATTCATGGGACATTGGAACCGGTTCTGGGGGAGGTGGGACCAGTACAAACCGGATGGTCTGCACCTGGGCAGGACTGGAACCGATGTCCTGGGGGGGTGTTTGCTAGAGCTGTTGGGGAGAGTTTAAACTAATGTGGCAGGGGGATGGGAATCAATGCAGGAAGCTGGAAGGTAGTAAAACAGGGACAGAAATAAAAGGCTGTAAGGGTGTAAGGGGGAAAGTATAAGGCAGAGAAGCCATAGTCAAAAATCAAAAAGGGTGACAGTACAAGGTACAGTGACTGAGGAGAGCTCAGTGAATAGGACCAGGAATACTAAAAGAAATGAAACCGGAAGTGAAAACATTAATGGTAAGCGACGCGGCAGGTTGTTACATGAAGATATGGGTTCAACGACAAGGAAAATTAGGAGAAAGGTTAAGAGGAAATATAACTTAGGAGAGGTTACTGATTGAGGTGTTAAGATTCAGAACAGAGGTAAAAAAGCCAACGTAAGTGTACTTTACCTGAATGCTCGGAGTATTCGGAATAAGGTAAATGAGTTGATGGCGCAAATCATCGTGAATGACTATGATTTAGTGGCCATTACTGAAACATGGTTAAAGGATGGTCACGACTGGGAGTTAAATATCCGAGGGTATCAAACTTTTCGGAAGGACAGATGTGGTGTAGCTCTGTTATTTAAGGATGACATCCGGGCAACAGTAAGGGATGACATCGGTGCTATGGAGGATAAGGTTGAATCCATTTGGGTGGAAATCAGGGATAGTAAGGCGAAAAAGTCACTGATAGGAGTAATCTATAGGCCACAAAACAGTAACATTATGGTGGGGCAGGCAATAAACAAAGAAATAACTGATTCATGTAGAAATGGTACAGCAGTTATCATGGGGGATTTTAATCTACATGTCGATTGGTTTAACCAGGTCAGTCAAGGCAGCCTTGAGGAGGAGTTTATAGAATGTATCCGCGATAGTTTCCTAGAACAGTATGTAATGGAACCTACGAGGGAACAAGCGGTCCTAGATCTGGTCCTGTGTAATGAGACAGAATTGATTCAGGATCTCATAGTTAGGGATCCTCTCGGAAGGAGCGATCACATAATGGTGGAATTTAAAATACAGATGGAGGGTGAGAAGGTAAAATCAAGCACTAGTGTTTTGTGCTTAAACAAAGGAGATTACAATGGAATGAGAGAAGAACTAGCTAAGGTAGACTGGGAGCAAAGACTTTATGGTGAAACAGTTGAGGAACAGTGGAGAACTTTCCAAGTGATTTTTCACAGTGCTCAGCAAAGGTTTATACCAACAAAAAGGAAGGACGGTAAAAAGTGGGAAAATCGACCGTGGATATCTAAGGAAATAAGGGAGAATATCAAATTGAAGGAAAAAACATACAAAGTAGCAAAGATCAGTGGGAGACTAGAGGACTGGGAAATCTTTAGGGGGCAACAGGAAGCTACTAAAAAAGCTATAAAGAAGAATAAGATAGATTATGAGAGCTCAGAATATAAAAACAGATAGTAAAAGTTTCTACAAATACATAAAACAAAAAAGAGTGGCTAAGGTAAATATTGGTCCTTTAGAGGATGAGAGGGGAGATTTAATAATGGGAGATGAGGAAATGGCTGAGGAACTGAACAGGTTTTTTGGGTCGGTCTTCACAGTGGAAGACACAAATAACATGCCAGTGACTGATGGAAATGAGGCTATGACAGGTGATGACCTTGAGAGGATTGTTATCACCAAGGAGGTAGTGATGGGCAAGCTAATGGGGCTAAAGGTAGACAAGTCTCCTGGACCTGGTGGAATGCATCCCAGAGTGCTAATAGAGATGGCTAGGGAAATTGCAAATGCACTAGTGATAATTTACCAAAATTCACTAGACTCTGGGGTGGTCCCGGCGGATTGGAAATTAGCAAACGTGACACCACTGTTTAAAAAAGGAGGTCGGCAGAAAGCGGGTAATTATAGGCCAGTGAGCTTAATTTCGGTAGTAGGGAAGATGCTGGAATCTATCATCAAGGAAGAAATAGCGAGGCATCTGGATGGAAATTGTCCCATTGGGCAGACACAGCATGGGTTCATAAAGGGCAGGTCGTGCCTAAATGATTTAGTGGAATTTTTTGATGACATTAACAGTGCGGTAGATAACGGGGAGCCAATGGATGTGGTATATCTGGATTTCCAGAAAGCCTTTGACAAGGTGCCACACAAAAGGTTGCTGCATAAGATAAAGACGCATGGCATTAAGGGGAAAGTAGTAGCATGGATCGAGGATTGGTTAATTAATAGAAAGCAAAGAGTGGGGATTAATAGGTGTTTCTCTGGTTGGCAATCAGTAGCTAGTGGTGTCCCTCAGGGATCAGTGTTGGGCCCACAACTGTTCACAATTTACATAGATGATTTGGAGTTGGGGACCAAGGGCAATGTGTCCAAGTTTGCAGACGACACTAAGATAAGTGGTCAAGCAAAAAGTGCAGAGGATACTGGAAGTCTGCAGAGGGATTTGGATAGGCTAAGTGAATGGGCTAGGGTCTGGTAGATGGAATACAATGTTGACAAATGTGAGGTTATCCATTTTGGTAGGAATAACAGCAAAAGGGATTATTATTTAAATGATAAAATAGTAAAACATGCTGCTGTGCAGAGAGACCTGGATGTGCATGAGTCGCAAAAAGATGGTTTACAGGCTCAACAGGTGATTAAGAAGGCAAATGGAATTTTGTCCTTCATTGCTAGAGGGATGGAGTTTAAGACTAGGGAGGTTCTGCTGCAATTGTATAAGGTGTTAGTGAGGACACACCTGGAGTATTGTGTTCAGTTTTGGTCTCCTTACTTGAGAAAGGACGTACTGGCACTGGAGGGTGTGCAGAGGAGATTCACTAGGTTAATCCCAGAGCTGAAGGGGTTGGATTACGAGGAGAGGTTGAGTAGACTGGGACTGTACTCGTTGGAATTTAGAAGGATGAGGGGGGATCTTATAGAAACATATAAGATTATGAAGGGAATAGACAGGATAGATGCGGGCAGGTTGTTTCCACTGGCGGGTGAAAGCAGAACTAGGGGGCATAGCCTCAAAATGAGGGGAAGTAGATTTAGGACTGAGTTTAAGAGAAACTTCTTCACCCAAAGGGTTGTGAATCTATGGAATTCCTTGCCCAGTGAAGCAGTAGAGGCTCCTTCATTAAATGTTTTTAAGATAAAGATAGATAGTTTTTTGAAGAATAAAGGGATTAAGGGTTATGGTGTTCGGGCCGGAAAGTGGAGCTGAGTCCACAAAAGATCAGCCATGATCTCATTGAATGGTGGAGCTGGCTCGAGGGGCCAGATGGCCTACTCCTGCTCTTAGTTCGTATGTTCTTATGTTCTTAATCTTTTCCTCTATTTCGTTATCTGATTCTAATTTAATTCTATTTCATACTCTGTCTGTCTCCATTGTTTGCCCTGTTTCTTTCTCAGTCCTTAAATCTCAATGGTTAATGAGATAGATTATTAGTTCTGTCATTCATCAGGATCCTAGATGCTCTTTTGATCTCACCATACCATTAGCAGCTCACACTTTCCACAATTTGCAATTCAAAACTAAATGGAGTTGAAGGGCGAGGAAAATAACTACTAAATGCCAGCAACTTCTCGATTATTAACTCATCTATTCTCTCCACACATGCTGACTGTGGGCCAGTAAATGTTTCTCGAATTTTTTGTTTTGTTTCCGAGTTGCTGCAACTGCAATTTGTCTTTTGCAATTTTATTTAACTCACTGTGATTGACACATCTTAGTATGTTTGTTTTTAAGACTGTTATGTTTATTTTGTGTCTGTCCAAAATCATGATGACTGTAATGTCATTAATCAATCCAATCTCGTTGAACAATATCTAAGGTTATGTCTGACCTATCTGTTAGAGTTCTTTGAGGAGGTAACAAGGAAATTAGACAAAAGAGAACCAGTGGACGTGATGTATTTAGATTTCCAGAAGGCCTTTGACAAGGTGCCGCATTGGAGGTTGTTAAATAAGTTAAGAGCCCATGGTGTTAAGGGTAAGACCCTGGCATGCATAGAGGATTGGCTGACTGGCAGAAGGCAGAGAGTGGAGATAAAGGGGTCTTTTTCAGGATGGCAGCCGGTGACTAGTGGTGTGCCTCAGGGGGCGGTGCTGGGACCACAACTTTGCACAATATGCATTAATGATCTGGAAGAAGGAACTGAAGGCACTATTGCTAAGTTTGCAGATGATACAAAGCTCTGTAGAGGGACAGGTAGTATTGAGGAAGCAAGCCTGCTGCAGAATGATTTGGACGGCAATGAGAGTTGGCAATCAAGTGGCAGATGAAATACAATGTGGAAAAGGGGGCAGCACGGTAGCATAGTGGTTAGCACAATTGCTTCACAGCTGTAGGGTCCCAGGTTCGATTCCCGGCTTGGGTCACTGTCTGTGCGGAGTCTGCACGTTCTCCCCGTGTGTGCGTGGGTTTCCTCCGGGTGCTCCGGTTTCCTCCCGCAGTCCAAAGATGTGCATGTTAGGTTGATTGGCCCTGCTAAATTGCCCTTAGTGTCCAACATTGCCCTTAGTGTTGAATGGGGTTATTGGGTTATGGGGATAGGGTGGAAGTGTGGGCTTGGGTAGCGTGCTCTTTCCAAGAGCCGGTACGGACTCGATGGGCTGAATGGCCTCCTTCTGCACTGTAAATCCGATGAAACTCTATGAAAAGTGTGAGGTTATGCACTTTGGAAGGAGGAATTTAGGCATAGACTATTTTCTAAATGGGGAAATGCTCAGGAGTCAGAAGCACAAAGGGATTTGGGAGTCCTTCTTCACAATTCTCTTAAGATTAACATGCAGGTTCGGTCGGCAGTTAGGAAGGCAAATGCAATGTTAGCAAATGCAATGGGGAGCCAGTTAATTCCCGGGACAACATTACATTCAACTTCAATCTCAATAATGAGATGGAAATTAATGCAAATCGAGGTCAATGATATGCTCACCATATTTGGGCGAGATCTGGAACTTGCCATTGGGAGTGGGCCTGTTAGATAGCACATTGATTTGTGCCTGGCACGGATCTCGATTTTGGTCTTTACCGCTATTTAACTGGCGCGCCCAGATCCGTGGTAGGCGCAATGCGGTAGTTAAATCACATCCATAGTCACAAACGTGCAATAAGTCAGGCAATCACCATTTTCACTTTAACACCATCACGAGAAACCGAAGCAATGAACAACATGATTAATGGTGATGCTCAGAATAATGACTCGATTGGAGATTAGATGACAATGATATCAATTATGAGGCTGAGCGGAATTGCTTTTATTCATAAAAAAAGGAAAGCATCTATTTTTATAGTGGAATCAGTTGAATTACCCTATGGCACATTTGTACATTTCTATTTCCATCTTAATCTAATATTTTTGCCGAAGTCCGATACAAGCAACTTGAATGTCCTAAAGATATTTAAGCTGCGTGTTTAGATAAATAACTTCTTTTTTAGTAAGATTATAGTCTTATGTCAAGTATATTCAAGGCTGACAACCCGTTTTCTTCACTAGCTTTCATTGAGGGTTTGCAGGTATTTCCAGCTTTGTTCATGGATGCACACCAGCTGAGGCCTCGTGCTGAAATTTGGGGCTTCTGCCTGAGATAACTTGGTACATCATCGCAGTGAGACCAAAACAGACAGTGGTATTCTGACAAGGCTGGAAACACGCAACACATATAGCATAGATTTAAGGTGAGGGGCATGAGGTTTAGAGAGGATCTGAGGAAAATATTTTTCACCCAGAGGGTGGTGGGGGTCTGTAACTCCCTTCTTGAAAAGGTGATGGAGGCAGAGAGTCTCAAATTTTGGAAGTATTTAGATGTGCACTTGTGATAGCAAGGCATACTATGGGCCAAATGCTGGAAAATGGGATTAGAATAGTTTGGTGGTTGTTTTTGACTTGCACAGACACGATGGGCAGAAGGACCTTTTCTGTGCTGTAAACATCTATGACTCTATGGCAGTCATGGTTGAGGATTTGAAGTTGGTCATTTGAAGTTGACATTTCAGGTAAAGCTGCTTATTTGGGATTTGAGGATGGTCTTGTGGAGGGAGACAGGGAGGGAGGGAGAGAGAAAGTCAAGGAAGGGAGAAGGAGGAGAATTAAAAATAATTCTCAGTGTGGGAAGGGCCCTAAATGCGGGGCATGTGGGCTACTTCATGAATTGATGGGGAAAGGGCTATCCTGTTGATATTGAGATTGTCAATATGCGATGTTGGAGCGCGAGGTGACGGAAGGTGAAGTAAGCAGACCAATTCTCATTGGAAAATGCTCATATGTTGCGGGGGATGGGGGAAGGGGGGGCGGGTGAAATGTGAATTTGAGGTATCAGACCCCGGATGAAGCTAAAGGGATGGATATCCAGATTATTTATAAGCCTTGAAGTTACTGTGAGGAACTTTATTGTGCAAATGTTTAGCACACAATCAAAATTCCTCTGTCTTAACCGAGATATGAACCATTCTAAAACAACTAGGTTACTTCCCCTGTTAAATGCCATGGGTTCAACATCTGCATGACAAATCACTGCCAGTCATGTCCCTGCTGCAGACACTCCTGCTGCCCTGTGCATTGGCTGTCTTCATTTGAAACAGTTTCAAAATGATTGATTTTGTAATGGAAAGCTGAGAGTCTAGTTGTTCCTGTTGGGATTTTAAATATAAATATCTAAAGGCTCAAAAATAATGAAATAGAATGTGCCGCATTCAGCTCTTGTGAGGGCCTGAGTTTGGTTTGACGTGCAATCCCTGGTATAATTGGTGCTGGCTTTCTTTCTTTTATTTATCTGATCCTATTTCCATGGCAATACAACAGGGGTCAAATCTCTAAGCTTACTTAGTCTCGCACTGCACTTCATCTTAAGTGGTTCCAGAGACCGGTGAGAGCAGATAACCTGGACATATGTGTTAAGAAAGTCTTATTTCCTGTGGCTTTATTTCTGAGAATTTGTTATTTTACATGTAAATGGGATGGGAGGAATTACTCAACACAAATAAAAAGCTGAAAACATGCTGGTAAGCGTACGGGGAACTAAGAGAAAAGTTGGACTGGCATCTCATTATTGGACCATTAACAAAATGTGGTGATTGAAAAACTGGGACATTCAAGCATGAAACTCAGCAGGCAAGAAATGGATGTATTCCAGAGGGATATATTTGAGCAGAACCAGGCACAAGATGCACCGTGAATGTGGCACCCGCGGGTTAATGAGATTAATGAGGTATGTCAGTCTCAATCAACTGCAACTATTTTATTTCTTTAGCATTTATCATAACATCAGAGGGATTTAATTGCTTTTCTTGGTGTGACTTTGGAGACTGGCAAAAAGAATAGAAGGAAAGTATCGCAGGGGTGTGGGGAGGGGAACTGGAAACAAGACACATATAGGAAATGTCTAACAATGATTTGAGACCTTGGTATGAGGAATATCCTTTTATTTTTAAATCATTCAGTGGTTACTGGAAATCTATGAAAAATTCTCCATTGAATTACATAGAATTATGAGGAGAGAAACAAGCTATTTGCCCCATTTGGTCTATGCTCCACAACAGGCTCCAACCACCTTTCTTCATCTCACCCTATTTGGATATCTTTCTCCAACATTAACTTACCTAGCATCAACTTGAAGGCATCACTGCTATTTACCTCAACCACTCCATGTGATAGCAAGTCCTCCAATCAAGCCAATCTCCGGATAAAGAGGTTTCTCTTAATTTTTTTAATTGGATTTATTAACTAATATTTTGGTTTTGGTCGTCCCACAAGTGAAATTGTCTTCTCTAAATTTACCCTATCCAAACTCTTTCAGAATTTGAAAGACTCATATCCGTGTTACGGCTGTCCAAACGGCACTGATTTCCTCCCAACACCTGTGCATAAGCAGAAGGTGTTTTGAATTGTTTTTTAATTGGGATGGCATGGTGGCACAGTGGCTAGCACTGCCGCCTCATAGCGCCAGGGACCTGGGTTCAATTCTGGGTGACTGTCTGTGTGGAGTGTGGAGTTTGTACATTCTCCCCGAGTCTGTGTAGATTTCCTCTGGGTGCAGGCTAAATTGTCCCTGAGTGTCCAGTACTGTGCATGTTAGGTCATGGCGTTGACAGGGGAGTGGACATGGGAAGAGTGTTATCTTGAAGGGTTGGTGCAAGCTCGATGGGCCAAATGGCCTCCTTCTGTAGGGATTCTATGGAAAAAAAAGAATAGGCGGTGGCATTCTTATGCAATCCTTAGGTTTGCGTGATCTACTTTTACTGATAAACCGCAGCTAACACGATTTAGGATTCACTCAGAAGCTTTATTTATTTTACGCATTTTACATATTTTAAACGTGAAAAAAGGTATTCATGGGTTGCAGCTAAACTGGAGAGGCATAAATATCCTGGCCGCGAGGTTTGCTAGTGTCACACGGGAGGATTTAAACTAGTATGGCAGGGGGGTGGGCACGGGAACAATAGGTCAGAAGGTGAGAGCATTGAGGGAGAATTAGGGAATAGGGACAGTGTGGCTCTGAGGCAGAGCAGGCAGGGAGATGTTGCTGAACACAGCGGGTCTGGTGTCCTGAAGTGCATATGTTTTAATGCAAGAAGTATTATGGGTAAGGCAGATAACTTAGAGCTTGGATTAGTACTTGGAACTATGATGTTGTTGCCATTACAGAGACCTGGTTGAGGGAAGGACAGGATTGGCAGCTAAACATTCCAGGATTTAGATGTTTCAGGTGGGGTAGAGGGGGATGTAAAAGGGGTGGCGGAGTTGCGCTATTGGTTAGGGAGGATATCACAGCTGTACTACGGGAGGACACCTCAGAGGGCAGTAAGTCTATATGGGTAGAAATCAGGAATAAGAAGGGTGCAGTTACAATGTTGGGGGTTTACTACAGTCCTCCCAACAGCCAGCGGGAGATAGAGGAGCAGATAGATAGACAGATTTTGGAAAAGAGTAAAAACAACAGGGTTGTTGTGATGGGAGACTTCAACTTCCCCAATATTGACTGGGACTCACTTAGTGCCAGGGGCTTGGACGGGGCAGAGTCTGTAAGGAGCATCCAGGAGGGCTTCTTAAAACAATATGTAGATAGTTCAACTAGGGAAGGGGCTGTACTGGACCTGGTATTGGGGAATGAGCCCGGCCAGGTGGTAGAAGTTTCAGTAGGGGAGCATTTCGGGAACAGTGACCACAATTCAGTAAGTTTTAAAGTGCTGGTGGACAAGGATAAGAGTGGTCCTTGGGTGAATGTGCTAAATTGGGGGAAGGCTAATTATCACAATATTAGGCGGGAACTGACAAACCTAGATTGGGGGCGGATGTTTGAGGGCAAATCAACATCTGACATGTGGGAGGCTTTCAAATATCAGTTGAAAGGAATTCAGGACCGGCATGTTCCAGTGAGGAAGAAGGATAAATACAGCAATTTTCGGGAACTTTGGATAACGAGAGATATTGTAGGCCTCGTCAAAAAGAAAAAGGAGGCATTTGGCAGGGCTAAAAGGCTGGGAACAGACGAAGCTTGTGTGGAAAATAAGGAGCAGCCCTTTGAATTTTGGCGGGAGCGGTGCGCAGGGGCCTTCTGGGAGGTGAGTATATACTTTAAAAACACTTACCTTTGCAGGAGCAGCCCTTTGAATTTTGGCGGGAGCGGTGCGCAGGGGCCTTCTGGGAGGTGAGTATTTACTTTAAAAATACTTAATTTTGCAGGAGCAGCCCTTTGAATTTTGGCGAGAGCGGCTTGCAGGGGCCTTCTGGGAGGTGAGTATTTACTTTAAAAACACTTAACTTTGCAGGAGCAGCCCTCCTCCTCTAACCCAATAATAAGACCCATTGGTGTGAGGTAAGTGCCATATTATATTGTTATTATATATATTTTTTATTTTTTATTTTTTTTATTTATTAACCAGTTCTTGGTTGGAGGTTAGAGGGATGGCAGGGCAGGGAGTGCAATGTTACTCCTGCAGGATGTTTGAGGTGAGGGATGCCGTTAGTGTCCCTGGTGATTTTACCTGCAGGAAGTGCAGCCATCTCCAGCTCCTCTAAGACCGAGTTAGGGAACTGGAGTTGGAGGTGGATGAACTTCGGATCATTCGGGAGGCAGAGGGGGTCATAGATAGCAGCTTCAGGGAATTAGTTACACCAAAGATTGGAGATAGATTGGTAACTGTAAGAGGGACTGGGAAGAAGCAGTCAGTGCAGGGATTCCCTGCGGTCGTTCCCCTGAGAAACAAGTATACCGCTTTGGATACTTGTGGGGGGGACGACTTACCAGGGGTAAGCCATGGGGTACGGGCCTCTGGCACGGAGTCTGTCCCTGTTGCTCAGAAGGGAAGGGGGGAGAGGAGCAGAGCATTAGTAATTTGGGACTCGATAGTCAGGGGCACAGATAGGAGATTTTGTGGGAGCGATAGAGACTCACGTTTGGTATGTTGCCTCCCAGGTGCAAGGGTACGTGATGTCTCGGATCGTGTTTTCCGGGTCCTTAAGGGGGAGGGGGAGAAGCCCCAAGTCGTGGTCCACATTGGCACTAACGACGTAGGTAGGAAAGGGGACAAGGATGTCAGGCAGGCTTTCAGGGAGCTAGGATGGAAGCTCAGAACGAGAACAAACAGATTTGTTATCTCTGGGTTGTTGCCCATGCCACGTGATAATGAGATGAGGAATAGGGAGAGAGAGCAATTAAACACGTGGCTACAGGGATGGTGCAGGCGGGAGGGATTCAGATTTCTGGATAACTGGGGCTCTTTCTGGGGAAGGTGGGACCTCTACAGACAGGATGGTCTACATCTGAACCTGAGGGGCACAAATATCCTGGGGGGAAGATTTGTTAGTGCTCTTTGGGGGGGTTTAAACTAATGCAGCAGGGGCATGGGAACCTGGATTGTAGTTTTAGGGTACGAGAGATTGAGAGTATAGAGGTCAGGAGCACAGATTTGACTTCGCAGGAGGGGGCCAGTGTTCAGGTAGGTGGTTTGAAGTGTGTCTACGTCAATGCCAGGAGTATACAAAATAAGGTAGGGGAACTGGCAGCATGGGTTGGTACCTGGGACTTCGATGTGGCCATTTCGGAGACATGGATAGAGCAGGGACAGGAATGGTTGTTGCAGGTTCCGGGATTTAGGTGTTTTAGTAAGCTCAGAGAAGGAGGCAAAAGAGGGGGCGGTGTGGCGCTGCTAGTCAAAAACAGTATTACGGTGGCGGAGAGGATGCTAGATGGGGACTCTTCTTCCGAGGTAGTATGGGCTGAGGTTAGAAACCGGAAAAGAGAGGTCACCCTGTTGGGAGTTTTCTATAGGCCTCCAAATAGTTCCAGGGATAGAACATAGAACATAGAACATAGAACAATACAGCGCAGTACAGGCCCTTCGGCCCACGATGTTGCACCGAAACGAAAGCCATCCAACCTACACTATGCCATTATCACCCATATGTTTATCCAATAAACTTTTAAATGCCCTCAATGTTGGCGAGTTCACCACTGTAGCAGGTAGGGCATTCCATGGCCTCACTACTCTTTGCGTAAAGAACCTACCTCTGACCTCTGTCCTATATCTATTACCCCTCAGTTTAAAGTTATGTCCCCTCGTGCCAGCCATATCCATCCACGGGAGAAGGCTCTCACTGTCCACCCTATCCAACCCCCTGATCATTTTGTATGCCTCTATTAAGTCTCCTCTTAACCTTCTTCTCTCCAACAAAAACAACCTCAAGTCCATCAGCCTTTCCTCATAAGATTTTCCCTCCATACCAGGCAACATCCTGGTAAATCTCCTCTGCACCCGCTCCAAAGCCTCCACGTCCTTCCTATAATGCGGTGACCAGAACTGTACGCAATACTCCAAATGCGGCCGTACCAGAGTTCTGTACAGCTGCAACATGACCTCCAGACTCCGGGACTCAATCCCTCTACCAATAAAGGCCAACACTTCATAGGCCTTCTTCACAACCCTATCAACCTGGGTGGCAACTTTCAGGGATCTATGTACATGGACACCTAGATCCCTCTGCTCATCCACACTTTCAAGAACTTTACCATTAGCCAAATATTCCGCATTCCTGTTATTCCTTCCAAAGTGAATCACCTCACACTTCTCTACATTAAACTCCATTTGCCACCTCTCGGCCCAGCTCTGTATCTATATCCCTTTGTAATCTGCTACATCCTTCCACACTATCGACAACACCACCGACTTTAGTATCGTCTGCAAATTTACTCACCCACCCTTCTGCGCCTTCCTCTAGGTCATTGATAAAAACGGCCCCAGAACAGATCCTTGTGGTACTCCACTTGTGACTGTACTCCATTCTGAACATTTCCCATCAACCACCACCCTCTGTCTTCTTTCAGCTAGCCAATTTCTGATCCACATCTCTAAATCACCCTCAATCCCCAGCCTCCGTATTTTTTGCAATAGCCTACCGTGGGGAACCTTATCAAACGCTTTGCTGAAATCCATATACACCACATCAACTGCTCTACCCTCGTCTACCTGTTCAGTCACCTTCTCAAAGAACTTAATAAGGTTTGTGAGGCATGACCTACCCTTCACAAAGCCATGCTGACTATCCCTGATCATATTATTCCTATCTAGATGATTATAAATCTTGTCTCTTATAATCCCCTCCAAGACTTTACCCACTACAGACGTGAGGCTCACCGGCCTATAGTGGCCGGGGTTGTCTCTGCTCCCCTTTTTGAACAAAGGGACCACATTTGCTGTCCTCCAGTCCTCTGGCACTATTCCTGTAGCCAATGATGACATAAAAATCAAAGCCAAAGGTCCAGCAATCTCTTCCCTTGCCTCCCATAGAATCCTAGGATAAATCCCATCAGGTCCCGGGGACTTATCTATTTTCAGCCTGTCCAGAATTGCCAACACCTCTTCCCTACGTACCTCAATGCCATCTATTCTATTAGCCTGGGGCTCAGCATTCTCCTCCACAACATTATCTTTTTCCTGAGTGAATACTGACGAAAAATATTCATTTAGTATCTCGCCTATCTCTTCAGACTCCACACACAATTTCCCATCCCTGTCCTTGACTGGTCCTACTCTTTCCCTAGTCATTCGCTTATTCCTGACATACCTATAGAAAGCTTTTGGGTTTTCCTTGATCCTTCCTGCCAAATACTTCTCATGTCCCCTCCTTGCTCGTCTTAGCTCTCTCTTTAGATCCTTCCTCGCTACCTTGTAACTATCCATCGCCCCAACCGAAACTTCACACTTCATCTTCACATAGGCCTCCTTCTTCCTCTTAACATATGTAGAGGAAAGGATGGCGAAGATGATTCTGGATAAGAGCAAAAGTAACAGGGTAGTTATTTATTATGGGAGACTTTAACTTTCCAAATATTGACTGGAAAAGATATAGTTTGAGTACATCAGATGGGTCGTTTTTTGTACAATGTGTGCAGGAGGGTTTCCTGACACAATATGTTGACAGGCCAACAAGAGGAGAGGCCACATTGGATTTGGTTTTGGGTAATGAACCAGGCCAGGTGTTAGATTTGGAGGTAGGTGAGCACTTTGGGGACAGTGACCACAATTCGGTGACGTTTACGTTAGTGATGGAAAGGGATAAGTATACCCCGCAGGGCAAGAGTTATAGCTGGGGGAAGGGCAATTATGATGCCATTAGACATGACTTGGGGGGGGGATAGGTTGGAGAAGTAGGCTGCAAGTGTTGTGCACACTGGATATGTGGAGCTTGTTCAAGGAACAGCTACTGCGTGTTCTTGATAAGTATGTACCGGTCAGGCAGGGGGGAAGGTGTCGAGCGAGGGAACCGTGGTTTACCAAAGAAGTGGAATCTCTTGTTAAGAGGAAGAAGGAGGCCTATGTGAAGATGAGGTGTGAAGTTTCAGTTGGGGCGCTTGATAGTTACAAGGTAGCGAGGAAGGATCTAAAGAGAGAGCTAAGACGAGCAAGGAGGGGACATGAGAAGTATTTGGCAGGTAGGATCAAGGAAAACCCAAAAGCTTTCTCTGGGTTTGTCAGGAATAAAAGAATGACTAGGGTAAGAGTAGGGCCAGTCAAGGACAGGGATGGGAAGTTGTGTGTGGAGTCTGAAGAGATAGGCGAGATACTAAATGAATATTCTTCGTCAGTATTCACTCAGGAAAAAGAGAATGTTGTGGAGGAGAATGCTGAGACCCAGGCTATTAGAATAGATGGCATTGAGGTACGTAGGGAAGAGGTGTTGGCAATTCTGGACAGGCTGAAAATAGATAAGTCCCCGGGGCCTGATGCGATTTATCCTAGGATTCTCTGGGAAGCCAGGGAAGAGATTGCTGAGCCTTTGGCTTTGATTTTTATGTCATCATTGGCTACAGGAATAGTGCCAGAGGACTGGAGGATAGCAAATGTGGTTCCTTTGTTCAAAAAGGGGAGCAGAGACAACCCCGGCAACTATAGACCGGTGAGCCTCACGTCTGTAGTGGGTACAGTCTTGGAGGGGATTATATGAGACAAGATTTATAATCATCCTGATAGGAATAATATGATTAGGGACAGTCAGCATGGCTTTGTGAAGGGTAGGTCATGCCTCACAAACCTTATCGAGTTCTTTGAGAAGGTGACTGAACAGGTAGACGAGGGTAGAGCAGTTGATGTGGTGTATATGGATTTCAGTAAAGCGTTTGATAAGGTTCCCCACGGTATGCTATTGCAGAAAATACGGAGGCTGGGGATTGAGGGTGATTTAGAGATGTGGATCAGAAATTGGCTAGCTGAAAGAAGACAGAGGGTGGTGGTTGATGGGAAATGTTCAGAATGGAGTTCAGTTACAAGTGGTGTACCACAAGGATCTGTTCTGGGGCCGTTGCTGTTTGTCATTTTTAACAATGACCTAGAGGAGGGCGCAGAAGGGTGGGTGAGTAAATTTGCAGACGACACTAAAGTCGGTGGTGTTGTCGACAGTGCGGAAGGATGTTGCAGGTTACAGAGGGACATGGATAAGCTGCAGAGCTGGGCTGAGAGGTGGCAAATGGAGTTTAATGTAGAGAAGTGTGAGGTGATTCACTTTGGAAGGAATAACAGGAATGCGGAATATTTGGCAAATGGTAAAGTTCTTGGAAGTGTGGATGAGCAGAGGGATCTCGGTGTCCATGTATATAGATCCCTGAAAGTTGCCACCCAGGTTGATAGGGTTGTGAAGAAGGCCTATGGAGTTTTGGCCTTTATTGGTAGAGGGATTGAGTTCCGGAGTCATGAGGTCATGTTGCAGCTGTACAAAACTCTGGTACGGCCGCATTTGGAGTATTACGTACAGTTCTGGTCACCTCATTATCATAGAATTTACAGTGCAGATGGAGGCCATTCGGCCCATCGAGTTTGCACCGGCTCTTGGAAAGAGCACCCTACCCAAGGTCAACACCTCCACCCCATCCCCATAACCCAGTAACCCCACCCTAAGGGCAATTTTGGACACTAAGGTCAATTTATCATGGCCAATCCATCTAACCTGCAAATCTTTGGACTGTGGGAGGAAACCGGAGCACCCGGAGGAAACCCGCACACCCACGGGGAGGATGTGCAGACTCCACACAGACAGTGACCCAAGCCGGAATCGAACCTGGGACCCTGGCGCTGTGAAGCAATTGTGCTATCCACAATGCTACCGTGCTACCCTTATAGGAAGGACGTGGAAGCTTTGGAGCGGGTGCAGAGGAGATTTACCAGGATGTTGCCTGGTATGGAGGGAAAATCTTATGAGGAAAGGCTGATGGACTTGAGGTTGTTTTCGTTAGAGAGAAGAAGGTTAAGAGGAGACTTAATAGAGGCATACAAAATGATCAGGGAGTTAGATAGGGTGGACAGTGAGAGCCTTCTCCCACGGATGGAAATGGCTAGCACGAGGGGACATAGCCTTAAACTGAGTGGTAATAGATATAGGACAGAGGTCAGAGGTAGGTTCTTTACGCAAAGAGTGGTGAGGCCGTGGAATGCCCTACCTGCAACAGTAGTGAACTCGCCAACATTGAGGGCATTTAAAAGTTTATTGGATAAGCATATGGGTGATAATGGCATAGTGTAGGTTAGAAGGCTTTTGTTTTTTGACTTCCCATGTCGGTGCAACATCGTGGGCCGAAGGGCCTGTACTGCGCTGTATCGTTCTATGTTCTATGTTCTATGAAAGTAGGAAGGAACTTAAGCAAGGAGTCAGGAGGGCTAGAAGGCTTCACGAAAAGTCATTGGCAAATAAGGTTAAGGAAAATTCCAAGGCTTTTTACACGTACATAAAAAGCAAGAGGGTAGCCAGGGAAAGGGTTGGCCCACTGAAGGATAGGCAAGGGAATCTATGTGTGGAGCCAGAGGAAATGGGCGAGGTACTAAATGAATACTTTGCATCAGTATTCATCAAAGCGAAGGAATTGGTAGATGTTGAGTCTGGAGAAGGGTGTGTACATAACCTGGGTCACATTGAGATCCAAAAAGACGAGGTGTTGGGCGTCTTAAAAAGTATTAAGGCAGATAAGTCCCCAGGGCCTGATGGGATCTATCCCAGAATACTGAAGGAGGCTGGAGAGGAAATTGCTGAGGCCTTGACAGAAATCTTTGGATCCTCACTGTCTTCAGGTGATGTCCCGGAGGACTGGAGAATAGCCAATGTTGTTCCTCTCTTTCAGTAGGGTTGCTAGGATAATCCAGGGAACTACAGGCCTGTGAGCCTTACTTCAGTGGTAGCGAAATTACTGGAGAGAATTCTTCGAGACAGGATCTACTCCCATTTGGAAGCAAATGGACGTATTAGTGAGAGGCAGCATGGTTTTGTGAAGAGGAGGTCGTGTCTCACTAACTTGATAGAGTTTTTCAAGGAGGTCACAAAGATGATTTATGCAGGTCGGGCAGTGGATGTTATATATGGACTTCAGTAAGGCCTTGGACAAGGTCCCTCATGGTAGACTAGTACAAAAGGTGAAGTCACCCGGGATCAGATGTGAGCTGGCAAGGTGGATACAGAACTGGCTAGGTCATAGAAGGCAGAGAGTAGCAATGGAAGGATGCTTTTCTAATTGGAGGGCTGTGACCAGTGGTCTGGGACCTTTGCTGTTTGTAGTATATATAAATGATTTGGAGGAAAATGTAATTGGTCTGATTAGTAAGTTTGCAGACGACACAAAGGAATTGCAGATAGCGATGAGGACTGTCAGAGTATACAGCAGGATTTAGATTGTTTGGAGACTTGGGCGGAGAGATGGCAGATGGAGTTTAATCCAGACAAATGTGAGGTAATGCATTTTGGAAGGTCTAATGCAGGTAGGGAATATACAGTGAATGGTAGAACCCTCAAGAGTATTGAAAGTCAGAGAGATCTAGGTGTACAGGTCCACAGGTCACTGAAAGGGGCAACACAGGTGGAGAAGGTAGTCAAGAAGGCATACAGCATTGCGTATAAGAATTGGCAAGTCATGTTGCAGCTGTATAGAACCTTAGTTAGGCCACACTTGCAGTATAGTGTTCAATTCTGGTCGCCACACTACCAGAAGGATGTGGAGGCTTTAGCGAGGGTGCAGAAGAGATTTACCAGAATGTTGCCTGGGATGGTGGGCATTACCTATGAAGAGCGGTTGAATAAACTCGGTTTGTTCTCACTGGAACGACGGAAGTTGAGGGGCGACCTGATAGAGGTCTACAAAATTATGAGGGGCATAGACAGAGTGGATAGTCAGAGGCTTTTCCCCAGGGTAGAGGGGTCAATTACTAAGGGGCAGAGGTTTAAGGTGAGAGGGGCAAGGTTTAGAATAGATGTACGAGGCAAGTTCTTTACACAGAGGGTAGTGGGTGCCTGGAACTCGCTACCGGAGGAGGTGGTGGAAGCAGGGACGATAGTGACATTTAAGGGGCATCTTGACAAATACATGAATAGGATGGGAATAGAGGGATATGGACCCAGGAAGTGTAGAAGATTGTAGTTTAGTCGGCCAGCATGGTCGGCACGGGTTTGGAGGGCCGAAAAGCCTGTTCCTGTGCTGTACATTTCTTTGTTCTTTGTTCTTTGTATTTGCCATTTTGCACTCAACAAATTAACACAGTAAAATAGAGGTGGAGGAGAAGACAGAACAGGGAGTTTGACAGTAGAAAGACCGCAACCAAATTAATATAAGTTCATACAATTTACAGTCTGGAAGGAGGCCATTCAGCCCATTGAGTCTGCACTGGCCCTTGGAAAGAGCACCCTACCTAAGCCAACACATCCACCCTATCCCCACACCTCCACCCTATCCCCGTAACCCCACCTAACCTTTTTTGGACTCGAGGGGCAATTTAGCTTTGCCAATTCACCTAACCTACACATCTTTGGACTGTGGGAGGAAACCAGAGCACCCGGAGGAAACCCACGCAGACACGGGGAGAACGTGCAGACTCCGCACAATCAGAGACCCAACTGGAAATTGAACCGGGGACCCTGGAGTTGTGAAGCAACTGCGCTAACCACTGTGCTACCGTGCTGCCCCCAAAGGGCACACGTGTCCCAGGGTCCAAGTTCAGAGTGTAGAGGGTATTTCCGTTTGGATGGGTTTCTGGCTGTTTAAACAAATGATACTGCTGCACAAGGGTATATTCTGTGTGTTGACAACTTGGCAGACATTGGTTAGAGACTTTTAAAAGTCGAACAACCTTTACGGAGTTACCCAGCCCGGCTCCTAGAGTCTGTCCAGTTGATGTGAAAACAGCAGTTTGGCTGTGCAAATCAGAGGATGCAGTGGTAAACTGGCCAAAAGGCTGGAAGCTCGGGGCAGATGATATTCCTCATTTACAATAATTTCAAAATGGATGTTTAGCCAACTTCTGGAAATGGCTTTGGTTTTTGGTCTGATAATGTCTGAGTCATTAGTTGTTGAAACCATCAATGTTAATGGAAACCATTGTCTCAGCAGATCAACTGACTCCGCTAGTAAGGCCGCCTTATCAAATTCAAATGACATCCCCGTTGCTCCCTTTGAAATTGGCCTGAACAATCACAGGTGTGATGTGAGTATGTTAGTAACTCTCGAAGCATAATGAGGTGTGACATTATAGAACTAAGAAAATAATTATTTTGTCCTTGAATCTCCTGGGGATAGATCACAGACAGATAATTAAGCCTGTAATGAGACGATTTAGCAGCCACCTTAATTTTCTTTGTTCAGCAGACAAGAAGTGGTGGTGTTGTGGCATTGTCACTGGATTAATAATCCAGAGACCAGGGTAATGCTCTGGGGACCCAGGTTCAATTCCCACCATGGACGATAGCAAAATTTAATCCCAATTCAATAAACTGGAGTTAAAAGCCCAATGATGATCGTGAAACCATTATTCATTGTCAGAAAAACAGTAAAATTTAGAAAAGGAAATCTGCTGTACTTACTTACCTGGTCTGGCTTACATGTGACTCCAGAGTCACAGCAATGCCCTCTGAAGTGCTCAGTTCAAGTGCAATTAGAAATGGCCCTGCCAGCAAAGTCCACAACCAATCATAGAACCACTACAGTGCAGAAGGAGATCATTTGGCCCATCGACTCTGCACCAATGCCCCGAAAGAGCACCCTAACTAGACCCATGCTCACCCTATCCCTATCCCCTGCAACCCCACATAACCTTTTGGACACTAAGGGGCAATTTAGCATGGCCAGCCTAACTAACCTGCACGTCTTTGGACTGTGGGAAAAACCAGAGCATCCGGAAGAAACCCACAAAGACAAGCGAAGAAAGTGCAAACTCCACACAGACAGTCACCCGAGGCTGGAATTGAACCCGGGTCCCTAACACTGTGAGGCAGCAGTGCTAACCACCGTGCTGCCAATGAATGAAAAAAAAGAACAATTTTTAAAATGAAGCTGTTCAGCTCACCCTGAAATGTTTACAAAATCACCAAACTGGCCCTGATATCTCATGAGTTGAGATGCCTACATGTATGCGTTCTAGTACCATTTGGTATTAACTGCCCAACTACTGGCGGCACTGCAGCACAGTTGCTTCACAGCTCCAGGGTCCCAGGTTCGATTCCTGGCTTGGTCATTTGTGCTACCGTGCTGCCCTGCTAAATTACCCCTCAATTAGCCATGCTAAATTGCCCCTCAATTAGCCATGCTAAATTGCCCCTCAATTGGAAAAATTTAAAAACATTTAAAAAAAAGAAAATTGTCGATAATTTGGGCAGGGGAGCCTTTCAGAATACTAAAAGGTAAAAGATTGTCTGCAGTCTGTCTTGACACCTTGGGTTGGGTTAGTCCATGGTCAATTCCAGCCCCACTTGGCCCGGATCCGCAACACAGGTGAAATTAGATTTTAAATTAATACCTGTGGCTTTGGTTGAGTTACATTGACTACAGTTACCAGGGGCGAAATTCTCCGTTATCGGCAGAAAGTCCGCCGATCGGCGCAAAAAACGGCGCAAATCCCACTTGCGTCACGTCATAAAAATGGGACGATAGTCTCCGGCCCGAAATGGGCTAGCAGCGACGTAACGGGATCCGCGCTTGCGCAGTGGTTCACGCCGTGCAGCGTCATACGCGCCGCACGGCGTGACGGCTCATGAGGCCGCGCTGCTCCCCCCACCCGACCGGAACACCCGACCGCAACACTCGACTGGATGGCTGGCCGTTGCTCAGCCCCGAGGTTCGAGTCACGCGATGTGGAGGCGCTCCTGGACGCGGTGGAGCAGAGGAGGGACGCCCTGTATCCCGGGTACGGCCGCAGAGTTGCCCCACGCCACAGCCGGCGTCTGTGGAGGGAAGTGGCAGAGGCCGTCACCGCTGTGGCCCTGACACCACGGACAGGCACCCAGTGCCACAAGAAGGTGAACGACCTCGTCAGAGCAGGCAGGGTGAGCCTCCCCCATAGCCCCCCTCCCCCATAGCCCCCCTCCCCCATATCCCCCACCCCCATATCCCCCATATCCCCCCTCCCCATATCCCCCCTCCCCCATATCCCCCCTCCCCATATCCCCCATATGCCCCCCTCCCCCATATCCCCCATATCCCCCCTCCCCCATATCCCCCCTCCCCCATATCCCCCCTCCCCCATATCCCCCATATGCCCCCCCTCCCCCATATCCCCCATATCCCCCCCTCCCCCATATCCCCCCTCCCCCATATCCCCCCTCCCCCATATCCCCCATATCCCATGTCTAACCATGCATGCTTCATTGTGTATCGCAGGACCAAACGTCCAGGCATCCATACCCGCAGATGCACACCGCCCGCAGGATGCCCCTCGGAGACCACAGGAGACGGAGAGACCCGCACCCGCCAGCATGCGACGCCCGCAGGATGCCCCTCGGAGACCACGGGAGACGGAGAGACCCGGATCCTCCAGCATGCGACGCCCGCAGGATGCCCCTCGCACACCACGGGAGACGGAGAGACCCGGACCCTCTAGCATGCGACGCCCGCAGGATGCCCCTCGCACACCACGGGAGACGGAGAGACCTGGAGCAACAGGGAGACTTCACCCCCGTCACGTGCGGGAGCGACCACCCAGCGACGAGGGGGGCAGCCACAGGCCCCCGTCACATCCGAGCCAGGACACCACTACCCAGGACACCACTATCCAGGACACCCCTACCCGGGACAGCACTACCCAGGACACCCCTACCCGGGAAGACGAAATACCGGACAGTGAGTCAGAGTGGATGGGTGGAGACGAACCCCCACCCCAAAGTGCCATGGAGTCAGAGTGGGGCGAAGAGCACGACACAATGCCACTGCTGTCACCAACACCCTCCACCATCGCAGAAACACTCACCACGGTTGGGCACTTTAGTGATGAGGCGTCTGGTACACTCACTGGTGCGCACAACACAGCCGTCCCGGTACAGCAGGTGGAGGTAGGAGCAGCAGAGGGACCGGGCGGTCGGAGGGCAGCCCAGGCCAAGCGAACATCTGCCGCCCAGATGGATCCCGGGTTCCTGCAGTTACCACACCCACACATAGATCCGATGCAACCACCGACACGGAGACGAGCGAAGAGGGTGACGGGTGGCTTGCGGCGGCTGCGGTCGCAGGTGGAGGAGTCCACCCGCGTCCAGGAGCTGGGAGTGGTCCCGGTCATACGTGCCACCCAGGCTGACTCCGCACGGGTGGCGTCCGCGGTGGAGGCAATGGGTGCGACGGTGTCAGACATGGGGAACGGTTTGCGAGGCCTGGGGCCTTCCGTGCAGGCGGCGTCTGTGGCCCAGGAAATGGCTGCCCTCTCACAGGAGGCCATGAGCCAGTGCCAGCGCCAGATGGCAGAGGCGCTCAACGCCATAGCCCAGTCTCAGCAGGCCATGGCCCAGTCTCAGCAGGTATTAGCTCAGCCTCTGCAGGCCATGGCCCAGTCTCTGCAGGCCATGGCCCAGTCTCTGCAGGCCATGGCCCAGTCTCAGCAGGCCATCGCTGAGGGCATCGGCGCCAGTGGCCATGTGCGAGCCGGCGTCGCACTGTCACAGACAGGGTTTGACAACACCCTGGGCTCCATGGCTGCAAACCTGCAGACCCCTGTCGATACCAGCACGGGCCTCCAGGACTGGCAGCGCCAGATGTCGGGGGGGGCGTCGGATGGCCAGTCCGTTCGCATCCCCCACCCATGTAGAGGCCTGGGGGCCATCGGGCACCCCGAGGGAGGAGGAGGTGGTGTGGTCCGTCCCGGCTCCCTCTGTAGGGGAGGTCCCGGTACACCGCGACACGTCGGACTCCCCCCCTTCCGTCCCAGGTGCATCAGGTGGGCAACGGGCAGGACAGGCTGGCAGCTCGCCATCCCAGTCGCCCGAGCCGCAGCCTGGCCCATCTAGGCCAGGACGCCCCAGGAAACGGCCGCCAAAGGGATCCAACTGGGTGAGCCCGGCCCGTTGTGCCGCCGGTGGATCGGCAATTGGGGCGGGGGGGGTGGTGTGCATGCGGGTGGGGTGTGTGGGGTTGGGGAGGGGGGGGAGGGTGCTGGGTGGGTGGATGGGTGGGGGGTGTGGGTGGTCGGCTGTTGCCATGGTGTGCGGTCTGTGGCCATACTACCCGATTCCCACGCCCATCTAGTCAGTGAAGCGGGCGGCTATCAGTCTGTCCCATGCCCGCTGGGCCAGCCGGTAACGGTGGACAGCCACCCGCCTGTGTCTACCCCGTCTGCCCTGACCATTGCCCCCATCCCCCTCATCTGGGGAGGACTGTGCCTCTTCCTGCTGCTCCTCCACTCCGCCCTCCTCTGCCTGCGGCACATCGCCCCTCTGCTGGGCTATGTTGTGCAGGACGCAGCACACCACAATGATGCAGCCGACCCTATCTGACCGATACTGGAGGGCGCCCCCAGAGAGGTCCAGGCACCTGAAACGCATCTTCAGCACGCCAAAGCACCTCTCGATCACTCCCCTTGTCGCTACATGGGCATCATTGTAGCTGTTCTCCACCTCATTGCGTGGCCTCCGAATAGGCGTCATCAGCCACGATCGCAATGGGTAGCCCCTGTTGCCCAGCAACCAGCCCCTCAGCCGGGGATGGCGTCCCTCGTACATGCCGGGGATGGATGACCGCGACAACACGAATGAGTCGTGTACACTGCCTGGGTGACGGGCGCAGGCGTGCAGGATCATCATGCGGTGGTCGCAGACCACCTGTACGTTCATCGAATAGGTCCCCTTCCTATTAGTGAACACGGCCCTGTTATCTGCAGGTGGCCGCACGGCGACGTGCATCCCATCGATCGCGCCCTGGACCATGGGGAACCCGGCCACGGCAGAGAAGCCCACGGCCCGGGCATCTTGGCTGGCCCGGTCCACGGGGAAGCGGATGTAGCGGTGCGCCATGGCATAAAGGGCATCTGTCACTGCCTGGATGCACCGGTGGACCGATGTCTGCGATATGCCGGACAGGTCCCCACTCGGTGCCTGGAATTACCCCGTTGCATAAAGGTTCAGGGCCACCGTAACCTTGACGGACACGGGGAGAGGGTGTCCCCCGCCAGTGCCACGATGTGACAGGTGTGCCAGCAGGTGGCAGATGTGTGCCACGGTTTCCCGGCTCATCCGGAGTCTCCTCCTGCATTCCCGGTCCGTGAGGTCCTGCTATGACTGCCGGGGCCGGTACACACGGGGCGCCCTCGGGTGCCTCCGTTGCCGTGGGGCCGCGATGTCCTCCTCCCGCTCCTCGTCCTGTCGGTCAGGTGTCCCTCCAGCCTGGGCGGCTGCCGCCTGCCCCTCTGCGGCAGCCTGCGCCGCCTCTCTGGCACGCTTCTCCTCCTCCTCCTCCTCCTCATCCAGGGCAACATAGACATGAGCGGCTGCCACCACGGCGGCCAACATCGCTGGATGGTCTGAAAACATGACGGCCTGGTGGGGGGGAGGGGAACGACGACATGTCATCATTGCCCATATCCCCTCCTCCCCCCAGCCAGGTGGCATGGACCGCATGGGTCCAACTGTTGGAGGCTGGCACCTGGCCAGGTGGACCAACTCATTTGCCCTCCCATCACCCTCCTCGGCACGGACGCCCTCCCCAACCTCCACCCCGGCACGGCCCCCCCCAACCCCCAACCTCCACCCCGGCACGGACCCCCTCCCCAACCTCCACCCCGGCACGGACCCCCCCCAACCCCCAACCTCCACCCCAGCACGGACCCCCTCCAACCCCCAACCTCCACCCTGGCACGGACCCCCTCCCCAACCTCCACCCCGGCACGGACCCCCCCCAACCCCCAACCTCCACCCCGGCACGGACCCCCTCCCCAAACTCCACCCCGGCACGGACCCCCCCCAGCCCCCAACCTCCACCCCAGCACGGTCCCCCTCCAACCCCCAACCTCCACCCCAGCACGGACCCCCTCCAACCCCCAACCTCCACCCCGGCACGGACCCCCTCCCCAACCTCCACCCCGGCACGGACCCCCCCCAACCCCCAACCTCCACCCCGGCACGGACCCCCCCCAACCCCCAACCTCCACCCTGGCACGGACCCCCTCCCCAACCTCCACCCCGGCACGGACCCCCCCCAACCCCCAACCTCCACCCCAGCACAGACCCCCTCCAACCCCCAACCTCCACCCCGGCACGGACCCCCTCCCCAACCTCCACCCCGGCACGGACCCCCCCCCAACCCCCAACCTCCACCCCGGCTCGGACCCCCTCCCCAACCTCCACCCCGACACGGACCCCCTCCCCAACCTCCACCCCAGCACGGACCCCCTCCCCAACCTCCACCCCAGCACGGACCCCCTCCCCAACCTCCACCCCGGCACGGACCCCCCCCAACCCCCAACATCCACCCCGGCACGGACCCCCTCCCCAACCTCCACCCCAGCACGGACCCCCTCCCCAACCTCCACCCCGGCACGGACCCCCCCAACCCCCAATCTCCACCCCGGCACGGACCCCCTCCCCAACCTCCACCCCAGCACGGACCCCCTCCCCAATCTCCACCCCGGCACGGACCCCCCCCAACCCCCAACCTCCACCCCGGCACGGACCCCCTCCCCAACCTCCACCCCGGCACGGACCCCCCCCCCCCCAACCTCCACCCCAGCACGGACCCCCTCCCCAACCTCCACCCCGGCATGGACCCCCCCAACCCCCCAACCCCCAACCTCCACCCCGGCACGGACCCCCTCCCCAACCTCCACCCCGGCACGGACCCCCCCCCCAACCTCCACCCCGGCACGGACCCCCTCCAACCCCCAACCTCCACCCCAGCACGGACCCCCGCCAACCCCCAACCTCCACCCCAGCACGGACCCCCTCCCGGCACTCCCCCGGAGCCCAGCCTACTCTAACCACCCCCCCCCCCCCCGCCGCACACACACACACACACAAGCCGAGACACACCTCTCCTCACGCAATCAGTCTGCGGCCACGCCATTTCCTACCCAGAGCCAACCCCCCAGGCCGTCACTCACCTCCTCGCTGGTCGGCGTGAGCCTGGAGCACCGGGTCACGCCGATGAAAAGGAGGTTTGATTCACGTCGACGTGAACGGTCATCACGTCGACGGGGCTTCGGCCCATCCGGAAGGGAGAATATCGGCAGGCCGAAAATCGGCTGCCTTGCGCAGACCCGTGACATTCTCCGCGGCAGCGGCGCCATTAACGCCCCGCCGACTTTTCTCCCTTCGGAGACTTCGGCGGGGGCGGGGGCGGGATTCACGGCGGGCAACGGCCATTCTCCGACCCGGCGGGGGGTCGGAGAATGACGCCCTAGGTTTGTAAAATCTTAACACCAGTGACCTTCTATTATGTGTGTGTGTGTGTGTGTGTGTGGAGCGGGGGATTGGGCAGCACGGTAGCACAAGTGGCTAGCACTGTGGCTTCACAGCTCCAGGGTCCCAGGTTCGATTCCCCGCTGGGCCACTGTCTGTGCGAAGTCTGCACGTTCTCCTAGTGTCTGCGTGGGTTTCCTCTGGGTGCTCCGGTTTCCTCCCACAGTCCAAAGACGTGCACGTTAGGTGGATTGGCCATGATAAATTGCCCTTATTGCCCAAAATGGTTAGGAGGGGTTTTTGCGTTATGGGGATAGGGTGGAAGTGAGGGTTTAAGTGGGTCGGTGCAGTCTCGATGGGCCGAATGGCCTCCTTCTGCACTGTATTTTCTATGTGTAGTATTATAATTAAACTGACAGAAAAATGTCACTGACTATCCAATACCCCTTTCCCAACTCCCCCCCCCCCTTTCTAAGTACCCCCACTCTCTCAGTGTTAATTCACCATAGTCCCAGATGACCAACGACTGCTTTCCCTTTTGAGGGGGCGGGATGACTGGTGCTGAGTTAACCTGAGGGTCACCACACCTCAGACGAGGGACAAGGCTTCATGAATGATCTCGGCCGGTATGGGGCTTGGGCCCACGTTGTCTGCAGCCCACCAAGCTACACCGGCCCCCGCTCCACACACACACACACATGCACACACACACACACATGGTTGAGTGGGAAATAAAATATTAATAAAATAAAACGTTAAAGGAACTTTGATGCACTAGGATGACTTATACTTAATGTCTTTCTGAGGTTCAAGCTTTCCTTTTGGTACTTCCTCCTTCTAGGCTTGAGATGGCAAGCCATGTTGAGGTTATCTACATTCTCTGGAGATTCAGGATCATTTCAGGTTCACAGCAAAGATTTGCCAGGCACTCAAAGGTTTTAAGATCAATAAAGCAGTGCTTTTACTTCATGAAGAGAGAGAGAGAGAGAGAGAGAGAGCGCACGCCTTCTCCTTTCAGTTCTCTCAGAAAACATCACACAGGAACTAATCACTGACTGTTGTCAGGCTGATCACTGTCCCTGGTCAACCCATCAGTTGCCAGTTAGTCAGTGGAACCGACTTCCTCCAAAAGTTTCCTCAGGTTCACCCAGCACAAACGAGTCTGTTCTCGTCTCCAAAATACAAAATCTAGGAACACAATGTTTTGACAAGCAAATTGCTTCAACTTGAGTCCTCTGCTTAGAGGCACATTCTGATTATGGGTCCATGGACCAAAAATAATAAAAGAAAAGAAAAGAAAATGGGAACAAAGGAATTAACAGGAAGGACTCTTACAAGTCGAATTGCAATGCCACTGTTCAGCAAAATTGATCTATTTGATCTGGAGGTTGAAGGTTGGGGCCAACAAAAGGCTTCAATACTATTTTGCTGCCAATGAAATAATGCAGAAGAGAAACAAAGGTAATATTGCTTACTTACGTCCCACAAACATACAACCTTGTGCGCAGCTTAACATCTCCAGAGGCTACAAACTCCAAGTCCTTGATTAATTGGTGCAGTTGGTGAGGGACCATTATAACCTCCATCATTATGTGGAGATACAAGTTTCATATAGCCATCAGAGGTCAAGCTAAATGGTATCTGCTATCATAGCCAGACTCCGACTGGGATTATGGTGCTGAAGGCAGAGCTGTAGTCAATGAACAGGAGTCTGATGTAGGAGTTTTTGCTGTCGAGATGTTCGAGGGATCAGTGCAGGGGCAGGGAGATAGCAGCTGCTCTGGACTGGTTGTGGCGGTATACAAATTGCAGTGGATCAAGACATTCTGGGAGTATGGATTTGATGTGTCTCATGACATCGTCAAGGGGAAGTCATGTCTGACAAATCTGTTAGAGTTCTTTGAGGAAGTAACAAGGAAGTTAGACAAAGGAGAAACAGTGATTTATTTTGATTTCCAGAAGGCCTTTGACAAGGTACCACATAGGAGACTGTTAAATGAGTTAAGAGCCCATGGTATTAAGGGTAAGATCCTGGCACGGATAGAGGATTGGCTGACTGGCAGAAGGCAGAGAGTGGGGATAAAGGGGTCTTTTTTAGGATGGTAGCCGGTGATGACTGGTTTGCCTCAGGGGTCGGTGCTCGGACCACAACTTTTCATTCCATACATTAATGATCTGGTAGAAGGAACTGAAGGCACTGTTTCTCAGTTTGCAGATGATACAAAGATCTGTAGAGGGACAGGTAGTATTGAGGAAGCACGCGGGCTGCAGAAGGACTTGATAGGCTAGGAGGCTGGGCAAAAGAAGTGGCAGATGAAATACAATGTAGAAAAGTGTGAGATTATGCACGTTGGAAGGAGAAATGGAGGCATAGACTATTTTCAAAATTGTGAAATGCTTAGGAAATCAGAAGCACAAAGGGACTTGGGAGTCCTTGTTCATGATTCTCCTAAGGTTAACGTGCAGGTTTAGTCGGCAGTTAGGAAGGCAAATTCAATGTTAGCGTTCATGTCGAGAGGGCTAGAATAGATGACAAGGGTGTACATCTGAGGCTGTATCAGGCTCTGGTCAGACCCCGTTTGGAGTATTGTGAGCAGTTTTGGGCCCCGTATCTGAGGAAGGATGTGCTTGAAGAATGATCCTTGGAATGAAGAGCTTGTTGAATGAGGAAGGGTGAGGACTCTGGGTCTGTACTCATTGGAGTTTAGAAGGATGAAACTTACAGGGTACTGCGAGGACTGGATAGAGTGGCGTGGAGAAGATGTTTCCACTTGTAGGACGAACAAGAACCAGAGGACAGAATCTCAGCCTAAAGTGACGATCCATTAAAACAGAGATGAGGTTTAATTTCTTCAGCCAGAGGGTGGTGAATCTGTGGTACTCTTTGCTGCAGAAGGCTGTGGAGGCCAAATCACTGAGTGTCTTTAAGACAGAGATAAATAGGTTCTTGATTAATATGGGGAGAATGAGGATGAGAAAAATATCAGCCATGATTGAATGACGGAGCAGACTCGATGGGCTGAGTGGCCTAATTCTGCTCTGATGTCTTATGGTCTTATGACCAACATATCGAAGCACTTCATAATGATCGATGTCAAGGCCACCGGATGGTAGCCATTGAGGCACGTTGCCTCGTTCTTCTTTGGCACCGGTATGATGGTGGTCTTCTTGAAGCAGGTGTGAACCTCAGAACGGAGTAGGGAGAAGTTGAAGATGTCCACAAGCACACACACCCACCAGTTGGTCTGTGCAGGATCTGAGTGCACAACTATGGACTCTGTCAGGACCTGTTGCTTTCCGAGGGGTCACATTCAAGAAGGCCAATCTGACTTCAGAGGCTGTGATGGTGGATATGGGTGTGTCCGAGGCTGCTGAGGCATTTGACAACAGTTTGTTGTTTTCCTGCTCGAAACGAGCATCAAATGCATTGAGTTAATCAGGGAGGGGTGCGCTGCTGCCAGAGATTCTACTCAACTTTGCTTTGTAGCCCGTTATGTTGTATAAGTCTTGTCACAACCGTTGAGAGTCCGTCTCGGTCGTCTGTGACTGTAGCTTAATCTGGTATTGTCTCTTGGCAATTCTGATGGCTTTGCAGAGATCATAACTAGATATCTCGCATCGGGCTGGGTCGCCTGTCTTGAACGTCTCAGGCCTGGCCTGCAGTTGGAAGTAGATCTCCCGGTTAAACCATGGTTTCCGGATGGGGAACACACGTACTACCTTCTCTGCCGTGCAATCTTCTACACACTTGCTGATGAAGTCTGTGACGGTGATGGCATACCCGGTTAGGTTGGTCGCTGAGTTCTTGAGTATGGATCAGTCCACAGACTCCAAGAAGTCGCATGGGAGCTCTGCTGTTGCCTCGGACGAACGTTGCACAACCTTCTTAATTGGACTCCCCCACTTAGGTTTCTGCTTGTCTGCCCGGAGAAGGAGCACTGTCTTGTGTTCCGATTTTCTAATGTGCGGTCGGGGGATAGATCGGTAGGCACCCTTGTTGTTTGTGTAGCAGTGGTCAAGGATGTTGGTGTCCCTGGTGAGACAGGAGATGTGTTGGTGGAATTTTAGCAGTACACTCTTGATGTTGTCCTGGTTGAAGACCCTGGCCATGATGAACAAAGTCTCCGGGTATTCTATTTCACTGTTATTTATACCGGTGTACGATTCATCAAACGTCTTCTTCACTTTCGCCTGGAGTGGGATGTAGACTGCTGTGATGATGACAGAAGTGAACTTCCGTGGAAGGTAGTACGGGTGGCACTTCACAGTCAGGTATTCCAGGACCGGGAAGCAGTAGTTCACCAGGGTCACCATGTTTGACCTCCAGGACGAGTTGATGAGGAGGCAAGCCCCTCCACCCTTTGCTTTGCCAGATGGTGCCGTGCATTGAGAAGCCATCAGGTTCTTTGGCACAATCCGGTATGGCGGGTGAACCATGTTTTCGTGAAACAGAGCCCGCAGCGGTTTATTCCTTCTCTCTGCGAGGTAAATCTAGTGTTAATCTCATCCAGCTTATTTTCGATCACTTAGACGTTTGCCAGGGGTATGCTGGGCAGAGGAGACTTGAAAACACATTGTTTAGTCACACCTGGAGTCCGCCGCTTTTTCCCTTGCTTCCTAGGTCGGAGGCTGCTTCTGGATGGTCCTGGGATCCGATGGGAGATGTCTGACCTTATGAAAGGTAAGTGGTTGCATCTGACGGGGTTCCGGATGCTGGTTGCGATTTCAAGGTTGCTTCTGGTGGGGTCCCAGGCGCCAGTTACGGTTTTGGGATTGCGGGGGGCATGTTTATGATCCTGTCGGGTCCCAAGGTTCCGCGAGGTCAGGTCTACCTTTCGGCACATTCGGGTCCTCGCATGGGGTGTCCGTTGTTTTGGGGGTGTTTAGTCTGCGTTTGGGTCTCTGGCAGGGTCCTCCTGGGTCAGGTTGGGCTGGGTCACATGTTAGGTCCCAGCATTGGAGATCTGGTTGGCTGTACCTGGAATCGGGCTTTGGAGTAGGCCTGATCGGGCCTGATCAGACTTCCATGTGGATTCTCTTTTCATCCATCTGCCAGTAAGTCAGGGCACTGGTTTCCACAGGGCACTGGGCTAGCCTCTCTGGGTCTAGTTGGGTCAGGTCTTGTGATCGGAGGCCAGGTCGGGCATTCCGGGAGCCGGGTCGGGTCCTACGCGGGTTTGGGGTCGCACTTCCACTTCGGGCCTCTTCCACTTCTAGGTCGAGACCAGGGTCGGGTCGTTGGAGGAGTTCTGCTGGGTGTGGTCCTGTGGTAACTTTTGGTCATTGTAGACATCCACTCGAAATGACTGATATCCAGCCTATGCGCTCAGTCACTGCAAAAGACACAGTGGTCAAGTTACGCCAAATATTTGCAATACGAGAATTATGATCCCAGATCAGGCCCCAACAGTTGCTGGGCTGCTGGACAGAAACCCCAATATTTTGTTTAATTTGTGAGACTGTAAGGAAAGGATACTTCATGGTATATTAAAACAAACAATTACTAACACAGTATTATTAACTTTAGCATCAGAAAGAAAATAGCTTACAAATACCAGTTAAACATGGTAAACAATGACAATGAAACACTAAATCCTAACTGCTATTTTTCATTTGCCCTCAAGCAAAACCCAACCCAGGTCAATATCCACTTTTAAATGGAGTTAGCAGACCCAGGAATACTTATTGTAAAGTTTTATCTTGGATGAACTGCTTTGAGAGGGATAGATGGTCAGGAACCAGCTTCTAGATTCTTCCCTCTGTCAAACCACTGTTTAACCTGCCAGCCGTTTACAGAAAATGTTTTTCTGTTCACAGGCAAAATCTTTTTGACTAAACTGCTTTGAGAGGAATTGCGGACGCTATCCAGCCACCATGTTGCACCAGGAGCAGAACCGAGTGCAGTGGGTAAATCCCACGAGAGCCCCAAATCAGGGTCTGCGCCGGACCGACCACGAATCACCTGCCTGATGTGATCTTCATATTTAAATGAGCCATTAGGGTAATTTAAATACACAGATGCCAGAATCACCAGGTGCCCATCAGTCAAGTACTGCGGCTGCGAGACCTCGCCAGGGTGCCATTTAGCACTGGTTTCCACAAGCATAGGCCAGGCTTGATGACATCTCAGGGGTCTCGCACCCCTTTGGAGGCCCCAGGTAGTTGGGCATAGGGCAGAATAATGCCCTGGAACCTTCAAGGGTGCCCAGGTGGCATTGCTGGCATGCCCAAGTGGCACTGACAGGGTGCCAGGCTGGCAGTGCCAAGGTGTCCAGATGTCAAGTTGGCACTGCAATCAGTGGGCTCAGGTGGGGGCTTCCCCACGAGAAGGGGGGTGAGAGCTATGCAACAGCCAATAAAAGGTGAGGGAGGGGGCGGTGAAGGGGGGTCCAGAAAGCAGGGGGAAGGCCAAAGTGGGGAGGGGTGGGTGCAGCGATCAGAGCTGCTGGTTAAAATTGCACCCAATCTGCGAGGAGCCATTCCTGAAATCGACCAAATTGTGGCCTCGCAGAGAAGAAACTCCCTGAGGCCCAAAAAACCCAGCAAAATGCCGGTGAACAGCAGGGTGGATATCACACTGCAGCCGCCGAGAAAGCGTGAAAAAGACCATCTGAGGAAAAGAGAATCCGAAATCCATGAAAAGGGACAGGTGGACCCAATCCCAGTTACCAGTATACCACTTGCCTAGGCGGTGTTGGAACCAAGATCTTCTCAAGGGGATTCTTCAACAGTCACTGTAGGAGCTGCTGTGTTTGTCAGCACCACCGCTGTTGTGAACTCTATAGATCTGTCCTGTGTTGCTGGTGACCCAGATGCTCCTAATCTGGAAGAACCAGTGGCCCAGTTGAGATGTTCGGCAAGGGTTAGGAGGTCATCTGATAGATTTACCTTATGTTTTAAGCTCCTTTACTGTAACCTTTTTGTAACCTTATGTAACAGCAAATAGGAGTTTTTCTGTTTCTGAATTCCAGCGATCTGCAAGGGAACTTAAGGAGTGGTGGGGGAATGTGACAGTGTGCTCCCTTTAAGTGGCGATACTTTGTGGGCCAATTGATGGACCTAGAAGCTACAGAGACACAGCGTGCAAATGTAAGGAGTTCTGATGCGGTTCTGATCATTGGGTCTTGGTTAGAGTTAGCCTGGGAGTCGTGGGAACAAGACCTGTGTTTTGTTGTGCTGTATAGTTCGTCTTAGTTTAATAAACCTCTTTTGTGCTTCAACATTACCTTGTCGATCACAATATAACAAGGTTCCACCAAAGATGACGCATCTTTATTAAACCACTAAATAGCTACTCAAGATAATCCAGGTTGCCGAGATTTCCTGCCTGCCAGAATCCCTCTTGGTGGTTAATCCGCTGACAAATTTCCTGTGTGCGACTTCTGAGTGACTGACCACATCATTCTAACCCACTACAGCAAAGATGCTTCTGTGGACTCTTTCTTTATACCTGTTTTGCTATGTCTCTATGCCATATGACGTCAAACCTGTTTTTAGTCTATTTAATTGTGTTTTCGTTACTGTTCATCTCCGTGCTTTCTCCAGATATTTCCCGGTTATGTCCACTTTGGAGGTCACATGAGGTACAACAGCCAACTTGATACCCACCACTTTCTTATCTCCCACACTGCTATTAATCTGCAAAGCTGGGAGCAGGAAGCACATTCATTGGTCCTTTGGAAGACACAGTCTTTTTAACTTCCCATTGGCTGGAGGACCTGTGGGAAATAGACATGTGGTCAGTGGGAGGGATGGGTCAGTCAGTATGGCAATAATAACTCACGTGTGATAGGTCCTCCGGAGGGGCCCAATGGAGGGGCCCAAGTCTGCTGCGTCTGACAACCTCCTCATTGGTGGCTGCTCTGTCCTCGGCTATCCCAGTCACCTCCAGGGCCCATTCCTCGAAGGTGGTGAGGATTGGTATGTTCGGCACCCCCACCAGTCTGGGCCCTCTCCTGATGATTGTGGGAGAGCTTCTCCTGCGGAGGCACAAGTGGGCATCGTTAGTCACATGCGTGGGAAGGGAATTGTGAAGGAAGGGTTGGGGGGGGTTGAGAGGAGAGGAGGGTGAAGGGAGGGTTGGGGCTGCGTCGAGGGTTAGGTGGATGCTCGCGTGGGGGCGGAAAGGTCGGGGGGGGGGGGGGAGAGGGGGGGAGGGTGTTGGTGTCATCGCACCCGTGCTGCCCGGTGCATGTCGTTGACCTTCTTACGACAATGGAGGCAAGTCCTCATGGTCACACTCCCCGAGTTCATGGTCACCGCCACCTCATACGAGATGGCATAGGCTGCCCTGTGGCTCACCCTGGGACCCTTGGGGTACAGTACATCCCTCCTGGCTTCCCCCACATCGAGGAGTCTCCCCAGGTCTGCCTCCCCAAAACCTGGGGCCGGTCGTCCCAGTACCATGGCTTCGAGCCGAATGGGGCTGGCTGTGTAAGTGCTGTTTAAGAGATGCTCGACCTTGTTAGCGGAGGGGCTGGCGAACATGGTCCCAGTGAATTGGCTGACAAGTCTTAATTTGTGGTGAGAAGCCCGTGGGGCCTCACTAAGTGGACCAATTAACGTTGAATAGCGTTGCCGGCCTCGCCGGGCGGAGCTCTAGGAAGCCCGCAGAATTTTCTGCTTGCTACCACACTAAAAATCTTTCTGGAGAATCGTGCCCCCTGTCATTAAAATTGTACCCCTAGCCAACTAGGGGGCTACGCAACATGCCCTGGTAGTACAGAATTCAGATGTTTCTGAGGGGACAATGTAATAATAATAATAATAATATGCTCATTGTTACAAGTAGGCTTACATTACACACTGCAACGAAGTTACTGTGAAAAGCCCCTAGTCGCCACATTCCGGCGCCTGTTCGGGTACACGGAGGGAGAGTTCAGAATGTCCAATTCACCTAACAGCACGTCTTTCAGGACTTGGGGGAGGAAACCGGAGCACCCGGAGGAAACCCACGCAGACATGGGGAGAACGTGCAGACTCCACATAGAGAGTGCCCCAAGCTGGAAATTGAACCTGGGACCCCGGAGCTGTGAAGCAACTGTGCTACCCACTGTGCTACCGTGATTTAGTGAACTGTTCAGTTGAACATAAACCTTCATAAAGTTAATTAATGGATGATGCATGAGTTGTAATATCCAGACAGGGCTTAGTCAGTGTACTAATGGTCCAAAATGTGCTGGGCAAAAGTCCCCCAAAACCAACTTCTGTATAATCTATATAATCCTATAACTCTCTCCCTAGTGTTGGTAATCCGTTCGGATGATATTCTGCTTTATTAGTCCATTTATCGTAAATTGATTAATGCCTTCACTTTCATTTGTAGATATTACCACATTCGTATAAATTGCACACACTCCATTCATGTATCAACTGGTGGAGCCAGAAAAAAATATGATATGTGACACCATTTAGTAAAATGTCTTATCATTTTTCTTTAAAAAAAACAATCTTTTTAAACAACAATTTACTAGCATTTAAAGCATGCATTGTGGCATATTTTATGGGGATAGTTCTTTTTCGGAGGTGGGGGTGTGGGCGACAGTGGAGCTGTCACATCTCATCCTGGCTACAGTAAATTCATCGCATCGGAGTTTCTACAGTCAATGTCATGACCCACAAAACAGAAAGAATATTTCCTCCTTTTGATAATATTCCTATCAAAAATCCATCAGTAACAGATTCAAACAATTATTTGGTTGACATCTTCTAATTTATTAGCCATTAGTCATGGGTGCACCCACACTATGTCATTAAACAAAAACTGATTGGCTTATGCCGCAGAATTATGAAGAACTGAGAATGATTAATGAGACTATAATTTACCCTGGAGATTCAAAATGACGTCATAAACCATGAGAGACGAGCTTAAGCAATTCATGGATCTCACATAAACCCAGAGATTTGAGGGGGGTAATTCCAAATTCCTTCACTTCTGTGGGTGGGGCAGGGTGGGAGGAGGGGGTGAGGGGGAGGATGTGCTGGCAGAGAAAACTGCTTGCTGAATAGGGACACAACATTAGCCCTATTTCTAACCCATGTTCATTTTCTCAGGGAAATCCAGAGTAGAGTACGGGGCTTCCATTTTTCACAGCACTGACATAGCCTAAACATAGCAGCAATTCGCCCATTGCTTCCATAAAGCAAATTTAATGAGGCAATATGTCACATGGCTCATATACGGAAAGAAATATTACACAACTTACTGAAATTGAAAGGTGTAGGAGCTCACGGATTATGACATTTGTAACAGTATTTATCTTCCAATTTAGAACATTTGCGATGAGGTATGAGTATCTTTGGCCCTGAAGCTACATTGTGGCACGTGAGCAAAAAATGTTTCAAGCATTCAACAATAAGAACACCTTTAACGTCTAAAACTGTCCCAAAGCATTTCACAAAACTGTAACCAGACTAAAATGGTTGCTGAGGCAAGCAGAAATATATGGAGCGATGGGTAGAAGATTAAAACTCAAAACTGGGCGAGTCGCATGTGTGCCATTTGCTGAAATTTTAAAAATCTCAACCCAAACCCGTCCACTTTTGGGGTTTACGGAGATGGGAAGAGGGCAGGCAGCCAACCTGATCTCAGAAGTTGGTTTTGCATCTTGAATATCTTAAAGAGACTGACAGGCAGCCTCTGGTTTAATCTGCTAATAATGTTTTACATTGGGCGACCGAGTGTCCCGGAGCTGGGAAGTCTGGCAGCAGCATAGAATCATAGAATCATAGAATTTACAGTGCAGAAGGAGGCCATTTGGCCCATCATGTCTGCACCGGCCCTTCGGGAAAGTAAAGTCTAGCTAGTAAAGCTAGCGTAGATTAGGGGGGGAAGTAATGGTGGGACCTGTGGGAGAGGGAGGCGGTATTTGCACTATGTTAATATTTTCCTTGTTATGTACATTGTTGATTTTGTTGCTGTTACAATGTCAAAGAAATACCTCAACAAAATGTTTATTAAAAAAAAAGATGAACAATATAAACAGCCGCAAAAGTACAACAACGTGCGATATAATACGTATCCATGGATGGATATTGGCATTCAGGCCCCAATTCCATATTTTAGAGAAAAAGTTCTGTGACTGAAACAGTTCCGCAGCCTTCTCGGCGAGAGTCTGTATACGCTCCCGCTCCTTGTTCCAGAGGTGGTCAATTTGTGTTGCCTCCTTCCGAAGTCCTTCCCAATCGCCCCGCAGGCGCGGGATGCGTGGAAGTCCCTTCTGGACATATTGGCGAATCCGCTGGTCATCGTCAGTTCGCTCGAGGCCATCCGCGTCCACGATGGACACATCCCTGTATGGAGTCAGTTCATGTCGGCCAATGGTAATAGACTCATTTAAATTGGTTAGAACAACATTATGCCCAGGCAATTCACACACAATGCCTCGTTTGGTATAGTTGCCAAATAACGTATTGTTGTCTGATATGGCTACAACTGTTTAAGTGCCTTCCACACAAGCTGATTGACTTGCTGGCTAAGGCCTGCAGCTGTTTCGGCATCCTGGTATATATCCTAAACTGCAGTTCTTATTTGCCCTTTAATAACCTCAATCCCTTCACTTATCTCCGCAATGTCAAGGGCGTTCAGTTCCACTATGTCTCTCTGTTGTTGCTTACGTATTTTCCATCAACTCCTGTCCAAAATCCCCCTCTCCAAGTCTACAAACAATCCTTGACCATAGCAATAGACTGGTAAGTGTAGGTTGGCAAGATCAATCATAATTCTTACATGTCCATATCCTGATACTATCGTCACTGATTCATCATCGTCACTGATTCATCAGTGAGGGTCAGAAATAACCCGTGTCCCACAGTGTGGCTAGTGATATGCTCATCACATTCGGGCTTAGGGGTTGTGCTTGGACTCGTGGTTGTAATCGAGCCAGAGCTCGCCGGTGTCACAGTGGTGGTGATAGGCTTCGGCCTGGTCCCCACGTACCCCGTGGAATCCTTGCTTCCTACAATATCCCACCCGAGTCTCAGACTCCTGCGCTGACTGGCTGCCTACCTCACTACCCCGATACAAAGCTGTTAATCTATCACATACCATCTCATGATTGTCAGTACGGTTAGGTACCTGGCAGGGATCTATTCAGTGAATTATCAGATGGTCCCCCATAACTGACTATTTCACAATCGGGTGATTTGGGCCATCGATGGCATGTAACATTCCCTGATCAGTCATTTTAAAAACGATGTCATCCTGCCTGGGGGCAAAGGTCCTGCGTCCCAGCTTTCCGTATCACCTGTAACTCCCATGATCCTGGGTTCCCAACTGATATAGGGCCCAGGTATTTCAGAATTGCACGTAATTCGTATAAGCTGCCCCGCGGGGACATATAGAGTCCTGTTTGTGCATACATCCTGAGAGTCATCAGAACAAAAACCTATACCACTCCTCCCCTTTGCATCTCTCATAACATTAACAGCACCCGTGTGACATTAGTGTACATGGGATCACTGGACTTGGCTTCAGCAATGTCCGGCTCATTCCGCGTCCCTGACGAGATGGTTGCAGCCATCTGGTTGATGGCTGCAACCAGAGATGAGATGGAATCCTGAGGTGTGCTAGCAATAGAATCCTGTAGGAATTTAAAAAACACCTTCCGGCACCCAATTAGATCATTCGCATCATCGCCACTCCTTTCTCGTAAACATCCTCTCCGTGCCTTAGTCCCATATCCTGAGCCACTCCGGTGGCCTATCTACAAATCCAGATAAGTCCCATTACAAGTGTGCAGCTGGCAATGCCATGGCTACCCCCCGCTCCCTGGATCATATTTGTCCAGCGATGATTACTGCATCGGGGCCCTCCCATCAAACCCCTGGTCCCTTTTTACCTGTCATGAGTTTGACCATGACCCTATCCCCTGGTGTCGGCAGTTCTGGGGTATCCTTTCCAGTCAGTTTGGTCCAATATCTATGCTGTTGCTGTGCAATTACCTGACCCTTAAGGGCATGCAGGCGTTTCACCAGATCTTGCATGCATTGGAGTACAGTGCCTTTGCTTATCTCAAGTTCCGCTCCTCCAGTTATCACCACCTCCGGGAGGCGCATTGTTCTTCCTGTCATTAACTCAAAATGTGTTAGACCCCATTCCCCGGGCGGGGGTGGCTCTTTGTCGCAACAATTTTGCATGCAGGGCCCGTACCCAATTATTCCCTTCCTGCAATATAGCTTTGGCTAGGCTGTTTTCAAGGATTGGTTCATCCGTTCCACCATTCCCGAGCTTTGAGGATGGTGTGGGATGTGGAATCTTTACTGGATGCCAAAAACCCCACAAGCCTCCCTCATGACTTTCCACGTGAAATGGGCCCCTTGGTCAGAATCCAGTTGAAGTGGCACCTCCCACCTTGGTATTATTTGACTAGCCAATATCAAAGCCACGGTACTAGCGGCGGTGTCCTTACACGGGAATGCTTCCGCCCACCGGGAGAATTGATCTACAATCACCAAACAGTATGCTTTACCCTGTACCCGAGGCAAAGGCCCAGTAAAATCTAGTTGCAAATTTCCCCCTGGTCCCTTGGGCCGGGGGCTGACTTCCCATTTATCTTGCAGGGACGGCCTGGTTCCACCAGGGTGCACTATATCCATCGCTGGCAGAATTTGGCCACATTCCTGTCCATTCCTTCAACCACCAACATTTCTTGAATAGTTTGATCATATTGTCTCTCCCTGTGTGCGCTTGTCCATGGTATATGTCTAACAGGGATTGTTGCACGGCCTCGGAGGCTATTATTATTCCTTCTCTCCTCCATATTCCATTATGGCCTATCTGTCCCCCGTTATTTCTCCCCCCCCTTTTCCTCCACTACTGCTTGTTCTTGCACCTGTCTTACATCAATATCAGCATTGCTTGTGGCCTCCACGGCTGCTAGGCCTATCCTGCTCTAATAGGTCACTCGCAGCCTGATCAGCCCAACTGTTACCTGATTGCGCATAACTCTCAATTCTCCGATGGGCCTAGACCTTAATCACTGCTGCTTCTAAGGGCTGTCGGGCAGCCAGGATCAAGTCCCTGATTAAACTCTCATGCTGTATGTGTCCTCCACTGGAGGTCACAAACCCCCGCCTACTCCATGCTGTCATATAGTCATGAACTATGCCAGAAGCGTCCCGACTGTCAGTGTACACATTGATTTGCTTTCCCTTGCCCCATTCCAGGGCCTTTGTTAGAGTTATTAATCCAACTATTTGTGCTGAGTGGTTCCCAGGAATCTGTTCTCCTGCAATCAACTCACCTTCACTATCCACTACCGCCCATGCCGTACGGGGCTCCCCTCCTATATACTTCCTCGCTCCATCCACATACAAGTTGTTCACACCCTCTCCCACTAGTGGCTCTTCTGCCAAGCCGCCACTAGTGTCCTCCTCTACTTCCACAACACATTCATGCTCCATTCCTTGTATTGTTAACCCTATCGCAGGATTTTCCATCATATCTTTACAGATTTCCACATGTTTGGCCCCAGGTAAAATATTAGCTTCCCACTTTGAGCATCTACTACCCGAGACACCCTTCAGTCTTCCAGCCTCCAAGAGTTGAACAATAGTATGAGAGCTATAGAGGATTATCTTACCCATCAGGGCAATTGGTTCTGATACATTTATTGCCCATGAAGTGCACGCCAAAGCCCGCACACATCGGTGCATGCCTGTGGCTACCGCATCCATTTGGACGGAGTTATATCCTACTGGTCTTAATTCATCCTCATGCCTCTGGGCTACTACAAAGGCCTATATTCCACTAGCCCTCCTGGCAGAAGATGTGGAATGGCTTACTGAGGCCCGGCCACCCCAGGTGGGCCCCTTCACATTACTTGCGTAGATTGGAAAAGCCTGCATCTCCTCCCCACACTCTACTTTGTCTTTGCTAGCCCTCCCCCACTTTGCTAAATCTTGTAGGGGTTTCACAAGGGTTGCTTATCCCTCCACTAGATTTTAAATCATGCCAGCTATTGCTTAGAAATTCCCAAATCCTCGAAGCTACTGCAAACCTTGCTTTATGGCAGTTACGTAGAAAGAAAAACACAAAAGGTCCATTCGGACAAGTCAATATTAAAATTCGCAATTACTGTTAAAAGAAAACCTCTTCAGCTGACACTTCAAAGTTAAAATTCTTAATGCCTGTTAAAAAACATCTTCAGCTGTTAACAGGCAAGGGTTAATTATCTGCTGTATGAAGAGAGGCAGGGCAAAAACCTTCAACTGGATGTCATTATGTCGCCACCCTCCTTTGTTTTATTTAACCAGAAACGCGAGGAGGGATTTTTATCAATCTCTAATCTACACCCATTTTTGTTCTCTCAAACTTTGTTTCCTTTCTTCCTACCAGTATCAATTGTGTCAGGAATAATTATTTTCCAACAAAACCAATCCAATATAGGATCAGCCATAATCAATTTAGATATCACAAATTCCAATCAATCCTATTAAATTAAAATGGTCTCATTCTTACATGTGTGGATTTATATCCGGATAAAAAGTCCCACGTGTTGTTCAGAAATATCCTGTAATCATGTCTCTGGCCAGAAATATGACTTCAGGGGCGGGATTCTCCGCACACAGGCGGGGCGGATCACTCCGACGCCGAGGAGTGGCGTGAACCACTCCGGCCCGGGCCGCCCCAAAGGTGCAGAATCCTCCTCACCTTCAGGGGCTCGGCCGGTGGCAGAGTGTTTGGCGCCGCACCAGCCGGCGCAGAAGGCTTGGTGCCACGCCAACCGGCGCCGAAGGGCCTCCGCCGGTCGGCGCGAGTTGGCACATGCGCGGGATCGCCAGCGTGTTCTGACGTCATCCCAGCACATGCGCAGGGGGGTTCTTCTCTGCACCGGCCATGGCGGAGGTTGACAGCCGCCGTTGCGGAGGGAAAGAGTGCCCCCACGGCACAGGCCCGCCCGCGGATCGGTGGGCCCCGGTCGCGAGCCAGGCCACCGTGGGGGCACCTCCCAGGGGCAGATCCCCCTGTGCCCCCCCCCCCCCCCCCCGAGAACTCTTGAGGCCACCCCTGGATCCAGGTCCCGCTGGTAAAGACCTGTTGTGATTTACGCCAGTGTGACTGGCCAAAAACGGGCGGCCACTCGGCCCATCGCGGGCCGGAGAATCGCTGGGCGCCCCCGCCAAAACCCCGGCGCCGGAGAATTTGGCAGTCGGCAGGGGGGGGGGGATTCACGCCGCCCCCCGGTGATTCTCCGACCCGGCGGGAGGTCGGAGAATCCCGCCCCAGGTTTTTGTCAACTGTTTGGACCTGAAGCACTTAAATGTTTAAACATAAAAAAAAGGAAAGCTCAACTTCAGGCAGCAAGTGGTTTGAAACTAAAATAATCATTCCTCATAAAGATAAATCTTAATAATAACATTACTCTACGATTCTCCTTCAGACAAAGAAACATGATACTTCTGCTCGTAAAGTTCAGAGCAGCCCTTTGTTCTTGCTGCACCGCAGGCTGACACTATTTTGGTTAAACTAATGAACAAGGTTCACTACCCTTTTTCATGATAAAACTTAAATTGTTTGCTTGATTCATTTATCTTTCTTTTTTCCATTTAATCCAATCCTCAACACCTGGGGCGAAATTCTCCGTTATCCGCGCAAAGTCCGCCGATCGGCGCAAAAAACGGCGCAAATCTGACTTGCGTCACTCCGGAAAAATGGTTCAAAAGTCTCCGGTCCGAAATGGGCGAGCAGCGACGTGACGGGATCCGTGCTTGCGCACGTGGTTCACGCCGTGCAGCGTCATACACGCCGCATGGCGTGACGGCTCATAAGGCCGCGCTGCTCCCCCCCCACCCAACAGGAACAACCGACCAGAACACCCGACTGGATGGCTGGCCGCCGCTCAGCCCCGAGGTTCCAGTCACGGGATGTGGAGGCGCTCCTGGACGCAGTGGAGCAGAGGAGGGACGCCCTGTATCCCGGGCACGGCCGCAGAGTTGCCCCACGCCACAGCCGGCGTCTGTGGAGGGAGGTGGCAGAGGCCGTTACCGCTGCGGCCCTGACACCACGGACAGGCACCCAGTGCCACAAGAAGGTGAACGACCTCGTCAGAGCAGGCAGGGTGAGCCTCGCCCATATCCCCCCATCCCCCATATCCCCCCTCCCCCATATCCCCCCTCCCCATATACCCCCTCCCCATATCCCCCTCCCCCATATCCCCCCTCACCCATATCCCCCCTCCCCCATATCCCCATCCCCCTCCCCATATCCCCCTCCTCCATATCCCCCCTCCCCCATATCCCCCTCCCCATATCCCCCCTCCCCATATCCCCCCTCCCCCATATACCCCCCCTTATCCCCCTCCCCATATCCCCTCCCTCATATCCCCCCTCCCCCATATCCCCCTCCCCCATATCACCACTCCCCCATATCCCCCCTCACCCATATCCCCATCCCCCCCTCCCCATATCCTCCCCTCCCCATATCCCCCCTCCCCCATATCCCTATCACCCATATCCCCCTCCCCCATATCCCAATCCCCCCTCCCCATATCCCCCCTCCCCATATCCCCCTCACCCATACCCCCCTCCCCCTTATCCCCCTCCCCATATCCCCCTCCCCATATCCCCATCCCCATATCCCCCCTCCCCATATCCCCTCCTCCACCATATCCCCCCTCCCCCATATCACCCCTCCCCATATCCCCTTCACCCATATCCCCATCCCCCCCTTCCCCATATCCTCCCCTCCCCATATCCCCCCTCCCCCATATCCACCCTCCCCATATCCCCCCTCCCCATATCCCCCCTCCCCACATCCCCCTTCCCCCATATCCCCCATATCCCCCTCCCCCATATCCCCCTTCCCCCATATCCCCCCCATAACCCATCTCCCCCATATCCCCCATATCCCCAAGTGAATCCAGCCCGAACCTTAATCTCTGCAATGCACGCGCAACCAATGGCGTGCATTCATATACCTGCCTAACACTGTTGCCTTTTACCCCTGCCACCACCCCCACCCACCCCCCCGCCACAGGAGAAGCACGCATACAACAATAGGGAGCATGTGAGGACTGGAGGAGGCCCCGCTGATGAGAGGCCACTGACCGAACACGAGGAAAGGGCCCTGGAACTGGCTGGCGGACCTGACGACCGGGAGGTTGCTGATGCAGAGGTCGGGGGCGTACTAGCAAGTGAGCCACCGACAGCCTGTCCCCATATCCCCCTCCCCCATATACCCCCTCCCCCATATCACCTGATCACTGCCTGCGTGTCTAACCATGCATGCTTCATTGTGTATCGCAGGAGCAAACGTCGAGGCACCCATCCCCGCAGATGCAGACCGCCCGCAGGATGCCCCTCGGAGGCCACGGGAGACGGAGAGACCTGGAACCTCCGGATGCGACGCCCGCAGGATGCCCCTCGCACACCTCGGGAGACGGAGAGACCCGGACCCTCCGGCATGCGACGCTCGCAGGATGCCCCTCGCACACCACGGGAGACGGAGAGACCCGGACCCTCCGGCATGCGACGCCCGCAGGATGCCCCTCGCACACCACGGGAGACGGAGAGACCCGGACCCTCCGGCATGCGACGCCCGCAGGATGCCCCTCGCACAGCATGGGAGACGGAGAGAACTGGAGCAACAGGGAGACGACACCCCCGTCACGTGCGGGAGCGACGACGCAGGCGTGTGCCACCCAGCGACGAGGCGGGCAGCCACAGGCCCCCGTCACATCCGAGCCAGGACACCACTACCCAGGACACCACTACCCAGGACACCACTACCCGGGACAGCACTACCCAGGACACCCGTACCCGGGACAGCAATACCCAGGACACCCCTACCCGGGACAGCACTACCCAGGACACCCCTACCCGGGACAGCACTACCCAGGAAGACGAAATACCGGACAGTGACTCAGAGTGGATGGGTGGAGACGAACCCCCACCCCAAAGTGCCATGGACTCAGAGTGGGACGAAGAGCACGACACAACGCCACTGCTGTCACCAACACCCTCCACCATCGCAGAAACACTCACCTCGGTTGGGCACTTTAGTGATGAGGCGTCTGGTACACTCACTGGTGCGCACAACACAGCCGTCCCGGTACAGCAGGTGGAGGTAGGAGCAGCAGAGGGGCTGGGCGGTCGGAGGGCAGCCCAGCCCAAGCGAACATCTGCCGCCCAGATGGATCCCGGGTTCCTGGAGTTTCCACACCCACACATAGATCCTATGCAACCACCGACCCGGAGACGAGCGAAGAGGGTGACGGGCGGCTTGCGGCAGCTGCAGTCGCAGGTGGAGGAGTCCACCCGCGTCCAGGAGCTGGAAGTGGTGCCGGTCATGCGTGCCATCCAGGCCGACACCGCACGGGTGGCGTCCGCGGTGGAGGCAATGGGTGCGACGGTGTCAGACATGGGGAACGGTTTGCGAGGCCTGGGGCTTTCCGTGCAGGCGGCGTCTGTGGCCCAGGACATGACTGCCCTCTCACAGTAAACCAAGGTCCACCACACTAAGAAAACAAAAAGGGACGGTCAATAGAGAATTAAAGGTGCTATATTTAAATGCGCGCAGTGTACGGAACAAGGTAGATGAGCTTGTGGCCCAGATTGTGACTGGCAGGTATGATGTGGTAGGCATCACAGAGGCATGGTTGCAGGGGGTTCAGGACTGGCATTTAAACATCCAGGGATTCACAACCTATCGAAAAGACAGGGAGGTGGGCAGAGGGGGTGGTGTTGCCTTGTTAATTAGGAATGAAATTAAATCAATAGCACTAAACGACATAGGGTCAGATGATGTGGAGTCTGTGTGGGTAGAGTTGAGGAACCACAAAGGCAAAAAAACCATAATGGGAGTTATGTACAGGCCTCCTAACAGTGGTCAGGACCGGGGGCACAAAATGCACCACGAAATAGAAAGTGCATGTCAGAAAGGCAAGGTCACAGTGATCATGGGGTCTTCAATATGCAGGTGGATTGGGTAAATAATGCTGCCAGTGGACCCAAGGAAAGGGAATTCATTAAATGTTTACAGGAGGGCTTTTTGGAACAGCTTGTAATGGAGCCCACGAGGGAACAGGCCATTCTGGACTTAGTGTTATGTAATGAGCCAGACTTGATTAAAGATCTTAAAGTAAGGGAGCACTTAGGAGGCAGTGATCATAATATGGTAGAATTCAATCTCCAATTTGAAAGAAAGAAGGTAGAATCAGATGTAAAGGTGTTACAGTTAAATAAAGGTAACGACAGGGGCATGAGGGAGGAACTGACGAAAATCGACTGGGAGCAGAGCATAGGGGGAAAGACAGTAGAACAGCAATGGCAGGAGTTTCTGGGAGTAATTGAGGACACAGTGCAGAGGTTCATCCCAAAGAAAAGAAAGGTTATCAGAGGGGGGATTAGGCAGCCATGGCTGACAAAGGAAGTTAGGGAATGCATCAAAGCAAAAGAGAAAGCCTATAATGTGGCAAAGAGTAGTGGGAAGTCAGAAGATTGGGAAGGCTACAAAAACAAACAGAGGATAACAAAGAGAGAAATAAGGAAAGAGAGGATCAAATATGAAGGTAGGCTAGCCAGTAACATTAGGAATGATAGTAAAAGTTTCTTTAAATACATTAAAAACAAACGGGAGGCAAAAGTTGACATTGGGCCGCTGCAAAATGACGCTGGTAATTTTGTGATGGGAGACAAGGAAATAGCTGAGGAACTAAATAAGTACTTTGCGTCAGTCTTCACAGTAGAAGACATGAGTAATATCCCACCAATTCCAGAGAGTCAGGGGGCAGAGTTGAATATGGTAGCCATCACAAAGGAGAAAGTGCTAGAGAAACTAAGAGGTCTAAAAATTGATAAATCTCCGGGCCCAGATGGACTACATCCTAGAGTTCTAAAGGAGATAGCTGAAGAAATAGTGGAGGCGTTAGTTATGATCTTTCAAAAGTCACTGGAGTCCGGGAAAGTCCCAGAGGATTGGAAAATCGCTGTTGTAAACCCCCTGTTCAAGAAGGGAACAAGGAAAAAGATGGAAAATTATAGGCCAGTTAGCCTAACCTCGGTTGTTGGCAAGATTCTAGAATCCATTGTTAAGGATGAGATTTCTAAATTCTTGGAAGTGCAGGGTCAGATTAGGACAAGTCAGCATGGATTTAGTAAGGGGAGGTCGTGCCTGACAAACCTGTTAGAGTTCTTTGAAGAGATAACAAATAGGTTAGACCAAGGAGAGCCAATGGATGTTATTTATCTTGACTTCCAAAAGGCCTTTGATAAGGTGCCTCATGGGAGACTGCTGAGTAAAATAAGGGCCCATGGTATTCGAGGCAAGGTACTAACATGGATTGACGATTGGCTGTCAGGCAGAAGGCAGAGAGTTGGGATAAAAGGTTCTTTTTCGGAATGGCAACCGGTGACGAGTGGTGTCCCGCAGGGTTCAGTGTTCGGGCCACAGCTGTTCTCTTTATATATTAACGATCTAGATGACGGGACTGGGGGCATTCTGGCTAAGTTTGCCGATGATACAAAGATAGATGGAGGGGCAGGTAGTATGGAGGAGGTGGGGAGGCTGCAGAAAGATTTAGACAGTTTAGGAGAGTGGTCCAAGAAATGGCTGATGAAATTCAACGTGGGCAAGTGCGAGGTCTTGCACTTTGGAAAAAAGAATAGAGGCATGGACTATTTTCTAAACGGTGACAAAATTCATAATGCTGAAGTGCAAAGGGACTTGGGAGTCCTAGTCCAGGATTCTCTAAAGGTAAACTTGCAGGTTGAGTCCGTAATTAAGAAAGCAAATGCAATGTTGTCATTCATCTCAAGAGGCTTGGAATATAAAAGCAGGGATGTACTTCTGAAGCTTTATAAAGCATTAGTTAGGCCCCATTTAGAATACTGTGAGCAATTTTGGGCCCCACACCTCAGGAAGGACATACTGGCACTGGAGCGGGTCCAGCGGAGATTCACACGGATGATCCCAGGAATGGTAGGCCTAACATACGATGAACGTCTGAGGATCCTGGGATTATATTCATTGGAGTTTAGGAGGTTGAGGGGAGATCTAATAGAAACTTAAAAGATAATGAATGGCTTAGATAGGGTGGATGTAGGGAAGTTGTTTCCATTAGCAGGGGAGACTAGGACCCGGGGCACAGCCTTAGAATAAAAGGGAGTCACTTTAGAACAGAGATGAGGAGAAATTTCTTCAGCCAGAGAGTGGTGGGTCTGTGGAATTCATTACCACAGAGGGCGGTGGAGGCCGGGAAGTTGAGTGTCTTTAAGACAGAAGTTGATAAATTCTTGATTTCTCGAGGAATTAAGGGCTATGGAGAGAGAGCGGGTAAATGGAGTTGAAATCAGCCATGATTGAATGGCGGAGTGGACTCGATGGGCCGAATGGCCTTACTTCCGCTCCTATGTCTTATGGTCTTATGGTCTATGGTCACAGGAGGCCATGAGCCAGTGCCAGCGCCAGATGGCAGAGACGCTCAACACCATGGCCCAGTATCAGCACGCCATAGCCCAATCTCAGCAGGCCATGGCCCAGTCTCTGCAGGCCATGGCCCAGTCTCTGCAGGCCATGGCCCAGTCTCTGCAAGCCATCGCTGAGGGCATCGGCGCCAGTGGCCATGTGCGAGCCTGCGTCGCACTGTCACAGACAGGGTTTGCCAACCCACTGGGCTCCATGGCTGCAAACCTGCAGACCCCTGTCGATACCAGCACTGGCCTCCAGGACTGGCAGCGCCAGATGCCGGGGGGGCGTTGGATGGCCAGTCCGTTCGCATCCCCCAACCATGTAGAGGCCTGGGGGCCATCGGGCACCCCGAGGGAGGAGGAGGTGGTGTGGTCCGTCCCGGGTCCCCCTGTAGGGGAGGTCCGGGAACACCGCGACACCTCGGACTCCCCCCCTTCCGTCCCAGGTGCATCGGGTGGGCAACGGGCAGGACAGGCTGGCAGCTCGCCATCCCAGTCGCCCGGGCCGCAGCCTGGCCCATCTAGGCCAGGACGCCCCAGGAAACGGCCGCCAAAGGGATCCAGAGTCAGAGGGCAGGAATCACAGGAGTCCACCTCCAGTTCTTCTGTACCGTCTGGGGAACCACGTAGACGTAGTCAAAGGGCCCGTAAGGCCAAACAATTAGACACTGAGTAAGTTGGCACGGGTGCAGGGCACAGATGAGTTTTAGGGGCTAGGGCACGTGCATGAACTCGTTTGGTTATTAAAGTCAATGTTACACCTACAGAAGCTGCCTTTGTGCTCTGTCCAAAGCGTGCGGGGGTGTCAAGTACGTTGAGCGCAAGTGTGTGTGCGAGGGTTGGTCTTACCTCAGCCCCAGGTAAGTCTGCCCCCTTCCCCTTGGCCCGTCATCAACATCCCCCCGGGCAGAGGACGGGACCGTGCGCTGCAGTGTCACAGCCGCATGCAGGGATGGTCCGGGTGGATGGTGGTACTGTGGCCATGGGTCAGGCATAGTCCAACGATGTGGAGCCAGGAGCTCACCGCAGGGCGGGTTGTCATCATCCTCCATGGTCTGCAATAGACACGCGTCCATCCGCAACTGTGTGAGCCCGGCCGTTGTGCCGCAGGTGGATCGGCAATGGAGGGGGTGGTGTGCATGCGGGTGGGGTGGGTGGGGTTGGGGAGGGGGGTGAGGGTGCTGGGTGGGTGGATGGGTGGGGGGTGTGGGTGGTCGGCTGGTGCCATGGTGTGCGGTCTGTGGCCATACTACCCGATTCCCACGCCCATCTAGTCAGTGAAGCGTGCGGCTATCAGTCTGTCCCGTGCCCGTTGGGTAACGGTGGACAGCCACCTGCCTGTGTCTAGCCCGTCTGCCCTGACCATTGCCCCCATCCCCCTCATCTGGGGAGGACTGCGCCTCTTCCTGCTGCTCCTCCACTCCGCCCTCCTCTGCCTTCAGCACATCGCCCCTCTGCTGGGCTATGTTGTGCAGGACGAAGCACACGACAATGATGCGGCCGACCCTATCTGACCGATACTGGAGGGCGCCCCCAGAGAGGTCCAGGCTCCTGAAACGCATCTTCAGCACGCCAAAGCACCTCTCTATCACTCCCCTTGTCGCTACATGGGCATCATTGTAGCGGTTCTCCGCCTCATTGCGTGGCCTCCGTACAGGCATCATCAGCCACGATCGCAATGGGTAGCCCCTGTCGCCCAGCAACCAGCCCCTCAGCCGGGGATGGCGTCCCTCGTACATGCCGGGGATGGATGACCGCGACAACACGTATGAGTCGTGTACACTGCCTGGGTAACGGGCGCAGACTTGCAGGATCATCATGCGGTGGTCGCAGACCACCTGTATGTTCATCGAATAGGTCCTCTTCCTATTGGTGAACACGGCCGTGTTATCTGCAGGTGGCCGCACGGCGATGTGCATCCCATCGATCGCGCCCTGGACCATGGGGAACCCGGCCACGGCAGAGAAGCCCACGGCCCGGGCATCTTGGCTGGCCCGATCCACAGGGAAGCGGATGTAGCGGTGCGCCATGGCATATAGGGCATCTGTCACTGCCCCGATGCACCGATGCACCGATGTCTGCGATATGCCGGACAGGTCCCCACTCGGTGCCTGGAATGACCCCGTTACATACAAGTTCAGGGCAACCGTAACCTTGACGGACACGGGGAGAGGCTGTCTCCCGCCAGTGCCACGCGGTGACAGGCGTGCCAGCAGGTGGCAGATGTGTGCCACGGTTTCCCGCCTCATCCGGAGTCTCCTCCTGCATTCCCGGTCCGTGAGGTCCTGGTATGACTGCCGGGGCCGGTACACACAGGGCGCCCTCGGGTGCCTCCGTTGCCGTGGGGCCGCGACGTCCTCCTCCCCCTCCTCGTCCTGTCGGTCAGGTGTACCTCCAGCCTGGGCGGCTGACGCCTGCCCCTCTGCGGCAGCCTGCGCCGCCTCTCTGGCACGCTCCTCCTCCTCATCCAGGGCAACATGGACATTAGCGGCTGCCGCCACGGCGGCCAACATCGCTGGATGATCGGAAAACATGACGGCCTGGTGGGGCGGGGGGGGTGAACGACGACATGTCATCATTGCCCATATCCCCTCCTCCCCCCAGCCAGGTGGCATGGACTGCATGGGTCCAACTGTTGGAGGCTGGCACCTGGCCAGGTGGACCAACTCTCTTGCCCCCCCCATCCCCCTCCCCGGCACGGACCCCCCCCATCCCCCTCCCCGGCATGGACCCCCCCATCCTCCTCCCCGGCACGGACCCCAACCTCCTCCCCGGCACGGACCCCAACCTCCTCCCCGGCACGAACCCGCCCCCCCCCATCCCCCTTCCCGGCACCGACCCCAACCTCCTCCCCGGCACGGACCCCCCCCCCATCCCCCTCCCAGACACGGACCCCATCCCCCTCCCCGGCACGGACCCTCCCATCCTCCTCCCCGGCATGGACCCCCCCCATCCCCCTCCCCGGCACGGACCCCAACCTCCTCCCCGGCACGGACCCCCGCCCCATCCCCCTCCCCGGCACGGACCCCATCCCCCTCCCCGGCACGGACCCCCCATCCTCCTCCCCGGCACGGACCCCAACCTCCTCCCCAGCACGGACCCCAACCTCCTCCCCGGCACGGACCCCAACCTCCTCCCCGGCACGGACCCCAACCTCCTCCCCGGCACGGACCCCCCCCCCATCCCCCTCCCCGGCACGGACCCCAACCTCCTCCCCAGCACGGTCCCCCCATCCTCCTCCCCGGCACGGACCCCCCTCCCGGCACTCCCCCGGAGCCCAGCCCACTCTAACCACCCCCCCCCCGCCGCACACACACACACACACAACCCGAGACACATCTCTCCCCGCACATTCAGACTGCGGCCACACTATCGCCTGCCCAGCAGCCAACCCCCCCAGGCCGTCACTCACCTCCACGCTGGTCGGCGTGAACCTGGAGCTCAGATTCACGCCGATGAAAAGGAGATTTGATTTACGTCGACGTGAACGGTCATCACGTCGACGGGACTTCGGCCCATCCGGAAGGGAGAATATCGGCAGGCCGAAAATCGGCTGCCTTGCGCACACCCGTGCCATTCTCCGACGTCAGCGGCGCCATTAACGCCCCGCCGACTTTTCTCCCTTCAGAGACTTCGGCAACCTGCGGGGGCGGGATTCACAGCGGCCAACGGCCATTCTCCGACCCGCTGGGGGGTCGGAAAATGACGCCCCTGATTTCATAGGCATCACCTACCCTTTAGTAAATTTAAATCTCAAAGGCATTTCACTCAAACACATTATGAGCGACCAAACCTTTGTCCCCTCACAGGGGTGATGAATGCTTAGAATTTCTACGTTTAATTGGTGTTATTGAATTTCCATACATCCACAATTTAATCTTGTATCGAGTAATTTACACACATGTTTTGGGGCAATTTAAAAAACAATCAATAGTTTGCTAAAACAGTTAACTTTTGTGCTCCAATTCATGTTCCTTTGTTGGTTTTTTTACCTCCCTTTTCTCCACAGCTGCCCTAAGCAGTGGGGTTTCAAATCTTGCCACACATCCAACCTCAGAATAATGACACCAGCTTTGTCTGACTGATCACTTACTCTGAGCCCCTCTGGGGTTCCCTGTTTTGGCCTCCATCGAATCGTCGTGGGGTCTTACTCTTTCCAATCTTTTTCATGCGTGGCGGTTTATCCTGCTCTGCTCATTGGCGTGGCACAAAAGTCCGTCTTTGCCAACCCAACATTAACGCATTCTCAGTGTTGTGTGTGTCCACCGCTACCTACTCGCAACTTCACACCGCCCCCCCCCCCCCCCGGCTGTCTGGGACCCCCCCCTCCCCCCGCTGTCCGGGCCGCACAACTTATGGATCTGACCGCCTGATCCATAACTCCTCTATCTACTGGGTGGTAAATTAAAATGTACTCACCCGTATTTAGGAGGCGGATCATTCTGTCAGAATCCTGTGCACGACCCTGTTCGCAGTGCGGCAAATGATGAGGGAGCGGTTTCAAGACCTGTGTATTGAGTCAGCTTCCACATGGAGTTATTCCCCGTGGCTCAGCTCAGTGCGGATGAGGAACAAACACGACAACCTGGACAAGATGGCTTATTTAATCAAACTTGTTACGTGTACACGGAGAACAGGCTGGATATCGGCCAAGACATGTTCTGCCGAACAAAGACCAGAACACAGTACTTATACAACGTTCAAAAATCAATAGCCCACCCCAGTTGGACGCGACCCAATCCCTGAAGCTGCCACTTTTAAACTTATCCAATAGAATTGCAAGCAGTGTTTAAACTTCACCCAATAGAAACGCAAGCAGTGCATGGTTGATCCTCATCCTGACAGCTGTGGACAAAACCAGCACCCTGGATTGTTTCACAAAGACAACGGGCGGGATTCTGCTGTAATCAGCAGGGCGGGCAACTTCGGCGCGAACAAGTGGCGTGAACCACTCCGGCATTGGGCCGCCCCGAAGGTGCGGAATGCTCTGCACCTTCACGGGCTAGGCCAGCGGCGGAGTGGTTTGTGCCACGCCAGCTGGCGCGGAAGGGGCTTGGTGCCACACCAACCGACGCCGAAGGGCCTCCGCCGGCCGGCACGAGTTGGTGCATGCATGGGAGCGCCAGCGTGTGCTAGCGTAATCCAAGCGCATGCGCACGCGGGTTCACCTCCGCGTCGGCCATCGCGGAGGTCCACAGCAGCCGACACGGAGCAATAGAGTGCCCCCACGGCACAGGCCCGCCCGCCGATCGGTGGGTCCCGACAGCGAGCCAGGCCAGCGTGGGGGCACTCCCCGGGGCCAGATACCCCCGCCTCTCCCCCCCCCCACCCCCCGAGGGCCCCGGAGGCCGCCCACAGAGTCAAGTCCTGCCGGTAAGTACCTACTCGAATTTACGCTGGCAGGACCGGCCGTAAATGGGCAGCCACTCAGCCCATCGCGGGCCGGAGAATTGCCGGGGGGGGGCCGCTGCCAGTGGCCGCCAACCGTGCGCCGTGATTCCCGCCCCCGACAAATCCCCGTCGCCGGAGAATTCGGCAGCCGGCGGGGCGGAATTCACGCCGTTCCCTGGCGATTCCCCGACCCGGAGGGTGGTCGGAGATTCCCGCCCAAGATGTCAGAAGTAATGGGCGAAATTCTCCGTTATCGGCGGAAAGTCCGCCGATCGGCGCAAAAAACGGCGCAAATCCGACTTGCGTCACGTCGGAAAAATGAGTCGAAGGTCTCCGGCCCGAAATTGGCTAGCAGCGACGTAACGGGATCCGCGCTTGCGCAGTGGTTCACGCCGTGCAGCGTCATACGCGCCGCACGGCGTGACGGCTCATAAGGACGCGCTGCTCCCCCCCACCCGACCGGAACACCCGACCGCAACACCCGACTGGATGGCTGGCCGCCGCTTAGTCCCGAGGTCCGAGTCACGGGATGTGGAGGCGCTCCTGGACGCAGTGGAGCAGAGGAGGGACGCCCTGTATCCCGGGCACGGCCGCAGAGTTGCCCCACGCCACAGCCGGCGTCTGTGGAGGGAAGTGGCAGAGGCCGTCACCGCTGCGGCCCTGACACCACGGACAGGCACCCAGTGCCACAAGAAGGTGAACGACCTCGTCAGAGCAGGCAGGGTGAGCCTCCCCCATATCCCCCCCCTCCCCCATATCCCCCCCTCCCCCATATCCCCCATAATCCCCCCCTCCCCCATATCCCCCATATCCCCCTCCCCCATATCCCCCATAATCCCCCTCCCCCATATACCCCATATCCCCCCTCCCCCATATCCCCCATATCCCCAAGTGAATCCAGCCCTAACCTTAACCCCATGCAATGCACGCGCAACCGATGGCGTGCATTCATATACCTGCCTAACAGTGTTGACTTTTACCCCTGCCACCCCCCCCCCCCCCCCCACCCCACAGGATAAGCGTGCACACAACAATAGGGAGCATGTGAGGACTGGAGGAGGCCCCGCTGATGAGAGGCCACTGACCGAACACGAGGAAAGGGCCCTGGAACTGGCTGGCGGACCTGACGACCGGGAGGTTGCTGATGCAGAGGTCGGGGGCGTAGTAGCAAGTGAGCCACCGACAGCCCGTCCCCATATCCCCCCCTCCCCTATATCCCCCTCCCCCATATCACCTGATCACTGCCTGATGTCTAACCATGCATGCTTCATTGTGTATCGCAGGACCAAACGTCCAGGCACCCATCCCCGCAGATGCAGACCGCCCGCAGGATGCCCCTCGGAGGCCACGGGAGACGGAGAGACCCGGACCCTCCAGCATGCGACGCCCGCAGGATGCCCCTCGGAGGCCACGGGAGACGGAGAGACCCGGACCCTCCAGCATGCGACACCCGCAGGATGCCCCTCGGAGGCCACGGGAGACGGAGAGACCCGGACCCTCCAGCATGCGACGCCCGCAGGATGCCCCTCACACACCACGGGGAGACAACAGGGAGACGACACCCCTGTCACGTGCGGGAGCGACCACCCAGCGACGAGGGGGGCAGCCACAGGCCCCCGTCACATCCGAGCCAGGACACCACTACCCAGGACACCACTACCCAGGACACCACTACCCAGGACACCATTACTCGGGACACCACCAACTGGTACACCACTACCCAGGACAGCACTGCCCAGGACACCCCTACCCGGGACACCACTACCCGGGACACCACTACCCGGGACAGCACTGCCCAGGACACCCCTACCCGGGACACCACTACCCAGGAAGACAAAATACCGGACAGTGACTCAGAGTGGATGGGTGGAGACGAACCCCCACCCCAAAGTGCCATGGACTCAGAGTGGGACGAAGAGGACGACACAACGCCACTGCTGTCACCAACATCCTCCACCATCGCAGAAACACTCACCTCAGTTGGGCATCTGGTATTCTCACTGGTGCGCATAACACAGCCGTCCCGGTACAGCAGGTGGAGGTAGGAGCAGCAGAGGGGCCGGGCGGTCGGAGGGCAGCCCAGCCCAAGCGAACATCTGCCGCCCAGATGGATCCCGGGTTCCTGGAGTTACCACACCCACACAGAGATCCGATGCAACCACCGACCCGGAGACGAGCGAAGAGGGTGACGGGCGGCTTGCGGCGGCTGCAGTCGCAGGTGGAGGAGTCCACCCGCGTCCAAGAGCTGGGAGTGGTGCCGGTCATGCGTGCCACCCAAGCTGACACTGCACGGGTGGCGTCCGCGGTGGAGGCAATGGGTGCGACGGTGTCAGATTTGGGGAACGGTTTGCGAGGCCTGGGGCTTTCCGTGCAGGCGGCGTCTGTGGCCCAGGAAATGGCTGCCCTCTCACAGGAGGCCATGAGCCAGTGCCAGCGCCAGATGGCAGAGGCGCTCAACGCCATAGCCCAGTCTCTGCAGGCCATGGCCCAGTCTCAGCAGGCCATGGCCCAGTCTCTGCAGGCCATCGCTGAGGGCATCGGCGCCAGTGGCCATGGGCGAGCCGGCGTCGCACTGTCACAGACAGGGTTTGCCAACCCCCTGGTCTCCATGGCTGCAAACCTGCAGACCCCTGTCGATACCAGCACGGGCCTCCAGGACTGGCAGCGCCAGATGTCGGGGGGGCGTTGGATGGCCAGTCCGTTCGCATCCCCCACCCATGTAGAGGCCTGGGGGCCATCGGGCACCCCGAGGGAGGAGGAGGTGGTGTGGTCCGTCCCGGCTCCCCCTTTGGGGGAGGTCCCGGTACACCGCGACACCTCGGACTCCCCCCCTTCCGTCCCAGGTGCATCCGGTGGGCAACGGGCAGGACAGGCTGGCAGCTCGCCATCCCAGTCGCCCGGGCCGCAGCCTAGCCCATCTAGGCCAGGACGCCCCAGGAAACGGCCGCCAAAGGGATCTAGTGTCAGAGGGCAGGAATCACAGGAGTCCACCTCCAGTTCTGCTGTACCGTCTGGGGAACCACGTAGACGTAGTCAAAGGGCCCGTGAGGCCAAACAATTAGACACTGAGTAAGTTGGCACGGGTGAAGGGCACAGATGAGTTTTAGGGGCTAGGGCACGTGCATGAACTCGTTTGGTTATTAAAGTCAATGTTACACCTACAGAAGCTGCCTTTGTGCTCTGTCCAAAGCGTGCAGGGTTGTCATGTACGTTGAGCGCAAGTGTGTGTGTGAGGGGTGGTCTTACCTCAGCCCCAGGTGAGTCTGCCTCCTTCCCCCTGGGCCGCCATCAACATCCCCCGGGCAGAGGACGGGACCGTGCGCTGCAGTGTCACAGCCGCATGCAGGGATGGTCTGGGTGGATGGTGGTACTGTGGCCATGGGTCAGACATAGTCCAACGATGTAGAGCCAGGAGCTCATCGCAGGCCGGGTTGTCATCATCCTCCATGGCCTGCAATAGACACGCGTCCACCCGCAACTGTGTGAGCCCGGCCCGTTGTGCCGCAGGTGGATCGGCAATGGGGGGGGGGGGGGGGTGTGCATGCGGGTGGGGTGGGTGGGGTTGGGGAGGGGGGGGAGGGTGCTGGGTGAGTGGATGGGTGGGGGTTGTGGGTGGTCGGCTGTTGCCATGGTGTGCGGTCTGTGGCCATACTACCCGATTCCCACGCCCATCTAGTCAGTGAAGCGGGCGGCTATCAGTCTGTCCCGTGCCCGCTGGGCCAGCCGGTAACGGTGGACAGCCACCCGCCTGTGTCTACCCTGTCTGCCCTGACCATTACCCCCATCCCCCTCATCTGGGGAGGACTGCGCCTCTTCCTGCTGCTCCTCCACTCCGCCCTCCTCTGCCAGCGGCACATCGCCCCTCTGCTAGGCTATGTTGTGCAGGACGCAGCACACCACAATGATGCGGCCGACCCTATCTGACCAATACTGGAGGGCGCCCCCAGAGAGGTCCAGGCACCTGAAACGCATCTTCAGCACGCCAAAGCACCTCTCTATCACTCCCCTTGTCGCTACATGGGCAACATTGTAGCGGTTCTCCGCCTCATTGCGTGGCCTCCGTATAGGCGTCATCAGCCACGATCGCAATGGGTAGCCCCTGTCGCCCAGAAACCAGCCCCTCAGCCGGGGATGGCGTCCCTCGTACATGCCGGGGATGGATGACTGCGACAACACGTATGAGTCGTGTACACTGCCTGGGTAACGGGCGCAGACGTGCAGGATCATCATGCGGTGGTCGCAGGCCACCTGTATATTCATCGAATAGGTCCCCTTCCTATTGGTGAACACGGCACTGTTATCTGCAGGTGGCCGCACGGCGACGTGCATCCCATCGATCGCGCCCTGGACCATGGGGAACCCGGCCACGGCAGAGAAGCCCACGGCCCGGGCATCTTGGCTGGCCCGGTCCACGGGGAAGCGGATGTAGGGGTGCGCCATGGCATATAGGGCATCTGTCACTGCCCGGATGCACCGATGCACCGATGTCTGCGATATGCCGGACAGGTCCCCACTCGGTGCCTGGAATGACCCCGTTGCATAAAGGTTCAGGGCCACCGTAACCTTGACGGACACGGGGAGAGGGTGTCCCCCGCCAGTGCCACGCGGTGACAGGTGTGCCAGCAGGTGGCAGATGTGTGCCACGGTTTCCCGCCTCATCCGGAGTCTCCTCCTGCATTCCCGGTCCGTGAGGTCCTGGTATGACTGCCAGGGCCGGTACACATGGGGCGCCCTCGGGTGCCTCCGTTGCCGTGGGGCTGCGACGTCCTCCTCCCCCTCCTCGTCCTGTCGGTCAGGTGTCCCTCCAGCCTGGGCGGCTGCCGCCTGTCCCTCTGCGGCAGCCTGCGCCGCCTCTCTGGCACGCTCCTCCTCCTCCTCCTCATCCAGGGCAACATAGACATGAGCGGCTGCCGCCACGGCGGCCAACATCGCTGGATGATCGGAAAAGATGACGGCCTGGTGGGGGGGAGGGGAACGACGACATGTCATCATTGCCCATATCCCCTCCTCCCCCCAGCCAGGTGGCATGGACCGCATGGGTCCAACTGTTGGAGGCTGGCACCTGGCCAGGTGGACCAACACACTTGCCCTCGCATCCCCCTCCCCGGCACAGACACCCCACCAACCTCCACCACGGCACGCACCCACCCCCAACCTCCACCCCGGCACGGACCCCCCCCCCAACCTCCACCCCGGCACGGACCCCCCCATCCCCCTCCCCGGCACGGAACCCCCCCCGCATCCCCCTCCCCGGCACGGACCCCCCCCAACCGCCACCCCGTCACGGACCCCCCCCCCCAACCTCCACCCCGGCACGGACCCCCCCCCAACCTCCACCCCGGCACGGACCCAGCATCCCCCTCCCCGGCACGGAACCCCCCATCCACCTCCCCGGCACGGACACCTTCCATCCCCCTCCCTGGCACGGACCCCCCCCATCCCCCTCCCCGGCACGGACCCCCCCCATCCCCCTCCCCGGCATGGACCCCCCCATCCCCCTCCCCGGCACGGACCCCCCCCATCCCCCTCCCCGGCACGGGCCCCCCCCATCCCCCTCCCCGGCACGGACCCCCCCCCCAACCTCCACCCCGGCACGGACCCCCCATCCCAATCCCCGGCACGGAACCACCCCATCCCCCTCCCCGGCACGGACCCCTCCCAGCCCCCTCCCCGGCACGGACCCCTCCCCCAACCTCCACCCCAGCACGGACCCCCCATCCTCCTCCCCGGCACGGATGCCCCCCCCCCAACCTCCACCCCGGCACGGACCCCCCCCCCAACCTCCACCCCGGCACGGACCCCCAATCCCCCTCCCCGGCACGTCCCCCCCCCCATCCACCTCCCCGGCACGGACCCCCTCCCGGCACTCCCCCGGAGCCCAGCTCACTCTAACTACCGCCCCCCCCTCCACCCCCCGCCGCACACACACACACACACACAACCCGAGACACACCTCTCCTCACGCATTCAGACTGCGGCCACGCCATCGCCTGCCCAGAACCAACCCCCCAGGCCGTCACTCACCTCCACGCTGGTCGGCGTGAACCTGGAGCACAGGGTCACGCCGATGAAAAGGCCCATCCGGAAGGGAGAATATCGGCAGGCCGAAAATCGGCTGCCTTGCGCAGACCCGTGACATTCTCCGACGGCAGCGGCGACATTAACGCCCCGCCGACTTTTCTCCCTTCGGAGACTTCGGCAACCGGCGGGGGCGGGATTCACGGCGGCCAACGGCCATTCTCCGACCCTCTGGGGGGTCGGAGAATGACGCCCAATGTCTTTTTGGTCAAGTTAGCTATCCTAAATCCCATTTGAATACTTATTACTGCTATGTCCTAAAAATACATGTTCAATAGTTAATAGTGATTACTTAGTCCTATAATTCATCTCAATCCTTAATAAAATAACTTATGTAAAGCTACTCTAGTGGCATGCTAACCCTTCAGTTTTAAGAGGTATCATCACTGAACCCCCCTTCATGGAGTCACATGTAGGCCAGACCAGGTGAGGATAGCAGATTTATTTCCCTAAAGGACATTAGTGAACCAGATGGGTTTTTACGATGATCGACTTCATGGTCATCATTAGAATTTTATTTCCAGTTGCTTTCTTCCCTGTGGTGGGATATAAAACCTGGTTTCCAGATCATTACCTGGGTCCAGCAACAATACGACTACGCCACTATCTCAATCTTGCAGGCCAGAAGGAACAGGAGGGCTTTCCCTGACTCATCAAGCTCTGCCCTTGCTGCCCATTGGAAAAGCTCACCCTCTGCCTGCCTGCCGGGACCCACAGTGGACCAATAAGAACCTGGGGCGAGATTCTCCGACCCCCCCGCCGCCGGGGCTGGCGTGTATCCCGCCCCCGCCAGTTGCCGAATTCTCCGGCTCCGGATATTCAGCGGGGGAGGGAATCGCGCCGGTTGGCGGGACCCCCCGGCGATTCTCCGGCCCGGATGGGCCGAAGTCCCACTGCTAGAATGCCTGTCCCGCCGGCGTGGATTAAACCACCTCTCTTACTGGCGGGACAAGGTGGTGCAGGCGGGCTCCGGGGTCCTGGGGGGGGGGCGCGGGGCGATCTGGCCCCGGGGGGGGCCATGGTGGCCTGGCCCGCGATCGGGGCGCACCGATCCGCGGGCAGGCCTGTGCCGTGGGGGCACTCATTTCCTTCCGCCTTCGCCATGGTCTCCACCATGGCGGAGGCGGAAGAGACCCCCTCCCCTGCGCATGCGCAGGGATGCCGTGAGCGGCCGCTGGCACTCCCGCACATGCGCTGCCCGGCAAAGTCATTTCCGCGCCAGTTCGGCGCGGGCCTAGCCCCTCAAGCTTAGAGCTCGGCCGCTCAAGATGCGGAGGATTCCGCACCTTTGGGGCGGCGCGATGCCGGACTGATTCGCGCCGTTTTTGGCGACGATCAGCGGACATCGCGCCGATTGCGGTGAATTTCGCCCCTGGGGCGCGATTCTCCGACCCCCCCACCGGGTCGGGACAAGGCGGCGAGGGCAGGCTCCGGGATCCTGGGGGGGCCGCGGGGCGATCTGGCCCCGGGAGGTGCTCCCACGGTGGCCTGGCCCGCGATCGGGGCCCACCGATCCGTGGGCGGGCCTTTGCCATGGGGGCACTCTTTTTCCTCCGCCTTCGCCATGGTCTTCACTATGGCGGAGGCGGAAGGGACCCCCTCCCCTGCGCATGCACGGGGATGCCGTGTGCGGCCGCTGACGATCCCACGCATGCGTCGCCCGGCGAAGTCCTTTCGGCGCCGGCTGGCCTGGCGCCAAAGGCATTTCCGGCCAGCCGGCGGGGCGAAAATCACTCCGGCGTGGGCCTAGCCCCGCAAGGTGAAGGCTTAGCCCCGAAAGTTGCGGAGAATTCCGCACCTTTGGGGCGGCCCGGCGCCGGACTGATCCGTGCCGTTTTTGGTGCCGGGTAGCAGACATCGCGCGTTTGCGGAGAATCGCGCCCCTGGTCTTCAGTTATTTCACGGAATCAGTGCTGCAGGGAATGGGCAGTTTGCCAGGAAATGGTTTGTTCAAATAGTGGGCTTTGTCACAGCTCTTTAACTGAAGCACATTCGGCATTAACATTCCATTTCTGTCTCTCCAGCCAATCCAAGATGGCGGGAGGGATGATGCACCATATCGGTCAATGGAAGGATTTCTGGATGAATGCACCCAGCAGCGGGCTGGATGGTTGAACTCTACATTGATTCCTGTGGTTTTAACAACCACATAAACGGAAAGGAGATCTGGGACGATTGTTCCCTGGATCTTGGGATGTTATGTGGAGGTTCTGCTGCTTTCTCAGAATTCTCTTGCACACTACTCCTCAGACGAACACACCTTGCAGCTATCCAGTTTCACTGTTTGAACGTTTCTGACCAGACAGTCTCATTGAAGAAGCACTGCCCACTGTGCTGGTTCAAGCCAGAATTCCTGGATAGTTTTCTGTTAATTGGGGAATCAAATATCAACCCGCAACTCCAGGAGGGGTTCCCGCTCACCTGGAAACCCACCAAGGATAAACCCTGAAATGGGCAGGCTCATATTGGATTTCTGTCTTGGGCTTTAACCTCCCACCTAAACCAGTTTAGCTCAGTTGGCTGGACAGCCAGTTTGTGATGCAGAACAAAGCCAGCCGCATGGGTTTGATTCCCATGCTAGCTGAGGTTACTTATGAAGTCCTTCCTTCAGAACCTTGCCCCTCGCCTGAGGTGTGGTGACCCTCAGGTTAAATCACCACCAGTCAGCTCTCCCCCCTCAAAGGGGAAAGCAGCCCATGGTCATCTGGAACGATGGCAACTTTACCTTTACTCTCACTACCACACCCAAACTGCTTCCACTTGGCAATTAAAATCCAGCTCTTATTTTCCAAGGAGTATGTGACACCCTCCTGCTTACAATCAAAATGTATTATTTATTTTATTTAAACATACCTCATGTGGAAGAAAACTATCACCCAAAAGAAGTCTGTGAACATTGTTCATTTTGTGCCAGCACCCAGCCCCTGATTAATTGATTTAATAAGGCAGTGAGTTATTGGGTTGATTTTCTTTGGGGTGGAGAGGGTACCTCAATCACAGTTGGTTATGGTATCTTCTCCTATCAGTTTTGTGCATAAACAAATCAACGTGCTCAAACTGATTTATTTTCCTTCATCTAGGGAAAGATTTTATGCTTGTTCCCCCCTCCCCAAGGTGGGTTCTGAGTCGGCGAGGGGGCTAGTAAATGCGTAAAATTGAATGGACAGGATTCCCTCTGAGAACCTGCCCGCCCAAACCCAGATTTCACGCTTGGGCAAGCAGAGCCTCAGGCAGGAAACCCACCCATTCAGGCTCTTAAGGGGCCACTTAATGGCCCCTTAAGGGCCTTATCCAAACTTTCCTCAATTGTTAGGCAGGTGGGAGCAGGGAGTGGATAGGGTGGGAAAGTGACATTCACATTTTTTCCCATTTTGGGCAGGAAAGGTTGGGGGGTGTTGCCTCACTCAGAAGGCTCTCTCAGTGTTGGGACATCCTCCACCACCTAAAACATTGGCATTTCAGGACAGCTCCCTGCTGGCCTACCCTCTGACACCATAATCATCCTCCCTCTGACCCCAGGATCCCTGAGCCATAGCTTTTCAGAGGTCCTGGGACATATTATCATGATGTGGAATGCCAGCGTTGGACTGGGGTGGGCACAGTAAGAAGTCTTCCAACACCAGGTTGAAGTCTTACAAGTTTGTTTCGAATCACTAGCTTTCGGAGCACAGCTCCTTCATCAGGTGAGTGGGGTGGAGGACATCCCAACTCTGAGAGGGCCTTCAGAGTGAGGCCAGTGGGATTTATAGAGTCGGCTACTGCACATTAGGTGACGACTCTCGAGATGCCGAATACGTGCCATCCTGAAAATTCTACCACTTATACACATACACTCATTGCCAGGAAAATAAAGGCAGTTTTAGATGAGTTATAGTTGTAGTATTAAATATAATAACTAAGGTATAGTTTTTAAGTGGGTTAAATTGTTTCTGTGTAAGGAACGATAAACCTATAGCTAGCTTCATCTGGGGGTATTGGGCAGTTCAAACTGTGCTTTTAATGTGCTTAGAGAGAGTTACAGGGTGAAAAGTAAACAAGCTGGGAGATGTACAAAGTTGGCACTTAGCAACTGGGGGAACCTTTCGGATAGGAATGCTTTTTGAGTTTAGTTTTAGCTGGATTTATAGCAATTGGGGCTCAAGAGCAAGAGGGCAAACAGCTCTCAGCACTGCTAGAAGCACAAAAGCCATCTAATGGAGTAAGGTGTATGAAAGCCCAGTTAGTTTTAGAAACCAGGGAATGGAAAAGGACCTTCAGGAATATTGAGGCAAAAAGGAACAAAGAGGAACTGCCTTGAGAAGAGGATACTGTTCATGGAAGTCAAAGTCAGACCTGGGAAGAGAAGAGCTGATGAAGTTGGCTGCAGACCTAGTTACATATCTGAAGTAATTGTAGGGGTTGTTGTCGGTAAGGTTCCAGGCGGACGACCAAACAGAAGCAATGACTGTTACGAAAAGCTTAATATTTATTTAATCTGCTCAATGCAAATCTTACCTCCCCCCCCCCACCCCCCCCACCCCCCCGCCCCAAAGAGGTCACCCGCTCCGGGCCCAACATTTGGGCCTGGGTATTTATGTCTCATGGAACCCTTGCTCAAAAGATGTAGCTCTGCCCCCTCACCTGGGGAGATCATATTCAAGTGAGACCACAGGAGCTCTGATGTTGCACATTCCGGTTGGGTTATAACAGTGTCCTTATTACCCATGTTTGAAGCAATAATATTATATTGGGAACTGAGTATCTGAGTTTGTGTAGCATTTGGATGCATGTTGCAATTCAAAAGAAAGGGAATCTGAAAAGAGAGGTGGAAATCCTGATGCTGTATTTTTTGTTAAAAGTGAAGCGGGGCTTTGTTTGAATAGATAGTTGGAAAACCTAGCATGGAATATTAGTGAAAACAGCTGATGGAAGGCATTGTTTGAAAAAAGGTATTAAAGTATGACTTTTGTGTTGTGTTGTATGAGTTGTGTTGAAAACACATGTGACAATCATGTGGGGGAAATTTGAGGCGAAATCCACAGAAGATCAGTTGAGTGGCATTGGCCATTTGGTTCAGAGTGTGGTGTTTTCTTTGAAAACTGTATACAGTTGTGAAGCTAAGTGGGGGGGTAAAGAAGTATGGTATCATCATTAAACTTTTCGTATTTAATAAATGTTTTCTTCTTGTGTTGGAAACGAATTAGCCTTCCTGTGACTCTGTTCCTCAACATTTTCGAAAAAAGGTAAAAGTTACGGAGCGGGATTCTCTGATCCTGAGGCTAAGTGTTGACGCCATCGTAAACACCGTCGCCTTTCTCTACGGTGTCAACGTGGCCTCAGGTCAGCAATTCTGACCACTACATCTGGCCAGCATGGCACTGGAGCGACCCACGCCACTCCAGCTGCCAATCCCCAGCGTCAAACGGGCGCCGCGGGTCTGTGCATGTGCAGTGGCACCGCCGCCAATGCGCACATGCGCAGTGGGACCAGCGCCAATGCGCGCATGCGCAGTGGCTCCCTTCTCCGCGCCGGCCCGGACACAGCATGGCGTAGGGCTACAGGGGCCGGCGCAGAACAAAAGAGGCCCACAGCCCTGTCATGATATGCACTCATGCACATAATGAGATACATACAGGCAATGACAGACACCCAGTACAGCCAATCAGCACACAGGACAGAACACAACCAATCACCAGGCAGAACACTAGAAGGTGGTCTCGCACTATAAAACACACGAGGCATCAACACTCTGCCTCTTTCCACTGGTGACAACTGTAGTGACAGTCAGGGTGTATATATCAGTTAGCACCTTCTACACGTGGCTCAGAAATAGTCTGGTCTAGTTAGTTATAGTAAGCACGCTTAGATTAGTAGAGTGTCAAACCCACAGCGAACTGTGTGCACTGCTTAACAAGTTCAATAAAGCGTCTTGAACGAACATCAACGTTTGGAGTCTACTTTCAAGTACAACTGCATCCAATTGCAGTCCGTGTTACCCCAGGGTGATTAACATGACAAGCCCGAGAGGCCAGCCTGCCGATCGGAGGACCCCCCCCCCCCGGGGTCAGACCCCCCCCTCCCCCCCTCCACTCCCACCAAGTCGCCCCCAGATGCATCCAGCCCGAGGTCCCGCCGGGTAAGAGCAGGTGTGGACGGCGGCAGCGGGACTCGGCTTTTTTAGCGTGGCCCCGTAGAGCGGCCCCCGAACGGCGCCACTCCGACCGCGCCGGCGCCAATGGCGCCGAGGTGGCGTGGCGGGATTCGCACCAGTCCCGCCGATTCTCCGGCCTGCCCCCGGGTGAGAGAATCTTGCTCACAGTCTTTTGAGCTGGTGTTCCATTCTGGGATTAGGGTTAGGGTTAGGGTTAGGGTTAGGGTTAGGGTTACAACATCAGCTGGAATCGTAAAAACATGTACACTAATGTTTTAATCACATAGATCTGCAACCAACTCAAGAAATTTGAAATAATGGATAATGCAAATTAAAATACCTCATTTTGACTGAAACTTTTACCAGAAATTTTGGGTCCAATTTTCATTTTCACCATCTGGATTCTGACAAAAAGTTGCAGTCAACACCATTTTCCGGTTGTTATTTTGGTGGGGCCGTTGAAATGGCTGGCCCAGATATGCACCAGGACCAATTCCTGCAAATGAGTGGCAAAAAACCCCCAGCCAGTACATATGCTTTTTAAAGTAATATTTTTAAGGCTACGGTTCGTATTATTTGAATAAACAACTTGTACTTCACTCTGTCAGGTTTCTGCAGTAATCTGAACCCCTCAATGGATTTGTATTAATGCCTGGTTGCTAATTAGTGTGCATTTGATTGTAATCATTATTATGATTATGCAGTTGAAAATAAGATTTGTACTGTAGATGAATGTAGTATTTCAATGAAGTACCCAGTCATCGTAACAGATCAACACAAATATGTAGACAGGTAATACAAGTCACCCTTTAGCCCTTTCCAGTAACCTTGAATCAAAACCTAATATATGCATTAGAGATTACATCATTACATTTCTGTGTATTATTTTTCTAGTTATGTAAACTTCCAAACAGTGGACCATTGCTAAATACTTTCACTCATAATTAAATTAAAATTCATGTCACATTATTTGTTTCCAGTTCACGCAATGGATTGTTTCAAATTCCTCAGTCAAAAATAAATTTTTCAGTTCTTCTACTCTGGCAATGCTTTTAGTTATCTCCAAAGCTTGTGTTCTTATTTTAGCTGCTCATTTATGTAAGGGATTCTCCAGGGTTACAAGAACACAGGTGACCCAGGTAGTGCCACATTATTGAATTCTTTTAAATTTTGCAAAAAAAAAACATGTAGGCCAGTAGGGTGAAACAAATGAATGGAAGACACTTCAAATTTTCAGTGACTATTTTCTGTTCAGCCTCTGTTTCATCTCATCACTGGCATCCATTAAGGTTATCCCATCTTCTCTGACAATCCTATTGTTGCCTTTTAACTCAGTAAGCAGCAATGACAGCATTCAGAAGAAGTCACATCACTTTGGTTCCCCTCTCCCCAAAGCTGTAGGAGGCCTCACGATGCTTAAAGGCTTGTTTTGGAGAAAATAAATTTGTATAATTATTAGTAAGGCCATTTGATATTAATTCTTTGAGGAATTGAAAAATGACATTATGGATTTGAATCATATGACTGATTAATACTTCAACTTGACTGCTCAGGTTCTTGAACTCGTTATTTGAGCTTTTAAGGACCCAATAAATATTTCAGTGGGGGAGATAAATATCAGAATACTTTATCAACTCTATACATCTCTCTTTTTTTCTCCCTCTCTCTCACTCTTGACCACAGCTACCTCAGTTGACTCTATTTGTCCCTTTCTGAACATAGCAGTATCATAGTGATGTCTGTGGTCTACCTCCCTTCCTGACAACCTGATTAATGCATCTTCTATGCAAATAGGTGCTTGACAGAAAAGCCAGCATTTGTGACATTGAGCAGATGGAAAAGAGATGCAATGTTAAAGTGATGGCTACCCATAATTTTGTGCAACTTGGATAACCTACAAATCCATACTGATTATTCTTATTGTCCTAAAACAAAAGTGTTAAGATGATAACCTTGTATTATTTTCAGTCAGAGGACAAGTAAGCCGCAGCGAAGCTCAAGTGGTAAAATCGTAATGTCCCTCATCGACCAGTTGATTGCTTTTTTCGTGAATTTCTCCTATGCATACAAATAAAAATGAATGAGTATTGCTTATTGTCACAAGTCGGCTTCAAATGAAGTTACTGTGAAAAGCCCCTAGCCGCCACATTCCGGTGCCTGTTCGGGGAATTGAACCGTGCTGCTGGCCTGCCTTGGTCTGCTTTAAAAGCCAGCTATTTAGCCCAGTGTGCTAAACCAGCCCCTGGAACTATGATGGAACTAGCAGTTAAAGCATTCGACTGAATTCTGGATTAATCAGTTTAATTTTTTTAATTCATTTTCAGGATGTGGGCTTTGCTGGCTAGGTCAACATTCATTGCCCATCCGTAATTGCCTTTGAGAAGGTGGCGGTCTTCTTGAACCGCTGCGGTCCGAGTGGCGTAGATGCACCCACAGTGCTATTCAGAAGAGAGTTCCAGGATTTTGACCCAGCGGCAGTGAACGAACGGTGATATATTTCCAAGTCAGGATGGCCAGTGGCATGGAGGTGAACTTCCAGGTGGTGGTGTTCCTATGTGTCTGCAAAGATAAGGAAAGGAAAGGAATTGAATGCTGGAATGAAGTTTGTGTTCAAACCTAACCAAACTGAACAGGGCTCTTGTGGCTCAGAAGAATTGATTTTACAAATTACTTATGAACACATATATCTATAGAATGAAGAAAAAAGATTCTATCATCCAGATAATTCCATTGAATTGGCTGATGCTGTCAACATTCCCAGTCGGTATGGTACCCTAATCCAATTAAATTTCAACTTTATTAATTGCCATTTTAATTCATATTTAAGATTACACGTCGCCCAAGCCCTGAGACAAATGTACAGGTCCAATGATCACTGCACGAGGATAACTTTTGAAATGGTCTTTCTCAATTTTCTGGGAGGGCATGTTGAAAACAGATGTAGGAACCTTGAAGGTTTTATTTTCCACCATAGTCAATCAATGGAATAAATTCCTAACAAAAGCAATTAATCTGATGCTGCATAAATAACTTTTTAAAAAGCACCAGGGAAATATATGTTTACGAGTAGACTTACCACTCCTAAGGGTACAAACACATTTTATAAAATATTATATCTTGGTTCAAGCATTTCTGCGATCACCGATGAGGAATCGGTAACTACTTAAAGCTGTAAGTAAGCACTGTGAAGTTTGATTAATATTTTTGGATAATGAAGTTTTGCTTGTCTGCCTTTTGGGATCACAGAGAATCACACTGACCTTTGTCGTCTCACAGGTTTGGCTGTGAATGTTTTATTTGTCTCATTATTTTTCGTTTTAATTTCCTCAGCCTTTTCCTGCCTCCTCTCACTTCAGTCTTGTCACTGTGAGGCACCAATTAGTTTGAGCATTAAAAACTCCTCACACGACCGGTCCGATGGGAAATATCGCACCTTTGAATTTTACATGTCTTTAATGTCATGAATAAGACCATGTACTATAGGTCCAAAGAAATGAGCATTAGCTTGTACTACCATGTTGTCAACTTCCAGAGCTATTTTGTTAACCTGAAAATGATATTAGAACATAGTTTTTAAGAGCAGGTTAGCTCATTAGGCCCAAATAGTCTGTTCTTATTTGATAGCTCGAAACTGCACCTATCCACCTTCCCACCATCTGGTCCACAATCCCTTTCACTTTCGGATTCAGTATACTGCATTGCAATTTGAATCCATTTGCAATGTTGCTTCAATGTCCTTTCCTGGTAATTTAAAGATACCCTATTATTTTTGGAACAAGTTTTCATTTTACTGGGGATTAAAAGGCAGGAGGTGGGCCTCTTGACAAAATTAAGTGGGAAGAGAGAATGTGGGGGAGTCGAAGGAGAAACTAGGGAGTGACAAAGGAGTGTTTGGAGACAGAGACAAGAAAGCAGCTACTTGGCTCATCTTATTGTTGGAGATTTTTTATTTATTCATGGGATGTGAACGTCATTGGCTAGATTTGCATTTATTGCCCATCCCTATCCTTGTTCCGAGAGCATTCAAGAGATTTTTCATAGAATTTACAGTGCAGAAGGAGGCCATTCAGAAAGAACACCCTATCTAAGCCCACACCTCCACCCTATCCTCGTAACCCAGTAACCACACCTCACCTTTTTTGGACACGAAAGGCAATTTAGCATAGCCGATCCACCTAACCTGAACATCTTTGGATTAACCCCCTCTTTGGAGTTAACCCCATGGCTGTGGGTCTGGAGTCACATTTAGGCCTGACCAGGTAAGCACAGCAGATTTATTGAACCTAATAGGTTTTTACAAAAATTGACAGTGATTATATTTTTATTTACCGTGGCAGGTTTCCAACCTAGACCCCCCAGAAGATTCCACTGCATTTCTAAGATTTTTAATCCTGTGATATGACCACTATACCACCATCTCCCCTTGATGGTGCTCTTCCCACTTGACATTGAAGTGAGAATGGAGGTAGTTGAGGAGGCACAGATTAAGGCAATGTACTGTAGTTTCAATATGCAACATGTTACCAGCCAAGGCTGTCTTCAATTTTACTAAAGTATCCGAGTTGTGTCAAGTGGCAGGTACTCATTGCAATCTTTCACTGCCTCCTCTGGTTTTCCATTCTCATTCATGATGTGTTTGCAAACGTAGGTGAGATTCACTTAAGACTAAAACAAAACGTTTACTCTTTTCATTGTTCCAAAATGTTATTTTCTAAAGAAAGCAATCACTTTGACGAGAAGGGGTGAGGAGCATGTGTCGCCACTTGAAAATGAAATGAAATGAAAATCGCTTATTGTCACAAGTAGGCTTCAAATGAAGTTACTGTGAAAAGCCCCTAGTCACCACATTCCGGCGTCTGTTCGGGGAGGCTGTTACGGGAATTGAACCGTGCTGCTGGCCTGCCTTGGTCTGCTTTCAAAGCCAGCGATTTAGCCCTGTGCTAAACTTGGCAGAAACCGTGCGTTGCTTCAATGTTTTGAAGGCTGCACGAACAGTCTTGCACATAATTCAAAACTAGCAAACACTCCGGGCGACTTTTATAGATAAATTGAGAATGTTGTTCGATGAAATAAATCTCAAGTCAATTTTAGCAATTGCGAAGCTAGGTGTAATGGTGAATAATCATCTTGATTACAGACTATGAAACAATAAAAGGATGGCCTGTTCTGATGTTCGTCAATGTGTTGATTTGTGACAATTCAGAAGTGGATTTTATGAAATCAAGTACAATTGGAAAATAAGATGCCTCTGACAAATGCAACCTGTTAATTATATTTGTGTTTATGAAACTGAGACTGTTTACTCTGGAGCAAGTGGGGCACCAGAATAACAAAGAACCATAGATGAGTTGCAGGGTTGTGGATGGGCAAGCAATTTTCAACAAAGCATGTGTATTACAGTCACTTTACAGCAGGGCCGCTGGACCATCCCCATGCTTTGAGATCAGCAACGCATTTCTGGGAGGTCACCATAGTAACAGGCTTCATCCTCCTGAGTCACCAGAGAAACAAAAGAGTCTGGTTTATTTGTAAGGCTTGAATATTTGAGAAAAACACTGTAAAGCACAACAGAGGGAAAAGATACTAATAACATTCAAACATTCTCATAAATAAAATGATTCATAAAACACATTTAAGATGAATTTAATCGGCACTTACTGTTTGTTTGTTAGAAGGAAAGGTAAATTGAGAGCAAGATCAAGTGGAAAAAATATAACATGTTCTTGTTCGGTCTTCTTTTATGGGCTTATGTAATTTAATTGAATTTACAATTCTCCAGTCATTATGAATCAATAAAGTAACATGTATATTATAATGCAAAAATGTAGCTTTATTTGCTGTAGGAAAAAACTTTTAAGATCCATTTTCAAACGCGGGGGTCATAATGCACTGATTGCACTGTGCCCAATCCCACAACAGGCAGCATGCAAACTTCATGCTGTCTGCTCTTTTCAGTGAATGTACAAGCAAGTGAGAAAGGGCCTAGCTAACTGCAGCGGCCCAACAATGTGTGTAGCTAATGCAATGCACAGCTATCCCAGACCATTTAAAGGCAGTCTACCCTTCTTAAAGGGGACCTACAGCCCCCTGTCCTGCTCTGATCCCTTATCCCTGGTCCTGCCCCGATCCTCTGTCCTGGTCCTCAGCTCCAGTGCCATCGCTGACTTCCAGTGCCCTGTCCTGTCACCAATCCCTGGGGACCACTGACAGCATAAGAGTTCCCAACACAAAATTATTGCAGCTTTCTAACACAGAAAATATCATAGCAGTGCTCAATGGGCATTGATTACCATGGCTAGTCCCCATTGTTAAAATGACCAATGGCACCTAACCAAAAAAGAACTGTGTGGATTGTTTGATAGTGTTGGTGAGCACATTGGTCAGCAAAAATTAAGAAAGAAGGCTTCATTCAAGAGAGACATTCGTGCCAGATTGACTTCAACAACTGGGGACAGTCAGCACAAGATTTGGCACTGAAGTCTCCACAGTGGAGCATAAATATTTGAAGAACTGCTTCTTCGGGTTGCCACAGAAAAGTGTCAGCACAGAAAGATTAGACGGCAGTCGCACCTGCATCAGTGAATGACGACCTACGATGCCCCACTATTGTCATATGTCTTGATGTTGATGTGACCATAATCTGTATACATCATCAGACAGTATGTGGTGTCATCTCTCATGCACAGTTGGAATGTGTTGGTTGTCCCTGCAAGGTGGAAGGTGTACACACTACTGTGATCTTTGAATGAAGAACTCACGACATACCAATTCTAATTGAACGATTGTGTTTGAAGGATAGAAGGAAACACAACAACCACTGCAAACACTGACAATGCTTTGCTCAAATTAGACTACACCAACCTAAAGGCTCACAACAGATGAGCAGAAAATGTGAATCACTGGAAACGATACAAAGCCAAAGAAACAATCCAATTTTTCCATTTCAAACTGTTTTTGTGTGATCTTTGATTTTAACTCAAATCGGGAACTCAAACTATACTGCACCTTTGACAGGAAGTAATGTCAGCTCCTGAGAATTCTGCATGAATTTTATTTCATTTGAGACATGTCAGTGGACCCAGAGCACCGGTGTCAACATTTTACTGAGTTGAGCAGGCTGATTGATCCAGTGGAGAGAATGGACAAACTGAGATTGTTCTGCGAGCAGAGAAGATTCAGCGGGGATTTTGATCAAAGTATTCAATATTGCTAAGGGTTTTGACAGAGTAAATAAGGAACAGTTATTTCCACTGGGAGGATGGTCACTAACGTGAAGACCATTTTCAAAAGATCCAGAGATGAGGGGAAGGGAAGTTTATTTTTTGAAATCAGTGAATGGCTTTGATTTGGACAATGTACTGTCTGACAGCGTGATTGAAAGCAGATTCAATAGTAACCTTCAAAGGGGAATTAGATAAACACTTAAAAAATAAACAATTGAAGGGAAATGGCCAATTATAAGGTTGTGGGATAAATTGAAGAGCTCTTTCAATGAGCTACCACAGCACAATGAGCCGAATGGCCTCTTTGTGTGCTGCATCATTTTATGCTTCCATCCAATTGCTGTCGGTTCTTTCCACCTCTTGTTCAGAATGATTGTTTGTTAATACTCAGTCTCAAGAAGATAGTAGTGGTATGATTCATTATATTCCCATTGTTCATCAATAACTCTGAAGATAAATGAATAAACAAAGCAATTTGGTTGAAGTAAAATTAAACCTTTATCCCCAGGAATTAAGTTTAATTAAATATAGGACACTATCCTTCGATCAGCTCTCGCAGCCACGGCACGCAAAACAAATTTCCTAGCTCATGACAATTGGAAACACCCGGTCCGGGTCTGGGGGTCGGTATTTAAGACCCCCACTGATGAGCCACTATTGCATGGACCTCTGCCCACTCAACACGGGAACTCATATTCCAGAAAGCCCAAGGAGAGACCAATCAGCAATATCCCCCTGGTTTTTATGAAGGTTAAAACAATGAGGAACATAGAACATAGAACATAGAACGATACAGCGCAGTACGGGCCCTTCGGCCCACGATGTTGCACCGAAACAAAAGCCATCTAACCTACACTATGCCCTTATCATCCATATGTTTATCCAATAAACTTTTAAATGACCTCAATGTTGGCGAGTTCACTACTGTAGCAGGTAGGGCATTCCACGGCCTCACTACTCTTTGCGTAAAGAACCTACCTCTGACCTCTGTCCTATATCTATTACCCCTCAGTTTAAAGCTATGTCCCCTCGTGCCAGCCATTTCCATCCGCGGGAGAAGGCTCTCACTGTCCACCCTATCTAACCCCCTGATCATTTTGTATGCCTCTATTAAGTCTCCTCTTAACCTTCTTCTCTCCAACGAAAACAACCTCAAGTCCATCAGCCTTTCCTCATAAGATTTTCCCTCCATACCAGGCAACATCCTAGTGAATCTCCTCTGCACCCGGTCCAAAGCCTCCATGTCCTTCCGATAATGCGATGACCAGAACTGTACGCAATACTCCAAATGCGGCCGTACCAGAGTTCTGTACAGCTGCAACATGACCTCCTGACTCCGGAACTCAATCCCTCTACCAATAAAGGCCAACACTCCATAGGCCTTCTTCACAACGCTATCAACCTGGGTGGCAACTTTCAGGGATCTATGTACATGGACACCTAGATCCCTCTGCTTATCCACACTTCCAAGAACTTTACCATTAGCCAAATATTCCGCATTCCTGTTATTCCTTCCAAAGTGAATCACCTCACACTTCTCTACATTAAACTCCATTTGCCAACTCGCAGCCCAGCTCTGCAGCTTATCTATATCCCTCTGTAACCTGCTACATCCTTCCACACTATCGACAACACCACCGACTTTAGTGTCGTCTGCAAATTTACTCACCCACCCTTCTGCGCCTTCCTCTAGGTCATTAATAAAAATGACAAACAGCAACGGCCCCAGAACAGATCCTTGTGGTACTCCACTTGTAACTGAACTCCATTCTGAACATTTCCCATCAACCACCACCCTCTGTCTTCTTTCAGCTAGCCAATTTCTGATCCACATCTCTAAATCACCCTCAATCCCCAGCCTCCGTATTTTGCAATAGCCTACCGTGGGGAACCTTATCAAACGCTTTGCTGAAATCCATATACACCACATCAACTGCTCTACCCTCGTCTACCTGTTCAGTCACCTTCTCAAAGAACTCGATAAGGTTTGTGAGGCATGACCTACCCTTCACAAAGCCATGCTGACTATCCCTGATCATATTATTTCTATCTAGATGATTATAAATCTTGTCTCTTATTATCCCCTCCAAGACTTTACCCACTACAGACATGAGGCTCACCGGTCTATAGTTGCCGGAGTTGTCTCTGCTCCCCTTTTTGAACAAAGGGACCACATTTGCTATCCTCCAGTCCTCTGGCACTATTCCTGTAGCCAATGATGACATAAAAATCAAAGCCAAAGGTCCAGCAATCTCTTCCCTGGCCTCCCAGAGAATCCTAGGATAAATCCCATCAGGACCCGGGGACTTATCTATTTACAGCCTGTCCAGAATTGCCAACACCTCTTACCTACGTACCTCAATGCCATCTATTCTATTAGCCTGGGTCTCAGCATTCTCCTCCGCAACATTATCTTTTTCCTGAGTGAATACTGATGAAAAATATTCATTTAGTATCTCGCCTATCTCTTCAGACTCCACACACAACTTCCCATCCCTGTCCTTGACTGGTCCTACTCTTTCCCTAGTCAGTCGCTTATTCCTGACATACTTATAGAAAGCTTTTGGGTTTTCCTTGATCCTACCTGCCAAATACTTCTCATGTCCCCTCCTTGCTCGTCTTAGCTCTCTCTTTAGATCCTTCCTCGCTACCTTGTAACTCATCGCCCCAACTGAAACTTCACACCTCATCTTCACATAGGCCTCCTTCTTCCTCTTAACAAGAGATTCCACTTCTTTGGTAAACCACGGTTCCCTCGCTCGACGCCTTCCTCCTTGCCTGACCGGTACATACTTATCAAGAACACGCAGTAGCTGATCCTTGAACAAGCTCCACTTATCCAGTGTGCCCAACACTTGCAGCCTACTTCTCCACCTTATCCCCCCCAAGTCACGTCTAATGACATCATAATTGCCCTTCCCCCAGCTATAACTCTTGCCCTGCGGTGTATACTTATCCCTTTCCATCATTAACGTAAACGTCACCGAATTGTGGTCACTGTCCCCAAAGTGCTCTCCTACCTCCAAATCCAACACCTGGCCTGGTTCATCACCCAAAACCAAATCCAACGTGGCCTCGCCTCTTGTTGGCCTGTCAACATATTGTGCCAGGAAACCCTCCTGCACACACTGTACAAAAAACGACCCATCTAATGTACTCGAACTATATCTTTTCCAGTCAATATTTGGAAAGTTAAAGTCTCCCATAATAACTACCCTGTTACTTTCGCTCTTATCCAGGATCATCCTCGCCATCCTTTCCTCTACATCCCTAGAACTATTTGGAGGCCTATAGAAATCTCCCAACAGGGTGACCTCTCCTTTCCTGTTTCTAACCTCAGCCCATACTACCTCGGAAGATGAGTCCCCATCTAGCATCCTCTCCGCCACCGTAATACTGTTCTTGACTAGCAGCGCCACACCTCCCCCTCTTTTGCCTCCTACTCTGAGCTTACTAAAACACCTAAACCCCGGAACCTGCAACATCCATTCCTGTCCCTGCTCTATCCATGTCTCCGAAATGGCCACAACATCGAAGTCCCAGGTACCAACCCATGCTGCCAGTTCCCCTACCTTATTTCGTATACTCCTGGCATTGAAGTAGACACACTTCAAACCACCTACCTGAACACTGGCCCCCTCCTGCGACGTCAAATCTGTGCTCCTGACCTCTATACTCTCATTCTCCCTTACCCTTACACTACAATCCAGGTTCCCATGCCCCTGCTGCATTAGTTTAAACCCCCCCAAAGAGCACTAACAAATCTCCCCCCCAGGATATGTGTGCCCCTCAGGTTCAGATGTAGACCATCCTGTCTGTAGAGGTCCCACCTTCCCCAGAAAGAGCCCCAGTTATCCAGAAATATCCAGGAAGCCAAGCATGAGCATGAAATGTTTGAAGGTTGCTGAGGGGTGTTTAGGTGTGGGGATGGGGGGGATTGGAGATCGGTATGGCATGACTTGAGAGGTTGACCGGAGAGTCAGAGATCAGGATCAATGGTGGAGATTGTCAATGATCAATAGTCAATAGTGGTATTGTCACTGGACTAGTAATCCAGAGACCCAGGGTAGCACAGTGGGTAGCATTCACAGTGCCAAGGTCCCAGGTATGATTCCCGGGTTGGATCACTGTCTGTGTGGAGTCTGCATGTTCTCCCTGTGGCTGCGTGGGTTTCTACCGGGTGCTCCGGTTTCCTCCCACAAGTCCTGAAAGATGTGCTGTTAGGTGAATTGGACATTCTGAATTCTCCCTCCGTGTATCCGAACAGGCGCCGGAATGTGGTGACCAGGGGCTTTTCACAGAACTTCATTGCAGTGCTAATGTAAGCCTACTTGTGACAAGAAAGATTATTATTATCAGTGTCCTGGGGGACCCAGGTTTGAATTCCACCATGGCAGATGGTGAAATGTGAATTCAATAAAATAAATCAGGAATTAAAAGTCTCATGATGACCATGAAATCATTATTGATTGTTGTAAAAAGCTATTGGTTCACTAATCTCCTTTAGGGAAGGAAATCCGCCGTCTTACCCTGGCGTGGCCTACATATGACTCCAAATCTACAGCAATGTGGTTGACTCTGAAATTGTCCACTTAGCTGAAGTGCAATTAGGGATGGGCAATAAATGTTGGTGCCGCTGCCAATGCCCACATCCCATGAAAGAATTTTAAAAAGCTCAGTGATAGTACTCTCATCAGAGGTCATGGATTCAAATCACACATCGGAAACCATAGCACGGGATCTGGCCCGACACAATGAATGCAGTACGTAGAGAGGCTGCACATTGGAGGTGTCTTTTGAATGAAATGTTGAAACCACGACCTCTCAGGTGCAAGTACAAAATCCCATATGCCACTATTTTGGAGAAATGCTGGTGAGTTCTCACCGGTGTCCTCATCGATGGTTAGATTAGGGAGCTGGCCATTGCTTAAATTGGCATCTGGGTGCCTAACATTACAACAGCCACGTTGTTTGTTGTAAGTTGCTCTGGGGCACCCTGAGGTCATGAAAAGCCCAAGTTTTTTCTTACTTCTTTCTTTCTATTGGCTTATACTAAGTCTGAAACCTGTTTCCTCCACTCCCCTCGCCTCTCTGCTTCCAAAGTTTAGAGTTGCGGAGTCGAGTATGGTGAGCTGGCTTATTAAAATTCTTGGAATACTAGATGGTTTAGTGGAAACAAATTTTGACAAATATTCCTGTATTTACTGGGAGGCAATAAACTTATCCTATTGGACTAGGTTGTGGGGGAGCAGTTAAAATGAGTGGAAAGACTTACCCCTTTGTCTTCCCACGGCCTTCCCATCATCCAGCTGTTTTCATGTCTGCTCTATTGAGTCGAGCAAGATAGTGACCCCTCTTGAGACTATTCTGAGGCTTGAACAAGGGTTCCTCTAGAGGGCCGACTTGTCAGAAAGTATACCATTGATCTAGAAGAGTCCCAGTAAGCTAGGTTTGTACTCCAGCTTTCCTTGTGGACCAAGAGGAGTAGGAGTGTGATCTGTCAAGTTCAGGCATGAAAATCATGACAATGAGATCAAACTCGGGCGGGATTCTCCGTCCTGCCAGCCCCGCTTTCCAGCTCGGCACGCCCCCTGCCGGCAGCGGGATTCAATGGGGTTTCCATTGTGGCCACCCTATGCCGTCGGGAAACCTGGGATTGTGTGTGTTGCCGGCGAAGCAGAGGATCCCGCCGACGGAGAATCCCGCAGCTTGTCTCTGGCTTTGATGGGCCGAATGGCTTAATTCTGCTCCTATATCTTATGGTCTTATGGATTCCCCAGGTTTCGGCAAAGCATTAGGGCTTTAGGGCCTTAGACCAACTGGACCAACCTCCCATGTATGCAGACAGTGGCGTAGTGGTATTATTGCTGGACTAGTAATCCTTGAGACCCAAGGTAATGTTCTGGGTCCTGGATTCAAATCCCACCATGGCATATGGTGAAATTTCAATGCAAGCCTGGAATTAAAAGAAAAGTCAAATACCATTATTGATTATCATAAAAACCCATCTGGTTCACCAATGCCATTTGAGGAAGGAAATCTGACATCCATTTGTGGACTGGCCTACATGGGACTCCAGACCCACAACAATGTGGTTGATGCTTAAATGCCCTCAGGATTGAGCAATTAATGTTGGCTCATCCAATGGTGCCCACATCCCATAGTGAATTTTAAAAATGTCAATGCAGAGAGAAAGTCCTGAACTTGACTCACTGAGGTGGAGAGCCTATAAGAGCTAGAGAATGCAAATTGTATGAATGCTTTAAGAAGAAAACCATCAAAGGGACAGAGAACCCTCTAGTTCTCTTGGATGGACTTTTCTTAATGTATGTGAAGGGCAGAAGAATGAAGATGTATGTGAATGATGGTGGCTACAATTGCATAAAACCAGCTAACGTCTCCAGTTAATTTTTTCTCGTTTCTCTACTGCTTGCAGGAATATTAGACAGGTGTCACCCTGAGTCTGTAGATTAGCCATCAATCCTTGTTGACAAGTATAAACATGGCAACCTTCCAAACTAACTGTATTAACTGCTCCGAGTCCCCCTTTTGGTTTTCAGAACGTTCCTTCTGCTTAAGGTTGAATGTTAATTGAACTGGTAATCAAGTGCATCAGCATTCAATGAATTCAGCTTCAGAGCTATGCAAACAAGTGGCTTAATATTCAAACTGTGTTTGCTGAAGACAAATGTTACTGGAATAGTAATGGTATAATTCGAAATTAGGTAGGTTAACTGCTTAACTGCTTTGCAGAAGGCAGCCTGAAGAAATACACATTTTATATTTTGTTGACAGTTTGCACACATTTAAGTTAAGAGTAGAGTGATAAATAAACCAAATCTTTGTTGTTGTAAATTCCTTAAAACATAGCCTAGGATTTTCCCAGGTATCGGCGGTGCCGGGGAAGTACACGGGTAGTACACAGGTAGTATCCGGGTAGTGCCGGACAGTGCCAAGGGGAGTGCCAGAGTAATGCCTGGACATGTTAGGGTAATGCCTGGGAAGTACCCGGGCAGGAACCTCTCCAATCATCTCAGCTCCAGGAAATCACTTCAGGAGTTCCTCAGGATAGTGTCCGAGGCCCAACCGTCTTCAGCTGTTTCATCAACAACCTGACTTTCACCATAAGGTCAGAAGTGGAATGTTTGCGGATGACTGCATGATGTTGAGATAATGAAGCAGTTTGTGTCCAAATGCATCAAGAACTGGACAATATCCAGGCTTGGCTGACAAGTGGCAAGTTACATTCGCGCCACACAAGTGCCAGGCAATGACCATCTCCTACAAGAGAGGATTGAATCATCGCCACTTGACATTCAATGGCATTACCATCGCTGAATCTCCCACAATCAATATCCTCAGGGGTACCATTGATCAGAAATTGAACTGTGTCATGTGAGAGTACCTTTAAGAAATGGATGTTTAAGCAATGTAACTTTAAGAAATGGAGCTGATCATACGACTGAAGTGATGTCAGAGGGTGGACGGGAGCTGAGCTCACTTCTGCTTTTGATTTCAGTTTGAGGAGAAAGCTGGGAATGTCTGTGTATTTTGCTGAGAGCTGCAGGAAGAAAACACAGAGCTTGCGGAGAGCTGCAGGAAGAAACAGAGCTGGTCTGTTGATGTCTGCAAATCCAAAGACTACAAATATATTGAATGTAACCTCATGTCTGTTTTTGAAGGTTAAAGTCTTTTGGATGTTTAAAGGAACAGTTTGAAGGATTATTTAGTGTTGTAGTCTTTTGGGGTTATCTTTGAGGTAATGGGTGTTAAGATATTCAATGTTTGTTTTTTAAAGGTTAAATTGAGTCCATAGAATAAACATTGTTTTGTTTTAAAAACCATTTGTCCATAATTGCTGTATCACACCTGGAAAGTACGCCGTGTGCTTCCCACACCACAATCTATTAAAAGTTCTGGGTCGGTTGAACTCTATGAAACACTTTGGGGTTCTGTAAATATGGATCCATAACAATTGGGGGCTCGTCCGGGATAAAAGTCTACCAATTGGATTGGCTTAGTGAACTTAAAGACAGTGAGGGGTGAGCATATTGTGGTTGCTTCTCAGGTGTGGTATTTTAGTATAAGTGGGGAATGTGTTGTGGACAATGGCTCTTTCAGAGGTTCAGGGGTTTTTGGGAGTGGAGACGGTCACACGCAGTACCTTATGGACAGAGACTAAAAGCAGAATATTCGATTTGGCAAAAACATTGCAGTTAACATTATCTGACAAAATGCAAAAAGATGAGGTAATTATGGCGGTGGCTAAGCATTTAAAGTTGCCTGAGATATAGTCTGACTCATTGAAATGGCAAAGCTCCAGTTGCAGATTAAGCAACTTCAACATGAGAAAGAATTAAAGCAGCTTGAATACAAAAGAGAGAGGGCGGAAAAAGAAAGAGAGGGAGAGGAAAAAGAAAAAGAAAGGGAGATACAGATCAGGGAAAAAGATAAAGAGAGAGAGTTTGAACATCAGAAAATGGCCATGAAACATGATCAGTTAAAATTGGCAGATGTAAAGGGAAACGTACAGTTGGATGATAGTGATGAGGATAGTGAGAAAGAGTGTCAAAGTCGAAGGTTTGGTGGGAATCTATTTAAATATGTCCAAGCATTGCCAAGGTTTGATGAGAAGGAGGTAGAAGCCTTTTTCATTTCATTTGAGGAAGTAGCTAAATAAATGAAATGGCCACAGGACATGTGGTATTACTGATTCAAACAAAGCTGGTAGGTAGAGCTCGTGAAGTCTTTGGATCACTACCGGAGGAGGTATCTGGAACATATGAGGAGGTGAAAAAATCCATCTTAGGTGCATATGAACTAGTGCCTGAAGCCTACAGACAAAGGTTTAGAAATTTAAGGAAAGAATTTGGTCAAACATACATGGAGTTTGAAAGGCTCAAACAGAGTAATTTTGCTAGGTGGATAAGGGCTTTGAAAATAGATCAAACGTATGAAGCTCTCAGAGAAATTATACTTTTGGAGGAATTATACTTTTAAAAATTCAATTCCTGATGTAATGAGAGCAGAGGGTTAAAACTGCACGGTGAGCAGCAGAAATAGCAGATGATTATGAATTAGTTCATAAATCAAAGTTTGGTTTACGACATCAGTTTCAGCCTGTGAGGGATAGAAACTGGGGACATGAGAAATATTCAAGTGGTAAAAGTAAAGGTGATCTGATGGGAAATAATAAAGAGAGTGTACCTCAGATTAAAAAAGAGATCCAGGAGGGTGGAAAAGAAATGAAAAGTTTCAAATGTTTTCACTGAAATAAACTAGGCCATGTAAAGTCACAGTGTTGGTGGTTGAAGAAAAGCCCTGGGAAGGCTGATGTGGTAAAACAGGATAAGACAGTGGGGTTTGTTAGAGTGGTAAAGGAAAGCCCAAGTGAAGCAAAGGAAGTGCAAAAGATTGTGCAGCCTGTTCAAGAGGTGATTGATAAGAAGGTGCCAGATCTCTTTAAAGAATTTACTTGTGTGGGTAAAGTTTAATCATGTGTATCAGGAGGAGCAGGTAAAGAAGTCACAATTTTAAGAGATGCGGGAGCTAGTCAATCTTTAATGGTAAGAGATGAGGAGTTATGTAGTTTGGGAAGAATGTTGCCCGAAAAGGTGGTAATATGTGGAATTCAGGGTGAGAGGAGTAGCGTTCCATTATATAAGGTAAGGTTGGAAAGTCCAGTGAAGAGTGGTGAAGTGGTAGTAGGAGTAATAGAGAATCTACCTTGTCCAGGAATACAGTTTATCTTGGGTAACGATATAGCTGGATCGCAGGTGGGAGTGATGCCTACTGTGGTTGATAAGCCAGTGGAAAATCAGACAACTGAAGCGTTGAAGGACAAATATCCTGGGATTTTTCCAGATTGTGTTGTAACAAGGTCGCAAAGTCACAGATTCAAACAAGAGGAGAAATCAAAGAGTGAAGATGAAGTTGAAGTGCAATTATCAGAAACGATTTTTGATCAGATGGTTGAAAAAGAACAAGAACAGGTGGAGGATGAGGAGGATATTTTTAGTTCAGGAAAATTGGCGGAGTTACAACAGAAAGATGTAGAAATAAAACGGATATATCAGAAAGCAAAAACGGAAGAAGGATCTGACAGTATACCACAGTGTTATTACCATCAAAGTGATGTCTTGATGAGAAAATGGAGACCTGTACATATGCAGGTGGATGAAAAGGGGGCAGATGTTCATCAAGTAGTATTGCCGGTAGGGTATAGAAAGGAGGTGTTGCAAGTAGCACATGAGGTACCAGTGGGAGGTCATTTGGGGATAAGGAAAACTCAAGCTAAAATCCAGAAACATTTTTATTGGCCTGGACTACATAAAAATGTAGTTAAATTTTGTCAATCATGTCACACATGTCAAGTGATAGGGAAACCTCAAGCAGTGATAAAACCAGCGCCCTTAATACCCATTCCAGCATTTGAGGAACCTTTTACAAGGGTCCTAATTGATTGTGTAGGACCGCTTCCTAAAACAAAAAGTGGGAATCAATATCTTTTGACTATAATGGATGTGTCTACTCGATTTCTAGAGGCCATTCCAGTACGTAATATTACAGCTAAAAAGGTTGTGGAGGAGTTTCTTAAATTCTTTACTAGATATGGACTACCCACAGAAATTCAATCGGATCAAGGATCAAATATTACCTCAAAGTTATTCAAAGAAGTTATGGATAGCTTAGGAATAAAACAATTTAAATCAACTGTGTACCGTCCAGAATCGCAGGGAGTGTTAGAAAGGTGGCATCAGACATTAAAGACAATGTTGAGGGCTTATTGTCAAGATTATCCAGAATTTGGGATAAAGGAATTCCATTGGTACTGTTTGCAATTAGGGATGCACCTAATGAATCAACCAAATTTAGTTCTTTTGAACTAATTTTTGGTCATGAGGTAAGAGAACCACTTAAATTGATTAAAGAAAAATTGGTGGGTGAGAAATCGGAAGTTACACTATTGGATTACGTGTCAAATTTTAAGGAACGATTAAATAGAGCAGGTGAATTGGCTCGACAACATTTGAAAGTTGCACAAAATGTGATGAAACGGTTCGCGGACAAGAAATCCAAAGTTCGTAGTTTTGCCAGTTGAGATAAAGTTTTAGTGTTGTTACCAGTGGTAGGTGAGCCTTTAAAAGCTAGGTTTTGTGGACCTAGATTGAAAGGAAATTAAGTGAGGTGAATTATGTGGTAAAAACACCAGATAGGAGGAAGGCTCATCGAGTGTGTCATGTGAATATGCTTAAAAGGTACTTTGAAAGGGAAGGAGAGAAAAAGGAGGCGGTTTTAATGATTCTAACTCAAAGTGACGAACCAAATCCAGATGACTGTGAATTTGACATACCTCAAATTAAATTGGAAAATGAGGATGTTCTTACAAATTGGGATAAATTGTTGAGTTATCTTCCAGAGGAAAAACAAACTGACCTGAAAGAGTTATTGGTATCACATGGGCACGTTTGTGGAGATAAATTGGGAAGTACTAAAATAGCTATACATGATGTAGATGTGGGAAATGCTGTTCCAATCAAACAACATCCATATAGACTTAACCCTTTAAAATTGGCACAGGTTAACAAAGAGATTGAGAGTATGCTTAAAAATGGCATAATTGAAATGGGTTGCAGCCAATCGAGCTCACCCATAGTGATGGTACCTAAACCAGACGGTACCCAACGGTTGTGTGTGGCTATAGAAAGGTGAATGCAGTTACAAGAACGGACTCTTATCCTATCCCACGTTTGGAGGATTGCATTGAGAAAGTGGGACAATCCGCTTTTATTTCAAAATTGGATTTACTTAAAGGTTACTGGCAGGTACCTTTATCCGAAAGGGCGTAGGAGATTTCAGCTTTTGTGACTCCAGATGGTATATACCAATTCATAGTTATGCCATTTGGCATGAAAAATGCACCAGCCACATTTCAACAATTATCTAATACAGTTGTTTCAGGATTACCCAATTGTGCGGTATACATCGACGATCTGGTAATTTTCAGCCAGACATGGAAAGAACATTTACAACATCTGATGGAGTTATTCGATTGACTTCAGGAGGCGGGTTTGGTGATAAACCTAGCCAAAAGTGAATTTGGAAAAGCACAAGTCACTTTCCTTGGCCACACAATCGGACAGGGTCAATTGGTCCCACGGGATATGGAAACGAAAATTATTGGGGAGTTTCCTATACACCTCAACATGATGGGAAATAATTCGATTTCGTGGCATGAGTGGATTTGATCGAACATTTGTGCAAGAGTTTTGTAGCGTGATTGCTCCACTGACGGACTCGCTGAAGAAACGTATTAAAAAATTTCAATGGACAGCAGAGTTTCAACATGCATTTGACTGCCTGAAAGCTGTGGTAACCGATACTCCTGTATTGAAGAAGTTTTTCGGTTGGAGGGAGAAGAACGGGAAAAAATGGACTATATTATTATACCTGTTAGTGTGTGTTGTTTTATTGAACCGGTAAAGTGTTTTTACTGTGTGTATTTCTTAATTGATGGTGCAAAGGTGAAAAATGAAACCATCTTGAAGTTGATGGGTTTTTTTTTCTTGGGGGGAGGTGTCATGTGAGAGTACCTTTAAGAAATGGATGTTTAAGCAATCTTTTGGGGTTATCTTTGAAGTAATGGGTGTTAAGATATTCAATGTTTGTTTTTTAAAGGTTAAATTGAGTTCATAGAATAAACATTGTTTTGTTTCAAAAATCATTTGTCCATTATTGCTGTATCACACCTGGAGAGTACGCTGTGTGCTTCCCACACCACAATCTATTAAAAGTTGTGGGTCGGTTTAACTCAATGAAACACTTTGGGGTTCTGTAAACACGGACCCATAACAACTGGACTAGCCACATTAATACTGTGGCTACCAGGGCAGGTCAAAGACAAGGAATCCAACAGTAAGTAACTCACTTCCTGACCCCCCCAAAGCCTGTCAACCATCTACAAAACACAAGTCAGGAATGTTATGGAATATTCTCCACTTGCCTGGATGAGTGCAGCTCCAACAACACTCAAGAAGCTCAACACCATCTAGGACACAGCAGCCTGCTTGATTCTTCCCCATCCACAAACATTCAAACCCTCCACCACTGACGAACACTGGCAGCCGTGTGTACCATCTACAAGAGGCACTGCAGTAACTCACCAAGGTTCCTTGGACAGCATCACAACACTACCATCCAGAAGGACAAGAACAGCAGATACCTGGGAACCCCACCATCTGGAGGTTCCCCTCCAAGTCATTCACCACCCTGACTTGGAAATATATCACCATTCCTTCATTGTCACTGGATCAAAATCCTGGAATTCTCTCCCTAACAGCATAGTGGGTGTACCTACACACGAAGGACTGCAGCGGTTCAAGAAGGAACTCATCACCACCTTCTGAAGGGCAACTAGGGATGGGCAATAAATGCTGCCCTAACTAGCGACGCCCGCATCCTGTAAATGAATTTTAAAAATGAACCTCCTCAGTTCCCCTCAACAGCCATTGCACTAGCTTCACAGTTTTTAAAAGGAGTACTAAACAACACCCATGTGGTTTCTTACTGGGGAGTCAGTTAAATCCCGGCTGGCCGTTACATTTGACTTCAATCTCGCTAATGAGATGGAAATTGGCCTCAAGATGGCGCCGGAGCGAGGCGACTCTCTGCGAGCTCTCCCCAACAGATCAACTTTTTATTTAACTTATACTCATTCTAATCTTTTAAAAATAAATTCTAAAACTAACATTATTACTAACCTCTCTCTTTTATCTTCTCTTGCAGGCTTGAACATCCTCCGAGGCCCGTGGAGACCTTTTGACCCGGCGCGACATGACCTCCACGACCTGGAAGTGGATCGGGCCCAAACCGGAAGTGAAGTCCTGACCTTGATTTGGAGCCGACCCGGACCTCGGAGCTCCCAACCCAGCCTAACCACCGATCCCAATCCCCGGATCGCCTTGCCCAGTCCCCGGAGCTCCCGACCCGCCTCCCGACGGCAAGACCCGGCCCAACGCGACCCCCAGAGACTCGCCCAGTGACCCGACCCGGAGAGGCCCGCCCAACAACACAACCTACCTGGTGATGGAAGAAAGAAAAATCAATGTGGAGGCCCGACCAGGCCTACTTCAAGATCCGACCCCAGGAGCGCCCAGGGAGGGAACAGACCGCAGGACCCAGCCCAAACAGCCTCAGGAAGCCCCTGCCCTCGACCCAGGACCCCCAAAATGGCGGAGACCCCGCGCGAGGACCCAAACGTGCTGCAAGGTATTCCCGCGCCCGCAGAACGCCAGGACCCATCCAGATCGCAAACATGCCCCCCTAGCAACCCCTCTACCTCAACCAGTGCCCGGGACCCTGCCAGATGCGACCCAAGATATGTAAACAGCTCCCTGGTCCCTGCCAGAGCCCTGGACCCCGCCAGACGCAACCACATACCTTCCACAAGAGCTGACATCTGCCATCGGATCCCAGAATCATCCAGCAGCAGCCGCCGACCGAGGAAGCGAGGGAAACACGGCGGTCTGCAAGTTAGACTGAAGCAACGCAGTTTCAAGACCCCTTTCCCCAGCATACTCCTGGCAAACGTCCAAGCGATCGAAAACAAGCTGGGTGAACGTAACGCCAGACTTACATCTCAGAGGGAAGTAAGAGACTGCTGTGTGCTCTGTTTCATAGAGACATGGCTCACCCCCGCCTCACCGGATTGTGCCATACAACCTGAAGGCTTCTCAATTCACCAGGCGGACCGCATGGCATTATCAGGCAAAGCGAAGAGTGGAGGGGTTTGCCTCCTCATCAACTCCTCCTGGTGCTTGGATGTGGTGACCCTGGCGACCTACTGCTCCCAGACCTGGAATATCTGACCGTGAAGTGCCGCCCATATTATCTTCCACGTGAGTTCACTTCAGCCATTATCACAGCGGTCTACATCCCACCCCAGGCAGAAGTGAGGAAGGCGCTGGACGAACTATACAAAGTTATAAACAATTACGAAACAGAACACCCGGAGGCCTTGTTCATCGTGGCCGGAGAGTTCAACAAGGCCAACCTCAAGAGTGTACTGCCAAAATTCCACCAGCACATCTTCTGTCCCACCAGGGGCGACAACACTCTTGACCACTGCTACTCAAAAATCAAGGGCGCCTACCGTTCCATCCCCCGACCGCACTTTGGGAAATCAGACCATAAGACGGTGCTCCTTCTCCCGGCATACAAGCAGAAACTCAAGCGGGAGAATCCTGCTAAGAAGGTTGGGCAGTGTTGGTCCGAGGAGACAGAAGAGCTCTTATGTGACTGCTTAGAGACAGTGGACTGGTCCATATTTAAGAACTCAGCGACGAACTTAAATGAGTATGCCACCACCGTCACAGACTTCATCAGCAAATGTGTGAATGACTGCGTGCCAAAGAAAGCAGTACGTACGTCCCCCAACCGGAAACCATGGCTCAATCGCGAGATTGACTCCCTACTGAAAAATGAAATGAAAATCGCTTATTGTCACAAGTAGGCTTCAAATGAAGTTCCTGTGAAAAGCCCCTAGTCGCCACATTCCGGCGCCTGTTCGGGGAGGCTGGTACTGAAGGACAGATCAGAAGTGTTCAAGACAGACGATTCTGACCTACACAAGAAATCCAGGTACGACCTCCGCAAAGCCATCCGAGATGCCAAGAAAGAATATCAAACCAAGCTAGAGTCACAGACAGACTCTTGGCGGTTGTGGCAAGGACTAAACAACATAACGGGCTACAAAGCGAAGTCGAACAGTATCTCTGGCAGCAGCTCACCCCCCCCCCCCCCCATGAACTCAATGCATTCTATGCTCGGTTCGAGCAGGTAACCAACAATCTGCTGGCGAGTGCCCCAGCAGTCCATAATTCACCTATACCCACCATCACAGCTTCCAAAGTCAGATTGGCCTTCCTGAAAGTGAACCCTCGGAAGGCGACAGGCCCGGACGGGATCCGTGGTCGTGCACTCAGAGCCTGCGCGGACCAGCTGGCAGAGGTATTCGCGGACATCTTTAACCTGTCCCTATTCCACTCCGAGGTTACCACCTGCTTCAAGAAGACCACCATCATATCGGTACCAAAGAAGAACCAGGCAACATGCCTCAATGACTACCGTCCAATGGCCCTGACTTCAGTCGTAATGAAGTGCTTTGAGAGGTTGATCAGGAAGCGCATCACCTCCATACTCCCAGTACGCCTTGGTCCACTGCAATTCGCATACCGCTGCAACCGGTCCACATCAGACGCCATTTCCCTGGCCTTACACTCATTCCTAGAGCATCTCGAAAACAAGGACCCCTACATTAGACTCCTATTTATTGACTACAGCTTCACCTTCAACACCATAATCCCAGCCAAGCTCATATCAAATCTCCAAAACCTAGGACTTGGCTCCCCACTCTGCAACTGGATCCTCGATCTTCTGACCAACAGACCACAATCAGTAAGAATGAACAACACCTCCTCCACAAGAGTCCTCAACACCGGGGCCCCGCAAGGCTGCGTACTTAGCCCCCTACTCTACTCCCTGTACACACACGACTGCAAGGCAAAACTTGGTCCCAACTCCATCTACAAGTTTGCTGACGATACGACCATAGTGGGCCAGATCTCGAATAACGACGAGTCAGAATACAGGCGGGAGATAGAGAACCTAGTGGAGTGGTGTAGCGACAACAATCTCTCCCTCAACGCCAGCAAAACTAAAGAGCTGGTCATTGACTTCAGGAAGCAAAGTACTGTACACATCCCTGTCAGCATCAACGGGGCCGAGGTGGAGATGGTTAGCAGTTTCAAATTCCTAGGGGTGCACATCTCAAAAAATCAGTCCTGGTCCACCCACGTCGACGCTACCACCAAGAATGCACAACAGCGCCTATACGTCCTCAGGAAACTAAGGAAATTCGGCATGTCCACATTAACCCTTACCAACTTTTACAGATGCACTATAGAAAGCATCCTTTCGGGTTGCATCACAGCCTGGTATGGCAACTGCTCGACCCAGGACCGCAGGAAACTTCAGAGAGTCGTGAACACCGCCCAGTCCATCACACGAACCTGCCTCCCATCCATTCACTCCATCTACACCTCCCGCTGCCTGGGTAAAGCGGGCAGCATAATCAAAGATCCCTCCCACCTGGCTTACTCACTCTTCCAACTTCTTCCATCGGGCAGGAGTTACAGAAATCTAAGAACACGCACAAACAGACTCAAAAACAGCTTCTTCCCCACTGTCACCAGACTCCTAAATGACCCTCTTATGGCCTGACCTAATTAACACTACACCCTGTATGCTTCATCCAATGCCAGTGCTTATGTAGTTTACATTGTATATGTTGTGTTGCCCTATTATGTATTTTCTTCGATTCCCTTTTCTTCCCATGTATTTAATGAGCTGCTCGCAGAAAAATACTTTTCACTGTACTTCGGTACACGTGATAATAAACAAATCTAATCCAATCCAATTAATGCAAGTTGGGTCAATGATATATTTGGGCGAGATCAGGAACTCGCCCGGGAACGGGACGGTTATATGACAAACTGATTGCCGCCCGGCGTTAATCTCGATTTTGGCCATTCCCGCTATTTAACCGGTGCGCCCAGATCCGCACTGGTCTCAACCCAGTGGTTAAAGTATACCCATTGTTTACTTTGTCAATATCTTTTATCATCTTAAATACCTCAATTTGATCTCCACTCATTCCGATAAGCTAGAACGAGTATCGAACTAAACTGTTCAATCTCTCTTCATAATGGCGAATGTGATATAAAATAGTTACTTTAGAGATATTAGTTACTGTAATGTAGAGATAGGCCAGTCTCATTCTGGTGAGTTCACAGACAAAGGATTTCAGACCGCATGGCAAAGCAAGGAGGAGGTGTGTCCACCAAAGGAGGAGAAAAGGATGCTGGGTAATAAGGGGGCCAGAGGAAGGGATGAGAAGTGAGCCAATCAGAATGTATGACCAGGTCAGGAGGGGTATAGGATGACCTATGGGAATCGTGTATGTGAAACTTGATACCATTTGAATTTATTTGCAGAAATCCCTTTGTCTCTTTGTTCATTCGCTTTTCTGGGGTGTAGGAGACTAGATGTGTCCTATGCCTCTGTGAAATGAATCAGGCTTGCAAGCCAAATAAAATAACTAAGGCTGTACCTGCAAATCCATCTCGACTTTTATTGAGGCCAGACTGACGGGTAAAGAAATTTATGTTTTGTCATTTGGTGCCGGAAACCCGGATTTCTCAAGACGGTTCCTCAAGACGGTTCTGACCAACCGCGAAATCAGAATTAGACTGATTATGAACAGGGAGAGTGGGAAGAAGAGGCCCACAATGTATAGCTGGAAAATGACCGCGCATTGCTTTTTCCCCTCTTCTTATCGTCTGATTAGTCTGGTCACTCGCGGTTGGTATGGAAAGATCGTCTCGACGAAATCAAAGGTCAGTCTGGGGATTAGAAAATTAAACTGATGGGATATCATAATTGATAGTACAGTTTGGGGTTAATTGTGTTGTTGATGAACTGATGTGACTTCAGCAGATGAAGGTTCAGTTAAATGAGTGTTTTAAACGACTGATGTGACTTCAGCAGATGAAAGTTCAGTTAAATGAGTGTTTTTAAATCTGAAGATGGTTCAACTCCATGTGTGAGTTCTGATTCGGCTTGGGTTAGGTTATGGGTTGATGCGACATCTAAAACAAAGATGGTTCAACTCCATGTGTGAGTTCTGATTCGGCTTGGGTTAGGTTTTGGGTTGATGCAACATCTAAAACAGATGATTCAATTCCACGTGTGAGGGTTTTAAATCTATAGTTGATTAAGCTAAAATTGTACCCTTGGACTGTAGTGGCGAAAAACGCCGTTCTGAGGACTAGTTGAGATTATGGGGAATTGCTTGGATAAATTTCAAAACAAAGAACATCCATAGAACTGGATGCTGCATGTTAGTTAAAGCAGAGGTCTCTCAAAGGGTTAACAGCAGCAGCCAAAGTTAAAGACGACAGACAGTGCTTCTCACTCAGGCCTTGAGATAACAGCAGCAGACTGTAGTGTAATTGGATACCTTTCCTTTGAGTCAGTGAACTCCAGCAAAGTTACGTTTTGAATTAATTAAAGGAAACCAGTGGGTTTCTCCACCTCTTTGATAAAAGTTATTATTTTCGAAAGCAATTGATTGAAATTGCCAGAATCTTAAGTTTTACTTACTTGAAATAATGTTTATCTCATTTTATTTGTGAATGAATAGAAACTGAAGGAAACTCACTGACACCATTTTAAAAAATGTAAATCTGGAGATGACAGTTGACTTTGCTCCGGTATACATCACCGCAGCTAACTGCTCCCTCATTGATAGCAGCCAACATTTTTGAGAATGTAAGGAAAACTTGTTAAAAGAAAAATTGTTAAGATAAAGAATTAATTAAGTTGTAAATGTTATACAAGTTTGTGTTAAGCAAATCGTAAATTTAGTTCTGAGTTGAGCTCAGACCTAATCTTGCAAGTTGCAGTAATTCAATTTGAATTTTCAAACATTTTAAGTTTTAAAAGAACACTGTTAGAACCTTTTCAATCATTTTGCCAAGGAGCAAAAATTGCCATTGGTTGTAAATAAGCAAATAAAAAAAAAATATATAATTAAAAAAAAAAAAAGAGCCAAAGTATGAAAGCTAAAGAGTTAATTAGATTATGGAGACAATATTGTCAAGAGGAAAGAGATAAGATCATGTTATCAAGTTGGCAGGACAATGCCCTTAAAATGGGAATTCCAATTAGTGAACAGGGTAACAAAAAAACATTACAGGTCTTGAAAAAGGAATGTGCATTCAAAAAAAAACGCGCAAGTAAAGACAGGAAAGGCTCGGGTCAAACAAAAGATGGGCTACGTAGTTCAATGGCTGGCCTTGAATTGACAGAAAATGACCAATTCGATAATTTGAAAATGTCAGCAAAGGATTTTGACTGCACCTGTAGCATTGTCTGCACTAATTCCAGAACCACCAGAGTATAATAATTTATATCCAGTCACTGCTCCCCAGATCCCAATCATGCCAGTCACTCCAGCCCTTTTGGTTGATAGCGTGGGTCCCGATTTACCATCTTCACGATCAGTAGGGGAAGAGAAGCTCTGTTCCACAAGCCCAGTTAGCTCCAGGACCCGATCTCGGACAGCGAGAGAAGGGCTTGATCCTAACCAGAAACAATTAAGCATACCACCTAAATCCCTTCAGACCAAGGGGAAACCGCAAATTTGGAGAACAAAGGGAGATGCCAGGGATGATTCTGAAGAGAAAGAACTCCCTCTAGTGACAGGGAGGGACGTCGAAGTCTTGGAAGAACCAGAGGAAATAGCTAGAGTGCCCCCTGGTGAGACTCGGAGACAGTTGCCGATTAGGAAGATACCAAACCTTGACGCAGTAACTGCCGGGGCCCAGCCCACGATAGACGTTTATTTCCCATGGACACCCAGTGAGATGCTGGCTATTATGGGTACAATCCCAGATAGAAAAAATCTCCTGCTGCTTTCGTGGAATCCCTGAGAACTACCATCTCAATTTATCAAGCTGATTCTAGGGGCCTCTGGGCCTTAGTCCAGCGGGTTTTAACCCCAGCAGAGTACCGCAATCATCTTAATCACTTGAATTATGCTAGCCACGCCGCACTTCAGCAAGCCCATGCGTTAGACGACGATAGAGGGACACAAATCCTGAATGCGTTGAATAGCACATTTCAAAAGCCCATAAATATTTCTGCTATCTTAGACCTAAAACCTAAGAAGATTGAAGAGACAGAGGAATGTCTGGAACGTTTTAATGAAATCTTCCGTGGGCAGTCAGGCGACTTGCCATATCAAAATGGTCAGAATTCCCCTCAATATTGTGCTTATGTTAATGCATTGCCTACCACCTTCCGTGGCTACTGCTGTGAAATGTAATAACATGAATTGGACAGAGAACGACCCTTCCCAGATGGCAAGGGCAGTCAGATTTTATTGGAAGGAGGGTGTAGGCCAGGAAGGAGGCTCAGTTACAAAGATTAAGACTGAGTATGTAATGAAAAAGGATGATCTGCAATCCCAACAAGCGGCAGGAATGGTAGCTTACCAGCTGGAGCCCCAATTTTGTGACTTTGGGTGGGTGGATCAGCGAGGGGGAGGATATCAAACCCACCCAAAGGGACCCTCAGCTCCTTTTTATGGCCCACCGTATGTACCAACAGCTTTACAACCGCCGCCCCCTCTGAGGGGCCATTGGTCTACTGGGAGAAGAGGACGGGGCAGATATGGAGGGAGCAATGCATGTTTTAATTGCGGCCGTGCAGATCACTGACAACAGGAATGCCCCTTTAAAAGACAGGCAGCAGAAGGAGACTACCTGACCCAAAGAGGGGGTACCCACGAAGGGGAGGACAGACGAGATACACTGACTTCTCCCAGGCAAACAATTTCTCAACACAGGATTGACTAGCTAATTTAGTCATAAGGACTCTCCAATCGGACAGGGAACCTATTATCTCTCTGCAGATAGATCAACATCACCCATTTGTAATCGACACTGGAGCAGCCATGTCTTCGGTACAATCAGAACTTCGACTACCACTATCCGACCACACCCAGCATTTTTCGGGGTTCCAAGGACAGGTGTGTGAGTATCCTATTTCTAAACCTGTGACAGTCACTTACGAGAATAAGTCTGCAGATCATCAGTTTGTAGTGACTACTGGATTGGACTGTAACTTGTTGGCCCGAGATTTACTGTGTATCTTCCAGCGACAGCTAGAGTACGGAGACGAAGGGGTAACGGTCCAATCATGGAGGATGAGACAACAGTGCTATATTTCTATCACCCCCCAGTGGTGGACGTTAGACATTGAACATTCACTGCATCACTTACCCTGGCCTATGACAGAACCGGACAAAACAGGGAGTTGGAAGACAAATACCGGCCATTAATTGGGACCGAATGGCCAGTCAAAGTTACAGCCACAGTCACGGGAAAAGAAGGTACAGCTGATTTTGTTACAATACCACCACATTTATGGCCACAGTCAGCTTCGGTAAGCCCTCATATTGCACGTCAGGTCCACGACCAGTACCATGCCAGGGATTTGGGGCCTATGGTAAGGAGGGCAGTGAATCATTCAGATCCAACAGAGTACGCACTTCAAGTCACTCCAGACAGCACTGCCATAAAATATTTTGAGGTCCCTGAAACGATTAACACTCGACTGCAGCCCCGTCTATAGACAAATTAATCCGAGAGCTGTTGCAACAGGGTATTTGGTCCCTTGCCAATCAGAATGTAACACCCCCATACTTGCTGTGCCTAAACCAGCCAAGCCAGACCAGTACTGATTAGTACAGGATTTACATTCAATCAATGCCATCGTACAGCCGTTACATGCTCTCACTCTCCAACAGGATATTACGGTGTATAGCTCCCACTCGGTCATCGCACTACTGAGGCAACTGCAGACTCAGCATCTTACCGCAGCTCGTCAGAATAGGTATGAGATATACCTTTTGAACAATCCACGTCTGACATTTAAACACTGTACCACTATCAATCCAGCCTGTTTTCTTAGTGGTCCCCCTGTCCATGAAGACGCACCTGGCCACGACTGTTTAGCCTTGATTCAGGAAACTACCACAATAAGGGACGATTTGAGTGATATTTCGTCAGAACAACCTGACATGATTATGTGTGGTCAAATATCCCACCGGGGTTTAGTTAATGACTTACTGCAGGCCCTCCTTATGCCCGCGCAGATTTCCGTCATTAAATGCGCTGCCCACACAAATGGTAAGACCCCAGTTGACGTTGGTAATGAACAAGCAGATTGTGCAGCGCGGACAGCCGCGCAAATTCAGCAAGTGATGGTGCCTAAAATGTTAAGTCAGACTAAACGTTCTGCAATAAATATGTCTGCCTCTGACAAGCCAATGCCAACCATCCAAGACGTCATAAGGTTACAGGAGGACGCTCCTGAGAGGGATAAACAAATGTGGAAATGGTTAGGTTGTACATATGATTCTGTTTCCTCTTTATGGACCACGCCAGCACATCAGACTTGTATGTCTGATGTACTGGATTTATGGGTCACTGAATGTGTCTACGCTTTGCAACTCATTGTGGGGCTCGAGGGACTAGTGATTTGTTGCTGGACACTTGGTGGCACCCTAAAATGCAGGGGTTGGCCCAGGGTATCAGTAATCAGTGTTTGATTTGTCAGCAATATAACACCGGCAAAGGTATCCCTTGTGGGATGGGGCAAGCCCCGTTGCCCAGTGGTCCCTTTGAGACGCTACAAATGGATTACATTGAGTTGGAAAGGTGTCAATGTTATAAATATGTTTTGGTCATTGTGGATATGTTCAGCAGATGGGTTGAGGCGTATCCGACTACCGATAATAAAGCTGCTACTGTGGTTAAAGTTCTGATGCGGGAAATCATTCCCCAGTACAGTATACCAGCTCAGTTGAGTTCTGATAACTGTGGCCTCATTTTCTTGGACAGATTAACCCGCCACCCTTCCCCAGTGCTATTTTATAGGTGTGGAGAATGATGGGGTAGCTACGCACCATCTGTGTGATCTACGGCCTCACCACGCTTGGAGTGTTATTGGCGACGGACATGGAAAAAGGAAATATTATCTACATTTGTAACCCCATCCAAGCTACAAGGACATTTCATTTATGCAAAGGTGATGTTCTTCACTGCCCCCATATACGAGGACATAGTATCGACTCATGGAAGGTCACCAAATTCAAGGAAAATGCAGGACTCATGAAGCAATTGCACCGGTCCCGGCAATGGGAAGGAAACATTATATGGACATTGCCTTGTTTTTGGAGTACATGTAAATTTGATTTTGGATGTGTTAAGATTGGTGCAATAAAGGTAACATCAGACCGTCAGGAGAAGGTAGGAAGAGGTTGAGAGAGAGAGAGGCGGACTAGAGAGAGGGCGGAGCGTGTGAGAAGGGAAGTACAGCTAGAACGTAGGTTATCAGGAGATACACTTAATTTAGTTAAAGGCCACACTGAGCAAAATCCGGGTAGTATGAATCTCTTCTACCAGATTTACCACCGCTTTTATGGCCAGGGATGGGTTGTCTGCTACCCGAACCCCGCAGCGGTGTCTAGGTTATTTTCTGTTTCACCGCTTTGGGGCACTCCCCAAACGGTGGTTCATTGTTAGCATTCCGAGCCACCGCCCGAGCAAGTCACTCTTCCTTACGATCCGGGTTCAGCACCACCGGCTATTTGCCTTCCCCTTCCTCGGGATAATTCCCACTCGCAGTATGATAGGCTGCAACGGTGGAGGGCGTATATACCTAGCCACTTCACTCCCAATCGGGATTCCCAGTCGTACGAGAATTGTTTCAGCAGTGAAGGATACGGCTGTTTGCTGGTAGAGGTGGAAACGAATATAACATGTCTGTTCCCCGCCTGTACGGACAGGAGGTGTCATATCACCCAGGCGTCTGGCCAATGCGTTTGTTACAACACCACTGGCGTTCTATTGAATGCCGGCCTCCAGCTCCTTTGTGGCTGGGCGAATGTCTCTCATATCACTGTTGGGACTAGGGCTTTCCGCATTGCTAGGCGGCCCGAATGGGCGTTCCAAAGTTGGATAAACTGGGCTACTGGGGGATCCCTACGCAACCGATATACTAATTGTGATGCTAGCCTGTACATGGAGCAAGGATACTACTTTTTATTTAATGGCACAGCGACCAATGTTTTGTCACCCCCATTTCCCCGCCAAATTGCTATTGGGGCTCTAGCCCCTACCACAGTCCCCTGCCCCTCGGCGTGGGTGCTGCATACTCAGTTAACCCGCCGGGCAGTCTCAGCTGAATTCTGCGAGAACCTGAAAAAACCTCAGGTTCTCGCACCCAACCGGGGCCCCTCAGCCCGGTGGGGAATTCGGAGCGTCTTGACACTGGGAGGTGTGGGGGGTTCCTTGGCTGTCAGCGATAGGAATTATTTTATTTGTGGCCTTACCATCTTGGGAAATGAAACCTTGGGAGCCCTCGGGGCAATAACCAAGGAATTGTCTCAGCTGCGGTTGTTTGCAATGCAGAACCGGTATGCTCTTGACTATCTTCTGGCCCGTGAGGGTGGGGTATGCGCCATAGTACAGGGCAAGTGTCTCATGGGAGTTCAAGACTTAACCGCTAACATCACTAGATTTATGGATCGCATATGGGATCACCTGGACGGAATGCATGATCCTGGCTCTTGGGGTAACTGGGGATTTGGAGGTTGGAAGGACTGGTTGATAAATATGGCCATGTATTTAGCAGTGGCTATTGGCTGCATCTTTGTGGGCCCAACCATCCTTAAATGTGTGATGGGTAGAATGCGGGGTGCACTGGAACAGATCAACGCCCCAAAAATCTTGGCTGTCAAAATCCATGAGGGTGCAGCAGATGAAGGGGGGCTACGCCAGGAAATGGAAATGCAGCGACGGATCTTTTTAGGTGAGGGACCGTAGCTATGGATTGGATAGTTCGGTTATCATGGAATGATAAAAGGAGGGAATGACGAATGTGATATAAAATAGTTACTTTAGAGATATTAGTTACTGTAATGTAGAGATAAGCCAGTCTCATTCTGGTGAGTTCACAGACAAAGGATTTCAGACCGCATGGCAAAGCAAGGAGGAGGTGTGTCCACCAAAGGAGGAGAAAAGGATGCTGGGTAATAAGGGGGCCAGAGGAAGGGATGAGAAGTGAGCCAATCAGAATGTATGACCAGGTCAGGAGGGGTATAGGATGACCTATGGGAATCGTGTATGTGAAACTTGATACCATTTGAATTTATTTGCAGAAATCCCTTTGTCTCTTTGTTCATTCGCTTTTCCGGGGTGTAGGAGACTAGATGTGTCCTATGCCTCTGTGAAATGAATCAGGCTTGCAAGCCAAATAAAATAACTAATGCTGTACCTACAAATCCATCTCGATTTTTATTGAGGCCAGACTGACGGGTAAAGAAATTTATGTTTTGTCAATAAGACAGACCTCTCATCTAATGAACCTCTCCATAACTGCCTCTAATTCAACTACATCCCTCCTCAAATGAGGGGACCAAAACTGAACACAGTACTACAGGTACAGTCTCACTAGTGCCTTGTACAGCAACATTTCCCTACTTTTATACTCTATTACTTTAGATATAAAGGCCAAAATTCCATTTGCCTTCCTTATTACCTGTTGTACCTGCAGGCTAGTTAAGGCCGCGACAGACAGATTTTTGGTCTTTCAAGAAATTCAAGGAAAATGTAGTTGAAGCCCAAGATTAGCTACGATCATATTGAATGGGGAGCAGGCTCGATGGGCTGTTTGGTCTACTCCTGCTCCTACTTCTTATGCTCTTGCGTCTTCCACCCTGTTATTAAAGTTATACCTATCGAAAACAAAAATGGCCCATACAGATTTCTGTCTTTCAACTGCAAGTGAAGATTTTAAAATCATAGAATCCCTACAATGCAGAAGGAGGCCATTCAGCCCATCGAGTCTGCACTGACCCTCCGAAAGAGCACCCTCCTAAGGCCCACTCCCTTGCCCTATCCCCGTAACCTCACACTGACCTTTGGACACTAAGGGCAATTTAGCATGTCCACTCAACCTAACCTGCACATCTTTGGACTGTGGGTAGAAACCAGAACACCCGGAGGAAACCTATGCAAACACGGGGAGAAATCAAAGTTTAGTAGGCCGCAGCCGAGTCCGTACCGAGATGGTCAAAAGAAAACTTGGTTTATTGCAAAGCAATTATATTTACAATGTACATCACATCCCAGCCAAGTCTGCTCTGCCGGTGCCATACCCAGTCAACTTCATACAGATCTCAATCATGAATGTCCTCGGGCTCCCCGCCCCCTTAGCGGGGAGCTCGTATTTGGTGAGACTCACGGGGAGACTGATTGCTCCAACCCTATAGTGCACTTAAGACCGAGATGAGGAGAAATTTCTTTGCACAAAGGGTTGTGAATCTTTGGAATTCTCTATCCCAGAAGGCCGTGGAAGCTCAGTCATTGAGTATGTTTCAGGTAGAGGTTGAAAGTTTTCTGATTGACAATAATGTCAAGGGTTTAATTTCAAATGGGAGGGGCTGGGTTAGCGTTTAGGTGGGGGAGGTGGAAGAGAAGTAGGATTAAAGAGCTACAGGACAATAGCTGCTGTATTTCAAAGTTTTTAACGGGCTTCACATTGCTGTCAGGGAAATGTGGCACAATCTAACAGCCGTGCCGCGCCCAACTCGGAAAGCGTTGCGGCCGGTAAATCTTGCGAGGGATCTAAAGGGATATCGCGAGGTGTTGCGATCTGGATTCTGCCCATATTGGGTGATACCCAAGTGTGCAGTCAAGCTCATTTGAATATGCCCTCTCTGGAGTTACTCAAGACATGGGATGTAACCCCCGCACCTCAGAAATCCCAAGCGAGCGCTCGCTGTTTAACACTGGTCTCAATCAAGATGGGCCAGGCGTACCGGCACTTGGGAGGGGATCTCTCAGTAGATCTGGGGCCCTTGGGTAGTCGGGCTCTGGTCAATGTGGTATCCTGGCACCCCCGGTGCCACCCAGGCACTGTTGTACTGGCACCATGGCAATGCCACTTGGGCACTCAGGTGGCTTTGCGAGGGTGCCCAGGTGGCATTGTCAGAGTTCCATGCTGGCAGTGGCAAGGTGGCATCATGCCTGTGCCAGGGATCAGGCCCAGGGGTGCCCTATCCTTATGAGGTAGGGTGCAGGGGGCTTGATGCCTTCTTAGGGGGAGGGGGGTCAGTACGCCTCGGTGGGAAGTCTACTGATCGGGGTTCCATTTAAAGGGATGCCCCAATCTCTTACCGCACTGGCAAGCGGAGCACGTTCGTGCAAGAAATGGGGCTCAGTGCAGCCTCAGCGGGCATTCCTCAATGAAGCCCCAAAATGAAGCAGAGTCCCGTTTAATAGTGGGTTCATTCTCAGCGCTGCCAGTACCAAGAAACACCCGGCTAAACGCGCTCGACCCAGGACTCTTTTTCATTTCCATCAAATCGCTCCATGGAGTGGAATGTGGCATTCACAGGTCAATTTAGATTTTGTGCCCCTGTCTCCAGTTTCAAATTTGAGCTTCCAACCTTCGAATCAAAAACGCTGCCACTGAGCCTTGGCTGGTACAGTCCTTGACTAAAGTATAGGAGTTGAAGGAAAGTGATCTCTATTATTTTGTGTCCCACACACTAAAGCAGTCCTCAAGGGTAATAATGTCAAGTCTATTTCTGGTGCCATACATTCCTGCCTATGTTAGTAAGTTGATGTTTCCGACCATCCTAAAGTTCTCTTTACATAAGAACTCTTCTTTCCCCATAAACAAATGAGGTCAAATATTTTTACTCAGTTATAACAATAGGCTAGTCTTTTCGGCCGAGCCCGTCGAAAGATCACCACGGCCGGGACGGGGATCATGTAACGGTCCTTTGACCTCAAGGCAAGAATTTCTGGTTGCCGGGCGAACGATGCCCGAAAAAGCCGCCCAATACCTTTCTTTTATCTGTCAGCTTTAACACAGAAAAACATCCCAAAGCACCTCAGAGTACCAGAATTAATTTTTTCTTAAAGGAGAGTGTGGTGTTGGGTGTTCTGACACACAGATGAGCCAACACAGTTGCATATGGTACAACGCTTCTTTATTTAAACTTACTATTTACAGTTTGGTCTTTGCACTCTGCACGTGGGGGGTTCCCTGCTTGTGGTGTTTTAACAGCTCTTTCTTGTTCCCTTCTCCCCAGACCTACTGACCACCAGGTGTCGTGCTCATGCTTTTTATGTGGTTGGTGTTCTTGTCTGTGATTGGTTGTGGTGTTGTGTACTCTGATTTGCCTGTTAGTGTGTCCATCATGATGTGTGTGTTTGAATATCATGACATCCCCCCTTTTTACAAAGATATGTGCCTACGTGGTAATAAATATGATCGTGTCGTGAGTGCATCTAAGAGTGTGTGTGTGTCGTGTGCAGCATGTGCATATGACGGAACTATGTACATGGGGCGATGTCGGGTGCGTCACATGAACCAAGTTGTACCATAACATAACATAAATGCGAACGAGAGAAGAAGAAAAAAAAAAAACTTGAACAGTTGTCCAGTCAGACGACATCTGGAACGATAAACAACAACAGGTTATCATGTAAAATTGTGCAACTTGTTAAACATATGAACGGTATTATAAGTCCAGTCTAATGGGCTTGCGACGAGTTCGGGTTGACCGCCGCAAGGGTGGATCAAGAACCACCGGCTGCTGTGCAGGCATGGCCATGGGTGGCGATGGAAAGGGCGTGATGTGCGGCAGCTCCACAAAGTCATCCTCAGAAGCCTGTTGAGGATCTGGCGTGTGCGTACTGTGTGGCTGTGAGCGTGGAAGTCGGCGAAGGGCGCGCCGATTGCGGCGACGCACGGAACCATCCGGCATGCGAACCAGGAACGAGCGGGGAGCCACTTGTCGGAGGACTTCGGCCGGTGCTGACCAGCCACCATACGGTTGATGGACGCGTACTTTGTCTCCGGAGGACAGGGGGGGCAGGTCCGTCGCTCGTGTGTCGTACCGACTTTTCTGGCGATCACGCTGCAGTTGCATGTTCCGAAGAACCGCCTCATGGTCTGTTGTAGGTGCCAGGATGGAAGGTACCGTCGTCCTGAGGGAGCGACCCATTAGTAGCTGCGCTGGCGAGAGACCCGTGGATAGCGGGGCCGATCGATAGGCCAGCAAGGCAAGGTTAAAGTCCGATCCGGCAGCAGCCGCCTTGCACAGGAGCCGCTTGGCGATGTGGACACCCTTTTCAGCCTTCCCGTTCGATTGTGGATGCAGAGGGCTGGATGTCACATGAGAGAAACCATATGCTGCGGCAAAGGACGACCATTCACGGCTGGCGAAACAGGGTCCATTGTCTGACATGACAGTCCTTGGAATGCCATGGCGAGCAAATGTTTCCTTGCAGGCCCCAATGACTGCGGACGACGTCAGATCATGGAGAGGCATGACTTCCGGGTAGTTTGAGAAGTAGTCTATAATAACGATGTAATCTCTGCCGAGCGCGTGAAATAGGTCAACACCCACCTTCGCCCAGGGGGACGTCACCATCTCGTGTGGTAGAAGTGTTTCCGTAGGTTGCGCCGGCTGAAACCTCTGACAGGTTGTGCAGTTGAGCACCATGTTGGCTATGTCTTCATTAATACCCGGCCAATATACCGCCTCCCGGGCCCTTCGTCTGCATTTTTCGACGCCCAAGTGGCCTTCGTGTAATTGATGAAGAATCATCTGGCGCACGCTGTGCGGAATAACGATCCTGTGTGATTTCATAAGGACCCCGTCTATGTTGGTGAGATCATCTCGCACATTATAAAACTGGGGGCACTGCCCTTTTAGCCACCCTTCTGTCATGTGGCGCATCACTCGCTGCAGAAGGGGGTCAGTCGCCGTCTCTGCGCGTATGTGGGCCAGACTAGGATCATCAGCTGGCAGATTTGCTGCTGTCAGAGTTACGTGTGCCTCAATTTGACGCACGAACCCCTCCGCATCTGGTGGTGTGCTCACTGCTCGGGAAAGAGTGTCCGCCACGATGAGCTCCTTCCCCGGAGTGTAGATCAGTTCAAAATCGTACCTCCTGAGTTTAAGTAAGATGCGCTGGAGGCGAGGAGTCATGTCGTTCAGGTCTTTGTTAATGATGTTGACCAGGGGGCGGTGGTCAGTTTCGACCGTAAATCGTGGCAGGCCATACACATAGTCGTGGAACTTGTCCAGTCCAGTTAACAAGCCCAGGCATTCTTTTTCGATTTGCGCGTAGCGCTGTTCGGTAGGGGTCATGGCTCGTGAGGCATATGCAACCGGGGCCCATGACGACGTGCTGTCTTTTTGCAGGAGTACCGCTCCAATACCAGATTGGCTGGCGTCTGTTGAGATCTTTGTAGGGCGAGTCGTGTCAAAGAAGGCCAGCACTGGTGCCGTGACCAGTTTGTGCTTGAGCTCCTCCCATTCCCGCTGATGCGATTGGTGCCAGTTGAATTCTGTCGATTTTTTTACGAGATGGCGCATATTTGTTGTATGAGAAGCCAGGTTGGGAATGAACTTCCCAAGGAAGTTGACCATGCCCAGGAATCTTAAGACAGCCTTCTTGTCAGCCGGTCGTGGCATGGCTGTGATGGCGCTAACCTTGTCTGCATCGGGACGGACCCCTGACCTTGAGATGTGGTTCCCGAGGAATTTCAGCTCCGTCTGGCCGAAGGCACACTTCGCACGGTTGAGACGCAGGCCATTTTGCCGTATGCGGGTAAAGACACGTCGTAGACGATGCATGTGTTCCTGCGGAGTGGTGGACCAAATGATGATATCGTCCACATATACACGTACCCCTTCGATGCCTTCCATCATCTGCTCCATAATGCGGTGGAAAACTTCAGATGCTGAAATGATGCCGAATGGCATCCGGTTGTAGCAGAATCTGCCAAAAGGGGTGTTGAATGTGCATAGTCTTCGGCTGGCCGGGTCCAGTTGGATCTGCCAGAATCCTTTGGACGCATCCAATTTAGTGAATATTTTGGCCCGCGCCATCTCGCTGGTGAGGTCTTCTCGTTTCGGGATGGGATAGTGTTCCCGCATGATGTTGTTATTCAGATCTTTAGGATCTATACATATACGGAGCTCGCCAGAGGGCTTCTTTACACAGACCATGGAGCTGACCCATGGCGTGGGCTCCGTGACCCTGGATAGGACCCCTTGGTCCTGAAGAGTGGCGCAGGAACCCTGCGAGGTGCGTGAACGACAGGGATGGCGTCCGGTCTGAGTCGAATTTTGTACGTGTATGGCAATGTCCCCATGCCTTCAAAGACCTCCTGGTTGTGAGCAAGGAGGGAATGGAGATTTGCGTGGAACTCAGCATCCGGGAAGTCGGATATCTCATCTGGAGAGAGAGACATAATGCGCTGTACCAGGTGAAGGACCTTACACGCCTGTGCGCCCAGTAACGAGTCCTTTGATGAGCCGACAACTTCGAAGGGGAGTGTGGCCGTGTACATCTTGTGGGTCACCTGTAGCTGGCAAGATCCTATGGACGGGATGACGTTCCCGTTATAGTCAACCAACTTGAGCCGGGATGGCGTGATGGGTGGTTTGACCTTCATGGCCTGGACTGCAGAATATGCAATCAGGTTGGCGGATGCGCCGGTGTCCAGACGGAAGGCGACGCGCGATCGGTTGACCGTCAGGGTTGCACACCACTCATCGGCTGGATTGATGGCATTGACCTTGTTGACATTGATGACGGCAACGCGGAAGGCATCCTGGTCATCTGCATCACTTAGCTGGAAGTCTTGATGCGTGGGCTGGACGGTCCTGACTTGTCTGCGAGATTGTCGAGGATGCGCCGGATCCATGGGTTGAGCCGAACGACAGTGGGCAGCGTAGTGGCCCATCTTGCCACATCTGCGGCACTGTCGGTTTTTTGCAGGACATTGCCCTTTTAAATGTAGAGCTCCACAATTGCCGCACGTCATGACGTCACGGCGTTCGTTGCGCCACTGCGCATGCGCAGTGCGATCTTGCGGTGGGCGCGCCTGCGCAGTGCGTCTCTCGTTGTGGCCGTTATTTTTGGCGCGCACCTGCGCGGGAGACCGCGAAAAGCGCGGGAAGCGGCCGCTGTCGTCCGGGCCGTGGGTCGGGAAGTGATCGACGGCCTGGATGCGTTCGACGTCGTGGGCGGCCTGGCTTGCCGATTCGACGGCTGGGGACCCCCTCCGTGCCAACTCGGACTCCTGAAATCGGGCAAAACGGCAGGTAGCATTTTCGTGGAGGACACAGGCTTCCACAGCAGACGCTAAGGTGAGGCTTTTTATTTTAAGAAGCTGCTGGCGTAGGCCACTAGAGGCAACGCCAAAAACAATCTGGTCCCTGATCATGGACTCTGTGGTGGTGCCGTAACCGCAGGACTGCGCTAGAATCCGGAGGTGCGTCAAAAAGGGTTGAAAAAGCTCCTCCTTACCTTGCAGGCGTTGCTGAAAGAGGTATCTTTCAAAACTTTCATTTACTTCAACTTGAAAGTGCTGGTCCAGTTTGAGGATGACCGTGTCATATTTGGCTTGGCTTTCGCCTTCTTCGAACACCAGTGAGTTGAAGACGTCGGTTGCGTGCGGACCTGCGTAGAAGAGGAGCATTGCAATCTTCGAGTCATCCGAGACATTCTGTTTTTCGGTGGCACGGATGTACAGGTCAAATCGCTGCCTGTAGAGCTTCCAGTTGGTACCTAGGTTCCCCGTGACTTGCATCGGCTGTGGTTTGCCGGTGTGGTCCATGTCCAGAATGGCAGGTTAGTAGGCAGGTATCGATCCACTCCTGTACCATGTGGTGTTGGGTGTTCTGACACACAGATGAGCCAACACAGTTGCATATGGTACAACGCTTCTTTATTTAAACTTACTATTTACAGTTTGGTCTTTGCACTCTGCACGTGGGGGGTTCCCTGCTTGTGGTGTTTTAACAGCTCTTTCTTGTTCCCTTCTCCCCAGACCTACTGACCACCAGGTGTCGTGCTCATGCTTTTTATGTGGTTGGTGTTCTTGTCTGTGATTGGTTGTGGTGTTGTGTACTCTGATTTGCCTGTTAGTGTGTCCATCATGATGTGTGTGTTTGAATATCATGACAGAGAGATTAGGAGGGGTGGCCAAAAGCTTGATCAAAATGGGGTATTTTCAGGATTTTCCATGAAGTACAGGAGGTAAACAGGCAGGGAGTTTTGGATGGGAGTTTCAGATCATAGAGCCGAGCGGCAGTTTAAGACAGGGCAATTAATGCTGGACTAAGAGATTAAAGATTCAGGGTTGTCGAAGTTGATTTCCTTATAGTTTGTATTTTTTGCTTTTTTAATGTAATGCACAAATATTCAAAAGCAGAATTATTGATTTCATTTTTCTGTGAAATTAACTTGCATCATTTGACTACGGCATAGCTTTGGATGACAATAACGTTGTCAACCTTGGGCTTCAGATAACACAGATTTCGGAAACCTTGGGTCAATCAGTCATCAAATATAGTCAACATTTAAATATTATTGTGGCTATCAGTTACGGAATCACAAATGGTAGAATGGTTACAATTTAAAATACTGGCTCAGGAGACAAGAACAACTGTGCCTGAGCGATTTGTAGATGTCATATCAACCACAAGATTCAATTAAAGTTGCTCTCCAACATCTTTAATTTTATGCAATTATTTTACAGTTTTAATTAAATGAAACAATGTAATGATGTTTGAAGGGAATACAGGAATTACACTCATTCAAAATTGTAAGGCTGTTGAGAAACCATCAGTACAGATTAATGATGTCAGAGGATTGACATTGGGGGTAATAATGATAAAACCAAGGTTGTAAATGGGTTTAGAGCCTTGTGTGCATTATTTAAAATACATATGTCGTGTTTATACTTGCATTGGCAATTCATTCTATTTGTGATATAAATTCAATTGGTATTTGTAACTGTTATCCCTTTTTCCACCTAGCTATGAGAACAACCACAGGTGAAGTAAGGCCAGGAGTCGTGGATGAAAGTCACTGAGAAGAATTTTGTGGAGTTAGATTGTAAAAATTAAAAATTAAGAGGTGTATTTAAATAGAACCTCAGAAGGTCCCAAAGTGCTTTCCAGCCAATGACATTTATAAGTGCACTGTTTATTTATAATTTTATTTTTAGTCGAGCATTAATTGCCCTGTCTCAGGCTGCCTCTAAGCTCTGTGAGCTGAAACACCCATCCAAAACACCCAATACTAAGATGCATCTGTCCATGACAGTATTGGTATAAGTGGACACCGCACAGTCCTTCTGGAGACAAAGTCACATCTTCACATTGAGGACACCCTCCATTGTGTTGTGTGGCACTACCACCACACTAAATGGGGTAGACTTTGAACAGATCTAGCAACTCAAGACTGGGCATCCAAGAGGCGCTGTGAGCCAACAGCAGCAGAATTGTATCCAACTACAATCTGCAACCTCATGGCCCAACACATCCCTGACTCTACCATTACCACCAATCCAGGGGATCAACCCCGGTTCAATGAAGAGTGCAGGAGAGCATGCTAGGAGCAACGTCGGGCACACTGACCAGTGTCGACCTGGTGAAGCGACAACACAGGACTATTTGTGTGCCAAACAGCATAAACTCCAAGTAATAGACAGAGCTAAGGATTGCACAACTAATGCATCAGATCTAAGCTCTGTAGTTCTGCCACATCCAGCCGTGCATGGTGGTGGATAATTAAACAACTCACTGGAGGAGGAGGTTCCACAAATATTCCCATCGTCAATGATGGAGGAGCCCAGTACATCTGTGCAAAAGACAAGGTTGAGGCATTCGCAACAATCTCCAGCCAGAAGTGCCGAGTGGATGATCCATCTCGGTCTCCTCCGGTCGTCCCCAGCATCACTGATGTCAGTCTTCAGACAATACGATTCACTCCATGTGATATCAAGAAATGGCTGAAGGCACTAGATACTGCAAAAGCTATGGGCCCTGACAATATCCCGGCAATAGTACTGAAGACTTGTGCTCCAGAACTTGTCACACTCCTATCCAAGCTGTTCCAGTACAGCTATAACACTGGCATCTACCCGGCAATGTGGAAAATTGCCCAGGTGTGTCCGGTACACAAGAAACAGGACAAATCCAACCCAGCCAATTTCCACTGTATCAGTCTACTCTCCATCATCAGCAAAGTGATGGAAGGAGTCATCAACAGTGCAACTAAACGGCACTTACTCAGCAATAACCTGCTCATGGACACTCAGTTTGGTGTCTGCCAGGGTCACTCAGCTCCAGACCTCATTACAGCCTTGGTTCGAACATGGACCAAAGAGCTGAATGCCAAAGGTGATGTGAGAGTGACTGCCTTTAATATCAAGGCAGCAGAGAGTCATAGAATCATAGAATTTACAGTGCAAAAGGAGGCCATTCGGCCCATTGCGTCTGCACCGGCCCTTGGAAAGGGCACTCTACCTAAGCCCACACCTCCACCCTATCACTGAAACCCAGTAACCCCACCTAACCTTTTTTTTTTCAGTCACTCGCACGGTCAATCTACAATGCCTGCACATCTTTGGACTGTGGGAAGAAACTGGAACACATGGAGAAACCCGTGCAGACATGGAGAGAACGTGCAGACTCTACACAGACAGTGACCCAAGCGGAAATCGAACCTGACGCCTGACACTGTGAAGCAACCGTGCTAACCACTGTGCTACCTTGCTGCCCCAAGTATGGTATCAGTGGGCGCTAGCTAAACTGGAGTCAATGGGAATCAGGGGGGAAACTCTCCGCTGGTTGAAGTCATAGCTGGCACAAAGGAAGATGGTTGTGGTGGTTGGTGATCAATCATCTCAACTCCAGGACATCATTGCAGGAACTCGCCAGGGTAGTGTCCTAGGCCCATCTACCTGCTGTTCATCAATGATGTCCCTTCCATCATAAGGTCAGAAGTGAGGATGGTTGCAGATGACTGCACAATGTTTAGTACCATTCGCAACTCCTCAGATAAGAAAGCAGTCCATGTCCAAATGCAGCAAGACCTGGGCAATATCTAGGCTTGGGCTGACAAGTGGCAAGTTACATTCGCACCACACAAGTGCCATGCAATGACCATCTCCTACTCGAGAGGATTACCACCGCCCCATGACATTCAGTGGCATTACCATTGCTGAATTCCCCACAGTCAACATCCTGGGTGTTACCATTGATCAGAAATTGAACTGAACTACTGCAGCTGCCAGGGAAGGTCAAAGACTAGGTATACTACGGCAAGTAACTCACCTCCTGACCAATCCAAAGCCTGTCCACCAGCTACAAGGCACAAGTCAGGAGTGCAATGGAATACTCTCCACTTGCCTGGATGAGTGCAGCTCCAACAACACTCAAGAAGCTCAACACTATCCAGGACAAAGCAACCCACTTGATTGCTCCCCTTCCACAACCATTCAAACCCTCCACCACCGACGAACAGTGGCAGCCTTGTGTACCATCTACAAGATGGACTGCAATAACTCACCAAGGTTCCTTAGACAGCACCTTTCAAACCCACCATCACTACCATCTAAAAGGACAAGAGCAGCAGAGACCTGGTAACCCCACCACCTGGAGGTTCCCCTCCAAGTCACTCACCACCCTAACTTGGAAATATATCACCATTCCTTCACTGTGGCTGGGTCAAAGTCCTGCAACTCTCTCCCTTACTGCGCAGTGGGTGTGCCTACACCTCAAGGACTGCAGCGGTTTAAGAAGATAACCCACCACCACCTACTGAAGAGCAACTAGGGATGGGCAATAAATGCTGACCTAACCAGCGAAGCCCACATCCCCTAAATTAATTTAAATAAAATTATAATAACGTGTGGGTACAGCCTCAGGATAAGGGGCTGGTCAGTTATTTTTTAAAACTTGTTCATATGTTGTGGGTATCGCAGGCTGGGCCAGAGTTTATTGCCTATCCCTAATTGCACTTGAACTGAGTGGTTTGCGAGGCTATTTCAGAGGGCATCTTCGAGTTAACCACATTGCTTGTGGGTATGTGTCACATGTAGGCCAGACCAGGTAAGGACGGCAGATTTCCTTCCCAAATGGACATTAGTGAACCAGAAATGAAAGAGAAAATGCTGGAAAATTTCAGCAGGTCTGGCAGCATCTGTAGGGAGAGTAAAGAGCTAACGTTTCGAGTCCGATGACTCTTAGTCAAAGCATTCTTTGTGACTCTTTGTCAAAGTGAACCAGATGGGTTTTTCCAACAATCAACAATGGTTTCAAGGTCATCATTAGATATTTAATTCCTGATTTTTATTAAATTCAAATTTAAACATCTGCATAGAGAAAAATTCAAGACACAAGGGAATATTCAGGGAAGGACAGATGAGAGGGAAAAGAAAGTTGGAGTAACTGTCATTCCAAAATTATGACACACTGGCTGGAATTCTCCAGCCGTTGGGATTCTCAGTTCCCGCTGGCAATGCACCCCCTGGGGGGTTTCCAGCAGCGTGGGGTGGCTTCAATGGGAAATCGCATTGAAATGCGGTGGGAGTAGAGAATCCCGCTGCCGGTGAAAGCCGCTTCGCCAGGAAACAGGCGGCTGGGGACCTGAGAATCCAGCCCACTGTTCCTGGGTTGAGATTGAGTTCCGCTCAGTTGGAGAATACAGGTTGAGCATGTGTCCAATTTACACAACTTCCAACTTCCTTGCCCTTGATTTTAAAGCCATAAAAAATAGAAATGCAGCAAATCAAAATGAGATGCTTTCGCACTGGGCCCTCCAAATCGCATTGCTGTGCAGCAAAGTCTCCCAATTCTGTGGCTTATATGTCATAAACACTTGAGCAACAGGGGAAATAAACTAACTGTTACAGGATTAGTTTCCCTATCAGTTAGATTGGATGGCAGCAGAGAGTGGAGAAAAGCCGAGGAAGGGGAGATAACTGCCTCGAGATTTCCTATAGGCCACCAGTTTTAAACAAAAAGGACAGGTTATTCTATGAAGAGATGAGGACGGTAAATACAAATAGAAAGATCATTCTAACAATGGAGTTTACCCAGTCTGGTATCAAGCGAGAATGTCAAAGCATCTTATAATCTGAATTAGTGAATGTATTGCACGTCTGCCTTCTAACCCAAAGAATTAGGATAGCCTGCAAACATAACTCGCATCTCAACATGACAAGTGATCCAGAAAATGTGATAATAAAAAGTGATGTTGTGGTGTTGAACATGAACCATATAAAAATATATTTTCAGCATTCATGAAGAAATTAGTTTTGGCAGCCTGCAAAATTACCTTCCTAAACAAAATATGCACTATAGTGATCTTTCTGCCAGTCCCCTTGTTTTAGGATTGTTTCGACAGAATAGAACAAAAGGCTTAATAACTGGCAATGTTTGTTCCAGCAATACACCTTTCACTCCAGGATAAAAGCATATTCCAACTTTTAGGACCCTGCAATTCTAGTCGGGTGCCCAAAGGACAGGGGGTCGGGTATCTACGTCTTCAAAGTTGATGGACCAGATTTTCAAATGGGTCGGGACCAAGATTGGAGATGGGCACATGAGCAATGCACTTCTGGCCTTTGCGCCAAATCCCCATTCTGTCACACCATCCCGGCCTTGAGCCCATTCCTATGAGGGTGGCACAGGGTCAAATGGGCTGCTCGCCAGGAAGCCAATTCAGACCAATTAATGTTAATCACGGGATCCCGTTCCTTCACTGATTGCGATTGGCAATGCGGGCAGGCCAACATGGTGAACTCAGGGCAGGAGCATGAAGAAGATGGGGAGCAGGGGACTGGTGTAAATGAATGACACAGGGGTTCAGGCCAAGAGCATGGAGATGATGGGGAAGGGGGCGGGTGGGTTTGTGACATGAATGGATCACACAAGGGACAACACTCACCCCTGACCCATACAGCTGCTGGTCCACAGTGCACAGCACAGGTAGCCCAACAACAATCACAGCTAAGCAGCTGTAGCCATGTTAAGTTTGAAATGATCTCTAATTCAGATGTTGAGGAGCTTTCCCTCTCTGCCACAAATTAGCAGCTCCCAATGCGTTGATGGGGTGGCCATCATCATGCCAGTCCTGAGGGCCTCACATTGGCCCACCAACTTCGGGAGGCCACTCATCAGCCTTAATTAGATGGTGAGCCCACTCCCTACAATTAATTGGTGGGCAAATTCCCAGTGGGTGTGTCTGGAACATTCCGTATGAGGTCATAATACCATTAGGCAGAATCAACATGGTTTTGTGAAAGGGAAATTGGCCGGGATTCTCCGACCCGGCGCCCCAATCTGGGTTGAAAATAAACTCCCCACCCCCCCACGGAGAGGGAGGACCCCTCTACCAGCTATGGGGTGACCCCCACCCCACCACACGGGCATCGGGGCACGCTCCCATTCACAACACATAAGAGGACCCCTACCAATGGGGCTCCCCAGAGGGCTCATCCCTGGCATTGCCACACCGACACTGTCACTCTGGATTGCCAGGGTAAGTGCCAGGGGAAGTGCTAGTGTGTCAAGGTTTGTCCCTCACTCCCAGGGTCTACAATTACCTGTGCACCCCCGGCGTGGTCATCATCACTGGCCTTCGTTTTTGAGTGGGAAGATGCATTGGGTGGGAAGATAGGCTGAGGGTATGAGTAACAGTGTCAAGCTCACTAATTCTATTCTGATGAATGCAAATCAGGTTTGTGCCCTTCCTGGGCCTGAATTGATCACATCATCGGAGGGGGCGAGGATTCTCCACCGGCAGCTGGCCAAGTTCCTGCCGGCGTGGTTCCACCCGGCGAGAACACAGAGTGGCGGCTGCCACGGCCACCCTGGTGGGGGGCGTGGGGATCCGTCACCGGGGGTGGTCCCCACGTGATGTGAAGGGGGGCCTATATTGTGGGGGCCGGCTTGCTGTGTGGGTCCGCCATGTTGCGTGGGACCACCGCCGCAGGCGGCCACCTCGTGCATGCGCAGACCCGCGGCCGGAAGTGCAGGGCCCCGTATCGGCAGCAGCGCGGAGTACTCCGGCGCTCTGCTGGCCCCCTTCAGGTAAGTGAATCGCTGGGCCAAGGGGCCTGTTGACGCAGGCATGAAACGCTCCGGTGTTTATGCCAGCGTCAACACTTAGCCGCTGTTTCGGAGAATCCCGCCCAAGATGTCAAGTGGACAAAGTGTTTACAAAGGTGTTTAGATAGTTTAAGTGAGTGGCCAAAAAGAAAATGCAGAACATAAAGTGGGAAAAGATGAACCTGTCCATTTTAACAAGAAGAATATAAAAGCATATTTATTTGACTGGACAGAGATAGCAGACAGTACAAAGGAATCTGGGGATTTGGGTACATAAATCACAATGCAGGTACAGCAAGTGATTGGGAATGCAAATAGATTGTTGCAGGTTATTGCAGGTGGAATTGAATATAAAAGTAGGGAGGTGTTGCTGGAGCTGCACAGGGCCTTAGACTGCATCTGAAGTGTGTATGGTTTTGGTGGCTGAATTTTTCCAGCTGTTCCAATGGGTGGGGCCTCCCCCGGAGGCGTATAGCGCGAACATCGGGAAAACTATTGACTGTGGCGGGATTGGAAGATGCTGCCACCAGCCAATGGAAAACGCTGTCCACCATAGCAAAAAACGCTGGTGGGACATTGCGGGGGTGGGGGGGGGGGGGGTGGCGATATTTAGAATAAGTGGTGATCTTATTGCAAGATACAGGTTCCTGAGGAGCCTTGGCAGGGTGAATGCTGAGAGAATGTTTCCCCTGGTGGGGGATACTAGAACTAGGGGGCACAGTTTAAAAATTAGAGGTTGCCCATCTAAGACTGAGAGGAAGATTATTGTTTCTCCACACCAGGGAGCAGTAGAGGCAGGGTCACTGAATACTTTCAAAATTGAATAAGATGGACTTCCGACTGATTAGAAAGTCAAAGGTTATGGGAGCTGAAGGAAAATGGAGGAAATGAGGCCGCAATCCGATCAACCATCATCTTAACAAATGACAGAGCAGGTGTGAGGGGCCAAATGGCCTTCTCCCGCTTCTAATTCTTGTTGGATACCATGAACAGAACAAACGGCAGGGTTCCTAATCCAGAATTGAAAATTACAGCTCATCTGTTTGTGTAGTAATGAAAATGGAGTCTGCTAAGAAGATATTAGTAGGTCCACTCAGCTTTCAAATATTTGGGAAGCCTTAAAGTTGTTTGAGGCTGCAAAAAGGCATGTGCAGTTACATTGAGGAGATCCATGCAAGTACAACAATGCTGCTGCTGTCAGCTGCTGCTGAAGTGTTTGCAGTGGGATCGAAAGTGGCACAAGGCTTCAATTAACTACATAACAGAGCAGTGCATTAGCAAATTAGTTAATTCCTAGAATTTATCTTGTTCATAGATGTTCTCCAGCACTAAGGCAGGCCATTCAGTCCAGCAGGTCAATACCAATGTTTATGCTCCACCTAAGCCTTCACCCACTCTTCTCCATCCAACCCCATCAACATACCTTTCTGCTACTTTATCCGTCATGTGCTTATTTAGCTTCCCCTTAATTGCCCTTTCAGTAGAAACATAAAATCATGGAAAATAGGAGCCCTTTGAACCTGCTCCTCCATTCATTATGATCATGGCTGATCATCCAACTCAGTAGCCTGTTCCCGCTTTCCCCACATATCCTTTGATTCCTTTTGCTTGAAGGGCTACATCTAACTCCTTCTTGATAACATCCTGTGGTAATGAATTCCACAGGCTCACCACTCTCTGAGTAAAGAAAGTTCTCCTCATCTCAATAGTAAATGGCCAACCCTGTATCCTCAGACTGTGATCCCTGGTTCTGGATTCCACCCCCACCCCCTACCCTTGTGCTGTTTGAATTGTGTAGGGGTCTATGGAGATTCCCTCTCATTCTTCTGAACTCAACGAACATAATGCTAACCAACGCAATCTCTCCTCATATGCAAGTCTTGCCATCCCAGAAAACAGCCTAATAAACATTTGCTGCATTCCTCCATGAACATCCTTCCTCAGATAAGGAGACCAAAACTGCACACAATATTCCTCTCGCTATGAAGGCTAGCATACCATTTGCCTTCTCCACCGCCTGCTGCACCTGCTTTCCTTCAGTGACTCGAGGATACCTAGGTCTTGTTGTACATTCCTCTCTCTCAACCTTCAGCTATTCAGATAATAATCGCCCTTCCTGGTTTTGCTAACAATGTGGATAACCTCACATTTGTCCACATTATACTGCATCTGCAATTAATTTGCCCATCATTCAACTGGTCTAAATCACACTGAAGCATCTCTGCATCCACCCCGCAGCTCACCCTCCCATCCAACTTTGTGTTATCTACAAATTATGGGCTGGATTCTCCACCACGCCGCTCTACATTTCGGTTTCAGCATGCTGGCGGGATGTTCGCGGGCTGGTCAGTGGGATTTCCCATTGTGGGGCAGCCCCATGCCGTCCGGGAAACCACCGTGCTGCCGGCAAAATGGAGCATCCCGCCGGCAGAGAATCCAGGTGCATATTTAGTTCCCTCATCTGAATCATTAATATACATTGTGAATAGCTGGGGTCCTAGCAACTATCTTTGTGGTACCCTACTAGTCACTGCCTGACACTTGGAAAAATACCCATTAATTTCTACTCTCTGTTTCCTGTCTGCCAACCAATTTTTTATCCATCTCAATAAATTAGCTCCAATCTCATGTGCTTTAATTTTACATGCTAATGTCCTACATGGGACATTGTCAGAAGCCTTCTAGAAGTCCAAATAAACCACGTCCACTGACCCCCCTCATCAACTCTACAAGTTGCATCCTTGAAGAATCCCAGTCGATTTGTCAAGCATGATTTCACTTTTGTAAATCCATGCTGTCTGACTGCCAGTGTTTTCCAAGTGCTCTGCTCGTAAACCTTTTATAATGGACTCTAATATTTCCCCACTACTAACATCAGGCTGACTGGACTATAATTCCCTGCTTTCCCTCTAACTCCCTTTTTAGATAGTGGGGTTACATTAACTACCCTCCAATCCATAGGAATTAATCCATTGTCTATGGAATCTTTGAAGATGGCCACCAATGCATCCACTATTTCTCGAGCCACTTCCTTAAGTACACCCGGACGTAGATTATCAGGCCGTAGGGATTTATTGGCTTTCAATCTCAACAATTTCCCCAACACCACTTCCCTACAGATACTAATTTCCTTCAGTTACTCCCTCTCACTAAACCCTGTGTTCCCCAACATTTTTGGTGTGTTAATTCTGTCCTCAATTACGAAGATAGAACCAAAGTATGTATTTAGTTGGTCTGCCATTTCTTTGTCCCTGTTCCTGTTCCTGTTTCTGACTGTTAGGGACAGTTGTCTTCACCAATCCTTTTCCCTTCTCATACCTATAGAAGTTTTTACAGTCAGTTCTTATGTTCCCTGCTGTAGGTATCAACCAGGTAGCTTCTTGAACAGCAAAATAATTTATTGGAACTAGCAAAAAGGTGAGACTATGTACAGGAACAGCAGTTGGAATACAGTTCTTTACTCCTCAACTCCGTCTCTACACTGACAGGGCCCCTTCTCTGTGGGGCCAGTGATGCCTTCACATTTATCAGGATTCATACCCACGTGATAGATCCTGGAAAATTCCCCATAAACAATCGCCCCTTAAAGGGGCCGCACTACAGTATCCCTCCTCCCTCAAGTCCCTCAATACTATATTCATTACAAGATGATGACAGATAACTATCTGCAACAAGGGCAGAAACACAAAAGGGGTGGGGGTGTACAGTCTATCAGGTGACTTCCGAAGTCTGGTGGAATGCCGCAGCTCTCTGACAGGTTCTCCCACCATTGACGCAGTGATGTTATCAGCAACAGATTGTTGTTTTCAGGTCTCAGAGGATGCATCGGTGTCGCTCCCCCATCCTGAGCTGCTCAAAGTTATCATAATGCCATCTAAAACCATTCGCTTCATCTTTGATAGGACCATGTTCGCCTGAGTCCAGTTCCTGATGTGACTTGCTGACACGGACAATGTATCCAATAGGTTTAAAGCCAGACCAATTTCCTGTGGCACCGCTGGCAGAGCCACACTCTGAGGGAATGTGAGGCGACTCAGAGCTTCAACATTGCAGAACTGAGTCCCTGCTCGATGCTGAAAAACACTACTCTAGGCAGCAGAGCCCATCGCTGCAGCCGAGCGGAAACAATGAGTGGAATGGGCTTGAATCACAAAGTAAACCCAATAATAGTTTGCGATCAGTTATGCTGATAAAACAGCAACCATAACATTTTGATGAAACTTCTTTATGCCGTATATTTCATGCCTGACCTTTCCCAATCTGTGAATATATTCTTTCTGTATTGGTTAACGTCCAGGAGACGAAAGCTATGGGTCGATCGGTGCCGTCTTCCATTCCATGTGATATGACGGGGCCTATCCCATATGGTGAAGCACTGCATGTTAAAATGATCTGTTTGGGTCAAAATTAACCAGTAAATTGGATACTTGTAGGCTGAGCATAACATTCTCGAAAGCCTGCAGTTGTAAAGCCAATGCTGACATTTGTTTATGATGTTACAAGGTGCTAATGTTGTTGCCAGCTTTGAAATGATACGGCTGTAGCAATTAACCATTGTGAACCAGGGGCGAAATTCTCCGGAAACGGCGCGATGTCCGCCGACTGGCGCCCAAAACGGCGCAAATCAGTCGGGCATCGTGCCGCCCCAAAGGTGCAGAATGCTCTGCATCTTTGGGGGCCGAGCCCCAACCTTAAGGGGCTAGGCCGGCGGCGGACGAATTTCCGCCCCGCCAGCTGGCGGAAAAGGTCTTTGGTGCCCCGCCAGCTGGCGTGAAAATGACATCTCCGGGCGGCGCATGCGCGGGAGCGTCAGCAGCCGCTGACAGCATTCCCGCGCATGCGCAGTGGAGAGAGTCTCTTCCGCCTCCGCCATGGTGGAGACCGTGGCAAAGGCGGAAGGAAAAGAGTGCCCCCACGGCACAGGCCCGCCCGCGGATCAGTGGGCCCCGATTGCGGGCCAGGCCACAGTGGGGGCACCCCCCGGGGCCAGATCGCCCCGCACCCCCCCCCAGGACACCGGAGCCCGCCCGCACCGCCTTGTCCCGCCGGTAAAGTAGGTGGATTAATCTACGCCGGTTTAGCGGCGGGACTTCGGCCCATCCGGGCCAGAGAATCGCGGGGGGTGGCCCGCCAACCAGAGCGCCGCGATTCCCGCCCCCGCCGATTATCCGGTGGTGGAGAATTCGGCAACCGGCGGGGGCGGGATTCACGCCAGCCCCCGGCGATTCTCCGACCCGGCGGGGGGTCGGAGAATCTCGCCCCAGATGTTTTTTTACGACAATGTTCTCATGGTCATCATTCGACTTTTAATTCCAGATTTTTATTGATGCAAATTCTACCATCTGCCCTGGTGGGATTTGAACCCGGTTCTTAAGAGCATTAGCCTGGATCTCTGGATTATTAGTCCAGTGACAATACCTCAACACCACTGCCTCCCTTTAGGACAGGAACAGTAGAGGTTGCCCACACGGAAAACTGTACCGGTCTTGTGACCCCTAATTCCTCAACTTTATGATGCATGGCGTATGGGATGGGACCGAACTCTGAAACATTTTGGTATAATTGGGTTTCACGTAGATTTTAGCCTTGAACCCTTGTATCCAGCCCAGCTCCGTATAAGTTTTCCTCCGTATAAATTGCTTAGCAGCCATGCTGCTTAGTCTCAGAGATTGAACTCCTCCTTACAAGTACTTGTAGGTTTGTTCACCCACCATTATGGCTGAAGCGCCTGTGTCGACCTCCATACATAATGGTCACCCATTGACCACCTTGCTCACTTTAACCATGTTTAACTTATAAATTTTCGATTCGTCCTCAGGATTCTTTCCCGCTTATGTATTGGAGTCAAGGTGTGTTTTTTTTAAACTGGGTACAACCCGCCTGGTGTGGCAACGTGCTTGAACATGATCCTTCCTGTTACACTTGAAGCAAATGAAATCTCTGAAATGGCACATTTCTTGAGTTTGGTCTCTCCCACATTAGCAACAAACCAGAATTACTGGGCTGACAGCCTGTTTTTTCTTATTTGCTTCTGTCCACGATCCTGTTCCTGGGTTCTTGTTTTAGACTCCTCTGCACTTGTCATTCGGAGTCCTCGCCTAGCAGCCGTTCCTCCATTGATCCACCTCGGCTTCCTGCATGCACTGTAACTTGGAAGCACCCTTTTCGGCATATTCAGTGGTTTGAGCCATCTCTATCACTCTATCCAGGGATACCTTTGTTTGAACCAACCATTTTTTTTGGACATTGAAGTTGTTAATGCCACAAACAACATGATCGTGTAACATGTCACTTAATGATGAGCCGAATTCGGAATGTTCAGCCATTTGACGAAACCTTGCTACAAGTGCAGAAATTGACCCTCCTCGGTCCCTGATGGCCGAATTAAATATATACCATTGCAGTATGATGGAGGGTCTGGGGTTATAATGCTCTTTCACTAATGTGACTAACTGATCAAATGATTTGGTATCTGGGGCCGCTGGGGATGTTAAATTTCTAATGAGGTTATAAGTCTCAGGTCCAGCTAACCCTCAGCAGAAAGCTGTTGCTAACTCTCTCCAGAAAGCTGTTGCTAACTCTCTCCAGAAAGCTGTTGTTAACTCTCTCCAGAAAACTGCTGCTAACTCTCTCCAGAAACCTGCTGCTAACTCTCTCCAGAAGTCTGCTGTGGGGGCTGCTCTGTCTCCAGTAAGCATGTGGATGTTGGATTCCTGGATTGACAGAGGCCTGAAGACAAACCACAAACTGAAAGAAAGGTTTGATGAGAAAGACTCTGCCTCTTCAGAAAAGTTGTGAATATTGTGCTTCTGAGCTACGGAGACCAGTAGAATCTTGGAATTTACAGTGCAGAAGAAGGCCATTTGGCCCATCGGGTCTGCATCGGCCCTTGGAATGAGCACCCCACTTGAGCCCAAGCCTAAATCCTATCCCGGTAACCCCATAATCCCACCTAACCTTTTGGATACTGTGGGTCAATGTTACCATGGCCAATCCACCTAACCTGCACACCTTTGGACTGTGGTAGGAAACCAGAGCACCAGTAGGAAACCCACTCAAACATGGGAAGAACGTGCACACTCCTCACTGACAGTCACCTGAGGCCAGAATTGAACCCGGGAGCTGTGAGACAGCAGTGCTAACTACTGTGCCACTGTGCTGCCCGCAGTACAGGCTGCAAAACAAAGACTTTCATTTGCTAAGAACCATTATCTGAAGCAAAGCCTCCTTTCCCGTTCACTTCCATTTTTTTTTACTCCTTTCCACCCCTGCGTTTGTCTATCTTGGCCTAGATTCTCTGAGCCCATGCTGGGTCGGCGAATCGCCGGTGACGCGGGAAATTCCCGCCACGCTGCTCCAAATCTGGGATGTGATTCTCCGGCAACCGGAGAATTGGCGCCAATCGTGCCCACGCGGTCAACGTGGCGCCAGACGGGGGCTGCTGAAAGAGGTCCCCGCAGCGATTCTCCACGGTCAACCAGCCGAATTCCCGCTGAGCTCCATCGAATCCCGCCGGTGAGGTTCCAACCTGGTACCACCTGGCGGGAGCTCAGACCCAAGGCCGTCCTAGTGGGGCGGCAGGGGGAATCAGACTCCGGGGGGTGCCTCAACGGCATCCAGGCCCGAGATGGGGGTCTACCGATCGGTGGGCACCTGCGATCTGGAGGGTTCCTACCTCCTTCCGCGTAGAGCTCCACCATGTTGCTCGGCGCGGAAACTGCCACCGCCCGCATGCGCCGGCGTGGAGACGGCCGTTGCGTGCATGTGCAGACCCACGCTGGCAGTGCAGAGCTGCCATTCGGTGCTGGAGCATTGCGCAACACTCCGGCTGCGTGCTGGCCCCTGAGGGCCGCTGAATCGCTAGGCCAGGAGGCCCATTGACGCCGATGTGCACCACTCCGGTGTTTACGCCAATACTTGGCCAGGATTTCGGAGAATCCCGGCTCTTATGTTTGTGTGTACAGGGTGGGAGGGAAGTTAAAGTGGAAGTTCTGTGTTTGTTAATAGTTAACCAACTGGATCTGCTGTGTATTTCATTATAGTTCTTGTTATAAATTAACAATAATTGTGTTTAAACTTACAAGTCTGATGACTGTAATTATTGGTCAGCCAAGGGCCAAAGACTTGGGGTATTTTTATAAGAATTATTGGTTCAGTAATTTATGTTGCGACTCGGGGACAAGTGGAGCTGGAATTAACTGTGCGCTTACCCAGAGTATCAGAACATAATTGGTGGGCTTGACTTGATCTTTGGAATGGTGACAGTGAAGCTTGGGTGACAGCGTAAATTAAAAGAGACACCAAGTTTATAGTGATATATCAGAATGGTCTGGAAGCTACTAAGATTTATCTTCAGGTGGATGAACATAGAACATAGAACATAGAAAATACAGCACAGAACAGGCCCTTCGGCCCACGATGTTGTGCCGAACCTTTGTCCTAGATTAATCAGAGATTATCATTGAATTTACAGTGCAGAAGGAGGCCATTCGGCCCTCCGAGTCTGCACCGGCTCCTGGAAAGAGCACCCTACCCAAACTCAACACCTCCACCCAACACCAAGGGCAATTTTGGACATTAAGGGCAATTTATCATTGGCCAATTCACCTAACCTGCACATCTTTGGACTGTGGGAGGAAACCGGAGCACCCGGAGGAAACCCACGCAGACACGGGGAGGACGTGCAGACTCCGCACAGACAGTGACCCAAGCCGGAATCGAACCTGGGACCCTGGAGCTGTGAAGCATTGTGCTATCCACAATGCTACCATGCTGCCCTTAAGAACAAATAAATCTACAGTATATCATTTTACCATAATCCATGTACCTATCCAATAGCTGCTTGAAGGTCACTAATGTTTCCGACTCAACTACTTCCACAGGCAGTGCATTCCATGCCCCCACTACTCTCTGGGTAAAGGACCTCCCTCTGATATCCCTCCTATATCTTCCACCTTTCACCTTAAATTTATGTTCCCTTGTAATGGTTTGTTCCACCTGGGGAAAAAGTCTCTGACTGTCTACTCTATCTATTCCCCTGATCATCTTATAAACCTCTATCAAGTCGCCCCTCCTCCTTCTCCGTTCTAATGAGAAAAGGCCTAGCACCCTCAACCTTTCCTCGTAAGACCTACTCTCCATTCCAGGCAACATCCTGGTAAATTTTCTTTGCACCTTTTCCAAAGCTTCCACATCCTTCCTAAAATGAGGCGACCAGAACTGTACACAGTACTCCAAATGTGGCCTTACCAAAGTTTTGTACAGCTGCATCATCACCTCACGGCTCTTAAATTCAATCCCTCTGTTAATGAACACGAGCACACCATGGGCCTTCTTCACAGCTCTATCCACTTGAGTGGCAACTTTCAAAGATGTATAAACATAGACCCCAAGATCTCTCTGCTCCTCCACATTGCCAAGAACTCTACCGTTAACCCTGTATTCCGCATTCATATTTGTCCTTCCAAAATGGACAACCTCACACTTTTCAGGGTTAAACTCCATCTGCCACTTCTCAGCCCAGCTCTGCATCCTATCTATGTCTCTTTGCAGCCGACAACAGCCCTCCGCACTATCCACAACTCCACCAATCTTCGTATCGTCTGCAAATTTACTGACCCACCCTTCAACTCCCTCATCCAAGTCATTAATGAAAATCACAAACAGCAGAGGACCCAGAACTGATCCCTGCGGTACGCCACTGGTAACTGGGATCCAGGCTGAATATTTACCATCCACCACCACTCTCTGACTTCTATCGGTTAGCCAGTTCGTTATCCAACTGGCCAAATTTCCCACTATCCCATGCCTCCTTACTTTCTGCATAAGCCTACCATGGGGAACCTTATCAAATGCCTTACTAAAATCCATGTACACTACATCCACTGCTTTACCTTCATCCACGTGCTTGGTCACCTCCTCAAAGAATTCAATAAGACTTGTAAGGCAAGACCTACCCCTCACAAATCCGTGCTGACTATCCCTAATCAAGCAGTGTCTTTCCAGATGCTCAGAAATCCTATCCTTAAGTACCCTTTCCATTACTTTGCCTACCACCGAAGTAAGACTAACTGGCCTGTAATTCCCAGGGTTATCCCTAGTCCCTTTTTTGAACAGGGGCACGACATTCGCCACTCTCCAATCCCCTGGTACCACCCCTGTTGACAGTGAGGACGAAAAGATCATTGCCAACGGCTCTGCAATTTCATCTCTTGCTTCCCATAGAATCCTTGGATATATCCCGTCAGGCCCGGGGGACTTGTCTATCCTCAAGTTTTTCAAAATGCCCAACACATCTTCCTTCCTAACAAGTATTTCCTCGAGCTTACCAATCTGTTTCACACTGTCCTCTCCAACAATATCGCCCCTCTCATTTGTAAATACAGAAGAAAGGTTACTCGTTCAAGACCTCTCCTATCTCTTCAGACTCAATACACAATCTCCCGCTACTGTCCTTGATCGGACCTACCCTCGCTCTAGTCATTTTCATATTTCTCACATATGTGTAAAAGGCCTTGGGGTTTTCCTTGATCCTACCCGCCAAAGATTGTTCATGCCCTCTTTTAGCTCTCCTAATCCCTTTCTTCAGTTACCTCCTAGCTATCTTGTATCCCTCCAATGCCCTGTCTGAACCTTGTTTCCTCAGCCTTACATAAGTCTCCTTTTTCCTCTTAACAAGACATTCAACCTCTCTTGTCAACCATGGTTCCCTCACTCGACCATCTCTTCCCTGCCTGACAGGGACATACATATCAAGGACACGTAGCACCTGTTCCTTGAACAAGTTCCACATTTCACTTGTGTCCTTCCCAGGCTTATCTCTGGTTTAGTTAAAAGAGCTCTGCAAAGAAAAGAGAGTTGAATTGGTAGGTGAATTAGAAATAGAGGTACCAGCTAAAGCTCGGAAGGTGGAGATAATTGACACAATTGCTCAGTATTTAAATTTGAAAGAAATGCTAGAAACATAGCCTGGGTCAGGGCAACAATCAGTAGAATTATCTAAAAATCCAGATACAAATGAAACAAATAGAGATGCAGCAGAAAGAAATGGAGGCGAGGCAGAGAGAAAAAGAAAAAGAAATGGAGATGGAAATGAGGAAGTTGGAATTAGAGAATGACTTCCAACTTAAGGCACTATAAATGAGTGGGGAGCGCCCAAAAGGAAGAGGGGTGCTTAGTTCTAGAAAATAACTCAGCTGTGGTATTCTTAAATGGCTTTTCACAGTAACTTCATTTGAAGCCTACTTGTGAAAATAAACGGTTTTCATTTCATTTCATTTCATACATGCCCTCCCAAACGTCAAAGAGAAGGAGGTAGAAACCTTTTTAAGGGCTTTTGAGAAAATATCAACCCAAATAGAGTAGTCAAAGACAGGCCATCAACACTTAAAATAGTGCAACACTATTTTATTAAGTCAGAAACTGTTGAACATACTTTCACTGTGGGTTAACACGATATTAGATTGAACTAAAGACCTATGCCTTGTCCTAACCAGTCTATGCACTCAGTGCATGGTGAAGATCTGTGCTGCAAGCTGTAAGCTCTGCCCTTGTCGGAGGCTGTATCCCGAAAGAGCGGGAACTCTGATGCCTTTATAGTGCGTGTGCTCCAACTGGTGATTGGCTGCGGTGTTGTGTGTGTTGATTGTTCCCGCTGTGTGTCCATTAGTGTGTGTGTATCTGCACCATGATATACTGGTGTATATTATGACATCCCCCCTTTTATAAAAGAATGTATGTGTGTGGCAATAAATAATGTGTGGTGAGAATCTTCCTAACTACGTGTGGGGTGCAAAGACATATTTACAGGACTACGTACATGAGAACTAAGCTATTTACATGGGAAGGTGCCTGGTGCAGAGACGCAGTATGCAACAAGAATAACGAGATGAACACTATATACAAACCAGGGAAACGATCAAACAAAGCAACGAAACAATTCAGAAAGTCTGTAAGTCCGCAAAGTTCATAAATTAAGTCTCTGAGGTGGGCGACGAATTCCCGTTGACCGCCTCAAGCGTGGGTCGAGAGCCGCCGGTTCAGGAGCGGGCTGGACTGCGTCAGAGTCAAGGGGATGCAGAGTGACAGGGATTTCAGCATAGTCCGTGGCGGGGTCTGCAGGAGGGCGAGGCAACAGTGGAGGATCACGTAGCGAGCATGGAACGAGATGAAGGGCGCATCGATTGCGGCGCAGAATGGAGCCATCCGGTAAACGAACCAGGAAAGAGCGGGGGGCCACCTGCCGAAGAACAACAGCAGTTGCAGACCAGCCACCATCTGGAAGATGGATGCAGACATTGTCATCTGGAGCCAGAGCAGGGAGATCAGCTGCACGGGAGTCATGAGCCGCCTTGTGCTGTGCACGGGACAGCTGCATCCGGCGAAGGACCGGAGCGTGGTCAAGGTCTGGGACATGAATGGACAGCACCGTCATCCTCAGGGTAAGACCCATGAGCAACTGGGCTGGTGACAGGCCAGTGGACAGTGGGGTGGAGCAATAGGCCAGCAAGGCGAGGTAGAAATCGGACCCAGCATCGGCAGCCTTGCAGAGGAGCCGTTTGACTACATGTACTCCCTTCTTCGCTTTGCCGTTGGATTGGGGGTACAGGGGACTGGATGCCACATGGGCAAAATTGTACCGCCTGGCAAAGTTGGACCATTCCTGGCTGGCGAAGCAGGGGCCATTGTCTGACATAACCGTGAGCGGGATGCCGTGTCGAGCAAAGGTTTCCTTACAGGCACCCTTTGCATAGGCACGAATGACTGCAGACGAGGTGATGTCGTGCAAACGTATCATCTCCGGGTAATTCGAAAAGTAGTCCACGATCAGGACATAGTCTCTACCCAATGCGTGGAACAGGTCGATGTTCATCTTGGTCCATGGTGACGTGACCAACTCATGGGGCTGCAGGGTCTCACGTGGTTGGGCCGGCTGGAAGCGCTGACAAGTGGGGCAGTTGAGTACTGTGTTGGCTATGTCCTCATTAATGCCGGGCCAGTACAGTGCCTCTGGAGCTTGTCATCTCTGACATTATAGAACTGAGGGCATTGGCCCTTGAGCCACCCGTCTGTTAGGTGGCACATGACACGCTGTAGCAAAGGGTCAGCCGCCGTCTCGCGGCGAATTTGGACGAGGCGTTCATCCATGGCAGGTAGATTGGAGGCCGCGAATGCCACATGGGCGTCAACCTGGCAGACAAATCCCGCTGTGTCACATGGAGTGTTGACTGCCCTGGAGAGAGTGTCAGCAATGATGAGGTCTTTGCCTGGGGTGTATACCAACTGGAAGTCATATCGCCGGAGTCTGAGAAGAATACGCTGGCGGCGAAGCGTCATGTCGTTCAAGTCTTTCTGTATTATATTGACCAGCGGGCGATGGTCGGTCTCGACGGTGAATTGAGGAAGTCCGTATACATAATCGTGAAACTTAACCACACCGGTCAGAAGGCCCAGGTACTCCTTTCCTATCTGCGCATAGCGCTGCTCCGTGGGGGTCATGGCCCGTGACGCATATGCAACGGGAGCCCACGATGAGGCCTCATCACGTTGAAGGAGCACTGCCCCAATGACGGATTGGCTGGCATTGGTCGAAATTTTGGTCTCCTTTGCTGGATCAAAGAAAGCTAAGACCGGGGCCATGGTCAGTTTTGTTTTGAGTTCTCTCCATTCGCGCTCTGTTATTGAAAATATGGAAAGATGTGTCATTTGAAACATGGACGTCTGGCAATATCTGGTCTGTGAGAAACATGAGCGAATACAGGGAAAGATCCCACAAAGGGTTAACAGCAGCTGCCAGGGAAGGATTGTAAAATGCAGATAGTCTTGGTCAAGCAGGCTTAGCAAACAAGACAAACAGGATTTTGAATGAAGCCAAAAACAATGGCTCACACCTTCATTGAAATTAACTATCTTAGTAAGCAGCTGGAAAAACAGATGAGGTTCAGTTGAATTTGGTGAGAATTCTAGGTGTGAAAATTTGCTAATACCAGGTACATTAAAGAAAACTGGAGACTATCAGTCTATGAGAAACATAATTCAAAGCCAAAATCAAAGTCAAAATTATGAGCTGAGGACACAATTGGAAAATAAAACTATAGAAATGATAGGAATTAAAAGTAACACCTCTTGAAGTCAAAGCATTTTGAACATCACAAAGGAAACAATGTAATCAGATCTATGAGATGAAGTCATGTCAAAATGAATACTTAGTTGGATTAGAAGGTTTAGATCAAAGACACTTTTTACAATCAAAGTGAAAAAAGTTACTTTCAATAAAGTCATAAAAACTAGATAACTGTTAGAAAAATATATAAACTTAGAGACCAGAGCAGGAACCAGAACGAGAACCAGAACTCAGAGGGAGAGAGAGAGAGAAGCAGAGAAGGAACATGAGAAGCAAGCAGAGTCAGCTCGGCCATGGGAAAGAGACAGGGGAAAGCAACCGAGCTAAAATAGCTAATACATCTAAGGAAGACGAGAATTTAAAGAGTCAGCTCAGAGATAGCCAGCAGAGTCAGCTCTCACAGCTCGGTACATGGGAAGGTTAGGACACGGCAACCGAGCTAACCAGCGAATACATCTAAAGAAGACCAGATATTAAAAAGAAGATTGATTGTCAAGTTGGGCCTGAAGGTCCCTTCAACCAACCAGAAGGATCCAGAAGCAAGATCTTTTTACTTTTCTGTAAAGAAAGTATTTGCAGCTTTTAAAAGAAAAAATATAATAATAAAATAACTTAATTTAACCTGAAATAGTGGTTATTCCAAAGCCTACTTTACTTACTTAGCAATGCGGGACCCAGGATTGATGCTACTAAGTGGTAAGTAGATGAAATCTTCGGTGAAGGTATGGGTTATACCAGGGGATAACTTGAAAATGTAGTTTCACCTGAATAGCACCCATTGAAGCCTGTATCGGAGTCGGGGAGTGAGAATCCCTGATCACCATTTAGAATGTCGGCCCTTTTTGGTATAGGGGGACTTCTAAGAATAGTGATGAGTTTTCAAAAGCAGCTCGTGGACAGGGGGCCATTGGAAGTCTGTCACCTTCGTGACCAGGTTCCTGAGAGCCGTGGTATGAGAGGCGAGGTTAGGGATAAATTAGCCTAAAAAATTGACCATGCCCAGAAATCGGAGGACCGCCTTCTTATCCTCTGGTGTTTTCATAGCTGTGATAGCAGCTACCTTGTCCGCATCCGGCTGCACACCCAATTGGGAGATGTGGTCCCCGAGGAACTTGAGTTCCGTCTGACCAAAAGAGCATTTGGCCCTGTTGAGGCGGAGGCCATGCTCATGTATATGTTTGAATACGCGCTGGAGGTGACTGACATGCTCCTGCGGGGTGGTGGACCAAATGACTATGTCATCGACATAGACGCGAACACCTTCAATGCCTTCTATCATTTGTTCCATAATCCTATGGAACACTTCTGAAGCAGATATGATCCCAAACGGCATCCTGTTGTAACAATATCTGCCAAAGGGGGTATTAAATGTGCAAAGTTTCCTGCTGGATTTGTCGAGCTGGATTAGCCAGAATCCTTTTGAGGGGTTGAGTTTGTTGAAGAGCTTGGCGCGAGCCATCTCACATGTGAGCTCTTCACGCTTGGGAATTGGATAATGCTCCCTCATGATATTGCGATTTAGATCCTTGGGATCAATGCAAATTCTCAATTCGCCGAAAGGCTTTTTTACACATACCATGGAACTGACCCAGTCGGTCGGTTCCGTGACTTTGGAAATCACTCCTTGGTTCTGGAGATCCTGCAGCTGCTGCTTGAGGCGGTCCTTAAGGGGCGCTGGGACCCTACGAGGTATGTGCACCACAGGCGTGGCATTCTGTTTTAATAAGATCTTGTAGGTGTATGGGAGCATGCCCATGCCGTCGAAGACCTCGTGGTACTGGTTGATAATGGAGTCGGGTTGCGCCCTAAAGTCGGTGTCCTGAAAGGCAGACGTGTCAGCAGGAGAGAGTGAACTCTCTGAACTAGGTTCAACAGCTTGCATGCCTGCGCGCCAAGCAGGGAGGCTTTCGAGGAGCCCACGATTTCAAAGGGAATGATGGCTTTACGTGACCTGTGAGTCACTTCAAGTTGGCACGAGCCGCTGGCAGCAATGGCGTTGCCATTGTAATCCAATAGCTGGCAGGCTGATGGAAGGATGGCTGGTTTGACACGAAGGCTTTGGAAGTCAGACCGCGCAATGAGATTGGCGGAGGTACCGGTGTCCAGGCGGAATCGTATTTGGGACCAGTTGACTGTCAGGGTGGTACACCACTCATCGTCTGGATCGATGCTGTATACCGATAGAGGCTGGATTCGTTGATTCGGGGACACCCTGTTCTTTGTAACAATACCGACTTGAAAAGGCGCCTTCGGGTCCTCAGTGTCAATGTTGGGTAGCTGGTCCGCATCGGACTCGGTGACCGTGGGTTGAATGGCCCGGACATTCTTGCGGGGCTGGCTGGAGCGACGAGAGTTGGCAGGCTGAGCTGCTCTGCATAAAGCAGCATAGTGGCCAAGTTTGCCACATCTCAGGCATTGTCGGGGTATGGCAGGGCATTGCCATTTTAAATGGGCGGAGCCACAGTTCCCGCACGTCGTAGCGTCAGTACGTTCGCTGCGCCACCACAAATGCGCAGTGCGGTCGTATTTGGTGCGCGCCTATGCATTACGTCCGTCGACGTTCCCTCGTTTGGTGCGCACAAGCGCGGGAATCCGCGAAAAGCGTGCAAAATGGCCGTCCTCAACCAGGCTGAGGCCCTGGAGTTGCTCGATTGCTTGGACCCGTTCCGCCTCGTGGGGACCTTGCCGTGCCGTTTCAGCCGCTTGGATGTGAGAATACCGACTCGTGGCCTTTTCGTGTAGCACGCAGGTCTCGATGGCGGTCGCTAAGGTGAGCTGCTTTACCTTGAGGAGCTGCTGGCGTAGGGGGTCTGACTGAACACCGAAAACGATCTAGTCGCGTATCATGGAGTCGGAGGTGGGCCCGTAGCTGCAAGACTGTGCAAGGATGCGGAGGTGAGTGAGAAACGACTGGAAAGGTTCATCCTTACCCTGCAAACGCTGTTGGAACACATAGTGCTCAAAACCTTCATTCACCTCTACGCTGCAGTGAGTGTCAAACTTGAGGAGGACCGTCTTGAACTTTGTTTTATCTTCATCATCCGCAAAGGTGAGAGAATTGAAAATGTGGATGGAATGGTCCCCGGCCGTGGGTAGGAAGAGAGCAATCTTCCTGGTATCCGAGGCATCCTCCTGGTCTGTGGTTTCAAGGTAGAGCTGGAAGCGTTGTTTGAATATCTTCCAGTTGGCCCCCAGGTTACCGGTGATGCGGAGCAGCGGCAGCGGGCAGACGCTGTCCATTTTGCAGGATGATGGTATGCTGGTGGAAGGCAGATCACTTGCAGGTAGGTCTAAGAAGTTCTAATGTCCCTCAAATCCTGGTATCATGATGTATTGGGTGCTCGGGATCTGTGGAACACATACAGGCCACCAACACTTAAAATAGTGCAACACTATTTTATTAAGTCAGAAACTGTTGAACATATTTTCACTGTGGGTTAACACGATATTAGATTAAACTAAAGACCTATGCCTTGTCCTAACCAGTCTATGCACTCAGCACCTGGTGAAGATCTGTGCTGTAAGCTCCGTCCTTGTAGGAGGCTGTATCCCGAAAGAGCAGGAACTCTGATGCCCCCTGTCTTTATAGTGCGTGTGCTCTAACTGGTGATTGGCTGCGGTGTTGTGTGTGTTGATTGGTCCCGCTGTGTGTCCATCAGTGTGTGTGTATCTGCACCTTGATATACTGGTGTATATTATGACAAAAGGAAAAGTGGAAATTACCCATGCAGGGTAAATTGACGGGGCATGCTCAAGAAGTTTATACTTCCCTGCCAAAGTATTATGATTAGGTAAAAAAGGCTATTCTGGATACATATAATTTGGTTCCCGAAGCATACAGGCAAATGTTTTGGAATCTTAGGAGACGGCCGGGATAGACTTCTGCAGAATTTGAAAGGGTTCAGCAGAGCAATTTTGATAGGTGGGTACGAGCTTTGGGGGTTGAAGCTACCAATGAGGCTCTGAGAGAATTCATTCTCTTAGAGGAATTTATGAATTCCCTACCTTCTATGATAAGAACCCATGCTGAAGACCAAAGAGTGGCGACTGAAAGCAGCAATTATGGCTGACAATTTTGAGCTAATTCAAAAAATGTAAACGTTTGTTCCATCACCCCATAATTTTGAAAAGTGTAGGAAATGGGAGAGTGAAATGAAGGCAGGTAGCCAAGGTAAGGAATGGATTGCTGGGAATGCTCTGAGATCTCTTCCTCACACCAGGAAGGAAGCTAATGAGGGTGAAGGTGAGACTCGGAAGTCGAGGTGATACCATTGTAACAAGGTGGCTCACATTTGTTCAGCATGTTGTAAGTTGCAAGCAAAGCCCATGGGGCTTGTGGGAGTTCCTGAGGAGAATTCTGAAAAGGGACCAAAAGTGGAGAACATTACAGAGCAGACTATAGCTTTAACTGACTTTAGGAGTCCTGAGATAAACACTGCTCTGGGAGCAGGTGTGAGGAATGAGAAAGATGAAAGATATGCAACGTTTTTGTCCAAGGGGAAGATCAGCACATTTTCATAAACTGATGTAGATAAACCCATAACTATTTTTAGGGGCACAGGTGCTACTCAAACTCTCTTACTGGAGAAGGACTTGGTTTTCCCTCCAGAGAGCTCAATGAAAGCTGAGGTATTAATGAAGGGGATAGGTGGAGATTATGTCCCAGTTCCACTGCATATGATTAATTGGTGTGTGATTTAATGTCAGATCCAGTGGTTGTTGGAGTGGTTAAGGACGGGGTAGACTTAATTTTGGGGAATGATTTGGCAGGAGTGAAGGTGGGAGCTTCACACAGGATTACAGAGTCCACGGGAAGTACAGCGGTTAGCACATGAGATACCATCCAGACTCGAAAGGTTAGCTCCCTTCTCTCTCCACAGATGCTGTCGGTTATGCTGAGATTGTCCAGTATTTTCTGTTTTTCTTTCAGATTCCAGCATCGGGATAATTTGCTTTCACATATACTAACCTGGTTCATGCCCAGTGAAGGCAGGAAAGAGACCAGACCAACTGGAGCTGGCCGGGAGCATTGGAAACTGGCACCTGGCACAAAACTCATTTTGGGCCTCCCCCGGAATTCTCCCGTCATAGCGAGATTTGCACCGGGCGCAGTGCAGCCAGAGAATTGCCCCTGTGTCTCCATGGGACAGCACGGCTCTGTTGCTTCACAGCACCAGGGACCCGGGTTCGATTCCCGGCTTGGGTCACTGTCTGTGCGGAGTCTGTACATTCTCTCTGTGTCTGCGTGGGTTTCCTCTGGGTGCTCCGGTTTCCTCCCACAAGTCCCGAAATATGTGCTGTTATGTGAATTGGACATTCTGAAACCCTTCCTCTGTGTAACCGAACTGGCGCCGGAATGTGGCGACTAGGGCCCCCCCCCCCAAGAATCTTAGGCAGGACTCCTCCAATAATTCACTTCTTTCACACTACCATAGCGTTATTTCAAAATCTTTCCATTCCTTAACATCACTAACAACCTGGAGTAAAACACCACACAGCTCCCTAACTCTCCGTGAAATATTCATGATTGAGATTTAATAATTCTTCCCTGCTAATGTTTGTTAAACCTTGTAGCTGAGCTCAAAGCAAGAATGCTCTGCCTGGTGTTTTTCTCATCATACCACAGTTAAAACCAAACAGACCTAAGCTAGTCAGCACTGAAGAAGGATCTTCGATGAAGATTCAGTGAAGAATGAACAAAGGAACCCCAGGGGGCAGAAACTAATGGATAGAACTTTTTAAAAGGAAATTTTATTAAAAAGGATACATGCAACTTAAAATTGACAGTCGTGAATACTCTACAGAATACCGAGGAAGGTTTATAATGTACCAGAAGAGATAACAACCATAATTTTGAAACGTGGTTGAAACAGAAGCTATACCAAAGGACTAAAGTGTGGGAAATGTTGCGCTCTTCCCAGTGAGGGCGGGAAAGAGATCAGACCAGCTGGAGCTGACCGGGAGCATTGGAAACTGGCGCTTGGCACAAATCTCGTTTTGGGCCTCTCCCGGAATTCACCCGTCATAGCGAGATTTGCACGGGGTGCAATACAGCCAGAGAATTGCCCCTGTGTCTCCATTGGACAGCACGGTAGCACAGTGGTTGGCTCTGTTGCTTCACAGCGCCAATGACCCGGGTTCGATTCCCGGCTTGGGTCATTGTCTGTGCGGAATCTGTACGTTCTCCCCGTGTCTGAGTGGGTCCTCCGGGAGCCGTCCGGTTTCCTCCCACAAGTCCCGAAAGATGCGCTGTTATGTGAATTGGACATTCTGAAACCCTTCCTCTGTGTAACCGAACAGGTGCCGGAATGTGGCGACTAGGGACTTTTCACAGTAACTTCATTGCAGTGTTAATGTAAGCCTACTTGTGATAATAAAGATTATTATTATTGTCATATCCAAATACTGTTGGGATATTTCTAGCTACAGATCTGATGCCTCCTGTGTTCTGATTCCTCCTATGTTCTCTGTGCTTCTTGGCTATTGTCTCCTTTTCTACTGTGATACACTTACCAGTTGCAACCGCCCCCCTCCCGTAATCTTAGGCAGGACTCCTCTGATAATTCACTTCTTTCACACGACCATTGCATTATTTCAAAATCCTTCCATTCATTAACTCCACTAACAATCTGGAGTAAAACACCGCACAGCTCCCTAACTCTCTGTGAAATATTCATGATTGAGATTTAATAATTCTTCCCTGCTAATGTTTGTTAAACCTTGTAGCTCAAAGCAAGAATGCTCTGCCTGGTGTTTTTGTCATCATACCACAGTTAAAACCAAAAAGACCTAAGAAGTAAGGCCAGTAAGCACTGAAGAAGGATCTTCGATGAAGATTCAGTGAAGAATGAACAAAGGAGCCCCAGGGAGAGAAACTAATAGATAAAAATGTTAAAAAGGAAATGTTATTAAAAAGGATACATGCAACTTAAAATTGACACAGTCGTGAATACGCGAAAGAATACTGAGAAAGGTTAATAATGTACCAGAAGAGATAATAAACATAATTTTGAAATGTGTTTGAATCTGAAGCTATACCAAAGGACTAAAGAGTGGGAAATGTTGCAGCTCTGTCCAGGAAAGAGAGAACTGTAGGCCAGCTCTTTTCATGCCGTGGGAGATCGCATTAGACATAACATTGATGAACAATAACAAAGGTGTGGTTAAACGAGGATAGTTAATGGGGTCTTTGTGAAAGACAGGCCATCCTTTACCAATTTAATTGAATTATTTGAGGAAATTACTGTGCCTGTAGAGATGGGCAGCCAGATTCTCCTTTGCTGAGACTAGGGACTGGATTCTTGGATTTTCAGGCTATGTCCGGAGCATGTGTCTAGTCTTACTTCCAAAAGGCCGGTGCCGCCACTGCACCGATGCTCCGCTCGGTGGGGGGGGGGGGCTAGCAGCGCGCCACGTAAAGCACCCAGCTTCACCTGCAGATCCGTGGCTGCGCATGAGCACGGCAGCGACATGCGGCGGCCGCGCCATACAACATGGTGCTGGCCGCACGCAGACCCGACCTGCCCGATAGTGCCCCCTGCAAATCCCCTCGCCAACCCCGGACCACCCCCCACCCGTCCCCCCAGCTCCCGCCAAATCCCCCCACCGGCCAGTTGAAAAGCTCCCCCTCCCCCAGCTGGGGCGGTGCAGGACACAGTCCGCAGCCGCCATGCGAGGTCCCCGAAAATGGAGAGGACACGTGCCCCACGCCGTCGGGGCTCGGCCCGTCGGGGCAGAGCATCGGGGGAGGGCCTCAGGTGACGTCGTGAGGCTGTACTGTTGGCGTGCGGCGTACTCATCGATTACACCATTTGTGAGGGGGTGGAGCATCATAAAAAAACAGCACCGCCCAAATTTCGGGATAAAAACGGATTCTCCAGCCAATCGCCGAACAGGATTTTGCTGTCGGCAATGGAGAATCCAGCCCTAAGTGTTGACACTGGAGCAGGATTCGCGAACTTATACGACAGCAAAACTGGACCTGCACCTGGACCAATTCAACGACTGTTAATGGATAGCACCGGCAACACATGGAACAAATCGGTTTCAATGAGAATTTGCCGGATTCGTGATTGTCACTCAGGAGACTGACAAGCTACAGCTACATATACAAACTGCACTCCCCATACATATCATCCCAGCCATCCAGCGAGGAGAGCGCACTCCGTTTCGCGGATGCCGAGCTTAAGACCCTGCAAGATACCATGGAGGAGAGGTGAACCTGTACCCTGGCCAGGGAAGAAGGCTGCCAGCCACCACCGTTCATCAGGCTTGGGCATAGGTGACAGAGGGGGTCAGCTCCTTGAGCAACACTGTCCAGATAAGTCAGCAGAGCAGGAAGAAACTGCACGGCATCCTCATGGTGGCCAGGGCACCAACCCGTATCCCACACACCCAAACACCCGCCGCTCACCCCACCCTGAACCACATGCTGGCACCCATACTGGCCACCATGGCCGAGTGCCCTGGCTACTAAAGCCACCAGCGACCCAACCCCTGGCTGCATATGTTGGACTGTCTAAAACTGTGCATTTTCTGCCCCCCCCCATCAGGAGGAGGCCACCCATAACCGCGGGGAGCTGGAGAAGACAGGAGGGGCATTGCTAGACTTGCGGCGCCTCACCGTGGCAGATCAGAGGGCTCTGAACATTGTCGGCCGGCCATGAGAAAGGGCAGTCAGCGGAGTGGAGTCCAGCATTGAGCAAGGAAGTGAGACCCCGCTAAGCTGCGGTTCCCCACACCATCCTCACCACCCTCACCCCCACACCACCCCGCTCCACCAACACCACCACCACCAACCCTGCGATCACATCCCATACATACATCCCTCCTCCTTCCCCAACAAGCCCCCCCCCCGGCCCCCGGCACACTGTTTAATCATACATCTTGTCTTGATCTTGCAGGAGCTGCTGCTGATGGGGATGGCCCTTCTTGTGTCCCCCACCCCCAACCCCAGCTACAGACACAGCCAGAACCCGAAGTGCCGACACAGACGGGAGCCTTCGACCCGAATCCCAGGACAACCCAGAGCTCGAGTCCGAGGATGACACAGAAATCCCCATCACAGCTGTCTCCAACACCTTCCACCTTCCCAGAGACACTCACCTCGATTGGGCATGTTAGTAAAGAGGTTCCTGAGACACTATCTGGTAACTACCACACACGTGCTCCGGTACAGCAGGGGGAGGTAGAAACTCCCGAGGGGGCAGACGGTTGGAGGGTGGGCTGACCCCAGGGACGAGCTGCCATCCAGATAGGTTTTGGGCTTCCTGAATGGATGGTCCCATCGATCATGGAGATGCAGTCACAGAGCCAGGGACTACATGGTCGGCACGGTAACACAGTGGTTAGCACTGTTGCTTCACAGCACCAGGGACCCGGGTTCGATTCCCGGCTTGCGTCTCTGTATGTGCGGAGTCTACATGTTCATCCCGTGTCTGCGAGGGTTTCCTCCGGGTGCTCCGGTTTCCTCCCACAAGTCCCGAAAGACGTGCTGTTAGGTGAACTGGACATTCAGAATTCTCCCTCTGTGTACCCAAACAGGCGCCGGAATGTGGCGACTAGGGGGATTTTCACAGTAACTTCATTGCAGTGTTAATGTAAGCCTACTTGTGACACTAATAAAGATTATAAAAAACAGAAGAGGTGGCAGCAAACAGATACACAGGCTCCAGGCAGCTGCAGTAGCATTTGGTCTCTCCACCTCCTCTCTCCCCCTCTTGCAGATTCTAAATGCAGACACTCAAAGGGAGGAATATTCATCCCAGAAAGTCACACTGACACAGAGCACAGCAGAAGAGAGAAAGAGCATCGCATCCCCCTCTCTAACACTGGCAGTAGGCCAGTTTATATCCTTCCTTTGTCTTGTTCCAGGCCACAGAAGCAGAAGAGGCAGCAGAAAACAAATACACAGCCTCCAGGCATTTGCAGCTCCAGCAGGAGCAATCAGCAAACTCAACCTGCAGCTCCAGTTGAAAATATTTTGTTTATTAAACGGACAACAGTAAAAAAGATTTGAAAATTAACTGTGCAACATTCCACATATCACACTAGCCATTAAACAACTAGGAAACATTACCGTTCATAGTGGTACCAATACAAAGATATATCAGCTGCTTTTCACACAAAAAACAAGTATAACCCCTCTCAGGTTCCTCAATTGAAATGGAGGATAAGCCTGAGAATGTGTTATCATGTCCAGAACTTTGTTGTAGTAATGATCTGCCCATCAATGTGTGACTTGTTCTGTGTTTCAGTGCTATTCTCCATTCAGGAGTCACAGCTGTGCAGGCCCTCCCACATGGCCCAATCTCACTGGAACCAAGCCCTGGCATCCACATATTCCACTGGTGCTCAAGGTGCCAGCATGTTTATCCTGCATAAACGTGGCAGTTACATGCAGCATTCCCCACATCAGGAACAAAGGCATCAGCAACCTGTGAAAGCATTTCCTCAACGGTGTTAGCAGGTGTTCTGGAACATGGCCGCACACCAGGTCCCGCAGCGTATTCTTACTTCAAGCCGGCTTGCCTTCTGGACTTATATCCCCCTGAGCCTGGAACTCGTGCCGGCCATGCTGGCACCCGTATTGGCAGCTGGAGCTGCGTGAGGTGCTCCAGTGCCGGGCTGGCCCCCTGTGTGGCGCAGGATCGTTGCTCCTAGGGGCCAGATGACACCATCGTAAAACGCTTAGCCCCAGGATCAGAGAATCCCACCCAAAAAAAATTGTCCTTTTTTTTGCCGACAAAAAAAATGAAGGAAACAGTAACTGCAGCCTCCAGGCATCTGCATCTACCAGCAGGAAGAAGCACAAAACACAAACTGCAGCTGTGAAGTGCTCACACAACTAACAAGGCCATGATGGCATGGTGTCACAGTGGTTAGCACTGCTGCCTCACAGCACCAAGAACCCGGGTTCAATTACGTTCTTGGACGACTGTCTGGGTGATGTTTGCACATTTTTCCCATGTCTCCATGGGTTTCCTCAGGGTGCTTCGGTTTTCTCCCACAGTCCAAAGATGTGCAGGTTAGGTGGAATGGCCACGATAAATTACCCCTTAGTGTCTGAAGATGTGTAGGTTAGGTTAAGGGGTTATTAGGATAAGGTGGGTGAGTGGGCTTAGGTGGAGTGTTCTTTCAGGAAGTTGGTGCAGACCCGATGGGTGGAATGGCCTCCTTCTGTACTGTAGGGACTCTATGATTCAATATGAGCAATAGTCTTCAGCTGCGAAGCTAGAGGCTGTTCACAGTCAAAGTAAGTTACAGTGACCTTCAGCATATAACCAAGAACAGGGCTCTATCCTGGTAGTGTTTGGTATGGCAGGCAGCAGGTGTAGTTGCCCCTGTTATGGGTCTCCACTATATTTAGAGCTGGTTTGAAGGCCTCCCAGATGATAAACCACACCCCAATCCCATGTGGTCCAGGGGTGACCTCTGACCTGACTGCATCAGCCCCCCGACCAAGTCCAGACTTCCTGAGGGATCCCCCATCCCCACCCCTCTACCAAGCACAGCAGCAGCAGCTCCAGTGCCTTGAGGCTTCATGTCAAAAATGGAAGTGGCTACACACCTCCTCAACAGGCATTGTGCCAGCTTCACATTTTTATACAAGAAGTACTAAATGACGCCCACTTGGTTAGTGATCCCAACGTGGGGAGCCTGTTAGTTCTCGGGAGGCTGTTACTTCCGACTTCAATCTCGCCAATGAGATAGAAATTGGTGCAAATTAGGGTTAATAATATGCTCCCCATATTTGGGCGAGATCCAGACTCGCGATTGGGAGTGGGCCGGTAAGATCGCAAATTGATTTGCGCCCGGTGTGGATTTCAATTTTGACCTCTTCCACTATTTAAGTGGTGTGTTAAGATCTGCGCTGGGCGCAGTGCGGTGGTTAAATCGTGCCCATTGTCTCAGTAATAGTGACTGTGAAACTGTCATTGTCTGTGGTTAAAAACCCATCTGTTTCCCTCATGTCCTTTAGGATCGGAAATCTGCTGTCCTTCACTGCTCTGGCCTACATGTGATTCCAGACTGCCCTCTAAATGACTGAGCAACCACTCAGTTCAATGGCAATTAGGGTTGGGCAAGAAATGTTGGTCTGGCCAGCAACACCCACATGACTGAATGATTAAAAGATGAGAAAGGTACAGAGGTAGAATGGGTAGATGAACAGTTCAGTATTGTAAAGCAAAAATAGTATATTAATGTGCCTTGGACTCGCAATGTGCAAGTGGAGGCAGGCACAAAGAATCAGTATTGGAACTTCCCTTGTTCTAAACAGACATGCTTTTGTTCATAGATTCTTAGAATCCCTACGGTGCAGAAGGAGGCCATTCAGCCCATTGAGCCCGCACTGACCGTCTGAAAAAGCACGTCACCCAAGCCCTATCCCAATACCCTCTTAACCTAACCTACACATCTTTACATACGATGGGGCAATTTAACAAAGAACAAACAAAGAAAAGTACAGCACAGGAGCAGGCCCTTCGGCCCTCCAAGCCTGTGCCGACCATGCTGCCCGTCTAAACTAAAATCTTCTACACTTCCTGGGTCCGTATCCCTCTATTCCCATCCTATTCATGTATTTTTCAAGGTGCCCCTTAAATGTCATTATCGTCCCTGCTTCCACCACCTCCTCCGGCAGCGAGTTCCAGGCACCCGCTACCCTCTGTGTAAAATACTTGCCTCGTAAATCTACTCTAAACCTTGCCCCTCGCACCTTAAACCTATGCCCCTTGTAATTGACCCCTCTACCCTGGGGAAAAGCCTCTGACTATCCACTCTGTCTATGCCCCTCATAATTTTGGACCTCTATCAGGTCGCCCCTCAGCCTTCCAGTGAGAACAAACCGTGTTTATTCAACCGCTTCTCATAGCTAATGCCCTCCATACCAGGCAACATCCTGGTAAATCTCTTCTGCACCCTCTCTAAAGCCTCCACATCCTTCTGGTAGTGTGGCGACCAGAATTGAACACTGTACTCCAAGTGTGGCCTAACTAAGGTTCTATACAGCTGCAACATGACTTGCCAATTCTTATACTCAATGCCCCGGCCAATGAAGGCAAGCATGCCATATGCCTTCTTGACTACCTTCTCCATCTGTGTTGCCCGTTTCAGTGACCTGTGGACCTGTACACCTAGATCTCTCTGACTGTCAATACTCTTGAGGGTTCTACCATTCACTGTATATTCCCTACCTGCATTAGACCTTCCAAAATGCATTACCTCACATTTGTCTGGATTAAACTCCATCTGCCATCTCTCCGCCCAAGTCGCCAAACGATCTAAATCCTGCTGTATCCTCTGACAGTCCTCATTGCTATCCGCAATTCCACAAACCTTTGTGTCATCTGCAAACTTACTAATCAGACCAGTTACATTTTCCTCCAAATCATTTATATGAACAGCAAAGGTCCCAGCACTGATCCCTGCAGAACACGACTAGTCACAGCCCTCCAATCAGAAAAGCACTCTTCCATTGCTACTCTCTGCCTTCTATGACCTAGCCAGTTCTGTATCCATCTTGCCAGCTCACCCCTAATCCCGTGTGACTTCACCTTTTGTACCAGTCTGCCATGAGAAACCTTCTCAAAGGCCTTACTGAAGTCCATATAGACAACATCCACTACCATACCTGCATCAATCATCTTTGTGACCTCTTCGAAAAACTCTATCTAGTTAGTGAGACACGACCTCCCCTTCACAAAACCGTGCTGCCTCTCACTAATACGTCCATTTGCTTTCAAATGGGAGTAGATCGAAGAATTCTCTCCAGTAATTTCCCTACCACTGACATAAGGCTCACCGGCCTGTAGTTCCCTGGATTATCCTTCCTACCCTTCTTAAATAAAGGAACAACATTGGCTATTCTCCAGTCCTCCGGGACATCACCTGAAGACAGCAAGGATCCAAAGATTTCTGTCAAGGCCTCAGCAATTTCATCTCTAGCCTCCTTCAGTATTCTGGGGTAGATCCCATCAGGCCCTGGGGACTTATCTACCTTAATATTTTTCAAGACGCCCAACACCTCGTTTTTTTGGATTCTCCAGACGCAACATCCACCAATTTCATCTCTTAGGTGAATATTGTTGCAAAGTATTCATGTAGTACCTCGTTCATTTCCTTTGGCTCCACATATAGATTCCCTTGCCTGTCCTTCAGTAGGCCAACCTTTTCCCTGGCTCACGTCTTGCTTTTTATGTACGTAAAAAAAGCCTTGGGATTTTCCTTAACCCTATTTGCCAATGACTTTTCGTGACCCCTTTTAGCCCTCCTGACTCCTTGTTTAAATTCCTTCCTACTTTCCTTATATTCCACACAGGCTTCGTCTGTTCCCAGCCTTCTAGCCCTGACAAATGCCTCCTTTTTCTTTTTGATGAGGCCTGCAATATCTCTCGTTGTCCAAGTTTCCCGAAATTTGCTGTATTTATCCTTCTTCCACACAGGAACATGCCGGTCCTGAATTCCTTTTGTTGCTCGTTGCTGTTGTTTTTTTAATTTGGCTCTGTTTAATTACATTTGCTCAAGAGTCGCCAGGTATCTTCCGATCCCGCCACAAGGTTCAAAACCGAATACTGATCAAAGACTCGATACACCAGTTAGTAAGTTCAAAATCAGTGCTCATGTATTTACACACAGTCAAATATACTCATACATAAAACTCTACAAACTAAATTATCACTACTGCTAAAAGCCTATACTTAGCTTCTGGTGCCCACTCAGTCAGAGGAACAATGGCCATTGTTCGGTTCCGAGGCTGCTGGGTTGAGCTATTACAGGATAGCAACCAAGAGCATCTATCTCATAGCGTGCATTGACTTGGAACTTACTTGGTCTGGAGAAGCATTGGCAGGTCTCTCCTCGCTGAGAGCCAAGGCCAAGCGAGCGATTCTCTCTTGGGGAATCCCTTTTATACCCAATAGGGGCTTTGCGCGCTTTTGGGCGAGCCTTGAACTTGGCCCCAATTAATTGGGCCGTTTCCCAATCGTTCTTAGCGATTTTCCTTCAATAGAGGGGTGGGTTCCCTGGTTGCTGGACGTGTCCTAGGTAGCCGTTGGTCTGCTTTGTTTTAGTCTCCTCTGGCGCCGGGTGTCTGTTTTAGCATTGTTTACCTAAATGCTGCCTATTTGTTCCCGGGGATGGCTCATTAGTAAGTAGATGGTTCTGCAGTCTCGGTCTTGTCTGGGAGCTATAGCTCCAATCAACAGACAAACCTTGTACCTGCTTGCTTTCTCGGTATTGTCCAATTTTCCCTGCATTCTTTGCAAAGTGTCCATTTTGTAATCGGAACGTGGCCATCCCAAATGGCTACACTTTCAACAGACATTTGAAAGCGTCCCACATGTCAGATGTTGATTTACCCTCACACATCCGCCCCCAGTCTAGGTTCTTCTGTTCCCGCCTAATACTGTTATAATTAGCCTTCCCCTAAATTTAGCACATACACCCTGGGACCACTCTTATCCTTGTCCACCAGCACTTTAAAACTTACTGAATTGTGGTCACTGTTCCAGAAATGCTCCCCTACTGAAACTTCTACCACCTGGCCGGGCTCATTCCCCAATACCAGGTCCAGTACAGCCCCTTCCCTAGTTGGACTGTCTACATATTGTTTTAAGAAGCCCTCCTGGATGCTCCTTACAATCTCTGCCCCGTCCAAGCCTCTAGCTCTAAGTGAGTCCCAGTCAAAATTGGGGAAGTTGAAGTCTCCCATCACAACAACGCTGTTGCTTTTACTCCTTTCCAAAATCTGTCTACCTATCTGCTCCTCTATCTCCCGCTGGCTGTTGGGAGGCCTGTAGTAAACCCCCAACATTGTGACTGCACCCTTCTTATTCCTGATCTCTACCCATATAGCCTCGCTGCCCTCTGAGGTGTCCTCCCGTAGTACAGCTGTGATATTCTCCCTAACCAGTAGAGCAACTCCGCCACCCCTTTTACATCCCCCTCTAGCCCGCCTGAAACATCTAAATCCTGGAACGTTTAGCTGCCAATCCTGTCCTTCCCTCAACCATGTCTCTGTAGTGGCAACAACATCATAGTTCCAAGTACTAATCTAAGCTCTAAATTCATCTGTCTTATCCGTTATACTTCTTACATTAAAACATATGCACTTCAGGCCACCAGACCCGCTGTTTTCAGCAACATCTCCCTGTCTGCTCTTCCTCAGAGCCATACTGTCCCTATTCCCTAGTTCTCCCTCAATGCTTTCCCCTTCTGACCTATTGCTCTGGTACCCACCTCCCTGCCATGCTAGTTTAAACCCTCCCGTGTGACACCAGCAAACCTCTAGAGGATATTTATGCCTCTCCAGTTTAGATGCAACCCGTCCTTCTTATATAGGTCACACCTGCCCCGAAAGAGCTCCCAGTGGTCCAGATGACGGAAACCCTTCCTCCTACACCAGCTGTTTAGCCACGTGTTTAGCTGCTCTATCTTCCTATTTCTAGCCTCACTAGCACATGGCACAGGGAATAATCCCGAGATTACAACCCTCGAGGTCCTGTCTTTTAACTTTCTTCCTAGCTCCCTGAACTCCTGCTGCAGGACCTCATGCCCCTTCCTGCCTATGTCGTTAGTACCGATATGTACAACACCCTCTGTCTGTTTGTCCTCCCCCTTCAGGATGCCCGCTACCCATTCTGAGACATCCTGGATCCTTGCACCATCATGGAGTCTCTTTCACGTCCACAGAAGCGCCTATCTGTGCCCCTGACTATAGAGTCCCCTATGACTATTACTCTTCTGCGCTTTGACCCTTCCTGCTGAACATCAGAGCCAGCCGTGGTGCCACTGCTCTGGCTGCTGCTGTTTTTCCCGATAGGCTATTCCCCCCAACAGTATCCAAAGCGGTATACCTGTTCGAGAGGGGAACAACCGCAGGGTATTCCTTCACTGACTGCCTGCCCCTTCTAGTGGTCACCCATCTCTCTGCCTGCACCTTGGGTGTGACCACATCTCTATTACACCTATCGATGACGCGTTCCGCCACCAGCATGTTCCTAAGTGCATCCAATTGCTGCTCTAACTGAACCACGCAGTCTGTGAGGAGCTGCCATTGGTTACACTTGCTGCAGATGTAGTAGACCGGAACGCTGGAAGCGTCACAGATCTGCCACATCTCACTGTTGGAGCACTGCACCCCACAGAGTGACATTTAAGCACTAATTAATTAATTTAAAAAAAACACTTGAATTATTGTTAGATTGAGTTACAATTATCTATATGGCCCTGACGCTAGATGATTTTTACTGTAAAATTAAATGCTAAATACCGACCACTGCCCTCAGGTTTAGTTACTCTACTATCTAGTAAATCAATTAATTTGTTTCGCAATGTATTTTTTTTTCAAACTTAACAGATTCCCAACCAGCCAATCAGGTCACCGCTTTACTGTGATATCACTTCAGTTTTCCCCCCACTCACAATTTGAAAAGATAATAAAAATAAAAATCACTTACCTTCCCAGGATGCTCTCCGGTTCTCTCCCTGCTGATTAACAGTTACAGGCCAGAAGAAAGAGAACAAAACGGTAGGGAAAATGCACCTTCTCCCACTCTGCACCGAATTACTTCACTGCACCAAATTACCAAGTTCCAATTCTCACTCTGGAGTGTCTCACTCACTCAGGATGTGTCTCCTTCACTTGCGCATGGCCAATCCACCTAATCTGCACATCTTTGGACTGTGAGAGGAAACCAGAGCACCCGGAGAAAACCCACACAAATGCAGGGAGGAAGTTCAACTCCACAGACAGTCACCCAAGGCCGGAATTGAACTGGGTCCCTGTTGCTGTGAGGCAGCAGTGCTAACCACTGTGTTACTGTGGCGATCATGGGCTTAAGGAAATAATATTAATACCAAGAGGGTGATGATGATTCTATGTAAGACGTTGATTAAGCAACAAGGTACCATATATAGTTTAATGTATAATATTATTGAAGGCTGTTGAAATGATGGAAAAAATGCTGTATCATTTTCCCAGAATGACATGAAGGTTCAGAGGATGTAGTTATGATAAGAGGTTGAAAAAGTAGGGTTATATCTACTGGAGTGGAAGCTCAGGGAGTATCTAAGAAATACTCTTTCCCTGGCAACAGTCTGAGATCTATTCGCAAACTTGGTGTCATATTTGACCCCAAGGTAAGCTTCCGATCTCAAATGCACATGGGGTGAGATTCTCTGGTTCCCCAGCCATGTGTTTAGTGGCGGTGCGGCATTCACTGATGGCAGGATTCTATATTCCCACCGCTTGTTAATGGAATTTCCCACACTGCCGGAAAATTCTGGCCATGTTCAGGCAGTCTATTTCCACCTCGATAACATCTCTCAATTTCACCTCTGTCTCAGCTCACCTGTTTCTGAAAGCCTCAATTCACACCTTTGTCACCTTGAGACTCGACTATCCAATCTATTCCTTGCTATTCCCCCACATTCTGCCCTCCGTAAATTGAGGTCATCTGAATCTCCGTTGCCTATGTCTTAACTGGCAGCAAGTCTTATTTCTCTTGTCACCCCTGTGTTTGCTATGTTGATTTTAAAATGATCATCTTAGTTTTGAATCCCTCTATGGTCATGCCCCTCCCTGCATCTGTAATCACTTCTTGGCCCCTTGAGCAGCCTCGATACTAATTGCTTCACCATTGGTGGTGGTGCCTTCAGTTCCCTCGGCCCCGAACTCAGGAACTTGCTCATTACACCTCTCCACTTCTCTACTGCTCTTTCCTCCTTTTCGACACTCCTTAAAACCAACCTCTTTACCTAAACTTTTGCTTCTCTGTTCCGGTGCCTCCAAAGTGTCATATTTGTCTGTAATGCTCTTGTGAAACATTAATAGCACAAGATAAATATATGTTGTTGCTGTTGTTCCAATATTGGCTGGCACCATCTCCTCTGGCTTGTAAGGGAGATGCAGGCGTGTCTGTCCGCTGACCGTTAGATGTTGCTATGCCTGGTTATGCATCTCTTTGTCCTGCGAGAGAGAGGGATTTTCAGTGAGTCGAATCTGTTTGTGTGCTGTTCCTATCATAGTTGAACAGCTGGCAGCATGCGGAGTGTGAGTGTGTGACGTGCTACAATGCTAATTGCGTGACGATGAGGTGACACTATGAATGTGACGTAGGCATTGTGATCGATAGAGATTGTCAGTGGTTGAAAGATGGGGGTGTGATGCTTTGAGCAGTTTGAACATCATAGAATTTACAGTGCAGAAGGAGGCCATTCGGCCCATCGAGTGTGCACCAGCTCTTGGAAAGAGCACCCTACCCAAGGTCAACACCTCCACCCTATCTCCATAACCCAGTAACCCCACCCAACACTAAGGGCAATTTTGGACATGAAGGGCAATTTAACGTGGCCAATCCACCTAACCTGCACATCTTTGGACTGTGGGAGGAAACCAGAGCACCCGGAGGAAACCCACGCACACACGGGGAGGACGTGCAGGCTCCGCACAGACAGCGACCCAAGCCGGAATCGAACCTGGGACCCTTGAGCTGTGAAGCAATTGTGCTATCCACAATGCTACCGTGCTGCCCCAACATGGTCTTGCCCCTCCCTGAACATGGTGATTCAGCTGACAGGATATGGCATTTGAAGATTAATCCACTGACCCTGACCACCCGTGTGAGGCCTGGATAGAGTGGACGTGGAGAGGATGTTTCCACTTGTGGCAAAAACTAGAAGCAGAGGACACCATCTCTGACTAAAGGGCGATCCTTTAAAATAGAGATGAGGGGGCAGCATGGTGGCGCAGTGGGTTAGCCCTGCAGCCTCACGGCACCACGGTCCCAGGTTCGATCCCGGCTCTGGGTCACTGTCCGTGTGGAGTTTGCACATTCTCCCCGTGTTTGCGTGGGTTTCGCCCCCACAACCCAAAGATGTGCAGGCTAGGTGAATTGGCCACGCTAAATTAGCCCTTAAATGGAAAAAATGAATTGGGTACTCTAAATTTATTTTAAAAATAGAGATGAGGAGGAATTTCTTCAGCCAGAGGGTGGTGAATCTGTGGAACACTTTGCCGCAGAAGGCTGTGGAGGCCAAATCACTGAGTGTCTTTAAGACAAGGATTGATAGGTTCTTGATTAATAGGGGGATCAGGGGTTATGGGGAGAAGGCAGGAGAACGGGGATGAGAAAATATCAGCCATGATTGAATGGCGGAGCAGACTTGATGGGCCGAGTGGTCTTGTTCTGCTCCCATGTCTTATGGTCTTATGGTGTGAGGTATTTGAACTTCTGGTGGCATTTTATTTCAGCCCTCAGGGCTAGACTCCTAGCATTGAATACCATGACCATCTACTCCCTTAAGGCCTTCACAATTCTTGTCCAGTTTCCTGGTGTGCTCCTTGCCACCTCCTGCATCAAGGCTTCCAGTATAGTAGCACATCCTCCCCTGTAGTGCCAGTCATTCTCCCTGCAGGTCACTTCCAGCCACTGACAGCACCTGCTGAGGTCAATAGGCACCTTGTTTTAAAAAGGTGCAGGTTGACTTTAAGCTGTGCTAGCCACTTACAATTTTGTACCCTCTGCTCAGACATGCAACGATTCAGCAGCATGCTTACTATCCTCAGTATCTGTAGTTTAAGGTACTGCATCAAAGGGAGTGTTTTTTAAGGTTCAATATGCTTTAATACGAGAAAGTGCAGATGCTGTAAGCAGAAACAGTATCTGTGGGGAGAACTGTTCTGATGAAGGATCCACACCTGAAACATGAACTGGACTGTTCCTCTCCACAGATACCATCAGACCTACTGAGTGCTTCCAGCATTTTCTATTTTAATATTTGATGTGGTAAGATGTATGTTTCATCATGCTTGTTTAGGCCTGGTAATTTAGTCTCTGGAGGTGGAGGAAAGAGGAGGAAGATTTTTTTAAACTCACACCTCACCTCCTCCACAGCTGCCTCTGTATTATCTGTTGAAGTAAGAGACAAGGCGAATTCCCTCTATCATAATGCAGGAGAAAAGATGTTTACCTGGGCAGCACGGTAGCACAAGTGGATAGCACTGTGGCTTCACAGCGCCAGGGTCCCAGGTTCGATTCCTCGCTGGGTCACTGTCTGAGCGGAGGCTGCACGCTCTCCCTGTGTCTGCGTGGGTTTCCTGCAGGTGCTCCGGTTTCCTCCCACAGTCCAAAGACGTGCAGGTTAGGTGGATTGGCCATGATAAATTGCCCTTAGTGACCAAAAGGTTTAGGAGGGGTTACAGGGACAGGGTGGAAGTGAGGGCTTAAGTGGGTCGGTGCAGACTCGATGGGCCGAATGGCCTCCTTCTGCACTGTATGTTCTATGTAATATTCCATTGTTTATATGTACATCTGTTTGTCATCCCTGATAAATGAATGATAAATGTCTGAACCTTGAACCTCGCGAAAGCAAAGGCTGAGTCAATCAGGGATTCTCCCCACCCACCACCACCAACCTTCACCCCCGCCCCCCCACCAACTCCCCATCGACCTTGGTGTGCTCGCCATTAACCGCTGGCGGGATCTGCCGAAGTCAATAGCCGCAGGGTGGAGACGGCGGTTACCTTCGTGGGATCAGAACATCCCGCTAGTGTGGAGGGAGGAAAAATCCCAGATCCAGTCTTTGGCATTGTCACAATTAGTTTCCCCGGAAAAGAGGTCATCCATCACACTCCGTTTCGGTGTCTGAGGTCAGGAGGACGGTCCAAACTCTGCATATTAATGGAATATGCCCGCATCACTGTGGGGATATTTTGAACATTTGCCGTAGCATAAACTGAGAAAGTAAGGCATGGGAAACTGACACTAAGATCTCAGATTCACAAGGAGGCCAAATAAAATGAATAATTTTTTAAAAATTGTCAGAACCTTGGATCAGTGCCAACCCTTGAAATGTTTGTTGAACTCTGGTTTTATTAATCAAATGGTCACTGGCCATGAAGAAATCAGTCCGTGGATGGGAATATTATCTTGTTAGTCCTCTATGACATTGGAGGCTAGGACCAGAATTTTTGTTCCCAAGTCGGGTCACAAAGTTGGAAAATTTCCTGGATCACTGCATCTGCATCGGGGAAAAGTGCCAGGAATAGTGGGATCTCTGTCCAAGGGGTGTGAGTTTGGGATGGAGTTGGGCCCACTATCCATGGACGCAAATCAGAAGATGCCACAGGGCTGTTGAGTGCCAATGTGGGCTATCTGAACCTGCCTTGGTTCTCTGAGACTTTGGACCGTAACCTCCTGCATGATTTGTGACTTAAGTCGCTGGTGCACTGCACATGCGCGGCGTGACAACCTGGAAGAACGGGTGTACGGGCATACCCGTTGGAAGCGGGCAGTGTTCAAAATCCTGGCCATTTATTTCCCCTCACTTGCAGCCCTGCGCTGCGCTGGAGATGCTAAATAAAAAATCCAGCTACAGTGCTAACTTGGACCACTCGCCCGGATTTTAGGTGAGTTTTTACACCTGGTCATTTGTGCTTTTATTTTTTGGTCCAGCAGAGGCAGGAGACATTGGAGTGACATTTTGTTTGTAGGTTAATGTATATTATCAAGGTTTAGTGTTTATAAATATCATTAAAAAGCAAATAAAGTGAAAGGAAGATATATTTTTATTTTAAATTTTGGCTTGTCGTGAGGCTATTAATTCCACTAAAAGGGTACTGTACTGTACAAAGTGAGTTTGGAGTAACAGAAGGTGCAAGAATGATTTATTTTAACTTTGGTTTGTCATTAGGAATCTAATGCCATTAAAGGAACTATAATGGATAGAATGCGGTGATCACACGCTGACGAGTATGATTGTCCACCTAAGGTACTCCGTGTTATTGGTCATGGGTTTTGTGGGCCCTTGCGTGGTTGATGACCTCGATCCTAGAGCCGAATCTTCAATCACTGGCAGGAATTTCCAAAAGGTGAGATCGGTCCTTGGACGCTAAGTCAAGGTTATTCCTTTCTCTGGCTCCTTTTCCAGATTGGCCCTGCTGATTTCAGGTTCACACATTTGGGAGTCATGTTCTACTCCCTTCCCCCTACAGATGACAATCGGACCTGTTGGAACTGGGGCAAGAATTCTTAAGCCAGGTCCCCAGCTGGGACCCCAGCTATTCACAATATGTATTAATGATTTGGATGAGGGAACAAAATGAACCTTCTGAAAGTTTGCAGATGATACCAAATTAGGTGGGAGGGTGAATTGTGACGAGGTTGCAGGGATCCTACAGCAAGATCTGGACAGGTTGGACGAGTGGGCAATCCAATGGCAGATGCAGTATAATTTGGATAAGTGTGAGGTTATTCATTTTGGAAGCAAAAACAGGAAGGCAGATTACTACCTGAATGGTTGTAAATTGGGAGAGGGGAGTGTGCAGTGGGACCTGGGTATCCTTGTGCACCATTCGCTGAAGGTAAGCATGCAGGTGCAGCAGGCGACAAAGAAACCTAATGGTATGTTGGCCTTCATTGCAAGAGGTTTCGAGTATAGAAGCAGGGATGTGTTGCTGCAATTGTACAGGACCTTGGTGAGGTCACCCTTGGAGTAGTGTGTGTAGTTTTGGTCTCCTTCTCTGAGGAAGGATGATCTTGCTCTCGAGGGAATGCAGCGAAGGTTCACCAGACTGATTCCAGGGATGGCGGTAGTCATATGAGGAGAGATTGACTAGGTTGGGATTGTTCTCACTAGAGTTCAGAAGAATGAGGGGGGATCTCATAGAGACTTATAAACTTCTAACAGGACTAGACAGGGTAGATGTTACCAATGATGGGATGATGGGTGTGTCCAGAACCAGAGGTCATAGTCTGAGGATTCAGGGTGAACCATTTCGGACAGAGATAAGGAGACATTTCTTCACACAAAGAATGGTGAGCCTGTGGAATTCATTACCACAGGAGGTAGTTGATGCTAAAACTGAATATATTCAAGAGGCGGTTGGATATAGCACTTGGGGAGAATGGGATCAAATGCTATGGGGAGAAAGCAGGATTAGGCTATTGAGTTGAATGATCAGCCGTGATCGTGATGAATGGCGGAGCAGGCTCGAAGGGCCAAAAGGCCTCCTCCTGCTGCTATCTTCTTTGTATCTATGTCTACGTCCTATTTGGAAGGTCTGTGGAGTCTCTGTGACTTCAAGAAAAGTGAGCCACGTGCTTTACATTGCACTCCCAGACAATCTTCCTGCAGTAGTGGAACATTGTTGAGACCTGATCCGTTTGTGGATCCCAGATCGAAATGATGAACACCTCCGAGAGCCAGGTCTCACAACCACTTTGAGTTGAACGGACTCTATCCTCTTCCAGGTATCTGAACCCTGCCTTGGGAACAAACCATTAATCAGGGGGAAATATGGTGAACCCAATTTTAGCCCATGGAAGTGCATCCCCATCATAAAAGGTTTCTGATGATGTCCTGCTCAACATCAGTGTTAATTGTCTGTGTAAAACGGAGCTTCAAATATTTTCTTGGAAAGTCAACTTCAAGTTGAACACTTAACAGACTCATGACAGCCTGCTGAAAAATTAATGTTTCAAATCGGGCATGTGAAATATGGCCATTGGTGAGCAGAGGAAGCGGAGCTAGTAATTTCCCAGTCCTTCTTTAAAGGCCAGCACTTAAAATCGAAAAAGAAACTGTAAATAGGTATTAGGCTCTCCATACCTGGTAATTCCAGACAAATACTTGCGTATTGCAAGGGGGGCCAAAGAAAGGCAACACTGAGCATTATCCCCAAGGTGCATCTCCCTACAAATCAACTATTTAAGTAGAATCCTTTTTCATTTACTTGCAACTAGAGTGCTTGAAATATTGATGATTCTTACTGAATAATCTACATGTTACAAATAGGAAATGACATTGGTCCCTTGCTGATGTGTATGGAACCTTTGCAAGCTTTTAACATTTAACATACCTGCCAGTTTCTGTTATCATCTTTACAGCTCTTCTCTTTAAAGACAGATCAGTTCTGGAATCAAGTCAAATCTTTTTTTTACCAATCAAAAGTCATCTGCTTCAGGTTGAGCAACGGTGGTCGTTGCAACTTAAACTGATGGGTGGAGATTTTTCTATTAACACAGTGCTGTTTGAACAAAGGCAAGCAGGTTTGCATGTCAATGGTTGGAAGAGAAACAAAGAGTTTTTCTCCTCAGTTTTCACTGCACCACTGTCATGGTGAACTGGCAATAATGCCAATGAGCTCATGCCGCAGCCATTGCCAATGGTGATCCCAACCTTTTTTCCTTTAAAATGTAACTGATTAGCCAGTAATGTAAATAGACAGTATGTTAATGTAGCATGAACTACTGTGAAATACTGGATACTTGGGCAGCGCAATTCAACTTATTTTTGTTTTTTGAGATGTTTGTTTGAAAATATTCGAATACTTTAGGATTGTCCAGCCAGAACTGACTGGACCACTTAAAACACTAACTGATATTTGCGGGGAGATGGTGGTAATGCCAATGGACTAGCAACCCTGAGGCCTGAACTTTGTCCTGGGGACATGGGTTCAGTTTGAATGTAATTAATACATCTGGAATATGAAGCTGGTCTTAGTAACGGCAAACCTGAGACTATCACCGATTTTCGTCAGGAAGGAAATTTGCCATCCTCGCCTGGTTTGGCATACATGTGATACCAGGCCCACAGCGAGGTGGTTGATTCTTAGCTGTCCGCTGAAATGGCCAGCTGGGTGGGTAACAAATAGCGGCATTGCTAGTGAAATGATAAAGGGGAAAGAAAACATCTGCTAAAGGTATTCACTATTCCAGAATCATCCTGGAATGCAAAGGTAACCAAGGTTCCTTTCCTCCACTCCTAACAGTCTTCTTAAAGCCCTCTCTCTTATCCACTCTGCCCTTATAAAAACACAGAAACTAGGAATAAGAGTGGGTCATTCGGCCTTTCGAGTCTGCTCTGCCATTCAATATAATCACAGCTGATCCTCTATCCCGTCACCCGACTCCCACGCTCCCTCCATACTCCTTTGAAGTCTTGACTCTATCTATTCCCTTAAATATTATCAGTGGCTTGGCCTCCCCAGCCTTCTGTGCTGGAGAATTTAATAGGTTCACCACCCTCTGAGTGAGGAGGCTCCTCATCATCTCAGTGCTGAATGGACTGCCCCCTATCCTGAGACTGCGACCCCTTTATTCTCGAACCCCAAGCCAGAGGAAACATCATCCCTGCATCCAGTCTGTCCAGCTCTGTCAGAATTTGATACATTTCAATGAGTTCCCCTCTCATTCTTCTGAATTCCAGTGAATACAGGTGCTATGCATCCTCATACGACAATCGAGCTATCTCTGGGATCAGTTTGGTGAACCTTCATCTCCAACAACAAGTGCAAAGAGCTCATGGACTTAAGACCATAAGACATAGGAGCGGAAGTAAGGCCATTTGGCCCATCGAGTCCACTCCACCATTCAATCATGGCTGATTTCAACTCCATTTACCCGCTCTCTCTTCATAGCCCTTAATTCCACGAGAAATCAAGAACTTATCAGCTTCTGTCTTAAAGACACTCAACGTCCCGGCCTCCACCGCCCTCTGTGGCAATGAATTCCACAGACCCACCACTCTCTGGCTGAAGAAATTTCTCCTCATCTCTGTTCTAAAGTGACTCCCTTTGATTCTAAGGCTGTGCCCCCAGGTCCTAGTCTCCCCTGCTAATGGAAACAACTTCCCTACGTCCACCCTATCTAAGCCATTCATTATCTTGTAAGTTTCTATTAGATCTCCCTCAAACTCCTAAACTCCAATGAATATAATCCCAGGATCCTCAGACGTTCATCGTATGTTAGGCCTACAATTCCTGGAATCATCTGTGTGAATCTCCGCTGGACCCGCTCCAGTGCCAGTATGTCCTTCCTGAGGTGTGGGGCCCAAAATTGCTCACAGTATTCTAAATGGGGCCTAAATAATGCATTATAAAGCTTCAGAAGTCCATCCCTGCTTTTATATTCCAAGCCTCTTGAGATAAATGACAACATTGCATTTGCTTTCTTAATTACGGACTCAACCTGCAAGTTTACCTTTAGAGAATCCTGGACTAGGACTCCCAAGTCCCTTTGCACTTCAGCATTATGAATTTTGTCACCGTTTAGAAAATAGTCCATGCCTCTATTCTTTTCCAAAGTGCAAGACCTCGCTCTTGCCCACGTTGAATTTCATCAGCCATTTCTTGGACCACTCTCCTAAACTGTAAATCTTTCTGCAGCCTCCCCACCTCCTCCATACTACCTGCCCCTCCACCTATCTTTGTATCATCGGCAAACTTAGCCAGAATGCCCCAGTCCCGTCATCGAGATCGTTAATATATAAAGAGAACAGCTGTGGCCCCAACATTGAACCCTGCGGGACACCACTCGTCACCGGTTGCCATTCCGAAAAATAACCTTTTATCCCAACTCTCTGCCTTCTGCCTGTCAGCCAATCATCAATCCATGTTTGTACCTTGCCTCGAATACCACGGGCCCTTATTTTACTCAGCAGTCTCCCATGAGGCACCTTATTAAAGACCTTTTGGAAGTCAAGATAGATAACATCCATTGGCTCTCCTTGGTCTAACCTATTTGTTATCTCTTCAAAGAACTCTAACAGGTTTGTCAGGCACGACCTCCCCTTACTAAATCCATGCTGACTTGTCCTAATCCGACCCTGCACTTCCAAGAATTTAGAAATCTCATCCTTAACAATGGATTCTGGAATCTTGCCAACAACCGAGGTTCGGCTAATTGGCCTATAATTTTCCATCTTTTTCCTTGTTCCCTTCTTGAACAGGGGGGTTACAACAGCAATTTTCCAATCCTTTGGGACTTTCCCTGACTCCAGTGACTTTTGAAAGATCATAACTAATGCCTCCACTATTTCTTCAGCTATCTCCTTTAGAACTTTAGGATGTAGCCCATCTGGGCCCAGAGATTTATCAATTTTTAGACCTCTTAGTTTCTCTAGCACTTTCTCCTTTGTGATGGCTACCATATTCAACTCTGCCCCCTGACTCTCCTGAATTGTTGGGATATTACTCATGTCTTCTACTGTGAAGACTGACGCAAAGTACTTATTTAGTTCCTCAGCTATTTCCTTGTCTCCCATCGCTAGATTACCAGCGTCATTTTGGAGCGGCCCAATATCTACTTTTGCCTCCCATTTATTTTTAATGTATTTAAAGAAACTTTTACTATCATTCCTAATGTTACTGGCTAGCCTACCATCATAATTGATCCTCTCTTTCCTTATTTCTCTCTTTGTTATCCTCTGTTTGTTTTTGTAGTCTTCCCAATCTTCTGACTTCCCACTACTCTTTGCCACATTTTAGGCTTTCTTTTTTGCTTTGATGCATTCCCTAACTTCCTTTGTCAGCCATGGCTGCCTAATCCCCCCTCTGATAACCTTTCTTTTCTTTGGGATGAACCTCTGTACTGTGTCCTCAATTACTCCCAGAAACTCCTGCCATTGCTGTTCTACTGTCTTTCCCACTAGGCTCTGCTCCCAGTCGATTTTCGTCAGTTCCTCCCTCATGCCCCTGTAGTTACCTTCATTTAACTGTAACACCTTTACATCTGATTCTACCTTATTTCTTTCAAATTGGAGATTGAATTCTACCATATTATGATCACTGCCTCCTAAGTGTTCCCTTACTTTAAGATCTTTAATCAAGTATGGCTCATTACATAACACTAAGTCCAGAATGGCCTGTTCCCTCGTGGGTTCCATCACAAGCTATTCAAAAAAGCCCTCCTGTAAACATTCAATGAATTCCCTTTCCTTGGGTCCACTGGCAGCATTATTTACCCAGTCCACCTGCATATTGAAGTCCCCCATGATCACTGTGACCTTACCTTTCTGACATGCACTTTCTATTTCGTGGTGCATTTTGTGCCCCCGGTCCTGACCACTGTTAGGAGGCCTGTACATAACTCCCATTATGGTTTTTTTGCCTTTGTGGTTCCTCAACTCTACCCACACAGATTCCACATCATCTGACCCTCTGTTTAGTGCTACTGATTTAATTTCATTCCTAATTAACAAGGCAACCCCGCCGCCTCTGCCCACCTCTCTGTCTTTTCGATAGGTTGTGAATCCCTGGATGTTTAAATGCCAGTCCTGGACCCCCTGCATCCACGTCTCTGTGATGCCTACCACATCATACCTGCCAGTCACAATCTGGGCCACAAGCTCATCTACCTTGTTCCGTACACTGCGCGCATTTAAATATAGCACCTTTAATTCTCTTTTTGTTTTCTTAGTGTGGTGGACCTTGGTTTGCTGAGCCTTTCCATACACTGTGTCATATTTTGTGGGATGGGGACTATCGTAACCTCTCCTGAGTTCTGTCTTTTCGTGCTTTTTTGTATTCCTAAGCAGCTACGCTTCCCACTGATTACTTCACCTCTTGGTTCCTTGACTTTCCCTTCCCCCCCAACCTTTAGTTTAAAGTCCTATTGACCACCCTATTTACTCTTTTCGCCAGAACACTGGTCCCAGCTCGGTTTAGGTGGAGACCATCCCAACGGTATAGGTCCCCTCTGTCCCAAAACTGATGCCAGTGTCCCATGAAAAGGAACCCCTCTTTCCCACACCACTCTTTCAGCCATGTGTTAACTTCCCTTATTCTTGCCTCCCTATGCCATTTTGCACGTGGCTTGGGCAGTAATCCAGAGATTATGATCCTTGAGGACCTGTTTTTTAATTAAAATCTCGCTCTTTATAATCTCTAAACAGGGCCTCTTTTCTAGACTTGCCTATGTTGTTGGTACCGACGTGGACCACAACAACTGAATCCTCCCCCTCCCTCTCCAGTATCCTTTCAAGCCAGTCAGAGATGTCCCGCACCCTAGCACCGGGCAGGCAACATACCATGCGGGACTCTTTATCCTGCTCACAAAGGATACTATCTATCCCCCGATAGTAGAATCCCCTACAACTACAACTTGCCTATTTACTCCCTCCCCTTGAATGGCCTGCTGAACCATGGTGCCTTGGTCAGCTGACTCATCCTTCCTGCAGCCCTGTTCGCCATCCACACAGGGAGCAAGTGTCTCATACCTGTTGGACAGGGTCAAGGGCTGAGGCTCCTGAGTTCCTGACTGCTGGTTCCCTTTACCTGCCTGACTTGCAGTCACACCTTGCTGTCCCTGGCCACTGGCAGGATTTAAACTACTTACTCTGACAGGTGTGACTGCCTCCTGAAACACAGTGTCCAGGTAAGTCTCCCCCTCCCGGATGTGCCTCAGTGTTTGAAGCTCAGACTCCAGCTCATCAACTCTGAGCCGGAGCTCTTCGAGCAGCCAACACTTACTGCAGATGTGGTTGCTGCAGCTCGCAATGGGATCTGCCAGCTCCCACATCAAGCAGCTCAAGCACATCACCTGACCAGCCATCACTAATTAATTAATTTGTTTAATTTAAGTTTACAAGTTTAGCTGGGTTTTTAAAAAAAATTTGGGGCAGATTTGTTGTCAACCATTCAGATCACAGCTTCCCTCTGATGTCACTTTTGGGGAAAAAAACTGGAAAACAGGAAGTTACCGTTAGGTTTTTATACTCACAGAGACTGGTCCTCCTCCTCCGAACGGCTCCCAAAATTAGGCCCGAAGAAAGAGAGAGAACAAAACAGTCGGGAAAAAGCACCTTTTCCCACTCTTCACCAAATAACCTCATTGCACCAAATTACCAAATTCTCACTCTGTCTGTGTCTCACTTCACTCAGGCTGTGTCTCCTTGACCAGCACAATGCTTACTAAGTGCGCTTTCTGTCTGTCTTTTATACAGACTTTAGGATGACTCACACTAAAACTTCAAAGAGAAGAATACAATGTGTACCTTTGTGCCCCTTAACAGGCCTCAGGTGACTGCCAGATAACTGCCTCTCAGCAATTAGGGTGGGGGCAGCTTCAGCCAATCAGACACTAATCTACACTGCACTTTTAACTGAAAAACAGCACAATTAGATTAACCACTTACCTTTCCTGGTTACCTCACTGCACCAAATTACCAAATTCTCACTCAGTCTGTGTCTCACTCACTCAGGCTGTGTCTCCTTGACCAGTGCAAAGCAACTTCTTTGTAGAGTCATAGAATCACTGTGAAACAGAATATCCGGAGGCCTTGTTCAGTGTGGCCGGGATCTTCAACCAGGCCAAACTCAGGGGTGTACTGCCAAAATTCCACCAACACATCTCCTGTCCCACCAGGGGCACCAGCATCCTTGTCCACTGTTACACATACATTAAGGGTGCCTACCGATCCATTCTCCGACCACACTTTGGAAAATCAGACCACAAGTGCTCCTTCTCCCAGCATAAAAGCAAAATCTTCTGCGGTAGAATTTTTTTAAGGAGGTCGTGCAATGCTGGCCTAAGGCAATGGAAGAGCTCCTACGCGATTGCTTGGAGACAGTGGACTGGTCCATATTCATAGACTCAGCAGCCAAACTAAACAAGTCTGCCACCACCATCACAGAATTCATCAGTAAGTGTGTAGACGATTGCTGCAAAGTCACCAGAAATACTAGACTAAGCTAGAGTCACAAACTAAAGACATCAGGCTGGATTCTACGTTCTGGAGACGAAGTCCCCATGCCGGCATGAAAACGGTGGAGTTTCGCAATGGAACAAGCATCGTGAAACAGCCACCGATTCTCTGTTGCGGGGGTCGGGGCAGATGCCGCTTGCGGATCCGGCCTGCAAAATAGTCCCGCCCTTCAGCCGGCTCGTGTGCCATGGATCGCCCCACCATAGTCCGCCCAGCCCCGAATATGTCCATCACTGCCTGTGGATCGGCCCTCTCCCGACTGTGGCAGCGCTGGACTGAGTCCGCAGCCGCCACGCCGAGTTCCCGACAGGTGAGACCACACGTGTCCCACGCCGTCGGGAACTTGGTCGGTCGGGGGAGAAGCATCGGGGGAGGCCTCAAGAAATGGCCCCTGAGGCCATGGGTAACTGTTGTACTCCTAGAATATGCCGCTTTGGAGGGGGCGGAGCATTGCGGAAATGGCACCGCCCCCAATTCTGTCGGGAATTTGGATTCACCGGCCCATCACTGAACGCGATTTTGGTGTTGCAGACCGGAGAATCCAGCCCAAGGACTTTCGTCGGTTGTGGCAAGGCTTAAAAAAACATAACGGGCTACAGATCAAAACCGAATAGAGTCTCCGACAACAGCCTACCCCTCCCCGATGGACACTGATGCATTCTATGCTTGTTTCGAGATGGAAACCAACAAATTGTCTTTAACTGCCCCAGCAGGCTCGGCCTTACCCATACCCACCGTCACAGCGTCCAAAGTCAGATTGACCTTCTTGAAAGTGAACCCCCAGAAAGCAACGGGGCCTGACGTAGTCCCTGGTTGTGCACTCAGATCCTGCGTGGACCAATAGGCGGGGGTGATCGTGGACATCTTCAACCTCTCTCTACTCCATTCCGAGGTTGCCACCTGCTTCAATAAAACCACCATCACACCGGTACCAAAGAAGAACCAGGCAACGCGCCCCAACGACCGGTGGCGTTGACATCTAACATGGTCGGTCATGCGATACATCAACTCCATTCTCCCAGAATGCCTGTAATTCGCATACTGCCGCAACCGGTCCACAGCAGACGCTTTCTCCCTGGCCCTACATTCAGGAATAGATGTCATCAAGAAGTTGGCTCAGCATTGTGTGCCGTGCAAACAGCACAAGAAATGGCCAGGTCGACCCTTTTCTCATCTCCACATTGACATCGCGAGGTCATTCCAGGGCTCCATGTTACTCATCATAGTAAACACCCAAGGTGGATGGAGGTCCAGTGGGTGCAAGTAACTTTCGTGAAGACCAAAACCAAATGCTGTGCCAGACCTTCAGCACTGACGGGATACCTAGGAGCTAGTCTCAGATAATGGGACGGCTTTCACCAGCGCTGAGTTTGGCTCGTTAGTGACTGTGAACGGAATTCGCCATGAGCATCGTTCCATACCACCCGACCTACAATTGATTTGCCAAACTTTCAAGCAAGGCATGAGGAAGCAGACCTCCAGATCTTGGAGACTCTGTTGGCCCGGTTCCTTTCCTGCTATCGGACCACGCCGCACGCAATGCAGGTGTCACACCCTCCGAACTATTGATGGGACGCCGCCTCCGTACGTGACTGAGTTTGTTAATCCCAGACATTGGTGGGAAGGTTTGGCGCAGCCAGGACAGGTCTGAAATGGGTATGGCCCACCGTAGGTCCCTGCGAAGTTTCGCCCTAGGCGATTCGGTTCATGCCTGGTGACGACGCCGCATGGATCCCGGGCGTGGTGTTGTCTCAGACTGGACTGGTCTCCTATTAAGTGCAAGCACAAGGCCATGAATCGAACAGGCACATGGACCACCCGCAGAGCTGCATCCCTGATTTGCTGGATTCAATCCCGGCTACCCTGGTTCCACATGTTCTGCTGCCGCCATTGCCCTGGCACCGCCGACCATCGAGGTCCAGGATGCCGAGATGTCAGACGCAGATCCGTCTGACTCCCACTCTGACATGGAAAGTCAGCCATTGACAGAATCTGCTGAGTTGATTCCTGATGCTGTGCCTGCCACGCTGGCTCTTCCCAGGAGCTCCACGTGCAAATGCTGATCCCCTGTTCAGTATATGCCTCCAGACCCTGCACAGACGATGCCCGAACCTTGTCCCTGGACAAAGAAAACGAAGGGTCTCTCACGCCAATCCGCAGACGTCATTCCTCACTTGGGGGCGGTGGGTAAGGGAGTCTTACAACCCCTGCAGAGGTCACGTGGTGTGGACCATCCAGTTCCCTAGTACCTCCACAGAATACAAACCTCTCCAGTAACGGGGCGGGGCATCCCCTTTAACAAGGGCACAAAGTATTAAAACCCGACCTGAGTACAGATTCTGGGCGGGTGACCCTTCGGGGAGTGGAAAGAGTTAGTGTACATGTCAATAAACCAGTATTTTTACATCCTACCCTTCATTCCATGTGTGTTCTCTCTGTGCAGAGTCTACAGTTCGAAAGCCCCATTAAAAATTAGAGGTAAACTTTGAAAAAAATCATACTAGTTCTATTAAGGGCTAAATCTGCTTAATTACAATTGGTTTCTTTGGTTTCCATGCCGTCTGTGAAACTCAATGACAACTAGTCAATGATAGGTGTGATATGTGAGGGAAGGTATCCAATTATCATTCCAGAACTGCTCCTCTTGCATCAACTGATGCACAAGATTGGCAGCAGGACCTGACCTATTACAATTGGGGTAACAGACATCTTTCCAGTCAGACGGTGAGTTTAATTGTAATTCAGGCATCTACAAATTGTATTTGCTTAAGTGTGTGGAGAAGAAGGCAGACAGGTTAGTCAATCTTGATAATAGCAAAGAAAATGCACACCTTGTGCACCCAATGTTTTTGTTGTTTTGATTTTTTGTTTCTTTTTAATTGCCAGTTGGCTGCTCATAAGTACAAATTGCATTTCTTGCTGCGAACGAAGAAGAGATAGAAAAGTTATTGCTTTTCAGCTGAATACTGACACAAGGGAATAACATGCTTATTCAATGTAATGGGAGAACAAAGAACTGTAAAAGTAAATTAAATCTATATTGTATTCCCCTAGAAATGAATCCATGTCAAAATACATTTCTTCTCTATAGTAGAAAATCAAATCAAAACCATGTTTAATACCAATTTACATTAATCTGAAAGAAGACAGTCCAGCAATTTGGCCAGGTATATAAGAAATATTCAGGCTCCAACTTTCAAAGCAATTAAAGAGGCTTGGACCTGATGGATTGTGCCTGTGTTGATCTATCCAGATGAGCTATTCTTTAGGTGACTGTTGAATGATTTATTCATCCATTCGCTTATCCCTATTTGCTTGAGTGTAGACATACATGTCAATGGTTGATCCTTGTTGTTTTTACATTGCAGCCATGTGAGCATTGCGATCATTGGCATTTGACTGACTGATTCCAAAAAAAAAAACAGCCTTCTGAGTGGCATTACCTCTAAATTGAACAGTGGCAGCAGATTTTAAACTTTGCAAAAGTCAGTGAAAAGTTCACAAAGGTCATCCAAGTAGGTCAGCTCGGTTGACGGAAGTTGGAAAAGAAAATGAAGGCAGAGGGGAAATAGAAGTTAAAATTAAGGTAATAAAAATCAGATATAATAAGATGGAAGGGAGAAGAGCAGGAAAAGATACATCTGAGGGTTTCCTTTTCCTCTGCCTTGCACCCAGGAAACATTCAATTCCTGGTTGAAATATAGAGGAATAGAGGCAGAGAGAGAAGCTTTCAGATAGTGCTGAATTTTACTCTGCTATTCACACCTACTCTAGAGCAAAGCTTCAGTCTTTAATATAACATTACCACTTCCTTTGTCTTGTGTTCCATGACGTCTTTGTCATTTAACCCTTGAACCAATCCCTGTCCTTGTATTTTGCTCCACCTGTCGCCACCCCCCCCCCCTAACCTTTGAATAACAGTATCAAACACATCACATTTCTACGTCTCTCCAGTTCCAAAGAAGTTATATTGGGCTCAGAACGTTAACCTTGTTGAGTTTTTGCAGCATTTTATATTTATACTTAATGTTTCCCGCTTCCACAGTATTTTGCATTTATATTAGAGACAGATGTCTGTGTCTCCTCTTGTTACCTGGGACTTCCTGTTGAAAGACAGAGTGCCCTTGAGGGGTTGTACTCCTCTTAGTTATGTTGCCCTGAGTTTGCAGATCTGCTTTGTGGTTAGCAGTTATTTATAGTTGGGGAAAGCAGCAAGGTGTATTGCTGTGTGTGTGTGGAGAAGGTCTTTGTCTTTATTTTTAGCATTCAGCAGGCGACTTCTGCAACCTATCCCATGTCACATCTGCTGTGCAAGGGAGATGGCCGGTGCTCTTTGCGCCAGGAGAGGGGAGCTCTTGTACACTCTCTGACTTGAAAGAAGCCAGTGGGCTGAACATGTGACTTTTCCAGAATAGCAGGCATCGCCATGGTGCAGGATGCCATTGACTACACACAGGTGGCCCTGCCAATGCAGCATCTAAATGCTGTGAGGCACTAAAAGTGCAAAGAGTACAACTCAGTGAACGTGTAGCACACTGGACTAAATCATTGGCTTTTTAAAGCAGGCCAGCAGCACGGTTCAATTCCCGTACCAGCCTCCCCAAAGAGGCGCCAGAATGTGGCGACTAGGGGCTTTTCACAGTAACTTCATTGAAGCCTACTTGTGACAATAAACGATTTTCATTCATTCGTGTCGTTTGTGTGTGAGACCATACTCAGCACATCATGCAGATTAACAACTCACTTATGGCCAGTACATCTATATAATTAGAGCTATTCTACCACACCAAATATCATGGAGCAGACTATTTGGGAGCTCGAGGCAAAGGTCCTGATGCCTAGATGGCTCTGGAGTGTCACATGTCCGAGAACCCTCAACACAGCCCATGCCACAAGGGATATGTTGAGGAGCAGGAAGAGGAGGCAATCAACACATTCACTTTCTGGCTCGGCTGACACTGACCACATAATTTGACTGTGTTTCTGTAGAACACAACCGTAAATGGCCATTGTACAATGCTGTATTGTTGAAAGGTAACTCTACACTTAATCATCCCTCTGCCACTGACCACCAGTGTCCTATTTTTCCACATTGCTGAAATTTAATCCACCACAAAAAAACTTGGCCAGCAGAGTGGCACAGTGGTTAGCACAGTTGCTTCACGGCTCCAGGGTCCCAGGTTCGATTCCCGGCTTGGGTCACTGTCTGTGCGGAGTCTGCACATTCTCCCCATGTCTGCGTAGGTTTCCTCCGGATACTCCAGTTTCCTCCCACAGTCCAAAGATGTGCAGGTTAGGTGGATTGACCATGCTAAATTGCCCTTAGTGTCCAAAAAAGGTTAGGTGTGGTTACTAGGTTACGGAAGAGAAAATGCTGCAAAATTCTGGCAGCATCTGTAGGGAGAGAAATGAGCTAATGTTTTGAATCCAATGACTCTTTGTCAATGATATCCAATAAAAATCTAATTTACTCCTCTTTTGAACTCCCTTAATTACTTTCTTGTGGATTGATGTAATTAGAACGCTGGCATGACTTTTAACTCGGTGAACCCGTTCATAATAGACTGGGCCAGATTTGGCCTCAGAAACCAACTTAAACACCTAGAGCAAATATTTAAATTAATAGAGTCTCTGTGCTTTGCTGATTGATATATTTTCAAGGCATTTTAGAACTTATTGCTCTGTGGGATAAAATCCACTCCAAAGTTTTTGGGCAATGACCTTTCTGTCAATTGAACTGTTTTACTGAAAGGTTATTGACATGAAGGGACCCTTGTCATATAAGGGCCTGGCCCACATAGGGTTGACATGGGATTGAGTACACTACTGCCAATACAATGAAGTAAGAGAATGTATGACTCGCACTAGGGGGCCAGTCTAGTGTTGGACACAGCTAGAGACAGGGTGCACAAGCAAGCATGGAGACAGCCCCTAGCTCTTGAACTATTTATAGTATATATGTACAGAAATCTTGCCGTTACTAAATGCATACAGTTGACCTACTTAAGACTACAAAGTCTTCACTGAGACTTAGCAAATGCTATCCAGCACCAGACAACATGGTGGCAGTGAATGAAAAAACCCAAACCCTCACACAAAATGCAGAGTGAAACACAAATCCTGAAAGACTAAAGAAGAAAACAAAATCAAAGAATCATGCTCATCTGCAGAAGAACTTGAACCAGACTCACAAAGAAAAATTGCCAGGGAAAAGCTCCAAAGAAAGACTTGGAAGCTGAAGGCAGAAATGAAATTCCTCACTGCAGCAGAAGACTTGTTTGAATTCTGTGGAAGTCCAGTTTCAAAAACCCAGAGCGTGCAGAGGCAGCAGACCTAGCAGTGGTGCGCTAAAACTTCTGAATTCCAGGATGTAAGTCCTGAGAAACGTTTTGTGGTCAGAAATTGACTAAGTGTGGCCTCGGTGGGGCATTACCCACCGGGGGCCAAAAGGGAAAAACAGAATGATGTTCGATAGCGGAGTCATTTCCGTCGCTTCCCGTCCAGAACTGACTCTTTTAAAAAAATTAAATCATGCCTTCTGTTCTTTTTTGGCCTTGGTGGAGAACGGTCCATCAAGGCCGCACTTACCTCACTTCCTGCACTGATGGGCTCAGCTCGTCAGTATTCATGAATCTAACATCTTTTTCCAATAGTCTGCAAGAAAGAGAAAAATAGATATTTATAAAATGCCTCCCATGACCTTGGGATGTCCCAAATCGATTGTCAACCAGAGGTACTTTTGAAGTCTACAAACGCGATTTAGTTAATCATGTATTGGAAATACTTGAGTTTGCTTGTTGGTCCTGTTCAAATGTCTGTTGTTGTCATGGTGTATGTGGTTCATAAATTTGAACAGAGAATCACTTCACATAGAACTAATGTTGCCTTTACACAATGAACATCTGTGCAAATAAATGAGGAAATAAACCCAATAATGCGTCACTTCCAGTCAAGAAATTCTATCATTTATTCGCTCTCTGGTAAATGCAATCTTTGTCTATGCGACTGGGAGTTTCTGGAGTGGCGAAAATGGAAACAAATGTCACCATGGATTTATTTGCGTTCAGCTCTGTTTTGCAGGATATGGGCTGAATCACCTCCCAGTGTTTCCACATGGTCAGTTTTCATCTCCTCCATCTGAGAATCGGGGCTTTTGAGAGTATTTTGAGGGATCAGTCCCTGTGTGAATTAATTAAATGGCCCTCAGCTTTTCTCCAAAAGTTTCGTTTTAGCGAAGCACACTGCCTTGGATTATTTTGCTGATTACTCGAGCAGTGTTGTGTAACAAGTGGCCTTGTTACACAAATATTATTGCTAGAAAAATGAGAGATAAACCGGAGCTGCCTAAACTTCTATCTCTCATCGCCTATCTGTGGGTATGTCTGAATTTTTTCAACACATAGCAACATAACCATCTAACCAACTAATTATCTTCTACTAGTTTTGTTGGATCGTGGTTTGCTTTAAGATTTATTGTATTTATCAAGTGAGTCATCATATTTTTCCTCCTGTAATCATAGAATCCCTATAGTGCAGAAGGAGGCCATTCAGCCCATCGAGTCTGTAAGCCGACCCCATCTAGGCCCAACCCTCCGCCCTATTCCTGCAACTCCACTCACAAGGGGCAATTTATCATCGTCAATCCATCTAACCAGCACATATTTGGACTGTGGGAGAAAATCAGAGCACCCGGAGGAAACCCACGCAGACACTGGGAGAAAGTCCAAACTGCACAGAGACAATCACCTGAGCTCAGAATTGAACCCAGGTTCCTGGCAATGTGAGGCAACAGTGCTAACCACTGTGCCACCGTGTCACCCTTGCTAGCCACCAAGCTGCCTTAAGGATTAGGGAAAGTCCATTTAAGAAGTAGGTTTTAATACAGTTGGAACTCGATGAAGGTTCTAGTTTGCATCAATACCATGGAAACAAAAACAGGAAAAGCAAATAAAGAAGACCATGGGTGGGATTCTCCGACCCACCGCCGGGTCGGAGAATCGCCGGGGGATGGCGTGAATCCCGCCCTGCCACTCCGATGCCTGCTGCCGAATTCTCCGGTGCCAGTTTTTGGGTGGGGGCGGGGATCGCGCCGCGCTGGTCGGGGGCCATTGGCAGTGCCCCCTCCCCTGTGATTCTCCGGGCGCCGAGTGGCCCCTGTTTTTGGCCTGTCCCGCCGTTGAAATTACATTAACATCAAACTGTCAATGGGAGAACCTTCCCCATAGCATCTCCGTTCTGTATTAAAATCCAATTATTTGACCACATTTGCTAAGATGAAAAATATGACAGTAATATTGCCTTTGTTGAACCCTCCGTTGCCATTTTGATGAACACCTCAGCCGGGATTCTCCGCCGCCGGGATTCTCTGTTATACCAGCACTCGGGGGTTTCCTGACAGCGTGAGGCTGCCGCACAATGGGAAACCCCATTGACCGGCCGGCGTAACGGAGTGACTGATTCTCCCACGTCTTGGCAAAATGGCCACTCAACTTGTATATTCACAATGCAGAGATGAGAAGGCAGAATTATAAGGTTTTGTGATAAGTAAAAACTGTGATTTCCATTTTCCCTCTCATTATATTTATTAGTGTTTAATATGATATCAGTCAAATTTGGGGTAAAATCAGAAATGTCACATGGACGGAAGGGGCTGGATTCTCCGGTTTTGAGGCAATGCCACGCCGGCATGGGAACAGTGGTGTTTTACGACCAAACATTCGGCGCAAAACAGCCACCGGTCCTCCGTTTAGCTGGGGGCTAGAGCCGAGCGGCGTAGAGCACCCGGCTCTAGTTGCCAATGCGGCCCGAAGAATTGCTGGGTCCGTGCCAGGCATGCGTACGGTGGCCTGCAGGGGGCGCACCGTGCAACCTGGCGCCAGCCGCGCGCTGACCTGGCCTACAAAATAATGCCCCCCCTTTGGCCGGATCGCAAGCCCCGGACCACCCCGTAACAGTGCCCCCAGCCCCTGCCAAAGACCCCCTGCTTGCCTAACGGCATCCCCCGACTGTGGCGGCGCTGGACTGAGTCCACAGCCATCACGCCGAGTTCCTGACCGATGCCTAGTGTACGCCGCTTTGGAGGGGGCGGAGCACCGCAAAAGCAGCGCCGCCCCCGATTTGGTCAGAAACGGGTATTCTCCGGCCAATCGGCGAATGCGATTTCGGCATCAGCGACCGGAGAATCCCACCCAAGGTGTCCGTCTGTGTAGCTTGAATTCAAGATAAATGAATTTAAAAATTGTGTGCTAACAATCCCTGAAACTAAACTAAAAATACAGAACCAGGTTTATCAAAGTGCGCCCTGCAATGGATGTCAGAAGAGTCGCAGAGCGATCGGTCATGAAATTCTCGCGGTGGTCCCAATGGCGGGAAAAACGCCTAACAGTTGCTACCAGCATTTTTATTGAAAATCCTGGCCTCTGCCGCCTTTTTTTAAAAAAAGGAAACAAGGTTGTGTGCAGTCTTCTGGCCAGAGATGGCAGCGGTGAGCAGGCCACATGCCCTGCATGTACAGTTGACCTCATGTACCCTCAACGTATTTCCTTTTGGCGCTAAATCATAGAGGAGAGTTTCTTCCATTTTTAGCTGCTGGCAAGCGATGCAAAACAATTGTGAAAATGAATCTATTTCTTACATGTAAGGAACAGCCAGAGAAACAGATAGGCAGAGCATCTATTGGCCAAGATCGCACAACGGAATCTGCTAGAGAAAGCTGCACAGGAGAATCCATGGCAGGACAGAGCAGTGCAAATGTTAGCTCTGTACAAAGCTCCAGGGCCTCTGGTTACCAACTCGGGAACAAGACACAATAAAGATGATTTTTTTGAGGTACGTTTTTGTTAATTGGACCAATACAAATCAGGATGCAAAGCTGGGAAATACTGAAAAATGAGAGTAAAAGTTTCACATTTTGAAAGAGAAGTGGTGGATGCAAAATTCCTTTTTGAGGTTGAGAGCAGAGAGTTGATTATTAACTTACAGCTGACTCCAAATGAAAAAACTATGCTGCTGTACCTGACCTGTGACAGCACTTAAAATATGCCAAAATCCCATGGGTGGGAATCTGATTCACCAGCCATGTTTTCTGGCACAGCCGTGCCCAACCCCACAGCCGGCCAATGAAGTTTTCCATTATGCCACCCCACGTTGTCGGGAAACCTGTGGGTATGAGTGTGCTGCCGGCGGAAGAGAGGATCCCACCGACGGAGAATTCCCCTACATGACTCTGGTGTAGCATCTTCCAGGAGTATCCAGTGCTGACTAAAACAAGCATTTTGTTGCTATTGCCCTTCATGACAACCTACATGCGCGAGGTTAGATTTTCCATTCTCACAAAGATGATGATGGCACAAAGGAACTGGTTGAAGTCTGCACCTAATATGCACATTACCCTCTCCTCCTGTGAACCTGTTTGGAGTGAGATGATGAGGACAAAGCAGGCTCCCTTGCACATTAAAGGTGAATGAACCTGGCTTTGGTTGCAAAGGTCGGCTGGTGTGTGCCATGATGGTCAACCAGCTGGCAAAAGTGGGTCCCAGGAAAAAACGATTGAAAAACACTGATATAGAAGATACTGGGGTTGGATATTTGTCTGTATTATGCACTATTGGAGGATCAGCTGGTACGTAACCTTCCAGAGATGGTTTACAGTAGTACTGTGTTAGCTGGCCTCTAAAACCTAAGTTTTACAGTTAACTGGAAGGCTGTGCTTTCATCATATTAATGCACACTGATTTATATAAAGATATTACTCGAAATAGAAATTGTTGATGTTAAAAAGATTGAACGTGAGAATGATGTTGTGAAAGCTTTTTCAATTAATTTTAATCAGTGTGCAACCAAATATTTTTGAATCAATTAGTTTGATTCATCACTAATGATGAGAAGTAAAGACCAGTTGCTGCCTTGTACACTGACTTGTACACAACACAGCCATGGCTGATACATGATCCTGACATCTGGGTATAGAATGGATATAATGAGGCTCAGAATGAGTACAAAACAAAGCCTGTCCAATTGTCCGACTATTTTAATCAAAGAATGGAATAATTAGGCCAACTCCATTGCAACTTGCCATCCCCCTGTCCACATTTCTTCTTTGTGAATAGTGTCCAGGTTGTGATGATATGTGCCTGCATGCATTGTAACATAAGCGGCGAAATTCTCCGTTATCGGCGGAAAGTCCGCCGATCGGCGCAAAAAACGGCGCAAATCCCACTTGCGTCACGTCATAAAAATGGGCCGATAGTCTCCGGCCCGAAATGGGCTAGCAGCGACGTGACGGGAACCGCGCTTGCACAATGGTTCACGCCGTGCAGCGTCATACGCGCTGCACGGCGTGACGGCTCATAAGGCCCCCCACTCCCATATCCCCCCTCCCCCATATCCCCCCTCCCCCATATCCCCCATATCCCCCCTCCCCCATATCCCCCCTCCCCATATCCCCCTCCCCATATCCCCCATATCCCCCCTCCCCAATATCCCCCCTCCCCCATATCCCCCCTCCCCATATCCCCCCTCCCCCATACCCCCCTCCCCCATATCTGCCCCTCCCCCATATACCCCCATATCCCCCCTCCCCCATACCCCCCTCCCCATATCCCCCCCTCCCCCATATCCCCCCTCCCCCATATCCCCCTCCCCCATATCCCCCCTCCCCATGTCCCCCTCCCCCATATCCCCCCTCCCCCATATCCCCCCTCCCCCATACCCCCCCTCCCCCATATCCCCCATATCCCCCCCTCCCCCATATCCCCCCCTCCCCCATATCTCCCTCCCCCATATCCCCCCTCCCCCATATCCCCCATATCCCCCCTCCCCCATATCCCCCCTTCCCCCATTTCCCCCTCCCCCATATCCCCCATATCCCCAAGTGAATCCAGCCCTAACCTTAACCTCTGCAATGCACGCGCAACCGATGGCGTGCATTCATATACCTGCCTAATACTGTTGCCTTTTACCCCTGCCACCACCCCCCCCCCCACAGGAGAAGCGCGCACACAACAATAGGGAGCATGTGAGGACTGGAGGAGGGCCCGCTGATGAGAGGCCACTGACCGTACACGAGGAAAGGGCCCTGGAACTGGCTGGCGGACCTGAGGACCGGGAGGTTGCTGATGCAGAGGTCGGGGCCCCACGAGCAAGTGAGCCACCAACAGTCCGTCCCCATATCCCCCCTCCCCTATATCCCCCTCCCCCGTATCACCTGATCACTGCCTGATGTCTAACCATGCATGCTTCATTGTGTATCGCAGGACCAAACGTCCAGGCACCCATCCCCGCAGATGCACACCACCCGCAGGATGCCCCTCGCACACCACGGGAGACGGAGAGACCCGCACCCTCCAGCATGCGACGCCCGCAGGATGCCCCTCGCACATCACGGGAGACGGAGAGACCCGCACCCTCCAGCATGCGACGCCCGCAGGATGCCCCTCGCACACCACGGGAGACGGAGAGACCCGGACCCTCCAGCATGCGACGCCCGCAGGATGCCCCTCGGAGACCACGGGAGACGGAGAGACCCGGACCCTCCAGCATGCGACGCCCGCAGGATGCCCCTCGCACACCACAGGAGACGGAGAGACCCGGACCCTCCAGCATGCGACGCCCGCAGGATGCCCCTCGGAGACCACGGGAGACGGAGAGACCCGGACCCTCCAGCATGCGACGCCCGCAGGATGCCCCTCGCACACCACGGGAGACGGAGAGACCTGGAGCAACAGGGAGACGACACCCCCGTCACGTGCGGGAGCGACCACCCAGCGATGAGGGGGGCAGCCACAGGCCCCCGTCATATCCGAGCCAGGACACCACTACCCAGGACACCACTACCCAGGACACCCCTACCCGGGACACCTCTACCCAGGACACCCCTACCCGGGACAGCACTACCCGGGACAGCACTACCCGGGACAGCACTACCCAGGACACCCCTACCCGGGAAGACGAAATACCGGACAGTGACTCAGAGTGGATGGGTGGAGACGAACCCCCACCCCAAAGTGCCATGGACTCAGAGTGGGACGAAGAGCACGACACAACGCCACTGCTGTCACCAACACCCTCCACCATCGCAGAAACACTCACCACGGTTGGGCACTTTAGTGATGAGGCGTCTGGTACACTCACTGGTGCGCACAACACAGCCGTCCCGGTACAGCAGGTGGAGGTAGGAGCAGCAGAGGGACCGGGCGGTCGGAGGGCAGCCCAGGCCAAGCGAACATCTGCCGCCCAGATGGATCCCGGGTTCCTGCAGTTACCACACCCACACATAGATCCGATGCAACCACCGACACGGAGACGAGCGAATAGGGTGACGGGTGGCTTGCGGCAGCTGCGGTCGCAGGTGGAGGAGTCCACCCGCGTCCAGGAGCTGGGAGTGGTCCCAGTCATGCGTGCCACCCAGGCTGACATCGCACGGGTGGCGTCCGCGGTGGAGGCAATGGGTGCGACGGTGTCAGACATGGGGAACGGTTTGCGAGGCCTGGGGCCTTCCGTGCAGGCGGCGTCTGTGGCCCAGGAAATGGCTGCCCTCTCACAGGACGCCATGAGCCAGTGCCAGCGCCAGATGGCAGAGGCGCTCAACGCCATAGCCCAGTCTCAGCAGGCCATGGCCCAGTCTCAGCAGGCCATAGCCCAGTCTCTGCAGGCCATGGCCCAGTCTCTGCAGGCCATGGCCCAGTCTCAGCAGGCCATCGCTGAGGGCATCGGCGCCAGTGGCCATGTGCGAGCCGGCGTCGCACTGTCACAGACAGGGTTCGACAACCCCCTGGGCTCCATGGCTGCAAACCTGCAGACCCCTGTCGATACCAGCACGGGCCTCCAGGACTGGCAGCGCCAGATGTCGGGGGCGCGTCGGATGGCCAGTCCGTTCGCATCCCCCACCCATGTAGAGGCCTGGGGCCATCGGGCACCCCGAGGGAGGAGGAGGTGGTGTGGTCCGTCCCGGCTCCCTCTGCAGGGGAGGTCCCGGTACACCGCGACACCTCGGACTCCCCCCCTTCCGTCCCAGGTGCATCGGGTGGGCAACGGGCAGGACAGGCTGGCAGCTCGCCATCCCAGTCGCCCGGGCCGCAGCCTGGCCCATCTAGGCCAGGACACCCCAGGAAACGGCCGCCAAAGGGATCCAGTGTCAGAGGGCAGGAATCACAGGAGTCCACCTCCAGTTCTGCTGTACCGTCTGGGGAACCACGTAGACGTAGTCAAAGGGCCCGTAAGGCCAAACAATTAGACACTGAGTAAGTTGGCACGGGTGCAGGGCACAGATGAGTTTTAGGGGCTAGGGCACGTGCATGAACTCCTTTGGTTATTAAAGTCAATGTTACACCTACCGAAGCTGCCTTTGTGCTCTGTCCAAAGTGTGCGGGCGTGTTATTTACGTTGAGCGCAAGTGTGTGTGTGACGGGTGGTCTTACCTCAGCCCCAGGTGAGTCTGCCCCCTTCCCCCTGGGCCGCCATCAACATCCCCCGGGCAGAGGACGGGACCGTGCGCTGCAGTGTCACAGCCGCATGCAGGGGTGGTCCGGGTGGATGGTGGTACTGTGGCCATGGGTCAGACATAGTCCAACGATGTAGAGCCAGGAGCTCATCGGAGGTGGGTTGTCATCATCCTCCATGGCCTGCGATAGACACGCGTCCACCCGCAACTGGGTGAGCCCGGCCCGTTGTGCCGCCGGTGGATCGGCAATTGGGGGGGGGTGGTGTGCATGCGGGTGGGGTGTGTGGGGTTGGGGAGGGGGGTGAGGGTGCTGGGTGGGTGGATGGGTGGGGGGTGTGGGTGGTCGGGTGTTGTCATGGTGTGCGGTCTGTGGCCATACTACCCGATTCCCACGCCTATCTAGTCAGTGAAGCGGGCGTCTATCAGTCTGTCCCGTGCCCGCTGGGCCAGCCGGTAACGGTGGACAGCCACCCGCCTGTGTCTACCCCGTCTGCCCTGACCATTGCCCCCATTCCCCTCATCTGGGGAGGACTGGGCCTCTTCCTGCTGCTCCTCCACTCCGCCCTCCTCTGCCTGCGGCATATCGCCCCTCTGCTGGGCTATGTTGTGCAGGACGCAGCACACCACAATGATGCGGCCGACCCTATCTGACCGATACTGGAGGGCGCCCCCAGAGAGGTCCAGGCACCTGAAATGCATCTTCAGCACGCCAAAGCACCTCTCGATCACTCCCCTTGTCGCTACATGGGCATCATTGTAGCGGTTCTCCGCCTCATTGCGTGGCCTCCGTATAGGCGTCATCAGCCACGATCGCAATGGGTAGCCCCTGTCGCCCAGCAACCAGCCCCTCAGCCGGGGATGGCGTCTCTCGTACATGCCAGGGATGGATGACCGCGACAACACGAATGAGTCGTGTACACTGCCTGGGTGACGGGCGCAGACGTGCAGGATCATCATGCGGTGGTCGCAGACCACCTGTACGTTCATTGAATAGGTCCCCTTCCGATTAGTGAACACGGCCCTGTTATCTGCAGGTGGCCGCACGGCGACGTGCATCCCATCGATCGCGCCCTGGACCATGGGGAACCCGGCAACGGCAGAGAAGCCCACGGCCCGGGCATCTTGGCTGGCCCGGTCCACGGGGAAGCGGATGTAGCGGTGCGCCATGGCATAAAGGGCATCTGTCACTGCCCGGATGCACCGATGCACCGATGTATGCGATATGCCGGACAGGTCCCCACTCGGTGCCTGGAATGACCCCGTTGCATAAAAGTTCAGGGCCACCGTAACCTTGACGGACACGGGGAGAGGGTGTCCCCCGCCAGTGCCACACGGTGACAGGTGTGCCAGCAGGTGGCAGATGTGTGCCACGGTTTCCCGGCTCATCCGGAGTCTCCTCCTGCATTCCCGGTCCGTGAGGTCCTGGTATGACTGCCGGGGCTGGTACACATGGGGCGCCCCCGGGTGCCTCCATTGCCGTGGGGCCGCGACGTCCTCCTCCCCCTCCTCGTCCTGTCGGTCAGGTGTCCCTCCAGCCTGGGCGGCTGCCGCCTGCCCCTCTGCGGCAGCCTGCGCCGCCTCTCTGGCACGCTCCTCCTCCTCCTCCTCCTCCTCATCCAGGGCAACATAGACATGAGCGGCTGCCACCACGCGGCCAACATCGCTGGATGGTCTGAAAACATGACGGCCTGGTGGGGGGGGAGGGGAACGACGACATGTCATCATTGCCCATATCCCCTCCTCCCCCCAGCCAGGTGGCATGGACCGCATGGGTCCAACTGTTGGAGGCTGGCACCTGGCCAGGTGGACCAACTCATTTGCCCTCCCATCACCCACCCCAGCACGGACCCCCTCCCCAACCCCCAACCTCCACCCCAGCACGGACCCCCCCCCAACCTCCACCCCAGCACGGACCCCCCCCAACCTCCACCCCGGCACGGACCCCCTCCCCAACCTCCACCCCAGCACGGACCCCCCCAACCCCCAACCTCCACCCCAGCACGGACCCCCCCCAACCTCCACCCTGGCACGGACCCCCTCCCCAACCTCCACCCCAGCACGGACCCCCCCCCAACCTCCACCCCAGCACGGACCCCCCCCCCAACCTCCACCCCGGCACGGACCCCCTCCCCAACCTCCACCCCAGCACGGACCCCCCCAACCTCCAACCTCCAACCCAGCATGGACCCCCCCTCCCAACCTCCACCCCAGCACGGACCCCCCCCAACCTCCACCCCAGCACGGACCCCCCCCCAACCACCACCCCGGCACGGACCCCCCCCCCCAACCTCCACCCCAGCACGACCCCCCCCCAACCCCCAACCTCCACCCCAGCACGGACCCCCCCCCCCCAACCTCCACCCCAGCACGGACCCCCCCCCCCAACCTCCACCCCGGCACGGACCCCCTCCCCAACCTCCACCCCAGCACGGACCCCCCCCAACCCCCAACCTCCACCCCAGCATGGACCCCCCCTCCCAACCTCCACCCCAGCCGGACCCCCCCCCCCAACCTCCACCCCAGCACGGACCCCCCCCCCCAAACCTCCACCCCGGCACGGACCCCCCCCCCAACCTCCACCCCAGCACGGACCCCCCCAACCTCCACCCCAGCACGGACCCCCCCCCAACCTCCACCCCAGCACGGACCCCCCCCAACCTCCACCCCGGCACGGACCCCCTCCCCAACCTCCACCCCAGCACGGACCCCCCCAACCCCCAACCTCCACCCCAGCACGGACCCCCCCTCCCAACCTCCACCCCAGCACGGACCCCCCCCAACCTCCACCCCAGCACGGACCCCCCTCCCAACCTCCACCCCGGCACGGACCCCCCCCCCAACCTCCACCCCAGCACGGACCCCCCACCAACCTCCACCCCAGCACGGACCCCCCCTCCCAACCTCCACCCCAGCACGGACCCCCCCCCAACCTCCACCCCAGCACGGACCCCCCCCCAACCTCCTCCCCGGCACGGACCCCCCCCCAACCTCCACCCCAGCACGGACCCCCCCTCCCAACCTCCACCCCAGCACGGACCCCCCCCCAACCTCCACCCCAGCACGGACCCCCCCCCAACCTCCACCCCGGCACGGACCCCCCCCCAACCTTCACCTCGGCACGGACCCCCTCCCCAACCTCCACCCCAGCACTGACCCCCCCAACCCCCAACCTCCACCCCAGCACGGACCCCCCCCCAACCTCCATCCCGGCACGGACCCCCTCCCGGCACTCCCCCGGAGCCCAGCCTACTCTAACTACCCCCCCCCCCCCGCCGCACACACACACAAGCCGAGACACACCTCTCCTCACGGCAATCAGTCTGCGGCCACGCCATTTCCTGCCCAGAGCCAACCCCCCAGGCCGTCACTCACCTCCTCGCTGGTCGGCGTGAGCCTGGAGCACCGGGTCACGCCGATGAAAAGGAGGTTTGATTGACGTCGACGTGAACGGTCATCACGTCGACGGGACTTCAGCCCATCCGGAAGGGAGAATATCGGCAGGCCGAAAATCGGCTGCCTTGCGCAGACCCGTGACATTCTCCGCGGCAGCCCGGCGGGGGGTCGGAGAATGACGCCCAAGATGCTCAACAGAGCAAAGGGATAATGTGGATAATGTGGGATTGACTGCCCACAGAGTGATGTATGTAGTCACATAGTCAGAGAGCAGTCTAACATGGACATGGAACATAGAATTTACAGTGCAGAGGGAGGCCATTCGGCCCATCGAGTCTGCACCGGCCCTTGGAAAGAGCATCCCATTTACACCCACACCTCCACCCTATCCCCGTAACCCAGTAATCCCACCTAACCTTTTTAGACACTAAGGACAATCCACCTAACCTGCACATCTTTGGACTGTGGGAGGAAACCAGAGCACCCTGAGGAAACCCAAGCAGACACGGGGAGAATGCGCAGACTCCGCACAGACCGTGACCCAAGCCGGGAATCAAACCTGGGACCCTGGAGCTGTGAAGCAACTGTACTAACCACTGTGCTACTGTGCTGCCCCTAGAAGAACTCTGTAAGCAGCTACTCTGCATGGTTGGAGCAATACCATGCAAGACCATACTTGGAACTGTAAATAGTTAAAGCCAACCCAATAAAGGTGTTGATGTGTAAACACAATCTTCAAGATCTCATCAGTGAGCCACCACCACTGCAAAATAAAGAACCTATATTATTTGAATAACACAACACAGTTGACTATTTAACACCAAGTGCATTAGAGGAGTATTTACCCCTTTTAGATTCCCCTGCTTGCTCTGTGTTGTGCCTTACCTCATCCATTAAAGCATTACAAGTAAACAACTGGCCTCAAACAAATGCCCACATTAATTGATCAAATTTAAAATTTGCATCACAACTGTTGTTTACACCTAGCGGAACAAAAATGTCCTTTTGACAATCTTGAATCTCTGGTATTTGTGAAACAATTAATTTGATGTTGCCAGAATCACGCTATGGTTTCATTTATTGACAGTGGATTTTTCAGCTCAGGTAGCCTTTTCTCAGCAATTTATTATCCTATCCTTCAAAGTTGACTGACACATCTCCAGCATGCTGCCTCTGTGAGCTGCCAGATCCCCCGGCTTTCAATTTTCCTTTCTAGCACCTTACAGATCAAATCAGGCTGGCTGTTTATCAGCGTCAGCTTATTCACTGGAGGAGGGCAAAGTCCTTGGAATTAATAAAAAAGTCAGAAATCCTTGTTCTTACCATGAAGCACCATGGCAGAGGCTACAGCCTCCCCAATTTATTTTAATTCTAATCTTAAAGCTTCCATAGAAATCCAGAGTTGTTCAGCTTTTTCAATAAAATCCCTGATAACTTTTCTCAATGCATTCACAAAATAAAGATGGATGCCTTGTCCTGAAATTTCTGCATTTGCAGAACTATTGGAGGATCTTCCTTTGGCAGGGCATCCATTCCAGTTCCCACAGGGTGCATCCCTGACCCTAGCTGATTTTCCGAGGTCGGAGTCATTTGCAGTTTATGATCGACTCAAATGGGAAGTCAGCCCGGAACCGAGGTGGAGAGTGTCCAGTGCAGACCTCAGGGCTGTACTGCAGTATCATGTGGTCAGCGATCTCTGTGCTGCCTACATTTATCAATTGCAGAGGAGGCCATTCAAGCCATCATGCTTGTGCCAGCTCTTTTAAAAATTATCCAGTTAGTCCCACCCTTTCCCCTTCTCAACTGGCAATGGAACATCATCCTGCTACCTGGCACCCTGCTGATGATCTGACTGTGGACCCCTACACTAACCCTTCCCTCACATCAACCTTCCCTTTCTCAACCCCTGTTTTCAGACACCCAGGAGGTGCCATCTTCACATCAGACACTCAGGAAGTGCCATCTTCACAGTCACAGGTACCCCAGGAGGAGCAAAACCAGTCCTGTACACTCAGATGCTGGGTGAATCGGCTGGCTAGGCAGAGTCCTGTCAGTGTTGGAGAGCGTAGGGAAGTCCATCTCTGTGAGGATGTGGCAACACACTCGCAAATGCAAGAACTAAAAAAGGCATCTCAAAAACAGAGCAGCTTCAGAGACTTTGCAATTGAATAGGTGCCAAAATTTAACTGACAGTGTCTACGTTCAGGCATCTTGGCCCTTTAACTAACCCGACTGGCCCATCTGCTGTGTCACAATTCTTCTATCAAGTGTGGACAAAGCAGGCATGGCCATGAGCTTTGTGGTCCAAAACTGGAGTTCTAGCGTAACATCAACCAATTTGTCTGTGTAACATCAGGATAGCACCAATTCATCATTTTCGGGCATACACAAAAGGTGCACCCATGTACACTTCTATTGAGAATGCCACAAGGTCGCATAGGTAGTGAGTGACCAGCAGCACAGTCCTCCCCCCCCCCCCACCCCACAGCCCCGAAAACCCAGGTGGATAGCGTGCTATGTACTGAGTTTTGACCCCAAGCTACCCACTGTTATTAAGGTTGTCTCAGTTACTTCTCATGAAAAATGCAGGAAATCGCATTGACAAACAGGGATCTAGTAGAACGGATCCTGAAGAATTCCCCATTTAACTATCCTCAAGTTAAGTAGGGAGCCAGTGTGGAGTTAAAAGGAAATTTGCACCCATTATTGAACAGATTTTACGATGCCTGTTATAATTAGGAATTTTCTAATATGATGATGTTGTGGGACTGTATCTTTAATTTAAGATAATAATGAAGGAGGTCATGTGACCTTTTCTGAAGCCTGGATGGTTTGATTGTCGCAGATTAAAAGGGGACCAGATTTTTTACAGCAATGTACATGATGTTTACACTCGTGACAATGCAGAAGCTTGTGTGCCATGAGTGAGATGCTCACAATAACTAAGTCTCCAAAGTCCCAGAAAAGTATTGAGAATGTCAGATGGTAAAATGTTATTTATTTCCAAGGTAAAACGGAGTTGGGGTATCGAGGATAGATAATCAGTACAGCCACCTGGATACAAGGCCTATGCTGTCATAGAGATGGGCTTTGAGAGTGGAAGGATATAAAATATTCCTGATAACTCACAGCCAAGGTTAGTCTGCCAGGATCCAAGAGAGAGAGAGCAGAAATAGGCAGCAAAATGCTAATGTTGACAATGCAAGAATATAGGTGGGAGCTTGCACTTGCATTGAAAACACTGAATACCTGAGGACTTAAAATGAGGCTGGAAGATTTGCCAAACTTGTACTAGAGGAAGAATCTCTGGGGGGAAAATAGCATCACTGTGAAAGCGAGTTCTCAAATTAAAAGTTCCTAGGCTGTGAAAAGAAAATAATAGAAGCAAACCATTGGAAACTAAGAATCGCCCTAGACTAGTTCTGCGAGAATTAAGTGCCAATTTAAAGGCCAGTATGAATTTACTTCTGAAGTATTTTTTCAATTGTGCTAAAAGGGGAATATGCTGTTTTGTGGTTCAAAGTATAAGTTGGCTACAAAAATGGCATTTAGTCATTGGTGCTTGAAGTTCTTTGTTACAGTAAAAGTCTTAAAACGTGACATCTTGGCACTCTTTCTGCTATTAACTGGAAGTTCAAATTTCTCTTCAAAAGTCATCAATCTCTACATGGATCATAACACGATGATCCATAACACTATTAGCTATTGCGCTAGAGGGGTTTCCAGCGGGCAATTTTACCATTGTGAATGAACTATTAATGACATTCTGTAATAATGTTTCTTTCACTTTCCTTAAGTAGCTATCTCTACACTTCATAGGGCCTCGGAGGCCTGTCCTATATAACACATACTATGCAGGCAAATGACCCAAGGCAGTTTACAGAGTAACAGAAGAAGAAAAGATCATGAATCATGCTCGGAAATTCAGAGGCACCCAAAAGCTTAATCACAAAATAGGATTGAGACAGTTTTTACAGGTGCAGAGAAAAGTACATCAGAATCACAAAATTGTTATGGTGTGGGAGGGGGCCATTTGGCTCATCATGGGCGGGATTCTCCGCAATCGGCGCGATGTCCGCCGACCGGCGCCAAAAACGGCGCGAATCAGTCCGGCATCGCGCCGCCCCAAAGGTGCGGAATCCTCCACATCTTGAGGGGCCGAGCCCTAACCTTGAGGGGCTAGGCCTGCGCCGGACTGATTTCCACCCTGCCAGCTGGCGGGAAAGGCATTTGGTGCCCCGGCAGCTGGTGCGAAACTGACTTTGCCGGGTGGCGCATGCGCGGGAGCGTCAGCGGCTGCTCACGGCATCCCCGTGCATGCGCAGTGGAGGGGGTCTCTTCCGCTTCCGCCATAGTGGAGACCATGGCGAAGGCGGGAGGAAAAGAGTGACCCCACGGCACAGGCCCGCCCGCAGACCGGTGGGCCCCGATCACGTGCCAGGCCACCATGGGGGCACCCCCCCGGGGCCAGATCGCCCAGGACCCTGGAGCTCGCCCGCGCCGCCTTGTCCCGCCGGTAAGAGAGGTGGTTTGATTCTCGCTGGAGGTACAGGCATTCCAGCAGCGGGACTTCGGCCCATCGCGGGCCGGAGAATCGCCGGGGGAAGCCGCCAACCGGCGCGGCGTGATTCCCACCCCCGCCGAATATCCCGTGCCGGAGAATTCGGCAACCGGCGGGGGCGGGATTCACGCCAGCCCCCGGCGATTCTCCGACCCGGCAGGGGTGGGAGAATCCCGCCCCATGTCTGCACCAATTTTCTGAATGAGCATTATATTATGATTTAGCACCATTGACCTGCCTTTCCCCCATACCCCTTCACATTGTTTCTATTCAAATAATCATCCAATGTCCTCTTCAATGTCTCAATTGAATCTTCCTCCACCAGACTTCCAGGCAGTGTAGTCCAGACCTGAACCATTCACTAAGTTTCTTTCTCACATCATGGGCGAGATTCTCCGACCCCCCGCCGGGTCAGAGAATTGCCAGGGGCTGGCATGAATCCCGCTCCCGCCGGTTGCCGAATTCTCCGGCACCGGAGATTCGGCGGGGGCGGGAATCGCACCGCGCCGGTTGGCAGCCCCCCCCCCGCGATTCTCCGGCCCGGATGGGCCGAAGTCCCGCTGCTAGGATGCCTGTCCCGCCGGCGTGGATTAAACCACCTCTCTTACCGGCGGGACAATACAGCGCGGGCGGACTCCGGGGTCCTGGGGGGGGGGGGGGGGGGGGCGGGGGATCTGGCCGCCCGGCAATGTCATTTCTGCGCCAGCTGGCGGGGCACCAAAGGCCTTTTCCGTCAGCTGGCGGGGCGGAAATCAGTCTGGCGCGGGCCTAGCTCCTCAAGGTTAAGGCTGGGGCCCCCAAGATGCGGAGGATTCCGCACCTTTGGGGCTGCGCGATGCCCGACTAATTTGCGCCGTTTTTGGCGCCGGTCAGCGGACATTGCGACGATACCGGAGAATTTCGCCCCATATTTGTTACTTTTGCAGTAGAGGATTTCAACCACAGAGACCGAGAGATTTGGTACACCTGTGCTGAAGGCTCTGCCACCAAATCTGGAGTGAATGGCAGAAGTCTAGAGGAGACCAGAGGTTAACGATTCTTGCTGGTAAACCATACAACTCTGGAAGAAGTTAAGATGGAGTGAGAACATGAAAGGATGAGGGTATTGAAGGGAACAGGAAATTAGTGTGGGCCAGAAGGAAAGTGGCAGTGAAATAATGGGATTTAAATCAATTACACAATATAAGCAGATTAGTTTCCAGCAGTTTAACAAAGAACAAAGAACAAAGAACAAAGAAATGTACAGCACAGGAACAGGCCCTTCGGCCCTCCAAGCCCGTGCCGACCATGCTGCTCGACTAAACTACAATCTTCTACACTTCCTGGGTCCGTATCCTTCTATTCCCATCCTATTCATGTATTTGTCAAGATGCCCCTTAAATGTCACTACCGTCCCTACTTCCACCACCTCCTCCGGTAGCGAGTTCCAGGCACCCACTACCCTCTGCGTAAAAAACTTGCCTCGTACATCTATTCTAACCCTTGCCCCTCTCACCTTAAACCTATGCCCCCTAGTAATTGACCCCTCTACCCTGGGGAAAAGCCTCTGACTATCCACTCTGTCTATGCCCCTCATAATTTTGTATACCTCTATCAGGTCTCCCCTCAACCTCCTTCGTTCCAGTGAGAACAAACCGAGTTTATTCAACCGCTCCTCATAGCTAATGCCCTCCATACCAGGCAACATTCTGGTAAATCTCTTCTGCACCCTCTCTAAAGCCTCCACATCCTTCTGGTAGTGTGGCGACCAGAATTGAACACTATACTCCAAGTGTGGCCTAACTAAGGTTCTATACAGCTGCAACATGACTTGCCAATTCTTATACTCAATGCCCCGGCCAATGAAGGCAAGCATGCCGTATGCCTTCTTGACTACCTTCTCCACCTGTGTTGCCCCTTTCAATGACCTGTGGACCTGTACTCCTAGATCTCTTTGACTTTCAATACGCTTGAGGGTTCTACCATTCACTGTATATTCCCTACCTGCATTAGACCTTCCAAAATGCATTACCTCACATTTGTCCGGATTAAACTCCATCTGCCATCTCTCCGCCCAAGTCTCCAAACAATCTAAATCCTGCTGTATCCTCCGACAGTCCTCATCGCTATCCGCAATTCCACCAACCTTTGTGTCGTCTGCAAACTTACTAATCAGACCAGTTACATTTTCCTCCAAATCATTTATATATACTACAAAGAGCAAAGGTCCCAGCACTGATCCCTGTGGAACACCACTGGTCACAGCCCTCCAATGAGAAAAGCATCCTTCCATTGCTACTCTCTGCCTTCTATGGCCTAGCCAGTTCTGTATCCACCTTGCCAGCTCACCCCTGATCCCGTGTGACTTCACCTTTTGTACTAGTCTACCATGAGGGACCTTGTCAAAGGCCTTACTGAAGTCCATATAGACAACATCCACTGCCCTACCTGCATCAATCATCTTAGTGACCTCCTCGAAAAACTCTATCAAGTTAGTGAGACACGACCTCCCCTTCACAAAACCCTGCTGCCTCTCACTAATACGTCCATTTGCTTCCAACTGGGAGTAGATCCTGTCTCGAAGAATTCTCTCCAGTAATTTCCCTACCACTGAAGTAAGGCTCACCGGCCTGTAGTTCCCGGGATTATCCTTGCTACCCTTCTTAAACAGAGGAACAACATTGGCTATTCTCCAGTCCTCCGGGACATCCCCTGAAGACAGCGAGGATCCAAAGATTTCTGTCAAGGCCCCAGCAATTTCCTCTCCAGCCTCCTTCAGTATTCTGGGGTAGATCCCATCAGGCCCTGGGGACTTATCTACCTTAATATTTTTTAAGACACCCAACACCTCGTCTTTTTGGATCACAATGTGACCCAGGCTATCTACACCCCCTCCTCCAGACTCAACATCTGCCAATTCCTTCTCTTTGGTGAATACTGAGGCAAAGTATTCATTTAGTACCTCGCCCATTTCCTCTGGCTCCACACATAGATTCCCTTGCCTATCCTTCAGTGGGCCAACCCTTTCCCTGGCTACCCTCTTGCTTTTTATGTACGTGTAAAAAGCCTTGGGATTTTCCTTAACCCTATTTGCCAATGACTTTTCGTGACCCCTTCTAGCCCTCCTGACTCCTTGCTTTAGAGTCTATGAGGAATGAAAGCTCGGAGGCCAGCAAGCAAAACCTGAGAGAAATTGTGGGAAATATTCAACTTGGGGTGGAAAGTCAGTGCAGACTAACTCAGCAGCTCCTGAGACAGGCCCAGTCCATTAAAATGGCCAACTTTCATTTAAGTCAGCTGGTGATCTTCTTTCCAGTAAAACATCTGGGCCCCTTTTTTACCTGTGGCAATCAAACCACCCAGGCTTCAGAACAGGTCACATGATCTTCATTTTTAGTTTAAATTGTAGACACCGTTCCACAACATCATAATCCTAGAAAACCCGTAATTGTAACCGGTACCAGTAAACTTTGTTCAATAGTGAGTGGCAGTTTCCCTTTAAATCCTCTTCGAAAACAGGGGGGCGATGTATCAGCTGCATCCCACAGCCGTTATATGTCGGAAGAGGCATCTTCCAGGATTTACCCAGCTTGCCACGCTTCGTGAGAACTAACGGGATCTCACGAGACGTTGTGATCGGGATCCCACCCACTGTGGGCGGTTTTAGTATTTGACAAATCTTCATATTAAAGTGAGTAGTTGGTCTCACTCTAATATGCAGATCGCCTGAGGGATTGGGATCTCACCCCTTTGCCTCAGAGACCTTAGGCAAGCACTGTTCTGTACTGGTTCCCACAAACGGGGACCAGGCGAAACCGCACTTGGGGGGGATGCCAGGGGATTGGAGACCCCATTGTGATTGCCTTCCGGAAAGGATGGCACCCTTCGACTGCATGTGCCACCTGGGCAGCTTGGCACTGCCAGCCTGGCACCCTGGCATTGCAAAGGTGACTAGGTGGCACTGCCAGGCTGACATCATGCCCGTGTCGGGGATTGGGCCCGGGGGTGGCCTGTCTGTTTGAGGGTGGGGTGTGGGAGGGTCCGAGGACCCCATTAAAGGTGAGTTGGGGCTTTGGGGGGTCTGGGGTTTGAGTTGGGGGGGTCGACAGATTAGGGCACCATTTAAAAATGGCATCCCAATCTCCTCCTACACTGAAGAGTTCTGGCGAGCAGAGCTCCTCAGTGCAGGAAACAAGACTATAAGTGCGGCCTCGTTGAGAAGGGCGGGCGGGGTGGGGGGGGGGGGGGGGCCGATGCAGGGCAGTGGGGGTTCCTGTTTAAGGCTGTGTTTTTCACTTAGTTTTCTGGTCTCTGCTTCTACTGAGCGGCGTGTCCACAGCATGAAACAATGTTGGGTCTTTCTCACCGTGTTACAAATATCTGATTTGCATTTAGTTATGATTCAGGAGAGTGCAGCACCTGCCCAGATAAAGAGCTGCATAAAAGAAACCATTATATCAAAATGGAACGATAACTGAACCACTTTAATTTTCCACCAGGCAGGGAGAGAGATAAAATGAGTTTGGAGGTAATATAAATTTGGCTTCGGGCCACAGTGGCAGTGGGGCTAAGCTAGGTACAGTGTGAGAGATGTTCTGTTGGTGTAAGCTCAACATTGCTGAAAGCAGGGCACCTATAGCATGAAATTCAGATTGGCAGTACCTATTGTTAGGTTAGGTTGCATTGTTAGGTTACCAAAATGACATCCATTGAAGCAGGGAGATCATAATGTCAGTCAGGGTGCAATGCTTTTTTTGAGGGGCGGCACGGTGGAGCAGTGGTTAACACTGCTGCCTCACAACTCTAGGGACCCGGGTTCAATTCCGGCTTCAGGTGACTGTCTATGTGGAGTTTGAACATTCTCCCCGTGTCTGGGTGAGTTTTGTCCAGGTGCTCTGGTTTCCTCCCATAGTCCAAAGATGTGCAGGTTAGTTGGATTGATCAACTGCCCCTTAGTGTCCAAAAGGTTAGGTGGGCTTACAGGATTAAGAAATAGGGTGGGGGCCTGACCATATGTCGGATATCCTTTCAGAGGGTCGGTTCGGACTCGTAGGGCCGAATGGTTCCTTCTGCACTGTAGTGATTCTATGACTCTGTGACATTAGTGGTGCCAATTTGGAGCTTAATGCTCAAGGTAACACCCTCTCTTAACCTACTCAACTGAACACTTATTTAGCAGCAAGAATGATGCCTGTCAGTGCTCGATAAAGGAACCCATACTACACTAAGTCCTTGCTTCAAATCATTAACGTTATTTAATATCATTGCATTTTTTAAAAAATTGTTCTTCAGGGCCTGTTCTTCTGATTTGTGACACTATTTTCAGTTTTATGTTGTTTGCACTCTGACACCCCCCCCCCACCCCCCCCCCCCGCCCCCCCCCCCACCCTGGTGTTGCATTCTGGGTCAGCTGCCAACATGTTTTGATGCAGTTGCCATTGCCGCTGTTACCAGAGGCCAAGGCAGTGGGAAAACACCGAGGTCCAGGAGAAAGAGTGCAGGACGAGGAATCTGACCCATAGGCTCGAGCAGGACAGACACCACCACTTGGACAGTTGCCATGGCAACTGGATGGGAAGCTGCCAATTCCAGGGAGGCCAAATACATTCAAGAATGAAACTATGTCTCCATGCACCATATTTATTACATATATACCTCCCTTGGCCTTAATGCAGTTTCAACTTCAAGGGGGGGGGTGTATTCCTTGGGATGAGGGTTGCCACCCCCCTGCTACTTGATGATACCCTGCCCTACACATTCTCACTTCAATTTTAAATTAGTTTCTTGTAATAAGGCTATGTCGGCTTTCTCCTTCTTAAGAAAGGTGAGGATTTTTTTTCTTTTGATAGGATGATGGATTCCCCGTACATTCCATGAGCAAAGATTGACTGCCGCCATTAACAGAGAAGAATCAGACCTGAATTTTACGTCACAATCGGGCATGCACACCAGGGTATTCCCAAACCGTTCCTTTCGTGCATAAGAGACCTGTCTGTACCAAAGTAGGATAGAGTCAACAACACAGAAATCCTCGACGAATAACAAAAACACAAAAGAATCACAACCATAACAGTTCAAGGGGGACATTCCTCATTAACTGAGGACCTGTCGGATTAACCCCATGGCCATAATGCAGTTGCCATCTGTGTCCCTTCTCCAGAACAAGGAAAAGAAAGGAAGATCCAACAGGGAATGTGAATCAAATGTCCCTCCTGCATTTTAGACCCACCCATGAAGACCGGCATCCACCACCATCCGCCCTTTGGCAATGACACCACTTAGATCTGCCATGATTAACATTTGGATAATAGAAGGAAGACAACAGATAATAAGCGCACGGCACATCGACCATCACCAAGAAACACTCCAGGAGAAGCAGAAGGCATTCAAGCAGTGCTCATATAATAGCAACTCCCATTCTCAGAATAAAAGTTAGTAAATTTAGAAATTAGAAACACCATGATATGTAAAGAGTACAGGTTAGAGCTTCAGTTAGTCTGAGCTGCAGACCATGATTCCAGAGCCAGATTCAATGAAGCCCAAAGCCAAAGTGGGATTAACAAGAGACTCGATGGAATTGCTGGAAACAATTTTCAGGGTAGCAGGTAAAAGCATAACATAATTCACTCCAGCAGCCTGAAGTTGCCTTCGAACTTCCTTGAAGCTCCAATGCCAGGCCTGCGCCGCCACTGAAAAGTCTTGGAAGAAGGGAATCTTCACTCACTCATGGAATCAGGTCCCACCTCACCTTGCAGTTTCCCTGGCCTTCTGGTGATCTTTCAAGTTGAGAAAGTGAATTATTAAGGTCCTGGGATGAAAACCATCCCTTCGCCTCAAAGATATGATATAGGGCGGGATTCTCCCCTACCCGGCGGGACGGGGGGTCTCAGCGCCGAGGAGTGGCGTGAACCACTCCGGGCTCGGGCCGCCCCAAAGGTGTGGAATCCTCCGCACCTTCAGGGGCTAGGCCGGCCCCGGAGTGGTTTGCGCCGCGCCGGCCGGCGGGGAAGGGGCTTGGCACTACGGCAGCCAGCGCCGAAGGGCCTCCGCCAGCCGGCGCGAGTTGGCGCATGCGCGGGAGCGCCAGCGTGTGCTGGCGTCAACCTAGCGCATGGACGGGGGGGGTTCATCTCCGCGTCGGCCATGTAATCGTGGAGTCATGTCATTTAGGTTCTTTTGGATGATATGCACCAGCGGTCTATGATCCGTTTCAACGGTGAATCTTGGTCGGCCGTAGACGTAATAATGGAAGAGAAAAGAGGATCACAGCGGCTGACGCGGAACAACAGAGTGCCCCCGCGGCACAGGCCCGCCCGCAGATCGGTGGGCCACAATCATGGGCCAGGCCACCATGGGGGCACCTCCCAGGGCCAGATCCCCCCGCGACCCCCGAGGACTCCGCCAGGTCCCGCCGTTAAGGACCTACTCTAATTTACGCCGGCGGGACCGGCAAAAAAACGGGCGGCCACTCGGCCCATTGCGAGCCGGAGAATCGCCGGGGGGGGGGGGGGGGGGGGCGCTGCCAGCGGCCGCCGACCGGTGCGGCACGATTCCCGCCCCCGCCAAATCTCCGGCGGTGGAGAATTCTGCAGCCAGCGGGGGCGGGATTCACGCCGCTCCCCGGCGATTCTCCGACCCGGCGGGGGGGTCAGAGAATCCCGTCCATGAAGTGCCCTTTCTAATTTGAAATTCCCAGCCTTCATATCCAGCTTGAGAACATGTCACAGCTAATCCTCAAGGAACACAATAGAAGCCTTAACACAGAATTTGCAATGCAGAAGGAGGCCATTTTGGCCATCGAGTCTGCACCGGCCCTTAGGAAAGAGCACCCCACTTAAGCCCATGACACCACCCCATCCCCATAACCCAGCAACCCCATCTAAGCGTTTTTCGACACTAAGGGTAATTTATCATCGCCAATCCATCTAACTTGCACATCTTTGGACTGTGGGAGGAAACCGGTGTTGTGTTATGCTGCTTCGGATAACACAAGCTGCTACTTGATGCAGTCTTAACTAAAGGATGCTCCAGACTCTGAAATGAGTTCAACGTGTTTATTGGACTATTAACACAGTTCTCAAATGAGTTTGACTCTCTGCTAATCTAACTGTAGTAACTCAGTCTAACTGTCCCAGCTTGCTCAAAGCCACGTGCTGGGGTGTGATACTGATGATCAACCCTGTTTAACTCTCTAGATGTCTGTCTGTGGAAAGAGGCAGGGTGTGAGTGCCTCATCCCTTTTATAGTGTTTATGTCATGCTCCCTTGAGGTGATGCCACCTCTGAGTGTCCTGACTGCCCATTGGTTGTGTCCTATTCTGAATGTTCATTGGTTGCATGTTTGCATATCATGACATCTCTCCCTTTTCTTTTTTTTTAGATGTAAATACATGTGAATATGTCTGTCTAATGTGACTGACTGAGGAATACAGAACAGAACAAACAAAACAAATGCTCATAAGTCCAGTCTCTGAGGCTTGCATCTGATCCTTGTTGACCACTGGAGAGGTGGTGGAGGGGATGACGGTATCTTGATAGGCGAGTGGGAGGCACGGCTGGTGGCCTTGTGGTTTGAGGTGTCTGGAGGTAGCAATTCGACATGTGGAAATGGAGGGGAATGTGGTTGTGGGCAAGCAACTTTGCGCAGTGCCCTTCAATTCCTTCGTACAATGGAGCCATCAGCCATACGTATGACATAGGATCTGGGCGCGGCCTGTCGAACAACGACAGCCGGAGCAGACCACCCACCATCCGGTATCTTGATCCTGACCGTGTCTGCCGGGGATAGCATGTCCAGATCGGTGGCATGTGCATCATAGCCCTGCTTCTGGCTGTCGCGAAGCTGCTGCATCTTCTGCAGCACCGGGAAGTGTATGGCTGGATGTGTCGTCCACAGCAGTTGAGCTGGCGACATGCCAGTGGACAAGGGAGTCGCCAAGTCCGCAAGTAGTGCAAGGTGTATGTCGGAAGCGGAGTCCGGGGCCTTGCGGATGAGCTGCTTAACGATGTGCACCCCTTTTTCGACTTTGCAATTGGGCTGCGGTTAGTGCGGACTGGAGGTGACATGCCTGAAATTGTAGCTCTTGGCAAACGTGGACCATTCTCGACTGTGGAAGCACGGGCCATTGTCGCTCATGACCGTGTTCGGGATGCCATGCCATGAGAATGTCTCTATACACGCTTTGATAACAGTCTGTGAGGTGAAGTCTGGCAGCTTCAGCACCTCAGGATAGTTTGAAACGTAATCGGTGATTAAGATATAGTCGCGACCATTCGCGTGCATAGGTCAATGCCAACCTTGGACCACGGAGAGGTCTCTCGGTCATGTGGTTGGAGCATCTCCTTGCTCTGCGCTGGTTGGAACCTCTGACAGGTTTCGCAGCTCAGGACCAGTCTGTGATGTCCTGGTTGATGCCGGGCCAGTAGACAGCTTGCCGGGCTCTGCGTCTGCACTTTTCTACGCCCAGGTGTCCCTCATGAATCTGCCGCAGAACCATGCTCTGGAGGCGTAGCGGGATGACTGTTGTAGACTCGTGAGCTCTGCCTTCAGGCAGAGCAGTGGAGCAGGGACATGTCGTGGTGCGTGGACCACTGGCTTGGCATCAGGCCGCAGTAGAATCTTGTACTCATATGGCAGCGTGCTCATCCTGCTAAATACATCTGGGTACTGGGTTAGGATGGCGTCAATGCTGGCCTGAAGATCCGAATGGGACGGAGTCGTGGTGCAGACCCTTTGAATGAGGTTCAGTTGCTTGCAGGCGTGCGCACCTAGCAGGGACACCCTGTCTGGTTTAACAATCTCGAAGCGTAAGCTTGCTTGTGTGTGTCGGCTGGACACCTGCAGATGGCAAGACCCCAGTGCCTTAATTGCGTTTCCATTGTAGTCCAGGAGTTTGCAGGCAGCTGGAAGGATTGTGGGGGGCTTCTTGATTCTCTTGATGTCCACCTGCGAAATCAGGTTGGCGGAGGCACCTGTGTCCAGTTTGAACTGGATGGGGCAGTGGTTGACCTTCATCACTGCATGCCATTCGTCCTCGGAATCCACGGCCAGGATTGATTGGTCCCGCGACGTGTCCGATGTGGTGTATTCGCACTTCGTAATAATGCCCACTCGGTAAGTGTTGTCCAGGTTTTCATCATCTGGATCCATCGCACTGCCTGGATCAGAGTCATGCATTCGGTGTTGCACACTTCTGATACGCCGCTGTCGGAATTGGGAGCGCTGGCTCCTGACTGGTGGTGCAGATCCGCACAGGGCTGCATAGTGTTTGGTTTCCACAGTTTAGACAGCGTTTGCCTCGTGACATAGAACATAGAACAGTACAACATAGAACAGGCCCTTCGGCCCTCGATGTTGTGCCGAGCATTGTCCGAAACCAAGATCAAGCTATCCCACTCCCTGTCATTCTGGTGTGCTCCATGTGCCTATCCAATAACCGCATGAAAGTTCCTAAAGTGTCTGACTCCACTATCACAGCAGCAAGTCCATTCCACACCCTAACCACTCTCTGAGTAAAGAACCTACCTAGGACATCCCTCCTATATCTCCCACTCTGAATTTTATAGTTATGCCCCCTTGTCACAGCTACATCCACCCGAGGAAATAGTCTCTGAGAGTCCACTCTACCTATCCCCCTCATTATCTTATAAACCTCTATTAAGTCACCTCTCATCCTCCTCCGCTCCAAAGAGAGCCCTAGCTCCTTCAACCTTTCCTCATAAGACCTATCCTGCAAACCAGGCTGCATCCTGGTAAATCTCCTTTGCACCCATTCCAATGCTTCCACATCCTTCCGATAATGAGGTGACCAGAACTGCACACAATACTCCAAATGTGGTCTCATCAGGGGCATGTATAGTTGCAGCATAATCCCGCGGCTCTTGAACTCTTAAACTGTTAATAAACGCTAACACACTACAAACCTTCTTCACGGCTCTATCCACTTGAGTGGCAATCTTCAGAGATCTGTGGACATGAACCCCAAGATCTCTCTGTTCCTCCACATTCCTCAGAACCCTGCCATTGACCCTGTAATCCGCATTCAAACTTTTTCTACCAAAATGAATCACCTTGCAGTTATCAGGGTTAAACTCCATCTGCCATTTTCCGGCCCATATCTGCATCCTATCAATGTCTCTTTGCAGCCTACAACAGCCCTCCACCTCATCCACTACCCCACCAATCTTGGTGTCATTGGCAAATTTACTGACCCACCCTTCAGCCCCCTCCTCCAAGTCATTGATAAAAATCAAAAATAGCAGAGGACCCAGCACTGATCCCTGTGGTACACCGCTGGTAACTGGTCTCCAGTCTGAAAATTTTCCATCCACTATCACCTTCTGTCTTCTATGTGATAGCCAGTTACTTATCCAATTGGCCAAATTTCCCTCGACCCCACACCTCCTTACTTTCTTCATGAGCCGACCATGGGGAACCTTATCAAACGCCTTACGAAAATCCATGTATACGCCATCAACTGCTCTACCTTCATCCACTTAGTTACCTCCTCAAAGAATTCAATTACATTTGTGAGGCAAGACCTCAATAGGACTTTAAATTAGAGATTGGGGAGGGAAGGGAAAGTCAGGGAACCAAGAGGTGAAGTAATCAGTGGGAAGCGTAGCTGCTTAGGAATGCAAAAAAGCACGAAAAGACGGAACTCAGGAGAGTTACGATTGTCCCCATCCCACAAAATATGAGTATATGGAAAGGCTCAGTAAACCAAGGTCCACCACATTAAGAAAACAAAAAGGGACGGTCACTAGAGAATTAAAGGTGCTATATTTAAATGCCTGCAGTGTACGGAATAAGGGAGATGAGCTTGTGGCCCAGATTGTGACTGGCAGGTATGATGTGGTAGGCATCACAGAGACGTGGTTGCAGGGGGTTCAGGACTGGCATTTAAACATCCAGGGATTCACAACCTATCGAAAAGACAGAGAGGTGGGCAGAGGGGGCGGGGTTGCCTTGTTAATTAGGAATGAAATTAAATCAATAGCACTAAACGACAGTGGGTCAGATGATGTGGAGTCTCTGTGGGTGTAGGGCTGAGGAACCACAAAGGCAAAAAAACCATAATGGGAGTTATGTACAGGCCTCCTAACAGTGGTCAGGACCAGGGGCACAAAATGCACCATGAAATAGAAAGTGCATGTCAGAAAGGCAAGGTCACAGTGATCATGGGGGACTTCAATATGCAGGTGGACTGGGTAAATAATGCTGCCAGTGGACCCAAGGAAAGGGAATTCATTGAATGTTTACAGGAGGGCTTTTTGGAACAGCTTGTGATGGAGCCCACGAGGGAACAGGCCATTCTGGGCTTAGTGTTATGTAATGAGCCAGACTTGATTAAAGATTTTAAAGTAAGGGAACACTTAGGAGGCAGTGATCATAATATGGTAGAATTCAATCTCCAATTTGAAAGAAAGAAGGTAGAATCAGATGTAAAGGTGTTACAGTTAAATAAAGGTAACTACAGGGGCATGAGGGAGGAACTGACGAAAATCTGGGAGCAGAGCCTAGTGGGAAAGACAGTAGAACAGCAATGGCAGGAGTTTTTGGGAGTAATTGAGGACACAGTACAGAGGTTCATCCCAAAGAAAAGACAGGTTATCAGAGGGGGATCAGGCAGCCATGGCTGACAAAGGAAGTTAGGGAATGCATCAAAGCAAAAGAGAAAGCCTATAATGTGGCAAAGAGTAGTGGGAAGTCAGAAGATTGGGAAGGCTACAAAAACAAACAGAGGATAACAAAGAGAGAAATAAGGACAGAGAGGATCAAATATGAAGGTAGGATAGACAGTAACATTAGGAATGGTAGTAAAAGTTTCTTCAAATATATTAAAAACAAACAGGAGACAAAAGTAGACATTGGGCCGCTCCAAAAGACGCTGGTAATCTAGTGATGGGAGACAAGGAAATAGCTGAGGAACTAAATAAGTACTTTGCGTCAGTCTTCACAGTAGAAGACATGAGTAATATCCCAACAATTCAGGAGAGTCAGGGGGCAGAGTTGAATATGGTAGCCATCACAAAGGAGAAAGTGTGAGAGAAACGAAGAGGTCTAAAAATTGATAAATCTCCGGGCCCAGATGGGCTACATCCTAGAGTTCTAAAGGAGATAGCTGAAGAAATAGTGGAGGCGTTAGTTATGATCTTTCAAAAGTCACTGGAGTCAGGGAAAGTCCCAGAGGATTGGAAAATCGCTGTTGTAACCCCCTTGTTCAAGAAGGGAACAAGGAAAAAGATGGAAACTTATAAGCCAATTAGCCTAACCTCAGTTGTTGGCAAGATTATAGAATCTATTGTTAAGGATGAGATTTCTAAATTCTTGGAAGTGCAGAGTCGGATTAGGACAAGTCAGCATGGATTTATGATGTGGAGATGGCTACCATGGCAGCACTTTCTCCTTTGTGATGGCTACCATCGACACCGCAAACTGCCGGCTCAAAGTGGAGAGGATCTCCAGGAAGATCGCGCATATAGACACTGACATTAAGTTTCTACAAAGATGCAAGAAAGCAGACAAGATCCCGAAAGGGCTACAGATCACAAACCCACTCAAGTCGACCTGCAACACAGACTTCGCTGAGAGACTCTGCCGTCGCACCTCTCTCACACTCCTCAACCACCTCGTCCGCCAGCTCTACAGCAGACGACGCAACCTGGAAACCAAGATAGAGGCCATATTCTCAACTTGCGCTCAGGATGCAGCAGACCAGCTGCGGAACACCGCCAAACAGATGGGACAACAATACTATGCCACCTGTATGCATACCAAGAACAGAAAGCTTGAGAAACTTGGCATCACCACCGGCAGCAACCAAGCCACCCCCGGTGTCACAGTAGAAAACAATACAGGGAAATCTATTGTCAACTTGTCAGACTACACCCTTCAACCAGACGAAATCGAAGTCCTCAGCAGAGGGCTTAATTTCTGCACCACCACCAAAATGGACCCCACCAGTCTCGCGGCAGACACGGAGGAATTCATCAGGCGAATGAAGCTCCGGGAATTCTTCCACAGACCCCAAGAGGCCAACAGCGAACCCAAGCAGACTACCAATGAACCGGAACAGCAGACCGAGAGATCTGCGGTGCGGCAACCGAAGAGGAAGGAGTCGAATTGGTCCCCGCCGGAAGGCCGCTGCCTTAGACTCGACATGTATGCTCAAGCCATCAGGAGTCGCGTCAATGCCAGATTCATCAGTCGCATTCACAAGACAACCCCGAACGTCACCCAAGCACAACGCAATGCCATCCGCGCTCTCAAGACCAACCACAGCATCGTAATCAAACCAGCAGACAAAGGGGGGGGCCACTGTCGTACTGAACAGAGCGGACTACTGCAAAGAAGTATACCGACAACTGAACAACCAAGAACACTACAGACAGTTACCCGCAGATCCGACCAAGGAACACATCCGCCAACTTAACAGACTGATCAAGACCTTGGATCCAGATCTTCAGAGCACCCTACGTGCTCTCATCCCACGTACTCCCCGCATTGGAGATCTCTACTGCCTCCCAAAAATACATAAGGCCAACACACCAGGCCGCCCTATCGTTTCAGGCAATGGGACCCTGTGTGAGAACCTCTCTGGCTACATCGAGGGCATCTTGAAACCCATCGTACAAGGTACACCCAGCTTCTGTCGCAACACGACGGACTTCCTACAGAAACTCAGCACCCATGGACTAGTTGAACCAGGAACATTCCTCGTCACAATGGACGTCTCGGCACTCTACACCAGCATCGCCCATGACGACGGCATTGCTGCAACAGCCTCAGTCCTCAACACCGACAACTGCCAATCTCCAGACGCAATTCTGCAACTCATCCGCTTCATTCTGGATCACAACGTCTTCACCTTCGACAACAAGTTCTTCATTCAGACGCACGGAACAGCCATGGGGCCAAATTCGCACCCCAATACGCCAACATCTTCATGCACAAGTTTGAACAGGACCTACTCACCGCACAGGACCTTCAACCGATGTTATACACCAGATACATCGATGACATTTTTTTCCTTTGGACCCACGGCGAAGAATCACTGAAACGACTACACAATGACATTAATAAGTTCCATCCAACCATCTGACTCACCATGGACTACTCTCCAAAATGAGTTGCATTCTTGGACACACTCGTCTCCATCAAGGATGGTCACCTCAGCACTTCGCTTTACCGCAAACCCACGGATAAGCTCATGATGCTCCACTTCTCCAGCTTCCACCCTAAACACATTAAAGAAGCCATTCCCTATGGACAAGCGCTCCGTATACACAGGATCTGCTCAGACGAGGAGGTGCGTAACAGACATCTACAGACGTTGAAAGATGCCCTCGTACGAACGGGATATGGCACTCGACTCATTGATCGACAGTTCCAACGCGCCACAGCGAAAAACCGGACCGACCTCCTCAGAAGACAAACATGGGACACAACCGACAGAATACCCTTCATCGTCCAGTACTTCCCCAGAGCGGAGAAACTACGTCATCTTCTTCACAGCCTTCAACACGTCATTGATGACGATGAACATCTTGCCAAGGTCATCCCCACACCCCCACTACTTGCCTTTAAACAACCGTGCAACCTCAAACGAACCATTGTTTGCAGCAAACTACCCAGTCTTCAGAACAGTGACCACGACACCACACAACCCTGTCATGGTAATCTCTGCAAGACGTGCCAGATCATCGACATGGATACCACTATTACACGTGAGAACACCACCCACCAGGTACGCGGTACATACTCGTGCGACTCGGCCAACGTTGTCTACCTCATACGCTGCAGGAAAGGATGTCCCGAAGCGTGGTACATTGGCGAGACCATGCAGACGCTGCGACAACGAATGAACGGACATCGCGCAACAATCACCAGGCAGGAATGTTCCCTTCCAGTCGGGGAACACTTCAGCAGTCAAGGGCATTCAGCCTCTGATCTCCGGGTAAGCGTTCTCCAAGGCGGCTTTCAGGACCCGCGACAACGCAGAATCGCCGAGCAGAAACTTATAGCCAAGTTCCGCACACATGAGTGCGGCCTCAACCGGGACCTGGGATTCATGTCACATTACATTCATCCCCCACCATCTGGCCTGCGAAATCCTACCAACTGTCCTGGCTTGAGACAATTCACACCTCTTTAACCTGGGGTTACCCCATCTCTGGATCTGTAAAGATTTAATCACCTGCTAATGCCCGCATTCCTAGCATTGTTTGGCATCTTTGAATTTGTCTATATATGTGTTTCTGGAACAGACCTCTTCATTCACCTGAGGAAGGAGCAGCGCTCCGAAAGCTAGTGACATCGAAACAAACCTGTTGGACTTTAACCTGGTGTTGTAAGACTTCGTACTGAGCATGGATTTAGTAAGCGGAGGTCGTGCCTGACAAACCTGTTAGAGTTCTTTGAAGAGATAACAAATAGGTTAGACCAAGGAGAGCCAATGGATGTTATCTATCTTAACCTCCAAAAGGCCTTTGATAAGGTGCCTCATGGGAGACTGCTGAGTAAAATAAGGGCCCATGCTATTCGAGGCAAGGTACTAACATGGATTGATGATTGGCTGTCAGGCAGAAGGCAGAGAGTTGGGATAAAAGGTTATTTTTCGGAATGGCAACCGGTGATGAGTGGTCTCCCGCAGGGTTCAGTGTTGGGGCCACAGCTGTTCTCTTTATATATTAACGATCTAGATGACGGGACTGGGGGAATTCTGGCTAAGTTTGCCGATGATACAAAGATAGGTGGAGGGGCAGGTCGTATGGAGGAGGTGGGGAGGCTGCAGAAAGATTTAGACAGTTTAGGAGAGTGGTCCAAGAAATGGCTGATGAAATTCAACGTGGGCAAGTGCGAGGTCTTGCACTTTGGAAAAAAGAATAGAGGCATGGACTATTTTCTAAACGGTGACAAAATTCATAATGCTGAAGTGTAAAGGGACTTGGGAGTCCTAGTCCAGGATTCTCTAAAGGTGAACTTGCAGGTTGAGTCCATAATTAAGAAAGCAAATGCAATGTTGTCATTTATCTCAAGGGGCTTGGAATATAAAAGCAGGGATGGACTTCTGAAGCTTTATAAAGCATTAGTTAGGCCCCATTTAGAATACTGTGAGCAATTTTGGGCCCCACACCTCAGGAAGGACATACTGGCACTGGAGCGGGTCCAGCGGAGATTCACACGGATGATCCCAGTAATGGTAGGCCTAACATACGATGAACATCTGAGGATCCTGGGATTGTATTCATTGGAGTTCAGGAGGTTGAGGGGAGATCATATAGAAACTTACAAGATAATGAATGGCTTATATCGGGTGGACGTAGGGAAGTTGTTTCTATTAGCAGGGGAGACTAGGACCCGGGGGCACAGCCTTAGAATAAAAGGGAGTCACTTTAGAACAGAGATGGGGAGAAATTTCTTCAGCCAGAGAGTGGTGGGTCAGTGGAATTCATTGCCATAGAGGGTGGTGGAGGCCGGGACGTTGAGTGTCTTTAAGACAGAAGTTGATAAATTCTTGATTTCTCGAGGAATTAAGGGCTATGAAGAGCGAGCCGGTAAATGGAGTTGAAATCAGCCATGATTGAATGGTGGAGTGGACTCGATGGACCGAATGGCCTTACTTCCGCTCCAATGTCTTATGGTCTTATGGACCTATCCTTCACAAATCCGTGTTGACTATCCCGGACTAAGCTGCATCTTTCCAAATGGGCATAAATTCTATCCTTCAGGACCTTTTCCATTATCTTCCCGACCACCGAAGTAAGATTAGCTGGCCTATAATTACCAGGGTCATTCCTATTCCCTTTCTTGAACAGAGGAACAATATTCGCCACTCTCCAGCCGCTGGCACTATCCCCGTGGACAGTGAGGACCCAAAGATCAAAGCCAAAGGTTCTGCAATCTCATCACTTGCCTCCCAAAGAATCCCTGGGTATATCCCATCTGGCCCAGGGGACTTGTCGACCCTCAGGTTTTTCAAATTCCTCAGAACATCTACTTCCTCCAGCCCACCTGCCTGAATCACACTCTCATCCTCAAAAGAATGGCCCCTCTCCATTGTGAACACTGAAGAAAAGTATTCATTCAACGCCTTTCCTATTTCTTCTGACTCCATGCACAAGCTCCCACTACTGTCCTTGACCGGCCCTACCCTCACCCTGGTCATTCTTTTATTTCTCACATAAGAGTAAAAAGCCTTGGGGTTTTCCTTGATCCGATCCGCCAAGGACTTCTCATGCCCCCTCCTAGCTCTCCTGAGCCCTTTTTTCAGCTAAAACCTTGCTACCTTGTAACCCTGAAGCAACCCTACTGAACCTTGTTTTCTCAGCCTTGCATACTCTTTCTTTTTCCTCTTGACAAGTCATTCAACCTCTTTTGTGAACCATGGTTCCCTCACATGGCCATTTCCTCCCTGCCTGACAGGGACATTCCTATCAAGGACACGCAGTATTTGTTTCTTGAACAAGCTCCACTTTTCATTTGTGCCTTTCCCTAACAGTTTCTGTTCCCATCTTATGCTCCCTAATTCATGCCTAATTGCATCATAATTACCCCTCCCCTAATTATAAACCGTGCCCTGCCGTATGGCCCTATCCCTTTCCATTGCAATAGTGAAAGACACCGAATTGTGGTCACTATCTCCAAAGTGCTCTCCCACAAACCAATCTAACACTTGGCCCGGTTCATTACCCAGTACCAAATCCAATGTGGCCCCCCCTCTTGTCGGCCTATCCACATATTGTGTCAGGAAACCCCCCTGCACACACTGTAAAAAAACTGCCCCATCTGAACTGTTCGACCTATAGCAGTTCCAATCAATATTTGGAAAGTTAAAGTCACCCATGACAACTACCCTGAGACCTCCACACCTATCTATAATCTGTTTTGCAATTTCTTCCTCCACATCTCTATTACTATTTGGGGGCCTATAGAAAACTCCTAACAATGTGACTGCTCCTTTTCTATCTGCTGGTACACTTCTGCGACCTTGATACCCTCCTCAGTACCTCACTACTCTCGCGCTGGCTTCTGGAACACAGCTCGTTTTCCCAGCCCGCTGACAAATTAGTTTAAACCCCCCCGAAGAGCTGTAGCATATGTCCCTCCCAGGATATTGGTGCCACTCTGGTTCAGGTGCAAACCATCCTGCCTGTACAGGTCCCACCTTCCCCAGAATGTGCTCCAATTTTCCACGGAACTGAAACCCTCCCTCCTACACCATCCCTGCAGCCACGTGTCTATCTGCACTCTCTCCCTGTTCCTCACCTCACTAGCACATGGCACCGGCAACAAACCAGAGATGACAACATGGTTTGTCCTGGCTCTCAGCTTCCACCCTAGCTCCATAAATTCCTGTTTTAAATCCCCGCAACAGCCAATCAGCAGCTCTGCTCTACTGCCCTCTGCTGGATGCTTGCCTTCACTTGAACACCTAGGGTGCCTTGCTCAGGTACACTTTCTGGATGCAGTAACCGTAATGCACTGATGCATATTTTCCCTGCAACAGGCAATCAGCATCTCCACTCTACTGCCCTCTGTTGGATGATCTTGCAGGGCAGTTTTTTTAAAAATGGGCGGTGCCGCAGTTCGCACATGTCATGACGTTGGCGCGTTGTTGCGCATGCGCGGTGCGGTTCAAGGACGTCTGAACTTGCGCAGTGCGGTTTTCGGCCGCTTCGTGTTCCCGATCGAATTGCGCATGCGCGGGCCCTGGGAAGAACGCAAAATGGCCACTTTCGTCAATGTGGAGGCGCTGCATCCGGGAGATGGTATGAACACTCTCTACCTCGTGGGAGGCTTGTTTTTCACTTTCTGCCGTTTTGTACTGTGAATAGCGATTTTTAGAGTGTTCATGCACAGTACACGTTTCAATCGTGACTGGCAGGGTCATGTGCTTGATTTTCAACAATTCACAATTCAGAGTGGACTCAAAAACGATTTGGTCTCTGATCATGGAGTCAGTGATATCACCGAAGTTGCAGGATTGCCGTACCAGCCTCCCCGAACAGGCGCCGGAATGTGGCGACGAGGGGCTTTTCACAGTAACTTAATTGAAGCCTACTCGTGACAATAAGTGATTTTCATTTCATTTCATTTCAATGCGCTCGCAGTCTAAGATTAATTCGATATGAGTTGAAGGATTCGTCTTTACCTTGCATCCTAGCGCTCGAAGATTTCGTTGGTGTTCACCTCGCAGTGGCTGTCGAATTTCTCCAGGATGGTTTGGTACTTCGTTTTGTTCTGCCCTTCGGAAAAGTAAAAGGAGTTGAAGATCTCCATCGCATGGTCACCCACAGTGGTGAGTAGAAGAGTTAGCTTCCGAGCATTGGTCACGCCATTGAGGTCGGATGCTTCCACGTACAGTTAAAACTTCTGCTTGAATGATCGCCAGTTGGCACTAAGATTGCCGGTGGTCCTGAGCTGATGAGGAGCCTAAATCTTGTCCATTGTGCCTGTATTCAGTAGCTGGTTGTCACGTATCTTGCTGATCTAAATAGATTGAACAGTCACTCCTGGTATCATGTTGTGTTCTGCTGCTTCGGATAACACAGGCTGCTGCTTGATGCTCCAGGCTCTGAAATGAGCCGATTGAACTATTAACACAGTTCTCAAATGAGTTCGACTCTCTGCTAATCTAACTGTAGTAACTCAGTCTAACTGTACCAGCTTGCTCTAAGCCACGTGCTGGGGTGTGATGCTGCTGATCAACCCTGTCTAACTCTCTAGATGTCTCTGTAGAAAGAGGGAGAGTGTGAGTGCCTCATCCCTTTTTTAGTGTTTATGTCATGCCCCCTTGTGGTGATGCCACCTCTGAGTGTCCTGACTGCCCATTGGTTGTGTCCTATTCTGAGTGTTCATTGGTTGCATGTTTGCATATCATGACAACCGGAGCATCCAGAGGAAACCCACGCAGACACGGAGAGAACGTGCAGACTTCGTCCAGACAGTGACCCAAGCTGGGAATCGAACCTGGGACCCTGGAGCTGTGAAGCATTTGTGCTAACCACTGTGGAACCGTGCTGCTCCTCCACAACTTTCAGCAGACGATTCTGATATTCTTTCTCCAACATCGGTTCTCCACGTCTTCCAGGACCTCTGCCGTGCCACTCAGCCAGCTTGCCAAGGATTGAATCCTTGCCTCTGCAGAGGAAACACCACGTTCAACATTTAGGAATCTCTCCTCCATACCAACAAGCCTATGAATAGGCTTTGCAACCCTGCATCATGAGCAAATCAATTTGGTCAATAACTCGGATAATATCGGCAGTCATCATTTTCATCTTCCAAGAGTACCCGGAGAGCGCGGGCTGGGAGAACCCATGGGGATCGGGTCTTCCAGTGACATACCAGCAAATATTAGTTCAAGGATTAGGTAGATAAGTGTTGGGCAATCAAGGTAAATGACGGATCATAAATAACATTGACCCTGAGCCCGTGGAGAAGCAGCTACTAACACTATAAACAGCCTCAAGACCTTTATTGGCAAAGCTGTCTCAAGGGTTCCCGTGTTCATACATGTGTGATGTTGTCTCTCTCTCTCTTCGAAAAGATTTAAATTTGTCATTAGCCAGGTTAAATCCTTAACACCATCAAGTCAGGGGATTAACCTTCATCCAGTGAAGAGCACAGGAGGGGATGCCAGGAGCAGCACCAGGAAAAACTAAAAATGAGGCGTCAACCTGGTGAAGCTACAACACAGGAGTGCTTGCATGCCAAACATTGCAAGGAGCATATGATAGACGGATCTAAGCAATCCCACAACTAACAGATCAGACCTGAGCTCTGCAGTCCTGCCACAACTAGCTGTGATGGGCAATTTAACAACTGACAGGAGGGGAAGGCTCCACAAATATCTCCATCCTTGTGGTGGTATGTATTGGGGTAATACGGTACACCACATGCCGACAGGCTATTGGTGGAGGGATGCCAGGTCCTGATAGGATCTGCCACCTACTGGACTCCACCCAGAAATGCCGGTATTGGAACCCAGCTTTTCCCTCCATTTCCCTCAGCAGCTGCATTCTGTAACCACGCTGCTGGGGATAAAGTTCTGCTTAATAAAGCCTTCAATTGACATTACCTCAACCTGCCTTGTGTCATATTGATGGTACTACAATTTATTAAGTAGAATTTAAATGGAAGAAAACGACGTGGGAATATAGATCTCCGAATCACCCCGGAGTGCCTGGGCATCGCATCCCAAGCAGCTAACTCGGCCTCTATCTTCAAGCACTGGCTGGCATGCTTTGAGGGCTACCTCCGAACGGCCCCCGGCACACCGACTGACAAACAAAAGATGCAGGTCCTCTATTCTAGGGTGAGTCCTGACGTCTACTCCCTTATCGAGGACGAGGACAGTTTCACCGGTGCCATCGCCGTGCTGAAGGATATCTACATCCGGCCCGCCAACCAGGTTTTTGCTCGCTACCAGCTCACTAAACAACGGCAATTTCCTGGGGAATCGCTGGACGAGTTTTATAACGCCCTGCAGATCCTGGGTCGAAACTGCAACTGCCCGGCGGTAACAGCGAATGAACACACAGAGCTCCTGGTCCGCGATGCGTATGTGGCAGGTTTGGCCTCTTCTCAGATCCGCCAGAGGCTTCTGGAGAAAGAATCTCTGGGACTTACAGAGGCTTGGGCCCTGGCGGCATCCCTCGATGTGGTCTCGCATAACGCCCGTGCCTACGCCCCCGACCGCATTACAGCCCCTTGGGCTCCATGGACCCCCGCTGCGGTCGACTCTCCGACACCCCCCCCCACCCCCGCAAATCTGCGCGGCCAAAACACCAGACCAATCGGGGGGGCCCCGCTGCTATTATTGCGGCCAGCCGAAACACCCTCGGCAGCGCTGCCCGGCCTGCGCGGCTACCTGCAAAAGCTGCGGGAAGAAGGGCCACTACGCAACGGTGTGCAAGTCCCGCTGCTATCTCCGGGAAAGAAACGGGACCACAGACCCAGCCCGCCCAGCGATCCACGTGCGACCAACGGACGCCGCCATTTTGGACCTCGGATGCCACAAGGGAGGCCAGATGGAGCGCACCTGGTTAAGGCTTCTCGACCCTTTGAACGCCTCAGTTTGGATTTCAAAGGCCCCCTCCCCTCCACCGATCGCAACGCCGAACGCTGAACGCTGAACGTCGTTGACGAATACTCACGTTTCCCTTTCGCCATCCCCTGCCCCGACATGACAGCGTCCACGGTCATTAAAGCCCTCGGTACCATTTTTACACTGTTCGGTTTCCCCGACTATATCCATAGTGACATACCCAGCTACAATCCTTTATGAGTGACGAACTGCGTCAATTCCTGCTCAGCAAGGGCATAGCCTCAAGCAGGACGACCAGTTACAACCCCCAGGGGAACGGGCAGGTAGAAAGGGAGAATGGAACGGTCTGGAAGGCCATCCTGCTGGCCCTCCGGTCTAGGAGTCTCCCAATTTCCCGCTGGCAGGAAGTCCTCCCGGATGCCCTTCACTCTATCCGGTCCCTGCTGTGCACCACCACGAATCAAACGCCTCACGAGCGCCTCCTCCTTTTCCCTAGGAAGTCCTCCTCTGGAACGCCACTTCCCACCTGGCTAGCGACTCCGGGACCCATTCTGCTCCGGAAACATGTGCGGGCACACAAGTCAGATCCGTTGGTGGAACGGGTGCATCTCCTTCACGCCAACCCGCAATACGCCTATGTGGAGCACCCCGATGGCCGACAGGACACGGTCTCCCTGCGAGACCTGGCGCCCGCCGGAGCAACCCACACACCCCCAACGCCAATCACCACCTCCTCACTCCCGCCGGCTCATCCCGCAGCCACCCCCTTCCCGGGGGGTTCGGTTCTCCTCCCAGACCCGCCCAGGAGTAAGGACACAGGGGACTGCGCTACGCTCCCAGAGTCGACGGGACTCAAGCCATCACCACCACGCCCGAGACGATCGGAAAGGATGACCAGGGCACCCATCCGGCTTATCGAATCACTTTAATTCTCAACGTTTTCAGTTATTGTGTCTTGTTATAGTTATGGCATCATGCCGAACCTGTTTGGCCCGTTGGCCCAGTTGAAGCGATAATTTTGTGTTTTGTTCAAAGTTACGGCACAGTACCGACTCTGTAAACCCCTACCACCATGCAAACCACCATCCCGCCGGGTTCTTTTTCAACAAGGGGTGAATGTAGTGGTATGTATTAGGGGTAATACGATACACCATGTGCCGACAGGCTATTGGTGGAGGGATGCCAGACCTACTGGACTCCACCCAGAAATGCCGGTATAAGAACCCAGGTTTTCCCTCCATTTCCCTCAGCAGCTGCATTTTGTAACCACGCTGCTGGGGATAAAGTTCTGCTTAATAAAGCCTTCAATTGACTTTACCTCAACCTGCCTTGCGTCATATTGACGGTACTACAATCCTCAATGAAGTGGAGTCCATCACAAGTGCAAAGGACAAGGCTGTAGCGTTTCCAACCATCTTCAACCAGAGGTGCCATGTGGATGATTCATCTCGGTCTCTTCCTGAAATTCGTAGCATCCCAGTTGCCAATTTCAGCCAATTAGATGCACTCCAATTGAGATCAAGAAATGGCTGAAATGAAAATCGCTTATTGTCACAAGTAGGCTTCAATCAAGTTACTGTGAAAAGCCCCTAGTCACCACATTCCGGCGCCTGTTCGGGGAGGCTGGTACGGGAATTGAACCGTGCTGCTGGCCTGCCTTGGTCTGCTTTAAAAGCCAGCGATTTAGCCCAGTGTGCTAAAACAGCCCTGAAGGCACTGATGCTGCAAAGTCTCTGGGCCCTGACAACATTCTGGCAATAGTACTGAAGTCTTGATTCCAGAACTAGCCACCCCACCTCCAGTCAAAATGCTTCAGTGCAGCTACAACACTGTCATACAGCCAGCAGGGTGGAAAATCACTCAGTAAAGTCCTAACCGTGCAAAAACAGGACAAAATCCCACTCAGCCAAATTCCTCTGCCAATTTAATACCCTATCTGTATACTCTTGATCATCAGCAAAGTGATGGAAGATGTCATTGACAGTGCTATCAAGCGGCACATACAGAGCAATAAACTGCTCATTGACACTCAGTTTGGATTCCGTCAGGGCCACTCAACTCCTGACCTCATTTCAGTTTTGGTCCAAATATGGGCAAAAAAGCTGAACTCAAAAGATGAGGTAAGAGTGACTACTCTTGCCATGTCAGACCGAACGTGGCATCAAGGAGCCCCAGCAAATCTGAAGTCAATGGGAGTCAGGAAAAACTCTCCTAGCACAAAGGAAGATGGTTGTGATTGTCGGAGATCAATCATCTCAGCCCTGCGACATCGCTGCGGGAGTTCCTTGGAGTGTCCTTGGTCCAACCATCTTCAGCTGCTTCACCAATTACCTTCCCTCCATCATAAGTTATGAAATAGAGGTGTTTGCTGATCATTGCACACAATATTCATCCCCATTCACAGCTCCTCAGATACTGAAGCAGTGCAAGTCCATATGCAGAAAGACCTGGACAATATTCATGCTTTGACTGATAAGAGGCAAATAACATTCACAGAATTATAGTGTTAATCAGATAATGAGCATCTCCAACAAGGAAGAATCTAACCAGCTCCTCTTGACATCTACTGACATTTCCATCGCTGAATTCCCTACTATCAGCATCCTGGGAGACACCATTCACCAGGAACTGAACTGGAGCAGTGATATAAATGCCTTGGCTACAAGAGCAGGTCAGAGGATGTGAATTCTGTGGAGATTAACTCACCTCCTAACTTCCCAAAACATGTCCACCATCTACAAGGCGTGGACTCAGGAGTGTGGTGGAATACTCTCCACTTGCCTGGATGAGTGTAGCTTCAACAACACTCAAGAAGCTCAACACCATCCAGGTCAAATCAACCCACATGATTGGCACCCCTCCCACCACCTTAAACATTCAGTCCCTCCGCCAGTAATGCACAGTGGAAGTAGGGCAGAAACTCACCAAAGCTCAGTCGAAGCATCGCCTCAACCCACGACCTCTACCAATTAGGATGATGAGGGCTGCAGATACATGGAGACACCACCAGCTGCAAGTTTCCCCCAAGTCACACACCATGCTGATTTACATCACTGTTCTGTCACTGTCGCTGGGTCAAAACCCCGGAACACTCTTTCAAAAAATACTGTTGGTGTACCTACACCACATCACTTGCAGTGGTTCAAGAACGTGACTCTTCACCACCTCCTCAAGGGAAATTATGAATGGACAATAAATACTGGCCTGGCCGAGCAGTAACATACAGGTTTACATCCTGTGGAGAAAAGAAAATAATAATCTCTGGATTATTACCTGAGCCACAAGTAAATTTGCATAACGTAAATAAGATTAGAGAGACAAATGTGTGGCTCAAAGGTTGGTTTGGGAGAAATGGTTTTCAATTCATGGGACACTCATGCCAGTACTGGAAGAATGAGGGAGCTGTACCATTGGGACAGTTTTCACCTGAACTTTGCTGGGACCAGTGTTCTGGCAAGTTGGATAACTATTGCAAAAGTGAATCTATATAAATAGTGGGGGTGAGGGATCAATATGGGGAGATGTGATAAAAATTAAGATGAGAGACAAGATGAGACAGCAAGGCAGCAATAAGGGGATTGATAATCAGAATATGACAGGAAGGAATAGAGCTTGAAAGCTTCTAATTGAGTCAACAGACAAAGACAGAACTAAAGGCTCCAGATCTAAATGTCTGTAGCATTAGTAACACAAAGGATGAATTGACAGCACAATTAGAAATTAATGTGTACAATCTGATAACTATTACAGTAACATGGCTGCTAGATGACAATGGCTGGGACATGAATATTGAAAGTTACAAGGTATTTTGGAAGGACAGGAAGCTATGAAAGGTGAAAGTGTAGCTCCGTTAATTCAGGGCGTCATCAATACATTGAGAGGTGTAATAACCTGCTTGGGGCTGGGTTAATTGTTTCCCCTGTGTGGCTCCGTTGACTACGGGGCTATTACCATGCGTATATAAGGTTGGCCAATTAGGAACCGATCGACAGAGAGAGAGGACCCAGTGAGGTTCAATCGGGCCTCTTGTAAATAGTAAATATTATAAATAAACGTTTCATTTGTGTTACTAGTCTGACTCGCTTCGCCTTTATTAAACTGACGATGAAGATAAACTGAAACTGTCGATGTGCTGCTCCGCCGTCAACGCCATCTCTACGTGACATTGCTTCTCCTGGGATTAAGGTATGGTGTTGAGTGCTTCACCATGCGTTTGTTTGGTTGACTGGATGCTTTCGACTCTACAGCTGAGTCGCAGAATCAGTAGGCGGAACACCTGCGATACTTTTTCCGTGTCAACAACATAAAGGAAAATGAGCACCAGGCTGTGATCCTATTGACGGGTTGAGGTGTGCGCATATTCATCATAATTAGGGCCTCACGTTTCCAGCACTGCTGGACACAGTAGCATTTGTCCCTGTGAGAAGTGTGGACATAAGAGTCATCAAAGCCGCTGACCCAGCATGAGGGACAGCACCCTGTCCATCCAGGATGATGTAAACGTCAGCACCACGCGAGGGCCCTACATTGAGGCGACCCTGAACAAGCGGGAGACGAATCAGAAATGCACCGTGACGGGCCCCTATTTGCATCCTGGTAAAGGTGGAATTGGACACGGAGGCCTCTGTCTCAGTGGTGCTGCACCATGCGTTCAACCGAATCCGACATGGGGTGAGTAGATTATCTTTAGCTGATTCGGCGACCCGTCTCGCTATGTCGACTGGGGAGTGTTTCTTTTTATTCGTTCATGGCACGCGGGCGTCGCTGGCTGTGCCAGCATTTATTGCCCATCCCTAATTGCCCTTGAGGGGGGAGTTAAGCGTTAATCATATTGCTGTGGGTCTGGAGTCACATGTAGGCCAGACCAGGTAAGGATGGCAGATTTCCTTTTTTAAAGGACATTCGTGAACCAGATGGATATTACAATAATTGACAATGGTTTCATGGTCACAATAGATTTTTAATTCCAAATATTTTATTGAGTTTAAATTCCATCATCTGCAATGGTGGGATTTGAACACGGGTCCCCAGATCATAATGTTGGGTCTCTGAGTTACTAGACCGGCGACACGACAATACCACTACGCCACTGCCTCCCCCGTATGTGTCTATTGTGGGCTCCACGCCTGCCCCAGTGGTCTACAGACGACAATCTTTGAGCCTTCCCCTCACTGCAGTATAGAGAGACCTGCTAGGTCGGGTTTGGCTGTGCCACTTGTAGCTTGACTGGCAAAGTATCCTTAAGGTGGATATATGAGGGCAGCTTATATGGGGCGTCACGGTAGCACAGTGGTTAGCATTGTTGCTTCGCAGCAACAGGGACCAGGGTTCAATTCCCGGCTCAGGTCACTGTCTGTGCAGTGTCTGCATGTTCTCCCCGTGTCTGCATGTGTTTCCTCCGGATCCTCCGGTTTCCTCCCGCAAGTATCGAAAGACGTGCTTGTTCGGTGAATTGGACATTCTGAATTCTCCCTCCATATACCCAAACAGGCGCTATAGTGTGGTGACTAGGGGATTTTCAAAGTAGCTTCATTGCAGTGTTAATGTCAGCCTACTTGTGACACTAATAAAGATTATTATCACTATTATATGGGGTGCTACAGAAATTCCACTATGTTTTCAGGTCCGGCCTTGGAAAATTTAAGGAGGCCGTGGTGAAAATCCAAGTGGATCCACAGGCCCCGCCTTGTTTTTTTTAAATGCTCGGCCGGTCCCCCCTGCAATCGTTGGTAAGGCAGAGGCTGCAGCAATTGGAGAGCCTCAATATCATCCAGGAGGCTTGTCTCACTGACTGGGCGGAGCTGGTGGTTCCGGTGATGAAACCAGAGAGACTGTCTGGATTTGCGGCGATTACAAATCAACTGTCAATACGTTTGGACTGAAATCCACTCACTTGAATTGGAGATCTCTCCACCACACTGACAGGTGTTTCTACATTCACCAAATTAGATATGAACAATGCCCACTTAAACTGCACAAATCCTCAAATAAATACGTTACAGTCAGTACTCATGAAGGTGTCTCTTCAGCATGCAGCATATTTTATCGAGTTATGGAAGGTGTACCACGAGATCTCCCTCATGTTGCTGTCGATGTTAATGATGTATTAATCATGAGGGCAATGGAAGCAGAACACCTGAAAAATCTTGAAGCGGCGCTGCAGCAGTTTTCAGGCTATGGTGCCCGCCTGCGTAAAGCGGAGTACATCTTCAATGTGAAGATGTGGTATATTTCGGGTACCGGGTTAACCAGGATGGCCTACACCCAGTCACCGACAAAGTACAGACAGTCAAGCTGGCCCCCACGCCACGTGATGCGATGGAACTTGGACCTGATAAATTATTATGTCCATTTTATATTGATTTTGGCGATAATCCTGGCCCCCCTTCACTTTCTTCTGCAGAAACGCCGACCCTGGGTTTGGGGCAATGGATAGGAGGCTGCTTTCCATTTGGTGAAGCAGAGTACTGACTCATTTCAACGCAGCCACGTATCTGATGTGCGACACATCGCTGTACGGCATCAGTGCCGTCCTTTCCCACTGCATGGTTGACATATACGACTGTCCGATAGCGCTTGCCTCTCGGGTGCTGACGGATGCGGAGAGTAACTATGCGCATATAGAAAAAGAGGATCTAACAGTCGTGCTCAGGGTCAAACATTTTCATCAGCACGTTTATGGCTGGCATTTCTTCACAATTTTGGATAATAATACGCTGCTTGGACTCTCTCATGACGATAAGGCAGTACCCCCGATTGCCTCCGTCTGGATCCAGAGGTGGCCTTTACTTTTGGCTGTGTACCAATACTCATTTGAACATCACCCAGGCACGTTGATAGCGAATGCTGATGGGCTGAGTCGTCTCCCTTTGCCTGTGGTTTCGGTGAATTCACCCACGGCCGCCAAAATCCTTCCAGTCCTACATTTCGTGGACACTCTGCCCGTGGCAGCTGCTTGCATCCGAGAATGGACGCGGTATGATCCAGTGCTCACTGAGGTGTGACATTTGGTTTTGTCCAGTGGGTCATGATGACAGCTTCCAGTGGAGTTAAAGGCTTTTTCTACCAAAATGTCACAGCTGACCGTCGAGGACGGTGTCCTCCCATGGGGCACAAGGGTCATCATCCCTGCGACAGGCCAGCCGCTAGTTCTGAAAGATCTTCATGCTGCTCATCCGGGTGTCTCCAAAATGAAAATGCTGGTGGCCAGGCATCAGCACGGACATTGAGCTGGTGGTCTAGTGCTGCCCGGTGAGTCTAGCCCATCAGAAGGTTCGATCAGCAGGGCCTCTGCACCCATGGGAGAGGCCAGGGCGTCCCTGGGCCCACATTCACTCGGATTCGCTGACCTGTTTTTAGGCTCCATGTTTCTTCTCTTGGTTGATGCATACGCAAAGTAACTAGAGGTCCACAAAATGGCGCCCTTCACCTCCCGCACAAACATTCTGCGGCAATGCACCTCTTTTTTCCCCATTATTGGAGATGCTTGTTACAGACAATGGGGCCTCGTTTACTGGTGAGAAGTTTGCTGTCTTTGCGAAGGCGAATGGCACTCGCCATGTACGCACCATGCCGTATCACCCGGCGCCAAATGGATTGACGGAATGTGCCGTACAGACGGTAAAGCGGGGCCTGAAGGAACAAACTCCCAGTTCAATGGATACCAGGCTGGCACGCTTTCACTTCTCGTATAGGACCACTGCTCATGCTGTAACAGGATTAGCCCCGAACTAAATGTTGATGGGTCGCCGGCTTCAGACTCGTTGGGTTTGTTACTCCCCGACATTGATGCAAAAGTGTGCCGCACACAAGTTTTCCAAGGGTGTTGCCCAAATAGGCATCACCTTCTACAGCGCTTCGCACCTGGTGAGGCGATCAACACCCGTAAATTAGGGGAAGGTCGACGCTGGCTTCAAGGGTAAACCGTTCATCAAAACGGTCCTGTTTCATACCAGCTCCGTGTACAAGGTCAGCTCAGCAAACGTCACCTAGATCACCTTCAAACTCAACAGCCTTCCACTCCGGAGAATCCTCGGCGAAACTCCACCCCAGTCTGACCCACCGCTCAGACGCTCCTCGGGGAAACTCCACCCCGGTTTGACACACCGCTCGGACGCTCCTCGGGGAAACTCCGCCCCGGTCTGACCCACCCCTCGGACGCTCCTCGGGGAAACTCCGCCCCGGTCTGACCCACCGCTCGGAGACTCCTCGGGGAAACTCCACCCCGGTCTGACCCACCGCTCGGACGCTCCTCGGGGAAACTCCGCCCCGGTCTGGCCCACCGCTCGGACACTCCTCGGGGAAACTCCACCCCGGTCTGGCCCACCGCTCGGACGCTCCTCGGGGAAACTCCACCCCGGTCTGGCCCACCGCTCGGACACTCCTCGGGGAAACTCCACCCCGGTCTGGCCCACCGCTCTGACGCTCCTCGGGGAAACTCCACCCCGGTCTGACCCACCGCTCGGACGCTCCGCGGGGAAACTCCGCCCCGATCTGACCCACCCCTCGGACGCTCCTCGGGGAAACTCCGCCCCGGTCTGACCCACCGCTCGGACGCTCCTCGGGGAAACTCCGCCCCGGTCTGACCCACCCCTCGGACGCTCCTCGGGGAAACTTGCCCCGGTCTGACCCACCCCTCGGACGCTCCTCGGGGAAACTTGCCCCGGTCTGACCCACCGCTCGGACGCTCCTCGGGGAAACTCCACCCCGGTCTGACCCACCGCTCGGACGCTCCTCGGGGAAACTCCGCCCCGGTCTGACCCACCGCTCGGACGCTCCTCGGGGAAACTCCGCCCCGGTCTGACCCACCGCTCGGACGCTCCTCGGGGAAACTCCACCCCGGTCTGACCCACCGCTCGGACGCTCCTCGGGGAAACTCCGCCCCGGTCTGACCCACCGCTCGGACACGCCTCAGGGAAACTCCGCCCCGGTCTGACCCACCGCTCGGACGCTCCTCGGGGAAACTCCGCCCCGGTCTGACCCACCGCTCGGACGCTCCTCGGGGAAACTCCACCCCGGTCTGACCCACCCCTCGGACGCTCCTCAGGGAAACTCCACCCCGGTCTGACCCACCGCTCGGACGCTCCTCGGGGAAACTCCACCCCGGTTTGACCCACCGCTCGGACGCTCCTCGGGGAAACTCCGCCCCGGTTTGACACACCGCTCGGACGCTCCTCAGGGAAACTCCACCCTGGTCTGGCCCACCTCTCGGACACTCCCCCCCACATAGCAGAAATGGTGAACCAAATCGCCTAGTATCGGTTATTCTCCACGGTCAATCTAAAATCCGCCTATCATCAGCGCCCTATCCGCCCGGAGGACCGCCCTTACTGGGCCTTCGAAGCAGCTGGTCGGCTTTTTCACTTCCTCAGGGTCCCTTTTGGCGTCACAAACGGAGTCTCCGTTTTTCAACGGCTGATGGATCAAATGGTGGACCAGTACGGCTTACGGGCTACATACCCGTACTTGGACAACGTCACCATCTGCGGCCATGACCAGCAGGACCACGACGCAAACCTGAGGAAGTTCCTCCAGACCGCCCGGGCCCTCAATCTGACAAATAACAAAGAGAAATGCGTGTTCCACACAACCCGACTAGCCATCCTCGGCTACGTCATGGAAAACGGGGTCCTAGGCACAGACCACGACCGCATGCGCCCCCTTAAGGAACGTCCCCTCCCTCCCGCAGCCTCAAGGCACTCAAACGGTGCTTGGGGCTCTTTTCCTATTATGCCCAGTGGGTCCCCAGATATGCGGACAAAGCCCGACCACTCATAAAACCACGGTTTTTCCCCTGACGGTTGAGGCTCAGTCAGCCTTCAGTCGCATCAAGGCCGCCATGCACGCGGTGGACGAAACCATCCCTTCCAAGTAGAAAGCGATGCATCAGACGTCGCCCTGGCTGCTACCCTCAACCAGGCGGGCAGACCAGTAGCGCTTTTCTCCCGAACTCTCACCGCCTTGAAAATCTGGCACTCTGCAGTCGAGAAGGAGGCACAAGCCATAGTGGAGGCCGTGCAGCACTGGGGGCACTACCTAGCTGGTAGGAGGTTCGCCCTCGTCACCAACCAACGGTCGGTCGCCTTTATGTTCGACAACGCACAACGGGGCAAAATAAAGAATGATAAAATTCTGAGTTGGAGGATAGAACTCTCCACCTATACGTACGATATTACATATCATCTGTGGAAGCTCAACGAATCCCCAGATGCCCTGTCCCGCGGCACGTGCGCCAATGCGCAGAAAGACCGCCTGAAGGCCATCCACGTTGACCTCTGTCACCCGGGGGTCACCCGGATTGCTCACTTCATCAAGTCCCGAAACCTACCTTACTCCACCGAGGAGGTCAAGGCCATGACCAAGGCTTGCCAGATATGTGCGGAGTGCAAACCGCACTTCTACCGACCAGACAAGGTTTGCCTGGTAAAGGCTTCTGGGCCCTTTGAGCAACTAAGCGTGGACTTCAAAGGGCCCCTCCCGTCCACCAACCACAACGTTTATTTCCTCATTGTCATCAATTAATTTTCCCACTTCCCATTCGCTGTCCCCTGCCCCGATATGACCTCGGCCTCCGTAATCAAGGTACTGCACAGCATCTTAACCCTGTTTGGTTTCCCCGCTTATAGCCACAGCGACCGGGGTACATCGTTCATGAGCGATGAGCTGCGTCGCTTTCTGCTCAACAAGGGCATCGCCTCGAGCAGAACAACCAGCTATAACCCGCGGGGAAACGGGCAGGTGGAGAGGGAGAACGCGACGGCCAAGAAGTCTTCCAACCGCCTGCTGGCAGGAGGTCCTACCCGATGCCCTACACTCCATTAGGTCGCTCCTCTGTACGGCGACGAACGAGACCCCTCACAACCATTTGTTTGTCTCCCTTCGGAAGTCCACCTCTGGGGTCTCGCTTCCACGTTGGCTGACGACTCCGGGACCAGTTCTACTCAGGAGGCACGTGAGGAGCCATAAGACAGACCCACTAGTCGAGAGGGTCAAACTGCTACTCGCAAACCCTCAATACACCTACGTTGAGCACCCCAACGGCAGGCAGGACACCATTTCCCTGCCAGACCTGGCACCCGCTGGATCTCCCACCGACGCCCCCCCCTTCTACCGATGCTCCCCTCCCCACACCGGCTGCCGACTCCGGCAGCGCCCCCCCATTGCACCCCCTTCCCCCCAGCCGGCACCGGCACCAATCACCCTAGTCACCCCGGATACACCCCCTACTCCAACACGGGCAAAGGCTCAGACAACCGTGCTCCCGGATATACCCCCACCGAGGATGACCGTATCCGCCACACCACCGCCTGAGCTGAGAAGGTCAATACGGACAATCAGATCATCCAAAAGACTGAACATGTTGATTTGTTATGTTGTAGGTGTAACATAAGCGGCTTCCTTGTGGTGCACTTGACAAAGGAAGGTTCAGACGTGGAGATAACTTCAACACGTTTATTAAACTATTTACACTTCTATTACTCGGGTTCGACACTACTGCTAATCCTACTATAGCTACCCAGACTGACAAACCAGTTGCTGCAATCCACGTGGTGGGTGTAATATTGAGTCAACCCTGTGTCTCTACTCATTGACTGTCTCCACTGGAAAGAGGCAGATCATGTGTGTGGTGTCCTTGATATATAGGTTGGTGTAATGCCCCCCTGTGGTCGTGTCATCTCCGTGTTTATCGTGAATGTCCATTAGTCGTGTCCTATCTACCTGATCTATTGGTTGAGTGTGTGTGTTTGATATCTATGGTGCTCCCTCTAGTGTCTAGTTAGCCTACATGTATTTACATTGATGCACATCACCACATCCCCCCTTTTTTATATGTGACATATTTTCTGTACACTTTATGAAAATTGAACAAAAAACAGGTAGATACGGTAAGTCATGAGAACAGTGATTAAACAATAAGTCCAATTCAAATGTGCGAGTCCAAAATCCTTCAATCATCATGGTCAAATGTCTCTCTTGGTGGGGTGGTGAGTTTGTTGGTGGCATGTCCTTGTGAATGCCATCAGTGCCCCTGTGTATCAGGAACCAAGAAGTGGTCAAATCACTTCGCTGTCTGATTTGGAGTCTTTTTTTTTTCAATGTTTGTGATGGTGCTGTCGGATGGCATCTTGTAGTTGATAAGGTGTTGATGTTGAAGAGGTACCATCAACAGTATCATTCGAGGTCATGGATGTGCCATATGTTGAAGTTGGACAAGACTGTACATACTGGTTCTGGCCACGTGCTGTGCAGGAAGGGTGATCCTGCTGAGAACCGTTGAAGCTTGTCGAATTGGAAACAGAATTGCTGCTCGCATAAATACCTGGTGATGGTGTGAAACTAGAACCTTGCATCTGATAGGAATATGCCGTCTGGCCAGGCTGGGGTGTAGCAAATCCTGGGCTGTAACTAAGGCATCCAGTCTGTAGTGCAGATTGCGCTTGCGGTAGTCCTCCTTCGGTCTTGTTTCCATTAGTGGGCAATCTGTAGTGCTGGCCTGTTTGAGAATATGCTGCATAGACTGCTGGCTGCTGCATGCCTGAATACTTGGTTTGTCCAGCATGAACTGTCATTGGCTGCACTGCTGGTGTGGAAAAAGTGTGTGGGTATAGCTGTGGTGAATATCGGTGTATTCCTCTTGGACTGCAGCCGCTGCTTGTCATTGCTGACTCAGTGTGATTGTTAAGTGATCCATCTCCTGTTGTTGTGGCATCTGCAGTCATCCTGAGCGTGCCATCACTGAGGTTGCAGCACTCTCTGTCTGGAGTAAAGTCCGGCTTACGTGAATCAGAGTCGGGGTTTGGTTGCTCCCCATCTGGAGTCTAGTCTGTTTTAACTGAGTCAGTGTTGGTTTGTTGATGCTCCCCGTCCGGGGCCTGAGCAGGTTCACTGGAGTCAGCTGAGATTTCTTGAAGCTGCATGTCTGGAGTCGGAATATGCAGGAATGCATTGACTTGTGGAGAGGTTCGAGCGAATGAGGGTGGAAGTATCATGGTGTCACTGGAGTCACCAGTGGTCTCACAGTGATCGTTGAGTGCCTCTGTAAACACTAGCTGAGGTTTGTCACTTTGCACATCTTGCATGGGAAGTGGGATGCTGTCGTCAGTCTACCGTGGGTAGAGCCTCAGTAGCTGCTTGTTGTTCACTTGGGTTGGGTAAATTGTCAGAGTCTTCATCTGATGGTGCAAACAATGTGTGTGGACTGTCATTGTCTTGCTGTTGTCCTTCATTTGGGCTTGGACTGTCATCGTCGCTTTGTTCTTCACTGGAGCATGATAGACCGTCATGGTCATCCTGCTGTGCACTGGAGCGTGGTAGACTGTCACAGTCTTCTTGCTGTTTACTTGAGGATGGCAGACTTGCATCGTCTGCCGCTAGTTGGTCAGAGGAGGTTGCTAGACCCTCATGGTCTTGTTCCTGCAAGGACTGCGTGTCGGAGTCTTGCGTTGCTTCTATTGTGGAGGCTGTCCACGAGCTCACTGCGTAGGCTTGTGACACTTGAGTCACGTCTTGTGTGTGCAAGGACTGCACTCTGGAGTCTTGCGTTTCTTCTATCGTGGAGTCTGTCCACGAGCTCGCTGTAGAGGCTTGTGACACTGGAGTCACTTCTTGTTCATGCAAGGACTGCGGTGTGGAGTCTTGTGTGTCTTCTTTCGTAGAGTCGGGAACCCTGAGCAGTGCGTGGACCACACTCTGTGTGGCAGCAGGCCGCTCTCTGTGGGCTTGTATGGCTCTCAGTCTCTTGGCTTCAGGCCGCAGCATAATCCTGCACTCACGAGTCGGGATGTTGTAGATGCTGGGCTGAAGATCCTCAAATCCAAAGAACGAATCCGCGTCTGCGTCAAATTCAATACGGGGGTCGCCAATGTGCAACACGTCTAGTTGCGTTTCGGATTTGGTACTGGGGTAGCCTCCCAAGGTGAAAGGTTCATCTGAGTCATCGTCTTGTAGGACCATATCATCACTGTTTGCGTCAGAGCTAGCATTGGGCTGACGAGGTCCAGAAAAAACATAAAGGTCGGTATCTAAGTATTCAAGGTCGGAATCATCAGTTTGGTGTAGGTAACTGCTTGTTGCAGGGATCTTCGGAGGTTAATTTCATTTCCTGGTTCAATTTGATGCATTGTGCTGTCATTCCAGGTGAAATAAGGTTGTTTTATGGCTTTAAAAGATTTTTTCTTTGATTTGGGATGTCTCCCCTTTAAATGGGCGTGGTCCGGGGCCTCTGACGTCATGACGCATGTGACGTACTGCATCGGAAGCGATTGCGCATGCGCAGATCGCAGTTTCTTTACCGGGGGCCATTTTCGTGATTGCGCATGCGCAGCGTCTCGCAACTATGCAAGTGCAGTCCCTTTAGAAAGATGCCCGTCGATCAAAACTGTTCTCTGCTCCGGGATCTCGGCCTCGTGGTGAGTACTGGCACTTCTCTTACCTTTTCTTGCTGATTGGAGTGTGTTTTCCTCACAGTATTTGCCGAATCTGTCCAGGACTGCCTGGAAGTCGCTCCTGTTTTGCCCTTTGGAGAACTTGAATTTTTAAAAGATTTCTTCTGCTCTGGCACCGGCGATGGTGTGGATAAGCTTTGTCTTTCAGTATCGGCCACTCCTTCTAGTTCGGCTGCGACCAGGAAGATTTCAAACATTTGCCGGAATACCTGCCAGTTTTCATGGAGATCGCCGTGGCACTGAAGCTGCTGCGGAACCCGGATCTCAAACATCTTGCCTGGGTATCGTTGCTTGTTGTCACTGTATGCTGAGGTATGGCTATGTGGATTGAAACAGTTCACTCTTGGTATCATGATTTGTTATGTTGTAGGTGTAACGTAAGCCGCTTCCTTGTGGTGCACTTGACAAAGGAAGGTTCAGACGTGGAAATAACTTCAACACGTTTATTAAACTATTTACACTTCTATTACTCGGGTTCGCCATTACTGCAAATCCTACTATAGCTACCCAGTCTGGCTAACCAGTTGCTGCAATCCACGTGGTGGGTGTAATATTGAATCAACCCTGTGTCTCTACTCACTGACTGTTTCCACTGGAAAGAGGAAGATCAGGTGTGTGGTGTCCTTTATATATGGGTTGGTGTAATTCCCCCCTGTCACCTCCGTGTGTATCGTGAATGTCCATTGGTCATGTCCTATCTTACCTATTGGTTGTCCTATTGGTTGAGTGTGTGTGTGTGATGTCTTTGGTGCTCCCTCTAGTGTCTAGCTAGCCTACATGTATTTACATTGATGCACATCACCACACATGTAATTCTACTTCACCCCCGACGGACTATGTGTTTTTTTTAAACAGGGGGTGAATGTGATGAATGATAACTGTATAACTGTACCTTTAATGTGATGATCCCTTTAAGACCGGGTTTGGAACCCTGGGGGGCTCTGCCTCTGCCCCCCCCCCCCCCCAGGAAGCTGTATATAAGGTAATGTTCAGTGGGCAGTGTGCAGTGAGCACACTTCTCGGCAGCTGTCTGGTTCTCTGCTAATTAAAGCCTTTGAATTATCAATCTTCTCTCTCGAGTCATAATTGAGGGTATCTCAGTGCATTTATGTCAAAGGTAAAGAGATAGTCCTGGATAATTTAATCTACATGTAGATTGGATGAATCAGATTGGCAAAGGTAGCCTGGACATGAGTTTGTAGACTGTTTTCAGGATGCATCTTCAAGCAGCACGTGCAAGAACCAAACAGGGAGTAAACAATTCTAGATCTGGTAATGTGCAACAAGACCAGATTAATGAATAACCTCACATTAAAGGTGGCTCTTGGCAGCAGTGATCTTAACATGATTGAATTTTGCGTTCAGTTTAAGTGAGATAAGTGTGGATTTAAGACTTGGCAGCATGGTGGCACAATGGTCAGTACTGCTGCCTCTCAGCACCAGGGACCCAGGTTTGATTCTGGTCTTGAGTGACCGTCCGTTTGGAGTTTACACATAAATCTACTTTTGTCCAGCAAATTAAATTTTCTGTCTTTACCAATATGGCAAGCAGTGCACTTCTCCGACATAATGAACACACGCATCCCTGCCCCAATATGGAATGCCTAGGTGTTTCTAAAACAAATGTGACACCGTGACTTTCTCTTCCACCTGAGTGGAGTGTTTGAGTTCTTCAGTAACTCAAGGCAGTCCATCCAATTACCAAAAACCAAACTGACAAAATAAAGTCTGGTGTGTCAACAGATATCAGCGAGACGGTACTCCAAGAATTAAACCATGGTTATTATTTTTGTTAAAAAATATATTTTATTCAAATTTTTTTTCGGCCAAACAAAACAGCACAAAAATGTTTCCCTTTTCAACAATAAAACAATATAAATAATAGTGACCGTTTTTAACAAATAAATAAATAATATATAAACTAAATGCCAACTGCCATAACAAAATATTAACTCTCCCAAATAATAAAGTCAAACAAGCCAATATACATGTCCAAGTAAAAATATCCATACAAAAACACCCCTGAGGACCCACCCGAGCGCCCCCCCCCCCCCCTGGGTTGCTGCTGCTACTTTCCCAGTTCCTTTATCATTCTGCGAGATAGTCAATGAACGGTTGCCACCGCCTGGTGAACCCTTGAGCCGAACCTCTTAGTGCAAACTTTATCCGTTCCAGTTTTATAAACCCTGCCATGTCGTTTATCCAGGCCTCCACGCCCGGGGGTTTAGCTTCCTTCCACATTAACAATATCCTTCGCCGGGCTACTAGGGACACAAAGGCCAAGACATCAGCCTCTCTCGCCTCCTGCACTCCCGGCTCTTCTGCAACCCCAAATATAGCCAACCCCCAGCTTGGCTCGACCCGGACCCCCACCACCTTCGAAAGCACCTTTGCCACCCCCACCCAGAACCCATGCAGTGCCGAGCATGACCAAAATATGTGAGTGTGGTTCGCTGGGCTTCTCGCGCATCTCTCGCACCTATCCTCTACCCCGAAAAATTTACTGAGCCTTGCTCCGGTCATGTGCGCCCTGTGCAAGACCTTGAATTGTATCAGGCTAAGCCTGGCACACGAGGACGAAGAGTTTACCCTGCATAGGGCATCTGCCCACAGCCCCTCTTTGATCTCTTCCCCCAGCTCTTCTTCCCATTTTCCCTTCAGCTCATCCACCATGATCTCCCCCTCGTCTCCCATTTCCCTGTATATATCTGACACGCTACCATCCCCCACCCATGTTCCCGAAATCACTCTATCCTGAATCTCCTGCATCGGGAGCTGCGGAAATTCCCTCACCTGTTGCCTCACAAAAGCCCTCAATTGCATATACCGAAATGTATTCCCCTGGGGCAACCCGTATTTTCCGTCAGTGCTCCCAGACTCGCAAACGTCCCGTCTAGGAACAGATCCCTCAGTTGCACAATCCCTGCTCTCTGCCATGTTCTAAATCCCCCATTTATTCTCCCCGGGACAAACCTATGATTATTCCTTATCGGGGACCGCACCGAGGCATCCGTCATTCCCTTATGCCGTCTCCACTGCCCCCAAATTTTCAGCGTTGCCACCACCACTGGACTTGTGGTGTATTTCTTCGGGGAGAAGGGCAACGGCGCCGTCGCCAATGCTTGTAGGCTGGTTCCTTTACAGGACGCCATTTCCAGTCTCTTCCACGCCGCTCCCTCCCCTTCTCCCATCCACTTACACACCATTGAGATATTGGCGGCCCAATAATAATCACTTAAGCTCGTCAGTGCTAGTCCCCCCCTATCCCTGCTACGCTGCAAAAAAAACCTCCTCACTCTCGGGGTCTTCCCAGCCCACACAACGCTCATAACACTCTTCTCAATTTTTTTGAAAAAAGCCCTCGTAACCATCACCGGGAGGCACTGGAACACAAAAAGAAATCTCGGGAGGACTACCATTTTGACCGCCTGCACCCTGCCCACCAGTGACAGGGACACCATGTCCCATCTCCTAAAATCCTTTTCCATCTGTTCCATTAATCGTGTTAAATTAAGCCGATGTAGGGTTCCCCAGTTCCTGGCTATCTGGATCCCTAAGTACCGGAAATCTCTTGTTACCCTCCTCAGCGGTAAATCATCTTTCCCCTGCTCTGCTCCCCCGGATGCACCACAAACAACTCACTCTTCCCCATATTCAATTTGTACCCCGAAAATTCCCCAAACACCCTGAGTGTCCACATTATCTCAGGCATCCCCTCCACTGGGTCCGCAACATACAGCAATAGATCATCTGCATACAATGATACCCGGTGTTCTTCTCCTCCCCTGAGTACTCCCCTCCACTTCCTAGAGCCCCTCAGTGCTATGGCCAGCGGCTCAATTGCCAATGCAAACAGTAACGGAGACAGGGGACACCCCTGTCTTGTCCCTCTATAAAGACGGAAGTAGTCGGACCTCTGCCTGTTCGTGATCACACTTGCCACCGGGGCTCTATATAGCAGCTGTACCCATCCAATAAACCTCTCTCCAAAACCAAATCTCTTCAACACTTCCCATAGGTAGTCCCACTCCACTCTGTCAAATGCTTTCTCAGCGTCCATCGCCACCACTATCTCCGCCTCCCCCTCCGGCGGGGGCATCATCATCACCCCTAGCAGCCTCCGTATATTCGTGTTCAGCTGTCTCCCCTTAACAAACCCAGTTTGATCCTCGTGAACCACCCCCGGGACACAATCCTCTATCCTTGTCGCCATCACCTTGGCCAGGAGCTTAGCATCCACGTTCAGGAGGGAAATAGGTCTGTAAGACCTGCACTGCAGCGGGTCTTTTTCCTTCTTTAAGAGTAACGATATTGTCGCCTCCAACATAGTCGGGGGCAACTTCCCCCTTTCCCTGGCCTCATTAAAGGTTCTCGTCAAAAGCGGGGCCAGTAGGTCCATGTATTTCCTATAAAATTCCACCGGGAACCCATCCGGTCCCGGGGCCTTCCCCGTCTGCATGCTCCCAATCCCCTTTACCACCTCCTCCACCTCAATCCGTGCTCCCAGTCCTGCCCTCTCCTGCTCCTCCACCTTCGGGAATTCCAGCCGATCTAGGAAATGCATCATTCCCTCCTTCCCTTCCGGGGGCTGACCTTATACAGCCTCTCGTAGAATGCCTTAAACACCCCGTTCACCCTCTCCGCTCCCCGTTCCATCTGACCTTCCTCATCCCTCACCCCATCTATCTCCCTCGCCGCTCCCCTCTTCCTCAGTTGTTGGGCCAGTAACCAGCTCGCCTTCTCTCCATACTCATACTGTACTCCCTGTGCCCTCCTCCACTGTGCTTCTGCCTTGCCCGTGGTCAGCAGGTCAAATTCCATATGTAGCCTTTGTCTTTCCCTGTACAGTCCCTCCTCCGGAGCCTCTGCATATTGCCTGTCTACCCTCAGAAGTTCTCTCAACAGTCGCTCCCTTTCTTTGCTCTCTTGCTTCCCTTTATGGGCCCTTATGGATATCAGTTCCCCTCTGACCACCGCCTTCAGCGCCTCCCAGACCACTCCCACCTGGACCTCTCCATTATCATTAAGCTCCAGGTACCTTTTGATACTCCCCCTCACCCTTAGACATACCCCCTCATCCGCCAACAACCCCATATCCAATCTCCAGAGTGGGTGCTGCTCCTTTTCCTCTCCTACCTCCAGATCTACCCAATGTGGAGCGTGGTCCGAAACGGCTATGGCCATGTACTCCGTCCCTGTCACCTTCGGAATCAGTGCCCTCCCCAGGACAAAAAAGTCTATCCGTGAATACACCCTGTGAACATGGGAGAAAAATGAAAACTCCTTACTCCTAGGCCTAATAAATCTCCAGGGAACTACTCCTCCCATCTGCTCCATGAAGTCCTTGGCCGCTGCCGGCCTCCTCCCGGTCTTAGACCTAGACCGGTCCAGCCCTGGATCAAGCACCGTATTGAAGTCTCCCCCCATTACCAGCTTTCCCGCCTCCAGGTCCGGGATACGCCCCAGCATACGCTTCATGAAGTTTACATCATCCCAGTTCGGGGCTTATACGTTCACCAGAACCACCACCTCCCCTTGCAATCTGCCACTCACCATCACGTATCTACCCCCACTGTCCGCCACTATGGTCTTTGCCTCAAACAGTACCCGTTTCCCCACTAGAATAGCCACCCCCCTATTCTTCGCATCTAAGCCCGAATGGAACACCTGCCCCACCCATCCTTTACGTAGTCTGACCTGATCTGCCAGTTTCAGGTGTGTCTCCTGCAACATGACCACATCTGCCTTTAAGTTCTTTCGGTGTGCGAGTACCCGTGCCCTTTTAATCGGCCCATTCAGCCCTCTCACGTTCCACGTGATCAACCGGGTTGGGGGGCTCTTTACCCCCTCCCCCATGTCGACTAGCCATCCCCTTTTCTAACCCAGCTCCTCACCTGGTTCCCACGTACCTGTATTTCCCACCGACGGTGCTCTCCCGTCCCGACCACCCCGCCCCATAACAGCTCCCCCTTCCCCTTAGCAGCAGCAACCCAGTTAACTCCCCCTCCCCCCCCTCCGCTAGATCCCTTTCTAGCGTAGTTGCACCCCCCATGTTGCTCCCAGAAGTCAGCAAACTCTGGCTGACCTCAGCTTCCCCCGTTTGTCCTCGGCCCCTCATTGTGCGAGACCCCCTCCTTCCTGCATCCCCGTTCCCGCCACAATTACCATAGCGCGGGAGTAAAGCCTGCGTTTCCCACTCGGCCCCGCCCCTGATGGCGCAGTTCCCTTCTCCTTCCCCTTTCCTTCCCACCGGCGCCCACAGTTCCCCATACTCCCCCCCCCCCTCAACGAGGGGAAAAGAGAAAAGTTACAAAATTGAAAAATTGAAAAAATTCCCCGCCCCCTTCCCCTTCCTCGTCCCACATAATCACTTTATTACAGAAGCTTTTTCTCTCGCCAGATTATTCCAGCTTCTCGTCCACAATGAATGTCCACGCCTCTTCTGCCGTCTCAAAGTAGTGGTGCTTCCCTTGGTGTGTGACCCACAGTCTCGCCAGCTGCAACATTCCAAATTTAACCTTCTTTTTGTGGAGCACCGCCTTGGCCCGGTTGAAACTTGCCCTCCTTCTCGCCACCTCCGCACTCCAGTCCTGGTACACGCGGATCACCGCGTTCTCCCACCTGCAGCTCTGAGTTTTCTTCGCCCATCTTAGGACCATCTCTCTGTCATTGTAGCGGTGAAACCTCACCACTATGGCTCGAGGTATTTCTCCTGCCTTTGGTCTTCGCGCCAGAACTCGATAAGCTCCCTCCACCTCCAAAGGGCCCGTCGGGGCCTCCAATCCCATTAGCGAGTGAAGCATCGTGCTCACATATACCCCGACGTCTGCCCCCTCTGTGCCTTCAGGAAGACCCAAGACTCTTAAATTCTTCCTCCTCGAGTTATTCTCCAGGGCTTCCAACCTCTCCACACACCTTTTGTGCTGTGCCTCGTGCGTCTCTGTCCTTACCACCAGGCCCTGTATTTCATCCTCATTCTCCGCAGCCTTTGCCTTCACGACCCGAAGCTCCAACTCCTGGGTCCTCTGCGTCTCCTTTAGCCCTTCAATCGCCTGTAGCATCGGGGCCAACACCTCCTTCTTCAGCTCTTCCACACAGCGCCGCAGGAACTCTTGTTGCTCCGGGCCCCATACCAAACAGCCACCTTCCAACGCCATCTTGCTTCGAGCTTCCCTTCCTTGCCGCTGCTCCAGTGGATCCACTGCAATCCGTCCGCTATCCTCTCCTTTATCCATATTTATCCGGGGGGATTCCCTCCTGTTTCACCGCACAATGATTTTGGCCGTTAAAAATTGCCGTTGGGGCTCCTAATAAGAGCCCAAAATTCCGTTTCAACGGGAGGTGCCGAAACGTGCGACTTAGCTGGTCATCGCCGCACCCGGAAGTCCACCATGGTTATTATTAACAACAAGGGGAACTTTTCCTCCTGCAGGTTATTGCATGTTTAAAAATTTAAAATACTCTGGTCACCTTAGCTCAGGGACACTAAGTCACCAGGACAGCACATGATGAAGTACCTGAAGGCCAAAGTACCAGCTCCTTTATCTCTGTCCTGCTGGGTGTTTCCGTCTCCTGCTACAGTATTGCCCTCATGATCCTAACTTATCATTGACATGGAAAGGTCCAGCAACACATATATAAGCAACTGATTAATCTCTTCAAACAAAATCCAAGTTCACCAGCCAAGAAATGTGTTGATGCTGCACCTGATATCCAAACACAAAACAGGCACCTTAATTTTCCAGGGACCCGGGTTCGAATCCCACCATGGCGGATGGTGGAATTTGCATTCAATAAAAATCTGGAATTAAAGGTTATAATGATGACCGCGAAACCATCGTAGATTGTCGTAAAACCCATTTGGTTCACTCTTGCCCTTTAGTGGAGAAAATCTGCCATCCTTAGCTGGCCTGGCCCACATGTGACTCCAGACCCAAAGCAATGTGATTGACTCTTAAGTGCCCTCTGAAAAGGCCGAGCAAGCCATTCTGTTCAAGGGCAATTAGGGATGGACAATAAATGCTGCCTACGTCCCATTAAATAATTTTGAAAAAAAAACAGATGGTCAACGTGGCTGATGATACACATCCATTAGTTCTCCACATGGACGCTGCCGCACTGTCGCACCTTTAAAGAGGTTTTGCTCTAGAGGGAGTGCATATAGGTTTCTTGAGCTGACTTGTTTGCAAATCCATTGGCATTGCACTAAAATCCATGTAACATGGCTGTAAACTGCATGGAGACTCATGTGCAAGCTTTGACAATGCCGCTCAGCTTGTGGTAACACAAACTTTTACAGATGCACCATAGAAAGCATCCTATCTGGCTGTATCACAGCCTGGTATGGCAACTGCCCGGCCCAAGACCGTAAGAAACTACAGAGAGTTGTGAACACCGCCCAATCCATCATGCGAACCCGCCTCCCATCCATTGACTCTGTCTACACCTCCCACTGCCTGGGGAAAGCGGGCAGCATAATCAAAGACGCCTCCCCTTTGGCTTATTCACTCTTCCAACTTCTTCCATTGGGCAGGAGATACAAAAGTCTGAGAACACGCACTAATAAATTTAAAAACAGCTTCTTCCCCGCTGTTACCAGACTCCTGAATGACCCTCATATGGACTGAACTGATCTCTTCACACTTCTTCTCTACCGAGTAGTATTACACTCCTGTACGCTTCACTCGATGCCTGTGTTTATGTACTTACATTGTGTATTTTATGTTTGCCCCATGTATTTTCTTTTCATGCATGGAATGATCTGTCTGAGCTGTGCGCGAACAATGCTTTCCACTGTACCTCAGTACACGTCACAATAAACAAATCCAATCCGATCGAATCGTCAGTGGCAGACTGGGGGAATAATCTGACAAGAAACCAGCACCGATATGGTGGGTAGAATGGCCTTCTTCTGTGCTGTAACAGTTCTGTGAATATAACTCAGCTCACTCACATAACAGCACCACCAGCATTTTGCAAGCTATTGACTTATTTATCATATGCCATCATCACCAATATTGTGACTGAGAAGGCTTAGAACATGGTATCAAGCCAGAGGATAACAAATAGAATTTCAGCCATCCAGGCCTCAAAGCCCTGCTGAAGGCGATTGATAACAGAAAGAAGAACCTTTGGTGTGCTGGAGCCACCATGTGATGTTGGCAGTGGCTATAAAAAGCAGTGTGGCCCGGATTTTGTTGTAATTATAATGACGAGACTATGAGTGATCACTGTTATTGCAGTGTAAATCAGATAGCTAATGCTGGTGACCGCACATGCGCAGTTCAATGTTGAAATCCAAACGTCCCTGAGCGAGATAATCTGCACTGTTGTGGCCTTGCAGATAGACTCGGCACTGAAACGACTGGAGCAGCATGAACATTTACTTACTGACTCAGTCCATGTTGGAGACATCTGAAAGAGTCAGGTCGAGTGCTTTCGGGAGTGAGTACATTTGAACATATAATAGGTGATAATTTTGGCGAATAGACTATCAGGCCCTGAGAAATCCATTTTACATGTATGAAGTTTATTTCCTCAGAACAAGCTTAATGCTGCAGTATTTTGTTTATAAAGTAAAGAATTAAAATAACTTCTTTACGTTTTTTTGTTCCTTTTTTTCCCTCCCTTCTCGAATCCCGTCTCTATTTCCCAATCTTTATTTTGTTTCCTCCACATGATGGAACTCTAATTTATCTTTTCTGCTTCATGCTTCCTGATTTGGTCATGGTGGGTGACAGTAGGAATTCTTCAACCTGATTGGTTGAAGAACCTCTCTATTCCATGGCCTGCCCGCAGATCTCCTGTGTCATGATATTCAAACATACATCATAACACATACCTAATGATAGACAGACCAACGGACCAATTAGCGCACATAACACGACAGCCAATCACAGACAAGAGCAGACACAGTATAAAACAAGAAACACGACACTTCCTAGGGAGTCCATCTGGAGATGGCACAGGGCCAGGACCTCATAGCAAGGCACTCACACAGTCACAACGTGCTGAGTACCAAGTCTGATGTATAAATAGTTTAATGGAATATAACTGCGTTGTACCAATCGCAACCGTGTTTGTTCGTCTGTACCTCAGAGCACCCAACACTTCATGATACCAGGAGTGAATCGATACCTACCGGCAAATCTGCCATCCTGAGCCATGGACATCCTCAACAAACCACAGCCGTTGCAAGTCACTGGGAACTTGGGCACAAATTGGATGCTCTTCAAGCAGCGCTTCAAACTCTTCATGCAAGCCAATGAAAAACAGGGCGCCTCGGACGAAACGAAGATTGCCATGCTCCTCACTACCGCAGGTCAGCATGCCATCAATGTATACAACTCCTTGGTGTTCGCGGAAGGCGAGAACAAAGCTAAGTATGACACGGTCCTCCTCAAGCTCCTGGGCAGCACGGTAGCATTGTGGATAGCACAATTGCTTCACAGCTCCAGGGTCCCAGATTCGATTCCGGCTTGGGACACTGTCTGTGCGGAGTCTACACATCCTCCCCGTGTGTGCATGGGTTTCCTCCGGGTGCTCTGGTTTCCTCCCACAGTCCAAAGATGTGCAGGTTAGGTGGATTGGCCATGATAAATTGCCCTGAGTGTCCAAAATTGCCCTTAGTGTTGGGTGGGGTTGGGTGAGGTTACTGGGTTATGGGGATAGGGTGGAGGTGTTGACCTTGGGTAGGGTGCTCTTTCCAACAGCCGGTGCAGACTCGATGGGCCGAATGGCCTCCTTCTGCACTGTAAATTCTATGTAAAAAAAAGCACTTCAACGTTGAGGTCAACGAAAGCTTTGAGAGGTATGTCTTTCAGCAGCACCTGCAAGGTAAGGATGAGCTCTTTTAGTCCTTCCTGACGCACCTCCGCATACTCGTGCAGTCCTGCGGTTACGACACCACCTCAGAGTCCATGATCCGGGACCAGATCGTTTTTGGCGTTGCCTCCAGTGGCCTATGCCAGCAGCTTCTAAAAATAAAAGGCCTGACCTTAGCATCTGCAGTTGAAGCCTGTGTCCTGCATGAGAATGCGACTAGGCGCTATGCCCAATTTCAGGCGACCGAATCGGCACGGAGGGGGTCCCACGTGACCGAATCGGCAAGCCAGGCCACCCACGAGGCCGAACGCATCCAGGCAATTGAGTTTCTCCCGGCCCGTGGCCCGGACGAGGGCGGCCGTTTCGCGCGCTTTTCAAGGCCTCCCGCGTTTGTGCGCGCGAAAACCTACGGCAACACTGAGGGACGTGCTGTGCAGGCGCGCCCAACGCAAGACCGAACTGCGCGTGCGCAGTGGCGTAATGAACGCCATGACATCATGACGTGCGGCAACTGTGGAGCTGCACATTTAAAAGGGCAATGTCCTGCAAAAACCTGACAATGCCTACGCTGTGGCAAGATGGGCCACTACGCTGCTTACTGTCGAGCGGCTCAACCTGCTGATCTTCCACATCTCCGACAACCTTGCAGGAACGTGCGGACCATTCAGCCTCCACATCACGACATCCAAACCGATGACACAGATGACCAAGACGCCTTCCGGGTTGCGGTCATTGATGGAAACCGGGTCAACACCATCAATCTGGGCGATGAATGGAGTGCCACCCTAATGGTCAACCGATCGCCGATCACTTTCCGCCTGGACACTGGCGCCTCCGCCAACCTCATAGCATGGTCAGCATTCTACGCCATGAAGGTCAGACCACCAATCTGGCCATCCCGGTGCAAAATGGTCGACTACAATGGGAACGTTATCCCGGCCATGGGATCCTGCCAGCTCCAGGTGACACACAACACACACACACGGCCACACTCTCGTTCGAGATAGTCGGCTCATCGAAGGACTCCTGCTGGGCGCAATGGCATGCAAGGCTCTCCACCTTGTGCAACGAATCCACACTCTCCAGACGGCACGTCTGACTTCCCGGATGCAGAGTTCAACGCACAGCTCCAATCGCTCCTCGCCCACAACCAGGAGGCATTCGAAGACATGGGAACATTGCCATACACCTACCGAATTCGCCTCAAACCGGACGACATCCCAGTCGTTCACGCACCTCGCAGGGTTCCTGCGCCACTTAAAGAACGCCTCAAGCAGCAGCTGCAGGATCTCCAGGACCAAGGGGTCCTATCCAGGGTCACAGAGCCCACGCCATGGGTCAGCTCCATGGTGTGTGTCAAGAAGCCCTCCGGCGAGCTCCGTATCTGTATTGACCCCAAAGACCTCGATAATAATATTATGAGGGAACATTATCCCATACCCAAACGGGAGGAGATCACCAGTGAAATGGCCCAGGCGAAGATATTCACGAAACTGGATGCTTCTAAAGGATTTTGGCAGATCCAACTGGACACGTCCAGCCGAAAGCTATGTACCTTCAACACCCCTTTTGGTAGGTTCTGCTACAACCGGATGCCATTTGGCATCCAAGGTCTTCCATAGAATCATGGAGCAGATGATGGAAGGCATCGAAGGGGAGCGCGTATATGTGGACGATGTCATCATCTGGTCCACCACACCGCAGGAGCACATCTATCGTCTCCAACGCGTTTATGCCCGCATATGGGAAAACGGCCTGCGCCTCAACCAAGCCAAGTGCTCCTTTGGCCAGACCGAGTTGAGGTTCCTGGGGGAACCACATCTCCCGGTCAGGGGTCCGTCCGGATGCCGACAAGGTGAGCGCCAACACAGCTATGCCGCAGCCGGCCGACAAGAAAGCTGCCCTACGCTTCCTTGGCATGGTCAACTTCCTGGGGAAGTTCATTCCCAACCTTGCCTCCCACACGATGACTCTGTGCCACCTTGTCAAAAAGTCCACAGAGTTCCAGTGGCAACACACACACCAGTTGGAATGGGAGGAGCTCAAACACAAACTCACCACGGCACCAGTATTGGCGTTTTTTCACACGTCTCATGCCACAAAAATCTCAACTGATGCCAGCCAATCCGGCATTGGAGCAGTCCTCCTGCAGCGGGATGACATGGCATCATGGGCCCCAGTGGCCTATGCATCGCGGGCCATGACCCCCACAGAGCAGCGCTACGCGCAAATTGGAAAAGAGTGCCTGGGCTTGCTAACCGGTTTAGACAAGTTCCATGATTACGTATATGGTCTTCCCCGGTTCACTGTCGAAACTGACCACCGCCCCCTGGTCAGCATAATAATCAAGGACCTGAACGAGATGACCCCTCGCCTCCAGCGCATCCTACTTAAACTCAAGAGGTACGACTTCCAACTGGTCTACACTCCAGGGAAGGACCTCATCGTGGCGGATGCCCTATCCAGAGCAGTGAGCACGCCGCCAGATGCGGAGGGGTTCGTATGTCAGGTCAAGGCACAGGTGGCTTTCACAGCGGCAAATCTGCCGGCTGACGACTCCAGTCTGGCCCGTATCCGCCGAGAGACTGCGGCCGACCCCCTTCTGCAGCGAGTGATGCGCCACATGACGGGAGGATGGCTCAAAGGGCAGTGCCCGCAGTTCTACAATGTACGAGACGACCTAGCCATCATTGATGGTGTCCTTCTGAAGCTGGACCGGATTGTGATTCCGCACAGCATGCGCCAGCTGGTTCTCGACCAACTACACGAAGGCCACTTGGGGGTCGAGAAGTGCAGACGGAGGGCCCGAGGGGTGGTATACTGGCCGGGCATCAGTGACGATATTGCCAACATGGTGATCAACTGTACAACCTGCCAAAGGTTTCAGCCGGCGCAACCTCCTGAGACGCTTCTGCCCCATGAGCTGGTGACGTCCCCCTGGGCGAAGGTGGGTGTCGACCTGTTTCACGCGCTCGGCAGGGACTATGTCATCAAAGTTGACTACTTCTCAAACTACCCTGAAGTCATACGCCTGAACGATTTGGCGTTGTCTGCTGTCATCAGGCCCTGCAAAGACACCTTTGCTCGCCACGGCATTCCGATGACTGTCATGTCGGACAATGGGCCCTGTTTAGCCAGCCAGGAATGGTCGTCCTTTGCTGCTTCGGAAGGCTTCACACATGTAACGTCCAGCCCTCTACACCCCCAGTCAAATGGAAAGGCGGAGAAGGGCGTTCACATTGCCAAGCGGCTCCTCTGCAAGGTTGCTGCTGCCGGGTCGGATTTCTGCCTCGCCCTGCTGGCCTATCGTTCGGCCCCACTAGCCACTGGTCTCTCACCAGCACAGCTGCTGATGGGTCGCGCCCTCAGAACCACTGTGCCTTCCATCCTGGCACCAACAAGAGACCATGCTCCGGTACTCGGATGCAACTGCAGCGCGGTCGCCAGAAGAGATCGTATGACACACGGGCAACTGATCTTCCCTCCCTGGCCCCTGGAGACGACGTCCGCATCCACCTACCAGACGGTGGCTGGTCAGCACCTGCCGAAGTCCTCCGACACGTGGCTCCCCGCTCGTTCCTGGTACGCATGCCAGATGGATCCGTGCGTAGGCGCAATCGCCAAGCCCTTCGCTTACTTCCACGCTCGCAACGGGACCCTACACAGACGCCGTGTCCTCCACTGGTTCCTGATAGCAACTTTGTGGAGCTGCCATATACCATGCCCCTTCTGTCGCCGCCCGTGGCCAGGCTCGCACCTCAGCCGGTGGTTCTCGACCCACCCTTGAGGTGGTCAACCCGAATTCGTCGCCCACCTACTAGACTGGACTTATGAGACTGTTCACACGTCAAACTTTTGCAACCACTGTTTTATAACATGTCACTGTTTTATCGTTACAGGCTTCGTTTGATCGTTCCAAATTTCCACGTTGTTCTTCTTCTTGTTATGATACAACCTCGTTAGCATGTCACACCTGACATCGCCCCTTGTATTTGGTTAAGCCCCATGTACATGATGTAAATATTACGCACACACACACCTTTAGCTGCTCTCAGGACACATTTATATTTATAACCACATAGGCACATAATCTTGTAAAAAAGGGGGATGTCATGATATTCAAACATACATCATAACACATACATAATGATAGACAGACCAACGGACCAATTAGCACACATAACACGACAGCCAATCACAGACAAGAGCAGAGACAGTATAAAACAAGAAACATGATACTTCCTGGGCAGTCCATCTGGAGACGGCACAGGGCCAGGACCTCCTCGCAAGACACTCAGACAGTCACAACGTGCTGAGTACCAAGTTAAATGTATAAATAGTTTAATGGAATAAAACTGCATTGTACCAATCGCAACCGTGTTGGTTCGTCTGTACCTCAGAGCACCCAACACTTCATCCTGTAGAGAGCGCACAAGCAAATTATTGAGGATGCTGGAATCTGAAACAAAAACAGATAATACCGGACAATGTCAGCAGACCTGACAGCATCTGTGGAGAGAAAAGGGAGTGAGCGTTTCGAATCTGGACTCTTTGTCAAAGCTTTGACACACTCGAAACGTTAGTTCCCCTTTCCTCACCACAGATCCTGTAGAGAGTGTCTTGCCTGGTGCCCTGAAGCCCCTGCACAAAAGCCAGTCAAACCGTTGTGGACAGCTATCAGCAAGGTGACCGGTGAGTGCTATTCCTTTGAGGCCTACTACAAGATCCAAGCCATTGACTTTTAGTTTTGGTGTTGAGGTCCCAGTGGTACCCACCAGCTTCCTGTTCATTGAAGCGGTTCCTCAAAGTATGGATTTATTGATTAAACTGTGCACGCAATGCTTTGATGGTCTTCTGTCCTGAACTTCCACTTTCTGATATATTCTTTGCATTTGTCCTCAGCTTTCTCTTCTGCATCCTCATTTACTTAATACATGAATGCATGTCTGTGGAAGCGACTTGATATTGTGCCAGGCAATTTATCAAACTAGCTAGATGAAGTGATTTGTTTCCCCCCATGTATTATTCATTGCTGCTCCTTTAAGTATATGACAAGATATATTAAAACATTGCATCTAAATTGATTATATGACAAAGTTGTTTTGATTTTCACACTTATTCCCCATGGCATGCTCACATTTACTTTTTCACTGAAATTTAACACAGAATCTTTGTAGTACAGAAGGAGGCCATTCGGCCCTTCGACTCCAAACTGGCTCTCTGAGAACGCATTCTACCTAATCCCACTCCCCTGCCCTATCTCCATAACCTTGAATAGTCTTTCTTTACAAATAGCAATCCAATGTCCTCTTGAATATTTTGAGAACGCCGACCTCCATTACGCTCTCGGGAAGTTAATTCCAGACTCCATTCTTTGCTCCATCCGCCAATTAGTTTTGAATCTGTACCCTGTAGTTCTTGATGTTCTTTTGTGTAGGAACAGTTTCTCAATATTTACCCCCTCCATACCCCTCAGGATGCTGAATACCTCCATCAGGTCTCCTCTCAGCCTTATTTTCTCCATCGAAAACAGTCCCAGCTTCTCCAATCTATCCTCATAGCTACAGTTCTTCATCACTGGAATCATTCTTACAAATCTCCTCAGTACTCCCTCCAAAACCTTTACATCCGTCCTCATGTATGATGCTCAGAACTGGACAGAGTGTTCCAGATGAGGCCAAACTAGTGTCTTATACAATCTAAAACATAGATCTGTCCCGTTTCCGGATGCTATTTCCTAGATTTGGTGGCAGGTGACAACAGGAAATGAGCTAGAGATCCTACCACCATTTCAATCAGCTGACAACTGCAGCCAATTGCTGGAATCAGGTTGATGTTGATGCAGTGAGACCAAAGATATCGGGCCGGATTCTCCGTTTCAGAGACTCTGGACCAGACTCTCCGACTCTGGGGCTAAGTGCGGAGCATCCGTGACGTTTTACGTGGAGAAAATTGGCGCTGGCCACTCACCGATGCTGCAACAGGTGAGGGGTTGGAACCGCGCCATGCAAAACTCGTGGCCTCCACAAAATAAACGGCCGGGTCCGTGGCCGGGCAGGCGCACAGCGACGACCTGCAGCGGCCGCGCCATACAACATGGCGCCGGCCATACGTGGACCCGACCTGCCAGATAATGCCCGCCTGGACACCCCCTCGCCGCCTCCTGGCCTCCCCCCACCATTTCCCTCAGCCCTAGCGGAACCCCCCTAGCCAGCAGAACGGCTCCTGTGGCGGCGCTGGACACAGTCGCCACACCAGTTTCCGCACGGCTGGCAACACACATCCGCCGCACTGTCATGAACTCGGCCCATCGGGTGCGGAGCCTCGGGGAGGGCCTTCAGGTGACGTTCTGAGGCCGTCCCAACAGCATGCGGCACACGCCACGATGATGCAGTTTCGCAGGGGACAGAGCATGCGACACCTACGCCAAACAGCCGCCGGCCCCGAGTTCGGCGTAAAAAGGGATTCTCCGCCCGATCACCGATTACGAAATTGACGTCGGGGCATGGAGAATCCAGCCCGAAGTGCTGACGCTAGGACTGAATTGGTGGTGGTCTACAACCATGGAAGCGGCGCTATACCCGGAGCAATTCAGGATCCATTAATGGGCTAGCACTGGCGCCATCTGGAACTCGAGCAACTCCAATGGAAAACGTTGTCCGATTCGCCAGGGTCAGGTTTGGCACTTAAGAGGCTGACAAGCTGCAGCCGCACATAAGGACCCCACTCCCCGTACATACTCATTAGAGCCAACAAGAGGGCATCCCGAAGAGTGGCAGCCTGGTTCACAGATGCGGAGCTCGAGACCCTGCTAAACGCCATAGAAGTGAGGCAGGGTACCCTGTACCCCGGGGTGGGAACAAGGCTGCCAATCGCAGGGCAGTCAGGGTGAGTTGCCACCACCATCCACCTTGCACCAATCCCTGTTCCACACACCCCTAACCACCACTCCCACTTGGAGGGCGACCAAACTCCACACGCTGGCAGTCTTTTCGCATCCCACCCTGCGCCCATGCCAGTACCCATATTACCCACCGTGGCTGGGTCCCCTGTTCACAAAACCACCGGCTGCCCACGCCCTGTGCTGCCCATGTCCGACTGCCTAATACTGCATTTTCTGTCTCCCCACTACCCCCTCCCAGGAGAAGGCGGCTCACAACTGCAGGGAGAGAGAGAAGACAGGAGGGGCTGCCAGAACTGCAGCTGGTGGAGCGGTGGGAACTGGACTTGGCCAGTGGGCCCAGGGAGAGGGCAGTCACGTAGGCAGAGGTTGGCATCAGGGAACCAAATGGGCTCCCGCTAAGTTTCAGTGTCCTTATGGCACGCGTGACACAACCCCCACACCACCCCACAACCCCCACACACCACCAATCCACCTCCCCCACACCACTCCACAACCCCCACACAACACCACAACCCTCACACCACCCCACAACCCTCACACCACCCCACAACCCTCACACCACCCCACAACCCTCACACCACCCCACAACCCTCACACCACCCCACAACCCTCACACCACCCCACAACCCCCACACCACACCACCAACCCACCTCCCCCACACCACCCCACAACCCTCACACCACCCCACAACCCCCACACCACACCACCAATCCACCTCCCCACACTCCACAACCCCCACACCACCCCACAACCCTCACACCACCCCACAACCCCCACACCACCCCACAACCCTCACACCACCCCACAACCCCCACACCACACCACCAATCCACCTCCCCACACCACCCCACAACCCCCACACACCACCAACCCACCTCCCCACACCATGCCACAACCCCCACACCACACCACAACCCCCACACCACACCACCAACCCACCTCCCCCACACCACCCCACAACCCTCACACCACCCCACAACCCCCACACCACCAACCCACCTCCCCCACACCACCCCACAACCCTCACACCACCCCACAACCCCCACACCACACCACCAACCCACCTCCCCACACCATGCCACAACCCTCACACCACCCCACAACCTCCACACCACACCACCAACCCACCTCCCCCACACCACCCCACAACCCTCACACCACCCCACAACCCCCACACCACCCCACAACCCCCACACCACACCACCAATCCACCTCCCACACTCCACAACCCCCACACCACCCCACAACCCTCATCCCACACCACCAATCCACCTCCCCACACCCCACAACCCTCACACATCACCACCAACCCACCTCCCCACACCATGCCACAACCCTCACACCACCCCACAACCCCCACACCACACCACCAACCCACCTCCCCCACACCACCCCACAACCCTCACACCACCCCACAACCCCCACACCACCCCACAACCCCCACACCACCCCACAACCCCCACACCACACCACCAATCCACCTCCCACACACAACCCCCACACCACACCACCAATCCACCTCCCCGACACCACCCCACAACCCTCACACCACCCCACAACCCTCACACCACCCCACAACCCCCACACCACACCACCAACCCACCTCCCCCACACCACCCCACAACCCTCACACCACCCCACAACCCCCACACCACACCACCAATCCACCTCCCCACACTCCACAACCCCCACACCACCCCACAACCCTCACACCACCCCACAACCCCCACACCACCCCACAACCCTCACACCACCCCACAACCCCCACACCACACCACCAATCCACCTCCCCACACCACCCCACAACCCCCACACACCACCAACCCACCTCCCCACACCATGCCACAACCCCCACACCACACCACAACCCCCACACCACACCACCAACCCACCTCCCCCACACCACCCCACAACCCTCACACCACCCCACAACCCCCACACCACCAACCCACCTCCCCCACACCACCCCACAACCCTCACACCACCCCACAACCCCCACACCACACCACCAACCCACCTCCCCACACCATGCCACAACCCTCACACCACCCCACAACCTCCACACCACACCACCAACCCACCTCCCCCACACCACCCCACAACCCTCACACCACCCCACAACCCCCACACCACCCCACAACCCCCACACCACACCACCAATCCACCTCCCACACTCCACAACCCCCACACCACCCCACAACCCTCATCCCACACCACCAATCCACCTCCCCACACCCCACAACCCTCACACATCACCACCAACCCACCTCCCCACACCATGCCACAACCCTCACACCACCCCACAACCCCCACACCACACCACCAACCCACCTCCCCCACACCACCCCACAACCCTCACACCACCCCACAACCCCCACACCACCCCACAACCCCCACACCACCCCACAACCCCCACACCACACCACCAATCCACCTCCCACACACAACCCCCACACCACACCACCAATCCACCTCCCCGACACCACCCCACAACCCTCACACCACCCCACAACCCTCACACCACCCCACAACCCCCACACCACCCCACAACCCTCACACCACACCACCAATACACCTCCCCACACCACCCCACAACCCCCACACCACCAATCCACCTCCCCACAATGCACCACCTCCCCCACACCCCACAACCCCCACACCACACCACCAATCCACCTCCCCGACACCACCCCACAACTCCCACACACCACCACAACCCTGCCACTCCACCTCCCCACATCCCACAACCCCCACACTACCCCAGCCCCATATCTCCCCACACCACACCACCTCCCCTACACCATCACACCAACCTCGATCCAACCATACGTCATGTCTTGTGTCTCACAGGATCACCGGTGAAAAGGCTGCCCTTGGCCACAGGAAACATCGAGCGACAAGGCAGCACCGGACAGTAATGCAAACCCCCAAATGCCAGGACACTACACCCCGGAGCACTAGGCCAAGGACACCACTGACGTTCCATCACAGCCGTCTCCAACATCATTCACCATCTCAGAGACACTCACCTCGGTTGGGCACTTTAGTGAAGAGGCTCCTGGTGCGCACCACACACATGCAGCGGTACATCGGGTGGAGATAGGAAGCCCAAGAGAGCGGCAGTCGGAGGGCAGGCCGACCCCAGGGACTAACTGCAGCCCAGACGGGTCTCGGGTGATGTGTTGGGTGCTCTGGATCCGTGGACCACATACAGGCCACCAACACTTAAAATAGTGCAACACAATTTTATTAAGTCAGAAACTGTTGAACATACTTTCACTGTGGGTTAACACGATGTTAGATTAAACTAAAGACCTATGCCTTGTCCTAACCAGTCTATGCACTCAGCACATGGTGAAGATCTGTGCTGCAAGCTGTGAGCTCTGTCCTACTAGGAGGCTGCAGCTCGAATGAGCGGGAACTCTGATGCCCTCTGTCTTTATAGTGCGTGTGCTCTAACTGGTGATTGGCTGTGGTGTTGTGTGTGTTGATTGGTCTTGCTGTGTGTCCATCAGTGTGTGTGTATCTGCACCATGATATACTGGTGTATATTATGACATCCCCCCTTTTATAAAAGAATGTATATGTGTGGCAATAAATAATGTGTGGTGAGAATGTTCCTAACTACATGTTGGGTGCGAAGACATATTTACAGGACTACGTACATGAGAACTAAGCTATTTACATGGGAAGGTGCCTGGTCCAGAGAAACAGTATGTAACGAGATGAACACTACATACAAACCAGGGAAACGGTCAAACAAAGCAACAAAACAATTCAGAAAGTCTATAAGTTTGCAAAGTTCATAAATTAAGTCTCTGAGGTGGGCGACGAATTCTGGTTGACCGCCTCAAGGGTGGGTCGAGAGCCGCCGGTTCAGGAGCGGGCTGGACTGCGTCAGAGTCAGGGGGATGCAGAATGACAGGGATCTCTGCATAGTCCATGGCAGGGTCGGCAGGAGGGCGAGGCGACAGTGGACGATCACGTTGCGAGCGTGGAACGAGGCGAAGGGTGCGTCGATTGCGGCGCAGAATGGAGCCATCCGGTAGATGAACCAGGAAAGAGCGGGGGGCCACCTGCCGAAGGACAACAGCGGTTGCAGACCAGCCACCATCCGGAAGATGGATGCGGACGTTGTCATCTGGAGCCAGAGCAGGGAGAACAGCTGCACGGGAGTCATGAGCCGCCTTGTGATGTGCATGAGACAGCTGCATTCAGCGAAGGACCGGAACGTGGTCGAGGTCTGGGACATGAATGGACGGCACCGTCGTCCTCAGGGTATGACCCATGAGCAACTGGGCTGGCAACAGGCCAGTGGACAGTGGGGCGGAGCGATAGGTCAGCAAGACGAGGTAGAAATCGGACCGCGCATTGGCAGCCTTGCATAGGAGCCGTTTGACTATATGTACTCCCTTCTCCGCTTTGCTGTTGGATTGGGGGTACAGGGGACTGGATGTCACATGGGCAAAATTGTACCGCCTGGCAAAGTTGGACCATTCCTGGCTGGCGAAGCAGGGGCCATTGTCCGACATAACCGTGAGCGGGATGCCGTGTCAAGCAAAGGTTTCCTTACAGGCACGAATGACTGCAGACGAGGTGATGTCATGCAACCGTATCACCTCCGGGTAATTCGAAAAGGAGTCCACGATCAGGACATAGTCTCTTCCCAGCGCGTAGAACAGGTCGATGCCCACCTTGGTCCATGGTGACGTAACCAACTCATGGGACTGCAGGGTCTCACGTGGTTGGGCCGGCTGGAAGCGCTGGCAAGTGGGGCAGTTGAGCACTGTGTTGGCTATGTCCTCATTAATGCCGGACCAGTACACTGCCTCTCGGGCCCGTCGGCGGCACTTTTCCACGCCAAGGTGGCCCTCGTGTAGTTATTCCAGGATGAGCTGGCACATGCTATGCGGGATGACTATGCGGTCCAGTTTTCGAAGAACCCCGTCTACTACCGCCAGATCATCTCTGACATTATAGAACTGAGGGCATTGGCCCTTGAGTCACCCATCCGTTAGGTGGCGCATGACACGCTGTAGCAAAGGGTCAGCCGCCGTCTCGCGGCGAATTTGGACGAGGCGTTCATCCGTCGCAGCTAGATTGGAGGCCGCAAATGCCACATGGGCGTCAACCTGGCAGACAAATCCTGCTGGGTCACATGGAGTGTTGACTGCCCTGGAGAGAGCGTCAGCAATGATGAGGTCTTTGCTTGGGGTGTATACCAGCTGGAAGTCATATCGCCGGAGCTTGAGAAGAATACGCTGGAGGCGAGGCGTCATGTCGTTCAAGTCTTTCTGTATTATATTGACCAGCGGGCGATGGTCGGTCTCGACGGTGAATTGAGGAAGTCCGTAGACATAATCGTGAAACTTCACCACACCGGTCAGAAGGCCCAGGCACTCCTTTTCTATCTACGCGTAGCGCTGCCCCATGGGGGTCATGGTGCGTGACACATATCCAACGGGGGCCCATGATGAGGCCTCATCACGTTGAAGGAGCACTGCCCCAATGCCGGATTGGCTGGCACCGGTCGCAATTTTGGTCTCCTTTGCTGGATCAAAGAAAGCTAAGACCGGGGCAGTGGTGAGTTTTGTTTTGAGTTCTCTCCATTCGCGCTCGCGGGCAGGGAGCCATTGGAAGTCAGTCGTCTTCCTGACCAGGTTCCTGAGAGCCGTGGTATGAGAGGCGAGGTTAGGGATGAACTTCCCTAAAAAATTGACATTGCCCAGAAATCGGAGGACCGCCTTCTTGACCTCTGGTGTTTTCATAGCTGTGATAGCAGCTACCTTGTCCGCATCCGGCCGCACACCCAATTGGGAGATGTGGTCCCCGAGGAAATTGAGTGCCGTCTGACCAAAAGAGCATTTGGCCCTGTTGAGGCGGAGGCCATGCTCATGTATATGTTTGAATACGTGCTGGAGGCGACTCACATGCTCCTGAGGGGTGGTGGACCAAATGATTATGTCGTCGACATTGACGCGAACACCTTCAATGCCTTCCATCATTTGTTCCATCGTTCTATGGAACACTTCTGAAGCAGATATGATACCAAACGGCATCCTTGTAACAATATCTGCCAAAGAGGGTATTAAGTTTCCTGCTGGATTTGTCGAGCTGGATTTGCCAGAATCCTTTTGAGGCGTTGAGTTTGGTGAAGAGCTTGGCGCGAGCCATCTCACATGTAAGCTCTTCCCGCTTGGGAATTGGATAATGCTCCCTCATGATATTGTGATTTAGATCCTTGGGATCAATGCAAATTCTCAATTCGCCGGAAGGCTTTTTTACACACACCATGGAACTGACCCAGTCGGTTGGTTCCGTGACTTTGGAAATCACTCCTTGATTCTGGAGATCCTGCAGCTGCTGCTTGAGGTGGTCCTTAAGTTGTGCTGGGACCCTGCGAGGTGCGTGCACCACAGACGTGGCATTCGGTTTTAATAAGATCTTGTCGGTGTATGGGAGCGTGTCCATGCCCTCGAAGACGTCGTGGTGCTGGTTGATGATGGCGTCGAGTTGCGCCCTGAAGTCGGTGTCCTGAAAGGTAGACGTGTCATCAGGAGAGAGAGAGAGTGAACACTCTGCACTAGGTTCAACAGCTTGCATGCCTGCGCGCCAAGCAGGGAGGCTTTCGAGGAGCCCACAATTTCAAAGGGAAGAATGGCTTTGCGTGACCTGTGCGTCACTTCAAGTTGGCACGAGCCGCTGGCATCAATGGCATTGCCATTGTAATCCAATAGCTGGCAGGCTGATGGAAGGATGGCTGGTTTGACACGAAGGCTTTGGAGGTCAGACCGCGCAATGAGATTGGAGGCACCAGTGTATTTGGGAATCGTATTTGGGACCGGTTGACTGTCGGGGTGGCACACCACTCATCGTCCGGATCGATGCTGTATACCAACAGAGGCTGGATTCTTTGCTTCGGAGACACCCTGTTTTTTGTAACGATACCGACTCGAAAAGGCGCCTTCGGGTCCTCGGTGTCAATGTTGGGTAGTAGGTCCGCATCAGACTTGGTGACTGTGGGTTGAACGGCCCGGACATTCCTGCGAGGCTGGCTGAAGCGATATGAGTTGGCAGGCTGAGCTGCTCTGCTTAAAGCAGCATAGTAGCCAAGTTTGCCACATTTCAGGCATTGTCGGGATTTGGCAGAGCATTGCCGTTTTAAATGGGCGGAGCCACAGTTGCCGCACGTCGTAGCATCAGTACGTTCACTGCGCCACTGCGCATGCGCGGTGCGGTCGTACGTGGTGCTCGCTTGCGCATTACGTTCGTCGACGTCGCCGTCCCCTCGTTTGGTGCACATAAGCGTGGGGGTCCGCAAAAAGCGCGCAAAATGGCCACCCTCATCCAGGCTGAGGCCCTAGAGTTGCTCGATTGCTTGGACCCATTCCGCCTCGTGGGGACCTTGCCACGCCGTTTCAGATGCTTGGATGTGGGAATACCGACTAGTGCCGTTTTCGTGTAGCACGCAGGTCTCGATGGCAGTCGCTAAGGTGAGCTGCTTTACTTTGAGGAACTGCTGGCGTAGGGGGTCCGACTGAACACCGAAAACGATCTGGTTGCGTATCATGGAGTCGGAGGTGGGCCCGTAGCTACAGGACTGTGCAAGGATGCGGAGGTGGGTGAGAAAGGATTGGAAAGGTTCATCCTTACCCTGCAAACCCTGTTGGAAGACATAGCGCTCAAAACTTTCATTCACCTCTTGATGCAGGATCAATAACCACTAAAGCGAGGTTATAGTCCAACTGAAGGCTTTAATAAGCTAGATGTTTCCCCCAGCAGTTCAGGTACAGAATGAGGGCTGCTGGGGCGGCACGGGTTCTTATACCCCGCCTATCAGGGCGGAGCTATTATACACTCTAGCCAATAGCAAGCATACAGGTTCTACCAATGGTGCTTTAGCCTCTCAGGTACCGTAATAACTATAATACCACATTCACCCCCGGTTAAAAAAAGAGTCCGGCGGGGGTGGTGGCCAGAAACTACAAAACATAACAACATGGTATAATTAGTTATGGAGGTACCATAATACCTCCGTACAGTGTTTAGTAACTATTTACAAGTCTGGTAGCTATATACATTTGGTGGTTTATATTTACAGATTACAGTTAAAATGAAACAGTCAGTCGATCGGGGGCCCTGGTCGTCCTCTGTGATCGTCGGAGCCTCGATGGTGACTCCGGAGAAGGCTCGGGTGTCTGTGACTCCGGGAGCGTGGCTTCGATCTCCATGGCTGCTTCGTCACCCCTACACGGCGGTGGTGGGGAAAACGGCTGACCTGGGAAGGGAGCGCCTATGGGGGGCGTCAGTGGGTGGGGGGGCCTAGTTGGGGGCGGCGGAAGGACCGGTCCTCCTGTAAGGTCTGCAGTGGAGGGGAGGGTGAGACTGGTGGCTGGAATGTGCGCAGAGTTCCAGCGGGCGCCAGGTCCCGTAGGGAGACCGTATCTTGTCGGCCGTCGGGGTACGCCATGTAAGCGTACTGGGGGTTAGCGTGGAGCAGATGGACCCTCTCGACCAACGGGTCCAACTTGTGCGCCCGCACGTGTTTTCGGAGCAGGATGGGTCCGGGTGCTGCCAGCCAGGTCGGGAGCGAGGTCCCAGAGGAGGACTTCCTAGGGAAGACAAGGAGACGTTCGTGAGGTGTCCGATTGGTGGTTGTACAAAGTAGTGACCGGATGGAGTGGTGGGCATCCGGGAGTACTTCTTGCCAGCGGGAGACTGGGAGGTTCCTGGACTGTAGGGCCAGTAGAACAATCTTCCAGACCGTCCCATTCTCCCTCTCTACCTGTCTGTTACCCCGGGGGTTGTAACTGGTCGTCCTGCTCGAGGCGATGCCGTTGCTGAGCAGGAATTGATGCAGTTCGTCGCTCATAAAGGAGGACCCCCTATCACTGTGTATGTAAGCGGGGAAACCGAACAGTGCAAAGACGCTATTGAGGGCCTTGATGACGGTGGTTGCAGTCATGTCGGGGCAGTGGATGGCGAATGGGAACCGGGAGTACTCGTCAATCACGTTCAGGAAGTACGTGTTGCGGTCGGTGGAGGGGAGGGGGCCTTTGAAGTCCATGCAGAGGCGTTCAAAGGGACGGGAAGCCTTTATCAGGTGCACTCTCTCTGGCCGGTAGAAGTGCGGTTTGCACTCCGAGCAGATTTGGCAGTCCCTGGTGGCAGTCCTGACCTCCTCGATGGAGTAGGGCAGGTTGCGGGTCTTGACGAAATGTAAAAAGCGAGTGACCCCCGGGTGGCAGACATCCTCGTGGAGGGCTCGGAGGCGGTCCACTTGTGCGGTGGCACATGTGCCGCGGGACAGGGCGTCAGGAGGCTCGTTTAGCTTCCCTGGACGATACAAGATCTCGTAGTTGTAGGTGGAGAGTTTGATCCTCCACCGTAAGATCTTGTCATTTTTATCTTGCCCCGCTGTGCATTATCGAACATGAAAGCAACCGACCATTGGTCAATGAGGAGAGTGAATCTCCTGCCGGCCAAGTAATGCCTCCAATGTCGCACAGCTTCTACTATGGCCTGGGCCTCCTCTTCTACTGAGGAGTGGCGGATTTTGCAAGCATGGAGGGTACAGGAGAAGAAGTCCACGGGCCTGCCCGCTTGGTTGAGTGTGGCCGCCAGAGCTACGTCGGACGCATCACTCTCGACCTGGAAAGGGAGGGACTCGTCAATGGCATGCATCGTGGCCTTTGAAATGTCTGCTTTGATGCGGCTGAAGCCTGGCGGGCCTCTATCGACAGGGGAAAAGCTGTGGATTGGATCAGGGGACGGGCCTTGTCCGCATAGTTGGGGACCTACTGGGCGTAGTAGCTAAAAAACCGAGGCAGCGTTTCTGGGCCTTAGAGCAGTGAGGGAGGGGGAACTCCATAAGGGGGTGCATGCGTTCAGGGTTGGGGCCTATAACTCCATTTCGCACTACCAGGTGAGGCCCGTTGACACCGGAGTGGCTCGCTCCACTTTCACGCCAGCGTCAGAACTTGGTCGCAGGATTGGAGAATCCGGGCCATGATCTCTTCTGCACTCGCTGAGCATCCTAACTACAATTCCCTCTGCGTGTACTGCTTTCCTTGGATTTTCGGTCAGCAGCATGGCCCACATCAACTTTGATCACGACCAGGCCAACATGGTGGGGTGGTGGTGGGAGGAATGATGGTACAGGATGGCAAACGATCACACAAGGAACCCCTGCCTTATAAATGGCCACCGAGCCACTGCTGTGGCTAGTGGCCATCCCCTGGCGGGTCTGGTGTTCCAAGAACATGGCCAGGTATCTGTGACATTTTGCAAAGTAAAATTAATTCACCTGGCATTCTCTGCCTCTCCCTCCAACTTCAGACCAGCCGTCCCACCTCGACTGGTGGGGCTGCCGATCACTCCTCCCTTTGGCCTTCCTGCATTGGGAGTATGTCAGCATCCTTGACTGGATGCCGAGTGATGTACCATCAATTACCACGAGACGAGAATGGTGAAACAATTGAGGCTTTATTGCACAAGTTGTTGAGACTCCTGCAGCTGGAACCAGAATGGGAGCAGCGCAGGAGAGCTTACACTTTTATACGGCGCCTGCTGGGAGGAGCCAGCAGGCTGGGATTACTGTGGTACCTCCTTGATGGAGTAGGGCAGGTTGCGGGCCTTGATAAAATGGAAGGACCGGGTGACCCCCGGGTGGCAGAGGTCATTATGGAGAGCCTGGACTTGGTCCACTTGTGCGCTGGCACATGTACCGCGGGATAGGGGGGATCTGGGGGCTCATTGAGCTTCCCAGGGCGATACAAGATCTCATAGTTGTAGGTGGAGAGCTTGATCCTCCACCTCAAGATCTTGTCATTCTTGATCTTGCCCTGCTGTGTATTGCTAAACATGAAGGCAACCGACCATTGGTCAATGAGAAGAGTGAATCTCCTGCTGGCCAGGTAATGCCGCCAATGTTGCACAGCTTCCACAATGGCTTGGGCCTCCTTTTCGACAGAGGAGTGCCGAATTTCAGAGGCATGGAGGGTGCGGGAAAAGAAAGCCACGGGTCTGCCCGTCTGGTTGAGGGTGGCGGCCAGAGCCACGTCCGACGCATCGCTCTCCACCTGGAAGGGGAGGGACCCGTCAACCACGTGCATCGTAGCTTTGCCGATGTCCGCCTTGATGTGGTTGAAGGCCCGGCGGGCCTCAGCCGTCAGGGGAAAAACTGTGGGCGGGCCTTGTCCGCATAATTGGGGACCCACTGGGCGTAATATGAGAAAAACCCCAGGCATCGTTTCAAGGCCTTGGGGTAGTGGGGGAGGGGGAGTTCCAGGAGGGGTCACATGCGCCCCTCCTGGAACTCCATTTTTAACAACGTAGCCAAGGATGGCTAAACGGTTGGTGCAGAAAACGCATTTCTCCTTATTGTAGGTGAGGTTAAATTAATTGGGTGCTCTAAATTTATGAATAAAAAATGATGGCAGATTTCCTGCCCTAAAAGGCATTTCTGAACCACATGGGTTTTTATGACAATCGACAATGGTTTCATTAGACTTTTAATTCCAGATTCTTTTTTTATTGAATTCAAATATCACCATCTGCAGTGGTGGGATTTGAACCTGGGTCCCCAGAGCATTATTCTGGGTCCCTGGTTAAATAGTTAAGTGACTACCACTACACCACTGCCTCCCATGACCTGTCTTCTTGGCTACCCATCTGCTTCTGCCTTTCTTCCCAAAAGGATTTCTCTCTCTCTCTAAGCTCCGCCCATTCCTTCAAACAAAGCTTCTCCCCTGAGTTGGTTAAACTTGAATCTATTCTCATTATTTGGCTGATAACCCATTCCCATTTACACAAAAGGCCAGAGCTATGCCATTCATATGCAAATATTTTCCATTGATAGAGCATAGGTCATAAAACTCTGTCAATGGGATAATGGCTAGTCATGCAAGAATGTCCCGAAAGACAATGGGTCTTTGGTGAATCTCATTATGCATTCACTATCGAGTTTAAGTCTGAATAGGAGCATGTGACGCAGCAAATTATGGGCTTAACCCTTTGAGTTTGGGCGAACAGCATTTTAATTCAATCTGTTTAAACCTTTAAATTGTCTGCTTCATTATTGGACCCCATTTCTGAACACACATTTCTAATATCTTCCTATCATGATACTCCATATATTGTTGTGAAGGACTGACCCTGCGGGGCACAAAGGATATTTTGAATACAGTGTGTGAGTAATTGGAAATATGGCAAGTGGCAAGTGCAGTGTGTTTGGGATGAACAGATGTCTTTGGGCTTTTGAATCCCATTGTGAGTGCTTGTCTCGCCTCACAGAGGTATTGTCGCTGGACTAGTAATGATCTGGGAACCTGAGTTCAAATCCTATCAGGGCAGATGGTGGAATTTGAATTCAATAGAAATCTGGAATTAAAAGTCTAAGGTTGACCGTGAAACCATTGTCGATTGTCATAAAAACCCATCCAGTTGACTAACGTTTTTTAGGGAAGGAAATCTGCCGTCCTTATTTGGTCTGGCCTACAAGTGACTCCAGATCCACAGCAATGTAGCTGAGACTTAAATGCCCTCAGGGATGGGCAAAAAATGTTAGCCCAGCCAGTGATGCCCACATCCGATGAACAAATGAAAAAAAACATCTGGATCTGTTCTGGACAATACATATTCATAGAATCATAGAATCGTTGAATTTACAGTGCAGAAGGAGGCCATTCGGCCCATTGAGTCTACACCAGCCCCTGAAAGAGCAGCCTACCTCAGCCCACACCTCCACCCCATCCCCATAACCCAGCAACCCACCTAACGTTTGGTCACTTTGGGACAATTTAGCGTGAACAATCCACCTAACACGCACATTTTTGGACTATGGGAGGAAACCGGAGCACCTGAAGAAAACCCACGCAGACACAGGGAGAACATGCAGATTCCTCACAGACAGCGACCCAAACCGGGAATCGAACCCGGGCCCCTGTCGCTGTGAAGCAACCGTGCTAACCATTGTTTTGCCATGACACCTCGGTGAGGCAGTGACTTCGTTATTGTTCACGAAGGAGAATTGGATGACCTTGCTTTCTTTTTCAGTACTGCAAGCCCTTAGTTCCTATGCTTTGAATAGAACTAACCATCAGTGGAACTCAATATATAAGGCAGTTGCCATCAATTGTTACAGATACAGATCAGCTGTAGATACTTTTTCGCCTTTTGCCGCTTTAGTCACTTCTGTAAGTTGTGTGGGCATCTTAGAAGAGTGGATTCGCATGAACCAAATCCACTTACACAGCATAAGCTGAGGGTCTAATAATATTGTCCCCTTGTGACCTGAACCGCATATTTGTGTCTTTCATCAATTTTCCTGTAGGCAGTCCAAGCAAACATTTAGTCGACTGAGCTATGTTATAAATCCTTAAGCTCTTTACTTCACAAAGAGCAACAGTTATGATCAATATCACTAAGTACTTGTCATCATGCAATAATATAAAATGGTGAACATACAATCAACAGGTTCATCTGACTGATTTTATGTGAAATTATTTTTGAATAATTGTTTTTTCTGAATTCCAGTTTTCTCACAGCCTTTGCTGCCTGACTGCTTTGCAACATCCTGTTTGAAAAACCTGTTTGATCATGAATGCCTGTGCTTATGTATTTTATCTTTATTGATCATATCCAGAAAGGGAAGGTCTGCCAGATCCCTTGCTAAAGTCCAAGACATCATTGTGAATGCAAGGGTAAGAAATTGGACTCTGAAAATCCTGTTTTTAGGCTAAAGGTGGACTCCAAACACGTAAAAGGTTGAGTTCAAGATGTGTGCAGAAAGTGTGCTGAATGCTTTCCAGGTAAAAGGATTTTCAAGCATGCACCTAATATCTGAACCCAGAACAGGCAAATTAAGATGTCAATTAATGATGCCAGCATTGCCAGTTTCAAACTCCATGCTCCAATATACATATTTGTTTAACTTTACACAACGGAACATACATTCAATGGCATGAAGGAATAACCCTCGTTCATAGAAACATGGAAAATAGGAGCAGGAAGAGGCCATTCAGCCCTTCAAACCTGCTCCACTATTCACTATGATCATGCCTGATCATCAAACCCAATAACCTGTTCCCGCTTTTCCCCATACGAGTTGATCCCTTTCACTCAAGGTGCTATATCTAACTGATTCTTGATAACATACAATGTATTAGCCTTAACTTCTTTCTGTGGCAGCAAATTCCACTGTGGCACTCTCTGAGTGAAAACATTTCTCCTAATCTCAGTCCTAAGTGGTCTACCCCATATGCTCAGACTGTGACCACTGACCAATGGATTCTCCGACCATCAGGAACATCCATTCTTCATCTACCCTGTCTAGTCCTGTTAGAATTTGATAAGTTTCTCTAAGATCCTCCCTTAGTCTTATGAACTCCAGCAAATATATTTTGTAACCAACTCAATTTTTCCTCATATGTCAGTCCTGCCATCCCAGGAATCAGTCTGGTAAACCCAACGTGTCCCACCCCCCCTCCCCCACACACAATGATTTAAATATCTAACTATAATATCTAACTATATATCTAACTCACCACATTAGTTAAATTCTTTCGGCTGAGAAAAAGAGGAAGTGAAAGCACTTATCTCCTTGATGTTTGTAAACATTGTGGTTAGCTTCACAGCAGGGTGGATGAGATGTATTCAAGCAGGAAGGGAAATGGAAATAAACAACCCAGACACTGGGCTGCTTGGAACATATTACCCTGTCAGTTACAGCGTACTAAAAACTATTTATCTTTGAAAGTGAATAGAAGCCTTGCAGATTAAAGGATCTGAAGGGGGTTTGAAGCCATGTGATGTGTTTTGGCTTTCTGTGAATTAACAACTGCAGCTTTCAACACTTCTGTCTGAGACAGCAGGTGTATGGGACCGGTAGGTGACAAAGCAGTGAATTTTCACTGTTTTTGCCTGGACTGCTCTTTAGCTTCCAGGCAGGGGTGATTGATGGGGAAGTCTCTGATATGGGGGTCTCTGATGTGGGGGGGGGGTCTCTCTGATATGAAAAGACACTGATATGGGGGTCTCTGTTATGGGACAGTCTCTATTATGGGGGTCTCTGATATGGGGGTCTCTGATATGGGGCATCAGTGTTATGCCCTGCTCATGCATGTGTTTATGGAGGGGTGCCCCCATAATCCTGTGGTGGTAAGGGGGAGGATGCCCCTACTTGTTAATGGGAGGGGCAGGATTTGCATTGTGTGGGGGAAAAGGGTCTGCTCAAAATAGAGGCCCTATATTAGGATTTGGAACGGAATCCCAGGAGCTCCCGCCATGCATACCTTTGCTTGGCAGGGGAGAATGAATCTACCCGGGCGCCGGTCCTAGCGCCAGCGCAGATCAAGAGCGATTCTACTCTGGTGGGAGAACTTTGTCTCCCAAAGGGAGAATCCTACCCCATACCTGATGACCACACTGGGGGTTCTGAGGACATTATAGCCCCTGGGTGGTCGGGGACATGGCAGGGCAGTGCCCTGGCACTCTGGCAGTGCCAACCTGACACTGACAGGCTCTCCGGGGTAAGGGGCGGGGCTTGAAAGGGGGAGGGGTATTGAAAGGACCATGAGGGGGTAACTAAGATGGGGCAGGCACCACAAAGGGGGGGGGGGTCCATGAAGGGGGAGGGACATGAAAAGGGGGTCCAAATGAAAAGAGCATGAAGTGGAAGTGGGCATTTGGCGACCCTATAGCGGGTGTTTCTCAAAGAATAAAGAACAATACAGCACAGGAACAGGCCTTCGGCCCTCCAAGCCTGTACCGGTCATGATACCAACCTTTGCCAAAACCCTCAGCATTTCCTTGTGCCGTATCCCTCTGTACCCATTCTATCCATGTGTTTGTCAAGATACCTTTTGAATGTCGGGGGCACTCATACCAGCAATTGGGGAGGTGGGTAGCCTGATGCTTGCGAGAAGGGGGACCTGCAGGCAGACCAATTGTGAGGCCCCAATGCCAGCGATCCTTGGCAGAGTGGGTGGGGTTGTGTCAGCATGGGTGGGAGCATTTACTGCCAATTTGCGATCGAGTGCCCTTACTCCGATCTTTGTGAAACCAGGCTTGCCGGTCTGTTATGTAGAGTTTAGAGCATCTCAGTTCTGGTGAAAAACTCACCCCTTGCTCCAAAAGAATTTCTAAATGTGGGTAGCTTGTGGTCACAGTGCCTGCTGGGATTTTTGGGGAGAATTGTGTCCAATGTTTCTCTTTGCACTCTGACAGTTGAATGAAAGGGCAGCCTTAAAATATTAACTCCTCAGGCGGGATTCCCCCGAATCGGCGCGTTGGCCCGACGCTGGCGTAAAAAACGGCACGAAGCACTCCGGCGTTGGGCCGACCGGAAGTTGTGGAATTCTCCGCACTTCCGGAGGGGGCTAGGCCAGCGCAGACCGGCCGGAGTATTCGGGTGCATGTGCAGGGGAATGTCTTCTCCGCTCCGGCCATGGCGGAGCCCTACGGGGGCCGATGCAGAAGGAAGGAGTACCCCCACGGCACAGGCCCGCCCACAGGTCGGTGGGTCCCGATCATGGGCCAGGCTACCGTGGGGGCCCCCCTCGGGTCGGATCCCCCCCGTGCCCCCCCCCCCCCCCCCCCCCCCCCCCCCCCGAGGACCACACCAGCCGGCCTACCAGCCAGGTCTCGCCGTGTGGGATCATGTCCAATCCACGCCGGCATCGCTCCATCGGGGCCCGGAGAATTGCCGGGGGGCCGCTACCAACGGCCCCCAACCGGCATGGCGTGATCCCCACCCCGCCCAAAAACCGGCGCCGGAGAATACGGCAGTTGCGTCGGAGCGGTGGGGCAGGATTCATGCCGCCCCCCCCAGGGATTCTCTGACACGGCGGGGGGGGCGGAGAATCCCGCCCCTCATCTCTGTGCACTCTGGCTCTTTAAGATATTATCCAAATCAGATATTATCCGAAGATGTACAGGTTAGGTGGATTGGCCACACTAAAGTTGCCCCATGATGTCCAAAGATGTGTAGGTGCGGCAAGGTTATAGGGATATGGCGGGGGTGTGGGCCCAGGTAGGATGCTCTTTCAGAGGGTCAGTGCGGACTCGATACGCTGAACAACCTCTTTCTGCACTGTAGGGATTCTACGGATTAAGTCCCTATCAAGATTTTTGATGCAGTTTAGCATTCACCTATTTGAAAATACATGTCCTAATGAAGGGCTACGATAAGCACACACCAGGTGGCAATGTTGTGCAGATCACAGCAAACCAAATTGGACAATCCAATTGGTGTGTTGTAGCACACTTCAACAAGATCAAGATGCCTGAAATCTATTAGCATTCCTAACACCCTCCAGTTGAACAGTATGTATGTTTGGCTTACAGTTTGCTGTTGCAGTGTGTGAGGATTTAGAATGGTAATCATAAGCCATTTCTCCTGGCTGTGGCCACTGTTCCCCATAGAAAGAAGATTAGGACGAGTGCTTAGCCAAACTACTGCAACCATGAAATCCCAAAAAAATACAAGGCTGCAGAGTGGAAGACAAAATTGTACCAACACGCGCATAGGCAAGCTCCAGATATTCAAATCTCTGTCAAGCCTCTTGTGGACAGAGGATTGATATAGAAAGAATGAGTTGTAAGAGAATCCTTGTTAATTGGGGAAAATATGCATGATCATTTTCTGGCATCAAAACCACCAGTATTAACCTAGCATAATCTGCTGAACATCCGTATGGTTCAACGTATACAGTTAATAATATCTACAATCCAAGAAAATTCAGTTATATTCTGAATTTGCTGTGGTGCATTCAAGGTTAAGTAATTCTTGAACAGTATTAGAAATATTAATACTGTTAAGCAAGCCTTCTCAGAGTTGAAAGTGAAATTTTACAAGTAATGTCTAATTACTTCAGAATTTAGTTATTGTTGGAGATTTTAAAAACGTTAAACCATTAAAATAATTCTCTTTATTTCACTTTCAGCATTTGATTTTATATTGAATTAAATAATCTAATTTATACCTCCTGGTTTAACCTCTGTGGGAGCAAAATAGGAATCGTTAGCTCTTTACCTTGGGACCAAACTAGCATCCGACGTGTAAAAGCACAAAACGGTAAATCCCACCGTATATCATTTTCGTAATGAAGAGGAAAAAGGGGTTGAAGCAGACACTAGACTATTGACTGAAGCAAATAGGGGGCCAAAAGCCTATTTTGCCCCCTGTAATAATTCTCAGCTTGCCTGAAGCAACAAGGATTGATCTGGGAAAACAAATACTAAACACCATCGAACTAAAAAATTAAGTATTTCCCATAATCACTGTCACTCCTGGTCCCGCGATATCCATCACAGACCTCCTGATCATAGCCTCCAAGATCCCTCCTATATCAATATCCTGACCCTATAACAAGGTCTCCCAAGATCTTCAATTTTTATTCTAGACCACTACCTATCACACCTATCCCCACCCACCGCTACCCCCCCCCCCCCTCCCACTATTTCCAGTCTAGACTCCTGACATCCCGCCAACGATACTCCCAAGTCCTGTGGTCTTTCTACCTTGTGTTGTTATGCTCTTGTCGTAGCATAAGCTGCTTCCTTGATGTGCACTCTGACAAAGGAAGGTTCAGACTTGGAGATAGCTTTAACACATTTTTTAAACTATCAACAATTCTCCTACTTGGATTCGACTCTACTGTTAATCCTTTTATAGCTACTCAGACTGACGAACCAGTCTGCTACAATCCATGTGGTGGGAGTGATGCTCAACCAACCCTGTGTCTGTACTCACTGATAGCCTCCATTGGAAAGAGCCTGAGCATGTGTGATGTGTGCACATAGATGGGTTTGTGTAATGCCCCCCTGTGGTAGTGTCACCTCTGTGTGTATCGTGAATGCCCATTGGTCGTGTCCTATCTTACTGACCTATTGGTTGACTGTCTGTGTGTCATGTCTCTGGTGCTCCCTCTAGTGTCTAGCTAGGTGTAGTGTATGTACATTAACCTTTTGTGTACTTACAGTGATGTATAACACCTATCCCCACCCGCCGCTACCCCCCACCCCCCACCACTACTTCCAGTCTACACTCCTGACATCCTGCCAACGATACTCCCAAGTCCTGTGGTCTTTCTACCTGACACTTTTATTATTCTTACTGGAATGTGGACATGGGCGTCACTGACATCACCAGTATTTATTGCCCATCCCCAATTGCCCTTGAATGGAGTGCCAAGTGAGGCAATTTGGTGGGCTGTTAAGAATCAATCACATTGCTGTGAATCTGGAGTCACATGTAGGCCAGAGCAGGTGGAATGAAGCTTGAAATCCAATCCAAGCACTGAACTAAAAATGGAAGTACTAACCTGCATGGCCACTCATTGCAATGCCACCCACATTGTGATGAGGTCTGAGACCCAATATCAGGGGTATTGGAAACCCTGATTTGAGCACATCTTATACACCTCAATTAAGTCACCTCTCATCCTCCTTCGCTCCAATGAAAAAAGCCCTAGCTCCCTCAACCTTTCCTCATAATACCTACCCTCCAATCCAGGCAGCATCCTGGTAAATCTCCTCTGCACCCTTTCCAATGCTTCCACATCCTTCCGACAATGAGGTGACCAGAACTGCACACAATACTCCAAATGTGGTCTAACAAGGTCTTGTACAGTTGCAGCATAACCTCACGGCTCTTAAACTCAATCCCCCTGTTAATAATTGCTAACACACTATAGGCTTTCTTCACGGCTCTATCCACTTGGGTGGCAACTTTCAGAGATTTATGGACATGAACTCCGAGATCTCTCTGCTCCTCCACATTCTTCAGAACCCTGCCGTTAACCCTGTAATCCACATTCAAATTTGTCCTACCAAAATGAGTCACTTCACACTTATCAGGGTTAAACTCCATCTGCCACTTTTCAGCCCAGCTCTGCATCCTATCAATATCTCTTTGCAGCCTACAACAGCCCTCCACAAGATCCACTACTCCACCAATCTTGGTGTCATCAGCAAATTTACTTACCCAACCTTCAACTCCATCATCCAAGTCATTGATAAAAATCACAAATAGCAGAGGACCCAGCACTGATCCCTGTGGTACACCACTGGTGATTGGGCTCCAGAATGAAAATTTACCATCTAGCACCACCCTCTGTCTTCTATGTGATAGCCAGTTACTGATCCAATTGGCCAAATTTTCCTCTATGCCATGCCTCCTTACTTTCTGCATGAGTCGACCATGGGGCACCTTATCAAACGCCTTACTAAAATCCATGTATACTACATCAACTGCTCTACCTTCATCAATGTACTTAGTTACCTCCTCAAAGAATACAATCAAACTTGTGAGGCAAGACTTACCCCTCACAAATCCGTGCTGACTATCCTGGATTAAGCTGTATCTTTCCAAATGATCATAAATCCTATCCCTCAGGACCCTTTCCAATAATTTACCTATTACCGAAGTGAGACTAACCGGCCTATAATTCCTAGAGTTATACGTATTCCCTTTCTTGAACAAGGGGACAACATTCGCCTCTCTCCAATCTTCTGGCATATTCCTGTAGACGGTGAGGACATAAAGATAAATGCCAAAGGCTCTGCAATCTCATCCCTCGCCTCGCAAAGAATCCTAGGATACATCCCATCAGGCCCAGGGGACTTATCTATCCTCAGGCTTCTCAAAATTTCTAACACATCTTCCTTCCGAATATCTACCTCCTCCAGCCTACCAGCCTGTATCGCACTATCCTCCTCAACAACATGGCCCCTCTCCTTTGTGAACACTGAAGAAATGTATTCATTTAGGGCCTTTCCTATATCTTCAGACACAATGCACACGTTCCCTCTACTGTCCTTGACTGGCCCTTACCTCACGTTGGTCATTCTTTTATTCCTCACAAAAGCGTTTTCCTTGATCCTACCCAGCAAGGACTTCTCATGCTCCCTCCTAGCTCTCCTAAGCCCTTTCTTGAGCTCCTTCCTTGCTTTCTTGTATCCCTCAAGTGCCCTAACTGAACCTTGTTTTCTCATCCTTAAATAATCCCCCTTCTTCCTCTTGACAAGACATTCAACCCCTTTTGTAAACTATGGTTCCCTCACTCAATCATTTCCTCCCTGCCTGACAGGGACATACATATCAAGGACACACAGCTTTTGCTCCTTGAACAAGCTCCACACCTCAATTGTGCCTATCCGACAGCTCCTGTTTCCATCTTATGCTCCCCAATTCATGCCTACTCGCATCGTAATTACCCTTCCTCCAGTTATAAACCTTGCCCTGCCGTATGTTCCTATCCCTCTCCTTTGCTATAGTGAAAGTCACCGAATTGTGGTCACTATCTCCAAAGTGCTCTCCCATAACAAAATTGGCCCGGTTCGTTACCCAGTACCAAATCCAATTTGGCCCTGCCTCTTGTGGGTCTATCCACATATTGTGTGAGGAAACCCTCCTGCACACACTGGATAAAAGCAGCCCCATCCAAACTATTTGAATTATAGTGGTTCCAATCAATATTTGGAAAGTTAAAGTCACCCATGACAACTACCGCACCTATCCAAAATCTGCATTGCAATCTTTTCCTCCACATCTCTGTTAGTGTTTGGGGGCCTGTAGAAAACTCCTAACAAAATGACCACTCCTTTCGTATTTCTAACTTCAGCCCACACTACCTCAGTAGACAGATCCTCCTCAAACTGCCTTTCTGCAGTCATTATACTATCCTTGATTAACAATGCTATTCCTCCACTTCTTTTACCACCTTCCCTAATCTTACTGAAACATCTAAACCCCGGAATTTCCAACGACCATTCCTGCCCCTGTTCTATCCATGTCTCCGTAATGGCCAGAACATTGTAGTCCCAGGTACCAATCCATGCTTCAAGCTCACCACCCTTATTCCTGATGCTTCTCGCATTGAAGTAGACATACTTCAAACCACCTTCATGCCTGCAGGTCCACTCTTGTGACCTTGGTACCTTCCTCAGTACTGCACTACTCTCAACTTCCTGAACTCCAACAATGCTATCTCCTGGACTACAAATCAGTTTCCCATCCCCCTGCCAAATTAGTTTGAACCGCCCCGACGAGCTGTAGCAAATTTTCTCCCAGGATATTGGTGCCCCTCTGGCTCATGTGTAACCTATCCTGTTTCTACAGGTCCCACCTTCCCACCTTTGAGAATGGAATAAAAAAATATTTTACGAGAATTACAGGGAGGTCAAAATAATGGGCAGAGGTCCCAACGGCTGCTACTCCACTGACAAGAGAAAATCCACACCAGCGTGCTTCTATCTATTTAGCATTTGATGACCAAATATTCTAGTGATGTTGCTCCAAAACATGTAACAAATGCTTTAGGCACAGATACAAAGCCGCATTTGAAATCTTTATTCAATGCCGCCAACATTGCTGAATTCTCTACGTATCATTGTTTTCTGTTTGTTTGGGCTGCAAGCCAATTTTGATTAGCCTCCCTCATTATGTTAATGAAAAGTCAACCTGGATTACGTGCTTGAAACTCTGAAGTGGGCCTTGGGATATTCTGACTCAGAATCAAGAATGTTACGGAGTAGGAAATGCTGGTATTGAAATGAATTTAATCTTAAATTTCTACCAAGCATTAATAAAAACTAGGCCTGAATTTTACACTCCCCCGTTGCCAGGTTTATAGGTGGAGGGTCAGTGAAATGTCACGGCTGGCCATCCTGCGGGGTTCCCGGGTATGGCAGAAAATAATCGGGTTAAGGCCTCAGGCGGGAAGGGGGGTCCATCGGAAGCCCCGTTTTAAATTTTAGCTTAAGGTCCATAATCGTTGGACCTCCCTCTACCACTCCCCCCAACCAATCCCCTCTTCACCCCCAACTGGCCACAACCCCAACTCCCCAAACTCCTCTGTCCACTAGCCCCCACCCGCATTACACACCCTCCCCACTGTGAGACATCCAACAACTTCCATTTTCCTGCAATCCCAGGACCTATGCTTCAGAAATGACATGAAGTTCCACTTCTCTCAACTGCAGTGCCTGGCATTGCAGGGGCTGGAGAGCTGCCAGCCAATCAGCGCAGTCAATTAACGTTCATTGAAGTATGAAATGAAGGAGGGGCAAGCAGCGTCTGCGGGGATGTGTTCCGCCGACCCTGGATGGCGGGACAGGAAACCCCAACATCCTAAAAAATCCTGATCATAACCTCTCAGCAAAACTCAAAACTATAATGCTGTAATGTCACAGCAGAAATAACAGGAAATGTACATTTTTATTATTAATAATAATAATCTTTATTGTCACAAGTAGGCATACATTAACACTGCAATAAAGTACTGTGAAAATCCCCTAGTCGCCACACTCCGGCAACTGTTAATAATAATCTTTATTGGCGTCGCAATGGATGGGAGGCAGTTTTGTGTGATGGACTAAGCGGTGTTCCCGACTCTCTAATTTCTTACGGTCTTGGGCTGAGCAGTTGCCATATCAGGCTGTGATGCAGCCAGATAGGATGCTTTCTATGCTGCGTCAATGTGGACTTGCTGAATTTCTTCAGCTTCCTGAGGAAGTAAGGGCACTGTTGTGCTTTCTTGGTCATAACGTCGACATGGGCAGATTGTTGAGATGCGCACACCTAGGAATTTGAAGCTGTCAACCATCTTCACGTCGGCACCATTGATGCAGGCAGGGGTGTGTATGATACTTTGCTTCCTGAAGTCAATGACCAGCTCTTTAGTTTTGCTGACATTAAGAGAGAGATTGTTGTCATTACACCAAGCCACTAGCTTCTCTATCTCCCTTCTGTACTGTGACTCATCGTTGTTCGAGATCCAACCCAGTACGGTCGTGTTATAAGCAAACTTGTGGATGGAGTTGGAGCCAAATTTTGCCATACAGTCATGTGCGTATAGGGAGTATAGTGGGGGGCTAAGTACGCAGCCTTGCAGGGCCCCGGTATTGAGGACTATCATGGAGGAGGTGTTGTTGTTTTTCCTTACTGATTGTGGTGTGTGGGTCAGGAAGTCGAGGATCCAGTTGCAGAGGGAGGAGCCAACTCCTAGGTTTTGGAGTTTTGACATGAGCTTGGCTGGGAATATGATGTTGAAGGCAGAGCTGTAGTCAATGAATAGGAGTCTGGCGTAGGAGTCCTTGTGTCGAGATGCTCCAGGGACGAGTGCAGGGCCAGGGAGATGGCGTCTGCTGTGGACCGGTTGTGGCAGTTTGCGGATTGCAGTGGATCAAGGCATTCTGGGAGTATGGAGTTTTCATGGCCAATCTCTCGAAGCACTTCATAATGATAGATGTCAAGGCGACCGGACAATAGTCATTAAGGCACGTTGCCCTTTTCTTCTTTGGCACTGGTGTGATGCCGGTATGTTGGTGGCCTTCATGAAGAAGGTGAGAACCTTGGAACGGAGTAGGGAAAGGTTGCTGAGGCAATTGACAGCGGTTTGATGGTTTCCTGCTCGAAACAAGCATAAAATGCATTGAGTACATTGGAGAGGCGTGCGCTGCTGCCAGAGATTCTATTTGGCACTGCTTCATAGCCCTGTTTAAGCCTTGCCACAACCGACATTAGTCTGTGACTCTAGCTTAGTCTGGTATTGTCTCTTAGCATCCCTGATGGCTTTGCGGAGGTCATATCTTCTTGTATAGGTCAGGGTCACCTCTCTTGAACGCCTCAGAACTGGCCTTCAGTAGGGAGTGAATCTCCTGATCAAACCATGGTTTCCAGTTGGGGAACGTATGTACTCTCTTTTTTGGCATGCAATCTTTGACACACTTGCTGATGAAGTCTGTGACAGTGGTGGCATACTCGTTTAGGTTGACCGCTGAGTTCCTGAAAATGGACGTGTCCACTGACTCCAGCTGTCGCATAGGAGCTCTACTGTTGCCTCGGACCAGCATTACATGATTCTCCGTGAGAAGGAGCACTGTCCGATGGTCAGATTTTCTGAAGTGGGGTCAAGGGATGGATCGCTAGGCGCCCTTGATGTATGTGTAGCAGTGGTCAAGGACAATGGCGCCCCTGATAGGACAGGAGATGTGTTAGTGGAATTTTGGCAGTACACTCTTGAGGTTGGCCTGGTTGAAGCCCCCCCCCCCCCCCCCCCCCCCGGCCCAGATAAACAAGGCCTCCAGGTATTCTCTATCACTGTTATTTATAGTAGTGTAGGCTGTTTGGCCAAGGGGCCGCCAGGATAGTTTCTGCGAGATGGATGTGATAATGGAGAATGGTGGAGGAACGTTGGTGTCTCAGTGGACATGCTCTCTGTATTCGCCATTCCTGGCCATATGGGAGACTGGTAGACATTGTCATCATACCTGGATCAGGTATTCCTCGTACCGTGCCGACTGGAAGCACCAATTGATTTTTTAAAAACACAATACTTCCACAAACTCAGCCAATGAAAAAGAAAGACAATAACTCTAACCTGCTGACTGGCCTTTCAAATGGCGCTGGTGCAGTCTCTATATTGCAGCTGAACTCTTGAACTTTGTAGAGTGGCAAACAAATTTGTCCAATGGGTCTGCCTAGTCTCAATTAGCTAGACGGTCATCAGATCAGTCATGGGGCTGTGTGGCAGCAGGATAGCACCAAATCAGGGGATACCAGCATAAGCAAGCTTCTCAATATGGCACGTTTGAAAGGGTCGTGCAAAAAAGGGTAGTAAAAAATGGGTCATAGTGGAGGGGTGTGAAGCACTTTGGGGTGGAATCATGAAAAATTTTAGATAGGTGAAAGTCTTTTCTTTCCCTTTAATTTAGCAATCTCCACTATTTAAATTTACGTTTTAGAAGGGAAGAACCAATAAGTTAATTACCTAACTAAATTTTGATTCTAACTTCAGCCAAGTAATAGTAACTGCGGTGCCTTTTTTAACAAGGTCATTATATTAGTATTTAAGTAGCATCATAAAATAAAACAAGGGGAAGCCTTGGGTTGTACTCAAATTAAAGCCAAACTTGCAGAGACTCGCACTTAGCAGGTTGAGTAAACTAAATGCGCGATTAAATCTCTGTCCAATGTATCAAAAGCACTACTTTGTTTCAGTAAAGCGAATATATGGACAGATCACTTCACAGACTTGTTCAGCAATGACAGTACACAATTTATTTAATATTACTGAAATAGGTCTCTTCTCATTGACAAGTTTGGTTGGAGGTTAATATCGTGGCCCATAGATGGATACAAGACCACCAATTGGTGATTGGATTTGTTTGACAGATATCCTCTTTGGTACCAATGGATATTTGTTCCAATATCACTAACACTTACCGGAAGCAACAATAACATTACAGCAATGCCCTAGTGTTTGGAGAGTGAGGCCCTGAAGAATTAATTCAGAGTGAAGATGCAAGACAATTAATTCTGCAACATGGACTTTTAACAAAGGAAAAATAGAATATCCAATGGAAAAGAAAGCTGTATCCCTGCCGAGAACTCCACTAATAAAGTCACAAATTCTTGTGAATGCTGACCTGAACAGAATGACGGCGTTGCTGTTCTTATGTATTATCACATTAATCCCACATCATGTAGGAGGTGAACTGCATGCTAACACCTTAATATACATGCCTCACTCGTACTCAGAGTAGGTAAATAAATCAGTTGTTGGGTTTATACACAAATTCCCAGGTGCTCGGGGGAGGGCATCCCTGTGCGACCTATCCCTTTCACCAGTCACAGGAAGCAGAATGGGCCTGAAGACAAAATAGTACAGGACACGGTGACGATACACAGGGTATGTTAGATTGGAGATCAGCTGGATACGATATGAATAGGTTTGAGGGATGGTGGTGGCCTAGGTTTAATGGTAACATGAGAGCCGCCTTGTTTTCTGGCTGCCTTGTGGCCCTGTAATTTTTTTTCATTCACCAGGCTCTTTCTTATTTCAGCATGGTAGCACAGGGACAGCACGGTAGCACAGGGACAGCATGGTAGCAGAGTGGTTAGCACTGTGGTTTCACAGCGCCAGGGTCCCAGGTTCGATTCCCCGCTGGGTCACTGTCTGTGTGGAGTCTTCACGTTCTCCCCGTGTCTGCGTGGGTTTCCTCCGGGAGCTCCGGTTTCCTCCCATAATCCAAAGAAGTGCAGGTTAGGTGGATTGGCCATGCTAAATTGCCCATAGTGTCCAAAAAGATTCGGAGGGGTTATTGCGTTACGGGAATAGTGTGGAAGTGAGGGTTTAAGTGGGTCGGTATGGACTCCTTCTGCACTGTATGTTCTATTTGTTTCTTCTGAGGCCACTGGTTGCCAGGCTTTGGCATGTATGGTAGTTATTAAAATAGCTGAAACGATCCCCAATGCCAATGGCGTGGTAGCACAATGGTTCGCACTGCAGCTTCACAGCGTGAGGGACAATAACAATAAATCATAGCAGCCACAATCTCTGAGAATAGGCCCAGGCAGGTCCATGCGCTGCCTTCACATTTAATCATTTTCAGGGACAGAATCTTACACCTTATCACGAGTTTTCAGCTTGACCCCGACTCAATTTAGCTCTCCACTTAATACATTTTCTGAAGTTTATATGGGAGGAAAGGGAAGAAAGAATTAGAGTTTTTGGCCATAGAGGGAGGAAGGGGAGGTGGGAAAAAGGGAACCCAAGTGAAAAAGATTCTGGATCTGGAAAAAAAGAGAGAGAGTGGGGGTGGGATTCTCCAATCCCCCGCCGGGGCGGAGAATCGCCGGGGGCTGGCGTAAATGCCGCCCCCGCCGGTTGCCGTATTCTCCGGCACCAGATATTTGGCGGGGGCGGGAAGCCTTCAGCATGGCCGACGCAGAAGAGACACACACCCCCCGCGCACGTGCAGACTTCCGCCAGCCGGCAAAGTCCTTTCGGTCCCGGCTGGCGTGGTGCCAAAGGCCTTTCCCGCCGGCCAGCGGCGCGCCAGCCACTCCGGTGCGGGCCTAGCCCCTCAAGGTGAGGGCTTGGCCCCCTCCGCACCTTTGGGGTGGCCCGCGCCGGAGTGGTCGACGCCTCTCCATCCCGCCAGGACCCCCCGCCCCGCCAGATAGGGGAGAATCCCGGCCTAGTATAGAGAAAGAAAGTGTGGCTTCTATTTCCACTAGTATTCTCCTCATCAGCTGTAATTTTGACTGAAGGGCAGGAAGAATCCCAGAGAATTTTATTAATAATAATAATAATTTTTATTATTGTCACAAGGAGGCTTACATTAACATTGCAATGAAGTTACTGTGAAAATCCCCGAGTCACCACACACCGACACCTGTTCGAGTACACAGAGGGAAAATTCAGAATGTCTAATTCACCTAACCTGCACATCTTCCTGGACTTATGGAAGGAAACCGGAGCACCCGGAGGAAACCCACGCAGACACGGGAAGGACATGCAGACTCCGCACAGACAGTGACCCAAGCTGGGAATCGAACCCGGATCCCTGGCGCTGTGAAGCCGCAGTGCTAACCACTGTGCTACCACGCCATTGGCATTGAGGATGGTTTCAGCCTATTTTAATAACTTGTCTGGGAATTCTTTTGGCCTCTCACAAACAATCCAGCATACAAACGGGACAAACCTAATCTTTGGCTGGAATTCTCTGGCTGTTAAGATTCTCTTTTCCTGCCGGCAGCGCACGCCCACCTGTGGGTTTCCCAGCGGCGCGGGGTGGCTTCAATGGGAAATCCGATTGACAAGCGGAGGGAAGAGAGAACCCCGCCACCAGTGAACAGCGGCCGCCGAGAAACACGCGGCTGGGAACCAGAGAATCCCACGCTTTGAGCAAGTATTTCTTTTTCATCTTTTCATTTTACCTCAGTTTAAAAAGCACAAAAGCTGAAGTCAACTTATTATCTTACCTTTGATTTATTGACAGTAAATGCCAATGCTAGTTGAGGCAGAGAGCGTGACCTACCGGCCGCATCCTGCCGGAATATGAGTGGGATGTGGACGGTAGATGCCGGGTGAGGCCTCCCCTGGGCTTCCCGACAGCTGCTGCACCTCACGAGATCTAGCCATTGTGGGCAGACCCAGCCTCACATAGCTCAGTGCCCATTTAGCCCACGTAGGGGGTGAAGGGCCACCACTACCTGGGCAGACTAGCGGATGAGGCCTTGCAAGCCAGAAACAGGCTCTGTTTGGGGAGGCCTCTCTTTTGGGTACTCCATGATGCAGCAGCAACCCTCCCACCAGCCCCTTCCTGACTCCCTCGGCGGCAATGGCCACACCAGTGACAACAGTGCCTGTGCCCCCATGACTGGCAGAGCCTGTCTACCTGTCCCCTGCATTCCCTAGCCTCATTTACCTTTCTTTGAGAGAGTGCGGCAATTGAAACGCCCTTTCTTTACAGCTGCAGCTTCAGCAATTGCCGTACCCAGCAGTGGCTGTGAGTTGACAGGCCTCTGATTGGGCAGTTAAGTGGGCACCATCGAGAATATGCGGCCTGCACAAAATCTAGCTCAACGGCTTAGAATGACACAACTGAGAAAACTAAGAATGTATTTACCAATCTACATTCTTTTCAAGTACTTGCTGAATAAGCTTGACTGCAGGAAAATTTACACATTGTAAACGGGGGATGTGATTTATGATTGCATGTGTTTGTGTTGGAGAGAGAGAAATAAAAATGATAGTGTGCTAATTACACATCTGTCTCAGCTTTCCTTTATGTTTGATATGTTCGAGAAACAGTTTTGTCAAAACTCCTACCCTAAAGGCAGGCTGTATTTGTGCGCATTGTCCAGTTCATGAATAATATTGACATAATGAAATTCAGGTCTTCTGCAGCGATACTCAAAATAAATCTGGGAGATATTATAGCTGTTGTTAAAAGGACACTCATCACAGTAATTAATTTCAATGCTGTACTATATTTACTGAACTAGAAAACATGAGAAAGAAACAAGGGGCACTTCAATATTTGTTTCAATGAGTCAAGTGGCAATCGTACTTTTCAGCACTATATATGATCCTGGCAAAATAAAGTGTTTGCTTCTTGATACTGCCATTCGACCAGCTTGATAGTTGCCACTCCATTATCAGAAATTAAGTTAGGAAGCCCCAATCAATTAATTTAAATTGCAACAACCCACATCATCTCACAAATCAACACACAACAGGCTTTAGCACAGGGCTAACTTTCTGGTTTTGAAAGCAGACCAAGGCAGGCCAGCAGCACGGTTCAATTCCCGTAACAGCCTCCCCAAACAGGCGCTGGAATGTGGCGACTTGGGGCTTTTCACAGTAACTTCATTTGAAGCCTACTTGTGACAATAAGCGATTTAGGGGCTGTTTAGCACAGGGCTAAAGAACTGGCTTTGAAAGCAGACCAAGGCAAGCCAGCAGCACAGTTCAATTCCCGTACCAGCCTCCCGAACAGGTGCCGGAATGTGGCGACTAGGGGCTTTTCACAGTAACTTCTTTTGATGCCTACTTGTGATAATAAGCGATTTTCATTTAATTTCGTTTCATCTGTAAACTTAGCAAAGAGGCTTAATGAATTTCATCAAGCACCCTTAGAATATTAATCAGAAGCCACCATCTTGAGAGGGTGATGTTAATTGGGGTAAATTATGATGTAAAAACATTTGAAATGGAAGCATGGGGATTTAACCCAAAGCTCAGTGGAGTAACAGAATGAGTTAGGTGGCTTTGTCTAATGTTCATTTTCTTTGCAAATACTTCTCCATTATAGTGTAATACTACATCATTTAAAAAAAAAAAATTTAGAGTACCCAATTAATTTTTCCAATTAAGGGGCAATTTAGCGTGGCCAATCCACCTCCCCTGCACATTTTTGGGTTGTGGGAGCCAGACCCACGCAAACATGGGGAGAATGTGCAAACTCCACACGGGAAGTGACCCAGAGCCGGGATCGAACCTGGGACCTCAGCGCCATGAGGCAGCAATGCTAACCACTGCGCCACCGTGCTGCCCTAATCTTTGGCTGCTGCTCTCAATCCATGGAGTGGCAAACGTATCTTGTTTCTTGCAATATCCACTTATTTTACACAATCAACTTTCCTTATTTGCTTTTCATCGAAGGAGAAACTACAAAATTGATTCCAATAGACTTGAAAAATTAATTGCAAAATTTCAGCAATAAGATTGGAGCATGCAAAATAAAATGGATTAATTAGTTGGACAGATAGATGTAAAGGGGAATGATGTCATTGGGATATTGGAGACGTGGCTCCAAGGTGACCAAGGATGAGAACTAAACATTGAGGGCTAATCAGTTTTTTGCAAGGACAGACCGAAAGAAAAGGTAGTGGAGTTGCATTTTTGATTCAAGAAGATATTGATACAAAATTGAGGAAAGTTATTAGCACTGATGATGTGGCATCTGTCTGGGTCGAGTTAACAAACATCAAGGGTCAGAAAACATTTGAAGGGGTGGTATACAGACCACAAAACTGCAGTATTAACTTTCACAATAGTATTAGACAGGAAATCAGAGATGTATGTGGTAAAGGAACATCTGTGATTATGGGTGATTTTAATCTGCGTATAGATTGGGTGTCTCAAATTAGTCACAGTACAATAGAGGAGGAATTTCTGGAGTTTATACGGTTGAGGAATCAAACAGGGAACAGGCCATCTTGAACTGAATGTTGGACAATGAGAAAGGATCAGTTGGGAATCTAGTTGTGAGAGGACCCTTGGGGTTGAGAGACTATATTATGAGAGAATTCTTTATCAAGGTGGTTAGTGAGGTAGTTGATTCTGAGACTAGGATCCTGAACCTCAATAAAGGTAACTATGATAGTGTGATGCATGAGCTGGCTATGATGGACTGGGAAACATTACTGAAAGGAAAGACTGTGGACACACAATGGTAGGCATTGAAGGAATGCATAGGTGGGCTCCAAAAGTTTATTCCTATTTGGCACCAAAGTAGAAAGGGAACTATGGCCAAACCATGGCTTACAAGGGAAATTAGAGATATTATTAGAATCAAAGAAAGGGCAGAAAAATTAACAAGTAAAAGCAACAGCCCTGAGGATTGGGAACAGTTTAAGATTCAGCAAATGCAGACCAAGGAATTGATTAAGAAGGGGAAAATAAAATACGAAAGTAAGCTATCGGGGAACATAACAACTAACTGTAAAAGTTTCTATAGTTATGTAAAGAGAAAAAGATTGATAAAAAAGAATGTAGGCCCTTACAGTCAGAAACAGGGGAATTCATAGCTGTTCACATTATATATTAATTTGCAGATGATGCAAAATTGGGTGGGTGGGTGCGCTGTGAGGAGGTGCAGAGATGCTTCAGCGGGATTCAGACATGCTGAATGAGTGGGCAAATGCATGGCAGATGCAGTATAATGTGGATAAATGTGAGGTTGGCTGCTTTGGTAGCAAAAATAGGAAGGCAGATTATTATTTGAATGGGTGTAAATTGAGACAGGTGGATACTCACTGAGACCTTCGTATCCTCATGCATCAGTGGCCGAAAGAAAGCACACAGGTACAGCAGGCAGTAAAGAAGGCAAATGGACTTTCATAACAAGACGATTTGAGTCTAAGAATAATGATATTTTACTGCAATTGTATAGGGCATTGATGAGGCCGCACCTGGAGTATTGTGTGCAGTTCTGGTGTCCTTATCTGAGGATGGAAGTTCTTTCTATGGTGGGAGTGCAGCGAAGCTTTACTAGGCTGATTCCTGGGATGGTCGGACTGTCATATGGATTATATTCATTCGAGTTTAGACGAGTGAGAGGGGATCGAGAAACATATAAAATTATAACAGGGTAGATTAAGAAAGAATGTTCCCAAAGGTGAGGCATCCAATACTAAGGATCATACTTTGAGGATAAGGGTGAGGGTTTTAGGACTGAGATGAGGAGAAACTTCTTCACCCAGAGAGTGGTGAATCTGTGGAGTTCACGACCACAGAAAGTAGTTGAGGCCAAAACATTGTGTGATTTCAAAAGGGAATTAGATACAGCTCTTGGGGCTAAAGGGATCAAGGGACTTGGGGGGGGGGGGGGGGGGGGAAGGTGGGATCGGGATCAGGGTATTGAACTTGATGATCAGCCATGATCATAATAAGTGGCGGAGCAGGCTCAAAGGGTCGAATGGCCTCCTCCTGCTTCTATTTTCAATGTATGTTTCTATGTAGGTGTGTTAAACTTCAGTGTTCCTTTGGCCTCACCTGAGTACGATTTACCCAGATGAGGGGGGGGCGGGTAGCAGGGCTATCCATTTTTCTAGGATGGCTGGGACATAAGTATCCCGGACCTGGTGTGGGCCGAACGCGAAAGACCCTTCAGGGTGTAGGACATGTAAATAGTAAGGAGAATAAATCAAAACTTTCCTATCGTCAACACTTCCGAGTGGTCACTTTCCTGACACTTTACAGTATGACCCCTGAGCATTCAGTATGACAGCTGGACTGCACATTCAGTACGCATCAGAAGTGCACCGCTTGCCATGTTGAAGGCAGAAGTAGAGGAATTACATCCTTTATATGCCAACAGCCATTCCTTATTCTTGCCCTTCCTCACTCTGGGTAAACTTGGACAACCCTGTGAAATCATGGCCTTTCTGAGGCCTAACTAATTTTCTCAAGACTTAGCTTTATGTGAGTGTTCCTCACGGTTCCAGAGCCGCAAACTGTTGCTGGCCATAATTGAGCCCTTCCTTCGTCCAGTCATTTCCCGAGAAATCTGTTCATTGTACAATAACAGCATGATAGTTTGCATATTGCCTGAAGATCAGGAGCACCACAGCTTATTGATCCCTAATGTCAGGGGACATCTCACTGCTCAATGGTATTTCTACCATTCACTCAACCCTAATTATTTATACGTTGAGTAAAAATTAATTAATTTTGGCATGTCCTGTTACACCTGGCTTCCTCTTTTAAAATTTGTTCTTGGTGTGTGGCCGTTGCTCGTTGGGCCAACATTTGTTGTCCATCCCTAATTGCTCTTGAACTGGAGTGGCTTGCTGGGCCATTTCAGCAGCAGGTGGGAGACGAGGTGCAGTTAAGAGCCAACAGCATAGCTGTGTGGGGTTTGGAGTCACATGTAGGCCAGACCAGGTAAGAATGGCAGATTTCCTTCCCTGAAGAACATCAGTGAATCAGGTGGGTTTTTACCTCAAGCGGCTCTGGTTTCATGGTCATCAATAGACTTTTAATTCCATATTTTTATTGAATTCAAATTTCACCATCTGCCGTGGTGGGATTTGAACCCGGGACCCCAGCCATTACCCTGCGTCTCTGGATTATTTGAAGTCCAGAGACAAGACCACTACACCACCGCCTTCCCCTATTGTTTAAAGCAAGGTGGATTAAAACCACCTTGGTTTTACAGACTGTAGCTGTGCTTTGACAAAGTCATCCAGACTCGAAGTGATAGCTCCCTTCTCTCTCCACATTCAAACCCGCTGAGATTGTCCAGTATTTTCTCCTTTTGTTCCAATGTTTTCTTCTTTTTCCTCAACTGAGGATTCCCCCTCCATCATGATTGACAAGATCCATATATCTTACCTGACATCGCAGGAGGGGGCCAGTGTTCAGGTAGGTGGTTTGAAGTGTGTCTACTTCAATGCCAGGAGTATACGAAACAAGGTAGGGGAACTGGCAGCATGGGTTGGTACCTGGGACTTCGATGTTGTGGCCATTTCGGAGACATGGATAGAGCAGGGACAGGAATGGATGTTGCAGGTTCCGGGGTTTAGGTGTTTTAGTAAGCTCAGAGAAGGAGGCAAAAGAGGGGGAGGTGTGGCGCTGCTAGTCAAAAGCAGTATTACGGTGGCGGAGAGGATGCTAGATGGGGACTCTTCTTCCGAGGTAGTATGGGCTGAAGTTAGAAACAGGAAAGGAGAGGTCACCCTTTTGGGAGTTTTTTATAGGCCTCCTCATAGTTCGAGGGATGTAGAGGAAAGGATGGCGAAGATGATTCTGGATAAGAGCGAAAGTAACAGGGTAGTTATTATGGGAGACTTTAACTTTCCAAATATTGACTGGAAAAGATATAGTTCGAGTACAATAGATGGGTCGTTTTTTGTACAGTGTGTGCAGGAGGGTTTCCTGGAACAATATGTTGACAGGCCAACAAGAGGCGAGGCCACGTTGGATTTGGTTTTGGGTAATGAACCAGGCCGGGTGTTGGATTTGGAGGTAGGAGAGCACTTTGGGGACAGTGGCCACAATTCGGTGACGTTTACGTTAATGATGGAAAGGGATAAGTATACACCGCAGGGCAAGAGTTATAGCTGGGGGAAGGGCAATTATGATGCCATTAGACGTGACTTGGGGGGGATAAGGTGGAGAAGTAGGCTGCAAGTGTTGGGCACACTGGATAAGTGGGGCTTGTTCAAGGATCAGCTACTGCGTGTTCTTGATAAGTATGTACCGGTCAGGCAGGGAGGAAGGCGTCGAGCGAGGGAACCGTGGTTTACCAAGGAAGTGGAATCTCTTGTTAAGAGGAAGAAGGAGGCCTATGTGAAGATGAGGTGTGAAGTTTCAGTTGGGGCGATGGATAGTTACAAGGTAGCGAGGAAGGATCTAAAAAGAGAGCTAAGACGAGCAAGGAGGGGACATGAGAAGTATTTGGCAGGAAGGATCAAGGAAAACCCAAAAGCTTTCTATAGGTATGTCAGGAATAAGCGAATGACTAGGGAAAGAGTAGGACCAGTCAAGGACAGGGATGGGAAATTGTGTGTGGAGTCTGAAGAGATAGGCGAGATACTAAATGAATATTTTCCTTCAGTATTCACTCAGGAAAAAGATAATGTTGTGGAGGAGAATGCTGAGCCCCAGGCTAATAGAATAGATGGCATTGAGGTTCGTAGGGAAGAGGTGTTGGCAATTCTGGACAGGCTTAAAATAGATAAGTCCCCGGGACCTGATGGGATTTATCCTAGGATTCTCTGGGAGGCCAGGGAAGAGATTGCTGGACCTTTGGCTTTGATTTTTATGTCATCATTGGCTACAGGAATAGTGCCAGAGGACTGGAGGACAGCAAATGTGGTCCCTTTGTTCAAAAAGGGGAGCAGAGACAACCCCGGCAACTATAGACCGGTGAGCCTCACGTCTGTAGTGGGTAAAGTCTTGGAGGGGATTATAAGAGACAAGATTTATAATCATCTAGATAGGAATAATATGATCAGGGATAGTCAGCATGGCTTTGTGAAGGGTAGGTCATGCTTCACAAACCTTATTGAGTTCTTTGTGAAGATGACTGAACAGGTAGATGAGGGTAGAGCAGTTGATGTGGTGTATATGGATTTCAGCAAAGCGTTTGATAAGGTTCCCCACGGTAGGCTATTGCAGAAAATACGGAGGCTGGGGATTGAGGGTGATTTAGAGATGTGGACCAGAAGTTGGCTAGCTGAAAGAAGACAGAGGGTGGTGGTTGATGGGAAATGTTCAGAATGGAGTACAGTCACAAGTGGAGTACCACAAGGATCTGTTCTGGGGCCGTTGCTGTTTGTCATTTTTATCAATGACCTAGAGGAAGGCGCAGAAGGGTGGGTGAGTAAATTTGCAGACGATACTAAAGTCGGTGGTGTTGTCGATAGTGTGGAAGGATGTAGCAGGTTACAGAGGGATATAGATAAGGTGCAGAGCTGGGCTGAGAGGTGGCAAATGGAGTTTAATGTAGAGAAGTGAGGTGATTCACTTTGGAAGGAATAACAGGAATGCGGAATATTTGGCTAATGGTAAAGTTCTTGAAAGTGTGGATGAGCAGAGGGATCTAGGTGTCCATGTACATAGATCCCTGAAAGTTGCCACCCAGGTTGATAGGGTTGTGAATAAGGCCTATGGAGTGTTGGCCTTTATTGGTAGAGGGATTGAGTTCCGGAGTCGGGAGGTCATGTTGCAGCTATACAGAACTCTGGTACGGCCGCATTTGGAGTATTGCGTACAGTTCTGGTCACCGCATTATAGGAAGGACGTGGAGGCTTTGGAGCGGGTGCAGAGGAGATTTACCAGGATGTTGCCTGGTATGGAGGGAAAATCTTATGAGGAAAGGCTGATGGACTTGAGGTTGTTTTCGTTGGAGAGAAGAAGGTTAAGAGGAGACTTAAGAGAGGCATACAAAATGATCAGGGGGTTGGATAGGGTGGACAGTGAGAGCCTTCTCCCGCGGATGGAAATGGCTGGCACGAGGGGACATAACTTTAAACTGAGGGGTAATAGATATAGGACAGAGGTCAGAAGTAGGTTCTTTACGCAAAGAGTAGTGAAGCCGTGGAATGCCCTACCTGCTACAGTAGTGAACTCGCCAACATTGAGGGCATTTAAAAGTTTATTCGACAAACATATGGATGATAATGGCATAGTGTAGGTTAGATGGCTTTTGTTTCGGTGCAACATCGTGGGCCGAAGGGCCTGTACTGCGCTGTATTGTTCTATGTTCTATGTTCTATATATGGACCCATTCAATTTCCCACAATTCTACTCTCAACGCTTTCTCTCCCTCTCAGAATCACAATAGATTTTTTCATTGCCCTCACCAAAGTCCACTTACGATAAGTCACCCATTGCCACATCTGCCACTTTCAGTAAAAGACCACCATCAAACACATCCTTTTGTCATTTTGAAGGGACCACAGTCTCTGTGACCATATGACCAACTCCTGATTGCTCCCAACAATCCTTCCTCTTCCTGTGCAAGCTTAGGTGGGTCAAATCCTGCCCTTTTATTTAATCTCTTCCCAGAGTCCAGAATCCCACGTGAACCTGAAACTTGCTTTTACTTCTTTCAAATTTGCATTCTGTGTTTGCTGCTCACAATGCAGCCTCCTGTACATCGGGGACATCCCTGCCTTGTGGAACTCTGTGTGACCCTTGACATGGCCCCAGAGCATGCCATGTTAATTCTCTATCACACTCGCACTCTCTCCTCAGCCTCCCATACTGTTCCAGTGCAGCTCAATGCAAACTTCTTTTAATTAGGCATTTGGCAGTTAAGTGGACTCAACGTTGAATTTGACAATTTCCAATCATGTCTTCGAGACACATTTTTTCAGTCAGGCTGTTGGAATCATAGAATCATAGAAGTTCACAGCATGCAAACAGGCCCTTCGGCCCAACCAGTCCATGCCGCCCAGTTTTTACCATTAAGCTAGTCCCAGTTGCCCGCACTTGGCCCATAACCCTCTATACCCATCTTACCCATGTAACTATGTAAATGCTTTTTAAAAGACACAATTGTACCCGCCTCTACTACTACCTCTGGCAGCACATTCCAGACACTCACTACCCTCTGAATGAAGAAATTGCCCCTCTGGGCCCTTCTGAATCTCTCCTCTCTCACCTTAAACCTATGCCCTCTAGTTTTAGACTCCCCTACCTTTGGGAAAAGATGTTGACTATCTACCTTATCTATGCCCCTCATTATTTTATAGACCTCTATAAGATCACCCCTAAGCCTCCTACGCTCCAGGGAAAAAAGTCCCAGTCTATCCAGCCTCTCCTTATAACTCAAACCATCAAGTCCCGGTAACATCCTAGTAAATCTTTTCTGCACTCTTTCTAGTTTAATAATATCCTTTCTATAATAGGGTGACCAGAACTGCACACAGTATTCCAAGTGTGGCCGTACCAATGTCTTGTACAACTTCAACAAGACATCCCAACTCCTGTATTCAATGTTCTGACCAATGAAAGCAAGCATGCCAAATGCCTTCTTCACCACCCTGTCCACCTGCGACTCCACCTTCAAGGAGCTATGAACCTGTACTCCTAGATCTCTTTGTTCTATAACTCTCCCCAACGCCATACCATTAACTGAGTAGGTCCTGGCCTGATTCGATCTGCCAAAATGCATCACCTCACATTGATCTAAATTAAACTCCATCTGCCATTCGTCGGCCCACTGGCCTAATTGATCAAGATCCCGTTGCAATCCTAGATAACCTTCTTCACTATCCACTGTGCCACCAATCTTGGTGTCATCTGCAAACTTACTAACCATGCCTCCTAAATTCTCATCCAAATCATTAATATAAATCACAAATAACAGTGGACCCAGCACCGATCCCTGAGGCACACCACTGGTCACAGGCCTCCAGTTTGAAAAACAACCCTCTACAACCACCCTCTGTCTTCTGTCGTCCAGCCAATTTTGAATCCAATTGGCAACCTCACCCTGGATCCCGTGAGCTTTAACCTTCTGCAACAACCTACCATGCGGTACCTTGTCAAAGGCTTTGCTAAAGTCCATGTAGACAACGTCTACTGCACTGCCCTCATCTACCTTCTTGGTCACCCCCTCAAAAAACTCAATCAAATTTGTGAGACATGATTTTCCACGCACAAAGCCATGCTGACTGCCCCGAATCAGTCCTTGCCTCTCTAAATGCTTGCAGATCCTGTCTCTCAGAATACCTTCTAGCAACTTACCTACTACAGACGTTAGGCTCACCGGTATGTAGTTCCCAGGCTTTTCCCTGCTGCCCTTCTTAAACAAGGGCACAACATTCGCCACTCTCCAATCTTCAGGCACCTCACCTGTGGCTGCCGATGATTCAAATATCTCTGTTAGGGGACCCGCAATTTCCTCCCTAGCCTCCCTCAACATCCTGGGATACATTTCATCAGGTCCCGGGGATTTATCTACCTTGATGCGCTTTAAGACTTCCAGCACCTCCTCCTCTGTAATATGCACACTTCTCAAGACATCACTATTTATTTCCCTTAGTTTCCTAACATCCATGCCTTTCTCCACCGTGAATACCGATGAGAAATATTCATTCAGGATCTCACCCAACTCTTGTGGCTCTGCACATAGATGCCCTTGTTGATCCTTAAGAGGCCCTACTCTGTCCCTAGTTACTCTTTTTCCCTTTATGTAGCTCTTTGGATTCTCCTTTGCATTATTTGCCAAAGCAATTTCATGTCCCCTTTTTGCCCTCCTGATTTCCCTCTTAACTCTATTTCGACAATCTCTATACTCTTCAAGGGATCCACTTGATCCCAGTTGTTTATGTACGTCATATGCCTCCTTCTTCTTTTTGACCAGAGTCTCAATATCTCGAGTCATCCAGGGTTCCCTACTTCTACCAGCCTTGCCCTTCACTCTAAAGGGAATGTGCTTACCCTGAACCCTGGTTAACACATTTTTAAAAGCCTCCCATTTACCAGCCGTCCCTTTGCCTGCCAACAGTCTCCCCCAATCTACCTCTGAAAGTTCCTGTCTGATACCATCAAAATTGGCCTTGCCCCAATTAAGAATTTTAACTCTTGGGCCAGACCTATCATTCTCCATAGCTATCTTAAAACTAATGGAGTTATGGTCACTTGTCCCAAAGTGATCCCTCACTAACACTTCTGTCACTTGCCCTTCCTTATTTCCCAAGACGAGGTCAAGTTTTGCCCCCTCTCTAGTCGGTCCATCCACATACTGAATGAGAAATTCCTCCTGAATACACTCAACAAATTTCCCTCCATCCAAGCCCCTAATGCTATGGCTGTCCCAGTCAATGTTGGGAAAGTTAAAGGCCCCTACTATTACCACCCTATTATTCTTGCAGCTATCTGTAATCTCCTTACATATTTGCTCCTCAATTTCCCACTGACTATTTGGGGGCCTGTAGTACAGTCCTATCAAGGTGATCTCTCCCTTCTTATTTTTCAGTTCCACCCATATAGACTCAGTGGGCGAACCCTCGGATATATCCCCTCTAAGTACTGCCGTGATGGTCTCCCTAATCAAAAACGCCACTCCCCCTCCTCTCTTACCTCCTGTTCTATCCTTTCTATAGCATCTGTACCCCGGAACATTGAGCTGCCAGTCCTGCCCCTCCCTTAGCCATGTTTCAGTCATAGCTATAATACCCCAGTCCCATGTGCCCATCCATGCCCTGAGTTAATCCGCTTTGCCCGTCAGGCCACTTGCATTGAAATAAATGCAGTTTAATGTAGACTTTCCTTGCTCTCTGCCCTGCTTTCTCTGGTCATGCTTTACACACTCTCCCTTCCTGCCTTTTGTTTCCGTCCCTACTGACTTCCTACATCGGTTCCCATCCCCCTGCCACATTAGTTTAAACCCTCCCCAACTGCACTAGCAAACACACCCCCGAGAACATTGGTTCCGGTCCCACCCAGATGCAGACCGTCCGATTTGTACAGGTCCCACCTCCCCCAGAACCGGTCCCAATGTCCCAGGAATTTGAAACCCTCCCTCTTGCACCATCTCTCAAGCCACGTATTCATCCTAGCTATCCTGTCATTCCTACTCTGACTATCACGTGGCACTGGTAGCAATCCTGAGATTACTACCTTTGAGGTCCTACTTTTTAGTTTAACTCCTAACTCCCTAAATTCAGCTTGTAGGACATCATCCCGTTTTTTACCTATAGCGTTGGTGCCTATATGCATCACGACAGCTGGCTGTTCACCCTCCCCCTTCAGAATGCCCTGCAGACGCTCCGAGACATCCTTGACCCTTGCACCAGGGAGGCAACATACCAACCTGGATTCTCGTTTGCGTCCGCAGAAACGCCTGTCTATTCCCCTTACAATTGAATGCCCTATCACTATAGCTCTGCCACTCTTTTTCCCGCCCTTCTGTGCAGCAGAGCCAGCCACGGTGCCATGAACCTGGCTGCTGCCACCTTCCCCTGGTGAGCCATCTCCCCCAACAGTTTCCAAAACGGTAAATCTGTTTTGGAGGGAGATGACCGCAGGGGTTGCCTGCACTGCCTTCCTACTCTTTCTCTGTCTGTTGGTCACCCATTCCCTATCTGCCTCAGTAATTTTAATCTGCGGTGTGACCAACTCACTGAATGTGCCATCCACAACTTCCTCAGCATCGCGGATGCTCCAAAGTGAGTCCATCCGCAGCTCCAGAGCCGTCAAGCAGTCTAACAGGAGCTGCAGTTGGACACACTTCTTGCAGATGAAGGAGTCAGAGACACCAGAAGGGTCCCTGAATTGCCACATCTCACAAGAGGAGCATGACACGGGCCTGAGCTCTCCTGCCATGACTTAAACCTGAAGTTAAATTTGAACTACACTACACAGCTAAGAGAAAGTCAAAGAGAGAAAAGATAAAAAAATCTCTTACCAGTCACAAGCCAATCACTTACCTGCTGGCTGTGATGTAATTGCTCCCGAGACTCCCTCACAGGTCTGCTTCTCTGCACCTCCTTGAGATGAGCACCAAATTCCCTTAACCAGTTAATTAATTTACATGGAAGTTATTCCCATTTACAGCTTCTCATTTACATCTTTTGTCTCTTTCCATGACCTATTGTCATCTCCTTTTGCTTTGCATCATCATCCCTTTCCTACATCCCTAACCTACTATAGACCTTCCCAAACATCTTTTTCACTAACCTCCCCTACCTCATTCCCTTCTTTTTAACTTGCTAAAAACTGGTTCTACCTCTAATGTCTTCGCATTCTGCCGAAAGGCCATTGACTTGAAACCTTAATGCTGCTTCTTTTTTCCTCTTCACTGCCCAACCTACTGAGTATTTCCAGCATTCGCTGTTTTAATTCACACTTTGACTGTACACTAATAAAATTGACCGGAATTCTCTGACCATTATGATTCAATTTTCCAACCTGCAGTGCACCCCCACCCACCTGTTTCCCTGTGGCGTGGGGTGGCTTCAATGGGACAAACCATTGACAAGTAGCGGGAGTATAGAATCCGGCCACCAGCAATCAGGACGGCATCGAGAAACACGCGGTTGTGGGGTCGGAGGATCCTATGTTGATCTTTGCAAATGTGAATCTAGATGAATACATCAAATTCAATGTCTCATATTTCCCGCAATGAGGCACTTTAAAATGTATTTGGGTATTGACATTTTAAGAAGAATAAACAACCATAGCCGGATGCTCATTTTACACGACCCCTTACCTGCAACAATTGTTAATAAATGGATTACTGCTGTGAAATTAAACACCCGACCACTGGGATTGTACAGATTCATGTGTGGCTGATACATAACCTTTTCTATTGCTTGTGTATGCCCCATTTAGCTGTATCGATTACGGCAAAAGCCAATTCTTCCACTATTCATCCATCCATTGCTATGGAACCTTTTGTTTTCACAGATATACAGCTACAGCAAGTGAACAATTTGACGGCAGTACAAATAAACAATGTACATTTGACTTGCAGATTAATGGTCCCATCTTTGCAAATGCTAATTTGGCTGAATGAAGCAAATTCAAATTCTCATCGGTTAGTAAACATTGGGGTATATCCAATTTCACAGCTCTCAGCCCCTGCATTATCCATTTACTGAGAAAAAAAACAGCTGATAAATAAGACACATTTCCTAATTATAGTGCAAGTATGGAATCTACATTAGTCTCTAGCCAACTGATTCATTAGCCCATATTTTTCCACAGACATTCCTGTTAATGTTCTAAGTGCATTCCGAAAAATAAACAGGGAACAGGAATTTTAATAAGGAATTTATTGCAGTTCAACTGAGCATATGGATGTTGCAATGAAACAACTTGCATTTATTATAGCATGTTTAAGGTTGAAAGATAGTCTAAAATCATTTACAAAGATAATGGTCCAGATTTTGTAGTCAGCTGTGACACAACAGTACTTGCTTGCTGCTGACCTTGAAGACAGCTTTCCACAAAGCCCCACTAAACATTGTGACATGCATTTCAACTTTCTCAGCATTCATTTCAATCTGATACCAAGTCAATGGGATCCCCAGGCATGCAGCCACAGTGATAGTCTGAAGGAGCCAATCACATTGAAGTATTCTCAGAGACAGCAAACCAAGAAGTGAGACGCACTGATTATCATTCACCCTTGGGCATATTATTTTCTTTGTTGCTGTTGTATACAAGTCAAAACAGAATGTTTTCTGCCATTGACACTCTGGCATATTCTTCTCTTTGCTGCTGAGATGTACCTTCAGGCAATTTATGGAGGGTTTGGATGGCACGGTGGCACAGTGGTTAGTACTGCTGCCTCACAGCTCCAGGGTCCATAAGGCCAGAAGACCATAAGACATAGGAGCAGAATTAGGCCACTCGGCCCATCGAGTCTGCTCCGCCATTCAATCATGGCTGATATTTTCTCATCCCCGTTCTCCTGCCTTCTCCCCATAACCCCTGATCCCCTTATTAATCAAGAACCTATCTATCTCTGTCTTAAAGACACTCAGTGAATTGGCCTCCACAGCCTTCTGTGGCAAAGAGTTCCACAGATTCACCATTCTCTGGCTGAAGAAATTCCTCCTCACCTCTGTTTTAAAGGATTGTCCCTTTAGTCTGAGATGGTGTCCTCTGGTTCTAGTTTTTCCTACAAGTGGAAACATCTTCTCCATGTCCACTCTATCCAGGCCACGCAGTATCCTGTAAGTTTCAATAAGATCCCCCCTCATCCTTCTAAACTCCAACGAGTACAGACCCAGAGTCCTCAACCGTTCCTCGCATGACAAGTTCTTCATTCCAGGGATCATTCTTGTGAACCTCCTCTGGACCTTTTCCAAGGCCAGCACATCCTTCCTTAGATACTCTTTTATTACACTCCTGTATCATCTTTTATTGCACTTCTTTGTATGTTTTGATATACTACGGAGTGCAATATGTGTTACTCAAACCTTGGTTGCTGATGAGGTTTTCTGAATCTCGATGAAGAAGACTTTAACTCGTCCAGCAGTAACAAAAGGTTACGATAACAATAATTGCGTGGTTTTTTTTACTTTAACATTGACACTAGTGATAAGGTCAACAAGATCTAACTACAGTAACTATGCTTAACTATACTAACCATCTGAGCTAATCCTATACTCCTGCCCTGGTCACAGTACACCCGAAAGAGAGAGAGAGGCACAATGCGGTTGCTTTTATACCCCTCTTGGTCTGGCCCTCTAATGATCATCTGGTGCTACTGATTACACATTGACCCCTTATGTACATGCACATAGATATCACTACAGACACGGTCACAATATTCCAACTGGGTTCTGACCAGAGCCTTATACAGCCTCAGAAGTACATCCCTGGTCTTGTATTCTAGCCCTTTTGACCATGAATGCTAACATTGCATTTGCCTTCTTAACTACCGACTGAACCTGCACATTAACCTTAAGAGAATCGTGCACAAGGACTCCCAAGTCCCTTTGTGCTTCTGATTTCCTAAGCATTTCCCCATTTAGAAAATAGTCTATGCCTAAATTCCTCCTTCCAAAGTGCATAACCTCACACTTTTCCACATTGTATTTCATTTGTGTGTTAGTCTGTGTAGAGGTATTACGGTACCTGGTAATGCTGGAACACCATTGGTAGATATTGTATGTTTCCTATTGGCCAAGCTGTATGGTAGCTCCGCCCTGCAAGGCGGGGTATAAGAGCCCGTGCCACCCCAGCAACCTTCTTTCTGTACCTGAGCTGCTGGGAGAAACATCTAGCTTATTAAAGCCTTCAGTTGGACTACAACCTCGCTTTAGTGGTCATTGATCGTGCATCAATTTAATAAGCTAGATTTAAAAGGATGGAGCTCCGAATCAAGCCGGAGTGTCTGCAACTCAGCCTCCACCCGGCGAACTCAGCGGCAACCTTCAAGCACTGGCTGGTGTGTTTTAACGGATATCTCGGAACGGCCGAAAACACACCCACGAGAAAACAGAAATTTCAAGTCCTGCACTCGAGGGTGAGCCCAGAAATTTACACCCTCATCAAGGTCGTGGATGACTTCGATGCAGCAATGGAGCTGCTAAAAGGACATTTTTTCACCCGGTAAACCAGGTCTACGCTCGACATCTGCTAGCAACAAGGCTTCAAATCCCTGGGGAATCGCTGGAAGAATTCTAACGTGCGCTCCTGGTGTTGGGGAGAAACTGCAGCTGCCCGCAAGTTTCGGCGAGCGACGACACAGAACGTTTGATCCGGGACGCTTTCGTGGCAGGTATGCTGTCCTCCCAAATCCGCCAGCGATTGCTGGAGAAAGACACCCTAGGCCTCAAGGAGGCACGGGCCCTTGCAGGCTCCCTGGATGTGGCCTCCCGAAACACCCGTGCTTACATCCCCAACTGTGCGGCAGCCCCTTCGTGGAACCCCTCCGCAGCCGACCCCGAAACATCTCCCACCCCCCCCACAAGCTTGTGCTGCAAGGCGGCCTGGCAACCCTAGGGGGGTCCAGGGAAGGGAGATTAAAAATTACCGGCTCCACGTCCTTCCCCACCTCTGCGCGGTCACGCTCCTAGGGTTAGACTTCCAGTGCAATCTCCAAAGTCTAACTTTCAAATTCGGCGGCCCTATATCCCCTCTCACTGTCTGCAGCCTCACAACCCTCAAGGTCGATCCGCCTTCCCTGTTTGCGAACCTCATCCCAGATTGCAAACCCGTCGCCACCAGAGGCAGATGGTACAGTGTCCAGGATCGGATCTTTATTAGGTCAGAGGTCCAACGGCTACTGAGGGAAGGAGTCATTGAAGCTAGCAACAGTCCCTGGAGAGCTCAAGTAGTGGTGGTAAAGACCGGGGAGAAGCATAGGATGGTCATCGACTACAGTCAGACCATCAACAGGTTTATGCAGCTGGACGCATACCCTCTCCCATGTCTATCCGACCTGGTAAACAGGATCGCGCATTACAAGGACTTCTCCACAGTGGATCTTAAGTCCACCTACCACCAGCTCCCCATCCACACTAGTGACCGCAAGTACACTGCCTGTGAGGCAGGTGGGCGGGGCTACCACTTCTTTAGGGTTCCCTTCGGTGTCACTAACGGGGTCTAGGTCTTCCAGCGCGAGATGGACCGAATGGTTGACCGGTACGGTTTACGTGCAACATTCCCGTATCTCGATAATGTCACCATCTGCGGCCACGACCAGCAGGACCACGACACCAACCTCCGAAAATTCCTCCAGACCGCAAAGATCCTTAACCTTACATATAACAAGGATAAATGAGTGTTTAGCACCGACAGCCTAGCCATCCTCAGCTGTGTAGTGCGAAATGGAGTTATAGGCCCTGACCCTGAACGCATGCGCCCCCTTATGGAGTTCCCCCTCCGTCACTGCTCCAAGGCCCTGAAGCGCTGCCTAGGGTTTTTCGCTTACTCTGCCCAGTGGGTCCCCAACTTTGCGGACAAGGCCCGCCCTCTGATCCAATCCACAGTTTTTCCCCTGTCGATAGAGGCCCGCCAGGCCTTCAGCCACATCAAAGAAGACATTGCAAAGGCCACGATGCACACCATCGATGAGTCCCTCCCTTTCCAGGTCGAGAGTGACGCATCTGACGTAGTTCTGGTGGCCACACTCAACCAAACGGGCAGACCAGTGGCCTTCTTCTCTCGTACCCTTCATGCTTCCGAAATCCGCCACTCCTCAGTCGAAAAGGAGACCCAGGCCATAGTAGAAGCTGTGGGACATTGGAGGCATTTCCTGGCCATCAGGAGATTCACTCTCCTCACTGACCAACGGTCGGTTGCTTTCATGTTCGATAATACACAGCGGGGCAAGATAAAAAACGGTAAGATCTTGCGGTGGAAGATCAAACTTTCCACCTATAACTACGAGATCTTGTATCGTCCCGGGAAGCTAAACGAGCCAACGCACAAGTGGGCCGCCTCCGAGGACCTCTGCCACCCGGGGGTCACTGGCTTCTTCCATTTCGTCAAGACCCGCAACCTGCCCTACTCCATTGAGGAGGTCAGGACAGCCACCAGAAATTGCCAAATCTGCGCGGAGTGCAAACCGCACTTCTACAGGCCAGAGAAAGCGCACCTGATAAAGGCTTCCCGTCCCATTGAATGCCTCAGCATGGACTTCAAAGGCCCCCTCCCCTCCACCGACCGCAACACGTACTTCCTGAACGTGATTGACGAGTAGTCCCGGTTCCCATTCGCCATCCCCTGCAACCACCATCATCAAGGCCCTCCAGAGCATCTTTACGCTGTTCGGGTTCCCTGCTTACATACATAGTGATAGGCGGTCCTCCTTTATAAGCGACGAACTGCGTCAATTCCTGCTCAGCAAGTGCATCACCTCGGGCAGGACGACCAGTTACAACCCCCGGGGTAACGGACAGGTAGAGAACGGAATGGCCTGGAAGATCGTCCTACTGGCCCTACGGTCCAGGAATCTCCCAGTCTCCCGCTGGCAGGAAGTCCTCCTGGATGCCCTCCACTCCATCCGGTCACTGCTTTGTACCACGACCAACCAAACACCTCACGAACGTCTCCTTGTCTTCCCCAGGAAGTCCTCCTCTGGGACCTCGCTCCCGACCTGACTGGCAGCTCCCGGACCCATCCTGCTCCGAAAACACGTGCGGGTGCACAAGTCGGACCCGTTGGTCGAGAGGGTCCGTCTTCTCCACGCTAACCCCCAGTACCCCGACGGCTGGAAAATTACGATCTGCCTACGAGACCTGGCACCCGCCGGATCCCCACGCACATCTCAGCCACCAGTCCCACCCTCCCTCCCACTGGTGCACCTTACAGGATCGGTCCTTCCGCCGGTTCTTCTAGGCCCCCCCACCCACCGACGCACCCCACAGACGTTCCCTTCCCAGGTCAAACGTTTTCCCCACCAGCGCCGTCTAGAGGTGTCGTAGCTGCCACTGAGATCGAGGCCACGCTCCCGGAGTCACAGACGCCCGAGCCTCCACCGGCGTCACCACCAAAGCTTCGACGATCACAGAGGACGACCAGGGCCCCTGATCGACTGATTGCTTCATTTTAAAGTGTATCTAGTTAATTGTGAATCTGTAAATAGTTACGACAATGAGTCAAAACGCTGTACGGAGTTATTACGGTACCTCCAGAACTATATTTTCGACCACGATACCATTTTGTTAGATCAAGCCACCACCCCCGCCGGACTCTTTTTTAACAGGGGGTGAATGTGGTAGTCTGTGTAGAGGTATTACGGTACCTGGTGATGCTGAAACACCATTGGTAGATATTGTATGTTTCCCATTGGTCAAGCTGTATGGTAGCTCCGCCCTGCAAGGCGGGGTATAAGAGCCCGTGCCGCCCCAGCAGCCTTCTTTCTGTACCTGAGCTGCCGGGGGAAACATCTAGCTTATTAAAGCCTTCAGTTGGACTCCAACCTCACTTTAGTGGTCATTGATCGTGCATCAATTTGCCACTTCATTGCCCACTCTCCTAGCTTGTCCAATTCCTTCTTCAGCCCCCTTGCTTCCTCAATACTACCTGTCGCTCTACAGATCTTTGTATCATCTGCAAACTTAGCAACAGTGCCTTCAGTTCCTTCTTCCAGATCATTAATGTATATTGTGAAAAGTTGTGGTCCCAGCACCAACCCCTGGTACACCACTAGTCACCGGCTGCCATTCTAAAAAAGACCCCTTTATCCCCACTCTATACCTTCTGCCGGTCAGCCAATCGTCTATCCATGCCAGGATCTTACCCTAAACCATGGGCTTTTAACTTATTCAACAGTTTCCTATGGCGGCACCTTGTCAAAGAAATCAAAATAAATCACGTCCATTGGTTCTCCTTTGTCTAACTTTCTTGTTACCTCCTCAAAGAATAGATTTGTCAGACACAACCTCCCTTTGACCCGGGTTCAATTCCGGCCGAGGGTGACAATCTGTGTACTTTCTCCCGGGTCTGCGTGAGTTTTTTACGGGTGCTCCGGTTTCCTCCCACAATCCAAAGATGTGCAGGTTAGGTGGATTGGCCATGATAAATTGACCCTTCATGTCTAAAACTGGAAAAACTGATGTGATTGAAGGCGGATAAATCCCCAGGGCCTGAGAATCTGCATCCCAGAGTGCTCAAGGAGGTGGCTCTGGAAATAGTGGGTGGGATTCTCCGACCCCCCCCCCCGCCGGGTCGGAGAATCGCCGGGGGGGGTGGCAGAAATCCCGCCCCAACCGAATTCTCCGGCACCGGAGATTCGGCTGGGACGGGAATCGCGCCGGGCCGGTTGGCGGGCCCGCCCCCGGAGATTCTCCGGCCTGTGATGGGCCGAAGTCCCGCTGCTGTAATGCCGGTCCCACCGGCATGAATTAAACCACCTCCCTTACCGGCGGGACCGGGCGGCGCGAGCGGGCTCCGGGGTCCTGGGGGAGTGCGGGGCGATCTGGCACCGGGGGGCCCCCCACGGTGGACTGGCCCACGATCGGGGCCCACCGATCCGCGGGCGGGCCTGTGCTGTGAGGGCACTCTTTTACTACGCGTTGGCCGTGTAGGTCTCCACGATGGCCGACGCGTAGGTGACCTCCCCCCTGCGCATGCGCGGGGATGACGTCAGCAGCCACTGACGCTCCTACGCATGCGCGAACTTCTGCCGGCCGGCGGAGTCCCTTCGTCCCCGGCTGGTGTGGTGCCAAAGGCCTTCCACGCCAGCCGGCAGGATGGCAACCACTCCGGCGCGGGCCTAACCCCGAAAGGTGAGGGCTTGGCCCCTAAAGGTGCAGAGAAATCCGCACCTTTGGGGCGGCCTGACGCTGGAGTGGTTCACGCCACTCCAGCCCGCCGGGACCCCCCGCCCCGCCAGGTAGGGGAGAATCCCACCCACTGGATGCATTGATGGTCATCTTCCGGGATTCTATAGACTCTGGAACTGTCCCTGCAGATTGGAGGGTAGCTCACATCACTCCAATATTCAAAAAGGGAGGGAGAGAGAAAGCAGGGAATTATAGACCAGTAAGCCTAACATCAGTAGTGGGGAAAATGTTTGAATCCAGTATCAAGGACTTTATCGCGGAACATTTAGAAAGCAGTGGCAGGATCAGTCAGAGTCAGCATGGATTTATGAAGGGAAAATCATGCTTGACAAATCTGTTAGAATTCTTTGATGAGGTAACCAGTGCAGTCGACAAGGGGGAGCCAGTCGATGTGGTATATTTGGCAGCACGGTAGCATTGTGGATAGCACAATTGCTTCACAGCTCCAGGGTACCAGGTTCGATTCCGGCTTGGGTCACTGTCTGTGCGGAGTCTGCACATCCTCCCTGTGTGTGTGTGGGTTTCCTCCGGGTGTTCCGGTTCCCTCCCACAGTCCATAGATGTGCAGGTTAGGTGAATTGGCCATGGTAAATTGCCCTTAGTGTCCAAAATTGCCCTTAGTGTTGGGTGGGGTTACTGGGTTATGGGGATAGGGTGGAGGTGTTGACCTTGGGTAGGGTGCTCTTTCCAAGAGCTGGTGCAGACTCGATGGGCCAACTGGCCTCCTTCTGCACTGTAAATTCTCTGATGATGATTTCAGAAGGCGTTTGACAAAGTCCTGCATAAGAGATTATTGTGCAAAATTAAAGCACGTGGGATTGGGGGAAATGTATTGATGTGGATAGAAAACTGGTTGGCAGAGAGGAAACAAAGAGTAGGGATTAATGGGTCCTTTTCAAATTGGCAGGCAGTAACCAGTGGGGTACCACAGGGATCGGTGCTGGGACCCCAGCTATTCACAATATATATTAATGATTTGGATGAGGGAACAAAATGTAACATCTCAAAGTTTGCAGGTGATACAAATTAGGTGGGCGGGTGAATTGTGACGAGGATGCAGGGATCCTACAGCAAGATCTGGACAGGTTGGGCGAGTGGGCAATCCAATGGCAGATGCAGTATAATTTGGATAAGTGTGAGGTTTTCATTTTGGAAGCGAAAACAGGAAGGCAGATTACTACCTGAATGGTTGTAAATTGGGAGAGGGGAGTGTGTAGCGGGACCTGGGTGTCCTTGTGCACCATTCGCTGAAGGCAAGCATGCAGGTACAGCAGGTGGCAAAGAAGGCTAATTGTATGTTGGCCTTCATTGCAAGAGGTTTCGAGTATAGAAGCAGGGATGTGTTGCTACAATTGTACAGGGCCTTTGTGAGGTCACACTTGAAGTATTGTGTGCCGTTTTGGTCTCCTTCTCTGAGGAAGGATGTTCTTGCTCCCGAGGGAGTGCAGCGAAGGTTTACCAGACTGACTCCAGGGATGGCGGGTCTGTCATATGAGAAGAGATTGACTAGGTTGGGATTGTTCTCGCTGAAGAATGAGGGGGGATCTCATAGAGACTTATAAAATTCTAACAGGACTAGACAGGGTAGATGCAGGGAAGATGTTACCAATGATGGGTGTGTACAGAGCCAGGGGTCACAGTCTGAGGATTCAGGGTAAACCATTTCGGACAGAGATAAGGAGTCACTTCTTCACACAAAGAGGAATTCATTACCACAGAAAGTAGTTGATGCTAAAACTTTGAATATATTAAAGAGGCGGCTGGATATAGCACTTGAGGAGAATGGGATCAAAGGCTATGGGGAGAAAGCAAGATTAGGCTATTGAGTTGGATGATCAGCCATGATCGTGATGAATGGCGGAGCAGGCTCGAAGGGCCAAAAGGCCTCCTCCTGCTCCTATCTTCTATGTATCTGTGTGTCTATGTAAAAGGTTAGGTGGGGTTACTGGAAGAGGGTGGAGTCGTGGGGTTAAGTAGGGTGCTCTTTCCAAGGGCCGGTGTACACTTGATGAGCTGAAAGACCTCCTTCTGCACTGTAAATTCTATGATCTATGAACTGATGGAAAGCTGATTGACTTTGTTTGCCTTAGATCCAAGACAATACTAAGTCCTCATCAAAGAGTTGCTCCACACTGATTACGCCGTACTCGCATTCCATACTGAGGAAGACCTTCACCTTAAAAAGGACAGGCTCCTTCACATCTGTAAAGAGTTTGGTTTGACTATCAGCATCAGGAAGACAAATGTTTCCCTTCAGGATGTTGCCACATGTTATGGGAGAGGTGTTTTCAGAACCCTAAAATGTATCATGGAGTTCAACCAACTCCCCCCTTTAATGGATTGTTGCTATTGAAGCACACGGCTTGTTCCCCAGGTGTAGTATTACAATTATGGACACATAGCTTTTAAAACAAAACAATGTTTATTCCATGAACTCAAATTAACTTTTTAAATAAACATTGGATCTCTTAACACCCCTTACTTCAAAGATAACCCCGAAAATAATACAACACTGCCCAAACCAGCCAACTGTTCCTTTACACATCCAAAAGACTTCACCTTCACAAAAACAGTAACATACCAGGTCACAGTTAATATATATTTTCTGTTGGATGGCAGAGATATATCAGCTTGGTTGACTTCAGCTCCAGCACCTTGCCTTTCTTCCTGTGGCTCTCAGAAAAACACACAGACACTCCCAGCTTTCTCCTCAAACTGAAACTAAAAGCAGAAGTGAGCTCATCTCCCCCCGTGACATCACTTCAGTAATATGATCAGCTTCATTTCTTAAAGGTACATTTCTTAAGCATCCATTTCTTAAAGGTACTTTCACATGACACTTACCACCATCTATCAGCATTAACAATGCAACATTGGAGGTTTTTGATATGTATATCTGTAGAATTGGAATATAAAGACACAGAGGTTCATAGAATATCATATTATGCTGCAGCTACAGCAATCTCTGGTTAGACCCCTTTTGGAGTACTGTGAGCAGTTCTGATGACCACACCTTAGGAAGGATATTTTGGCCTTGGAGGGAGTGCAATGTAGTTTTACAAAAATTATACCTGGATTACGGGGTTGAGTTATGAGGAGAGATTGTTAGGGAACAGCTGTTCCCCTTAGTTGAAGGGTCAGTTATGAGGGGACACATGTTCAAGGTGAGGGCGGGAGGTTCGGGGGGGATTTGAGGAAAAACTCTTTTACCCAGAGGGTGGTGACAGTCTGGAATGCGCTGTCTGGGAGGGTGTTAGAGGCGGGTCACCTCACATCCTTCAAAATGTACCTGGATGAGCACTTGGCACGTCTTAACATTCGAGGCTATGGGCCAAGTGCTGGCAAATGGGATTAGGATTGGCAGATCAGGTGCCTTTCATGTGGCGGTGCAGACTGGATGGGCCGAAGGGCCTTTGCTACACTGTATTTTCCTGTGATTCTGTGATTTCTGTGAAATTAGACCTGTCTTCACTAGAATTTAGAAGGCTAAGGGGTGATCTGATCGAAGTATTCAAGATATTAACAGGGAAAGAAAGGGTAGATAAAGATAAACTATTTTCACCGGTTGGAGATTCCAAAGTTAGGAGGCATAGTCTAAAAATTAGGGCTAGGCCATTCAGGAGAGTTGTTGGGAAGAACGTCTTCACTCCAAGGGTGGTAGAGTTTGGAACTCTCTCCCACAAACAGCAGTTGAAGCTAGATCAGTTGTTAATTTAAAATCTGAGATAAATAGAACATATTGCAGAAGGAGGCCATTCGGCCCATCGAGTCTGCACTGACCCACTTAAGCCCTCACTTCCACCCTATCCCCGTAACCCAATAACCCTTCTTAACCTTTTTGGTCACGAAGGGCAATTTATCATGGCCAATCCACCTAAGCTGCACGTCTTTGGACTCTGGGAGGAAACCAGAGCACCCGGAGGAAACCCACGCAGACACAGGGAGAACGTGCAGACTCCACATAGACAGTGGCCCAGCGGGGAATCGAATTTGGGACCCTGGCACTGTGAAGCCATAGTGCTAACCACTTGTGCTACGTGCTGCCCAAAATAGATTTGTGTTAAGCAAGGATATGAAGGGATATGGGCCAAAGACAGATTTAGGCCACAAATCAGCCATGATTTCATTGAATGGCAGAGACAAACCCGAGGGGCTGAATGGCCTACTCCTGTTCCTATGTTCCTATAGCAGTGCATATCTAGGCTCCCCAATCACCAGCAACCTGTCATTTGATGTTGAAATTTACACACATTGGCGGCTGATATGTTCAAGTGAGTAAGAGAATGTTGAACAGTGGAAACCTTATTTGGAACATCAAACTGTGGCCGGGATTCTCCAAAAACGCAGCGGAATGGTGACGCCGGCATAAACGCCGGAGTGTTTCACGCCGGCATCAACGGGCCTCTTGGCCCAGCGGTTCCGTGGCCCACAGGGGGCGAGCACAGCGCCGGAGTGCTCCACGCTGCTCCGGCTGTCGATACGCGGCCCTGCACTCCCGGCTGCGGGTCTGCGCATGTGCGCAGCGGCCGGCTGCAGCGCCAGGTCCGCACAACATAGCGGAGCCACACAGCGAAGAAGGTAGGCCCCCCCAGATCGCGCGCACCCGCCGGTCAGTGGCCCCCAATCGCAGGCCTGGCTGTCGTGGAGGCCCCCCCGGAGACTGTTCCCTCTGCCCCCCACCAGGAAGGCCCCGCAGCCGCAACGCCGAGCCTCCGCCGGGTGGAGGCTCGAAGAATCCCGGCCACAAGTCTGCAAAGCCTGCATACCAGTGCACCCCTCTATCGTGGTGAAACCTGAAAAACACAAGGGGCGTGATTCTCCCGCACTTGGCGGATCGGCCCAACGCCGGCTCCAAGAGTGGCGCGACTCACTCCAGCATCGGGCCACCCAGAAGTTGCGGAATCCTCTGCACTTCCGGGGGCTACGCCGGTGCTGGAGGGGTTGGCGCCGCGCCAACCGGCGCCAAAGGGCCAGCGCGGGCCAGCATGACTTGGCACATGCGCAGGACTGCCAGCGTGTTCTGATGCATGCGCAGAACCGCCGGCATGTTTCCTGCGCATGCGCAGGAGTTTTGTTCTCCGCGCCGGCCATGGCGGAGCCTTACAGAGGCCGGCGCGGAGGGGAACAGTGCCCCCACGGCACAGGCCCGCCCGCAGATCGGTGGGCCCCCATCGCTGGCCAGGCCACCGTGGGGGCCCTCCCAGGGCGGATCCCCCCATGCCCCCCCGAGGACCCCGCTAGACGGCCGACAAGCCAGGTCCCGCCGGGATGGACCACGTACATTTCACGCCGGCGGGACTGACAGAAAACGGGCGGCCGCTCAGCCTATCGGGGCCTGGAGAATTTCTGGGGGGGGGGCGGCCGCTGCCAACGGCCCCCGACCGGCGCGGTGTGATCCCCGCCCCCGCACGAAAACTGGCGCCAGAAAATTCGGCAGCCATTGTCAGAGCGGCGGGGCGGGATTCACGTCCAAGGTCTGCAGGAGAAAAGGCTGCAGGAGGAAAGGACCTTGGAAAGAGTACCCTATTTAAGCCCACACCTCCACCTTATCACTGTACCCCAGTAACCCCACCTAACCTTTCTTCGACACAAAGAGCAATTTAGCATGGCCAATCCACCTAACCTGCATGTGGTGATGTGCATCAATGTAAATACATGTAGGCTAGCTAGACACTAGAGGGAACACAAGAGACATTACACACACACACTCAACCAATAGATCAAGTAGATAGGACACGACCAATAGACATTCACGATACACAAGGAGGTGACACGACCACAGGGGAACATTAACCAACCCATATATAAAGGACACCACACACATGGGGCGTCATTCTCCGACCCCCCGCCGGGTTGGAGAATCGCCGGGGGCTGCCGTGAAACCCGCCCCCGCCGGTTGCCGAAGTCTCCGGCACCGGATATTCGGCGGGGGCGGGAATCGGGCCGCGCCGGTTGGCGGGCCCCCCCGCTCGATTCTCCAGCCCGGATGGGCCGAAGTCCCGCCGATAAATTGCCTGTCCCGCCGGCGTGGATTAAACCACCTTTTGAACGGCGGGGCGGGCGGGCTCCGGGGTCCTGGGGGGGGCGCGGGGCGATCTGGCCCTGGGGGGTGCCCCCACGGTGGCCTGGCCCGCGATCGGGACCCACCGATCCGCGGGCGGGCCTGTGCCGTGGGGGCACTCTTTCCCTTCCGCCTCCGCCACGGTCTCCACCATGGCGGAGGCGGAAGAGGCTCCCTCCACTGCGCATGCGTGGGAAACTGTCAGCGGCCGCTGACGCTGCCGCGCATGCGCCGCCCGGGGATGTCATTTCCGCGCCAGCTGGCGGGGCAACAAAGGCCGTTTCCGCCAGCTGGCGGGGCGGAAATTCCTCCGGCGTCGGCCTAGCCCCTCAAAGTTGGGGCTCGGCCCCCAAAGATGCGGAGCATTCCGCACCTTTGGGGCAGCGTGATGCCCGTCTGATTGGCGCCGTTTCGGGAGAATTTCGCCCATGATCTTCCTCTTTCCAGTGGAGACAGTCAGTGAGTAGAGGCACAGGGTTGATTCAATATTACACCCACCACGTGGATTTCAGCAATTGGTTAGTTAGTCTGGGTAGCTATAGTAGGATTAGCAGTAGTGCCGAACCCAAATAATAGAAGTGTAAATAGTTTAATAAACGTGTTGAAGTTATCTCCACGTCTGAACCTTCCTTTGTCAAGTGCACGACAAGGAAGCCAGTTATGTTACACCTACAACATAACAAATCATGGTACCAGGACTGAACTGTTTCAATCCATGAAGCCGTACCTCAGCATACAGTGACAACCAGCAACGATACCCAGGCAAGATGTTCGAGATCCGGGTTCCGCAGCAGCTCCAGTGCTACGGCGATCTCCGTGAAAACTGGCGGGCATTCCGGCAAAAGTTTGAAATCTTCCTGGTGGCAGCCGAACTAGACGAAGTGGCTGATCCTGAAAATACAGAGCTTCTCCTCACCATCGCCGGTGCCAGAGCAGAAGAAATCTTTTAAAAATTCAAGTTCTCCAAGGGGCAGAACAGGAGCGACTTCCAGGCAGTCCTGGACAAATTCGGCAAATACTGTGAGGAAAACACCAGCAAGAAAAGGTAAGAGAAGCGCCAGTACTCACCACAAGGCCGAGATCCCGGAGCAGAGAACAGTTTTGATCGGCGGGCATCTTTCTAAAGGTACTGCACATGTGCAGTTGCGCGATACCGCGCATGCGCAAATGAGAACAAGGCCCAAAGTAAAGAAATAGCGATCTGCGCATGCGCAGTCGCTTCCTACGTGCTAAGTCACATGCGACATGATGTCAGAGGCCCCGGACCACGCCCATTAAAAGGGGAAACATCCCAAATCAAATAAAAAATCTTTTAAAGCTGTAAAGCAACCTTCCTTCACCTGGAATGACAGCACAATGCCTCAAATTGAACCAGGAAATGAAAATAACCTCCGATAAACCCTGCAACAAGCAGTTACCCATGCCCAAACCGATGATTCCGACCTTGAATACTTCGATACCGACCTTTACATTTTCTCTGGACCTCGCGAGCCCAATGCCAGCTCCGATGCAAACAGTGATGATATGGCCCTAGAAGACTACGACTCAGATGAACCTTTCACCTTGGGAGGCTATCCCAGTACCAAATCCGAACCGCAACTAGACGTGTTGCACATTGACGACCCCCGACGACGAATTCTTCGGATTTGGAGATCTTCAGCCCAGCAGATATGACATCCCAACTCGTGAGTGCAGGATGATGCTGCAGCCTGAAACCAAGAGACAGAGAGCGGTACAAGCCCACAGAGAACGGCCTGCTGCCACACAGAGCGTGGTCCACGCACCGCTCAGGGTTCCCGACTCTACGAAAGAAGACACGCAAGACTCCACACCGCAGTCCTTGCATGAACAAGAAGTGACTCCAGTGTCACAAGCCTCCACAGCGAGCTTGTGGGCAGACTCCACAATTGCAGAAACGCAAGACTCCAGAGCGCAGTCCTTGCACACACAAGATGTGACTCCAGTGTCACAAGCCTCCACAGAGAGCTCGTGGACAGACTCCACGATAGAAGCAACGCAAGACTCCGAACGCGCAGTCCGTGCAGGAACAAGACCATGAGGGTCTAGCAACCTCCTCAGACCAACGAGCGGCAGATGATGCAAATCTGCCATGCTCAAGTAAACAAGAAGAAGAGTATGACAGTCTACCACGCTCCAGTGCACAGCAGGATGACCATGACGGTCTATCATGCTACAGTGAAGAACAAAGCGACGATGACAGTCCAAGCCCAAATGAAGGCAACAGCAAGACAATGACAATACACCCACATTGTTTGCACCATCAGATGAAGACTCTGACAATTTACCCAACCCAAGTGAACAACAAGCAGCTACTGAGGCTCTACCCACGGCATGTGAGATGAGTGACGACAGCATCCCACTTCCCATGCAAGATGTGCAAAGTGACAGACCTCAGCTAGGGTGTACAGAGGCACTCGACGATCACTGTGAGACCACTGGTGACTCCGGTGACACCACGATACTTCCACCCTCATTCGCTCGAACCCATCCACAAGTCAATGCATTCCTGCATGTTCTGATTCCGGACATGCAGCTTCAAGAAATGTCAAGATCTGCCTCTTTCCAATGGAGACAGTCAGTGAGGATAGACACATGGTTGATTCAATATTACACCCACCACGTGGATTGCAGCAGCTGGTTAGTCAGTCTGGGTAGCTTTGGTAGGATTAGCAGGAGTGTCGAACCCGAGTAATAGAAGTGTAAATAGTTTCATAAACGTGTTGAAGTTATCTCCACGTCTGAACCTTCCTTTGTCAAGTGCACCACAAGGAAGCCGCTTCTGTTACACCTACAACATAACAAATCACTGCATATCTTTGGACTGTGGGAGGAAACCGGAGCACCCGGAGGAAACCCACACAGACGGGGATAACGCGCAGACTCTGCACAGACAGTGACCAAGCCGGGAATCGAACCTGGGATCCTGGAGCTGTGAAGCAACAGTGCTAATCACTTTGCTACCGTGCCGCCCATGTTTTAGAATATTAGAGAGATTTGACATACACATTTGAAACTGAAATATAATTTTAAAACTTCATAACAACATATTAAAGCGCTATGAAATTCTTATCATTATGAAAAATGTTGATATTCCACGAACACGACAGTAGTTTTCTAGTGTTAGAGAGGTTGCTCAGCAGTACTTCTGGCTCATTAATATAAAATCATGCCCATTGTTTTTTCTTCATTTGTTTCATCTTTATGTCGGTGATTCTGTGTGAATGGAGGAAATGAGACGACATTTTTTGAAAAAACGACTGTCAAGTGTGGGATAATAAAACGCCTTCTTCATTTTTAAACTCACAAGCAGGCTTGCTGTTGGAATTATTTAAATTGGGACATCCACTCTGATGGTAATAAAATACACACACCTTACATACAAGATGCATAAAATTCTACCTGTGAAAGTACATTTGTGAATGGCAAGTATTGCTGTCCGTTTCACAGAGTAGTGGTGATAAGCACTGACCAGCCATGCCCGACAGGAATGGAAAACTAATCGCCCTGCCCAGAATTTGCTGCATGTAACTCCAAACACATATGCAACTATGGATTTTTAAATGTCCTCAAAGAAACTGGGGCTAAACAACAAATATTCACTATCTAGAAACACCAACATCCGAAGAAAAAACAAAGGAGAACAATGCAACAAACAATCAGATGAAAAGAAATTCAGTCTACTAACTCCACAGCGACAAACTTAATGTCAAGATTATCCTTTTAATCAAGACATCAATTTGTTGAGTAATAAACAACTATCATGATATTCCATCTAAAAATCAAGTCTGATTTACAAAGAACAATACAGCACAGGAACAGGCCCTTCGGCCCTCCAAGCCTGTACCGATCATGATATCACCATTGACAAAAACCCTCAGGTTTGATCAAGTTTGGTTGAATTTGGAAGGCAGTGCTATCCAAGGTGTCAAAGCACTCTCACAATCTGATCCCCCATGGTTGCAGTGGTGAGGTGCTGCTGCATTGAAGAGACTCCTGTCCTGGTGTTTCAAGATGAAGCCATACCAGTCCACAGTCAGGCCTTCGCTCCTCAAGGCCGCCGGTCATGGCCATCTCAAATGTCCTTGCAGAGGCTGAGCAGCCTCTTACATGCACCTGGAACACCCTCGGTGACTATCTTGCAATAGGCAGATGATAACTTTTTTTTTTAAATTTAGAGTACCCAATTCATTTTTTCCGATTGAGGGGCAATTTAGCGTGGCCAATCCACCTACCCTGCACATCTTTGGGTTGTGGGGGCGAAACCCACGCAGACACGGGGAGAATGTGCAAACTCCACATGGACAGTGACCCAGAGCCAGGATCGAACCTGGGACCTCGGTGCCATAAGGCAGCAGGGCTAACCCACTGCCCCACCGTGCTGCCCTAGATGATAACTTATGATAAGCACTCAGGGCTTGTGTCAGGGTGAATACTTGTCTGAAAACATTGTCAGCTGAAAATCTGGACTAACTAACTATGATGAATAAATCTTGTGCGTGAGACTGGATTTGGTTTGGCAGATAGATTTCAATGCAGAGACGTGGGAGGTGATGCATTTTGGTAGGAAGAACATCGAGAGACAATATAAAATAAGGAGTAAAATTCTTAAAAGGGGTGCAGAAGCAGAAGGACCTGGGTGTATATGTGTATAGGTCATTGAAAGTGGCAGGACAGTGGGGTGCAGTTAATAAAGCATATAGTATTCTGGGACATGGAGTACAAGAGCAAGGAGGGTATGCTGAACTTATACAAGACACTAGTTAGCTGGAATATTGTGTACAGTTATGGGGTCACACTATAGGAAGGATGTGACCACATTGGAGTTTCCAAGAATGGAGAGGTTGGGACTATACTTCTGGGAGTGAAGAAGGCTAAGAGGAAATTTGTTGGAAATTTTCAAAATCATGAGGGGGCTGGACAAAGGGAGAAACTGTTCCTGCTGGTAAAAGAATCAAGTGTGACAGGGCACAGATTTAAAATGATTTGTAAAAGAAGCAAATGCGATGTGATGTGAGAAAACTCGTTTTCACACAACTGGTTCTGTCTGGAATGCACGACCCAGAAATGTGGTGGAGGCAGGTTCAATCGAGGCATTCAAGAGGGCTTTAGATAATTACTTGAACAGAAACAATGTGCAGGGGTTTGGGGAAAAGGCAGGGGAATGGCACAAAGTCATGATCCTCGTTCGGTGAGCCGTGCAGACACGATGGGCCGAATGGCCTCTTTCTACACCGTAATAATTCTTTGATTCTGGGTGTCTACAACATCAAGGTGATTCACTAGTGCTCAGCAACTGTCCTATATAAGTCTTTCCCTGATACGGAAGGCATAAAGTGGATGAAGGAACTCGAAGGAACTAGAGTTGAATTTTTTCCAGTGCACATTAAGGAATTGATAGAGAGAATAAACTGGAAATCAGGCATGAGAATACATGGGGCGGATTTCTCCGTTTGTGGCACGCCGTTGGGATTCTCCATTTCGCCGGCTGGTCAATGGGGTTTCCCATTATGGGACAGCCCCACGCTGTCGGGAACCCCTGTCTTGCTCGTGTTTGAACACTGCCACAATCTTCTGAGAGGTAACCCATTAACAGGGAACCAGCACAGTAATTGTCCATGAAGGGACAGCGGGCAGGTTTCAGAGTGAAGACTCCAGTAGAAGTCCACTGTGAGAGAAGTCGGATTGCTGCTGAGGCTGAACTGACGGAACGCCAGGGAGGGACTACTGCGACCATTATTATCCATGGAGCAGCTAAGAAGTTCAATGCACATGGCCATTGGAGACAGAGCGGGCGATATTGCGCCCACACTAGCTGTGTGCAGGCTCGGTGACAGGGGCTCAAAATCTAGGAATCTGATCGGAAAGCGTGAATCCGTCCGGAGAGATGGTGAATTCTAATTTTCAGTCCCACTTGTCGGTGGATTAATGCGAAACACACCATGGGAGTCCAGGAACCTTATTTTAATGAATTAGCATGCTATTAGTGAGCACTCAAGCCAAGACCTCACCCCTCATTGGGCGCCGGCAGCAACCTGTCTTTACTGAGCCATCAGTGCAGGAGGTGGGAGAGACATTGTGCTGCCATTCTCACACTCCACAGGAATGAAGCACCTAATGTGCATGGGGGTTAATGGCACACGGTGTCATGAAACGATAGGATGGAGGATCTGCTGGTGAACAAAGTGATGTTTAATACAAGAGCTGTTTTGCAGTGGTGACCGACCTCAACTAGTGCTTATGTTCACCCAGGCCCACTAGGTGCCTACAGTTTCTTACCGTTCCTCACCTTCCGACTACATCTAGATGTATCCCCAGGATCCGCAGCTGAGGTTGAGGCAGGCTGTTGCCTTCCATGCCCTGATACCTCAGATAATCTTGGCGGGTGTCCTATGCTCTATATGATTCCCTCCCTTTAACAAGGGGGTTTCCCTTTAACAAGGGGGAACCTTTCAGTATAAAAACCCAGCCTTGGTGCGGGATTCTACAGTGACAGCCCGGGGAGGCCTGGACCTTGAGGATCCGGGCATACCTTCGGGCTGCACGGGTATGGCAGTGCTGGCCCCCTTGGTGTGCTGGGCTGAAGTGGTGTGTCACTCACAAGGAGGGGGCTGGACACCCCCGGGATTCCCTGGGTGGAAGGGCCTCGGGCAACGCTCCTGCCAATTCTCTTCCCTTTGGGTGCCTGGGGCTCCCTGTGCTGCTCCATGGGAGCGGAGGGCATCTGGAGCCCCGCTGTCCTTTGGCACTGACATCCATGGATTTCTCCGAGTGCCTGCACCATGCAGTTGAAGCCCTGCACCAGGGAACACATGCCCTCAGCCATGGAGGTCATAAGGTGAACCATGGAGTGGACATCCCCACCATGGAGTGCAACTGCTGCACCAAGGTCTCCACCTCATACACCACCCTCGCAGTGTAAGCCTCATTTTGTAGAGTGACGACATAATTTCCTTTGACAGAAGGCGATGGGATTCCTCCAGTCAGCCTTGCACTCAGAGGAGAGATGCTGCCACTTTACAGGTTTACAGGTGCAACAGGTGATTAAGAAGGCAAATGGAATGTTGTCCTTCATTGCTAGAGGGATGGAGTTTAAGACTAGGCAGGTTATGCTGCAATTGTATAAGGTGTTAGTGAGGCCACACCTGGAGTATTGTGTTCAGTTTTGGTCTCGTTACTTGAGAAAGGACGTACTGGCACTGGAGGGTGTGCAGAGGAGATTCACTAGGTTAATCCCAGAGCTGAAGGGGTTGGATTACGAGGAGAGGTTGAGTAGACTGGGACTGTACTCGATGGAATTTAGAAGGATGAGGGGGGATCTTATAGAAACATATAAGATTATGAAGGGAATAAATAGGATAGATGCAGGCAGGTTGTTTCCACTGGCGGGTGAAAGCAGAACTAGGGGGCATAGCCTCAAAATAAGGGGAAGTAGATTTAGGACTGAGTTTAGGAGGAACCTCTTCACCCAAAGGGTTGTGAATCTATGGAATTCCTTGCCCAGTGAAGCAGTAGAGGCTCCTTCATTAAATGTTTTTAAGATAAAGATAGATAGCTTTTTGAAGAATAAAGGGATTAGGGGTTATGATGTTCAGGCGGGAAAGTGGAGCTGAATCCACAAAAGATCAGCCATGATCTCATTGAATGGTGGAACAGGCTCGCGGGGCCAGATGGCCTACTCCTGCTCCTAGTTCTTAAAAAAAAATGTTTTTTAATCCCTTTCTGATGGTCACAACTCTGTTTTTGTAGTCCCAGCAGCTCTGGGACGACCGGGCCCAGGGGCATATCATCGGTCAGAGGCTCAGCAAAGTCATGGACTCCGGCATCCCTCCGAGTGTCAGTTCCCTGGGACATTCCTTTCTTCACCTGCTGTGGATCTTTGATTCTGAGGTGCTGACTAGTGAATGACCCAAAAGCCTGCCTACTACTTAACCCTCCTGAGGTGTCAGTATCTGCGCTGGTGGATGATGCGGGTGACAGATGTGCCGCCTCTTCTATAGTGGTGTCCACGATGTCTCCCTCGGAGATGCTCAGGTCTGTGGTCTCCAAGAAGCATGAGCTTGGTTCGGGCTGGTCAACTGGTTGCCCTGCAAGGGAAGTGAGGTGGCATTAGTCCATCATGGGGAATAAATGATGGGACAATGTTTACTCACGTGAGGCTTGAGAAATGATTGTGCGGCCTGAGGGTTCTCACCTTTGTCCGCTTCCCCCCTTTGTCTTCTGCACAGGCACCGTCTTGTTCTTCCCAGGTCAGCTCAGGAGCTCTTTCCTCAAAGGGCTGGGGCATCTGAGCTCGCACATGCCTCCAGGTGACTGTGCCCACTCATGCCCATTATGTTCGAGTTTGTGAGAAAGATGGGGGGAATATAAGTGGGAGTTCTGCCGGTTCAAATAAGCATGGGGCTTGAATTGGAGCGGGGATGTGAAGAGCAGAGTAGATTTTGGGGGAGATCATGTGGATCAGTGCGGGAGGGAGGGGGAAAGAGGGCAGATGTTAGCAAACTACCTGGTTGCTGGGTAGGAGATTACCTTGGGGGCATGAGGGGTATGTGAGGGGGCGCAGCAAGAGACTGCAGCGAGAGGCTGGAGGTGGCAGACTTACCCTGACCGTGCGAAGAAGGCCATTCATCTTTTTGCAACACTGCTGCCCCACCCTCTTCTGCAGTGAGCTGGCACTGACTGCCACTGCCTCCCAGGTGGGGGTGGTGACCTTGCTGGATGGAGGTCTGCACGGCTATGGCCAATTACTGCCTTATCGCTCCACTCTTGATCATCAGCAAAGTGATGGAAGGCTTCATTGGCAATGGTATCGAGCAGCATTTGCTCAGTAATAACCTGCTCACTGACCCCCAGCTTGCGTTCAAACATGGACAAAAGAGCTGAACTCCCAAGGTGAGGTGAGAGTGATTGCCCTTGACATCAAGGCAGCAGTTGACTGAATGTGCCATGAAGAAGCCCAAGCATAACTGAAGACAATAGAAATCATGCGGAAATTCTCCACTGGTTGGAGTCATGCCAAGCACAAAGGAAGATGGTGGTGGTTGTTGGAGGGTTAATTATCTCAGTCCCAGGATATTGCTGCACAAATTCCTCAGGGTAGAGCCCTAGACCATTTCAGCCATCTCATCAATGACCTTCCCTCTATTACAAGTTCAGAAGTTCAGAAGGTTCACAGATGATTGCATAATATTCAGCATAACTCATAACTTTGATACTGAAGCAGTCCGTGTCAAATGCAACAAGATCTGAACAAAATTCAGGCTTGCGCTGATAAATGGCAAGTAACATTCACGCCACACAAGTGCCTGGTAATGACCATCTCCAACAAGAGTGAATCGAATCATCGCCCCTTGACATTCAATGGTATTACCATCACTGAATTCCCCACTTTCATTAGCCTGGGGGTTACCATTGACCAGAACCTGAACTATACCAGCCAAACAAATACTGTGGCTACAAGAGCAGGTCGGGGTTGGGAATTTTGTGGTGCGTAACCTAACTCCTGACTCCCCAAAGGCTGTCCACCATCTACAAGCACAAGTTAGGAGTGTGATGAATACTTTGCACTTGCCTGGATGAGTGCAGATGCAACAACACTCAAGAAACTCAACACCATCCATGACAAAGGGGTTCACTTAATTAGTACACCATCCACCACCTTCAACATTCACTCCGTCCAGCACCAATGCACAGCGGCAGCAGTGTGCGCCATTTACAAGATACACTGCTGCAACGCGCCAAAGCTCCTTCAACATCGCCTTCCAAACCCATGACCTCTACCACATAGAAGGAGCATAGAAACAGAGGAAGATAGGAAGATAGAAACAGGAGTAGACCATTCAGCCCATCGAGCCTACTTCGTCATTTCATACAATCATGGCTGACCTAAGACTTCAATGCCTTTTGCATCCACCTTTTATGTTATTGAAAATCAGAAATCTGTCAATCTCTGCCTTAAACATACACAATGACTGAGCTTCCACAGCCTCTGGGGTAGAGCACTTTTGTAGGAAAAATAAAGGAGCTAATCATTATTTAAATAGAGAAATGTTGCAGTTTTAAGTGATGGGGGGGTCCTCATACATAAAGCACAAAAAGCTAGCATGCAAGTTCAGCAGGAATAGGGAAAGCAAATGGAATGTTGGCCTTTATTTCAAAGGGAATGGGGTATAAAAATAGGGAAGTCTTGCTAAAACTATGCAAGGCCATACCTGACATGCTGTGAACAGATTTGGTCCCCTTCTCTAAGGAAATATATACTGGCATTGGAGGCTGCACAGGGGACGTATACAAGTTGATCCTGGATAGGGAGGGATTTTCTTATGAGGAGAGTTAAATAGGTTGGGCCTGTACTCATTGGAACTCAGAAGAATGAGTGGCGACCTTATTGAGACATATTGGATTCTCAGGGGGCTTGACAGGGGAGATGCTGAAAGGTTGTTTCTCTTTGTGGGAGAATCTAGGACCAGAGGGCATAATCTCAGAGTAAGGGGTCACTCATTTAAGACAGATGAGGAGGAATTTCTTCTCTCAGAGGGTAGTGAATCTGTGGAATCCATTATCGCAGAGAGCAGTAGAGGCTGGTGGAGGTTGGGTCGTTAAGTATGTTCAAGGCTGAGATGGACAAATTTCTATTCAGTCAGGGAATCAAGGGTTATGAAGATTAGGCAGGAAAGTGAGGTTGAGGATTATCATATCAGATCAATCATGATCTCATTGAATGTTGGAGCAGGCGCGATGGGCTGAATGGCCTATTTCTGTTCCTATGCCTTCCAAAGATTCACAACCTGCTGTGTAAATAGATTTCTCCTCATCTCGGTGTTAAATGGTTTCTCCCTTATTGTGAAATTGTGTCCCTTGGTTCGAGAATCCCCAACCAAGAGAAACATCTTACATACACCTACTCTGTCTATTCCTTTAAGTATTTTGTAGATTTCAATGAGATCACCTCTCATTTTTCAAAACTCGAGAGAATACAAGCCCAGTTTGCCCAATCTCACATCATAAGACAGTCCCGCCAGGCCCAGAACAAGTCTGGTGAACCGAACAAGTCTCATGAACATTCATTGTGCTTTCACTATTCAAGAATGTCCTTTCTGAGGTAAGGAGACAAAAACTACACAGTGCTCCAGGTGCAGTCTAACCAAGCTCCTTTACAATTAAAGCAAGACCTCACACACCTGTACGCAAATCCTCTTGCAATAAAAGTTACCATTTCATTAGCCTTCTGCATGCTAGCCTTCAGTGACTTATGAACAAGGATGCCGAGGTCCCTTTGTGCATCTACACTTTCTAATTTCTTACCATTTAGCAAATATTCTGCACATCTGTTCTTTCTACAAAAATGAATTACTTCATATTTTTCCAAACAGTATTCCATCTGCCATGTTCTTGCCCAGTCACTAAGTGTGTCCAAATCTTCCTGGGCCTCTTTACATCTTCCTCACAATACCCATTTCGGCCTAACTACGTATTATCTGCCCACTTGGGAATATTTTGTTTGTTTCCCACATCCAAATCATTGATATATATTAAGTGAGCTTGTCAGGGGGATGGGCACCTGAAGGGTGGTCCAAATTGGAAGGGAGTACTGTTGGTAACAGGAAGTAATAGTGGAGCTGAAAATCAGGAGCAACAAAGCAAAGCATCGAGTATGCATCAAATGCGGTGTGAAAAAGACAGCATTCGTAACAAGGTAAATAATCTAAAGGCACAAACAGGTAAATGGGTGTAATATAGTTGCCATTACAGAAACATGGCTGCATGATGATCAAGAATAGGAACTGGATATTCAAGGATATTTGACATTCAGGAAGGACAGACAAGAAAGGAAAGGAGGTGGAGTTGCACTGATAATAAGGGATGCGATCAGTGTAGTAGTACGAGAGGATCTCAGATCAGAAGAACAATGGGTGAAATTCTCCTGAAACGGCGCGATGTCCGCCAATTGGCGCCCAAAGCGGCGCAAATCAGTCGGGCATCGCGCCGCCCCAAAGGTGCGGAATGCTCCGCATCTTTGGGGGCCGAGCCCCAACCTTAAGGGGCTAGGCCGACGCCGGACGAAGTTCCGCCCCGCCAGCTGGCGGAAAAAGCCTTTGGTGCCCCGCCAGCTGGCGCGGAAATGACATCTCCGGGCGGCGCATGCGCGGGAGCGTAAGCGGCCGCTGACAGCTTCCCACGCATGCACAGTGGAGGGAGTCTCTTCTGCCTCCACCATGGTGGAGACCGTGGCGAAGGCGGAAAGGAAAGAGTGCCCCCATGGCACAGGCCCGCCCGCGGATCGGTGGGCCCAGATCGCGGGCCAGGCCAGCGTGGGGGCACCCCCGGGGCCAGATCGCCCCGCGACCCCCCCCCCAGGACCCCGGAGCCCACCCGCGCCGCCTTGTCCCGCCGGTAAAGTAGGTGGTTTAATTTACGCCGGCGGGACAGGCATTTTAGCGGCGGGACTTCGGCCCATCCGGGCCGTAGAATCGCGCGGGGGGCCCGCCAACCGGCGCGGCGCGATTCCCGCCCCCGCCGAATCTCCGGTGCCGGAGATTTCGGCAAGCAGCGGGGGCGGGAATCACGCCAGCCCCCGGCGATTCTCCGACCCGGCGGGGGGTCGGAGAATCTCGCCCAATGTGTGGAATCTGTGTGGATAGAGCTAAAAAATAGCAAAGGACAACAGATATTGATTGCAGTTGTTTATAGACCACCAAATAACTTCCCTTGAAATAGCCTAATAAGCCATTCAGTTGTATCAAAAAAGCACTTAGTAATCAATTAAAAGAAATAAAACCGGACGGTACACCCACTATCAACCGAGGCACCGAAAACAAGAACTGAAAACTCAGCCCAATCAACATTGCAAACTCCTCCTATGGTGGCTTGTGCCAAAATTTGGAAATGTCTCATAGACAAGTCAAATAACAGCCTGACAGAGGCTGACACAGAATCAAACCTTAAAAATAATGTCCCAGGTACCAACATTACCATGCCGGTGGGATGTTAAGAGCTCCACTGATGTTAAACGTGAGGTATCCCAAAACCCAGAAGGATAACTTACCACATCAGTTCTTAGTGGTATGTATTTTCAATTTGGTATACTGTCAGAAAAGATATACAAACCAGGGAGAAATAGTCCAGTCATTGTGTGATCAATTCGCCAACAACTGGTCGCTATTCAGAGAGTGCATTAGGATAAACGCGAATCACCAAAATGCTCTGCAGCCCCTTTACTGAGAAGTAGCAGATAATTTACAAGGCAAATAGTCCGTTATACTAACATCTCAGCTCAAGACCCCATTTCAGACATCTCTGAGATTCTTCAACACCTGAACACACCGCCAAAAATTGTCCCCGATACCCGGGCACTTTGAAGCTTTGATGAAAGTTGAGGGTGCGGCCTCCACCTTGGCTTGAGTGGTGTCCACTTCAGACAAGTTGGTGGACTAGCCGGACTGAAGTTTTAAAGGGGGTACGAGACCTTGGGACAGGGCGCGGTCAATTCCTGTCCCACTTGTCCCGGACTCACAACACAAGTGAATTAACCAATAATTCTTAGAAAAATACCCAAAGTCTTTGGCCCGTAGATGCCCAATAATTACAGTCACCAGGTTTAAATACAATTGTTGTTTATTTATTACAAGATCTGTATTGAAATATGCAGATTAACTATTTTCTAATTCCTAATTCGCCATTTTAATTTGTCCCCTACCTTCATCACACACACACACACTCAAGAACAGGAAAACACAGAGGGATAGAAAGAGGGAGAAAAACATAAGTAAAATAGAAAAAGAATCTTTGTATCTGATGGGTATTTCCAGCACTTTACTGCTGTTTGAACTTTGCTTTCAGTTCATGATTTTATTGTAGGTTCATTCCAATCGTAGTAGTTTCAGAAATACAGCATCCACAGCCTTAAGAGAGAGAGAGAGGTCTTGCCTTTGTCTGCAGCCTGCAATGGTTTTCCTCACTCAGGTTCTCTGCAGCAAGGAATACAGCCTTTCTGGAGAAACACGGAGGGAAGAGAGTGGGATCTTGCCTCTGAGCTGCTAGGAGTCAAACTGAAACTCCTTGAGACTCTGAAAAAATTCCACTGGGATAGGATCCAATCACCACCTGTTACCAGACAGAGTACGGCACTTTGGGCCCATTCATGGTCACTTGCCAATCAATCAAACTGAGTCCAACCCCAACTCTCTCTCCAGTGCCAACAATTCCGTAGCCTCCTGTTCAAGCTCTGGTAACTTCTGAATTATGCTGCCTGACTGAAAGATACATGTCCATTAGCCCTGCTTGACTTAAAGATACATGTCCATTAATCATCCATGAATCAAAAATATTGACTGCAAAATAAAAGAAAGGGGGAAAAAGCCAATAAACAGGAAGGATCCTTACAAAGGAACCAACTGCTCATCTGCTGCGGTCTGTCCTCCCAGTCCCAGGTAAGTCCCAGTCACATAGGAGTGTCAGTGGCACAATGCAATTGCCTTTATTCGGATATCAGCATGTCTGCTCCTTCACTGCTCCTTCAACCAATTCCCACCTTGGTGCCAGCAAGGATTAATTATTGACATTGTCATAAGCTTGTGTGGTAATCAAAAGGCAGTCTTGGGTCTACTGTTTTAGCAGAGCCATTAATCTATTTTAAAATTCAGAAGCTAATGAATTCCTGCATTAAAATAGCTGGCGACAAGAATGCATATGCATGTTATGTATTCGTAGTAACAGCATGGTCACCTTTGGGTTTATATTATCTTGAGTTTGCAGTTCTCTCGTTTAATGCAGAATTCAATTCTTCAGCTATCCAGACAGGAGCTAAAAGTTATCAATGCATCAGCAATCTTTGCGAAGGTATTTAACACTTTTTTTGTAGTCACAAGAGGGCTTTATACACAGGGTACTGACCTCTATTGTCTGACCATTGATTTGTGCCAATCATAGAGCCAGATTCCAAGGTAGAGAGCAGATGGTAGCGATATTATACACAGATTAGGTACTTTCTGTTCCAGGCTCAAACACAGAACCATGGACATGCACTATCAGGGCGAGTAAAAAAATAAATTGCCACAGTCTTTCTAACCAACCACTGCAAGCATGTAACAGTAGAATGTTACAGCTTTGGGAGCATTGTGTAGTTTACCCTGCAGCTGCCTTCCCTACAATGAGCTGCTCCATTTTGGCAAATTTATACTTTCCTTTATTTGTGTGCAATGATCCGGAAAGAAGAGGAATAAATGCTGGGGTGCTTCACTCACTGCAATACGGTGCTTCTTGCTTTGCACCAGTCCTGCTGGTGAACTGAGAACAAAGTGTAAAATGCACAACATTACACTAAACTGTCCTTAGAGGCTGAATATCATTATCAATCTCGACTTTTGCAGGTCAGTTGGACCCTCACCTGCCTGGGATTGCCGTGTGCAATTATAAAAACGCACAAAGTCAGTCCAGACCCAGTGAGTTGCCGACAATTATGACCCCATGCATGCCCTGGGCACGGGTCGATGGAGATTAAGATTGGAGTCCCTGATGATAGATTTTGGTAATTCCCCAACAAATGGTGTTGCCGACCCCCCAGGACTGTCCTGTCATCTTGAGGATTTAAGCCTTAACCTCAAGGCCACTGCTGAAAGGAGCCAGGGAGAACAATTTTTATTTAATTGCGTGTTTATCTGCCTTGAATTTATTTGTTTGTTAGTGACAACAACATCGGAGAGTTGGAAATATTGCTGTGCTATCTGGGCTCCAACTCACGGTCTCCGGGGCTTCAAGCTCAGAGTTCTTCTTTCCTCCTTCTGCATTGGTGGTTCCTGGGTTGTCGCTGCCAGTATTCTGTTCACGTGTATATTTATACCCTATTTCTCAACAAGGCGTTTGACTTGGTACCTGCATGTTACAAGCCACCAAATCCTTTCATTTCAGCAGATATAGTCTTATTGTTCCAGTTAATCAGGTTATCTCATAGAAATCCTAGAATTTACAGCGCAGAAGGAGGCCATTCGGCCCATCGAGTCTGCACCGGCTCTTGAAAAGAGCACCCTACCCAAGGTCAACACTTCCACCCTATCCCCACAACCCAGTAACCCCACCCAATACTAAGGGAAATCTCCTGGTGTTGGTCTCATCAGACAAGATCTCAGTCATTAGGTTATCTTCTGATGCAGCTGCAATCACCGGCAATTATATATTGGCTGAAATTCTCAATGTCCCGCCGGCAGTACATCCCCGCACGTCGGTTTCCCAATAACATGGGGTGGTTTCAATGGGAAATCCCATTGACAAGCTGCGAGAGGCTAGAAGACTGCTGCAAGCAAACGGCGCATGGCCCAGGAACATACAGCTGCGGAACCCGAACGTCCCGCTCATTGTCTGTTATGCCCATATTTGGTTAGAACCACCCGGCTCCTCAGCGTTGGCTACTTTTTACCAGCATGCAATTCGGTATGGCCACATAATGATCCATAATAACACATCAGTTTGCTGGAATAATGTTGGGCTTTAAGCACAATATTTACATGGTTGGAATGGGCAGGCAGTTGTGTCGGGACGGGTGCATTCAATTAGCTGGAATGTGCAAGGATATGGGGCAAAGGCAAGGGACTGGCACTAAGCCACAATGCTTGCTTGGAGAGCCGGTGCAGACACAATGGGCCAAATGGCCTCCTTCTGCGCCATAATAATTACATGATTCGGCGAATGCTGGGGAGCACTGTGCCTATTACCTACCATCCTCGACTGGAATTTTACCAGGGACAGGGGAGATGTCAGGCAGCCCATACATTTGGGGCCCTTTGAGGCCCTTAATTGGCCAAGTAAGTATTTTATCAGCGGCAGGGGTGGGCCCAGGTTTGGGACTGCCATGTATGCCTCGGCAGCCTGTCTGTTGCTTGGGGCCATCCGACTGTTAAGGCAGCAGGGGCGTCATTCTCCAACCCCCCGCCGGGTCGGAGAATGGCCGTTGGCCGCCGTGAATCCCGCCCCCGCCCCCGCCGAAGTCTCCGGTACCGGAGATTGGGCGGGGGCGGGAATCGGGCCCCGCCGGTTGGTGGGACCCCCCGCTCAATTCTCCGGCCCGGATGGGCCGAAGGCCCGCCCAGAAATTGCCTGTCCCGCCGGTGTAAATCAAAGCTGGTATTTACCGGCGGGACCAGGCGGCGTGGGCGGGCTCCGGGGTCCTGGGGGGGGCGCGGGGCGATCTGACCCCGGGGGGTGCCCCCACGGTGGCCTGGCCCGCGATCGGGGCCCACCGATCCGCGGGCGGGCCTGTGCCGTGGGGGCACTCTTTCCCTTCCGCCTCCGCCACGGCCTCCACCATGGCGGAGGCGGAAGAGACTCTCCCCACTGCGCATGCATGGGAAACTGTCGGCGGCCGCTGACGCTCCCGCGCATGTGCCGCATTTCCGCGTTAGCTGGCGGGGCACCAAACGCCATTTCCGTCAGCTGGCGGGGCGGAAATCCCTCCGGCGCCGGCCTAGCCCCTCAATGTTGGGGCTCGGCCCCCAAAGGTGCGGAGCATTCCGCACCTTTGGGCCGGCGCGATGCCCGTCTGATTGGCGCCGCTTTTGGCGCCAGTCGGCGGACATCGCGCCGTTGGGGGAGAATTTCGCCCCATGTGTCCATAGAATCCATGCAATTCCTCTCATTCAAGAAGAGGCCTTTTGGCTCATCAAATCTGCACTGACCATCTGAAAGAGCTCGCCACCTGGACCACACACCCACCCTATCCCCGTAACCCCACCTAACCTGCACATTTTTGGACACTAAGGGGCAATTTTAGCCTGGCCAGTCCACCTAACCTGCTGGTTTAGCACAGTGGACTAAACAGCTGGCTTGTAATGCAGAACAAGGCCAGCAGCGCAGGTTCAATTCCCATACTGGCCTCCCCGAACAGGCGCCGGAATGTGGCGACTAGGGGCTTTTCACAGTAACTTCATTGAAGCCTACTTGTGGCAATAAGCGATTATTGTTATTATTATTATCTTTGGAGTGTGTCCCTCAGAAGTCCTCCAAACACAAATGTTGACCCCACTTAAGCACACACCCAGCCTCTTGATTGTGGCCCCCCTCGCCCTGCTCCTCCCCTCCTTCACCTGACTGACACCTTTATCGCTGCTCCTGATCGGGGACTGGCTGCAGTCCCAGCAGTGGCCACCACTCAGTGGCATTGCTGGAGCTGAAGAGCTGTCAGCTATTGGATTGGCTGGCAGCTTTTGGAGGTGGGACATCCAGCTTTGGGGGCCAGAAACCATGGTCTCAGGCAACCCGTTGTCTGACACTGTAAAATGTGGTCGCCGATTCCAGGGTCAGTGGAGGCCAGCTCATCCCCAACTTTCCAGTCGGTGGACGGGGCAACCCTCTCTGCATTAATTTACAGCCAATGTGATTTTGGATGTTGTTTTAAGTGTCAGGGAAAGCCAGAGTCACCTGCATGCACAACCTGGTTGGAGCATGTTAAAGTACCATTAGTCACTCAGGCTTGGTAAGAGAACTTTAAAATACCTGTGAAGAGGATCAGGAAGGAGATATCTTATATCCTGTTCGTCCTGCCAGTTAGTGATTGGCAGAGATACAAACAGTCAAAGTCTAGCTTCCAGCTAACAGCATAGATGAAATAGTTGTTGCTCTCCAAATTGATTCTGACATAAACTAAACATACCTTAGGGTGAAAGTCATGCCAAGATAAGCACTACGATGTAAGCTGGCAAAGGATTAATCACCAAATTAATTGCTCCCACTTCATCATAACACTTTGTCAGCATACATCTGATGGGCCTGTGCAAATGAGAAAGCAGCACCATGCCTGAGCGGATGTTACACGGAGAGTTCAAAATGGGACATTTCTGCAGAACTCAGCTTTGTTACTTCAAATACTGAGGAGGAATTTATATACCAGCTATCAGCAAACCTTATACAGGACAAGCATTGGGTCATCGTTCTGTCTTGTAATGCTTCTGTGTGTGCTCGTCTTCTTTTGCTAGCAAACACTTTTTCTTTCTTTTAAAATAAATTTAGAGCACCCAATTCATTTTTTCCAATTAAGGGGCAATTTAGTTTGGTCAATCCACCTAGCCTGCACATCTTTGGGTTGTGGGGTTGAAACTCACGCAAACACGGGTAGAATGTGCAAACTCCACACGGACAGTGACCCAGAGGCGGGAATGAACCTGGGACCTCGGCGCCGTGAGGCAGCAGGGCTAACCCACTGTGCCATCGTGCTGCCCCTGCAAACACTTTTAAGGTCGATATTCCCACTTACTTTTCTGCTGGCATCAGCACAGATTGGTCAGGGAAAAGTAACTGTGGGCCTGTGTCTCGGATTCTAAGCATGCACAACTTGTTCATCAGCAGAAATTTGGACCTGATTGCTGTTAAGCAGAATGTACAATATAAAGCCGAGAAAGTATGAAAATGAATTCAAGTAGCTTGAAGGATCTGTCTCGCTGGGAATGTAATGTTTACTTTATGAGGTCCTGAAATAGGTGATGCCTGGGGGAGTTGAAGAGGTGTCGGGAGGCGGGGGAAGGTAGGAGGGGGTGGGGTGGGGGAAAGTGGGAGGAGGTGCGTTGGGGACATATTCTCCTTTTTGGCTGTTGAACTGCTGCAGTTTACCTTGTTGCGCACAGGTTTTCTACATCGCTTTGACTGTGTTTTTCTCGCATTTAATTTTTGTTGTAGTTTTCAAAATTGTTCCCACCCCTGTGAAATGTGCCCATTATTCCTGTCTAGGTGTTGAAATCTTAGGAGCAGTAATCGAAACTCAAGAGATTGGAAATCCATTGGCAGTTATTCTATTGCACACAGGCACTTACAAAAGGATATGTGAGAGACCAGAAGCCCTCACACAAGGACCACAAGGGTCACAAACTGCACTGACGCAAGGAACTACATCAATAGGCCAGTGCATCGGTATGACAAAGGACATCCACTTTCGTTTCCAGGCAGACAATCCTGCAGTTATGTCACCTCTTGCAAAGTCACTGCCAGACACTGCAGGGTGCTTTCCGTACTCTAAAATTACTGCATAAAACACTTACGCTCAACTATCCATTTTCTTCAGTAGGTGGGACTGCGATGTCCAATCCCTGGCCTTGACAGTTGAATATTTAGAGAACAAGGACCCAGTGTCAGCATTAGAATACTAATTTTATACAAGCAGCAAAAAAATAAGGCGCCAGTCTTCATTTTTCATTGGTTTATGCAAAATATACTGGAACATTGACAGTGTAATACGTTCAAAAGTTGCAAACAAATGAAAGAGAGATATGCTCGACATTTATTAAGAAGTAAAAAAAATAATGTTTCTGAGAACACATCGAATAAAATTGCGAATGAATTTTCCTCCACTGCAGAGGAAAGTCCGATCCTTCCAACAGCTTGGGTGGTCATCAACTGCCTATTACAATATATCTTATTCTGATCTGACTCCAATGAGTCGTAAAACTGATGTCAAGCACAGATATTTTTTCTTTCATGGGATGTGGGCGTCGCAGGCTAGGCCGGCATTTATTTCCCATCATTAATTGCCCTTGAGAAGGTGATGGTGAACTGCCTTCTAGAAATGCTGCAGGCCATGTCGTCTTGGTACACCTGCAGTGCTATTAGGGAGCTCCAGGATTTTGACCCGGTAACAGTGAAGGAACGGCGATATCGTTCCAAATAAGGATGATTTGGAGGTGAACTTGCAGGTGGTGGGGTTCCCATGCATCTGCTCTCTTTGTCCTTCTAGAGTGTAGAGGTCACAGGCTTGGACGGTGCTACTGAAGTAGTCCTTTTGAGCGTTTGCAGTACAATTTGTAGGTGATACAGTTAATGGTAGGGTGTTGGGGTAAGTCATAGATCAAAGAGATCTAGGAGTACAGGTTCAGAGCTCCTTGAAAGTGGAGTCACAGGTGGACAGGGTGGTGAAGAAGGCACTTGGCATGCTTGGTTTCATTGGTAAGAACATTTAATACAGGAGTTGGGACGTCTTGTTGAAGTTGTACAAGACATTAGTGAGGCCATGCTTGGAATACTGTGTACAATTTTGGTTCCCCTATTATAGAAAAGATATTATTAAACTAGAAAGAGTGCAGAAAATATTTACTAAGATGCAACCGGGACTTGATCGTTTGAGTTATAAGGAGAGGCTTGATAGACTTTTTTCCCTGGAACGTAGGAGGCTTAGGGGTGATCTTATCAGGGATTACAAAATAATGAGGAGCATAGATAAGGTTGATAGTCAACATATTTTTGCAAAGGTAGGGGAGTCTAAAACTAGAGGGCATTGGGTTTAATGTGAGAGGGGAGAGATACAAAAAGGTCCAGAGGGGCAATTGTTTCACACAGAGGGTGGTGAGTGTCTGGAATGAGCTGCCAGAGGCAGTAGTAGAGGCGGGTACAATTTTGTCTTTGAGAAAGCATTTGGGCAGTTATATGGGTAAGTTGGGTACAAAGGGAGATGGGCTACATGTGGTCAATTGGGACTAGCTTAGTGGTTAAAAACTGGGTGGCATGGACAAGTTGGGCCGCAGGGCAGTTTCCATGCTGTAAACCTCTCTGAATCTATGACTCTATGGTACACACTGCTGCCAGTGCGCATCAGTAGTGGAGGAAATGGATGTTTAAGGTGGTGGATGAGGTGCCAATCAAGCGGGCTGCTTTGGCTGAGTTTGTGCGGAGCTTCTTGAGTGTTGTTGCAGCTGCACCTATCCAGGCAGGTGGTGGGTATTCCATCACACTCCTGACTTGTGTCTTGTAGATGATAGACAGGCTTTGGGGAGGGGAGGGGGGGGCGGTCAAGGGTGTGTTACTCACCACTGAACTCCCACCTCTGTCCTGCTCTTATAGCAACAGTGGCTGGGATTCTCCCCTCCCCAGCGGGGTGTGGGAATCCGGCGTAATGGAGTAAATGAGGGGCTAGGCCCACGCTGGAGTGATTTCCGCCCCGCCGTCTGGCGGGAAAGGCCTTTGGCGCCACGCCAGCCGGCGGCGAAACGACTTTGCCGGGCGACGCATGCGCAGTGGAGGGGGTCTCTTCCGCTTCCGCCATAGTGAAGACCATGGCGAAGGCGGAAGAAAAAGAGTGCCCCCACGGCACAGGCCCACCCGCCGAACGGTGGGCCCCGATTGTGGACCAGGCCACCGTGGGGGCACCCCCCGGGGCCAGATCGCCCCACGTCCCCCCCCGGACCCCAGAGCCCGCCCGTGCCATCTGCTCCCGCCGGTAAGGTAAGTGGTTCAATCCACGCCGGCTGGTGAGGGTTGACAGCGGCGGGACTTCGGCCCATTGCGTGCCGGAGAATCGCCGGGGGGAGCCCGCCGACCGGTGCGGCGCGATTCCCGCCCCCGCCGATTCTCTGTTACCGGAGAATTCGGGACACGGCGGGGACGAGATTCACGCCAGCCCCCGGCAATTCTCCGACCCAGCGCCCAGTATCTATGTGGCTAGTCCAGTTCAGTTCCTGATCGATTGTCACCTCTCCCCTCCCCCCCAAGGATGTTGATAGTTTGGAATTCAGAGATCGTAATTACACTGAATGCTCAGGGGAGATGGGTGGTGTGGTAGTCACCACTGATTGTATAATAGTTGTAACGATGATTATTAGAGGTAATACGGTAAGGCTCCTGCACTATAGGTACGGGGGTAAATCCCTGGCTGCAGGCTCCACCCAGTAGGCGGAGTATGTGTGTGCACACCCGAGCTGCTCCCATTCTGGTAACATCTGCAGGAGGCTACACATCTCTGCTTAATAAAGCCTCAATTATTCTCTACTTTCGTCTCGTAGTAATTGATAGTGCATCAGGTGGATTCTCTCTTGTTGGAGATGGTCATTGCCTGGCACTTGGTTGGTGCAAATGTTACTTGCCACTTATCAGCCCAAGCCTGAATTGTCCAAATCTTGCTGCATTCGGAACATGGATATAGATATGTACCACTTGTGTTTAATATTGGAGGGGAATTCATTCACACCATCTCTGTATGTGAAAGTAATTGCGAGAATGATAGTCGGTGCCATGACAGAGCCCAATAAAATCAGTTTTTTGGTGCTGTTGTTAAGTTTGATTTGTGTTTTGGTACTAATATGCAGTGACATTTTACAGATTAGCAGGTGTGTTCAGTTTCATGGAATCCCTTTATACTATTATGCTTTATTTTATCTTGTATGTTTTGGGGTAAAACTCCTCATTTGTGAAGTTGAAGTAACACACCAACTTGACATTCCTGTGCATGCTACTGTATAAAAGCTGCACACAGAAATGTAATGTGATCCTGTTTCGCATTCATATATCCACACAGCTAATGGTATGTTCTAACCTTCTGTTCAATACTTAATTCATCATCTGAAATTGTTCCCACCAGTGACAGGCTTCTAAGCACCAGTACTTCAAGCACGTATTATAGCAGCTCAGCATCATATCTCAACTGACAACTTATGTTCAGAAGGACAGTGTCTGTAACTCTATCACTCGACATTTAAAAAGATCATTGTGAGGAGGAATGAAAATGTCATACACCCAACATTAGGCTTTATTGAAACTTTAGTGGCACAATTACTTGAGTATGAAATAAAATTTGAGATCACTGCAAACCGATGCATTTGCTTTGCTTGAAGGATTAAACTCAATGCAATCTAGGCGATAAACAGTCTCCTTCACCCATGAGAAAAAAGAAATCAATATTCCATTTTTCATGATATATTATCCTATTTAAACAGTATGTACACACAACAAAAGCCTGACTACACACTGCAAAATCCTTGCAACACCTTGACATTGGTCACAGGAAAGGCATGCCACTTTATTTACTTTTGTCACACGATGACCCTTTTCATAATAACTAATGCCATCTGAACATTTCCAATACCCTCTTGGTTCGCACATTTGCTGATGCAGTCTTCTCTACTGTCTGTACGTTGCATTTGTAATGGTGATTTTTTTTTTGTAGGTGATACGGGGTTAGATGTTATGAAAAACAGTGTGTTCAAAATCCATCGACATCCGGAAGGATGAACTCAGGCCAGGCGGACTTACTGACACCTTAAGGAAACCTGAGATGTTGTGTTTTTTGAGAGAATCTTAGTGAAACCTCATATGATATACATTCCTTCAACGACACCGTCTCTGTATGGCTTATTTTCATAGAGAATCATTGAGGAAGGTCTCTTGTTCACCATTGGACGTTTTGTGCATCAATCACTGAACAGCATTCAGGGGTCAGTCTGATGCATTTCTGTAGCTGCCTAATTGCAATTAGGTAACAGGAAAATGTAGTTTTACAGTTATGGGGCAAAACCTTCCCAGCCTCGCAGTGGTAATTAAGAGGCAGGACTGGGAGGAAACTTGGGAATTAATATGTCAGGTTGGCTTGGCAGTGTACTCGCAACTCCGAAAATCTTGCCAGTGACATAATTAATGTGTCAGTGGCTACCCTCCCTCCAGTAGCTAATTTGGCCTGTCAAGGGGCCAATTGGGCACATGGTTACAGAGCTGCCCAGATCTGCTCCGCATTTCATGGGCCCCCTAATCGCATGCCGGAGAATCCTGCTCGGCTGGCAATTAGCAGCGCCACCCACAGCTGCAAGCTGGCTAGCCGACCTTTCAGAATTTCTCACGCTGGAGAAGATAAAATACGGCATCCAAGAGTTGGAGGAAGGCTTCCTTACAGCTTGGGGGCAATTTGTCGGTCTGTTCCAAAACCTGTTTGAGGCCAACAACAGCCAATAAAGGGAGAACTGTAAAGATTAGTGAAGGGGGAAAAAAAAGACAACGAGCAATGCCAGGGACGCAAAACCCAGGGGGGAGGGGGGTAAGGGGGCAGAGAGTATGAGGCAGGCAAAGACGGACAACACGGGGGGTCCCCCCCCCCCCCCCCCCCGTATTCACTCATCCACAAAAAAAAGACACGGCTGAAGCCGACAAAGGGAGAAGAGAGGAGGGGGTGTAGCCATCTAAGATGGCCACCTGCATAGGCCCATGGGAATTATGGCCAAACCAGGACTCAGATGGATACAGAGTCTATGTGTATCTGAAACACAGGTAACCAGACCTGACCGAAACCCCCGCTCGTTTACATTTTAATGGCCCATTTCCCAGGACAATAGTACTCCAATCAAGCAACCGGTACAGCCACAGACTGATCGGTACCACTCCCCTTACTCAGAAAGCCCAACTGCCAAGGTCAATGACCGCTAAGGATCCACCCAGCCATCAAGGCACCAGCCCCTTTATTGGCCGAAATCGAAGACAGTGATCAGAGCCCTGCTGAACTATTGGGTCCAAGGTTAAGGACCACCCCAAAGAGCCCGAAATGCCAGAGGGATAAAAGAGAGCACAGCCATGTGTTCTGTCTCTTTTGCATCCGGCCTGTGCCAACCCAATTCCAGCAGGAACAGCCAGCCAAGTTCAAGAGCAACGATCGCTACCTGACGGATGAGCCCAGCAGACACAGAGCCGCTTTCTTCGAACCAGCCAAGTGAAATCCAGCTAAAGGCCTTATCCATTTGCACAGTGCCAGTCGCCCTGAAGTTAAGTATAGGATATTGTAGCTGATAGGTGTAGTTTAACTCACAGTAGATATTGTGTTTGCATGTCGACATAACTCTTGTTTATGTAAATAGACCATCTTTTGAACTAACTAACTGGTTGTGTGGTCATTTGATCGATATAAGGGAAGGCTTGTGGTTCACCAACATTATTGATCGAGCAACATTATTGGCAAACTCTGATGGGACTCGATTAGAAGTGACTTTGTCACTCCGAGAGAACCCACAAACTTTTAATCCAATTGCGAGAAAGAGAAAGAACTACAAGTGCAAGTCCCATATCGACCAAATAGCCAAATTTCGGAAGTGTGTACTAACCCACATGCGTACCTAACAGGAGGAGTACGGTAAACTTGTTTGAATTGTGTACAACTATCGAGGGATTGTGAGCCGGAAAATAGCTTAGGCCATACGTCTAATCATACGTCATGTTCAAATCGTCGCCTTAGTCCCCTGTCCCAAATTAAAAGTAGAGAAAGAGATAAGAGAAGGAATGGCCACGAAAGCAATAGAAAGATTGATGAATCCACTGGAACCCTAGGTCGCAGCGACCAACAGAGCAGAGCAATGCCCCATATGGGAGGAAGAGTTAAGGAAATACTTAAAGGGGAAAGGATGGCCCCTTTGGTCGAATTTTTGCGTTCATGATGAATCAGATCCAGGAACGATAGAACAAACTTGGTGGGAGAACCTAAGCGAGGTCCACAAGAAAAATGTAAGGAAAGTCAGAAAGCCGATGGCAATAGTGTCCTGTTTGGCACAGTTGCGAGGCACAGAGGAGGTCAGGAAGACGCTCCATAGGCAGTTAATTGAGAAGGAAGAAAGGAACGAGGGAAACAGTAATGAAAGCGAGAAGATAATTGAACAACTCCGGGAACAGTTAGCGGCTAAGTATAAGGAAATGGCCGATGTAAAACGCGCACATCAATCTTATCTAGTTCACCATAGTAGCTTCCAGACCCAGTATGATAAAGCCTACCAAGGTACACAGCGCGCAGTCCTGGTAAGAGAGGAAATAGAACAACAGAGCGCCCAGCTAACTAGCAAATGCACAGATTTAAAAGCAGCTTTGAGAGCGCTCCACAACTCGACTATGGAACAGAGGCAGAGTACCGTTGACCACGCTAAATGCCGACAGAAGATAGAAAAGTTACAGTCGCTACTCTCAGTACAGAATGGCTTTGGGTACACTTTTGGGCAGGATTTAGATGAGGAAGATGCTCCCGATTGGCAAGAGTTAAACAAAAGCGCCCAAAGATACGTAGAGGACACGGGAAATCAAAATCAATCCCCCCACGCCCCAAAAAGAAAAGCACCCGCAGCATCGACTGCACAGGCAGCACACACCCTCACTCACAGTTCGACCTCCATGAATCCGGTTACAACACAACGCAAGTCATCGGATCAGGATGAGCCTGATAGCGTTTACACCACTCCACTATCCATAACCCAATTAAGAGAAGCTTGCACGAAAATTAGTCCATTCCAGCCCACTGCAGACCCGCACAGCTTCTTTGAGAAGGTGCGGCAACAAAAAGTTATATACGGCCCAGATGAGAGGGAGGAAGGAAAGCTCATAGTTATGAGCCTTAGCCAGTCCATAAGGTCATCTTTGCCAGATCCCCAAAATGTAGCAGGAGGAACCCTATAAGAAATGAAAACAGCCATATTAGATGCCATCGGGTATAACAAAGGAGATCCAGTCGAGGGTTTAAATCACTGCAGGCAAAAGAAGGGAGAGCATCTGACCACATTTGCTGGTCGTCTATGGATTCGTTTCATGTCAGTCTACGGACAATTGAACCGCGCACATCTAAATGAGGAGGACACCACTAAATGGTCCCGCACCTTAGTCTCGCATGCCACAGACGCAGGTCAAAAGGCTTGTGTAAACTACGACCCCGCAGACCACACACACAATGAAGTTTGGGTACTTAAATGACTTTCCAGAGCTTGGGAACAAACCCTACACCGCCAGACAGAACAGGACGATATAGAAGCAAACATGCACCCACTTAGGACAAGCCAGGACCCAGCATGGATAAACGAGGGTAGACACGAGGGACAGCACCCCAGAACACAGGCACCACGAGGTTGTTACAATTGTGGCCACATGGGACATTACGCCCGCGATTGCCGACAAAACCCCCCGAACCAGCACTGATACCAACAACCAAGCCCCCCACCTCAGAACAATGTTAGGCCCATGCATAATGTTAGCGCCTGTTCAGACAACTTAGCATTTAATTCCCTAGATTGACGGTGTTCGGACTTCCCAACTTGGGTCTGTGACACACGCTGGGACAAATCAGGCAGACCAGTAGTTACAGGCAGAGTCCAGTGACATACAGACGATTTTCTTTGGGACACAGGAGGATCCCGCACCGCTTTGAACTCCTCCACCATGTTTCAACGGGACAAATGGCCAACCACAGACAACATCACCCTGAGTGGGTTCACCGGCTACATACAGCAAGGATATATCACAGCTCCCATACCCATTCAGACAGGGAACATTAGCACCAAACACCCTGTTGTTTTAGTTTACTTACCCCAAACCGCAGAGCACATTTTAGGCATCAATTTTATGAGCCCCCATAACCTTTCGTTTGACCCAGTAAACAAATGTGTCTGGCGAATGGTTGAACAGCTAGGGCTCCCGCTACGCTCACAGTAGGGGATTATGAAAACAGGATTTGCTTGGTAGGGGACTATTGGTTTAATTCGCAAACAATTAGTGCAGACCAGACGATTAGAGAGGTCCTCATAAAACACAAAGCTTCATTCGCACAACACAAACACGACTATGGGAAGATCCCAGGTACAGTAAAGATTTCAGGTCCCAATCCAAAGCCGCAAAAGCAATAGGGTTTCCCACAGCAAGCCGAGGATGAAATTTCGAAGGTTATTAACAGTTTGTTAGACCAAGGAGTTATTCGACCCATAACATCCACAAATAATGTCCCAATTTGGCCCGTAAAAAAGCACGATGGTTCATGGCAACTAACGATCGACTCCCAAGAACTTAATAAGTTAACCCCTCTGGCAGCCCCCACTGTTGCCACGGGTCCCGAGACCATGCTCAAACAGGGAGTACAGGTTAATTATTTCACAGTGCTGGACATTAGCAATGACTTTTGGTCAATCCCGTTTGACAGGGCCTGCCAGTATAAATTTGCATTTACGTTTCAAGGGCAGCAGTACACATGGACATGTCTCCCACAAGGATTCCATAACTCCCCCTCCATTTTCCACCGACAACTGGCCAATGGACTTTCTAAATTTTCCCCACCCGAATGCCTCATACAATATGTAGACGATCTGCTCTTGCAAACGGACACAAAAGAGGAATACGTAGAGCTCTTATCTGAATTACTAGGCCTACTGCGATCAATCGGATATAAGGTAAACACCAAAAAGGCACCATCATCACTCACGGGAAGAGAGAAATTGAGCAAAAATGGATCGAGTCCATCGTTAAATTGCCCCAAAATGTCCCTGCACTCCGGTCATTCCTAGGTTTGGTAGGATATTGGAGAAATCGTATAGATGGTTTTGCCACCAAAGCAGCCCCACTCTCAGAGCTCCTTAAAAAAAACGCCCCATGGGAATGGCTTCCACAGCACAAAGACGCCATTGATGAATTAAAACGCACCCGAGGCACAGCCCCCGCTTTACAAGTTCCAGACCCAGACTTGCCCTATGCCATAGAAGTAGCAACCACCGACCGAACCCTATCAGCAATACTCCTGCAAGAATTACATGATCACTTAGGACCCATAGCCTATGCCTCAAGAGTATTAGACCCCATAGAGCAACGATTCTCAGCCTACGAACGGCAGTTGCTTAGTCTTTTGGGCAGTACAGTACTTTGTGTACATCACAGGCCTCAACCCAGTCACGATCTTGACCGAGCACACCCCCACGCAACTATTACTAGACAGTTGATTAAAGGACAGTTCAGTCAACCAAAACAGAGCAGCTCGCAGGACACTACTGTTACAAGGCAGGGACATTACGGTAAAATGCACCAAGACCCACACATATCTGGCCGATAATCTTCAATATGCAGGGACCCCACATGAGTGCCAGATCATAGCAGCCCAACCCCACACTGGACCCTTTATCCCAAAGTCATGACACCCACGAGCAGACAGTAAGTCACAGGATTCCCAAACTACAGGGAATACTTTAAAAATGTATGTAGACGGCTTCTCGACAATCGAAAATGGAGTTAGAATTACTGGTTGTGGAATTTACCTGGATGATGCGCAGGGACACCCACTGGAAGAGATTGCTTTAAAATTGCCCGGCCACCAAGGTTCACAAGCAGCAGAACTCGCAGCCATAGCCTATGTAATTCAGCACCACGGCTCTTCCAACCCCCGCAGACATACACTCGGACAGCCTGTATGCGTGCAACAGCTTAACATAATTCCTGCCCCTCTGGAAATCTCAAGGTTTTGTTTCAGCCGATGGAAAATCCCTACCCTCAGCCCCATACTTAAAGCAAATTCTCAAGACAGTCTCAGACCACACATACGGTATCGTTAAAGTAAGAAGCCTCCCAACCGGTAATGTAAAGGCAGACGCCTTAGCCAAAACGGAATCACGCCATGGTCACTTCTGGCAGTCACCCGAAAGAACTGATACCCTCAGTCCAGGTTTCCCAGACCAATATTGAGAATCCATCTCAAGCCCAAAAAGCAGACGACACCCTCAAACAAGTTTTAGACGGCAACTGCCCAGCCCCCTATGAGAAATGGAAGGACGCACTGACTGTACAGGACGGCACAGTTTTAAAAAATGGAATTTATGTGGTCCCCACCCAGGACAGAAACCAGCTCATTTACCAATTTCATGACGGACATGGACATCAGGGGATAGACAATACCATTGCCCATTTAAGACCTTTGTGTTGATTTAAAAAGCAATATAACCCATTATGTCGAGAATTGCCTTATCTGTGCACAGAACAATCCCGAACGTTGCTCAAAGAAAGGACAATTACGTCACACCCGACCTGTGAATGGCCCTTGGACAAATTTGCAAATCGATTACATTGGCCCCCTTCCCCCTTGCAGAAATGGTTTCAAGTGCGTGCTGGTTGTAATCGACTCCTTTACTAAATGGGTAGAAGCATTTCCCTCATGGACAAACACAGCAAAGGCCACCGCTAAGATTTTGACCCAACAGATATTCACACGCTGGGGTCTCCCCCGCAGCATTGAGTCAGACCAAGGTTCCCACTTCACCGGCAGAGTCATATAAAATGTTTTAACATTTTTTGGGATCAGGCAGAAATTCCATGCACGTATCACCCCCAATCCAGTGGCATTGTCGAGAGAATGAATTGAACTTTCAAAGCAACCATTAGGAAGATGGTGCAACAGGACAATACCACGTGGAACACAGTCCTACCATTTGTTCTCATGTTTATTCGGAACACTGTTTCCAGTTCAACAGGTTTCACCCACCCACACTCTCATGACTAGACGGCCCATGAAGGGTATTGTATATTTATTAGGCCTCAACCTGTCAAGCACCACAGTAACGACCCTCACCAACGAAAAAGCAGTCCAACAGGTTACAGATAACATTAAAGTGGCACAACTCGCTGTTCTTTCTGATTAGGGGCTAGAAAGAAGCAGCGTAATGCCTGCTTTGACAAAACCATCCACCCCGCAGAGTACACAGTCGGTCAGCAAGTAATGGTTTCACATTACAACCCCAGTTCTTTCCTCTCCCCCAAATTTGCAGGACCCTACTCCATTTCCGACAAAGTGAGCCCCTCCGTGTACAAGATAACATACCCGAACGGTAAAATTGGTTGATTCCACATCAACCAACTCAAAGACTACGGATCCCAATGTAGCCACTCCCACCACATCTCTCTGGCAATAGGAGACAATTACGCCCCGCCCATAGACAACCTAGTCTGACCCTTACGCCAACCCTCCCCAGCCGTGCCGGCATTTATCCCTTGTCTACGCCCACAGACCTGAACTTGTCTCCGCCCACAGGTACGGACTTTCACCTTGAACTTAACTCCGACGACAGCGAGAGCCTCCCGGATTGATTAGTATCCCTGAACACTGGCGCCATCTCTCTGCCCCCAGTCACCCCAGCTCCCGGAACCACAACTTAGATCTCTCGTTATCCAAGTTCCCCGAAATTTTCCGTATTTATCCTTCTTCCGCACAGGAACATGCCGGTCCTGAATTCCTTTCAACTGACATTTGAAAGCCTCCCACATGTCAGATGTTGATTTACCCTCAAACATTCGCCCCCAATCTAGGTTCTTCAGTTCCCGCCTAATATTGTTATAATTAGCCTTCCCCCAATTTAGCACATTCATCCTCGGACCACTCTTATCCTTGTCCACCAGCACTTTAAAACTTACTGAATTGTGGTCACTGTTCCTGAAATGCTCCCCTACTGAAACTTCTACCACCTGGCCGGGCTCATTCCCCAATTCCAGGTCCAGGACAGCCCCTTCCCTCATTGGACTGTTTCCATATTGTTTTAAGAAGCCCTCCTGGATGCTCCTTACAAACTCTGCCCGTCTAAGCCCTTAGCACTAAGTAAGTCCCAGTCAATATTGGGGAAGTTGAAGTCTCCCATCACAACAACCCTGTTGTTTTTACTCGTTTCTAAAATCTGTCTATCTATCTGCTCCTCTATCTCCCGCTGGCTGTTGGGAAGCCTGTAGTAAACCCCCAACATTGTGACAGCACCCTTCTTATTCCTGATCCCTACCCATATAGCCTCGCTGCCCTCAGAGGTGTCCTCCCATAGTACAGCTGTGATATTCTCCTTAACCAGTAGCGCAACTCCGCCACCCCTTTTACATCCCCCTCTATCCCGCTTGAAACATCTAAATCCTGGAACGTTTAACTGACAATCCTGTCCTTCCCTCAATCAGGTCTCTGTAATGGCAACAATATCATAGTTCCAAGTACTAATCCAAGCTCTACGTTCATCTGCCTTACCCGTAATACGTCTTGCATTCAAACATATGCACTTAAGGCCACCAGGCCCGTTGTGTTCAGCAACATCTCCCTGTCTGCTCTTTCTCAGAGCCATACTGGCTCTAGTCCCTAGTTCTCCCTCAATGCTTTCACCTTCTGACCTATCAGTGCCCAGCCCCTGCCATACTAGTTTAAACCCTCCCATGTGACACTAGCAAACCTCGCGGCTAGGATATTTATGCCTCTCCAGTTTAGATGCAACCCGTCCTTCTTATACAGGTCACACCTGCCCTGGAAGAGCTCCCAGTGGTCCAGATAACAGAAACCCTCCCTTCTACACCAGCTGTTTAGCCACGTGTTTAGCTGCTCTATCTTCCTAATTCTAGCCTCACTGGCATGTGGCACAGGGAGTAATCCCGAGATTACGACCCTTGAGGTCCAGTCTTTTAACTTTCTGCCTAGCTCCCTGAACTCCTGCTGCAGGACCTCATGCCCCTTCCTGCCTCTGTCGTTAGTATCAATATGTGCAACGACCTCTGCCTCCTTGCCCTCCCCCTTCAGGATGCCCGCTACCCGTTCTGAGACATCCGGGACCCTGGGACCAGGGAGGCAACATACCATCCTGGAGTGTCTTTCACGTCCACAGAAGCGCCTATCTGTGCCCCTGACAATAGAGACCCATATGACTATTGCTCTTCTGCGCTTTGACCCTCCCTGCTGAACATCAGCGCCAGCCGTGGTGCCACTGCTCTGGCTGCTGCTGTTTTCCCCTGATAGGCTATCCCCCCCGACAGTATCCAAAAGAGTATACTTGTTCGAGAGGGAGACAACCACAGGGGATTCCTGCACTGACTGCCTGCCCTTTCTGGTGGTCACCCATTTCTCTGCCTACACCTTGGGTGTGACCACATTTATATAACTGCTATTTATGATGCTTTCCGCCACCTGCATGCTCCTAAGTGCATCCAACTGCTGCTCCAACTGAACATGCGGTCTGTGAGGAGCTCCAGTTGGGTGCACTTTCTGCAGATGAAGCCATCCGGGACGCTGGAAGCCTCCTGGACCTGCCACATCTCACAGTCAGAGCACTGCACCCCTCTAATTGACATTGCGTCAATTAATTAGTAAATTAAATTGAAAAAAATTTTTTTGTTGTAAAGTTACTGTTAACTATACACACAACTGCAAACTCTTACCTTCCACACAGGAAGGGAGTAACGGCACTAACTCCCACCCTACCCGGGTTCCACCCATTCTTATCCTGCAGCGGCCCACATGCACCTCATGTCCCCGTCACTTCATACGCTCTGGAATGGTGGAATGGTTCTCTAAAGTCTGTACTGTCTTTGGCAGGCCTTAGTTTCACCTTCTCTACTCTCCCTTTGGTTGTGGTATAAAGAATGTATTTTGCTATATTCCGTATGCTCACCCCTTCTTTCCTTTACCTCCTGCGACACCCTGGTCGCTCCCCACCTTCTATTTACACATATGACACAATTGGTTGCTATACACGCTGCTACACGCAAACTACCGATGAACCCTGGGACAAAAGTTTATAAAATTGGCCGACATGAAATTCGGCTGGTTAAGATAAGCTTGAACCACCACTGGTTGCAAGTAAAGAAAAGACTGGTCAAAGAAATTGTCCGCCCACTCCCCGCATCGACCAAAACCTGCGAGAGTCTCTGTACTTTAAAAATTAGCAATTCATCAAAATGGTATTTCAAAAAAAAAATGAGGGAGCCACACATAGTGCCAACCATAACGGGAAATTGGAGTAAGGAGAGAAAGACTAATAAAATGAGATATTAACAAAAGATAATAACAGATACTATGCTTGCAGCCCCAGGAATACCCAGAAAACAGAAAACACAGGATGAAGCAAGGACTGCTGACATGCGTTTGGATCATCGCTGGACTTCTGCAACTGCGCGCGAACGGACTGTTTTAACAAACCCCACACCAGCCCCGAACACTACCCCATAACAGGCCACCACAAGCCCAGACACTACACCACACATAAAGAGAGACATCGAAACCGCTACTTGGTGCGAAAACATTGCCAAATGGAACCCCCTTTCATACATAGTAGAGGCCCTTCTAGTAATTGCAATAATCTACAGTGTCATTCAGGCTCTCCGACTCCGTAAATGGTGAGCAAAAGCCTCCCGCTCCCCGATATATACAGTCCGATCCCCCTTTGGAATTCAACAAAATTAAACCCATGTACCAATCGCTGCTAAAAATAAACCATGTACCTCTTTAACTTTATTAGGATTAAGTAGAAATGTGATGCTATAAGTTCTTTAATATTCACCAGCAGCATGAGAGCAGCTTAGATAGTGTTAGCTAGAGATCAACTGTGCGAATAAATTACATGTTTTATAGTGGCCTAGATTATAGTAAATTGATGAATTAATTTATGAATGTATCAATGGAATATTAGGTAAATGTCCCAAACCATAAGATAGAGTAGAGTAGAACCTTGCCTTGACCAAGGGTGACCGGTCCATCAAGGATGAACATGGATCGATAGTATGATCCACCACGCTTCGTGTTCAGGATAAAGAGGACGGAATGTAGCCATCTAAGATGGCCGCCTGCAAAGGACCATGGGAATTATGGCCAACCCAGGACTCAGACAGATACAGAGCCTATGTGTATCTGAAACACAGGTAACCAGACCTGATCGAAACCCCCACTTGTTTGTATTTTAATGGCTCATTACACAGGACAATAGAATTCCAATCAAGCAACCAGTACAGCTACAGACTGATCGGCGCCATTCCCCTTACTCAGAAAGCCCAACTGCCAAGGTCAATGATCGTTAAGGACATTGACCAGCCACCAAGACACCCGCCCCTTTATTGGCCGAAATCAAAGACAGTGATCAGAGCCCTGTCGAACTATTGGGTCCAAATAGCCCCAAAGAGCGTGAAATCCCAGAGGGATAAAAGAGAGCACAGCCATGTGTTCTATCTCTTTGGCACCCGGCCTGTGCCAACCCAATTGCAGCAGAAACAGCCAGCCAAGTTCAAGACCAACTATCGCTAGCTCACGGATGAGCCCAGCAGACACAGAGCCGCTTTCTTTGAACCAGCCAAGTGAAATCCAGATAAAGGCCTTATCCATTTGCACAGTGCCGGTCACCCTGAAGTTAAGTATAGGTTATTGTAGCTGATAGGTGTAGTTTAACTCGTAGTAGATATTGTGTTTGCAGTCGACATAACTCTTGGGTCTGTAAATAAGCCATCTTTTGAACTAACTAACTGGTTGTGTGGTCATTTGATCGATATAAGGGAAAGGCTTGTGGTTCACCAACATTATTGATAGAGCAACGGGGGAGTAAGAAAAAAGATGAGTACCACCCCCCCCTATCGATTGCACGGGGGGAGTGGGGGGAGCGGGGGGGAGACACACCGAACTAGACTTCAGCAATCTGTAAATAAAGTAAAGTAAGATAAAAGCCTTTTTGTGTTACACTGTACAATAAATAAACACGAACGACAACGTATATATTGTTGAAAATGCCAATCAAAAGATTTTTTTTAAGAACTATTTCATGGCCCCTCGCTGACCCTGCAGCACCCTATGGACCAGTGACACAACTATTGGGGTGAGAAGGCCAGAGCCAAACAAAGTACAAGTAATCGTGTGGAGGGGTTTTCTCCCTCCCTACTGATTGCCTGATGTTGGGAGCCTGATCGAATTTTAGATTTTTAGCCTGGTGCAGAGGGCGCTACCATTTTGTGATACCCATACAGTCCTCTACCTTTCTCAGCACCACTTAGCTCTACTGTGGGGCTGCTGGTATCTAGAACGTCCGGTCTTCTGAATGGGCCACCCATCTCAGGAACACACCCACATTACACCAGGGTGCGGGGACTGTGTCATCACTGTCAGTGGGTCACTGTCGAGGGCAGGGGGGTGGTGATACCCCACAGACAGCTGTGCGCCAGTGCTCCTCAATCAATGCCACAGTCTGACCCCTGCCTGTTTGTTGAGTCCTCGCTCACACCCATCATCTGCACACGGTGTGCCCTGGGAGGGGAGGGGTAGATGTCCAGAGAGATGGGCCAAGGGTTCGGAGGTCGGCCCGCGTTGCGGAAGAAAGTGAGCGAGGCATCATGCTGTATGTTATCAAGGGTGTTTATTGTGTTTTACAATTCCCCACTCTGCGAAAGGTGGCACCACCACCCCCCACCCCATACCACTCAGCCCCCTCACTCCCTACATACCGTCTACCCCATTCTCGCCTCTCCCAGTGCCCTCAGTGATCCTTGATGTGCTTTCCCTTCCTAGCTCTACCACTACGTCTAGGTGTGCCCCAAGGATGCACATCTGAGGTGGAGGCAGCCAGCTGCCTACCTCGCCCCACGGTCTCCTCTGAGGGTTCCAGCTCACTTGTCAGTGGCTGATGCACAGCTGGGCCGCCTTGTTCCATGTGCTGGCTGCATGATGCAGCCTCATCAAAAGGGTGGAACTCGGGGAAGCTGGTGGTCACGATCCCCACTCCAAGGGACTGGCCCGCGTTGGCAACAGTGTCCCCTCCTCTGACTCGGTGCCTCTAGGGCCCTGGGGTTGACCTTGGGACGGAGGGGCAGCTGGTTCGAGCCCCGGGTGCCGGCGAATCAGCTGGCGAGCCTTCATTTACGGCGAGAGGCCCACGGGGCCTTGTTAAATGGGCCAATGAATGTTGAATAGCGATGCTGGCCTTGTCAGCCCCTGCAACAAGAAGCTCGCGGCAGTTGGTGCTCGTCAGCACACGTCAAAATATTTCTGGAGCATTGCGCCCTTAATCGCAGTGATAGTAATCATGGATGGGATTCTCCGACCCCCCCGCTGGCGGGGTGGCTTGAATTCCACCACGCTGCCCCAACACCAGCTGCAGAATTCTCCGGCGCCGGGGTTTTGGCGGGGGCGGGAATCGCGCCGCACCGGTCGGCGGCCACTGGCAGCAGCGCCCCCCCCCCCCCGGCAAATCTCCGTCCCGCAATGGGCCGAATGGCGGCCCGTTTCTGGCCAGTCCCCCCGGCGTAAATCAAACCAGGTCCATACCGGCGGGACCTGGCTCTACGGGCGGCCTGCCGAGTCCTCGGGAGAGCGCGGGGGATCTGGCCCTGGGGTGTGCCTCCAAGGTGGCCTGGCCCGCAATCGGGGCCCACCGATCCGTGGACGGGCCTGTACCGTGGGGGCACTCTTTCCCTCCGCGCCGGCTGCTGTCAACCTCCGCCATGGCCAGTGCAGAGAAGAACCCCCTGCGCATGCGCTGGGATGACGCCAGCACACGCTGGCGCTCCCGGGCATGCGCCAACTTGCCAACCCCACCGGCGCCTGCCTAGCCCCTGAAGGTGCGGAGGATTCCGCACCTTCCAGGCGGCCCGACATCGGAGTGGTTCACGCCACTCCTCGGCCTCGGTACGGCCCACCCTACCGCGTAGAGGAGAATCCCGCCCCCTTAAACTCTCACAGATTGTTGTAAAAACCCATCTGGTATCAACAGTACCCATCTTCAATCTGCCATCGCTAAGTGGACTGGTCTACATGTAGCTCCAGACTGCCACAATAATGTGGATTGTCGGCTTGGGTCACTGTCTGTGCGGAGTTTGCACATTCTCCCCATGTCTGCGTGGGCTTCCTCCGGGTGCTCCTGTTTCCTCCCACAAGTCCCGAAAGACGTGGACCGGGATTCTCCAAAATCCCGACCAAGTGTGTTCGCCAACGTAAACACCGGAGTGTTGTGCGCCGGCGTCAACGGGCCTCCTGGCCCAGCAATTCAGGAGGCCAGCACGGCGCCGGTGAGCTGCGCACTGCTCCGGCGCGAAAGGCTGCCCTGCAAGGCCGGCGCAGGTCCACGCATGCGTGCGACGGCCGTCTCCGAGCCAGAGCATGCGCGCGACAGCTGTCTCTGCTTCGGCGCATGCGCGCGAAAGCCGTCTCCATGCCGGCGCATGCGTGTGGTTGCCGTCTCTGCGCTGGCGCATCACAACATGGCGGAAACCTGCAGCGGGCTGCGTGGAAGGAGGTAGGCCCCCTCTATATCGCGGGAAGCCCCCGATCGCGGTCCTGGACCCTGTGGAGGACCCCCTGGAGTCCTCCCCACCCCCCACACCAGGACGTCCACCGCGGCCTCGGGTCCGAGCTCCCTCCGGATGCTAGCAGGTTGGAACCACAGCAACAGGACTCGGCGGAACTCGGCGGGAGGTCGGCCGGTCGACGGCGGAGTGTCGCCGTGGGGGCCTCTTTCAGCGGCCCCCGACTGGCGCCGGGTGACTGCATGGGCGTGATTGCCGCCGATTCTCCGTTTGCCGGAGAATCTCGTCCCGGCGTCGGAGCGGCATGGCGGGAATTTGCCGCATCCCTGGCGATTCTCCGAGAATCCCGCCCGTGCTGTTAGGTAATTTGGACATTCTGAATTCTCCCTCCGTGTACCCGAACAGGCACCGTAATGTGGCGACTTGGGGCTTTCCACAATAATGCCATTGCAATGTTAATGTAAGCCTACTTGTGACAATAAAGATTATTATTCTATCGTGCCAACCTCTTCTCGGTGGCAGAGCATTCCTCTGCCTTGCCTAGCAGATGGCTCTGAATAGAGTATTGGGGTCCCGTTGAAGTGCAGCGACAGTTGAAAGTCCTGCTCCATCATAAGGATTAGCCCATATGCCTCTGGAAAATGTTCAATGCAGGTTTACCACGAGGTTACCGGGATTGTGATTCAACACGATAAAGAATTGCTTTCGCAATTATTAAAGCTGTATTCTATCAAACTGAAAATTTGAAAGGAAATTTGGTCGAGGCATTATTATAATGATAGATTGACAAGAGAAGATAAACATTTATCTTCAATTTGCTGACCAATAAACCTGATATGAGACATTGATCTCAAGATAAGCAGTTGATACGTAAAGGGAGAGATTAGATGAAGTGTTTTCATGTACAGAACGATTGGAACGAGCAATGCTTTGCAACAAGAGGTGGTCGATGCTAAATTAATTACAGCATTCAGAAGCCACTAGGTGATTACTTTAAGAAGAAGAATCCAAATGAGGAACATAATAAAATAGAATTAATTTGGGGAGAAAAGAGAGTAATGGGACGATGTAAAATCAATCCCGGAGAGGGATCTCTATTCAGTGCAGGTGAAAAGAAAGTCTCCCGCGTGCTAAAAATATCATTAATTCTGTGGCTAGTAAATCAGTGGTGCCACACGCATTTTTACAATGTTAACTAGGTGCTGAAGCCTCCAAAATGGTGGGCAAAAAGGATGTGCTCATTCTTAAGCTGAAGTGCCTCTCCTTAAACATTGGCACCCACCCAAAGCAGATCGTAGCCTGTTTGTATGTGCAAAATGGGGAACCAATCAGTGTTTGTAGCCCCCTTATACAAAATTGGTATGTCCCGAACACAATCCGTGTCAGGTTTGTTACATTCAGGAACAAAACCTAGGACTTGGCTCCCCACTCTGCAACTGGATCCTCGATTTTCTGACCAACAGACCACAATCAGTAAGAATGAACAACAAGGAATAACAGGAATGCCGAAAGGAATAACAGGACTGCGGAATATTTGGCTAATGGTAAAGCTCTTGGAAGTGTGGATGAGCAGAGGGATCTAGGTGTCCATGTACATAGATCCCTGAAAGTTGCCACCCAGGTTGATAGGGTTGTGAAGAAGGCCTATGGAGTGTTGGCCTTTATTGGTCGAGGGATTGAGTTCCGGAGTCAGGAGGTCATGTTGCAGCTGTACTGAACTCTGGTACGGCCGCATTTGGATTATTGCGTACAGTTCTGGTCACCGCATTATAGGAAGGACATGGAGGCTTTGGAGCGGGTGCAGAGGAGATTTACCAGGATGTTGCCTGGTATGGAGGGAAAATCCTATGAGGAAAGGCTGATGGACTTGAGGTTGTTTTTGTTGGAGAGAAGAAGGTTAAGAGGAGACTTAATAGAGGCATACAAAATGATCAGGGGGTTGGATAGGGTGGACAGTGAGAGCCTTCTCCCGCGGATGGAAATGGCTGGCACGAGGGGACATAGCTTTAAACTGAGGGGTAATAGATATAGGACAGAGGTCAGAGGTAGGTTCTTTACGCAAAGAGTAGTGAGGCCGTGGAATGCCCTACCTGCTACAGTAGTGAACTCGCCAACATTGAGGGCATTTAAAAGTTTATTGGATAAACATATGGATGATAATGGCATAGTGTAGGTTAGATGGCTTTTGTTTCGGTGCAACATCGTGGGCCGAAGGGCCTGTACTGCGCTGTATCGTTCTATGTTCTATATGTTCTAACACCTCCTCCACAATAGTCCTCAACACCGGCGCCCCACAAGGCTGCGCACTTAGCCCCCTACTCTACTCCCTATACACACACGACTGCGTGGCAAAACTTGGTTCCAACTCCATCTACAAGTTTGCTGACGATACGACCATAGTGGGCTGGATCTCGAATAACGATGAGTCCGAATACAGGAGGAAGATAGAGAACCTAGTGGAGTGGTGTAGCGACAACAATCTCTCCCTCAATGCCAGCAAAACTAAAGAGCTGGTAATTGACTTCAGGAAGAAAAGTACTGTACACACCCCTGTCAGCATCAATGGGGCCGAGGTGGAGATGGTTAGCAGTTTCAAATTCCTACGGGCGCACATCTCCAAAAATCTGTCCTGGTCCACCCACGTCGACGCTACCACCAAGAAACACAACAGCGCCTATACTTAGGAAACTAAGGAAATTCGTCATGTCCACATTGACTCTTACCAACTTTTACAGATGCACCATAGAAAGCATCCTACAGGATGCATCACAGCCTGGTATGGCAACTGCTCGGCCCAGGACCGCAAGAAACTTCAGAGAGTCGTGAACACCGCCCAGTCCATCACACAAACCTGCCTCCCATCTGTAGCGCACAATGACTTACGAGAGAGACGAATAGAGATGAAGTCGATGAGGCTTTATTAAGCGTGACTTGTTCCCCGCAGTTCAGCAACAGACTGGAGCTGCGGGGAGAAGCCCAGGTTCTTATACTCCGCCTTCAGGGCGGAGCTAGGGATCAACAGCCAACCAGGACCCGGGATCTGTCAGCCAATAGCATCACGGCTTCACAGAATGTGGTAGTATGCATTAGTATCCCTAATGCATACTACCACATTCACCCCTTGTTAAAAATGAACCCGGCGGGGTGGTGCTTCGCATGGTGGTAGGGGTTTACAAGGCTGGTCCTGGGAGGAGAAAATTTTTTTTGGCATGTCCTTTCAATGTTCTACACTTTGCCTACATTGGGCTATGTACAGGGTTTGTGAACTATTTACAATATTCGTAAGAGGAAAAAGGACATTCTCGTTAAAGTCCACAACATTCTTGTGTTACACCGATGCCACGAGTCGAGCGGGCGGTCTGGTCTTCCTTGTCGATTGCCTCAGCCCCGGTGGTGGTGCAGGTGCTTGTTCCCGCGTTGTCGTCTCCGGGAGCTTTTCGGTGTCAGCTTCTGTTTCACTCCTGGTCGGACATGGGAGGAGGACCGATCCTCCCGGGAAGGGGGCGGTCGCGGGGTGCGCCGGTGGCAGGGAGTGGGTGATCGGTGTCGGGGGGGGGGGGTGTGCGTATTGCCGGCGGGCGCCAGGTCTCGCCGGGAGACCGTGTCCTGTCGGCCGTCGGGGTACGCCACGTAGGCGTACTGCGGGTTCGCGTGGAGGAGATGAACCCTCTCGCCCGCACATGTATCCGGAGCAAGATGGGTCCTGGGGCCGCCAGCCAGGTCGGCAGCGACGTTCCGAGGGAGGACTTCCTGGGGAAGACAAGGAGGCGCTCATGAGGCGTTTGGTTAGTGGTGGTACACAGCAGCGACCGGATGAAGTGGAGAGCGTCCGGGAGGACCTCCTGCCACCGTGAAACTGGGAGATCCCTGGGCCGTAGGGCCAGTAGGACGGTCTCCCAGACCGTGCCGTTCTCCCTCTCTACTTGCCCGTTCCCCCGGGGGTTGTAGCTGGTCGTCCTGCTCGAGGCTATGCCCTTGCTAAGCAGGAACTGGCGCAGCTCGTCACTCATGAAGGAGGACCCCCTGTCGCTATGGATATATGCGGGGCAACCGAACAGTGTGAATATGGTGCTAAGAGCTTTAATAACTGTGGCCGCTGTCATGTCGGGGCAGGGGATGGCGAAAGGGAAACGGGAGTACTCGTCCACCACGTTCAGGAAGTATGTGTTTCGGTCGGTGGAGGGGAGGGGCCCTTTGAAATCCAGACTGAGGCGTTCAAAGGGGCGGGAAGCCTTGATCAGGTGCTCTCTATCTGGCCTGAAAAAGTGCGGTTTGCACTCTGCGCAGATGTGGCAGTTCCTGGTGACAGTACGGACCTCCTCCATGGAGTAGGGGAGGTTGCGGGACTTTATAAAATGGTAGAACCGAGTGACCCCCGGGTGGCAGAGGTCCTCGTGGAGTGTTTGGAGACGGTCTATTTGTGCGTTGGCACATGTGCCGCGGGATAGGGCATCGGACGGCTCGTTCAGCTTTCCGGGACGGTACAAGATCTCGTAGTTGAAGGTGGAGAGCTCGATCCTCCACCTTAAGATCTTGTCATTTTTAATTTTGCCCCGCTGTGCATTATCGAACATGAAAGCTCCCGACCGTTGGTCAGTGAGGAGAGTGAATCTCCTGCCGGCCAGGTAATGCCTCCAATGTCGCACAGCTTCCACTATGGCTTGGGCTTCCTTTTCCACTGAGGAGTGGCGGATTTCTGAGGCGTGGAGGGTTCAGGAGAAGAAGGCCACGGGTCTGCCCGCTTGGTTAAGGGTGGCCGCTAGAGCTACGTCGGAGGCGTCGCTCTCGACCTGGAAGGGGAGGGACTCGTCGATGGCGCGCATCGTGGCCTTTGCGATATCCGCTTTGATGCGGCTGAAGGCCTGGCGAGCCTCTGTTGACATGGGGAAGGTAGTAGTCTGTATTAGTGGGCAGGCCTTGTCTGCATACTGGGGGACCCACTGGGCGTAATATGAAAAAAACCCCAGGCATCGTTTCAGGGCTTTGGAGCAGTGGGGAAGGGGAAATTCCATAAGGGGGCGCATGCGTTCGGGGTCGGGGCCATTGCGCACTACGTATCCCAGGATGGCCAGCCGGTTTGTGCTAAACACGCACTTGTCCTCGTTGTATGTGAGGTTCAAGGCGTTTGCGGTCTGGAGGAATTTTTGGAGGTTGGCGTCGTGGTCCTGCTGATCGTGGCCGCAGATGGTTACGTTGTTGAGATACGGGAACGTGGCCTGTAACCTGTGTTGATCAACCATTCGGTCCATCTCCCGTTGGAAGACCGAGACCCCGTTTGTGACGCCAAATGGGACCCTTAGGAAGTGGTATAGTCGCCCATCTGCCTCGAAGGCTGTGTACTTGCGGTCACTTGGGTGGATGGGGAGCTGGTGATAGGCGGACTTGAGGTCCACGGTGGAGAAGACCTTATATTGGGCAATCCGATTTACCATGTCGGATATGCGGGGGAGAGGGTACGCATCTAGCTGTGTGTACCTGTTGATGGTCTGGCTATAGTCTATGACCATCCTTTGCTTCTCCCCGGTCTTTACTACTACCACCTGTGCTCTCCAGGGACTATTGCTGGCCTGGATTATGCCTTCCTTCAGCAACCGCTGGGCTTTGGACCGGATAAATGTCCGGTCCTGGGCGCTGTACCGTCTGCTCCTAGTGGCGACGGGTTTGCCATCCGGGGTAAGGTTTGCAAACAAGGATGGCGGTTCAACTTTGAGGGTTGCGAGGCCGCAGATAGTGAGTGGGGGTATTGGGCCGCCGAATTGAAACGTTAGGCTCTGCAGGTTGCACTGGAAATCTAATCCCAGTAATGTGGGCGCGCAGAGTTGGGGAAGGACGTAGAGCCTGTAGTTTTTAAACTCCCTTCCTTGCACCGTTAGGGTCACTATGCAGAACCCTTTGATCTCTACGGAGTTGGATCCTGCAGCTAGGGAAATCTTTTGCGTACTGGGACGGATGGTCAAAAAACAGCGTCTTACCGTGTCGGGGTGGATGAAGCTTTCGGTGCTCCCGGAGTCGATCAGGCACGGTGTCTCGTGTCCGTTGATCAGCACCGTTGTTGTCGTCGTCTGGAGCGTCCGGGGCCGTGCTTGATCCAGCGTCACCGAGGCCAGATGTGGTCGTAGTGTCTCAGCGTCTTCTTCGGACCCCGTGGAGCCGTCGATGCTGGGGTCCTTTGTTGTCATCCAAGATGGCGGCATCCATGAATCGCACACGGCCGGGGGTGGACAAAATGGCCGTCCCCATGCATCGCACATGGCTGGGGGGGTCACAAGATGGCGGCGCCCATCCTCCCCTCGTGGTGGCCGGGACCCAAAATGGCGGCGCCCGCGGGTCGCACATGGGGCGCTGGGGGGGTTGGGGAGCGTTTGGGATGCGCTGGACTCTTTCTTCTCCGGGGATAGCGGCGACCCCCTGGGACCGGCACACAGCCGTGAAATGGCCCTTTTTCCCGCAGCTCTTGCAAGTCGCTGCGCGTGGCGGACAGCGCTGCCGGGGGTGTTTCGCCTGCCCGCAGAAATGGCAGCTGGCCCCCCCGGGATGATCTGGCGTCTTAACCGCGCAAGCCTGTGAGGGAGTGGGGGGGGGGGTTTGTCGCGACGGGGGTCCACGGAGCCCAAGGGGCTGCCGCGCGGTCGGGGCCGTAGGCGCGGGCGTTTTGCGAGGCCACATCTAGGGAAGCTGCGATGGCCCGTGCCTCTGAGAGTCCTAGCGACTCTTTTTCTAAAAGTCTTTGGCGGATTTGGGGAGAGTTCATACCTGCCACAAACGCATCGCGAATTAACATGTCCGTGTGTTCAGTCGCGTTTACCGGCGGGCAGCCGCAGCCCCGTCCCAAAATTAGCAGCGCGGCGTAGAACTGCTCTAGCGATTCTCCGGGACTTTGCCGTCTCGTTGCGAGTTGGTAGCGTGCGTAGACCTGGTTCACTGGGCGAACGTAGATGCTCTTTAGTGCTGCGAGCACCGTCAGGAAATCCTCTGCGTCTTCTATGAGAGGGTAAATTTCCGGGCTTACCCTTGAGTGCAGGACCTGTAGTTTCTGGTCTTCTGTGATCCGGCCGGGGGCCGTTCGGAGGTAGCCTTCGAAACAAGTCTGCCAGTGTTTAAAAACTGCTGCCGCGTTCACTGCATGGGGGCTGATCCGCAGGCATTCCGGGGCGATCCTGAGCTCCATAGTCCTTTAAGCACGCTTAATAAATTGTAGCGCACAATGACTTACGAGAGAGACGAATAGAGATGAAGTCGATGAGGCTTTATTAAGCGCGACTTGTTCCCCGCAGTTCAGCAACAGACTGGAGCTGCGGGGAGAAGCCCAGGTTCTTATACCCCGCCTTCAGGGCGGAGCTAGGGATCAACAGCCAACCAGGACCCGGGATCTGTCAGCCAATAGCATCACGGCTTCACAGTCCCACATGACCCCTAATGCATACTACCACACCATCCATTGACTCCATCTACACCTCCCGCTGCCTGGGGAAAGCGGGCAGTATAATCAAAGATCCCTCCCACCCGGCTTACTCACTCTTCCAACTTCTTCCATCGGGCAGGAGATACAGAAGTCTGAGAACACGCACGAACAGACTCAAAAACAGCTTCTTCCCCACTGTCACCAGACTCCTAAATGACCCTCTTATGGACTGACTTCATTAACACTACACCCTGTATGCTTCATCCGATGCCAGTGCTTTTGTCGCTACATTGTATATGTTGTGTTGCCCTATTATGTATTTTCTTTTATTCCCTTTTCTTCTCATGTACTTAATGATCTGTTGAGCTGCTCGCAGAAAAATACTTTTCACTGTACCTCGGTACACGTGACAATAAACAAATCCAATCCAAACATGTCTGCAGGTAGCAGTCTGAATAACAGCTAAAGGGATGTTGGAGACTAGTGCCAAGCGGTAGGTTTTTTGAACTGTGGAACTGGAAGGTATGGATTGGTCCTCCCCGTGCCACTACAGTTCCTGCAGACTAGACTGTTGCAGGTCCTTGATCACAGGTGTCTGCAGCTCAGTGGTCATGTTTAGATGAGGCCCGATGCTCAATGTCAGGTGTACCTCAGGCAGCCTGGTTCTCTCTGGTCAATTAATTTCTTGTCCTACTCTCTATCAGAAGTACCTATTTAAACTGATTCAGTCAACGCAGTTATGACGGGATAGGAATATAACATGAAGAAAAATGGTGTAAGCACCATCGACCAAATGAGCTGAGATGAGAAAGTCACGAGTATAAGGACATTCATGTCCAGTGAAGCATGGTATTACACATTTTCATTTCATTCCATATTGATGCACTCTGCAAAAGGCTAAACAAAGTTCTTACAATTTAAACAAGCTCGGTGGAAATTTAGGCCTTTAAGTAGTATAATTACAACTATTATTACAAGTATTATTACAGACGTGTTGTGTGATTGGATTCCTGTTTTTCCTTTGCATCCTGCTGTCCAATTGGGTTTGCAAATAAACTTCAGCAGCAGAATCCTTGGCAGTGCTACCTTTAATTTTCAAACTCTATGAAATGAGGGCAATTAATCCTGTATGCAGCAATTGTAAAATGAGGCAAGATCCACTCTTTTTCTTTCAAAATAGTTACTTTGTCATATTTCTTCAAAATTAAATGTCGCAGTGTATTGCAATGGGTTTGCAACTTGTCTTGCTCCCTTTAACCATAGTAAATCTCAATCCTAACTTTTTCCTGGTGGTGCTGGGTTCATCCGTAAAAAGGACGCGATGCGACTTCCGGTAGCGGCCATGACCTGCTAGGTCACGCGAACGGCAGCTCCCGCCGGGATCGGTGTTTCGAGCCGCTAAAAGAAGCGGCGGCAGCTGTTAACAGGAGGGACCAGCATGGGAACAGACGTGGGAGAGCCCCCCGCCCCCCCGCTGGTGGATGGAGAGGATCAGGAGCGGAGCCGGCAGACGCGCGACCCCGGGGAAGAAGGTCCGGGAGGACAAAATGGCGGCCGGAGTGGATCAGGAGGTGTGGGCCCAGTGGACTTGAGAACAGCAGGAGCTCCTGAAAAACCGCTTCATGGAGCTGAAAACGGAGATGCTGGCCTCCATGGAGAGAATTGTGGTGACTCAGAAGGCTCAGGAGAAGGAGATCAAGGAGGTGAGGAGGAAGGTGGCGGAGAACGAGGACGAGGTCCTGGGCCTGGCGGTGAAAGTGGAGGCACACTAGGTGCTCCATAAGAGATGGCAGGAGAGGCTGGATGACCTGGAGTGCAGATCTTGGAGCCACAATCTGCGGATCCTGGGCCTTCCAGAAGGAGCGGAGGGGGCCGACGCGAGCACGTACATGGCCACAATGTTGGGGACGCTGATGGGCGCGGGGGCCTTCCCAGAGTGGGCCCCTGGAGATTTACGCGGCCAAGGACGAAGCAGTTTTCCTTTTTCTCCCATGTCCATAGAGTCTATTCGCGAATAGACTTCTTTGTGTTGAGTAGGGCGTTAATCCCGAGGGTGGAGGGGGTAGTATACACGGCCATTGCGATCTCGGACCATGCCCCGCACTGTGTGGACCTGCAACTGGGGGTGGAACGGGGTCAGCGCCCTCTCTGGCGATTAGATATGGGGCTGCTGGCGGACAAAGAGGTGTGCGGGCGGATAAGGGGGAGTATTGCGAATTATGTGGGAGCGAATGACACAGGAGAGGTGGCGGTGGCAGTGGTTTGGGAGGCTCTGAAGGCAGTCATTAGGGGAGAGTTAATCTCCATTCGGTCCCATAGAGAGAAGAAGGAGAGGGCGGAGAGATTGGTGGGAGAGATACTCAGGGTAGATAGGAGGTAGGCGGAGGCCCCAGAGGGGGGGCTGTTGAACGAGCGCCGGAAATTACAGGCGGAGTTTGACCTGCTGTCTACGGGGAAGGTGGAGGCGCAGCTGAGGAAAGCGAAGGGGGCTGTTTTTGAGTATGGGGAGAAGGCGAGTAGGATGCTGGCGCACTGCGCAGGAGGGAGGCGGCCAGAGAGATTGGGGAGTGCGGGATAGGGAAGGCAACATGGTGCTGAGCCCAGAGAGGGTCAATGAAGTCTTCAGGGAGTTCTACGGAAGGTTATATGAGTCGGAACCCCCCGGGGAGGGGGAAGGGATGAGGAGGTTCTTGGACCGGTTGAGGTTCCCAAGGGTGGAGGCAGAGCTGGTGCAGGGACTGGGGGCACCGATTGGGTTGGAGGAGGTAGTCAGGGGGCTGGCAGGCATGCAGACGGGCAAGGGCCCGGGCCTGGACGGCTTCCCCATAGAATTTTATAAGAAGTTCTCGGAGCTGTTGAGCCCGCTCCTGCTGAGAACCTTCAATGAGGCAAAGGAGAAAGGGATCCTCCCTCCGACAATATCGCAGGCATTGATCTCGCTCATCCTGAAGAAGGAGAAGGATCCGCTTCAGTGTGGGTCCTACAGGCCAATATCGCTCCTGAACGTGGATGCCAAGCTGTTGGAAAAGATTCTGGCCACCAGAATAGAGGACTGTGTCCCGGGAGTGAGTGATTGGGGAGGACCAGACGGGTTTTGTTAAGGGCAGGCAGCTGAACGCGAATGTGAGGAGGCTCCTGAATATTATCATGATGCCCTCGGAGGGGGGGGAGGTGGAGGTGGTGGCTGCGATGGACGCGGAGAAGGCCTTTGACAGGGTGGAGTGGGAGTATCTGTGGGAGGCGCTAGGCAGCTTTGGATTTGGGGAGGGATTTATAGGGTGGGTCAAGCTGCTGTACCAGGCCCCTGTAGCGAGTGTGTCCACAAGGCTAAGGTCGGAATATTTCAGGCTGCACCGGGGGATGAGACAGGGGTGTCCCCGTTGCTGTTTGCCCTGGCAATCGAGCAGTTGGCCATTGCGCTCAGGACTTCGAGGGTTTGGAGGGGACTGGTGCGCGGAGGGGAGGAGCACCGGGTCTCCCTCTAAGCGGATGACCTGCTGTTGTATATTTCAGATGGGGGAGGTCTTGCGGATCCTGGGGGACTTCGGGAGGTTCTCGGGGTATAAGTTGAACGTGGGGAAGAGTGAGCTGTTCGTGGTCCACGGTAGGGGCCAGGAGGAGAGACTGAGGGAGCTCCCGCTCAGGATAGTGGAGAGGAGCTTCTGGTACTTGGGGATACAAGTGGCCAGGAACTGGGATGCCCTGCACAGGCTCAACTTAACCTGGCTAGTGGAGCAGATGGAGGGAGAGTTTAAAAGGTGGGATATGCTCCCGCTTTCCTTGGTAGGACGGGTGCAGACTGTGAAGATGACAGTTCTCCCCAGGTTCCTCTTCATGTTTCAGTGCCTCCCCATTATCATCCCCAAGACCTTTTCCAAGCGGGTGAATAGGATTGTTACGGAATTTGTGTGGGCGAATAAAACCCCGCGAGTCAAAAGGGTATTCTTGGAGCATAGCCGGGGGGGGGGGGCGGCGTGGGGGCGGTTGGAGGCGGTGTCGTGTAGAGGCACCAGTCTAGGGGCACTTGTTATGGCTCCGCTGCCGTTCTCGCCGGCACAATACCCCACTAGTCCGGTGGTGACGTTGGCACTGAGGATCTGGGTGCAGTGGAGGAGACACAGGGGAGAGGAGGGGGCCTCGGTGTGGACCCCGATGCGGAATAACCACAGATTTGCTCCGGGTAGGTTGGATGGGGGATACCAAGGCTGGTATAGGGCAGGTATTAGGAGGATGGGGACCTGTTTATAGACGGGACTTTCCCTAGCATGCAGGCGCTGGAGGAGAGGTTCGGCCTACCCCCGGGGAATGCGTTCAGGTACCTCCAGGTTCGAGACTTTCTTAGAAAACAGGTGGGGACATTTCCGCTGCTGCCCCCGCGTAGGATCCAGGACAGGGTGGTGTCTGGCATCTGGGTAGGGGAGGGGAAGGTGTTGGACATATATAAGGAGCTGCAGGAGGTGGAGGAAGCCTCAGTGGAGGAGTTGAAGGGCAAGTGGGAGGAGGAGCTGGGTGAGGAGCTGGATTAGGGCCTGTGGGCCTACGCCCTGGGCAGGGTGAACTCCTCCTCATCATGTGCCAGGCTCAGTTTAATTCAGTTTAAGGTGGTGCATCGGGCGCATATAACGGCGGCAAGAATGAGTAAGTTTATTGGGGTGGAGGACAGGTGCCCGAGATGTGCAGGGAGTCCGGTGAACCATGCCCATATGTTATGGGCATGCCCGGCACTGAAAGAATTCTGGCAGGGGTTTGCGAGGGTGATGTCTAGGATTTTGGACACCCGGGTGAAGGCGAGTCCAACAGTAGCGATATTTGGGGTGTCGGAGGATCCGGGTGTGCAGAAAGAGGCTGAGGTACTGGCCTCTGCCTCTCTGGTAGCCCGGAGACGGATCCTGTTAATGTGGAGGGACTCAAAACCCCCGAGTGTGGAGACCTGGGTTAGCGATATGGCGGGGTTCCTCAGCCTGGAGCGAATAAAGTTCACCTACCAAGGGTCCTTGATGGGGTTCTCCCGGCGGTGCAACCTTTCCTTGACTTTCTAGGGGAGCAGTAAGTGTCAGCAGCAGCAGCATCCTGGGGGGGAGGGGGAGGGGGGGGGGGTTCAGGTGGGGGTACTGTTGATATAATGTGAGTTGGGCATGCAGACAAAACCCACCTTGTTCTGTTTAAAAAAAAGGGAAAACCCTTTCTGTTGTGTAAGTAGTTTCACTGTAAGCTTTGGGATATGTTGATTGTTATTTTTTATTATCTGTATTTCTATTTTTGTTATGTAAAAACGCTCTTCGGAAAAACTTTAATAAAACATTTATTATTAAAAAAGGAAGCGATGCTGTTCTTTAGCACACCTAGTAGGGAGCAGCACTTGTGAAGAAATTTCAGACCCACAACCTATGATTTTCCATCCATTTAACTTTTTTTTAATGGATGGAAAATCACAGGCTACACATCTGTTGTTGTCCAAAGATGCTCTCGCTGTGAGTGCCACTCACCGCTGCAAGTGTTGGATTGTGAAATCATGTTAATTCACAGAAACATTTTAGCATTCTGGCAAGCATCCATCTTGTTCCAGAGGTTGTCGCATCATCACGCCTGATACCAATGTGCATCTTTAAAGCTAAAACAACCAGACCAGTTCCCATACCAGCCTCCCCGAACAGGCGCCGGAATGTGGCGACTAGGGGCTTTTCACAGTAACTTCATTTGAAGCCTACTTGTGACAATAAGCGATTTTCATTTCATTTTTTCATTAATGCTTCTGAGCACATCGCCTCAGCTTGTTACTTGGGTGAGCAGCAAAGAACTATCAACTCACCATTTCAACATTAGTTATAACAATCTGAAATTTTCCCAAACTTTTGGACACTTCATGGATTCCTGCTCCTAATATTGGGCAGTTGAATGAAAATTCATCCCGTGCCAAAGTCAACATTAGATTTTTCGTCTTGGTACTTCATCAGTTCTGTTCACTCCATGACGAGGGAGAGTTAACATCAATATAGACTCCCCTCTTGAGAACATAAAAACATTCAATTTTTATTCATTCATGGGATGTGGCTGGGCCAGTATTTGCTGCCCATCCCTAATTTCCTTTGAACTAAGTGGCTCGCTAGGCCATTTCAGAGGGAACTTAAAAGTCAACCATATTGCTGTGGGCCTGGAGTCACATATAGGCCAGATATTAGTAAAGCGGATGGGTTTTTAATCTGTCTCCCCACAAAACCCCAACTAACCCTCCTGAATCCACCTATTAGCCCCCATACAGTCGATGCCTACCCTCCTGTCCTGACTGGATTACGTCCTCAACTTAACTACCTCAAAACCTGACCCAATTATTTCCCCTACCCGACCTGACTGTCCTGTAAACACAACCTGACTGCTACCCAATAACTGCCACTTCCAATCTAACCGGGTTCAATTACCCCTCCCAAACATCCAACCACCCAATCAACTGCATGGCTACCTCCCAACCATTCAACAGCCCAACTCAATGCAACCCAACTTCCCCTGTCCCCACAACTCACTCTTCCTCCTACCCCTTACCTACCTACCCACTTAACCACCTCACCCATCTACCCACCTAATCCCCGATCCACTCAGCCAGATCATCCATCTCAACCACCTACCTCTCCAGATACTTATCAACTTACCCACCTCATTTTCTGTAGTGTAAGAGTAGAACACATATATGGTTAAGTTGGGACAGGGTACAGTACCACCCACACAGTGATGTAAGAGAACACATGAGTTGCATCGAACTCACGTGTTGGACAGAGTCGTGCGTACCAAAAAACATGGAGACAACTCCTAACTTGTACCCTTTACTTTTGCTCTGTTGCCGGTTTAGCTCCATTGGCTGGGCAGCACCTATGGTAAAGGGGCTGGTTTAGCTAAGTTGCTAGACAGCTGGTTTGTGATACTGAACAAGCTAGCAGCGTGGGTTCAATTCCCGTACCGGCTGAGGTTATTCATGAAGGCCAACCTTCTCAACCTTGCCCCTCGCCTGAGGTGTGGTGATCCCTAGGTTAAGTCACCACCAGTCAGCTCTCTCCCTCAAAGGGAAAAGCAGCTTCTGGTCATCTGGGACTATGGCAACTTTACCTTTATCTTACCTTTACTGTATATTTGTAAATATTTCTGAGACTCAATAAAGACTTACAGTTAACCTACATATGACTGCAAAGACGTCTTCAGACCTACTAAACTGTAACCAACACCCCACGGCATGTAGCACAGTAGGGCGGCACAGTAACACAGTGGTCTGCACTGTTGCTTCACAGCGGGAGGGACACGGGTTCGATTCCCGGTTTGGTCACTGTCTGTGCGGAGTCTGCACGTTCGACCTGTGACTGTGTGGGTTTCCACCGGGTGCTCTGGTTTCCTCCCACAAGTCCCTAAAGATGTGCGTGTTATTTGAATTGGAAACTCTGTATTCTCCCTCAGTGCACCTGGACAGGCGCCGTAGTGTGGTGACTCTGAGATTTTCACAGTAACTTCATTGCAGTGTAAACCTAATTGTTATTGGCCAGGGTTTAACAACTCCAAAGTATATTGTGGAGCCCACCTGACCTGCAACTATTTATTGATTTTGGTTATGATGAGCAGAAGAGCCTGCCTTTCAAGTGTTATTCAACATAGTTCTTAGATGCTTTAAACAAGCTTTATTCTACGAATTTAGTTAACATTTTTATAAACACACACGGTAAGAATTATTATCAACTACAAACATCCTACACAGCCACAGTAATCTATGTGTAACCCTTAATAAATGCCCCCTTAACTATTCCAATTCAATAACAGGATCCCATAAACCAAAACCCCCTTTTTACCAAAACAGTAGGTAACTATAATAATTGGGGTTCTTCCTTGGAATAACTCTTTTAAATTGAAAATAGAGAGACAGGACAAAATACTTCTCTGTCTGAATCTACAGCAGCCAAATGTGAAAACGAAAGTAAAAACTCAGAGCCGCAAACCAGCTCCAAATCCAAAGCGAAAGTAAAACCAACTCCCAGAGCCACAGCCCAGCTCCACCCACACAATGACATCACTGAAGCCATGTGATAAGACAGAAAACATTTCTTAAAGGGACACCCCCATGACATTAATAACGATTATTATTATAACATGGGAAAATTCCAAGATCTCTCAGAAAACACTGAGAAAAACTAAAATGCTGGGAGATTGAGAAATAATTTAACAAAGCATTCTGACCTGAAAAGAAGCTCCAGAAGCAGAGGAGTAGGGGAAGAATTGCCAGGATAAAGAATGGCTTGGAAGGTGAGGGCAGAAATTTAAAATGTTTTACTGCAGCAGAAGATTCATTGGGAAAACCAGCTTCAATTCCCAGAGTGTAAAATCAACAGTCCAAGCAGGGGTGAGCCAAATCCTCGACAGTTGAGAAGACCCGGTACTGTGCAATCTGATTGACCATATCAGATATGCGTGGGAGGGGGTACGCGTCGAGCTGCGTATACCGATTGATGGTCTGACTGTAGTCAGACCATCAATATTGACTCCTAATATTGGGCAGTTGAATGAAAATTCATCCCGTGCCAAAGTCAACATTAGATTTTTCGTCTTGGTACTTCATCAGTTCTGTTCACTCCATGACGAGGGAGAGTTAACATCAATATAGACTCCCCTCTTGAGAACATAAAAACATTCAATTTTTATTCATTCATGGGATGTGGCTGGGCCAGTATTTGCTGCCCATCCCTAATTTCCTTTGAACTAAGTGGCTCGCTAGGCCATTTCAGAGGGAACTTAAAAGTCAACCATATTGCTGTGGGCCTGGAGTCACATATAGGCCAGATATTAGTAAAGCGGATGGGTTTTTAATCTGTCTCCCCACAAAACCCCAACTAACCCTCCTGAATCCACCTATTAGCCCCCATACAGTCGATGCCTACCCTCCTGTCCTGACTGGATTACGTCCTCAACTTAACTACCTCAAAACCTGACCCAATTATTTCCCCTACCCGACCTGACTGTCCTGTAAACACAACCTGACTGCTACCCAATAACTGCCACTTCCAATCTAACCGGGTTCAATTACCCCTCCCAAACATCCAACCACCCAATCAACTGCATGGCTACCTCCCAACCATTCAACAGCCCAACTCAATGCAACCCAACTTCCCCTGTCCCCACAACTCACTCTTCCTCCTACCCCTTACCTACCTACCCACTTAACCACCTCACCCATCTACCCACCTAATCCCCGATCCACTCAGCCAGATCATCCATCTCAACCACCTACCTCTCCAGATACTTATCAACTTACCCACCTCATTTTCTGTAGTGTAAGAGTAGAACACATATATGGTTAAGTTGGGACAGGGTACAGTACCACCCACACAGTGATGTAAGAGAACACATGAGTTGCATCGAACTCACGTGTTGGACAGAGTCGTGCGTACCAAAAAACATGGAGACAACTCCTAACTTGTACCCTTTACTTTTGCTCTGTTGCCGGTTTAGCTCCATTGGCTGGGCAGCACCTATGGTAAAGGGGCTGGTTTAGCTAAGTTGCTAGACAGCTGGTTTGTGATACTGAACAAGCTAGCAGCGTGGGTTCAATTCCCGTACCGGCTGAGGTTATTCATGAAGGCCAACCTTCTCAACCTTGCCCCTCGCCTGAGGTGTGGTGATCCCTAGGTTAAGTCACCACCAGTCAGCTCTCTCCCTCAAAGGGAAAAGCAGCTTCTGGTCATCTGGGACTATGGCAACTTTACCTTTATCTTACCTTTACTGTATATTTGTAAATATTTCTGAGACTCAATAAAGACTTACAGTTAACCTACATATGACTGCAAAGACGTCTTCAGACCTACTAAACTGTAACCAACACCCCACGGCATGTAGCACAGTAGGGCGGCACAGTAACACAGTGGTCTGCACTGTTGCTTCACAGCGGGAGGGACACGGGTTCGATTCCCGGTTTGGTCACTGTCTGTGCGGAGTCTGCACGTTCGACCTGTGACTGTGTGGGTTTCCACCGGGTGCTCTGGTTTCCTCCCACAAGTCCCTAAAGATGTGCGTGTTATTTGAATTGGAAACTCTGTATTCTCCCTCAGTGCACCTGGACAGGCGCCGTAGTGTGGTGACTCTGAGATTTTCACAGTAACTTCATTGCAGTGTAAACCTAATTGTTATTGGCCAGGGTTTAACAACTCCAAAGTATATTGTGGAGCCCACCTGACCTGCAACTATTTATTGATTTTGGTTATGATGAGCAGAAGAGCCTGCCTTTCAAGTGTTATTCAACATAGTTCTTAGATGCTTTAAACAAGCTTTATTCTACGAATTTAGTTAACATTTTTATAAACACACACGGTAAGAATTATTATCAACTACAAACATCCTACACAGCCACAGTAATCTATGTGTAACCCTTAATAAATGCCCCCTTAACTATTCCAATTCAATAACAGGATCCCATAAACCAAAACCCCCTTTTTACCAAAACAGTAGGTAACTATAATAATTGGGGTTCTTCCTTGGAATAACTCTTTTAAATTGAAAATAGAGAGACAGGACAAAATACTTCTCTGTCTGAATCTACAGCAGCCAAATGTGAAAACGAAAGTAAAAACTCAGAGCCGCAAACCAGCTCCAAATCCAAAGCGAAAGTAAAACCAACTCCCAGAGCCACAGCCCAGCTCCACCCACACAATGACATCACTGAAGCCATGTGATAAGACAGAAAACATTTCTTAAAGGGACACCCCCATGACATTAATAACGATTATTATTATAACATGGGAAAATTCCAAGATCTCTCAGAAAACACTGAGAAAAACTAAAATGCTGGGAGATTGAGAAATAATTTAACAAAGCATTCTGACCTGAAAAGAAGCTCCAGAAGCAGAGGAGTAGGGGAAGAATTGCCAGGATAAAGAATGGCTTGGAAGGTGAGGGCAGAAATTTAAAATGTTTTACTGCAGCAGAAGATTCATTGGGAAAACCAGCTTCAATTCCCAGAGTGTAAAATCAACAGTCCAAGCAGGGGTGAGCCAAATCCTCGACAGTTGAGAAGACCCGGTACTGTGCAATCTGATTGACCATATCAGATATGCGTGGGAGGGGGTACGCGTCGAGCTGCGTATACCGATTGATGGTCTGACTGTAGTCCACGACCATGCTGTGTTTCTCCACAGTTTTCACAACTACCACTTGAGCTCTCCAGGGGCTGTTGCTGGCCTCGATGATGCCTTCCTGAAGCAGTCGCTGGACTTCGGACCTGATGAAGGTCCTGTCCTGGGCGCTGTACCGTCTGCTCCTGGTGGCGACGGGTTTGCAATCTGGGGTTAAGTTTGCAAATAGGGAAGGTGGATCGACCTTTAGGGTCGCGAGGCCGCACACAGTAAGGGGTGGTAGGGGCCCGCCGAATTTCAATGTTAGGCTCTGGAGGTTGCACTGGATGTCCAGGCCGAGTAGCAAGGCAGCGCAGAGGTTGGGGAGGACGTAGAGGCGGAAGCCGCTGAACTCCAAGCCCTGGACCGTGATAGTGGCTATGCAGTCCCCCCGGATCGCCACGGAGTGGGACCCGGAGGCCAGGGAGATCTCTGGTTGGCGGAGTGTACCGCAAGGGAGCAGCGCCTTACCGTATCGGGATGGATGCAGCTCTCGGTGCTCCCGGAGTCCAGCAGGCAGGAGATCTCAATCCCATTGATTTTCACATTGGTAGAGACCGTTGCTAGGTTGCGTGGGCGGGACTGGTCAATCGTGATCGAGGCGAGACGTGGCTGGTCGTCAATGGTGGCAGACGATGGAGTTCCCGGGGGGCATGGGTCCTGGTACGATGGCGCCGCCCACGGGCCGCACGTGTCGTGGGGGAAACAAGATGGCGGCGCCTGATGATCCTGGGGAGGACAAGATGGCGGCGCCCACGGGCCGCACGTGTTGGGGGGTCAAACAAGATGGCTGTACCCACAGGCCACACGTGGTGGGGGTCGAACAAGATGGCGGCGCCACAGGCCGCACGTGGTCCGGGGAGGGGAAGATGGCGGCGCCCACTGGCCATATGTGGCAGGCCTGGCACACTGCAGCGAAGTGTCCCTTCTTGCCGCAGGCCTTGCAAAGGGCGCTCCAGGCCGGGCAGCGCTGTCGGGTGTGTTTTGGCTGCCCACAGAAATAACATTTGGGGCCCCCGGGGTTGGTTGGCTGCCGCACGGCACAGGTGTGGGGTTGGCTGAGTGGGGTCCCCGATTGCGCGGCCGTCTGCAGAGTCCACGAAGCGTAGGAGGGGTGGGCTGTGCGGCCGGGGGTGTAAGCCTGGATGTTGCGCGAAGGGACCATCAGCGAGAGCGCTATCTTTTTGGTTGCCGCGAGGCCGAGCTTGATCCCTTCTAAGAGGCGCTGGCGGATGTAATCCGACCCTATCCACGTAACAAAAGCGTCTCTCATGAGCAAGTTCGTGTTCCATGGCCGTGACGGCCTGACAGTCACAGTCTCTGACTAGGGGAATTAGAGCACACCAGAAATCTTCCACTGACTCACCAGTAAGTTGACTACGAGTGGAGTGGATGTGTCTGGCGTAGAGCGTGTTAGTCCGTTGAGTGTAGTTTTCCTTCAATAGCGCCATGGCGTCTTCGTAGGTCGGCGCGTCCTGGATAAGTGGAAAGATGTTGGAGCTCAGTCGCGTGTAGAGGATCTGAATCTTCTGAGCTTCCGGAAATGGGTCTGGTGCAGACCTGATGTAAGCTTCGAAACAGGCTAGCCAATGTTCAAAGTCCTTTTTGGCGTTGCCTAATTGCGGATCCAGCTGCAGGCGATCCGGCTTGCTGCGGAGGTCCATCTTCTGAAAACTTTAGTGTAATAAATTGATGCACGATCAAAGACGAGAGTTGGATGTAATCAAGGCTTCATTACACTAAGATGCGTGGCCTCCTACAGCAGCTGGTGAAATGGCTACTGTACGAGGAGCACACATACTTATACTCCGCCTACTGGGCGGAGCCAGAAGGCAGGTAACTACCCCCGTACCTGTAGTACAGGGCCTTACCACAAAGTACCTAATATATACATCAGTGGTGACTACCACATTGCCAAAACTGACAAGTGCGGGAAATCTCAATGTCTCCAAGTGGACGGCACCACCATCTTGAAATTCACAAAGATCTTAAAGCAGAACCTACAGTTTTAAAATGTTAATCTTGGAACAGAATTCCCTTCTTCCGGAACACTTTGGCCTTATCCAGATTCTAACGAAAATTCGGGCGTCCTGGATCAGAGAATTTCTAAACTGCCAGAGTATGTCAGGTCTCAGAGTAAATTCAGAAAAAAAAAAATTAATAACTTTTCAGACTGGTTTTGTGAGCTTACTGATAAAGGAACCCTAACACTGATAAGTCCTTAACCAGCTTCAGTGAAATATTAATAGCCTTTGACATATTCTTTAACCTTCAAGTTATAGAGCACACAGACTTAAAAAGAGTGATAGAAAACTCCAAGTAGAGCTACAAAATGGTAAAAGACATTATCCAAGCAAATAACATGAGGGCGCCAGAGAAGAAAAGAACTTTCCAGAAGTCGCAACATATTTTTGGAAACGGCGACTCATTCCCCAAACTGCTGCAGCCGGTGGCGGTGCAGAATGAGCAGCTGACTGTGAAAGAAGAAAAGCTATCTGATGAGGTCCAAAATATACAAAGCCTGAAAAGTTCAAAAAATAAGGTTGAAAAAAGTTTACATCAAAGCTGAATTGGCTGATTTGAAATTCAAGCTGATATTAGACTAAAGACGTCTTCATTAAATCAAACTTTTTGAGATCTGAGCAAACAAATTTATGAGGTGTCACAAAAAGGTACATGGAGAAAATAATGGGCACGATTTACCAGCCGTGTCCCACTGGAATCGAGGCAGGACGTGGCTGGTAGGTCCCGGAAAAGACGTCTCCCAGGACTCTCGACAGTCGTTATGTCGCGATCTGAGTCCTGTCCATTGTGGGTGGGACCCAGTCTCACAGAGTTAAGTGTGTTTAGAAACCCACTTAATTCTGCTGACACAGGATCGAACCGGCCTGGCTGAGGAGACCCCAGCCGGGCATCATTTAGCACTGGTCCCCACAAATAGGGACCAGGCAAAATGGCACTTGGGGATTCTCCTATGCAATCAGAGGTGGTCAGCCTCGGGACAGAGTGGCACCTTGGTACTGCTGGTGCCAGCCGGGAACCTTGACACTGCTTGCCTGGCATTTTGCCTACACTGGGGATCGGGCCCTGGGTGTGGGACCATGTAAGGCTGGGTACGGGGGGGCCCAAAGACCCCCTTATCGGTGGGTTGGGGTGTTGGGGTAGGTCCGGGGCCACATCGGGGGGGTTGGGAGATCAGGGTTCCATTTAAAAATGGCGTCCTGATCTCTACCTGCTCATCAGAGCTCCGATCATCGGCGCTCCTCAGTGCAGGAAATAGCAACAGAGTGCCATTAGAGAGTGGGATGGTTTTCGGCGCTACAAGCACTGGGAGCCACCCCACTAATTCAGCCCAGAACGGACACTGATTTTTTTTTGCTTAGATTGCACCCAGCAACTCTGAATTCCATTGTTGGAAAATCGCAGAGGGAGTTGCAAAAACACATCCAGAAAGAGATACAAGAAAGAGCTGAAGAAAGGTTGAAAAATTGAAAGAAAACTTGGGAGAACATTACACTTCCAGAAATATATATGGAGAGATCAAAATAAAATCCTGCCAAGAAAAAACTAAAGTTTCCGCAAAAGAATCTCAGAAACAATTGACAGAAGTGAAATTACAAAACGTGAGCTTGTCCGATAGCACAGAGAAATTGTATTCTGCTAAAGAAAAACTGAAATAAATGATGAGTTTGCATAGGAAAAATGGGAAAAACAGGAAGTAGAACACTTGAAAGAGGGCTTGAAAAGCTTAAATGATGGAGCTGTAGAAACAAATTTAACAAAGGTGAATCTTTAATTCAAACTAGATGAACTTCAAGCATCTGAATTCTTTAGTAAGTAGCGTGGAAAATGCCGGGAACAGGAGAAAGAACTGCTGATGCATCAGAACCATTGCCCGGAAGCAGAATTAACAACCAAAACTCCTTTCACTTCAGTCCAATCTGAACAAAATGGAGGTTGATCTGCGCAACATGGAAGGGCCAATCCAGACTTTGAGATAAGAGAAATTCTATGAAACAGATTGAATATCTAACGAGCGAATTGCGTCCGAGGAACAGACAGTGACCACAGAAGAATGATTCCGAATAGATCTGAGTGTCCTTTCGAAGTTCTCAAACTTATATGAGTTCCGCAGTTAACTCGGAGACAATTCAATTTATCAGAGTAGTTACCAAACCAAATTAAATATTTAGGAGGATCAAAAAGCAACTGGAAAAGAGAGTACTTTGTGAAATTTTGAAATAAGCGGGCACAATTATAAATTGTAATCACTTGAAAGTCATTGTATGAGGACTTGGGGGGAGTTGTGGTGTCAGGGCACACATCGGGTTAATGTGGGACTGAATACAGTACCACGCACACAGTGATGTAAGAGAACACATGAGCTGCTAGCAGTGCCAGTCTAGTGTTGGACAGAGCTGTGTGTACCAGAAAGCATGGAGAAAGCTCTCAGCTTGTACTATTTACTGCACATTTGTAAATATTTCTGAGGCTCAATAAACAATACAGTTACAGTATACAATACAGTTAACCGACATGTGACTGTGAAGATTTCTACTCACCTACTGAATTCTAACCAATGCCCCCTTCCCACAACTGCTTATCTACCTATGCCCTACTCATTTTCTCACCACATCTACTTGTCCCTTTTCCATTTGTGCACCTTATCCATCTCTACACTCACTCATTCGCACATCCATTGACTAACATTAAAACTGGCTATTTAAACCTACACTGAATTAGCTGGCGCTGTAAAAAGAGTGCATGCCATGTCTTTCCCCGACTCTACCCAGGTCTGATAAACATCCCCAAAGCAGGCTGCACATTTCTATGAACGTCAGGTTTAGCAGACCCCAGTAGAAATGCACACCGTCTCGAGCTGGAACTTATGGCAATCCAACGATCATTATTGTTGCTCAGCCAGTCTGGGAAACATTTCTGCCATTCGTTGGTGCCATTAGGTGGTGTGGGCTTTGTGATTGGTTTTTAGTATTTCAGCGAACACATGAGCACTGCCTCTTGAACAACATGCTGCCTGAAAAGCTTGTTTACTTTGTATACTTCACTTATTTATAATTAAACATACACTGACTTTCATTTTCGCAATTGGCTGCATTAGGGATGCCAAATTATTTCTCTTGTCAGCCTTTGACCCACGCAGTTTACAAGGTTGTCTTGGCACACTGTGAATCCCATCCTGTGCCCTTATCTAACAGAGAATATGGAAATAGAAATAATTTACTTTCTCACTCCAGTACTGGTGAGTTGCATTCTTGAAATCCTTCGCCGTTAAGCTTCTACAATAAGATGCCAAACAGAATAAGATGAACGGGACACACAGAAAGATTTGCTTTATTTATTTTTTAAAAATCACTTTCCTCCCTGCTGCCTGATTGTCACCTGAACTGAGGCTGATGCTTTGCATATTGCAACCATTGGTTCAGACTCCTTGGGACTGTTGTTTGAAGCCAATTTATTTTAACGCACATCTTCCTCATCAAGGAACTGGAAAGATTTTCAATATTTCAGTTTCAAACGTACATAAAAAGCAAGAGGGTAACCAGGGAAAGGATTGGCCCACTGAAGGACAAGGGAGGGAATCTATGTGCGGAGCCAGAGGAAATGGGTGAGGTACGAAATGAATACTTTGCATCAGTATTCACCAAAGAGAAGGAATTGGTGGATGTTGAGTCTGGCGAAGGATGTGTAGATAGCCTGGGTCACATTGAGATCCAAAAAGACGAGGTGTTGGGCGTCTTGAAAAATATTAAGTTGGCTAAGTCCCCAGGGCCTGATGGGATCTAGCCCAGAATACTGTGGGAGGCAAGAGAGGAAATTGCTGAGGCCTTGACAGAAATCTTTGGATCCTCACTGTCCTCAGGTGATGTCCCGGAGGACTGGAGAATAGCCAATGGTGTTCCTTTGTTTAAGAAAGGCAGCAAGGATAATCCAGGGAACTACAGGTCAGTGAGCCTTACGTCAGTGGTAGGGAAATTACTGGAGAGAATTCTTCGAGACAGGATCTACTCCCATTTGGAAGCAAGGAGTAGTATTAGCGAGAGGCAGCACGGTTTTGTAAAGGGGAGGTCGTGTCTCACTAACTTGATAGAGTTTTTCGAGGAGGTCACAAAGATGATTGATGCAGGTAGGACAGTGGATGTTGTCTATATGGACTTCAGTAAGGCCTTTGGCAAGGTCCCTCATGGCAGACTGGTACAAAAGGTGAAGTCACATGGGATCAGGGGTGAGCTGGCAAGATGGATACAGAACTGGCTAGGTCACAGAAGGCAGAAAGTAGCAATGGAAGGGTGCTTTTCTGATTGGAGGGCTGTGACTAGTGGTGTTCCACAGGGATCATTGCTGGTACCTTTGCTGTTCGCAGAATATATAAATGATTTGGAGGAAAATAGAACTAGTCTGATTAGTAAGTTTGCAGACGACACAAAGGTTGGTGGAATTGCGGATAGCGATGAGGACTGTCAGAGGATACAGCAGGATTTAGATCGTTTGGAGACTTGGGCGGAGAGATGGCAGATGGAGTTTAATTCGGACAAATGTGAGGTAATGCATTTTGAAAGGTCTAATACAGGTAGGGAATATACAGTGAATGGTAGAACCCTCAAGAGTATTGACAGTCAGAGAGATCTTGGTGTACAGGTCCACAGGTCAGTGAAAGGGGCAACACAGGTGGAGAAGGTAGTCAAGAAGGTATACGGCATGCTTGCCATCATTGGCCGGGGCATTGAGTATAAAAATTGGTAAGTCATGTTGCAACTATATAGAACCTTAGTTAGGCCACACTTGGAGTATAGTGTTCAATTCTGGTCGCCACACTACCAGAAGAATGTGGAGGCTTTATCGAGGGTGCAGAAGAGATTTACCAGGATGTTGCCTGGTGTGGAGGGCATTAGCTATGAGGAGAGGTTGAATAAACTTGGTTTGTTCTCACTGGACCGAAGAAGGTTGAGGGGCGACCTGATAGAGGTCTACAAAATTATGAGGGGCATAGACAGAGTGGATAGTCAGACTTTTTCCCAGGGTAGAGGGGTCAATTACTAGGGGGCTTAGGTTTAAGGTGCGAGGGGCAAGGTTTAGAGGAGATGTGCGAAGCAAGTTTTTTACACAGATGGTAGTGGGTGCCTGGAACACGCTGTTGGAGGAGGTGGTGGAAGCAGGGACGATGGTGACGTTTAAGGGGCATCTTGACAAATACATGAATAGGATGGGAATAGAGTGATACTGTCCCCGGAGGTTTGGAAGACTTTAGTTTAGACGGGCAGCATGGTCGGCACAGGCTTGGAGGGCCGAAAGGCCTGTTCCTGTGCTGTACTTTTCTTTGTTCTTTTCTCAAACGCTAATAACCAGTGGAAAGGGGAAAGCAGCTGTCTGCGCCAGGCTTGCAATATTATTAGTCTTCCTCCTTTCAAACATGTCTCCACAGATTTGCCAGATAGTAAATGTGAGTGCTCAAAGATACAAATCCCCTAACCATCATCAACAGTGCCCGCTTCCTAGTCCCTTAATTAATTATGCCAACAAGTACTTTGGTCCTGCACTAGCTACCTGGCAAGCAGCCTCTCCGTGAAAGCTGTGATTATTTCTACCCACCGAGTGAAGATTTGCAGTGATTGATGCAGAGACAAGTGCAATAAAACATACCAGGTCATAAGGGTTTTTTTTATTGTTGTTTTGTTTGTATATCGGCCCACGTTTTACCTTCAGTTCCTGTCAGATAGAGAGAAGAGTTTCATCTATAAGGGAATCAGATGAAAAGATGTGTAGCCATTGTGACCCGAGTAATAAATTTAGCTGGAGTCTAATAATAAATTGAATTAGTTTGCTGGGAGTAGGAAGCATCCACATTGGGATATTTGAGAAAAAGAACGTTTACTTTTTCCTCAGCTGGGAGCCATAAGTGGCAGAGACACATTGTTGAGACAATAACATAAAACTGAAAGCAGAGAATAAGAGGCTTTTTGTCCCATCAAAGTAATCTTGGTTGTTTCAAGCTGCAGTGTACAATTTTGTTAGTCTCCCTTGAGCGTGTAACTGAATCTGTTCAACGTATTTCAACATATTTGTTGGTTGGATATTTCACTGCAGTGAGCAGAAGAAATGTGGGTGAAAGGGTTACCTAGCCATCGAGCAGCTGTCTGGAACTTTCAACACTTGCAACAGTGATGTACGGAGAAGCGATGGCATGTTATTTGCACTCCTTCAGGTTCTTCTTTTCTTTTTGCCCACAACCAATGTCAGCAGGTGGGGTGGAATTCAGAATAACTTCACAACCCCCAATTAGTCAGCAGGAAATTGAGGAGCACATATGTAAGGAGATTACAGATAGCTGCAAGAAAAATAGGCTGGTAATCGTTGGGGACTTTAATTTTCCCAACATTGACTGGGACAGCCATAGCATTAGGGGCTTGGATGGAGAGACGGCTGGTATGTGGGAAGCTTTCAAAAGTGTGTTTACCAGGGTTCAGGGTAAACACATTCTTTTTAGAGTGAAGGGCAAGGATGGTAGAAATAGGGTCTTGGGATAGTGAGGCCCTGGTCAAAAAGAAGAAGGACGCATATGACATGCATAGGCAACTGGGATCAAGTGAATAAAGCTGGGATAAAGGTTGTTGGAGTAGAATTAAGAATGAAATCAGGAGGGCAAAAAGGGGACATGGGATTGCTTTGGAAGATAAGGCAAAGGAGAATCCAAAGAGCTTCTACAAATACATAAAGGGCAAAAGAGTAATGAGGAAGAGAGTGGGGCCTCTGAAGATCTACAAGGTCATCTATGTGTGGATCCACAAGACATGGGTGAGATCCTAAATTAATATTTCTCATCGACATTTACTGTTGAGGGAGACATGGATTTTAAGGAACTTGGGGAAATAAACAGGGATGTCTTGGGGAGAGTACATAGTACTGAGAAGGAGGTGCTGGAAGTCTTAAAGCGCATCAAAGTAGATAAATCCCCGGGACCTGATCAAATGTATCCCACGATTTTGTCAGAGGCTAGAGAGGAAATTTTGGATCCTCTAGCAGAGATATTTGAATCGTCGACAGGTGAGGTGCCTGAAGATTGGAGGGTATAAAATGTTGTGCCTTTGTTTAAGAAGGGCCGCAGGGAAAAGCCTGGGAACTACAGAGCGGTGAGCCTAACGTCTGTGGTGGGTAAGTTGTTAGAAGGTATTCTGAGAGACAGGATCTGAGTGGAAAATCACGTCTCATGAATTTGATTGAGTTTTTTGAAGGGGTAACTAAGAATGTAGATGAGGGCAGTGCAGTCGACGTTGTCTACATGGACTTTAGAAAGGCTTTTGACAAGGTATCGCATGGTAGGTTGTTACACAAGGTTAAATCTCACGCGATCCAGGGCGATGTAGCCAATTGGATACAACATTGGTTTGATGACAGAAGACAAAGGGTGGTTGTAGAGGGTTGTTTTTCAAACTGAAGGCTTGTGACCAGCTGTGTACCTCAGGGATCAGTGCTGGTTCCACTGTTACTTATTATTTATATTAATGATTTGGATGAGAATTTAGGAGGCATGGTTAGTAGGTTTTGCAGATGACACCAAGATTGGTGGCATAGTGGATAGTAAATTATCCTTTGCACGCAGTCGGCTCAGTTAGTAATCGCACTACCAAGCCACTCTTGGTGATGGGCATTAAAGTGTCCCACCCAGAGTACATTTTCTGTCTTACTACCCCAGTGCCTCTTCCAAGTGGCATTCAATGTGACTTTTCATTCATCAGTTGAAGATGGGTGTTGCTGGCAAATTAATAGGTGGGTTCCTCGTCATAGATTCACCTGACGCTACCCAACTCTATGCCATTGGGCCAACAGCTCAGGTTGGCCTGGCCGGCTTGTGGAAGGATGGGCTGGGTCGGGCGTGCCTTTGTTATATCCTATGATGAGAGCAATGCCAGATGCTCTGTCATGTGAATGACGTATTATGTGAATTGGCCATTCTGAATTCTCCCCCAGTGTACCCAAATAGGCACTGCAGTGTGGCGTCTAGGGGATTTTCACAGTAACTTCAATGCAGTGCTAATGTAAGCCTACTTGTGACACTATTAAAGATTATTATTATTATGTTTTGTTGCTTTTTGACTTTTCCGTAGCAGTTTGTACAACTGGTTGGTGTGTTAGACCATTTCAGAGGGCAGTTAAAAGTCAAATATATTGCTGTGGATCTGAAGTGAGTTACAGGCAAGACAGGATAGGGCTGGCAAATTTCCTTGCCTGAAAAATGTTAGTGGACTAAATAGATTTTTAATGACAATCCAGCAGTTTCAATTGGCACAATTACTAATACTAGCATTTTATTCACGATTGAATTAACCAAGTTCAATAACTCAATAAACTCAATGCAGCAGAGGTGGAGGCCCAGTGGTATACAGTCGGGAGGGAGTTGCTCTGGGCGCCCCCGCATCAACTCTGGACTCCAAAAAGTCTCACGGCTTCAGGTCAAACATGGGTAAGGAATCCTTCTACTTCTACTAAAGGACATAGTTGCTCGACTGGGTCTGTGGCAGGTGGTGAGGGAACCAACAAGAGGGAAAAACATATTTGACCTGATCCTCAGCAACCTGCCTGTCACAGATGCATCTGTCCATGACAGCATCAGTAGGAGTGTACAGTCCTTATGGAGACAAGTCCTGCCTTCACATTGAGGATACCCTCCATTGTGTTGTGTGGCACTACTAATGTACTAAATGAGATAGATTTCAAACAAATCTCGTAACTCAAGACTGGACAACCATGAAGCACTGTGGGCCACCAGCAGCAGCAGAATTGTACTCAACCACAATGTGTAACACCATGGCCCGGCATATCCCCCAGTCTAACATTGTCAACAAGCCAGGGATCAACTCTGGTTCAATGAAATGTGCAGGAGGACATATCAGGAGCAACACCATGCATACCTAAAAATGATGATGTCAACCTGGAAAAGCTGCAACACAGGACTACTTGCATGCCAAACAGCATACAGAACTAATGACAGACAGAACCTAGCAATTCCACAACCAACAGATCACACCTACACTCTGCAGTCCTGTCATATCCAGTCATGAAGGCAGTAGAGCGGAGCTGCTGATTGGTGTTGCACGGGAAATGTGCATACCTCCGTCGTGGAGATTTAAAAAGAGCGGGAGCTGCGAGTCGGAGCGGAGATTTAAAAAGAGCGGGAGCTGCGAGTCGGAGCAGAGATTTAAAAAGCGCGGGAGCTGCGAGTCGGAACGGAGATTTAAAAAGCGCGGGAGCTGTGAGTCAGAGCAGAGATTTAAAAAGCGCGGGAGCTGCGAGTCAGAGCGGAGATTTAAAAAGCGCGGGAGCTGCGAGTCAGAGCGGAGATTTAAAAAGCACGGGAGCTGCGAGTCAGAGCGGAGATTTAAAAAGCACGGGAGCTGCGAGTCGGAGCAGAGATTTAAAAAGCACGGGAGCTGTGAGTCGGAGCAGAGATTTAAAAAGCGCGGGAGCTGCGAGTCAGAGCGGAGATTTAAAAAGCACGGGAGCTGCAAGTCGGAGCGGAGATTTAAAAAGCACGGGAGCTGCGAGTCGGAGCAGAGATTTAAAAAGCGCGGGAGCTGCGAGTCAGAGCGGAGATTTAAAAAGCACGGGAGCTGCAAGTTGGAGCGGAGATTTAAAAAGCACGGGAGCTGCGAGTCGGAGCAGAGATTTAAAAAGATCACGGCCTAGTTTCGGGAGCCGTTCGGAGGAGGAGGAACAGTCTCTGTCAGGGAGAGAACCTGAGAACATCTAAGACCCTCAGAAGGTAAGTAACTGATTTTTACTCATTTTCACTTTTATTACTTTTTCAAATTCTGTGTGTGTGGGGGGGGGGGAAACTGAAGTGACATCACAGAAAAGCTGTGACCTGAGTAGCTGGTTGGGAATCTACACTAAATTAAAAAATTAAGCATTGGTAACTAATTAAACATAATTACTTAATTATAATTTTGAGGGGTATCTAAGCCAGAGATCGGAGAGTACTATATTTAGCTTTCACATTTATAGTAGAAATCTAGTGCTAGGAAACAGACAGTGAACAGTAATTTTTTTTTTAATGTTTTAACTTTTAATTTTAATTTACTAATTAATTGATGCAATGTCAGTTAGAGGGGTGCAGTGCTCTGACTGTGAGATGTGGCAGGTCCAGGAGACTTCCAGCATCCCGGATGGCTTCATCTGCAGAAAGTGCACCCATCTGGAGCTCCTCACAGACCACATGGTTCGGTTGGAGCAGCAATTGGATGCACTTAGGAGCATGCAGGTGGCGGAAAGCGTCATAGATCGCAGTTATATAAATGTGGTCACACCCAAGGTGCAGGCAGAGAAATGGGTGACCACCAGAAAGGGCAGGCAGTCAGTGCAGGAATCCCCTGTGGTTGTCGCCTTCTCGAACAGGTATACCCCTTTGGATACTGTTGGGGGGGATAGCCTATCAGGGGAAAGCAGCAGCAGCCAGAGCAGTGGCACCACGGCTGGCTCTGATGTTCAGAAGGGAGGGTCAAAGCGCAGAAGAGCAATAGTAATAGGGGACTCTATAGTCAGGGGCACAGATAGGTGCTTCTGTGGACGTGAAAGAGACTCCAGGATGGTATGTTGCCTCCCTGGTGCCAGGGTCCAGGATGTCTCTGAACGAGTAGAGGGCATTCTGAAGGGGGAGGGCAAACAGGCAGAGGTCGTTGTACATATCGGTACTAACAACATAGGCAGGAAGGGGCATGAGGTCCTGCAGCAGGAGTTCAGGGAGCTAGGCAGAAAGTTAAAAGACAGGACCTCGAGGGTTGTAATCTCGGGATTACTCCCTGTGCCACGTGCCAGTGAGGCTAGAAATAGGAAGATAGAGCAGCTAAACACGTGGCTAAACAGCTGATGTAGGAGGGAGGGTTTCCATTATCTGGACCACTGGGAGCTCTTCCGGGGCAGGTGTGACCTATATAAGAAGGACGGGTTGCATCTAAACTGGAGAGGCATAAATATCCTGGCCGCGAGGTTTGCTAGTGTCACACGGGAGGGTTTAAACTAGTATGGCAGGGGGGTGGGCACGGGAGCAATAGGTCAGAAGGTGAGAGCATTGAGGGAGAACTAGGGAATAGGGACAGTGTGGCTCTGAGGCAGAGCAGACAGGGAGAAGTTGCTGAACACAGCGGGTCTGGTGGCCTGAAGTGCATATGTTTTAATGCAAGAAGTATTACGGGTAAGGCAGATGAACTTAGAGCTTGGATTAGTACTTGGAACTATGATATTGTTGCCATTACAGAGACCTGGTTGAGGGAAGGACAGGATTGTCAGCTAAACGTTCCAGGATTTAGATGTTTCAGGCGGGATAGAGGGGGATGTAAAAGGGGTGGCGGAGTTGCGCTACTGGTTAGGGAGAATATCACAGCTGTACTACGGGAGGACACCTCTGAGGGCAGCGAGGCTATATGGGTAGAGATCAGGAATAAGAAGGGTGCAGTCACAATGTGGTAGAGTTTCAGTAGGGGAGCATTTCGGGAACAGCTACCACAATTCAGTAAGTTTTAAAGTGCTGGTGGACAAGGATAAGAATGGTCTAGGATGAATGTTCGAAATTGGGGGAAGGCTAATTACAATATTAGGCGGGAACTGAAGAACCTAGATTGGGGGCTGAGGTTTGAGGGCAAATCAACATCTGACATGTGGGAGGCATTCAAGCGTCAGTTGAAAGGAATTCAGGACCGGCATGTTCCTGTGAGGAAGAAGCATAAATACGGCAATTTTCGGGAACCTTGGATAACAAGAGATATTGTAGGCCTCGTCAAAAAGAAAAAGGAGGCATTTGTCAGGGCTAAAAGGCTGGGAACAGACGAAGCCTGTGTGGAAAAGAAGGAAAGTAGGAAGGAACTTAAGCAAGGAGTCAGGAGGGCTAGAAGGGGTCACGAAAAGTCATTGGCAAATAGGGTTAAGGAAAATCCCAAGGCTTTTTACACGTACATAAAAAGCAAGAGGGTAGCCAGGGGAAGGGTTGGCCCACTGAAGGATAGGCAAGGGAATCTATGTGTGGAGCCAGAGGAAATGGGCGAGGTACTAAATGAATACTTTGCATCAGTATTCACCAAAGAGAAGGAATTGGTAGATGTTGAGTCTGGAGAAGGGTGTGTAGATAGCCTGGGTCACACTGAGATCCAAAAAGACGAGGTGTCGGGCGTCTTAAAAAATATTAAGGTAGATAAGTCCCCAGGGCCTGATGGGATCTACCCCAGAATACTGAAGAAGGCTGGAGAGGAAATTGCTGAGGCCTTGACAGAAATCTTTGGATCCTCACTGTCTTCAGGTGATGTCCCGGAGGACTGGAGAATAGCCAATGTTGTTCCTCTGTTTAAGAAGGGTAGCAAGGATAATCCAGGGAACTACAGACCGGTGAGCCTTACTTCAGTAGTAGGGAAATTACTGGAGAGAATTCTTCGAGACAGGATCTACTCCCATTTGGAAGCAAATGGACGTATTAGTGAGAGGCAGCATGGTTTTGTGAAGGGGAGGTCGTGTCTCACTAACTTGATAGAGTTTTTCGAGGAGGTCACAAAGATGATTGATGCAGGTAGGGCAGTGGATGTTGTCTATATGGACTTCAGTAAGGCCTTTGACAAGGTCCCTCATGGTAGACTAGTACAAAAGGTGAAGTCACACGGGATCAGGGGGGAGCTGGCAAGGTGGATCCAGAACTGGCTAGGTCATCGAAGGCAGAGAGTAGCAATGGAAGGATGCTTTTCTAATTGGAGGGCTGTGACCAGTGGTGTTCCGCAGGGATCAGTGCTGGGACCTTTGCTGTTTGTAGTATATATAAATGATTTGGAGGAAAATGTAACTGGTCTGATTAGTAAGTTTCCAGACGACACAAAGGTTGGCGGAATTGTGGATAGCGATGAGGACTGTCAGAGGATACAGCAGGATTTAGATTGCTTGGAGACTTGGGCGGAAAGATGGCAGATGGAGTTTAATCCGGACAAATGTGAGGTAATGCATTTTGGAAGGTCAAATGCAGGTAGGGAATATAGAGTGAATGGTAGAACCCTCAAGAGTATTGAAAGTCAGAGAGATCTAGGAGTACAGGTCCACAGGTCACTGAAAGGGGCAACACAGGTGGAGAAGGTAGTCAAGAAGGCATACGGCATGCTTGCCTTCATTGGCCGGGGCATTGAGTATAAGAATTGGCAAGTCATGTTGCAGCTGTATAGAACCTTAGTTAGGCCACACATGGAGTCTCGTGTTCAATTCTGGTCACCACACTACCAGAATGATGTGGAGGCTTTAGAGAGGGTGCAGAAGAGATTTACCAGAATGTTGCCTGGTATGGAGGGCATTAGCTATGAGGAGTGGTTGAATAAACTCGGTTTGTTCTCACTGGAACGACGGAGGTTGAGGGGCGACCTGATAGAGGTCTACAAAATTATGAGGGGCATAGACAGAGTGGATAGTCAGAGGCTTTTCCCCAGGGTAGAGGGGTCAATTACTAGGGGGCATAGGTTTAAGGTGAGAGGGGCAAGGTTTAGAGTAGATGTACGAGACAAGTTTTTTACGCGGAGGGTAGTGGGTGCCTGGAACTCGCTACCGGAGGAGCTGGCAGGGACGATAGTGACATTTAAGGGGCATCTTGACAAATACATGAATAGGATGGGAATAGAGGGATACGGACCCAGGAAGTGTAGAAGATTGTAGTTTAGTCCGGCAGCATGATCGGCACGGGCTTGGAGGGCCGAAGGGCCTGTTCCTGTGCTGTACATTTCTTTGTTCTTTGTTCTTTGTATGAAGGGTGCTGGGCATTTGAACAACTCACTGCAGGAGGAGGTGCCACAGGTATCCCCATCCTCAATGATGGAAAGCCCAGCACATCAGTGCAAAAGATAACCATTCACAACAATCTTCAGTAAGAATTGCTGAGTAGATGATCCATCTTGACCTTTCCCTGAGGTCTCCAGCATCATAGATGTCAGTCTTCAACCAATTCAATTCACGTCACAGGATATCAAGAAACGTGAAGACTGAGGTAAATTATCTATTCTGTTCTGGTATCATTCTCTGTGAGGTTTACATTGTTCATCCCATTATGAGCCAAGCCCCATCATAATCCTCCTTTTATTTTTTTTAATGTTTGTTAAAACATTTTCATGTTAAACAAAACCATCTGAAACAACTGACCAAAAACACACAACAGAAGAAAGAGACAAACAAGCAAAAACACATATTGACTTCAACCCAAAAAACTAAACTAAACCCCCTGACAGCTGCCGGTGACTGGCTTCTTAAAAAAGGCAATGAATGGCGACCATCTTAGGTAGAACCCTTCCACCGGCCCTCTGATGGTGTACTCAACCTTCTCCGAATGTAGAAAGGACATGAAGTCTCCCAACCAAGTCGCGGCACTAGGAGACCTCCAGAGTAAGAGACCTCCAGCCAAGCAGACCTCATCTCTAGGCTGCCAATGAGGTGATGGCGAGGATATCCGCCTTCACCCCTGACTGAAGCACCGGCAAGTCTGACAGCCCAAATACAGCGACCAGCAGACATGGATCCAAATGTACATTGAGGATGTAAATGGTGTTAAAGAAAGATGCCCAGAAGCATATCAATTTGGAACAAGGCCAGGACACATGTGTGGTTATCCAGAACCCGAGAGCAGCACTCACACTTATCCTCCACCCCAGAGAAGAAGCCGCTCATCCTCACTTTAGTCAGATCCGCTACCGTGAATTGAATCAAACTTAGCCGAGCACATAAAGACATGGAGTTGGCTCTGTGAAGGTCCTCGCTCCATGCCTCACCACCTAGAATGGGACCCAATTCACCTTCCCATTTCATCCTCACCTCATTCAACAGAGCTGACTCCGTTGAGAGGATACGGCTATATATGGCTAAAATAGTTCCCCCATCAGACCCAACCAAAGACAAAATCCTCTTCAACAGGGTAGTGCCAAGGGAAAGGAGAGGAAAGCCTTGCGTGAAAAATCACGACTCTGAAAATACCTGAAAGACTGGAACCAGATAATCAAAATTTCTGTCAGCTCCTTAAAACTAGCAAACCTCCCTTCCACAAACAGTTCTCCAAACCTCTCCAGATCTTTCCCCTCCCATGACTTAAACGTCGAGTCCAACCTGCCGTAAGAAAAATGTGGTTGTTGCTGATGGGGGGCGAGGGAAGACAGGGAACAGAGCTTGAAATGCTGCCTGAACTGCTTCCAAATTCTCAAGGTGGATACTACCACTGGATTCAGGGGGAATCTCCCTGGGGAGAAAGGCAATGATGCAGTAACTGTTGGACGAAGGTTAGAAACAGTGCAGGAGCTTGCTTCCATTTGTCCCCCTATAGAATCAGGATCATTGAAGCACAATAATATCTTCTAAGTATTAGATAGTAAAACAATAAATTGGGTAGGGCCAAGCCCTCTGATTGTCTGTCTCTTTGAAGGAAAGCCCCACAGTCGCTTGGAGCCTTACACAACAAAATAAAGGAGGATATTAATTTGTTAACTTTAACAAAAAAGGACTTGGGGAGAAAACTAGGGAGACATTGAAAAATAAATAAACATCTTGGGTGCATGTTCCTTTTAATAGTCTGAACCCTACCCACCAAGGATAGGTGGAAGTATCCATAGACCCATAGAAACCATAGAAAAGTTACAGCACAGAAGGAAGCCATTCAGCCCATCGTGTCTATGCTAGACCGGGGACACACTGGTGCCCTTTCTAATCCCACCTCCCCGTACCCGGTCCATAGCCCTGCAGCTTACAGCACTTAAGATGCAGATTCAGGTGCTTTTTAAAAGAGGTTAGGGACTCTGCTCTACCATCTACTCAGGCAGCAAATTCTAGACTCCCACTACCCTCTGCGTGAAAAAGTTCTTCCATGTCGCCTCTACACCTTCTGCCACTTATCTTGAATCTATGTCTCCTGGTTCTAGAATTCTCCAGCAAGGGAAACAATTTTATCCTCTCCACCCTAACTCTTGGATTTGGATTTGGGTTTATTCCCCTTGGTCCTATATGGTCACATCCCACTTCTGCAAGTCTGACTTGAGACTGCCAACCAGGTTATTTATTTTATGAAGCGAGGCCCAATTGTGGGCCACCCAGTTAACAAAAGCTAGTCTTGGCAGGGCAAAAGTGTAACTTTAAGGAGCCAAAAATGCTAAGCAGCTTCATTATCTCGTCCATGAAGGGTACTGGGTCTGTAATATAGAGAAGTAGGTCATCCAAGTAAAGGGACACCCGATGCTCCACGCCTCTCCAATTTATCCCAGTCCACTTAATAGAGGACATAAGCATTATAGTGAACTATTACCAACGCAAACAAGAATGGAGACAGTGGACACCCCTGTCTTGTGCCCCTATTCAGTGGAAAATAACCAGAATTCAGGGCGTTCGTATGAACACTAGCAGTGGGGGCCCTATACAGTAGTTGAACCCAGGAAATAAACCTGTGGCCAAATCTGAAGCTTCCAAGAATCTCAAACAGATATTCCCACGCCAACGTATATTGGCCGACAATTGTCGATCCTTAATGGAGCTTGTTGATCCTCCGAGGTTACCTCTGGCAGGCAGGGCTCCAGCCGCAGCACAAGTAACTTAATATCCGAGTTCAAGAGTGAGATAGGTCGACATGAACCACACTCTGTTGTGTCTTTGTCCTTCTTGAGAATCAAGGGAATAGAGGCCTGTGTGAGGGGAGAGGGCAATGAACCCTGGAATAAGGAGTCATTAAATATGTTCAGAATTAAAAGCACCAACTGCTCCGCGAACTTCTTATAACATTCAATAGTGAAGCCATCTGGGCCAGGGACTTTACCAGCCTGCCTCAAAACAATTCACCTTATAATTTCCTCTGGGTTCAAACGGGATTTCAACTCCTCGCTCCTCTCCACCTCCACTGCTGGGATGGATAAGCTGTCCAAAAAGTCAGTCATGACCTCTCCCTCCGCAGGAGGCTCCGACCTATAAATATCCTGATAGAACAATTCAAAAGCAGCATTAACGTGAGGAGGGTTGGAAATCAGGCTCCTGCTCCAGTTGTGTACCTGTATGATGGTATAAAGGTGCCTGTCGCTTAAGCTGGTAAGCCAAAAGGCAACTGGCCTTCTCCCCATGTTCATAAAACATGCCCCTCGAATGTTGCAGATGGCCCACCACTCTGTCTGTTGATAATAGCTCAAACTGTGTTTGCAGCTTTTTCCTACTTGCCAACAACTCCAGGTTTGGGGCAAGCGAGTACTAGTGGCCCACCTCAATAATGGAGTCCACCAGCCTCTGCTGCTCCACCCTCACTGCCTTCACCATGTGCTCTTTATCGGAGATAATTTATCTCCTGAGGACCACTTTAAGGGCTCCCCACAGCGTGGAAGGTGAGATTGACTCAGTTTCATTAAATTTTATACACTCCCCAATTGTAGTGGAGGGTATATCTCTGGCCGCTAGTAATACTGTGTCCAATCTCCATGGCGACGCTGGAATGGACCTGATTCTAGCGCCATATCAACAACGTGCGGGGCACGTTCAAAATCACAATCGCTGAGTAACCAGTCGCTGAAGGAGGAGAGGCCTATCCACCACGAAAAAATTGATCCACCGGTATACCTGACGACTTGAGTGAAAAATGAAAACGCTTTGTCATCTGGGTGCAAAGAACAGTAAGGATCTACCCCCCCCTCCGATCCCCTCCCCATCTGCTCCATGATAGACAACAAAGCTCTGGCTACCCCTAATGTAGTCAGAGATTTGGGCTTGGACCTTGGCCAGCCCTTCAAAACCGCGCCTGTTAGCTAACTCTTGAGTTAGCAGGGAAGCCCCCGACTAGAGTTAAGAAAAATGGTTACAAACAACAAAATACTAAATCCCCATAAACCATTGCACTACGAAAGGGAACTATACATTATCATAACAAACAGAACGGGCAGCACGTAGCATAGTGGTTAGCACTGTGGCTTCACAGCGCTAGGGTCAAAGGATCGATTCCCTGCTGGGTCACTGTCTGTGTGGAGTCTGCACATTCTCCCCATGTCTGCGTGGGTTTCCTTCAGGTGCTCCTGTTTCCTCCCACAGTCCAAAGACGTGCAGGTTAGGTGGATTGGCCATGATAAATTGCCCTTAGTGATCAAAAAGGTTAGGAGGGGTTATTGGGTTACGGGGATAGGGTGGAAGTGAGGGCTTAAGTGGGTCGGTGCAGACTCGATTGGCCAAATGGCCTCCTTCTGCACTGTATGTTCTATGTTCTAGAACAGAACTCCACATAGAGCTGGAACCAAAATCTAAACCCAAACTGTTACAAGTCAACCCCAACAAGAACAAGAAAATGCAAGAACAAACACGTGGAATCCCAACAATGCAACAATTCAACATCCCCATCTCCAACACCAAAAAACTGAATCACACCATGCCCAACCTGTGTTTCTTGACACATCAAACAAATAGTCCTTTTAATTCGAAAGTCATTCTAAGCCAAGTCGGATAGACCAAACTGAACCGGACTCCAGTTTTATGCAGGGTGGCCTTGGCTCAATTGAATGCTGCCCTCTTCTTCGCCACTCCGCTCCCACGTCTTGGTAGAACTTGATGGTGTGGCCTTCCCATTTAAAGTCCTGATGCTCTTTCGCCCATCTCAGAACCCGTTCTTTCTCTTAGAAGCTATCGAACTTCACTATTACCGCACGTGGTAGATCGTCAGGCCGAGGTCTCTGCTGGAGTGTACGGTGGGCTCAGTCCAACTCAGGAGGGGACATGAACCCACCCTCCCCCACCATCTTCCTGAACATCTCTGCAAAATACTCCATGTGAGTTGGGCCTTCAATCTCCTCTGGCAGCCCCACAATTCAAATGTTTTACTTCCTGGACTGATTTTTCTAGATCATTCACCTTGACCTTCAATGACTTGTTTGCTTCGGCCACAAAGACACCTTTACTTCCAGCGAGGCAATAGGATCACTGTGGCTCGAAAGAACCATTTCAATACGTTTTATCATGACTTCATGGGTTTTTACGGTTTCATTGATCTTTTCCAGAGCTGCTCAGATGGGGACCAAGGCCCCTTCCATTGATTTCCAGGGGTCCTCCAACACACTCCAGCCATTGTTCATCAAATTACCTCACCAAAGTACTAGCTTGTATCTTGACTGGCCGTGAGTGGAGTGGTTGGAACCCCAGAGGCTGCCTCCTTCATTTTATCTGCCAACTCTAAGGTGCCTCCCATTCTGTTGACGAACATCTGCTGTCCACCTTCTTTCCCCTAACCTTTCTGGGCATGTCAATCATCCAGGATCCTTATTCTATTAATTGTGTGGGTTTTCAAAAGTAAATACCCCCTGATACAGAGAAAAGGTCAAAAAGTTTGGTACTCTAGCGAGAGCCACCTCATGTGCATCTTCCCCCTACATGACACCACTGGAAGTCCTAATCTTCCTTTATTATTGATGTACCGAGAGAATATCTTGGTATTTCTTTGTATACTCTTTATATTTCCATTTCACATTTCCTCTTTGTTTCCCAAATTGTTTTAACCACTTTCCTATGTTTATTATATTCCCTTGTGCCACCTGCAATTTATTATTGATGTACTTTGAGTTTGTCTTTTTATTTAGATTTAGATTTATCCTCAACTCTTTATCCATGTCATCTCATTCTTATCTGGTTATATTTTATTTTTAGTGGAGTAACTCTCCTGAGTTCTATTGATATTTCCATTAAATGTTGTTCACCGTTGCTCTACCTTTGCGTCAATGCTTTTCTACAGTTTATCTCCCTGAGCTTCATCCTCATTTTCTTGTAAATGTTTTGCTCCCCCAGTCTTTGTGCTTTCTGTACCTCTCAATTTTTACATTTATAAGATTATAATGTTTGGGAACTGCATCTTTGAATTTAAATTAAAAATGAAGTGGGTCATGTGACTTTTCTAATGTCTGCCTGACAGCAAGTTTCATTGTTGAAGATTGAAGAAGCCAAGATTGTTTTACTGGGAAGAAGGTGCATCGTGTTGATCTATGGAGACAATGACTACAGTCTGTGGGCTAACAGTAGAGACTGTGGGCCTCTAAAGCCCCAGAAAAATGTTGGGAGTGTCAGGTTATAATCATTGTACTTTATTATGTTCAATTAGCCCCAAGATGAGAGCTATGCTCTGAAGAATGGCTAATTAGCACTTCTACTTCGATAAAACATCCATGACATAGAATACAGAGGAAACCATATAAAGACCTGACAGGTGTTCTTAGCCTATCATTGAATATTGTTTTGAGTCTGCCTGGATCTTCAAGAGAGGGAGCATCTGGAGGCTGAAAAAATGTTTGACACGCAGGAATGCGTGTATGGAAAAAAAAAATTCAAGGAGTGTTAAAATAAAAATGGGAGTTAAAATAAAACTCGTCTAGCTTGGGCTGGAGGAAAAGTCTTCAGGAAAAGAGAAAAGAGTAACGACAGTTACCAGGCTAAAAATAGGAATAAACGTTTTGGATCTAACAAATGTAGCACGTTACCTGATCGGAGCTCGCAAGTTGGTGACAGTGGATCCAAAATAAATAACTCAGCAAGTTTCCTGATACATATCAGGGAAAGCCAAAACATTTGAATATTTACTGCCAGTAATGTTCTGGTTATATATGGGAATATGTGGATAAGATAATTAAGAGATGAAGGAAAGAAGATGAGTCTGGGCGAGAGCGGTTCTAAAGGAATTAGGTCAGTTAAGGTAGAAATCAAGTGGGAAAATGTATTCAAGGACAGACTGAAATCTATACAGGGGAATTGTATTTTTGACCTCAGCCAACAGCAGGAATGGCTGTCTACCTTCCAGTATAATAAGAAGTCTTATAACACCAGGTTAAAGTCCAAGAGGTTTATTTGGAATCATTGCTTTCGGAGAGCAGCTCCTTCAGCAGGTGAGTGAAGAGGTAGGTTACAGAAACACAGCATAGTGTGCCCACCCCAGTCAAACGTTGGCATCTCCACATCACACCTTCCAGCAAGCTGAGCGTGGGAAGGAAGCGTGATTTGTAAAGCAAGCTGCTGGTTTACCTGAGAAGCACCCCAAAAGGTGTAAAACCACTGTGTAGTAACAGTTACTGGATTTTTATAGATGTTGAAATCTATTAGGTGTTGTGGAACAAGTGGAAAGAGATGGCTTTGAAGGTAGTTAAGTTAAGATTGTTTGCAACTGTTTAAAGTGAAGATACTGTTTATCTTTATTGTTTTTCTTCTATTCCTTGATCCCTGAAAGTTGCCACCCAGGTTGAGAGGGCTGTTAAGAAGGCGTACGGTGTGTTAGCTTTAATTGGTAGAGGGATTGAGTTTCGGAGCCATGAGGTCATGTTGCAGCTGTACAAAACTCTGGTGCGGCCGCATTTGGAGTATTGCGTGCAATTCTGGTTGCCGCATTATAGGAAGGATGTGGGAGCATTGGAAAGGGTGCAGAGAAGATTTACCAGAATGTTTCCTGGTATAGAGGGAAGATCTTATGAGGAAAGGCTGAGGGACTTGAGGTGTTTTCGTCAGAGAGAAGAAGGTTAAGAGGTGACTTAATTGAGGCATACAAGATGATCAGAGGATTGGATAGGGTGGACAGTGAGAGCCTTTTTCCTCGGATGGTGATGTCTAGCAAGAGGGGACATACCTTTAAATTGAGGGGAGATAGATATAAGACAGATGTCAGAGGTTGGTTCTTTACTCAGAGAGTAGTAAAGGCGTGGAATGCCCTGCCTGCAACAGTAGTGGACTCGCCAACACTAAGGGCATTCAAATGGTCATTGGATAGACATATGGACAATAAGGGAATAGTGTAGATGGGCTTTAGAGTGGTTTCACAGGTCGGCGCAACATCGAGGGCCGAAGGGCCTGTACTGCGCTGTAATGTTCTATGTTCTATGTCCTTAATAAGCATTTAGTTTATCAAAATCATCACAAAGAGTCTGGGAACCTCTCCTCTTACAATACAAATGGCAAACATATTTCTGGATAGTTCTTTCAAGTTCCCTCCTGGGATTTGAACAACTCAGAATTTATCATCAGCCATTAACAAAATATACACAAAATATACACAAAAGCTCACGTTGAAAACATGTAAATTGACAGCATCTGTTCTCTGTGTTGCTTATATTATTTGGGGTTAATTAAGAGAAGCTGGAGTCTCCTGAATCCCACCTACACATTAACCTGCTGCACCAACATTGAAGTTACTGTCAAGAATTGATAGCTTTAAAAAATAAATTGTAGTTAGAAGGAGGCCAAGGAGTCTGCACCCACCCTCTGAAAGAGCACCGTATCTAGGCCCACTCCCCGCCCTATCCCTGTAACCTATACATCTAAGGGGCAATTTAGCATGGCCAAACCACCTAAACTGCACATCTTTGAATTGTGGGAGAAAACCGGAGCACCCAGAGGAAACCCATGCAGACACAGTGAGGACATGCAAACACCACACAGACACCCACCCAAGGCCAGAATTGAACCCGGGTCTCTGGTGCTGTGAGACGGCAGTCTAACCACTGTGCCACCGTGCCGCCCCCCAAAAAGTTTTAAAAGATTTCACAAAGCTGGTATGTATTGATAAATAAGAAAATGTGTTCCATTAATACTCAAAAGGCTTATGACTAATGCCACTTGAGTAATGAGCAAATTGGGAACTGGTGAAGATTTTCTTCATATTTTACATACTTTTAGGGGATTTGCTTGTAAGTAGATTTGGTTGCTTTTTTGTTAACTGAAGACTTAAATAGCAATCCACCCCTTGATTGCAGAATGAAAACATTGCTGGAAAAGCACTTCAAAGACCATCTTTTTAACTTAGATAAAGCATGTGACTGAACATCAAACTACAAAAGAAAATACCTACAAAGCGAGTGAATGTATTTTACCTCCTACGACTGTTGTTACAACTGAAACCTCATCCTAATCTGCATTTGACATGACATATTTGTGACAATTGAAACAAGCACATTTCCAACTAAATAAATAGAAATATTCCGAAAAATATTATCATCCTAAAACAGACGACTTGAAGCAAAGTTCCCACAACAGTGGTGAATATTCAAAATGTTACCGTGAGAGTTAAAACAAATGAACATCCCTTATTTCAAAAGTTGATTTAAAAACAAAGTAAAGGAACGTCCCAGAGACAGCCATCACTCTTGACACCTCATCAGTTCATCCTCATCAACCTGCCAGCCGCAGATGCACCTGTCCATGACAGTATGGACAGGGGTGGCCAACGAACAGTCCTTGTGGAGCAAAGTAACATCTTCACACTGTCGCTACCCTCTCTCATTGTGTGACACTAACACCGCATTAAATGGCAGAGATTTTGAACAGATCCAGCATCTCAAGACCAGGCATCCATGACCCAGCAGCAGTATTGTACTCAACCACAATCTGAAACCTCATGGCCCGGCATATAACCAACTGCACCATTACCACCAAGCCAGAGGGTGAACCCTCGTGCAATGAAGAGTGCAGAACGGCATGCCAGGAACAACACCAGGCATACCAAAAAATGAGGTGTCAACCGGGTGATGACACAACGCAGGACTATTTGCATGTCAAACAGCATAAGCAGCAAATAATAGGCAGAGCTAAGCAATTACACAATCAATGGATTGGTCCTGCCACATCAACTCATAAATGGTGGTGGACAAATAAATAACTCACTGGAGGTGGAGGCACCACAAATATCCTCATCCTCAATGATGGAGGAGCCCAGCAAAGCAGTGCAAATGATACGGCTGAAGTATTCGCAACAATCTTCGGCCAGAACTGCCAAATGGATGCTCTAGCCTGGCCTCCTACAGAGGTTCCCAGCATTACAGATGACAGTTTTCAGTCAATTCGATTCACTCCATGTGGTATCAAGGAATGGCTGAAGGCACTGGAAAATGCAATGGCTATGGGCCCTGACAACATTCCAGCAAAGGTACTGAAGACTTGTGCTCCAGGAATTGCCTCTCCCCCAGCCAAGCTATTCCAGTACAGCTAAACCATTCGTATCAACCAAGCAATGTGGAAAATTACCCAGGAATACCCTGAACAGGAGGAACAGGACAAATCCACCGGGCCAATTACCACCCCAGCGGCCAACTCTCAATCATCAGATCCCTAGGTGTTAGCATTGAAAAGAAACTGAACTGGACTAGCCATATAATGTGGCTATAAGCTCAGGTCAAACACTATGACTCCTATGGCGAGTAACTCACTTGCTGACTCCCAAAACAGTTTCCACCATCTACAAGGCACAAGTCAGGAATGTGATAACTTTCTCCATTTGCCTGGATGAGCGAAGCTCCAACAACACTGAAGAAGGTCGATACTATCCAGGACAAAAGAGCTTGCTTAAGTAGTACCCCTTCCACAAACATTTACTTCCTCCACCACTGACGCACAGTAGCAGCAGTGTGTACCATCTGCAAGATACACTGCAGGAATTCACCAAGGGCTCCTTAAGCAACACCTTCCAAAACAACTACCACTACCACCGAGAAGGACAAGAGCAGCGGATACCTAGGAAAAGCACCAGCTGGAACTTTCCCTCCAAGTTAATCACCATCCTGACTTGAAAATATAACACATTTCTTCTCTGTCATTGGGTCAAAATCCTGGAGCTCCCTCCATAACTGCACTGTGGGTGTACCTACACATCAGGGATTGCAGTGTTTCGAGAAGCCAGCTCACCACCATCTTCCAAAGGACAAATGGGGATTGGCAATAGAGGCTGGCCTAGTCAGCGACAACCGCATCCCGTAAGAGAATTTTAAACATGTACAGAATGATGGAAATTGTTGGAAAATTGGCAGAATTGCTGAATTCCTAACTCACTTCCAATGCAAAATCAAGTTTTGATACTGAGGAAAAACCGGTTTATGATGAGTGGCCATCAGGTCAAGTCAAAAAGAAGAAATGTAATTTCAAAAAATGTAGTTTCTGAAATCATACTTCTAGATACTTGTGGCAAACATCAAGGGAAATACAGCATTGGATAAAAAAATAAAAGGGAGGCTTATGGCAGATATCAAGGGCTCAAAACAGCAGAAGCGCTAGAGACATATTGAATGTGAAAGAGGGAACTTAAAAAGGAAATTAGGAGAGTAAAAAGGGGACATGAAAGGTAAAATAAAGGAAAATCCTAAGTCGTTTTACAAGTACATTAATGGTAAGAAGATAACTAGGGAAAGAGGAGGGCCCATTAAGAAATCTGTGTGTGGAGCCGGAGGATGTAGGTTGGGTTCTAAATGGATACTTTGTATCAGTGTTCACTCGCGAGAGGGACAGTGTGGATCTCGAAACCAGGGAGAAGAACTGTAATAAAATTAAAGAGATTAACATAGACAGAGATGAGGTTCTGAGTGGTCTTCAAAGTAAACAAATATCCAGGGCTAGATTAAATGTATCCCAGACTGTTGATCTGTATTTGGAGAGGCAGGGATTAATCAAGAACATTCAGCATGGTTTTGTTATGGGGAGGTCATGTCTGACCAACTTGATTGAATGTTTGAAGAGGCGACCAGGGGTGTAGATAAGGAATATGCATTTGACCAAGTCTACTTGGACTGCAGCAAGGCTTTTGATAAGGTTCCACATGGGAGACTGATAGCGATGGGGAGAACCCATGGGATCCAAGGAAATTTGGAAAATTGGATCCAGAATTGGTTGAGTGGCAGGAAGCAGAGGGTGATGGTCGTGGGGAGTTTTTCTGTCTGGAAACCTGTGTCCAGTGGGGTCCTGCAGGGATCAGTGTTGGGGCCCTTTCTGTTTGTGGTTTAGATAATTAGATATGAATGTAGGAGGGTTGATCAGTAAGTTTGCAGATAACACGAAAATTGGTGGGGTGGTAAATAGTGAGGAGGATAGCCTAGATTATAGGAGGATATAAATGGGCTGGTCAGATTGCAAATGGAATTAAGTCCAGTTAAGTGTGAGGTGATTCACTTGGGCAGGACAAACAAGGCAAGGGAGAACATGATAAATGTCAGAGTCCTCGGAAGCAGCGAGGATCAGAGGGACTTGGTGTGCATGTGCACCTGTCCGCTAAGGTAGCAGAGCAGGTGGATACAGTGGTTAAGAAGGCATGTGGTATACTTGCCTTTATTAGCTGAAGCATAGAGTTTAAGAGCAGGGAGGTTATGCTGGAATTGTACAAAATGCTAGTGAGACCAGAATTCTGGAATCCACATTATAGGAGGGATGTGATAGCACTTGAAAGGGTCCAGAGGAGATTTACCAGGATGTTGCCTGGGCTGGTGAGTTTTAGTTATGAAGAGAGATTGGATAGACTTGGATTGTTTTCCTTGGAGCAGAGGAGACTGAGGAGGGACTGAGACATGATTGAGATGTATAAAATTCTGAGGGGCATGGACAGAGTGGACAGGAAGAAACTTTTCCCCTTGGTGGAGGGATCAATGAACAGGGGGCATAGATTTTTAGAAATAAATTTAGAGTACCCAATGTAGTGATCTGTACATCTGTACATACATCTACACATACACCAGGGACTACAGACAGATGTAACAGCCACAGCATCACTAAAGGGCATCAGAGACGGGTATAAAGGGTCCAGCCCAAGGGAGGATCCGCCTCTTTCAGAAACACAGGGCTAGTGAGCAGCAGCAGACAGAGACAGCTCAGCATAGGCAGTTTACCTTAGCTTCACTGGTCATACCTCTTGACGTATTATATCTAGTTAAGCTCTGGAAACAGAACAAACCTATTCAATAAAGTATTTGTGTTAACTGGAAGTCTACAATCTTTATTCAGACTTAGAGAATAACATACCCAATTTTTTCCAATTAAGGGGAAATTTAGCGTGGCCAATCCACCGAGCCTGCACATCTTTGGATTGTGGGAGCGAAACCCACGCAAACACAGGGAGAATGTGCAAACTCCACACGGACAGTGACCCAGAGCCGGGATCGAACCTGGGACCTTGGCGCCGTGAGGCAGCAGGGCTAACCCACTGCGCCACCGTGTGCCCTGGGGGGCATAGATTTAAGGTAAGGGACAGGAGGCTCAGGGGGGATGTGAGAAAAAACGTTTTTACCCAGAGGTTGGTGAGATTGTGGAACTTGCTACCTGACAGGATTTTCATAGAATTTTTCATAGAATTTACAGTGCAGAAGGAGGCCATTCAGCCCATCGAGTCTGCACCGGCTCTTGGAAAGAGCACCCTACCCAAGCCCACACCTCCACCCTATCCCCATAACCCAGTAACCCCACCCAACACTAAGGGCAATTTTGGACACTAAGGACAATTTAACATGGCCAATCCACCTAACCTGCACATCTTTGGACTGTGGGAGGAAACCGGAGCACCCGGAGGGAACCCACGCACACACGGGGAGGACATGCAGACTCCGTACAGACAGTGACCCAAGCCGGGAATCGAACCTGGGACCCTGGAGCTGTGAAGCAATTGTGCTATCCACTATGCTACCGTGCTGCCCCTATGGTGGAGGCAGAGACCCTCATAACATTTAAGAAGTATTTGGATGTGCATTTGTGATCCCAAGGCATAGAAGGCTATGGGCCAAGTGCTGGGAAGTGGGATTAGAATAGTCAGGTGGTTGTTTTTGACAGGCGCAGACTTGACGTGCCAATGTGCTGTATGACTCTATTGTTCGCTATTATAATAAAGACAATTGTGCCAGGATCAGCCACGGGAATATCTGTGTGGTCTGTGGAAGGTTCACTTGTCTGATATATTACAAGTGTATGTTCATGATATGAGGGTTGTATCTTATGTCAGGCGGCAGAGTGTGCCGACAAGGGGATTTTCACAGCAACTTCATTGCAGTGTTAATGTAAGCCTACTTGTGACAATAATTTTTTTTAGAATTTTTAGAGTCGCCAATTATTTTTCTATTCAAATTAAGGGGCAATTTAGCATGGCCAATCCAACTAACCAGCACATCTTTGGGTTGTGGGGTTGAAACCCATGCTGACATGGGGAGAATGTGCAGGCTCCACACGGTCAGTGACCCAGGGCCGTGATTCGAACCTGGGTCCTCAGCGCTGTCGTGTTGGGTGTTCCGCTATACAAACGAACCAACACTGTTATAGTTGGTACAACTCTGTTTTATTACTCTTGATAACAACATCTGTTAACTCATGGCTGTGATTCGTACTTTACCCGTTAACCTGTGGATCCAGCCCTAACACTATCTTAGCGAGGCACTCAGCACATGGTGTCTGTCTGAGTGGCACGCTGTGAGCTCTGTGCTCTGAGCTATCTCCTGCTGGAATGAGCGGGAACTGTGGTGTTCCCTGTTTTATAGTGCGTGTGCTCTCACTGGTGATTGGCTGTGATGTTGCGTGTGTGTTGATTGGTCCATTGATCTGTCCATCAGTGTGTGTGTGTGTGTGTGATTGCACCATGATATGTTTATATTAATATCATGACAAGCGCCACAGTCCTAACCACAGCTAACCACTGTGCCACATGCCGCCCTACTTGTGACAATAATAAAGATTATTATTACCAAACTATTCTGAAGCACTGAAGAATATGGATGGAGGTGACAACTCTGACGAACATGTGGATTCACCCCTGAAAGCTGTGTGTACAAGTCTTTAAAGGAATCTCACTTTGATCTTTATTCATCGAGGTAATTTCCCTAGCCTGCACTGGATACTTAATTGGGCCCCACTTCTAACAGGGAAGAGTAAAATATGTTCATTGCTTGATTTAACTAGCTGTGATACAGCTCCAAGCACTGGATACTTAATTGGGCCCCACTTCTAACAGGGAAGAGTAAAATAGGTTCATTGCTTGATTTAACTAGCTGTGATACAGCTCCAATCTCTTGACTTTCTGAATTTTCTGCAGCTCTCAGTGTAGCGAGTACCCTCTCCTGGTATGACCATGGAATCAATAGAAACTATGCCCCTTAAAATCTTGAATTGGAGTATCCATCTCAACTATGCAATTACAGCTGAATTGTACTGGAACAGTTGAGGAGTTTAATCCCCATTATTCGCTTTGATTATCGACTGGCAGGGGTTCCCTGTAAGATCTTTTCAACATTTAAAATGTCTATTTCACAAACAATTTCAGTCTTGCAACCATGTTTCTCATATGGGAAATATTCAGGAATATCTCACCTGATTGTTTCTTTGTATTTCTGTACAAACAAGTTTCCACAAAATGCTAAATAAATATGTTCCCATGACCAAGGAGTCCTTTCTGCCATCAGCTCTGTTTTCAAGTTGCTGATATTAATCTCTTTCAGCTATAAATGAAACCACAAGTCAAGCTGGCACTAAACATAAAATATTATATGCCAAGGTGTAGTAAAAATAAAATTAGCATTTCTTGGAATTTTATGCTGCTCTTCGACCCAATTTAATTTGAATTTGAAAAATCTGTTTCACATTGCCTCACAATATTTAATCTCACCTGTTATAATCCATCTCCCAAGATTCTCTCTCCTGCATCAAATCAAGGGTCCCAGTGCCATTAGATATATCGCTGTAAATTCACAACATTTACTGGTGTACACATTCATTTTGTTTTAAACGGCTGCAACATTGCAATGTATGCAAACAGTGGGAATTTTTTGTGACTGGCCAAAGCCTAAAGAACGCTGCATATTCAAACTGGATGTGCACTGGCTCTTTTTGCCTTGAAACATCCTTTTACGAACATTCAGCACCCTGTGAAAATTATTGGAAACATTTTTAGACTTGAGAACTGCACAGTTACAGGATTAAGTGCAAGATGCTCGTATGAGAATAAGCACTGACTTATTGTTTATAAGTAAATATTGTTTATTGCAAATTATTGGGGAATATGTTTGTTGCTTTCCATTCAACAGGCATGGATATCCTTTTTTGTTTCAAGTTCAATAGCACTAGCATTTTGCCACATGCATGAAAATATATTTTTAAATCACTGTGCAATAATATTGATGCCAGTGATCTGGCCATATCCAGTTTATCACTGATAATTCCATTGTCACATTCCTGAAGTAACCTGCTACACGATTGTGACCATCTAAAATGGCCACCCACAAAGGATGATGGGAATTGTGGTCAGGTTGGGACACAAACAAGACACAGCTTGTGTGTATTTACAAACAACACGCCAGACCTACACAGAAACTTGCACCTGCTAGAGGCCACTCACAGGTCTCCCCAGGACAATGGGCTTCAGATTGAAACTTAACATTAGTAGCAGACTCAGGGGCACCTATTCACCTTATTTGGGAGTACATATGTGCCTTGGACAAAAGCAATTAGGACCCGCCCAGCTATCGAGCTACATGCCCCTAATTGGCCAGAATCGATTAGGCTGATTGAAATCGTATTGACCCATTGGATCCCCCCTGGGACTGCCCAAAAGAGCGCAAAAGATCGGAGGATAAGAAGAACTGCGCGACCAACATTCTGTCTCTTTTGGGACCGGCTTCTGTCTATCAACTGCAGCAAATCGACCAACCAAGTTCAAGGACCCACGAACTCCACCTGAAAGACGACACTCAACTTAGATGCACCAGACGACTCCAGCCACCACACGTGGGGAATCAGATAAAAGCCTACACAGAGCCGGTCACTTGGAAGTTAAGTAAAGGTCATTTAAACTGCTAAATATAGTCTGATGTGTAGTAGCATGTAAGTTATTAAGTATAGAACCAATCCTATGTTTGATAATAAACTACAACTGTACTAAAATACTTGTGTTATCATTTGTCCAATACACAGAACGCACTCGCATATTGTGGTTAATAGTAATAAAGATAGAAGTCAGCAACACGATGAACACAAAGCATTAGTGACAATTATAGCATCATCTGGCCAATAAAGAAACTTGTTCACGTAATGTGCACTGCCGTGATTGCTCAGTAATATTAAAGTGTGCTCACTTTCTGCATCTATTTATTAAGCCCTGATCCCTTTTGCTTTGCTAACATTATCACAATATGTCCTGGCATCTTCAAAAATCTATACACTTCCATGTCTACGTTCCTCTGACCCTGTACACGCTTTAGAACTGTGCCATTAAGTTTGCATCGCCTCTCCTTATCACTTCTGCCAAAATGCATCACCTCACATTTCGACCTACCACATCTAAATCCTCATTAGCAGACAAAGCACGTAGCCAGATTTTTTTTAACTTGGAACAGATTTTTTGTCTGAAGCCAGAGAGCACCACTCTGCAATGCCATAACCAACCATAAACCTCTCCCACTCTTGCCACCCGCCATAGGCATGCTGAAAGGGTTCAAAAGGCTTCATAAATAGATGCATTGAGTGCATGCGGAGAGGCAGTGGCGTAGTGCTATTGTCACTGGACTAGTAAACTAGAGACCCAGGGTAATGCTTTGGGGACCCAGGTTCAAATCCTTCCACTGCAGATGGTGAAATTTGAATTCAATAAAAATCTGGAATTAAAAGACTTATGGTGACCATGAAACCATTGTAGATTGTCGTAAAAACCCATCTGGTTCACTAATGTCCTTTATGGAAGAAAATCTGCCAACCTTACCTGGTCTGGCCTACATGTGACTCCATACTCACAGCAATGTGGTTGCCTCTTAACTGTCCCCTCAAGGGCAATTAGGGATGGGCAATAAATGCTGGCACAGTCCGCAAAGCCCACGTCCCATGAACAAATAAAAAAAACATAAGCAGGGAGGATATGCTGAATGTTTAGAAATCTTTGGTTAGACCAGAACTAGAGATTGCATCTAATTCTGGTCACCACTTTTTAGGAAAAGTGTGAGGGTTCTTAAGAATGGTTCCAGAGGTGAACTACAAGATTAGGTTAGAGAAGCTGAGGTTGTTCTCTTTGGCAATCAACCTGTTTTGTTGCATTATGAACACACCTTCATTAGCCTTGGGTTCTGAAGTGCAATTTGAACTCAGGAATTCTAGGTCGGAGACTGGGACATTGCCCATTGCGCGATAACGCCTCCCACCTCATATTCTCTGTATTAAATTCCATCTGCCACATGTCCGCCCATTGTTCTATCCAATCTATGTCCTGATGCAGTCAATTGGCATCAGCCCCACTGTCAGCCACAAGTGCAAGTTTGGTATCATCAGCAAATTTTGAAATTTTACTTTGTATTCCAATATCCAAGTACAAAAGAAAAAATACAGTGATCCAAGAACTGAACTTTAGGGAACACCACTGGTTCCCATCCTCTAGTCTGGAAAACAACTATTCACCAGGACTCACTGTTTTCTGCCCTTAAGCCAATTTTTTGAATCAAAGTTGACATTGACCTTCTTATTGACTATTCCAATTGACTTTTTTGGTGAGGTGACAGGCAAGGTTGATGAAGGGAACACTGCGGGTGTTGCCTTTTAAGTAAACACTTGACAGAGTACCACTGGAATTCACAAGAATTGACATTTGTATGATCCTGAATGGTATTGAAATGGTAGATACTGAAAGAATGTTTTCTCTTGTGCGGCACGGTACAAGTGCGGGTGGCATGGTAGCACAGTGGTCAGCGCTGTTGCTTCACAGCTCCAGGGTCCCAGGTTCGATTCCAGCTTGGGTCACTGTCTGTGTGGAGTCTGCACCAAAAAAGTTAATTAGAATAGTCAAGTAGGATGTGTCTTTTACAAAACCATGCTGGCTATCCTTAGGATATATGCACATTAGGAAAATGGACGAGTTAGTGACAGGCAGCATGGTTTTATATAGGAAAGGTCATGCCTCACCAACTTGATTGAGTTTTTTGAAGAGGTGTTTAGGCACATGGTGGCACAGTGGTTAGCACTGCTGCATCACAGCTTCAGAGACCCAGGTTCAATTCCGGCCTCGGGTGACTGACTGTGTGGACTTTGCAATTTCTCCCCGTGTCTGCGTGGGTCTTCTCTTGGTGCTCCGAATTCATTGCACAGTCAAAAGATGTGCAGGTTCTGTGGATTGGCCATGCTAAATTACCCTTAGTATTCAAAAAGGTTAAGTGGGGTTACGGGGAACGGGGATAGGGTCGAGGTGTAGGCTTAAGTAGGATGTTCTTTAGAAGGGCCAAATGGCCTCCTTCTGCACTGTAAATTCTATGGTTCTATGATTCTGGGTGACAAAGAAAATTGATGAGGAAAGGGCTGTAGATGTACTTTAAATGGTCTTTAGTAAGGCATTTGACAAGGTCCCACATGGCAGACTAGTACAAAAACTAAAATCACATGGGATTCAGGGTAGGCTGGCTAGATGGATACAGAACTGGCTTGGTTATAGAAGACAGAGAGTAGCAGTGGAAGGGTGTTTTTCAGAAAGGAAATCTGTAGCTTGTGGTGTTCCGCAGGGATCAGTGCTGGAACCTCCGTTGTTTGTAGTATATATAAATGATCTGGGGAAAAACGTGGGTGGTCTAATTAGTAAGTTTGCGGATGGCACAAAGATTGGCACAGTTGCTGATAGTGCCTAGGACTGTCAGAGGATACAACAGGATACAGATAGATTGGGCACAGAAATGGCAGATGGAGTTTAATCTGGACAAATATGAGGTGATGCATTTTGGAGGATCAAACCTAGGTATGAATTATAATGTAAATAGTAGAACCCTTCGGAACATTAATATACAGAGGGATCTGGGCGTGCAATTCCACAGTTCCCAAAAAGTGGCAACACAGGTGACCAAGGCGATTAGGAAAGCATATGGCAGACAGCACGGTGGCGCATTAGTTAGCACTGCTGACTCACAGCGCCGAGGTCCCAGGTTCGATACCGGCCCTGGGTCACTGTCCAGGTGGAGTTTGCACATTTTCCCCGTGTTTGCGTGGGTTTCATTCCCACAGCCCAAAAAATGTGCAGCACAGGTGGATTGGTCACGCTAAATTGTCCCTTAATTGGAAAAATGAATTAGGTACTGTAAAAAAATTTTTTTTAAAGGAAAGCATATGGCATGCTTGCCTTAATCAGCCAGGCATTAAGTACATTTGGACATGGACATGGACTGTTTCGGGATTTGAGGAGTCACAAATGGTGCTGAACATTGTACAGTCATCAGAGAACATCCCCACTTCTGATTTCATGATAGAAGGAAGGTCATTCATAGAAATTACAGTGCAAAAGGAGGCCATTCAGCCCATCGAGTCTGCACTAGCTCTTGGAAAGAGCACCCTAACCAAGGTCAACACCTCCACCCTATCCCCATAACCCAGTAACCGCACCCAACACTAAGGGCAATTTTGGACACTAATGGCAATTTATCATGGCCAATCCACCTAACCTGCACATCTTTGGACTGTGGGAGGAAACCGGAGCACCCGGAGGAAACCCACGCACACACGGGGAGGATGTGCAGACTCCGCACAGACAGTGACCCAAGCCGGAATCGAACCTGGTACCCTGGAGCTGTGAAGCAATTGTGCTATCCACTATGCTACCGTGCTGCCCAATTGATGAAGCAGCTGAAGATGGTTGGGCTGAGGACCCTGAGGAACTCCTACAGTGATATTCTGGATCTAAGATGATTGACATCCAACCATCACAACATCTTGGTGTGAGGAATGACTTCAACGAACCAAGAAGGGTTTTCCCCCTGATTCCCATTGACTCCAGTTTAGCTTGGGCTTCTTGATTCCACATTAGGTCAAATGCTGCCTTGATGTCAAGGGCAGTCACTCTGACCTCACTTTGCATGGTCAGCTCCTTTGTCCATGTTTGAACCAAGGCAGTAATGCGACCAGGAGCTGAGTGACCCTGGTAGAACCCAGACTGAGCGAGAGTGAGCAGGTTATTTCGAAGCAAGTGCTGTTTTATCCCTGCCATCACTTTACTGATGATTGTGAGTAGCCTAACGGGATGGTAATTGGTTGGGTTGTATTTGTCCTGTTTTCTGTGTACTGGACATACCTGGTCAATTTTCCACATTGCCAGGTTGATGCCCGTGTTGTCGCATTACATTACGTGACAGTACATTACATCTACCATTTTCGCTTCCACTGATATTTTGTCTGCATTCTCTTCCTTCGTAAAAACTGATGCAAAGTACTTATTAATTATTCTAGCCTTAACTTGTGCCTCTAAGCATTTTTAAATCCATTTTGTCCTTTATAGGCCCCATTCCACCACTTATTGCCTTCTTACTATTTACTTTCTGGTCTTTCAGTCAATTTGAGTAACTTCACCTGATATCAGGCAACAATTGAGTTCATTGGATACAGTAAATGTTCTGGGATCTGACAACAACTGAGCTGTAGTTTTGAATACCTTTGTTCCAGAATGAGCCTTGGCTCTGATCAAGCTATTCCAGTGCAACACCAACATTGGCATCTACTCAGCACAATGGAAAATTGCCTCATTATGTACTGTGCATAAAAAGCAGCACAAAACCATTCAGGCCAAATACGACACCATCAGTCTACTCTCAGTCATTAGCAAAGTGAGGATCATGTCAATATTGCTATCCAACAGCACTTGCTCTGCAACAACCTGCTCACTGATGATGAGGTCGAGTGCTGCCAGAACCACATGGCTCCAGACGTCACTCCATTCTTCAGCCAAGCATTGTGATCATGTGGTGATCACTCCCTCCAAGTTCCCCTCCAAATCACAAGAGCATCCTGATTGGAAGAATATTGTTATATCTTCATTATCGTTACATCAACGTTCCAGAACTCCTTTCCTGCAACAGCACTGCGAGGGCATCTTCACAGCGCAGACTGCAACAGTTCAAGAAGGAGGCTCTGTGCCACTTTCTCAATTAGGAATGAACAATATGGCCTTGTCAGTGCCATCTACATTCTGTGAATGAATATACAACACAGGCAAACAGGACAAGCATCATTGCATTCAGTGCAGAGATTGTGGTAGGCTCAATAAAGACACGAGAGTGTAGAATGGTAAATGAAGGATTTAATAAGCAGAGAACTAGTCAGTGACCAAGACGTGTGCTTACTGAGTGACACCGACAGGGCGTCACCTTATATACAGCTCCCTGGTGGGCGGAGCCAGAGGCGGAGTCCCCTAGGTTTCCAAACCCGGTCTCAAAGGGGTATCACCTACATGGTGTTAAGGGTACAGTAACCATTCATCACATTCACCCCCTGTTTAAAAAAAAAGGAAAGTCCATCGGGGGTGAAGTGAAGTCTTTTCGGCGGCCGAATCGTCCTCATCGACCTTCTCAGCTCGGGCAGTGGTGCGGCGGACACGGACGTCTTTGGTGGTACATCTGGGAGCACGGTGGTCGGAGCTTTGGTCCGGGTCGGGGTAAGGGGTTGGGGGGTAGGGGGAATAGCTGGGGCTGGGGGCAGCGGTGCCGGCGCCGGCGGGGAGTGTGGGGGGGGGGGCATCAGTGGGACTGATGTCCCGGGAGGGGCACCTGTGGAGGAACCAGCGGGTGCCAGGTCCCGCGTGAGGGGGTGGGCGTCAATAGTGGGGGAACCAGCGGGTGCCAGATCCCGGAGGGAAAACTTTCTTGCCTGCCGTCGGGGTGCTCAACGTAGGTTTATCGGGTGTTCGCATGTAGCAGTCGGACCGTCTCGACCAGGGGGTCCGTTTTATGGCTCCTCACGTGCCTCCAGAGAAGAACAGGCCCCGGAGTCGTCAGCCAAGGTGGAAGCGAGACCCTGGAGGTGGACTTCCTGGGGAAGACAAATAAGCGGTCGTGAGGGGTCTCATTCGTGGCCGTGCAGAGTAGCGACCTAATGGAGTGTAGGGCTTCGGGCAGGACCTCCTGCCAGCGGGTAGTTGGGAGACTTCTCAACCATAGGGCCAGAAGGACAGCCTTCCAAACTGTCGCGTTCTCCCTCTCCACCTGCCCGTTTCCCCGTGGGTTATAACTTGTCGTTCTGCTCGAGGCGGTACTCTTGCTGAGCAGATACTGACGTAGCTCGTCGCTCATGAACGATGTACCCTGGTCGCTGTGGATATAAGCGGGGAAACCAAACAGGGTGAAGATGCTTTGCAGTGCCTTTATCACGGTGGCAGAGGTCATGTCAGGGTAGGGAAGGCAAATGGGAAGTGGGGGAACACGTCGATGACGGTTAGGAAGTAGATATTGCGGTTGGAGTCCACGCTTAGTCACACAAAGGGCCCCGAGGCCTTTACAAGGCAAGCGTTGTCCGACCGGTAGAAGTGCGGTTTGCACTCTGCACAGATCTGGCAAGCCCTGGTCACAGTCTTGACCTCCTTGGTGGAGTAAGGTAGCTTGCGGGACTTGAGAAAGTGGGTGAGCCGAGTAACCCCCGGGTGACAGAGGTCATCGTGGATAGCCCGCAGACGATCCTCCTGCGCGTTGGCTCACATGCCGCGTGACAGAGCATTCGGGGGCTCGTCGAGCTCCCCAGGACAATATTTGATATCATACGTGTAGGTGGAGAGTTCGCTCCACCACCTCAAGATTTTATCAATTTTAATTTTGCACTGTTGTGCGTTATCAAACATGAAAGCTACCGAATGGTCAGTAACGAGGGTGAACCTCCTACCGGCTAGGTAGTGCCTCGAGTGCCGCACAGCCTCCACAATGGCTTGTGCCTCCTTTTCAACTGCAGAGTGCCGAATCTCAGAGGTGGTGAGTGTCCGGGAGAAGAACGCTACTGGTCTGTCTGCCTGGTTGAGGGGAGCAGCCAGGGTGATGTCTGGCGCATCGCTCTCTACCTGGATAGGAATGGTTTTGTCCACCGCGTGCATAGCGACCTTGATGATGTCGGTCTTGATGCGACTGAAGGCCGACCGGGCCTCAGCCGTCAGGAGAAATGTTGTGGTCTTTATGAGTGGACGGGCTTTGTCTGCACGTCTGGGACTCACTGGGTGTAATAGGAGAAAAGCCCCAAGCACCATTTGAGGGCCTTGAGGCTACAAGGAAAGGGAGGTTCCTTAAGGGGGCGCAGGCGGTCGGGGTCGGGACCTAGGACCCCGTTTTCCATGACGTAGCCGAGGATGGCTAGTCGGGTTGTGTGGAAAACACATCTTTCCTCGTTGTAGGTCAGGTTGAGGGCCCGGGCGGTCTAGAGGAACTTTGCAAGGTTCGCGTCGTGGTCCTGCTGATCATGGCCACAGATGGTGACATTGTCCAAGTACGGGTAAGTAGGCCGCAGGCTGTACTGGTCCACCATTGCTCTATCGCCCTCTGGAAGACAAAGACCCCATTTGTGATGCCGAAGGGGACCCTGAGGAAGTAGAAGAGCCGGCCGGTTGCTTCAAAAACAGTATAGGGGCGGTCTTTCGGTCAGATAGGGAGCTGGTGGTAGGCGGATATGAGGTCGACAGTGGAGAATACACAATATTGAGTGATCTGATTGACCATCTCTGCTATGCGGGGAAGGGGGTACGCATCGAGCTGCGTGAAGCGGTTTATGGTCTGGCTGTAGTCCACGACCATCCGTTTCTTTGCCCCGGACCGTACTACCACCACTTGTGCTCTACAGGGGCTGTTGCTAGCCTCGATGACCCCCTCTGCCAGTAAATGCTGGACCTTTGACTTGATAAAAGTCATATTTTGGGCACTGTACAGCCGGCTCCTGGCGGCGACGGGCTTACAGTCGGGGTGAGGTTCGCGAATAGTGAGGCGGGTGCAACATTCAGTGTTGCAAGGCTGCATACCGTGAGGGGGGGGGCAAGGGTCCGCCGAACTTCAGGGTCAGGCTTCGGTGGCTGCATTGGAAATCCAGATGGAGCAGCAGGGGGAGCAGAGGTGAGGGAGGATATAGGTCTTGAAGCGAGCGTATTCGAGGCCCTGGATGGCGAGATCCGCAGTACAATACCCCTTGATTTGGACCGAGTGGGGCCCGGAGGCAAGGGCTACAGTTTGGGAGGCGGGATAGGTGCGCAAGGAGCAGTGCCTCAAAGTTTCTGGGTGGATAAAGCTCTCCGTGCTCCCAGAGTCGAAGAGGCAGGGAGTGTCGCGCCCATTGATCTGGACCTGTATCATGGAATTCTGCAGGTGCTTTGGCCACGATTGGTCGAGGGGGATCGCTCCCAGTTGCGGGTAGTCCGAGTCCTCAGCTGAGTTGGATTCACAAAATGGCCACGGCCGTCGGTCGCACGTGTCGGGTCTAGAAGATGGCCACCGCCAAGATGGCTGCCCCCATGGCTCACACGAGGCCGATGATGCATCAGAAAGGGGCGTGTCCGGCCGGTGCGCAGCCACGTTGCGGGGCCTGCGGGCCTGTGAGCTTGATTTTCGGGCCTGGTGATCTTTTTGTTTCTGGGCCTTGGGCCTGGCCAGGCAGACCCTCGCAAAATGCCCCTTCTTCCCCCAGTCGTTGCAGATGGCGGAGCGGGCTGGGCAGCGTGGACGTGGGTGCTGGCCCTGCCCACAGAAATAGCACGGTGTGCCCCCGGTCTGGGCAGGTCACCGCGCGGCGCAGGCCCGTAGCGTGGCCGAGTCTGGGGAAGTCCGAGGGGGGCTCGCAGGGTCCGCGGGGTACGTGCCTAGGTTGTGGCGGGCCACTTCCAGTGAGGTGGCGAGCGTTACCGTGAGCTGAAGGTCTTTTGCTCCATTTTCTAGGAGTCGCTGCCTGATATAGGTGGAACGGATGCTGGACACAAGCACGTCTCGGATGTGCAGGTTCATGTGGACTTCCACTGTCACGTCCTGATGATTACAGTTCCTGGCGAGCGTGGTAAGCTTTTCCACGTACTCGTCTCGCGTTTCCCCTGAGCGCTGCCGGCAGGTAGAGAGCATGTGCCATGCATGTACCTTGTTTATGGGTTTGGCGAAACGCTTTCATAGGATCTCGATTGCCTCGTCGTAAGTGGTTGCTTTCTCGATCATGGCGGAGATTCTATGGCTCACCAGAGCGTGGAGTAGGCGCAGCTTGCGAGGCCCGAGGACGAGAGTTTCCGAGGATTCCAGGTAGGCCTCGAAGCAGTGGAGCCAGCACTTAAAAATTTATTTCGCCTCCGGTATCCGTGCTTCCAGGTTGAGCTTTTCAGGCTTGAGACCGGCGTCCATCCTAACGTAATCTGCTTATTAAATTGTAGTACCCTCAATAATGACACGCGAGTGTAAAATGGTAAATGAAGGCTTTAAAAAGCAGAGAACTAGTCAGTGACCGAGACGTGTGCTTACTGAGTGCCACCTACAGGGCGTCACCTTATATACGGCTCCCTGGTGGGCGGAGCCAGAGGCAGAGTCCCCCGGGGTTCCAAACCCAGTCTTAAAGGGGCATCACCTACATGGTGTTAAGGGTACAGTAACCATTCATCACAGAGATACAGCTCAAAGAAATTAGCAGTCACTGTCCAAATGTCCAAGTGGCTTTTCTTTGTAAGATTTGATCAGTTTGAGTGAAACTTGCCATTGAGGCTCAGATGAGCTAACTAACCCAGGGGCATTGATAGCTTAAGTGAAATACGGAATGGTATTTGTTTGAGGCAGTTGGAGCAAATACCTTGTGACATATATCTGACAACTGAATCCAATGTAAGCTGATATCTTGGACAAATTAACCAGCTCAGTTTGACAAGCTGCCATCAGGAAGACTTAATTTCGAACTTGTTGATCTGAAACATTCTCAGAATAACCTTAATTTTTCTCAGAATTTCAGAGAGGTCAGACAATTATACCTGTCTGAAGGGGGCGGTGGAGCTGCAATAACAACACTTACGATTGAAATGCAAAGTTTTGTTAAATTTTTATGCTTGTTGGCTGATAAATGAAATCCATCCTGAAAAACTTTGAGCATTACTGATTGATAATCAGGAAGTTATAAAAATGAGGCCCTCAATAAGCTTGGTGTGCAAAGACAAGTGGTGGCGGATGTTAAGGAATGAGTTAAGAAACATTCCAATTAAATGTCTCATTGATCCAATAATTGTCACTGATATGTAAAGAGGCTACAGGTGGCCTTTGAAGCATGTGATGTGATGATAGGATTTGGTGCTGAGTGTGTTCTAAGAAAAATAAAAGTGTTTGGGAAAAGGAGCAGATCTCTTGACTCTTTACTCAACAGCAGCTTGAGGATGGTTGCTGTGTAAATGTAAAGGGTTGAAAGATACTTTTCCAGGAAATAGAAACATCAACCAAGGAGTGAGTGAGAAGGAAAGAAAAGAAAATATGGCTGAACCTAGGATAAAGATGGCCGGATCTGACTATCCCCCATTATTTTCTGAAAGAGGATTGTACAACCAATGGAGAAGTGAAGTTGTTATGTGGATTAAGGTAACTGCCCTGGGAAAGAGGAAAGCAGGTATGGCATTGGCTCTTTCTCTACCTTATGAGAGTAAAATCCAAAGCAAGTTATTTTCAGAACTGGAATTGCAAGAGTTAGACTCAGAAGAAGGTCTGGAGGCTCTATTACGTTTTATGGATCCGATTTATCAAAAGGATGACTTGTAAAGTGCATATGAAGCATGGTCAGAATTCGATAGATTCCGGAAAACAGAGGATATCTCTATTGAGGACTACATAATGGAATTCAGCAGACTATACAGACAGCTGCACAAACACCGCCTGGAATTTCCACAATCTGGGTTGGCATTTAAGTTACTAGACTGTGCTCGAGTGTCCAATATGGATAGGCTCCTGGTTTTGACAGGAGTTAAGTTTGCGGATAATGATAGCTTATTCGATCAGGTGATAGAGGCCTTAAAGAAGTTCCTGGGGAAACATTCAATTCCTATGGCTCTCATGTCACAAATGGGTCAGTCAGCGATAAAGCAGACCATGGCAGATACACTACTGACAGGATAGCGAGATTGTATGGCTATGAACAGGTTACGAGAATAGGGAAGAAGATCGGTATGTTATTCTCTAAGTCTGAATAAAGATTGTAGACTTCCAGTTAACACAAATACTTTATTCAATAGGTTTGTTCTGTTTCCAGGGCTTAACTAGATATAATACGGTCAAGAGGTATGACCAGTGAAGCTAAGGTCAACTGCCTATGCTGAGCTGTCTCTGTCTGCTGCTGCTCACTAGCCCTGTGCTTCTGAAAGAGGCGGATCCTCCCTTGGACTGGACCCTTTATACCCGAATCTGATACCCTCTAGTGATGCTGTGGCTGTTACATCTGTCTGTAGTTCCTGGTGCATGTGCAGATGTATGTACAGATGTGCAGATCACTACATCCCCCGCCCCCCTTTTATTGGACATGTTTTCTAGACTGGCCGCAAGATAACTGTACATAACCAGTGGTGAGAATATGCAAATCTGCACACTGTGAAAATGATGAAAGCAATACAGAAACAATTAACTGTTGAGTCCATCAGGAGAAATGTCCATATTCGCCTTGTGCGTGTGTTGAAGTGTTGTCACAAATCTAGCCGGTCGGGTGCCTTACGGCTTCTGCTGGAGCGTCTTAATGGTGGTAGTAGGGATGATGGTTTGATGTCATCAAGAATACTGTCTGGTGTTGTGTGGCTAGGAATGTCCTGTGGACAAATGGACTCGGTCAAGTCCAGTGTGGGAAATACTGGCGTTGTAGGTCGAATCTCTAATAGATCCCGGCGGTTACGGCGAAAAAGTACTCCCGCAGACGATTTGGCAATGTAGGACCTCCTGCCTCCTGCCTGATCACCGTGGCTGACTCAGACCATCCGCCTTCTGGTTTCCTAATTCTGATGGTGTCACCTATTGTCAGTGGCTTGAGTGGGATCGCATGTTGATCGTCATATAGTTTTTGTTTGGAGTATAGTGCCTGCATGCCGTCGAGAACCGGTGTGTTGCCGAGGTCTCGGAATTGCTTTGCCGGTAGGGTTGTCCGGATGTCTCTGCCGAAGAGCATTTGCGCTGGCGACAGTCCTGAGCTCAGTGGGGTTGCTCGGTCTGATAACAGAGCTAGGTTGATGCCGGAACGTGATTCGGCTGCTTTGTTGATGAGTCGTTTAATGATGTGGACACCTTTTTCCCTTGTTCCATTTGATTGCGGGTAGTGATTCTGTGTCACACCGTTGTCTGACCTCGACTTTTTCTTGTGTTTGTGGTATTGATTCTGTATGTCATCGTTCGTGAAAACTGTTTTGCTTGTTTGTTCTGGAGCAGAAGTGAATTTGTGAGATTCTTTATCATACCATGGCATGTTTGTAGTCTTGTCATTGTTTCGCAGTGTGCTGTGGCATTGTCCTTCACGTGCAGAGTTGTACCATGTTGTACAGGTCGTTGTTTCATTGTTGTTGTTTCTGTCGTTTCTGTCTTTGTTGTTTTCGTTGTCATTCTTGTTGTTCCTTTTGTCGTTTCTGTCTTGGTTGATTTTGTTGACGTTCTTGTTGTTGTCGTTCTTGCTGTTCTTTGTGTCGCGCTTGTTGATTCTGTTTTTGTTGTTTTCACTTTTATTCTTTTTCTTTTTCTTCTCATGCTTGTTGTTTCTGGGATGCTTCTCGTTGCTTTTGTCGTTCTTGTTGTGCTGCATGTTGTTCTTGTTTCTGCTGTGCTTCTTGTGGTTTTTGTTGTTCTTGATGCGCTCAATGAGTGTGCCATGTGGATGATTTGAATCATTGTCACAGTTATTGGTGTCCGTGTCCTTTGTGGTATCTGCTACAATGAGCGTATCTTGTTGAGAATTGTGAGAATGATCTGCTGTTGCATTGATGTTGGTGACATCAGTCATTTGAGGTGGATTCGATTCCTCTTCTTTGCTTACTTGGTACTCCTCTTCTAGAGTCATTTCTGGTTCATTTCAATCGTCATTGATTTCTAGGTGCCCCTCTTTTGGTGTTATTTCAGGTTCACATGAATTATCATTGAGTTCTTGATGCTCCTCTTTTTGGAGTCATTTCAGGTTTATTTGAATCATCTGTGATCTCTTTGTGCTCCTTTTCTGGAGTCAAAATCTTCAAGATTTCTATTAACTTGGTCTCTCTGGACTGTTGGTGCTCCTCTTCTGGAGTCAAAATCTTCAGGAGTTCTGGTCAGGTGATGTGCTTGAGCTGCTTGATGTGGGAGCTGGCAGATCCCATTGCGAGCTGCAGCGACCACATCTGCAGTAAGTGTTGGCTGCTCGAAGAGCTCCGGCTCAGAGTTGATGAGCTGGAGTCTGAGCTTCAAACACTGAGGCACATCCGGGAGGGGGAGACTTACCTGGACACTGTGTTTCAGGAGGCAGTCACACCTGTCAGAGTAAGTCGTTATAATCCTGCCAGTGGCCAGGGACAACAGGCTGTGACTGCAAGTCAGGCAGGTAAAGGGAACCAGCAGTCAGGAACTCAGGAGCCTCAGCCCTTGACCCTGTCCAACAGGTATGAGGCACTTGCTCCCTGTGTGGATGGCGAATAGGGCTGCAGGAAGGATGAGTCAGCTGACCAAGGCACCATGGTTCAGCAGGCCATTCAAGGGGAGGGAGTAAATAGGCCAGTTGTAGTCGTAGGGGATTGTAGGGGATTCTATTATCAGGGGGATAGATCGTATCCTTTGTGAGCAGGATAAAGAGTCCCGCATGGTACGTTGCCTGCCCGGTGCTAGGGTGCGGGACATCTCTGACCTGCTTGAAAGGATACTGGAGAGGGAGGGGGAGGATCCAGTTGTTATGGTCCATGTCGGTACCAACAACATAGGCAAGTCTAGGGAAGAGGACCTGTTTAGAGATTATAAAGAGCTAGGATTCAAATTCAAAAACAGGTCCTCGAGGGTCATAATCTCCGGATTACTGCCAGAGCCATGTGCAAATTGGCATAGGGAGGCAAGAATAAGGGAAGTTAACACGTGGCTGAAAGAGTGGTGTGGGAAAGAGGGGTTCCTTTTCATGGGACACTGGCATCAGTTTTGGGACAGGTTGGGATATACCGTTGGGATGGTCTCCACTTGAACCGAGCTGGGACCAGTGTTCTGGCGAAAAGAGTAAATAGGACTTTAAACTAGAAATTGGGGGGGGGGGGAAGGGAAAGTCAGGGAACCATGAATTGAAGTAATCAGTGGGAAGCGTAGCTGCTTAGGAATACAAAAAAGCATGAAAAGACATAACTCAGGAGAGGTTACGATACTCCCCATCCCACAAAATATGACAGTGTATGGAAAGGCTCAGTAAACCAAGGTCCACCACACTAAGAAAACAAAAGGGACGGTCAATAGAGAATTAAAGGTGCTATATTTAAATGCGCGCAGTGTACGGAACAAGGTAGATGAGCTTGTGGCCCAGATTGTGACTGGCAGGTATGATGTGGTAGGCATCACAGAGACGTGGTTGCAGGGAGTTCAGGACTGGCATTTAAACATCCAGGGATTTACAACATATCGAAAAGACAGAGAGGTGGGCAGAGGGGGCGGGGTTGCCTTGTTAATTAGGAATGAAATTAAATCAATAGCACTAAACGACATAGGGTCAGATGATGTGGAGTCTGTGGTGGTAGAGTTGAGGAACCTCAAAGGCAAAAAAACCATAATGGGAGTTATGTACAGGCCCCCTAACAGTGGTCAGGACCAGGGGCACCAAATGCACCACGAAATAGAAAGTGCATGTCAGAAAGGCAAGGTCACAGTGATCATGGGGGACTTCAATATGCAGGTGGACTGGGTAAATAATGCTGCCAGTGGACCCAAGGAAAGGGAATTCATTGAATGTTTACAGGAGGGCTTTTTGGAACAGCTTGAGATGGAGCCCACGAGGGAACAGGTCATTCTGGACTTAGTGTTATGTAATGAGCCAGATTTGTTGAAAGTTCTTAAAGTAAGGGAACACTTAGGAGGCAGTGATCATAATATGGTAGAATTCATTCTCCAATTTGAAAGAAAGAAGGTAGAATCAGATGTAAAGGTGTTACAGTTAAATAAAGGTAACTACAGGGGCATGAGGGAGGAACTGACGAAAATCGACTGGGAGCAGAGCCTAGTGGGAAAGACAGTAGAACAGCAATGGCAGGAGTTTCTGGGAGTAATTGAGGACACAGTACAGAGGTTCATCCCAAAGAAAAGAAAGGTTATCAGAGGGGGGATTAGGCAGCCATGGCTGACAAAGGAAGTTAGGGAATGCATCAATGCAAAACAGAAAGCCTATAATGTGGCAAAGAGTAGTGGGAAGTCAGAAGATTGGGAAGGCTACAAAAACAAATAGAGGATAACAAAGAGAGAAATAAGGAAAGAGAGGATCAAATATGAAGGTAGGCTAGCCAGTAACATTAGGAATGATAGTAAAAGTTTCTTTAAATACATTAAAAACAAACAGGAGGCAAAAGTTGACATTGGGCCGCTCCAAAATGACGCTGGTAATTTTGTGATGGGAGACAAGGAAATAGCTGAGGAACTAAATAAGTATTTTGCGTCAGTCTTCACCGTAGAAGACATGAGTAATATCCCACCAATTCCGGAGAGTCAGGGGGCAGAGTTGAATATGGTAGCCATCACAAAGGAGAAAGTGCTAGAGAAACAGAGGTCTAAAAATTGATAAATCTCCGGGCCCAGATGGACTACATCCTAGAGTTCTAAAGGAGATAGCTGAAGAAATAGTGGAGGCATTTGTTATGATCTTTCAAAAGTCACTGGAGTCCGGGAAAGTCTGTGGAGGCTTGCGTCACTCTCTTTGTGGAGGCTTGCGTCACTCTCTTTGTGGAGGCTTGCGTCGCTCTCTTTGTGGAGGCTTGCGTCGCTCTCTTTGTGGAGTCCTTCATCGCTCTCTTTGTGGAGTCATGCAGTGTTCTCACTGTAGAATCGATCTGTGCTCTCTCAACTGAGTCGTTCTGTGCTCTCTGTGTGGCGTCGCCTTCATCTTGGGTATTGCTGTCATCCCATGTATCAATGATCTGCCATGGCACCATGGTATTCATCTACCATGAGAAGAGTCGTATTGAATTTTTCAACCGTGTTGCTGATACTGTGATCAGGATCACCGAGTAACTCAGCCATGTCTGAGCAGTATTGTGTGTATTGTTCGATAGACAAATCATCGCTTTTTGTTTCGCAGTTGTGATCGTTCTCTTCGTCCAATGAACAAATCATCTTCTTGTGTGGAGGCTGGGACCCTTCGTAGTGCGTGGACCACTCTCTGTTTCTTGGCGTCAGGCCGCAGCATAATCCTGCACTCATGAATCGGGATGTCATGTACGCTGGGCTGAAGATTCTCCAATCCAAAGAACTCATCGTCGGGGTCTTCACGGTCCAACAACTCTAGTTGCGGTTTGGGTTTGGTGCTGGGGTAGCCATCTCCCAAGATGAAATCTTTGCCTGAGCCAGAGTCTAAAAGGACCATATCATCTTCTAGGGCGGTGCTAACTGCTTGTTCCAAGGAGTTGTGACAGTTATTTTCAACTGCTGGTGTACGTTCGGGCATTGTTCTGTCTTTTGAGGCAAGAAAATTGGGTTTTGCAGCTTTCAATTTCTTTTTGTTCATTTTCGTGCATTTCCTTTTTAAGTGCGTGTGGTCCTGGTCCTCTGATGTCATGACGCTTGTGACGTCATGCGTAGGACTCGATTGCCCATGCGCACTCCGAGTTTCCTGTACTGTACGCTCTTTTCACAATGCGCTCTTTTCGCAACTGCACATGTGAGGCTCCTTTCTCAAGATGGCTGCCGCTCAGCACCTCCGTCTTCCTCCAATTCAATCCTGCCTCCGCCTCGCGGTGAGTGTTCACGCCATTTTTCCCGATTTTGTTTTCTAAATAATGATTCTGTGTTTGTAGAGACTCAAAGTATTAATTTTGTTTTTGTTCATAAGCAAGGCATTTTTGTATAGCGATTTCGAGAGTTAGATACTTATTTTGTGAAAGTTCTTCCCTCAAATTTTTATCAGATAGTCCAGAAATTAATTGATTCATTATCACAGTGTCTCTGAAATCAGCATAATCACAGCCTTGTGGTATTAACTTGAGATTTGTAATAAAATCAGTGATGGGGCCTCAGTTTCTCTGACAAGAGTTAAATCTTTCCAGCATCTCACCAGCGTGACTCTAACAGTGTTCATCAAGTACAACTCCTAATTTGGAGTTGTCCTCACCTTCTAAGTAATTAAAGCAATTATAGATTTCTCTAGCTTCATGCCCTTCTGTTGAGACTAGTAGGGCTATTTTTGTTGCGTCAGAGGCAGTGCTTAAATTATTAGCTGTAATAATATTTGGAACAGCTGTTCAAACATTTTTCAGTTATAACTTAAATTACCGGCTGTTTCCAGCTGCCATGGAGTTCCAACAAGTTCCATCGAATCAGTTAGTTGTCGAGGATCCATTTGCTGTGAAGTCTTCCACAGTCGAATATCCGGTTCACGTTTTTCTTCTCTTGCTGGTGTCTAGTTAGCTTGATGAAATCACTTCTGGTATCATGGGCGGGATTCTCCGCAATCGGCGCGATGTCCGCCGACCGGCGCCAAAAACGGCGCAAATCAGTCCGGCATCGCGCCGCCCAAAAGGTGCGGAATTCTCCGCATCTTGAGGGGCTAGGCCTGCGCCGGACTGATTTCCGCCCCGCCAGCTGGCGGGAAAGGCTTTTGGTGCCCCGCCAGCTGGCACGGAAATGACTTTGCCATGCGGCGCATTCGCGGGAGTGTCAGCGGCCGCTCACGGCATCCCCACGCATGCGCAGTGGAGGGGGTCTCTTCCGCCTCCGCCATAGTGCAGACCATGGCAAAGGCGGAAGGAAAAGGGTGCCCCCACAGCACAGGCCCGCCCGCGGATCGGTGGGCCCCAATCGTGGGCCAGGCCACCGTGGGGACACCCCCCCCCGGGGCCAGATCGCCCCACGCCCCCCCCCCCCCCCCAGGAATTTGGGGCCCGCCCGCACCGCCTTGTCCCGCCGGTAAGAGAGGTGGTTTGATTCTCGCTGGCGGGACAGGCATTCCAGCAGTTGGACTTCGGGCCATCGCGGGCCGGAGAATCGCCGGAGGGGGGGGCCCGCCAACCGGCGCAGCGCGATTCCCACCCCTGCCGAATATCCGGTGCCGGAGAATTCGGCAACCAGCGGGGGCGGGATTCACGCCAGCCCCCGGCGATTCTCCGACCCGGCGGGGGGTCGGAGAATCCCGCCCCTGATGTTATTCTTTAAGTCTGAATAAAGATTGTAGACTTCCAGTTAACACAAATACCTTATTCAATGGGTTTGTTCTGTTTCCAGAGCTTAATGTATGTACAGATGTACAGATCACTACAATTGGGACCCGGAAATTGAGGACAGAAACTCATTTAAAACGTATAACAGAATGAGGGACATGGAGAATGGAAATAGGAAAATGAACCCCAGAAATGCCCGGGGTATGATAAATCAATGTTTTCGGTGTGCCTCTCAATACCATTATGCTTTCAACTGTTCAACTTGTTGCAACAGTGTTTGAAGCTACACATGACATGGAAGAGTTGGAGGAGGATAAAGATAGTGATCAGAATTAAGGCATTGTCCTCTTCACAAGCAGTTTTACTCCAGTAATGAGGGTGTTGGTTGCAGAATCCTTCAATTGTGCTGTATTGGACAGTGGCTGCACATCTACTGTGTGTGGAATTGACTGGTTAAAATGTTACCTGGACTCTTTGAATGCTGAAAATTGTAACCAGGTTAAGGAATTTGAAAGATCCAAAACGTTTCCGGTTTGGGGATGATAATACTCTGAAGTCGCTGAAAAGAATGGTGATCCCTGTTGTGACCTGTACATCTGTACATGTATCTGCACAAATACCAGGGACTGCAGGCAGCTGTAACAGCCACAGCATCACTAGAGGGCATCAGACGGGGATAAAGGGTGAGGCCCAAGGTAGGATCCGCCTCTTTCAGAAGCACATGGCTAGTGAGCAGCAGCAGACCGAGACAGCTCCGCATAGGCAGCTTACCTTAGCTTCACAGGTCATACCTCTTGACTGTATTATATCTAGTTAAGCTCTGGAAACAGAACAAACCTATTCAATAAAGTATTTGTGTTAACTGGAAGTCTACAATCTTTATTCAGACTTAAAGAATAACATATGGTACCCGGAGTGATTTCAGACAGCTAGCTAGACACCAGCAAGAGAAGAAAAACTTAAACCGGATATGTGGAAGACTTCACAGCAAATGGATCCTCGACGACTAACTGATTCGATGGAACATGTTGGAACTCCATGGCAGCTGGAAACAATCAGTACTTTAAGTTATAACTGGAAAATGTTTGAACAGCTGTTCCAAATACTTATCACAGCTAATAATTTCAGCACTGCCTCTGACGCAATGAAAATAGCCCTACTACTCTCAACAGGAGGACATGAAGCTAGAGAAATCTATAATTGCTTTAATTACTTAGAAGGTGAGGACGAAACCAAATTAGAAGTAACACTCAAAAAATGTGATGAACACTAAGAATCACTCTGGTGAGATGCTGGAAAGGTTTAACAATTGTCATAAATGCCAGAGAAACGGAGGCCCCATCACTGATTTTATGACCAATCTCAAGTTAATACCACAAGGCTGTGATTATGTTGATTTTAGAGACACTGTGATAATGAATCAATTAATTTCTGGACTACCTGATAAAAATTTGAGGGAAGAACTATCACAAAATAAGAATCTAACTCTAGAAATCACTATTCAAAAATGCCTTGCTTATGAAAAAAAAACGTTCGGCAATCGGTTGGAGAATCCCCGTTTGCAGCACAATCGGGGGTGCCGCTCCTTTTGCGATGCTCCACCCCCTCGGAAACGGCATACTCTAAGAGTACGCCCGCTGGATGTCACCTGAGGCCCTTCCCTGATGCTCCGCTCCTGATGGGCCAAGTTCCCGACGGGGTGGAACACTTATCTTTTTTTTTGTGAACCCGGTGTGGCGGCTGCAGATGGAGTCCAGCGCCGCCACAGTCGGGGGGGGGGGGGGGGGGGTGTAGCTGTTCCGCTGGCAGGGGCCTTTCGTCGGGGGTTGGGGGAATTGGTGGGGGTTGGTCCGGGGGTGGCGAGGCTGGTTACAGGGGGGAAGTTTTTGGCAGGCCGGGACCCCGCGCGGCCGGAGCCATGTTGCGCGGAGTGGCCGCTGCAGGCCGCCACCGTGCGCATGCGTGGCCACAGACCCGACAATTCTCCAGCCGTATCCGCAGCTAACCCTGCGTGGCTGCTAGCCCACCACCAAATGGAGGAGTGGTGCAGCTTTTGCACTGTTTTGTCTGGCATAAAACGCCTCTGTTCCCACGCCGACATCAGCACCTAGTCTGCAAATCGGAGAATCCAGCCCCTAATATTTTAGTTTATTTTGTAAGTCTGTGCAGAAAGAATACTTCACTCCTGGAGTGGTTGAATGAGGAAATAGGGATTTGGCATTTTAAAACTTCTAAACCATACTACTCAACACAGCAATTAAGGGTATTGTATTTACTATCTTTATTCCTAATGAAACAAGAAAGGAAAAGCATACAGTTCTCAATCCCTCCTACATCGCAATGGCACAGAGTAATACTTTCCAGAAGAGATTTGGCTTCTGTTGGAACATCTGCAGACTTTGGATGGATGTTTTGAAACAGCTGTTTCAACTGGTTTGTTTCAACTTCCCACTTGTCCTAAGACAAATCTACACTACTTTAAATGCTATTAATCTTTCTTTTAACTATCCTATTGCGAGAGCAAAAGACCTTACTTGCGGACTCAGTGTTAGCAAAATCAGAAATCCACTCAAACGTTTTCTCAATGTCCGAATGCCTTCGCTCCACCCAGCAATGATGTCATCTCCCCAAGCTGTAAACAAATTAAGTCCCCAGGGACTCCCCCTAGTCAAACAATAGTGCATTAGCCCAGGCTTTTACGATGGTCAAATTCACCTCTGGCTCCTTCTCTCACTGGTATGTCAATTTACATATCAATATCTGCTTCAGGCAGTTTCCCCTTATCAATTCGTCTTATTATTTTATTTTATCTCAATTTTATTTTTATATCTTAATTTTTCCCAATTCTTAACAGGATTTATACAGAGACTTTCATATACTCAGGATGTCCCAAAACATTTAACTGCCAATGGAGTACCTTCAAAATGTAGCCACTATTATAATGTAGGAAACATGGCATAGAAATTAACTCCCCAGGCTGAAAACACACTAACTCCCCAGGGACTCCCCCTAGTCAAACAACAATGCATTCGCCCAGGCTTTTACGATGGTCAATTTCACCTCTGGCTCCTAAAAGTTTTCTGCTCTTGCAAAACCAAGATTATTTTTTAAAACATGAGTACAGCAGTCAAACACACTCTAACCCAGGCTTCGAACCCTTAAATTGCCAAATGTTTGTAATCCATTGTATCTAAAATCGTGAATTTGTGACACTCTACTTTGAAGTTATACCCCCTTGTTTTCTGCTAGTCACATACGTAAACACTTGCTTCTCTAACTGGTATGTTAATTTGCATATCAAAACTTGCTTCAGGCTGCTGCCCTTATCAATTTTCCTTTTTTCGTTTATTTTACCTCAATTTCATTTTTTAAGCTTAATTATTCCCGGGCTGGATTCTCTGATTTTGAGGCTATGCCCGCCACGCCGGTGTGGGAACGGTGGCGTTTTACATAAGAACTTAAGAATATAAGAATTAGGAACAGGAGTAGGCCATCTGGCCCCTCGAGCCTGCTCCGCCATTTAATGAGATCATGGCTGATCTTTGTGGACTCAGCTCCACTCTCCGGCCCGTACACCATATCCCCAAATCCCTTTATTCTTTAGAAAGGCATCTATCTTTTTCTTAAAAACGTTTAAAGAAGGAGCCTCAACTGCTTCACTGGGCAAGGAATTCCAGAGATTCACAACCCTTTGGGTGAAGAAGTTCCTCCTACACTCCGTCCTAAATCTACCTCCCCTTATTTTGAGCCTATGCCCCCTAGTTCTGCTTTCCCCGACCAGTGGAAACAACCTGCCCGCATCTATCCTATCTATTCCCTTCATAATTTTATATGTCTCAATAAGATCCCCCCCGCATCCTTCTAAACTCCAATGAGTACAGTCCCAGTCTACTCAACCTATCATCATAATCTAATCCCCTCAACTCTGGGATCAACCTAGTGAATCTCCTCTGCACTCCCTCCAGTGCCAATATGTCCTTTCTCAGGGAAGGAGATCAAAACTGAACACAATACTCCAGATGCGGCCTCACCAACACCCTATACAATTGCAGCATAACCTCACTAGTCTTGAACTCCATCCCTCTAGCAATGAAAGACAAAACTCGATTAGCCTTCTTAATCACCTGTTGCACCTGCACACCAACTTTTTGCGACTCGTGCACCAGCACACCCAGGTCCCTCTGTACAGCAGCATGTTTTAACATCTTACCGTTTAAATAATAATCCATTCTGCTGTTATTCCTCCCAAAATGGATAGCCTCACACTTGGCAACATTGAATTCCATCTGCCAGACCCTAGACCATTCACCTAACCTATCCAAATCCTTCTGCAGACTTCCGGTATCCTCTGTACTGTTTGCTTTACCACTCATCTTAGTGTCGTCTGCAAACTTTAACACATTGCACTTGGTCCCCAACTCCAAATCATCAATGTAAATTGTGAACAACTGCAGGCCCAACACTGATCCTTGAGGGACCCCACTAGTTACAGGTTGCCAACCAGAGAAACACCCATTTATCCCCACTCTCTGCTTTCTGTTAGTAAACCAATCATCTACCCATGCTACCACTTTACCCTCAATGCCATGCATCTTTAGTTTATGCAGCAACCTTTTGTGTGGCACCTAGTCAAAAGCTTTCTGGAAATCCAGATATACCACATCCATTGGCTCCCCGTTATCTACTGCACTGGTAATGGCCTCAAATAATTCTACCAAATTAGTCCGACTAATACCTTTGTGAACCCATGCTGCGTCTGCCCAATGGGACAATTTCCCTCCAGGTGCCCCGCTATTTCCTCCTTAATGATAGATTCCAGCATTTTCCCTACAATGGGAGGCTAGGGAGGAAATTGCGGGACCCCTAACAGAGATATTTGAATCATCAGCAGCCACAGGTGAGGTGCCTGAAGATTGGAGAGTAGCGAATGTTGTGCCCTTGTTTAAGAAGGGCAGCAGGGAAAAGCCTGGGAACTACAGACCAGTGAGCCTAACGTCGGTAGTAGGTAAGTTGCTAGAAGGTATTCTGAGAGACAGGATCTACAAGCATTTAGAGAGGCAAGGACTGATTCGGGGCAGTCAGCATGCCTTTGTGCATGGAAAATCACAACCAGTCCATGCCCTCTAGTTTTGATTGAGTTTTTTGAGGGGGTGACCAAGAAGGTAGATGAGGGCAGTGCAGTAGACGTTGTCTACATGGACTTTAGCAAAGCCTTTGACAAGGTACCGCATGGTAGGTTGTTGCAGAAGGTTAAAGCTCATGGGATCCAGGGTGAGGTTGCCAATTGGATTCAAAATTGGTTGGACGACAGAAGACAGAGGGTGGTTGTAGAGGGTTGTTTTTCAAACTGGAGGCCTGTGACCAGTGGTGTGCCTCAGGGATCGGTGTTGGGTCCACTGTTATTTGTGATTTATTTTAATGATTTGGATGAGAATTTAGGAGGCATGGTTAGTAAGTTTGCAGATGACACCAAGATTGGCGGCACAGTGGATAGTGAAGAAGGTTATCTAGGATTGCAACGGGATCTTGATCAATTAGGCCAGTGGGCCGACGAATGGCAGATGGAGTTTAATTTAGATAAATGTGAGGTGATGCATTTTGGCAGATCGAATCAGGCCAGGACCTACTCAGTTAATGGTATGGCGTTGGGGAGAGTTATAGAACAAAGAGATCTAGGAGTACAGGTTCATAGCTCCTTGAAGGTGGAGTCGCAGGTGGACAGGGTGGTGAAGAACGCATTCGGCATGCTTGGTTTCATTGGTCAGAACATTGAATACAGGAGTTGGGACGTCTTGGTGAAGTTGTACAAGACATTGGTACGGCCACACTTGGAATACTGTGTGCAGTTCTGGTCACCCTATTATAGAAAGGATATTATTAAACTAGAAAGAGTACAGAAAAGATTTACTAGGATGTTACCGGGACTTGATGGTTTGAGTTATAAGGAGAGGCTGGATAGACTGGGACTTTTTTCCCTGGAGCGTAGGAGGCTTAGGGGTGATATTATAGAGGTCTATAAAATAATGAGGGGCATAGATAAGGTAGATAGTCAACATCTTTTCCCAAAGGGAGGGGAGTCTAAAACTAGAGGGCATAGGTTTAAGGTGAGAGGGGAGAGATTCAGAAGGGCCCAGAGGGGCAATTTCTTCACTCAGAGGGTAGTGAGTGTCTGGAATGTGCTGCCAGAGGTAGTAGTAGAGGCGGGTACAATTGTGTCTTTTAAAAAGCATTTAGTTACATGGGTAAGATGGGTATAGAGGGTTATGGGCCAAGTGCGGGCAACTGGGACTAGCTTAATGGTAAAAACTGGGCGGCATGGACTGGTTGGGCCGAAGGGCCTGTTTCCATGCTGTAAACTTCTATGATTCTATGATAACCGAAGTTAAGCTTACCGGCCTATAATTACCCGCTTTCTGCCGACCTCCTTTTTTAAACAGTGGTGTCACGTTTGCTACTTTCCAATCCTCTGAGACCACCCCAGAGTCTAGTGAATTTTGATAAATTATCACTAATGCGCTTACAATTTCCCTAGCCATCTCTTTTAACACTCTGGGATGCATCCCATCAGGGCCAGGAGACTTGTCTACCTTTAGCCCCATTAGCTTGCCCAATACTGCCTCCTTCGTGATTACAATCATCTCAAGGTCCTCACCTATCATATCCTTATTTCCATCAGTCACTGGCATGTTATTTGTGTCCTCCACTGTGAAGACTGACCCAAAAAACCTTCTCAGCTCCTCAGCCATTTCCCCGTCTCCTATTATTAAATCTCCCTTCTCACCCTCTAAAGGACCAATATTTACCTTAGCCACTCTTTTTTTTGTCTTCTATATTTGTAGAAGCTTTTACTATCTGCTTTTATGTTCTGAGCCAGTTTACTTTCATAGTCTACCTTACTCTTCTTTATGGCTTTTTTAGTAGCTTTCTGTTGTCCCCTAAAGACTTCCCAGTCCTCTAGTCTCCCACTAATTTTTGCCACTTTGTCTGTTTTTTCCTTCAATTTGATACTCTCCCTCACCTCCTGAGATATCCACGGTCGATTTTTCCCCTTTCTACCGTCTTTCTTTTTTGTCGGTCTGAACCTTTTCTGAACACTGTGAAAGATCGCTCGGAAGGTTCTCCACTGTTCCTCAACTGCTTCACCATGAAGTCTTTGCTCCCAGTCTACCTTAGCTAGTTCTTCTCTCATCCCATTGTAATCGCCTTTGTTTAAGCACAAAACACTAGTGTTTGATTTTACCTTGTCATTCTCCAACTGTATTTTAAATTCCACCATATTGTGGTCGCTCCTTCCAAGAGGATCCCGAACTATGAGATCATTCATCAATCCTGCCTCATTACACAGGACCAGATCTAGGACCACTTGTTCCCTTGTAGGTTCCATTACATACTGTTCCAGGAAATTATCTCGGGCACATTCTATAAACTCCTCCTCAAGGCTGCCTTTACCAACCTGGTTAAACCAATCGATATGCAGATTAAAATCTCCCATGATAACCGCTGTACCATTTCTACATGCATCCGTTATTTCTTTGCTTATTGCCTGCCCTACCATCCTGTTACTATTTGGTGGCCTATAGACTACTCCTATCAGTGACCTTTTTGCCTTATTATTCCTGATTTCCACCCAAATTGATTCAACCTTGTCCTCCATAGCACCAATATCATCCCTTACTATTGCCCGGATGCCATCCTTAAACAACAAAGCTACACCACCGCCCTTACCATACATTCGATCCTTTCATATAGTCTGATACCCTTGGATATTTAACTCCCAGTCATGACCATCTTTTAACCATGTTTCAGTAATGGCCACTAAATCATAGTCATTTACGATGATTTGCGTCATCAACTCATTTACCTTATTTCGTATACTACGAGCATTCAGGTAAAGTACACTTATGCTGTTTTTTATGTCTTTGTTATGAATCCTAACACCTTGATCAGTAACTTTTCGCAATTTATTTACGACAGAAAATATGTCGTAAAATGGCTACTGATCCTCTGTTTGGTTGGGGGCTAACATCAAGACAGAGTAGATCACCCGGCTCGAGCTGCTGATACGGCCCGGAGAATTGCAGAGACTGTAGCCGTGCATGCGCACGGTGGAGGCCTGCAACGGCTGTGCCATGCAACATGGCGTCGGCCGCTCGCGGATCCAGCCTGCAAAATAGCGCACCACCGCTAGCCGGCTCCCGTGCCCCGGATGACACCCCCCTCCCCCCCCCCCCCCCCCCAACAGTGCTCTCAGCCCCTGGCAAAGACCCCCTGCCCGAGGATCGGCCCTACCCCGACTGTGGCGCTACTGGACTGAATCCGTAGCTGTCACGCCGAGTTCCCGACGGATGAGACCACACACATCTGGCGCTGTCGGGAACTTGGCCGGTGGGGGCGGAGCATCGGGGGGTGGACCTCAGGCAATGTCCTGAGGCCATCGTTACATCGCGCATACGATGCTTTTGGAGGGGGTGGAGCATCGCAAAAGCGACACCACCCCGATTCAGTCGTGAATGGGGATTCGCCGGCTGATCGCCAAATGCAATTTTGGGGTTGGTGAGGGGAGAATCCCGCCCAAATTCTTAGCAGGATTTAAATGGAGACTTTCCTGTACTCAGAATGTCCCAAAGCGCTCTACTGCCAATTGAATAGTTTCAAAGTGTAGTCACTATTATAATGTAGGAAACATGGCACAGTAAGCTCCCACAAACTGCAATATCATAATGATCAAATTACCTGCTTTATAGAAACTGGTTAAGTCAGGACAAGTTCATCTTTTAGAGGTGAGGAAAGACAACTATACTCCCCCTCAAACCTGTGAGCCCAGTATAGAATGGAGCCTGGTTGCAGTTCCTTCACCTTTGCTGGTGGGCACTCCATTGTGCCCAGTTTAGCATGGTAGAGTTGACTGAGAGTCTAGGGCATAAGCCCCAACATACCGAGTAGGTTTGTAAAATTAGGCATAAATACAAGATAATATAAATTTGCAGGACATCGTGGAAAATATCAGAATATCACAGCTGCTACAAAATCTACGAGCAATGTGATGGATCATTGGAATCCAAATCATTTTTCTTTGGTAAATTGTCTCTATCAGAATCTAATTTGTTTCTAATGCATTTTGCACCAAATGATGAAATGACCGTAAAGAAGATGATGGAGAATTTTAGGGATTTTGAAACAAAATGGTAGCTCCGAGGTCAATGGATGAGTCAAATCACACCGCTTTCACTCCAAATTGCTGGATACATAGGATAGTATGAAAACTGCTGATTAAATAATTTGACTGGATTCCATATACTGCTGCCAACTGGAACTGTGCTCACTGCTACCACAACAACATCAACAGTTGGACTAAATTATGCTAATTTCCCAAATGAGACACACACTCAAAAGCTTTGGCAGGCTATTGTAAATAGAGAACAATTTGAAAAGGCTCGTAGACAGGATAAGTGCGAGAAAGCTAGTCCTGGCCTCATCAGAAAGCAGCGCAAGAACAGACCAGGTAAATTCTTGTAACATCCAATCTCCATGCATTACTAAATTCATTCAGAAGGAAGGAAGAAATAATTTTTATTCATTTTGTGCCATTGTGGCATCAGGAATTTTCAATGCACTTTACAGCCAGTGAGGTGCTTTTGAAGTGTAATTTCAGTCATACTGTAGGAAATTCAGCAGCCAGTTCGCACACAGCAAAATCACACAAGCAGCAATGTGATCAAGTCCGGCTAGTTTATCTCTTAGTGATGTTGGTTGAGGTCAGGACACCATGGAAGGCTCTCCTGCTCCACTTCAAAATAATGCTGTTATATGTTATATTGTATGAAAATATCCACAAACAGCTCAAAACCGCTTAACTTGGAACTGACATGTGATGTGTCAGTGTTCAAGGGGGGGTCACACCTCAGAGCTACACTAGAGACTGAGGTGATTGTGCACATAACCAGTCCAATGTGGTTTTTCTTTTGAACCAGGCAGCATGGAAAAATTTATTATAAACTGTTGCATTCTTCTACAGCACCCGCCGCAAGATCGCCATGGGTGAGGCGCTGACCATGTAAAGGTCAATTGACATCCGGCGGAAATTTCCAGTCGCCGGGCGGGTGAGGCCAAAGAATCCCACCCAAAGACGTACTGATCTTTGCAAACTTAAAGTGTGATTATTAGCAAGATCTGGGCATTAAAGAACAAGTAGAACACCTAGCAAGTGTATTCTTATAGATCCACCTGAGAGGACAGCTGGAGCCTCAGCTGAACCAAAACACAGCTCCTCCAAAGGTGAAAATAGAATACACTAGAATATCAGCTTAAATGTTGTGCTCAAGGTGTGGAACTTGAACGCTCAAGCTTCCTACTCAGAGGCAAGAGTGCCTTCGGCGCAACATTAGAGGCAATGCTTATAGTTCGACAATAAATAGGATGGACATTAGTTGGTAGAGGATGCTGTAACGTTTTGGTGGGAAATCCAAGGATGTGAAGTAGATTTTTTAAGTATAAAAAGATACATAAAAGTTTTTAAATATAAATAACATCATGCTGGGATTAAGAGAGCTACAGGGCACTGGGACAGAAGTACAATACCAGGAGGCTGCCATGATGCAGAGGCAGTTAGCTAAGAGAAGGCTCAGGTCGAAGGTTACAGAATAAAGAAAGCAAAACCAAAAACAAATCTAGCTAAGTCAAAGCAGGCATGCTGGAAACAGCTGGCAAATGGACTGAAATGAATGTGCATGGGGGTTAGACAAACATGAGAGCGGGATTGGCTCAGATGGCAGCCTGTGGATCAGAAACGGGGTCGGAGCTAGAAAGGCAGCAAAATTATAGGGCGCCCATATTGCAGCGGCCTGGCAGTGAGTGGGTGATCTGAAAATGTACAATTCCCTGAGATAAAGAAAGCCAGCAATGTTCAGTGGTGGCAAGGGGCATTAAGATTCAAGGGAAAGCAATGAAGCTGGCCAGCGGGAGAATGTTTGACTGCGCTTACATAGCCAGGGGACAAAAGGGGGAGTAGAGAAACAGGCCTGAGGTCCAGGGTGGCTAGGTGAGAAAATGGAGCACTTGACCCAAGGTCTGACCTTTAACTTCAAGTTAGGCAAAGGGCAGACCTGACAACTATGTGACACGATGGGTGAAGAATAGCAGTAAAGTAGTTTACCACCATAATCGATAGCCCCATGGTCCTATACGTAAAGAAAAGAAAATATGAATTGTATTTATAACATAATTGCATTTATATAGCACTTTTCAAAAACACCAGATGTCTCAAATTGCTTCAGAGTCAATGAAGTAGATTTGAATTGTCTTCACTTCAGGAAAGGGACAAGCAATTGACCCAGAGCAAACTCTCTCAAATAGCAATGCGATAATGACCAAACAATCTGCTTTTTATTATGTTTATTGACCCTCACTCCTCCATCATCATCAAGGTATGACTATGAGATTCTTGACCCCTGCACATTTAAAATGATACCTTTCATTTTATATGGCTCTCCTCGCAGGGTGACCTCCTGCATTCATTTGTGTGTAGGTGCATGACACATCTCACAGAGGTTCCCCAGTACTGCCCTGAAAGGAACCCCTCATGAAAGTCACTGGCAATGGATGGCCTCTCAGTTTCTGGAGCTTCAACCTCTCCTGGGTAATGTGGAAGATGTGAGCCAACAGATACCTGGACACATGGAGGATACACAATTGTCTGTCAGTCACCTGGAGGTATAAGAAGCATCTTCTGTACACCCTTGATTATGCCAAATGCCCCCATTCAATGGCACTGCCAGCCTGAGCTTCTGGGTTTTGAGGGGGCCCAGCTGGTTACCCAGTCTGGCGGCGATTGGCCCTTCTTCTACTTCTTAGTTGCCTGATTGCCAGGATGAAGGCAACATTTCTGGCTCCATCCATGGTGGACTCAGCAGGAACTGAAAGTCCTCCTGTGACAAACTTTTTCACACTTTCTTTTCCACCTGCGACAGAGATTCAGCTCTGAAAATGGTGGTGCTGAGATTCTACTGCCAGAAGAGCTTTGACACTCCCCGTGACTGTGGAAATCCCTCCTATTGTGCTGGAGGACCATCACATTCATGTTACCTTCTCTCTAATCACTATCCTTCCTCTTCCTCTAACCCTTGATCCTGCTGCTATAAGCATGGATATCCCTGTCCCCACTGAACAAATTGCCGTTGACCTCCCATGTAGACCTGATCCTTCGCCATCTTGAGGCCAATTGCATTGCAACCTGTGCTTTGTCATTTCCGGTGTGAAGTTGGTTTGCTGAAGTGGCCGTTGCCGCCGCCGCCGGGGAGATCGAGGGACTGTACCGGAGGAGGAGGAGTGAAGAACCTTAGAGCGATGCGCGGTAAAACAGTGGTTAGCACAGTTGCTTCACAGTCCCAGGGTCCCAGGTTCGATTCCCGGCTTGGGTCACTGTCTGTGCGGAGTCTGCACGTTCTCCCTGTGTCTGCGTGGGTTTCCTCCGGGTGCCCCGGTTTCCATCCACAGTGCAGGTTAGGTGGATTGGCCATGCTAAATTGTCCTTCGTGTCCAAAAAAAGGTTGGCTGGGGTTACTGGGTTACGAGGATAGTGTCCAAGGGCCAGTGCAGACTCGATGGGCCGAATGGCCTCCTTCTGCACCGTAAATTCTATGATCTATGATTCCACAGCGACACCCCCAGGAGAGCATTGAGCACCCCACCACTATATTACATGTTCCCCACCTACAGACTGCCTCCCTTGACATGACTATACCATCTGAAGCTCAGTATGAAGCCAGAAACCTCCACAACTGAAATGAAATGAAAATCGCTTATTGTCACAAGTAGGCTTCAAATGAAGTTACTGTGAAAAGCCCCCAGTCGCCACATTCGGGCGCCTGTTCGGGGAGGCTGATACGGGAATTGAACCGTGCTGCTGGCCTGCCTTGGTCTGCTTTAAATGCCAGTTCCAGGCACAGCCCTCTAAATGGTGGTGCCGAGCCACATGCCTGTCTAGGCATTATGGCCCCAACAACACTTCTATTCTTGCCCAGGACTGTCTGAGCTTTCAGTTCACAAATAGTCTCCGCCCCCAACCATCATGCACCCATCCTAAATCTTAGCTTCCCATCATATGTTTGTGTGCTCCCGTCCTGAATCTTACTCCCTCCTATCATTTGCCTGTGTGATCCCTTTCTGAATTTTACCTTCCCGTCATGTATCTGTGTGCTCCCTTCCTGAATCTTACCCCCTCCTGTCATGTGTCTCCCTGATTCCTTCCTGAATCTTGCCCCCTCCCATCATGTGTCTGTGTGCTCCCGTCCTGAATCTTACCCCTCCCTTCATATGTTAGTGTACTCTCTTTCTGAATCTTACTCCCTCCCGTCATATGTTAGTGTGCTCCCTTTCTGAATCTTATCCTCCCGACATGTGTCTGTGTGCTCCCTTCCCGTCATTTTGATTTGATTTGATTTATTATTGTCACATGTATTAGTATACAGTGAAAAGTGTTGTTTCTTGCATGCTGTACACACAATGCATACCGTACATAGGGAAGGAAGGAGAGACTGCAGAATATAATGTTACAGTCATAGCAAGGTGTAGAGAAAAGATCAACTTAATACAAGGTAGGTCCATTCAAAAGTCTGATGGGAGCAGGGAAGATGCTGTTCTTGAGTCGGTCACGCCGAGTTCCCGAGTCGATGTCAACAAAACAAAGGAGATTGTCATTGAGGGAGAGATTATTGTCGTCGCTCCAGTTCACCAGATTCTCGATCTCATTCCTGTACTCTGTCTCGTCATGTGTCTGTGAGCTCCTTTCCTGATCTTACTCCCTCTCATCATGTGTATTTCACTGTGTTCCCTTCCTAAATCTTATCCCCCCTCCCATCATGTGTCTGTGTGCTCCTTTCCTGAATCTTATCCCCTTCAATATTGTGTCCCTGTGCTCCCTTCCTGAATCTTACCTTCTGTCATGTGTCTATGTGCTCCCTTTCCCAGTTGCCCATGCCCTCAGACAAGCCATTGCACTCCTGCCCCTTTGAGCTCTGTGTTCTCACGCACATCGCCCCCCCACCAAAGTCAGGCCTGTGCCCTCCAGTGCCTTCCTCCTCACCCAGCAGCTGACCACGGGTCTGGAATAGCATGCCTTGCTCCAACGCCTCCTTGAGTTCCCGTTGGTTATGCCTGCACAACTTGGCTCAAAGTCAGAGCAGCTGCAAGTACAGCACATGGAAAGGTAGGCAAAGATAGCTCAAAGTCACCAGTGAAATACAGGTTGCCAGGTGCATGTCACTTGTATCCAGCCACAAATCTCTTCAGTCTAATTAGCTGTCAGAGTGGCCTTTTGTTCTGGAGTGGGGGGGGTGAATCTGGCAAGTTGGCTTTTTAATGAGTATTCATGACATTTATATAAATACATTGCTCAACATTGCACAGAAACCTACCTGACTTGCCATTCACAATCTACTTTTACACTGGCAGGAAATTGATTTATGGATGGCCGCCTAATTTTCCTGTCCCTCCCAGCCATAATGCCTATCACGGGCAGCACCAGAAAATCCCACCCAATATATTCATTCATAACCTCAGGCACCTCTCTGCCTCAACGTTTAAATCTCACTTTCGGTACCTCAGTATCCCCACTCCTACTTTTATTATCTGTAGAAAGCTTTTTGGTTTCCCTTTATGTTAGCTGCCAGTGTTTCCTCATACTCTCTCTTTTGTCAATATTGATACTAGTATATAATGGAGGATTAATGCGGTCTTGGGCAGAAACCATACAACCTTTTAATACGACCATTAACTATTAATTATGTATTTTACCTTCAGCAAGTTTATTCCGAATCCAGCTCAGTGGAGATACAACCTTCTTATGGTTTCCCCACAGCTTTCACAGTAACTTCATTGCAGTGTTAATGTAAGCCTGCTTGTGACAATAAAGATTATTATATTATTATACAGTAACTGTTGTGTCCATTTATACCCTTTTGGAGGTTGAACCAATAATCATCACCTGACTTTAATGAGGCAATTAGCTAAACAATGGAACCATAATCATGTTGGTGGTTCGCCCAGGATGAAGCTAGCCCATTGCACTTGGGGTGTGTCGACACCTGCACAGTCCCCAAATGTGGGATACTGACTGCAAAATTTGTGCACTTGCTGATACATTGACACCTTTGCCTCCCTTATTTCCTTTGCTACCTACCCTCTGAACTTTTCATATTAAGCCTGGTTCTCAGTTGTAACATCAATCTGACACCTGTCATTGACACCCCTTTGCTGTTTCATTGAACTCTCTCATCCAGGGATCTTTTTGTCCTATCTTTCTCCTTTGTGGGAAGGTACCCTACCTCTATCCGGAACCTCCTCTTTGAAGGTAGTCCATTGTTTCATTACTGTTTACCTGCCAATCTTTGATTCCAAGTTACCTGGACTGGATCCGTTCTGACACCTATTACATTGGCTCTCCCCCAATTAATTACTTTTAGTCTGGATTGCTTCTTGTCCTGGTCCATGTGCTACTATGATCACTGCACCCTAAATGTTGCCAAATGGACACTTGGGGTGGAATTCTAGCGCTGCTAGTGAGGACGGAAATGTTGGCGCTCATCCAAATCTCCCATTCACTGCATTGGGACCAGAGAATCCCGCTGTCATGAACGGACAGAGAATCCCAGCCATGATTCGCATGATGTGGATTTGGGTTTATTGTCACTTGCACCGAAGTACAGTGGAAAGTATTGTTCTGCATACAATCCTGATAGATCGTGTCATAAATGAAAAAACATAGGATATATGATAAATACATAATGTAAATACATAGATATAGGCATCGGGTGAAGCATATGGAGTGTAGTATTACTCAGTAGAGAAGATGCGTGGAGAGATCAGTTCAGTCCATGAGAGGGTCATTCAAGAGTCTGGTAACAGTGGGGAAGAAGCTGTCTTTGAATCTGTTTGTGCGTGTTCTCAGACTTTTGTATCTCCGGCCCGATGGAAGACATTGGAAGAGTGAGTAACCTGAGTGGGGGGGGGGTCTTTGATTATGCTGCCCGCTTTCGCAAGGCAGCACGAGGTGTAGACAGAGTCAATGGATGGAATGCGTGTTCCGGTGATGAACTGGGCGGTGTTCACGACTCTCTGAAGTTTCTTACGGTCTTGGGTCGAGCAGTTGCCATACCAGGCTGTGATGCAGCCAGATAGGTTGCTTTATATGGTGCATCTGTAAAAATTGGTAAGTGTCAATGTAGACAGGCCAAATTTCCTTAACTTCCTGAGGAAGTATAGCTGTTGTACTTTCTTGGTTGCAGCATCAACATGGGTGGACCAGGACAGATTGATGGTGATGTGCACACCATGAATTTGAAGCTGTCAACCATCTCCACCTCAGCACCATTGATGCAGACAGAGGCGTATACGATACTTCACTTCCTGTAGTCAATGGCCTTCTGCTTAGTTTCGCTGACATTGAGGGAGAGATTGTTGTCGTTACACTACTCCACTATGTTTTCTATCTCCCCCCTGTACTCTGACTCATCGTTGTTTGAGATCCGACTTACTACCGTTGTGTCATCAGCAAACCTGTAGATAGAGTTGGTGCCACATTTTGCCACACGGTCGTGTGTGTATAGGGAGTATAGTAGGGGACTAAGCACTCAGCCTTCCAGGGCTCCGGTATTGAGAACTATCATGGAGGAGGTGTTGTTGTTTATCCTTACTGATTGTGGTCTATGGGTCAGGAAGTCGAGGATCCAGTTGCAGAGGGAGGAGCCAAGTACTAGGTTTTGGAGTTTTGATATGAGCTTGGTTGAGATGATTGTGCTGAAGGTGGAGCTGTAGTCAATGAATAGGAGTCTGACGTAGGAATCCTTGTTTTCGAGATGCTCCAGGGATGATTGTAGGGTCCAGATAGGTGGCGTCTGCTGTGGACCAGTTGTGGCGATATACGAATTGCACTGGATCAAGGCATTCCGGGTGTATAGAGTTGAAACACTTCATAATGATAGATGTTAAAGCCATTGAGGCATATTGCCTGGTTCTTCTTTGGCACCGCTGTGATGGTGGTCTTCTTGAAGCATGTGGGAATCTCAGAACGGTATAGGGAGAGGTTGAAGATGTCCACGAACACATCCGCCAGTTGGTCCGTGCAGGATCTGTGTGCACAACCAGGGACTCCGTCAGGACCCATTGCTTGCCGAGGGTTCACTTTCAATAAGGCCAATCTACCTCATTGGCCTACCTCATTCCCCAGAATCAAATCCAACAATCTCTCTTTCCTCACTGGACTGGAAACAAACTGATCTAGATAATTATTCTGAGCGTACATCAGAAATCTTCTCCCATCTCTGCCGTTTACACTATTGCTATCGCAGTTTACACTGGAATAATTATAGTTTTGTATTCTAACCACTTTATAGCTTTTGCAATTCTCTGTTATCCCCTGGCAACTGTGTTCCTCTATATCTTTCCCAGAAATTGGTGATCTACAATACAGGCAGGGAGAACATTTGGAACACTCCCAAGTAGAGAGCCATACCTGATGCAAAGGTAGATGATTGCCAATGCTAAACACTTATGTACCTAGCAACACATTTAGTTGGAAGAGGAAAGTTCAGTCTTTCTCATTTATTATAAAATCACAAAAACATAGGCTTGGATTTTCTCTGCTATCCAATGCCGGATTAAGAAATATATCACCAAAAATGCAGGAAAATGGAGCAGTGAGGCCTTCCACCTCTTCCCAGCTTTAACCTACATAACTTTCATCCACTGTCCATATTGGATGACTGGAGGGGAGATGATGGTGGCAAGAGGTACCTTTTCCATAAGCTGCAAGTATAATATAATGATAATGTGGGGATCAACAAACTGTGCCATCTGCCTTCCACAATCAAGTGTCAGCAACTCCCCTTCAGATCAGCAGAAAGGTGGAGGGTTGGTGTAATTCCGTGGACAGTCAAAGGCCCCCTTGATACCCTTCCGGGGGGGAAAAGAGCTTGCTAATGAGCATTTTCCTCTTTCACAAGGCCTCAGGTCACTTCTTCACCTTTGGTGCTCTTCTGCTCCCATCTTGATGGGTGATGAAGCAATGTTCCCACACTGAGGCACTGTTGCAATTCTTCTCCAGGGAAGTGATAGTTTGTTAGTTTCTGGTACAAGCTAACCGTAAGCCCCATGCTCACACAGGAAACTGGCTCATGATCAAGTCAGAAATCGCGGTCCATCTTCCCAGAATATAAAGCGTAAAATCTAGCCATGGTACATACATACCAACACCATTATTGGCCATGTTTTAAATCCTCATTTCATTTAATTCTTCAACATTGTTATTGAAAGCAAATATCAAATAATATCTGGCACATGGCAGCACATGAACGCTGCATAAATGTTAATCTTAATCAGTTTTCCTTTATAAATGAGTGCATAACTTTGTAACACCTTCACCGTTTGCCTCCGGAGTTTCAAATAAATGCTGTGCAACTCTTTCCCGTTAAAGTATTCTGTGTTACCATCTGGCTAAACCCCAGCCAACTGGCAGTCATCCACAAAATAGTTCAGCCCATGCAGTTGGCAAGATCATATGTGATGATCTGAGATACCTTGAGGTCTTTGTGATGAATAACTTATCTGAGAGCGAATGTAGAAGAAGGTTTTTTAACTAGTCTCATTCTGGTAATGTTGCCTCACAGAGAATGCATTGGAAGCAGGGAGACGAGCTGCTTCTTGTTTAGTTCGTAGGATTTCTGTGCATAAAATACCTCGGCTGGGATTTTCCAGTCCAAGTTCCCACTCAAAATCAATGGTCCATCAAATATTCCATCCTGGCCTTGGTTACCAGCGTAATTAGCTGCCAATTGGAAAATCTGCTCGGTTTAAGATTTGCTTCAGATTTTTTTTTTCATATTCCTCCATGAGATGTGGCTGTTGCTGGCAAGGCCCAGCATTTGTTGCCCACCCCTAATTGCCCTTTAACTGAAGCCTGCTCAGCCTTTCAGGAGGGCAGTTAAAAGTCAATCACATTGCTGTGGCTCTGGAGTCCCATGAAGGCCAGGGATTTCCTTTATTGAACCAGCTGGGTTTTTAGGACAGCTCGTTTGTGATGCAGAGCAAGGCCAACAGCGTGGGTTCAATTCCCATACCTCCTATGTTTATTCATGAAGCCTTCTCAACCTTGACTGAGGTGTGGTGATCCTCAGGTTAAATCAGCACCAGTCAGCTCTGCATCTCAAAGGGGAAAGCAGCTTATGGTCATCTGGGACTATTGCAACTTTACTTTAATGGATTGACTGACCACTGTGTGATCGGCGATTTGGTCTAAAAATCTACCTTAAACTGTCTGTTTCAGTTCTTTTGGCCATGGCTTAAAATGTCTCATTATTGTATATTCCTTTCCCTATTCACCTTCCTGTGTTTTTTTTAAAACTGGAGTGCAGGCAAGGTCGAGACAATGCATTGTCCATTACCTTAGTATCAAACAAGACAGGGTGAGGGCAGTTAAACGTGGCTGCCATGCATGCTCAGTGCACATTGCCAATAAGAGGTTTTAGTGCTTTCTCAAAGCTTAGCTGTCCTGGTGAGATCAATAGAAGTTTACTGGTGCAGCAGCCAAACCCCAACGTAGTGAAGTGAGTTGGTTACTACTTCCTATCACTCCCCTGCGCTATTGAACTGGCTCACCATTTGTTTTACTCAGAGCGGGGTTTCTCCTCTGGTCCAACTGTTTTAACAACGCCGTCAGAAAATCCAGAATCATCAAAAGTAGCTGTCTCTATGGTTTACTGCTGCTTGATAAAGGTTGCACGCTGTCATAAACAAGAAACCTTTCAAAACTGCGGCGTGCGATTTCCCAATGAGGAGGAATACTCGTCCCCAGTAGCTTCCCCATTGATATTCATTGGGATGATATCAGGATTAGAGATTTGAACAACAAACCTGATTACTGTCAGACGGGAATCCCAATTTCAATATAATCTATATTATTTGTTAAACTGCTAATTTAGTATAGGCACCTGTGGTGGTTCGGCAATCACTCTGGAGATTTCCAGTGGTAACAAAGGGGTTAATGAATGAAAGGCTAATTGTACAGACACAGAACACAATAGGCTGGGTCCTGTCTCTTCGGCTCCAGAATACTGCGAGCAGGTGCCTCTCACAGGCTGAAAATCCCTGCTCTACAGCATCTAAAACTCTGGAGGCATAAGCCATGGGCCTTAACTGTTCGTGCCGTTCCTGAAGGAGCACGGCCAAAAGGGCGCGGTCTGTGCTTGCGACCTCTATCGCGTAGGGGGAAAGCGGGTCTGGAACTTGTAGTGCGGGGGCTGCTATGAGTGCTTGCTTCAACGCATCCACAGCGTCCGTATGCTGCGGAAGCCACTCCCAGGGGGCTCCTTTCTTTAGGAGGTCTGAGAGGGGCGCTGCCTTGCTGGCGAAACCGTCAATGTGGTTTCAGCAGTAGCCAACCAGTCCTAAAAACGACCGGAGGGCTGAAACGTTCTGGGGAAGGGGCAATTTAGCAATCGAGTCAATCCTTTTATGCTCAATCTCATGTTTACCATGTGTGATAATTGTACCCAAATATATCACCTTATCTTCCAAAATCTGGGCCTTTTTGGGGTTAAGTTTACAACCAATTGAGTGTAAGAGTTCCAGGAGTTCGGACAGAAGCTCAATGTGCTCTTCTTTGGTGTCTGTCTGCAGTAGTAGGTTGTCTACGTACTGGACCAGACATTCGGGGTGAGAAAATTTGGCTAAACCAGTTGCCAGCTGTCGGTGGAAAATGGAGGGGGAGTTGTGGAATCCTTGTGGCAGGCATGTCCACGTGTACTGTTGATTTTTAAAGGTGAAGGCAAATTTGTACTGGCACGCCTTTGCCAATGGAATGGACCAGAATCCATTACTGATGTCCAAAACCGTAAAGAATCGGGAATTGAGTCCCTGCTTGAGCATGGTCTCGGGACTTGTGGCTACTGTGGGGGCTGCTGCGGGGATGATTTTGTTGAGTTCCCGGTAATCGATGGTCAGTCGCCATGATCCATTGGGCTTTCTCACTGGCCAAATCGGGGCATTATTAGTGGAGGCTACTGATCTAAGTACACCATGCTCTAATAAGCTTTCGATTACTTTTGCGATTTCTCCCTCTGCTCTTGGGGAAATCCATATTGCTTTTGGGGTCTAGGGTCAGGTCCTGTGATTTGTACGGAACCAGCCATCCGTCCACAGTCGTGTTTGTGGGTCGCGAAGGCTGTCCTGTTTTTCTGTAAAACTGCCCTAACCTGCTTGTCCGTGCTAAGCGTGGTCGGGTTGAACCAAAATTCGCCTACTGCGCTGATTTTGTTGGCGTATTCACCTATCGTGAGCGTTGCGGGGGCTCTTGCAGACTTCGCCATGTTCCAGACACACTGGTTGACTGGATCAAATGATAGATTGTGGGAATTCATGAAGTCTATTCCCAGAATGTGTTCTGCTGTGTGGGGCAGGGCAACTAAAACTACGGGGTGCTTGGTGGTGATGGTGCCGATTTGAATGGGTACAGGGGTTGTGATGTGTCCCTGCTGTGAGTGGCTGTAAAGCCGCTGAGGGTGATAGTGGCTGTAGTGGGCCACTTGTCCTTTTGGAACATGGTGGAGGAATTTATTGTGGTGCGGGACCCTCCTGCGTCCCAGAGAAACTCGATGGGCTGTCCCCGCTGCAACTACCGGTCATCCGGACCTATCCCAAAGGGTGTCGCAGACCCAACTGGGGGAGCCGGAACACCGTCAGTCCGTTCCGGTCAGGTCCGTCTGATCTGAATGGGTGCTAACACTATGAATGGGCTCTGCTTATTCCTACTTAGAGTGCCCGTCTGCTGGGCTCTCTGTGGCTTTCGTGGGGCATTGCATTCCCTTGCAAAGTGTCCCAACTGTCCACAGTTGTAACACTCCTGTGACTTTTGTGGGGGGCTGTTCTTTCCTTCATTTACCCATGCGGGGTTCTGGTGTGTTTTAACGGCTTGTATATCTACGTCGGCCTGCTTTTCTTCGGGATTTTTAACTGCGGGTTTGCTTTGTACAGACTGCTCCCATGCGCGGGACAATCTTTTTACTACCCATTTTTCATTATGAGCCTCCTCTGAGGGATCATAATTCGCGCACGCTTTTTGTCCTTTTTCTGTGGCATGGGAGATAAGGGTGCGGGTCCATTTGGCCAGGTTGTCTGGGGACAAATGGGCGCGGTCTAAGTCTCCAAAAACTGCTGCAAAGTGGATCCACAGGCATCTAGCAAACGCTGTGGGGTGCTCGGTTTTCTTTTGCCTGCATTTGTTGTGGCCATCTACGGGGTCACCCCGGTTATACCCGATCGCGTCTAGGACCGCGGTATGCATTTCTGCAAGGGTGCCTCCTCCTACATTCTGTGGGTCGGGAAGGGCTGCTACGACTGAAGGGTCTAAACTTAAAACTGTGAGCTTCACATGCTCTTGCTCATCCAGGCCGTACATGTTCGCCTGCTGCTTTACTCTGGCAAAGAAATGGTGGGGGTCTGTGGTGGGGAGGAACGGTGTGATTTTCTCGCACGCGTCCCGTAATTGGGTCACTGTTAAGGGGGTGGTGTACAGAAATTCTGTGTCGTCCGATGTGGCTGTGCGGTGGGTGGTTACTGGGTTCATTGGAGCTTGAACTATCTGCTGTGTGGGGGGTTGGGGCGCTTTCCGCTTTTGGGGCTTTCCCTGCGCACATGTTCTCTGAACATATCTCTGCGCTGTTTCGTTTAACTCTTCCCAATCAGGGCCATCTTCCTCATCTAACTTTGCTCCAAAGGTTTCCTGGAATCCTTTTTGGACTGAAAGCAGCGATTGCAGCTCTGAAATCTGCTTCCGGCACTTTGCATGTTCTAGTGAGCTTTGTCTTTGCTCCGTGATGGCAGCATGGAGTGCTCTTAACGCTGCCTTCAGGTCACTACACTGCCTCTGCAATGCTTCTACCTACTTCTCGGTTTCTTCACGCACCAGGATTGCACGTTGCGTGTCCTGATAGGCCTTTTCATTCTGGGACTGGAAGCTGCTTAAGTGCGCCAGACATGACTGGTGAGCCCACTTGGCATCATCCACCTCTCCGTCTTTTGCTGCCAACTTCCTCCTTAACTCTAAGTTCTCTCTTTCTACCTCACTTATATCGACCTTACTCATTCGATGTAGGCCTTCTACCTCTTTCCAGAGCATCCTAATGACCTTCTCTGTGCCTCGCAACTGTGCCAAGCAGGACACGATTGCCATCGGCTTGCGAGCTTTCCCTAAGCTCTTCTTGTGGATCTCGCTCAGGTTCTCCCACCAATATGTCCTATTCTCCCGGGACCTGTTTCCTCGTTGTTACAGAATTCGCTCCAAAGGGGCTATCCTTTCCCTTTGAGGTACTTCCTAATTTCTTCTTCCCATGCAGGACATTGTCCTACTCTGCAGCTGCTGGTCGCTGCGACCGCAAATTCCTCTGGGTTCATGAGGCGCTGCATTGCCTGCATTGCCATCTTTCTTGTCCGAATGCTTCTTTTAAATTTGGAACAGGGGAGCTGAGGCTGTGCTGTAAATATGGGTACGGCTTTCGCTAATTTCCGAAGTACAAACTCCCGACAGTTTTGTCACAACAAAAAATCTATCAGTTTACCTTATAGCCCTGTTAGTTATGCATGCATACACACACTTCCAAATTATGAGGATTGGTCAGAACTGCTTGAACACTTGTGGTTTTCTGTTCCCAATTGGACCTCTAATTCAAATTTTTGGGTTCTCCCGGAGTGGTTAAGCCACTTCTAGTTCGGGTCCCGTCAGATTTCGCCAGTAATATGTTGCTAACTTTTGGTTGGTTCACTTGGCTCTGTTTTATAACCTTTGCTCTCGAGTCGCCAGGTATCTTTATGATACCATCACGAGGTTCAAGTTCGAGTAATGACCAATAACTCAATACACCGATTAGTAAAATTTAAATCAAAGCACATTTATTATACACAATAATCGCTACTCATGCACAAATTCTACGTCTAAGCTACTTCTACGACTAACAGGCCTGTACTTAGCTTCGGACTGGCCCACCAGGTCAGGGGAATAAATGGCCTTGCGTTCTGATTCTGAGTCTGCGGGATTCGTAGTTGGAACGGATTGATAGCTAGGAGCGCCTGTCTCGTAGCGAGCGTTGACTTAAGACTGACGATCTCTCGGCGGCCGCTGGACCGGTCACGGTCAATGTTGGTTCGCGTGGCTGGGGGACCCGGTCAAGAAGAAGAGGGCGGATTTGAACTTGGGGGCTTAACTTTATAGTCCTCAGGGGCTTCCCGCCTTTCGGGGCGGACCCTGTACCTGGTTCTAGGTGATTGGACTTTGTTCCAATCGTTTGGTTCGATTTCTCCAATACTGGAGCGGTTCCCTGATCGATAGGCGGTCTTGAGGTGTCCGTTAAGCTATTTTGTGTTGGCTCCTGCTGGCGCCGGGGAGTCTGGCTTAGTTTTGTTTGTCCCAAATGTTGCTATTGTTCCCGGGGATTGCTCATTAGTATGTAGATGTCTACTACATTATTATGCTGATGGTCGCTGGTATCGATGCTGTCTGGGCTTTTGCAGAGTTAAATACACAGCAAACCGGCACCTGCTGGTTTCTGCCTGTGTTGGCTGAATTTCCCTTCAGCCTTTGCCGTTCGCCATTTTAAATCGGGACTTGGCCAACTCAGGTGGCTACAATTCACAACTACTTCCATGATGTACACAGGTCCCAGTCAGGATGTCTCTCTCGGCTCTCACTCGGCCTAAGCTTTTATACATAGTGTCCATTGCTCCACTGATTGTACTCGATGAGACTCACGGGGAGACTAATTGGTCCGACCCCGTAGGTCCTGGGTGAGTTAACCAGCTATGAAGCAACACTGAATCATATTTATTTAACTTCAAGGGTGGGATTCTCTATGGCTGATGCCGAAATTGGGAAATGTGATTGGGCTGAAAATCAGTTTTGACGTTGGCATGGACAGCGCCAGCCAATGGTACCCCTAACAGCAGGGACAGGTGCCAGGGCCAGAGGCCCTCACATGGCTGGGCTCCAACGGGTGCGGGGAAGAGGAAGGGGAGGGGGACATGCGGAGGTAGAGTCCTCCGTGCCAACCTGGAGCATTGTGTAGCCCGGTGGATCTGATTGGGCACAGGGATATGCACCAGGTTAATATGATGCCATTTTGCCCCCTGCGGAAAATGGATATTGGAATTCAATCAGCAATGGTGGTCTCCCGCCTAATTGCAGCAGCCCTGGGGGATGCGCTGTGGCTGTACATGTTGGAGCTGCTCGATGAGGGGGAAGCTGCAGCAGCGCAGCCTGCCCAGAAGAACAGGAGGCAGCCGCTGAGGATGGAAACCCAGACACCCCACAGGCTGAGGAGGAAGAGGCGCCAGATGTGGCCTTGTGTGTACTGGCAGCATCTGTCATTTGAGGACCTGCAGGACCAGACATTGTGCCGAAGAATCCCGCTGAGCAGGGAGACAGTGCAACATATCTGACAAATCATGGTGCACCTGGCACCGTGGGGGAATGGGGGAGGGCACCCGCACTTGGTGGCCGTCAAGGCAATGATTTACCTGAACCTCTATGCCAGGTGGTCCGTCCAGGCGCCGAATGGGGATACCACAGAGCTCAGTGCACAGGTGCATCCATGCCATCACGGAGGCCCTCTTCGCCCAATTGCCACAATACATCAATTTCAATGTGGACCGAGCGCACTACGATGCCCAGGCAGCAGGGTCCGGCGTCACCACCGAGATGCCCCAGGTCCAGCGGGTGATTGAAGGGATGCATATTGCCCTACGAGCACCCGCAGATGACAAGGCGATCTTCACGAACCAAAAGGGTTCCACTCGATGCGTGACCATCAGATGTGCATCATGCACGTCTGCACCTAATACCCAGTGTGCATAACGCCTTCATCCTGGCACACTCGACTATTCCGGCCTCTTCAAGGTGCAGCCCCGACTTAGGTGTTGGCTGCTGGGCGACAGAGATTAACTGCTGCGGTCGTGGTTGATAACACCTATCCGGAGGCCACAGACCAACACGGAGACTCGCAACAACGACGCAACAATACAGCGACTAGGGTTGTGATCGAGCGGTGCTTCGGCATCCTGAAGACGCGGTTCAGATGCCTGGACTGCTGTGGAGGGGCCCTCCAGTATGATGCTGGGAGATTGGCCCGCATTGTGACGCACTATTGTGTCCTATTGACTATTGCAGCACGACAGCACAAGTGAATAGCACTGTGGCTTCACAGCGCCAGGGTCCCACGTTCGATTCCCCACTGGGTCACTGTCTGTGCGGAGTTTGCACGTTCTCCCCCGTGTCTGCGTGGGTTTCCTTCGGGTGCTCCGGTTTCCTCCCACAGTCCAAAGACATGCAGGTTAGGTGGATTGGCCATGATAAATTGCCTGTAGTGTCCATAGGGTTGGGAGGGGTTACTTGGTTGCGGGGATAGGGTGGAAGTGAGGGCTTAATGTGGGTCGGTGCAGACTCGATGGGCCGAATGGCCTCCTTCTGCACTGTATGTTCTATGTCTATGTCCTCCACAACATTGCATAGCAGAGGTGCAACGTGCTGAAGGAGGAGGATGAACATCAGTCCTCGTACAATGAGGAAGATGCGGGGGATAATAATAATAATGACAATGATCATCTTTATTAATATTACAAGTAGGCTTACATAAACACTTTAGTGAAGTTACTGTGAAAAGCCCCTAGTCGCTACACACCGGCGCCCTGTTCGGGCACACAGAGGGAGAATTCAGAATGTCCAATTCACCTAACAAGCACATCTTTTGGGGCTTGTGGGAGGAAACCGGAGAACCCGGAGGAAATCCACACAGACACGAGGAGAACGTGCAGACTCCGCACAGTGACCCAAGTGGGAATCAAATCCGGGTCCCTGCGAACCACTGTGCTACCCCCCCCGAAGGGGGGATGGGCAGGACATGGGGGAGGGGCAGGCACAGGAGATCGCTCAATGTGTGTGCCAGGGCCAACATGCACAAGAAACTCTGATCGCCTCCAGGTTCACCGACTAGGGTTGTGGCGGGTTGGCCAGGGACACGGACACTGCATCCCATCCCCCAAACACCGCCACAAGCCACCTCCCCGGGGCGATGGGGGTGAGATAGCGGAGTGGTCAACGCTGGCAGAACTGCGGTTCGTGAGCTAAACCCATCTCCAACGTCTGCCCATTCCCCCCCTCTCCCCCGCCCCTATGCACTTTCTGCGGCCAGCACAGACCAGCCCATCCCTCACACCCTTCTGAGAGAGCACTGAGGCAAGTTGTAACATTGTGCACAGGTGTTAAATGTGAATGTGATTCCCGCCCTGCAACCTGGGTCTCCTTTGGCAGGCATCTACTGGGGAGACTGGGCTGGATGGGCCAGGCTTCTGCACAGGTGTCTCAGGTGTCATGGTGCTGCCCTGTTCTGCCTGCTGCCCATCAGATGCGCCAAAGACAGCGGGGGAAGGGGGGGGGGAGTCCGAGGTGCTGCGGTGTTCCGGCACGTCCCCTGCGGGAGTCACCGGCATGGGCCCCATCACCTCCTCCTCCCTCGGGAGCCAGATATCACCGGGCTACTCTATGGGACGAGGGTGCGATCGGAGCTATCCCCTGAGGCTCCCCTGCCACTTGGCGCTGCCAATCCTGGCGGCCCACTGCCGTCCTGACCAAGGTCTGCATTCCCGCAGCCATGGAGCACAGGGAGTGGACCACCTCCATCTGGGACTGCACCACATCACGCTGCAACTGTGCCACCACCTTCTGAATCCGTGCCACATCAGCCAGTGACTCCACCATCTCCCTCTGGGACTTGGCCACCTCCCTTTGTGTCTGTGCCACGCCAGCACCTGGAAAATGCCACCGATACACTCAACCATGGACCGCTGTGACTGGGCCACACTCAGGAGCGCCGCTGCAATGTCCAGGTGGCTCTGACACATGGCTGCCTGTGGCAAGGTAGGCCTGTACTGGACCTCAGCCACCACCTGCACAGATTGCCCCAAGCTTTGGACATGCTGATCCTGATGTGTTAGGCAGGTCAGTTCGGTGTGGACTGCACTTGATGCAGCGATGCGAGAAACAGATCTCTAACACTGTAGAAGATCCAACACAGTTTTATTGAACGATAGAACTAACATACATATTTAACTGTGGGTCGAAACTATACTGAACTGACTGGAAACCTTGTACTAGCCTGACCAGACTTACTAGCTACCGCATGGTGTTTGCACTGTGCTAGCTCGTGGACTCTGACTGTCTCAGTGGCTGGGTCCTGAGAGAGCGGGAACCTCGTGCCCTCTGGTTTTATAGTGGTGGTGTCCTGTCTGGTGATTGGCTGCACTGTGCTCTGTGCTTACTGGTCATCCTGTGTGTCAATCACTGCCTGTCTGCACTTCATTATATACATGCGTGGATATTATGACAGATCCATGGCCAAAACCCTCACCCCCAAGATGTCCACTGTGGACGCTACCTGTGCAGTGTTGGCCTGGGTGGCACGCATGGCGGGCACTACCTCCTGTTCCTGCATGGCGTTGAACTCCTCTACCAGTGCTTGCCAGCGCTGAATGCTCGCTGACATCGCCCCATGTAGCCACTGGCTCTGCGACTATAGGTGGGACGGCCCGTTCCAGAAGTCAAAAATCCACCTGGATGGCAGCCAGTCCTTGGGGTCGGTCTGCCCTCCGACTGTCCGCCCCCTTGGGAGTTCCTATCTCCATCTGCTGTACTGGATCAGCTGTGTGGTGAGCACCAGAAAGTGTCCCAGGAGCCTCTTCACGAAAATGCTCCACCCGAGGTGAGTGTCTCTGGGATGGTGGAAGGGTGTTGGAACAGCTGTGACGGGAAATCTGCATCATCCCTGCACTTGAGCTCCGAGGTGGCCTGGGTCTCGGGTTGATGGCTCTCGTCCATGTCGGTATCATCCTCGTCGCTGCTCGACACCCAGGGCTCTTGCTGTAAGGAGCAAGATCTCACCAGATGGGCCCACCCCATCACCAGCAGGTCTTGCAAGACACAAGACAAGATGCATGATTTGACCCTGTGCCGAGGGGAATGGGGAGTGCGTGGAGCGGGACTGAAGGTGAGGGTTCTGTGGAGGTGAGGGTGGTGTGAGGGTGATGTTGGCCGGTGGGTGGGGGGTTGGGTGGGTGTGGTAATACCAGGTATTGCAGTACCTGAGAGGTGGATGCCATTGGCTAGACCTAGGAGTCTACCATTGGCTAACGTACATAGCTACGCCCTGAGAGGCGGGGTATAAGAACTTCACTTTCTGTATCGAAGCTGCTGGGAACAGTTCTAGCTGATTAAAGCCGATTAGTTATGACTCACCTTGTCTCAAGAGTAATTGATTGTGCATCAATTTAATCAGCTATTACTTCTGAAAAGATAGACCTCCGCATCAAGCCGGAGTGCCTTCAGCTCATTCCCCACGCAGACAACTCCGCTGCTATCTTCAAGCACTGGCTGGCCTGTTTTAAGAGCTTCGTTGACACGGCCGCCGACACCCCCACGGAGAGGCAGAAAGTGCACCTTCTACGCTCCCGAGTCAGCCCTGCAATCTACCCTCTGATCGAGGAGGCGGAGAATTATGCAGCAGCTATCGAGCTGCTAGAAGGACATTACATCCGTCCCCTGAACCAGGTCTACGCCCGTCACCTGCTGGCAACCAGAAGGCAGAGCCCTGAAGAAACACTGGAAGACTTCTATCGGGCTCTACTAGTGCTAGGCCGGAACTGTAGCTGCCCAGCAGTCACGGGGAACGAGCACATGGAACTTTTAATTCGGGACGCTTTTGTGGCAGGTATGACTTCCCCCGACATCCACAGAAGGCTCCTTGAAATGGACACACTGGGCCTCACTGAGGCACGGGCCCTGGCAGGGTCCATGGACGTTGCGTACAATAACGCACTGGCTTTTGCTCCCGGACGCACGGCGCCCCCCTGGGATGCGTGGCACCACGTCGCGGCGGCCCCCCAGACTTTCCCGCTAACCCCGCAGGCCTGCGCCACTAGACGGCCCGTTTTCACCGACGGCCAACGCTGCTTCTTCTGCGGCCAAGCGAATCATCACCGCCACCTGCAAAGGGTGCGGCAAGAACGGCCACTGTGTCACGGTCTGCCAGGGCCGTGCCGTGGCAGCGGTCGCCAGCGACTATCAGCAGCCTTTGTTCCAGGTCCCGGCCGTCCAAGGCCCATCGCTACCCTTCTATCCCCAGGCAACGTGTGACCCACGGGCGTGGCCATTTTGCCCCCCGGCCACCACGCTGGATGGGTGGGCGCCGCCATTTTGTCCCTCGCCGATGCCATCTTCTGCATCCCCGGACTCCATGTGCGACCCGTGGATGATGCCATCTTGGATAGGGCCTCAAGCCCCCAGCACTGCCGACTCCACACTGCCTGACCAGAACTCCCCCTTGCTGCAGCTGGCCTCCGTTACCCTGGACCAGAGTCGGCCCTGGACGCTAGCGAAAGCCACCACAACGATCGCCACCAACGGCCACGTGACGTCGTGCCTGATCGACTCCGGGAGCACGGAAAGCTTTGTCCACCCCGACACGGTAAGGCGCTGTTCTCGTCACCCATCCCGTAAACCAACGGATCTCCCTGGCCTCCGGGTCACACGCAGTGGAGATAAAGGGGTTCTGCCTAGCGAACCTCACTGTCCAAGGCAGGGAATTCCGCAATTTCCGCCTGTACGTTCTGCAGCACCTCTGCACAGCCACCCTTCCTGGGGGGGATTTCCAGTGCCACCTACAAAGCCTGACCTTTAAATTTGGCGGCCCTATACCCCCCCCTTACTGTCTGCGGTCTCGCGACCCTTAAGGTCGACCTGCCTTCCCTGTTTGCGAACCTCACCCCGGATTGCAAACCCGTCGCCACCAGGAACAGATGGTACAGTGCCCAGGACCGGACCTTCATCAGGTCCGAAGTCCAACAGCTGCTGAAGGAAGGGGTCATCGAAGCAAGCAACAGCCCCTGGAGGGCTCAAGTAGTGGTGGTAATGACCGGGGAGAAACATAGGATGGTCATCGACTATAGCCAGACCATCATCCGGTTTACGCAGCTGGGCGCATACCGTCTCCCCCGTATAGCCGACCTGGTAATCAGGATTGCGCAATACAAGGTTTTCTCCACGGTGGATCTCAAGTCTGCCTACCACCAGCTGCCCCTCCGTCATGGTGACCGCCAGTACACTGCCTTCGAAGCAGATGGGCGGCTCTATCACTTTTTAAGGGTTCCCTTCGGTGTCACGAACGGGGTCTCGGTCTTCCAGCGTGAGATGGACCCAATGGTTGACCGGTACGGCTTACGTGCAACGTTCCCGTATCTTGATAACGTCACCATCTGCGGCCATGACCAGCAGGACCACGACACCAACCTCCGAAAATTTCTCCAGACCGCGAATATCCTTAATCTGACCTTCAATAAGGAGACGTGCGTGTTTAGCACCAACCGTCTAGCCATCCTAGGCTACGTAGTGCGAAATGGAGTCATAGGCCCCGACCCTGAGTGCATGCGCTCCCTCATGGAGTTCCCCCTCCCTCACTGCCCCAAGGCCCTAAAGCGCTGCCTCTGCTTCTTTAGCTATTATGCACAGTGGGTTCCCAATTCCACCGACAAGGCTCGACCCCTGATCCAGTCCACAACCTTCCCCCTATCGACGGAGGCCCACCAGGCCTTCTGCTGCATCAAAGCGGACATCGCAAAAGCCACGATGCGCGCCATCGACAAGTCTCTCCCCTTCCAGGTCGAGAGCGACGCGTCCGACGTAGCTCTGGCGGCTACCCTCAACCAGGCGGGCAGGCCCGTGGCTTTCTTCTCCCGCACTCTCCATGCTTCCGAAATTCGCCACTCCTCGGTTGAAAAGGAGGCCCAGGCCATAGTAGAAGCTGTGCGACACTGGAGGCATTACCTGGCCGGCAGGAGATTCACTCTCCTCACGGACCAACGGTCGGTGGCCTTCATGTTTGATAATGCACAGCGGGGCAAGATTAAGAACGACAAGATCTTGCGGTGGAGAATAGAACTCTCCACCTATAATTACGAGATCTTGTACCGTCCCGGGAAGCTGAACGAGCCTCCTGATGCCCTGTCCCGCGGCACTTGCACCACCGCGCAAGTGGACCGCCTCCGAGCCCTCCACGAGGACCTCTGCCACCCGGGGGTCACTCGTTTCTTCCATTTCGTTAAGACCCGCAACCTGCCCTACTCCATCGAGGAGGTCAGGACGGTCACCAGGGACTGCCGAATCTGCGCGGAGTACAAACCGCACTTCTACCGGCTAGAGAGAGCGCATCTGATAAAGGCTTCCCGTCCCTTTGAACGCCTCAGCATGGATTTCAAGGGCCCCCTCCCCTCCACCAACCGCAACATGTATTTCCTGAACGTGATTGACGAATACTCCCGGTTCCCATCCGCCATCCCCTGCCCGGACATGACCACGACCACCGTCATCAACGCCCTCCAGGGTATTTTTACACTTTTCGGTTTCCCAGCATACATACACAGTGATAAGGGGTCCTCCTTTATGAGCGACGAACTGCGTCAATTCCTGCTCAGCAAAGGCATCGCCTCCAGCAGGACGACCAGTTACAACCCCCGGTGAAACGGGCAGGTAGAGAGGGAGAACGGAAAGGTCTGGAAGACCGTCCTGCTGGCCCTTTGGTCCAGGAACCTCCCAGTCGCCCGCTGGCAAGAAGTCCTCCCAGTGGCCCTTCACTCCATTCGGTCACTGCTCTGTACTACCACAAACCAGACACCTCACGAACGTCTCCTTGTTTTCCCCAGGAAGTCCTCCTCCGGGACCTCGCTCCCAACCTGGCTAGCGACACCCGGATCCGTCCTGATGCGGAAACATGTGAGGGCGCACAAGTTGGACCCGTTGGTCGAGAGGGTCTACCTGCTGCATGCCAACCCCCAGTATGCCTACGTAGCGTTCCCCGACAGCCGCCAAGACACGGTCTCCCTTCGGGACCTGGCGCCCGCCGGAGCCCCACGCGCATCCGCACCGTTGCCCCCACCCTCCCTGCAGCACCAGACCGAGGGTCAGTACTGCCGCCGCCCCTGCCCCTACCCAGCGCCGAACAGGCACCGACGCCCCCTACAGGTGCCCCTCCCCCTGCCCACTTTTCGCCCCAACAGCACCACCTAGGGGTGACAAAGCTGCCAGGGAGGAGGACACCACGTTCCCGGAGCCACAAGCGTCAGGGCCCCCACCAGGATCATCGCCGAAGCCCAGACGCTCCAGAAGGACGACCAGGCCACCCGATCATCTGATTGCTGCACCATAAAACACTAAAAAATCTTTCTCTGTTACCCTCGACATCACGGTACCTCAATACCTGGTCCTACCATGCAAAAGGCGACAGTAACACTGGCATCACCCCGCTGGGTTCTTTTTTTAACAGGGGGTGAATGTGGTAATACCAGGTATTGCAGTACCTGAGAGGTGGATGCCATTGGTTAGACCTAGGAGTCTACCATTGGCTAACGTACATAGCTCCACCCTGAGAGGCGGGGTATAAGAACCAATGCCGTCCCAGCAGCCTTCACTTTCTGTATCGAAGCTGCTGGCTACAGTTCTAGCTGATTAAAGCCGATTAGTTATGACTCACCTTGTCTCGAGAGTAATTGATTGTGCATCAGTAAGGACACATGTGTCACGGCGAACCGCAACTCAGTGGCATCTCACTCCCTTGCCTGACGCAGATCTCCACCCCGTGACTGCCCTTTGCTCGCTCTGCTGTGGTGAGGGACCACAAGTCTGCTGGTCCCTCTCCAGTCTTCTCCCACTCCCAGCGGTTATGAAAAAAAAATGAAATGAAATGAAAATATGCTTATTGTCACTTATCTTATTTAGCCCAGTGTGCTAAACCAGTTATGGAAGGCCTTCTCCTGGCGTGGGGAGGAGGGAACAGACAAGACATCGTGTTAGATAGTCCAACACATGCAGCCCAAGGTGTGAATAGCTGGTGGCTTCAGTGGCCAGGGCAGCCAGCCATGGCGGCTGGTATGAGTGCCTGCATGTGGTGCAGGTGGGGGTTCAACCGCCCTCCGTCTGTGGGGGGGGGGGTTGGGTTACGTGTGTGTGGGACAGGGGTTAGTGCCAGGGGCACAGTACCACAGACTCACCCTGGCCGCCCTGAGAAGGTTGCGTAGTTTTTTTTCCAGCACTGCTGGCTGGTCCGGACGGTGTTGCTGACGGTGCTGACGGCCTCTGCCACCTGTGCCCAGGTACGGTCAATGGTGGTGGCTGGCAGCCTCCTTCCCAGGCCAGGATACAGTGCCGCCTGCCTCTCCTCCATGGCATCCAGCAGTGCCTCAAGCTCAGCATCCATGAACCTTGGTGCTGCTCTCCTCGCTGCCATGTTGTTGGCTGGGATGGTGTGTGTGGGGAGTGAAGTGTGTGTATGCAGCTGCAGCTTGTCAGCCTCCTGAGTGTCAATCGCAAATCCGACGAATCCCGCACCGATTCTCATTGGAATCGATTGTGTTCCACATGGTGCTGGTGCTAGCCCCGCAATGGGTCACTGAATCGGACCAGGTACGGTGCCAGTTTTGCTGTCGAAGAAGTCCACGAATCCTGCCCCAGGATCAACACTTTGGACTAGATTTTCCGATTACCGATGCTGAAATCACATTCGGCGATGAGCCGGAGAATCCTTTTTTATGCTGAAATCTGGGGCGGCACTAGTTTTTTGGATGCTCAGCCCCGTCAAAAACAACGTCATCGCTGAGTACGCCACACGCGGTTGGAATGGCCTCAGGACGTCAAATGAGGGCCTCCCCTGATGCTCAGTCCCCCGATGGGCAGGCTTCCCGACGGCGTGGGGCGCATGTGCTCACACTGGTCGGGGACCTCGCATAGCGGCTGCGGACTGTAACTAGCACCGCCACAGTCCGGGGGGGTGGAGGAGGCATTCCGCTGGCCTGGGAGGCTTTGGTGGGGGGTGGGGGGGCTGGTAGGAGGTGGTCCGGCGGTGGCGAGGGGGGTTACAGGGGAGCAGTATCTGGCAGGCCATGTCTGCGCGGGGCTGACGCCACCTTGTACGGCGCAACCACGGTCCGGACCCGGCAATTCTCCGTCCATATCTGCAGGTAAAGCCGGGGCATGGCACAGCTGCTGGTCCCCCACCGGGAGGAGCATTGGTGCGGAAGTGGCGCCAACCTTTTGGTTGTAAGACTAGACACTTGCTCCAACATAGCCTCAAAATCAGAGGATCCAGCCCCATGTTTCCGGAACAGAGAATTGCACCGAATATATTATTCCATAAAAGTATGGGCAGGATTTTCCGTCTTGCCGCACCCAGTTTCTGGTACGGCGCTGCAGTGGGATCATCCGTCCCGGCAGCCAGCCAATGGGGTTTCCCATTGTGGGCACGCCCCATGTGGTGAAATGGAGGATCCTGCCAACGGAGAATCCAGAATGTTTGATTATAATACAAAGAAAGAGAGGGAGGGCGGGAGGGAGGGAGGGAGGGAGTGAGGGAGGAAGAAAGGGGGGGGTAGGAAGTGTGGTGTTGGGTGCTCTGAGGTACAAATGAACCAACACGGTTGCGATTGGTACAACGCTGTTTTATTCCAACTAGTTATTTACACATCTGTCTTGGTACTCAGCACGTGGTGACAATGTGAGTGTCTTGTTAATGAGGTCCTGGCCTTGTCCTGTCTCCAGATGGACCGGCCAGCAGGTGTCGTGTTTCTTGTCTTATACTGTGTCTGCTCTTGTCTGTGATTGGCTGTCGTGTTATGTGTGCTAATTGGTCTGTTGGTCTGTCTATCATGATGTGTGTGTTGTGATGTGTGTTTGAATATCATGACATCCCCCCTTTTTTACAAGATTATGTGCCTACGTGGTTATAAATATGAATGTGTCCTGAGTGCAGCTAAAGGTGTGTGTGCATGATATTTACAGCATGTACATGTGCCGCAACTATATACAAGGGGCGATGTCAGGTGAGGCATGCTAACGAGGTTGTACCATAACAAAAGAAGAAGAACGTTGAAATGTGGTCCGATCAAACGAGACCTCGAACGATAAAACAGTGACATGTTACAATACAGTAGTTGCTAAAACTTGACGTGTGAACAGTCTCATAAGTCCAGTCTAGTAGGTGGGCGACGAATTCGGGTTGACCGCCTCAAGGGTGGGTCGAGAACCATCGGCTGAGGTGCGAGCCTGGTCACGGGCGGCGACAGAAGGGGCATGGTATATGGCAGCTCCACGAAGTCGCTATCAGGAACCAGTGGAGGACACGGCGTCTGTGTATGGTTCCGTTGCATGCGTGGAAGTAGGCGAAGGGTTCGCCGATTGCGCCTACGCACGGATCCATCCAGCATGCGTACCAGGATCGAGCGGGGAGCCACGCGTCGGAGAACTTCGGCAGGTGCTGACCAGCCACCGTCTGGTAGATGAATGCGGACGTTGTCTCCAGGGGCCAGGGAGGGAAGATCAGTTGCCCTTGTGTCGTACGATCTCTTCTGGCGATCGCGCTGCAGTTGCATCCTATGCAGTACCGGAGCATGGTCTATTGTTGGTGCCAGGATGGAAGGCACAGTGGTTCTGAGGGCGCGACCCATCAGCAGCTGTGCTGGCGAGAGACCCGTGGCTAGTGGGGCCGAGCGATAGGCCAGCAGGGCGAGGTGAAAGTCCGATCCGGCAGCAGCAGCCTTGCAAAGGAGCCGCTTGGCAATGTGAACACCCTTCTCCGCCTTTCCATTGGACTGGGGATGCAGAGGGCTGGACATCACGTGTGTGAAGCCATACGAGGCAGCAAAGGACGACCATTCATGGCTGGCAAAACAGGGCCCATTGTCCGACATGACAGTCATCGGAATGCCGTGGCGAGCAAAGGTGTCTTTGCAGGCCCTGATGACAGCAGACAACGTCAGATCGTGCAGGCGTATGACTTCTGGGTAATTGGAGAAGTAGTCCATGATGATAACATAGTCCATGCCAAGCGCGTGAAATAGGTCGACACCCACCTTCGCCCAGGGGGATGTCACCAGCTCATGGGGCAGAAGCGTCTCAGGAGGTTGCGCCGGCTGAAACCTTTGGCAGGTTGTACAGTTGATCACCATGTTGGCAATATCGTCACTGATGCCCGGCCAGTATACCGCCCCTCGGGCCCTCCGTCTGCACTTCTCGGTCCCAAGTGGCCTTTGTGTATTTGATCGAGAACCAGCTGGCGCATACTGTGCGGAATGACAATCCTGTCCAGCTTCAGAAGGATCCCATCAATGATGGCTAGGTCGTCTCGTACATTATAGAACTGCGGGCACTGCCCTTTGAGCCATCCTCCCATCATGTGGCGCATCACTCGCTGTGATAGGGGGTCGGCCACTGTCTCTCGGCGTATGCGGGGGAGACTGGAGTCGTCAGCCGGCAGATTTGCCGCTGTCAAGGCCACCTGTGCCTCGACCTGACGTACGAACCCCTCCGCATCTGGCGGTGTACTCACTGCTCTGGATAGGGCATTTGCCACGATGATGTCCTTCCCTGGAGTGTAGACCAGTTGGAAGTCATACCTCCTGGGTTTAAGTAGGATGCGCTGGAGGCGAGGGGTCATCTCGTTCAGGTCTTTGTTTATTATGCTGACCAGGGGGCGGTGGTCAGTTTTGACCGTGAACGGTGGAAGACCATAGACATAATCGTGGAACTTGTCTAAACCGGTTAGCAAGCCCAGGCATTCTTTTTCGATTTGCGCGTAGCGCTGCTCTGTGGGGGTCATAGCCCGCGATGCATAGGCAACCGGGGCCCATGACGACGTGTCATCCCTCTGCAGGAGCACTGCTCCAATGCCGGATTGGCTGGCATCAGTTGAGATTTTGGTGGGACGAGACGTGTTGAAGAACGCCAACACTGGTGCCGTGGTGAGTTTGCGTTTGAGCCTTCTGGTGATTCCAGCTGGTGTGTGTGTTGCCACTGGAACTCTGTAGATTTTTGACGAGGTGGCGCAGAGTCGTTGTGTGGGAGGCAAGGTTGGGAATGAATTTCCCTAGGAAGTTGACCATGCCAAGGAATCGTAGGACAGCCTTCTTGTCGGCCGGCTGCGGCATGGCTGTGATGGCGCTCACCTTGTCTGCATCCGGACGGACCCCTGACCGGGAGATGTGGTCCCCCAGGAACTTCAATTCGGCCTGGCCAAAGGCGCACTTGGCTCGGTTGAGGCGCAGGCCGTTTTCCCGTATGCGGGCAAAAACGTGTTGGAGACGATGTATGTGCTCCTGCGGTGTGGTGGACCAGATGATGACATCGTCCACATATACGCGCACCCCTTCGATGCCTTCCATCATCTGCTCCATGATTCTGTGGAAGACCTCGGATGCCGAGATGATGCCAAATGGCATCCGGTTGTAGCAAAATCTGCCGAAAGGGGTGTTGAAGGTACATAGCTTTCGGCTGGACGGGTCCAGTTGGATCTGCCAAAATCATTTAGAAGCATCCAGTTTTGTGAATATCTTCGCTTGGGCTATTTCACTGGTGATCTCCTCCCGTTTGGGTATGGGATAATGTTCCCGCATAATGTTATTATTGAGGTCTTTGGGGTCTATACAGATGCGGAGAGGGCTTCTTGACACACACCATGGAGCTGACCCATGGCGTGGGCTCCGTAACCCTGGATAGGACCCCTTGGTCCTGGAGATCCTGCAGCTGCAGCTTGAGGTGGTCTTTAAGTGGCGCAGGAACCCTGCGAGGTGCGTGAACGACCGGGATGGCGTCCGGTTTGAGGCAAATTCGGTATGTGTATGGCAGTGTTCCCATGCCTTCGAATGCCTCCTGGTTGTGGGCGAGGAGCGATTGGAGATGTGCGTTGAACTCCGCATTCGGGAAGTCAGACGTGCCGTCTGGAGAGAGAGAAAGAATTTGTTGCACAAGGTGGAGAACCTTACATGCCTGTGCGCCCAGCAGGGAGTCCTTCGATGAGCCAACTATCTAGAACGAGAGTGTGGCCGTGTGTGTTTTGTGTGTCAACTGCAGCTAGCAGGATCCCATGGCCGGGATAACGTTCCCGTTGTAGTCGACCATCTTGCACCGGGATGGCTGGATTGGTGGTCTGACCTTCATGGCATAGAATGCTGACCATGCTATGAGGTTGGCGGATGCGCCAGTGTCCAGGCGGAAAGTGATCGGCGATCGGTTGACCGTCAGGGTGGCACTACATTCATCAGCCGGATTGATGGTGTTGACCCGGTTCACATCAATGACCGCAACCTGGAAGGCGTCTTGGTCATCTGTGTCGTCGGTTTGGATGTCCTGATGTGGAGGCTGGATGGTCCGCACGTGTCTGCGAGGTTGTCGGAGATGTGGAAGATCCACAGGTTGAGCCGCTCGACAGTAGGCAGCGTAGTGGCCCATCTTGCCACAGCGTAGGCATTGTCGGGTTTTTGCAGGACATTGCCCTTTTAAATGTGCAGCTCCACAGTTGTCGCACGTCATGACGTCATCGCGTTCGTTACGCCACTGCGCATGCGCAGTTCGGTCTTGCGTCGGGCACGCCTGTGCAGTGCGTCCCTCAATGGTGCCGTTGGTTTTGGCGCGCACAAACGCGGGAGGCCTCAAAAAGCGCGCGAAACGGCCGCCCTCGTCCGGGCCGCGGGCCGGTAGAAACCCGATTGCCTGGATGCGTTCGGCCTCGTGGGTGGCCTGGCTTGCCGATTCGATCGCTTGGGACCCCCTCCGTGCCGATTCGGTCGCCTGAAATTGGGCATAGCGGCTGGCCGCATTTTCATGCAGGACACAGGCTTCCACCGCAGATGCTAAGGTCAGGCCTTTAATTTTTAGAAGCTGCTGGCGTAGGCCACTGGAGGCAATGCCAAAAAAGATCTGGTCCCGGATCATGGACTCTGAGGTGGTGCCGTAACCGCAGGACTGCGCGACTATGCGGAGGTGCGTCAGGAAGGGCTGAAAGAGCTCATCCTTATTTGTAGGCGCTGCTGAAAGATATACCTCTCAAAGCTTTCATTGACCTCAACGTTGAAGTGCTGGTCAAGCTTGAGGAGGACCGTGTCATATTTGGATTTGTTCTCACCTTCCGCGAACACCAAGGAGTTGTATACATCGCTGGCGTGCTGACCTGCGGTAGTGAGGAGCATGGCAATCTTTGTTTCGTCCGAGGCGCCCTGTTTTTCGTTGGCTCGCATGAACAGTTCGAATCACTGCTTGAAGAGCTTCCAGTTGGTGCCCAGGTTCCCAACGACTTGCAACGGCTGCGGTTTGTTGTGGGTGTCCATGGCTCAGGAGGGCAGATTTGCCGGTAAGTATCGATTTACTCACTGGTACCATGTGGTGTTGGGTGCTCTGAGGTACAGACGAACCAACACGGTTGCGATTGGTACAACGCAGTTTTATTCCAACTAGTTATTTACACATCTGTCTTGGTACTCAGCACGTGGTGACTGTGTGAGTGTCTTGTTAATGAGGTCCTGGCCTTGTCCTGTCTCCAGATGGACCGGCCAGCAGGTGTCGTGTTTCTTGTCTTATACTGTGTCTGCTCTTGTCTGTGATTGGCTGTCGTGTTATGTGTGCTAATTGGTCTGTTGGTCTGTCTATCGTGATGTGTGTGTTGTGATGTGTGTTTGAATATCATGACAGGAAGGAAAGAAAGAAAGGAGGGGGAAATTACCATAAAGCGAAAATGATTCAATGGATAAATATGTTGTGCTGTGTAGCAGTGATATTTTCAGGCCTTGACCCATTCTGAGGCAATCACGCCTGGCAAGAGCAGTACAATTACCTTTACTATTTCTGGAATTGAGAGAAATTGGCCATGGTTTACACATGTAATTAGTATCCCAAAATAGAACACCCTTACTGAAGGACCTATAGAATCTAATATTTGATTTTAACTTTGGCTCTCAAATGCCTTCTTTCAAGAATGTCGGTATGAAATACAAGATTCTCTGCCTTCAAATGCACAAAAGTTAATATTGCTGCCACAAAATCCAAGCTATTTTTGCACAAATTAAGTTAGCCTTCATCCTTTTGGTATTTCTCAAATTTTTGACAAGGCTTTGAAATTTTAGTTGAGAGTCCTTTCAACTCAACCGCCTAAAATCCAGGTATTTTTCTTTCTGATGGCAATTTACAGCTGAACCTAGCGGGAACATAGAACATAGAATATTAATAAATGAGGGAAAGGAGATCATTTTGTTCGTCGAGCCTCTTCTACCGTTCAATGAAGTCGTGGTTCGAGTGCGATCTAGATCCACAAATCTGCCCTTGCCCCATTTAGTCTCTCCATCTGTCATTCTCAACTTTAAATTTAAAAATTAATCTGGCATCAATGTCCTCTTGCAAATGAGAGTCCCCAACTTCTACCATCCATTTTGTGTAGGAGGTTTTCCTACTTTTACTCCTGAAAAATCCAGTTTTAATTTTTAGACTATGCCCCCTTCACCCAACCTTCGAGTAACAATCAAGAGACGCCAAGGATTTTCTTTGGAATTTTATACCCTCTCTTGCACCATGTTTGTCAGAGGGGAGGGCATTTAATCAGGTAGCGAGGCAACATGCGGCATCCCCTTGTCTTCTTTCCGCCACAAAATTAAGTTTGGGGGGGCAGGAAAGGTCGTGGGTGAAGTAATGATCGTTTCAACCTGTGTAAAATTAGTGATTTTTAGCTACGTGCACTTCTAGTTTACTTTATTGTTTATTTTATCGCTTAATAAACATTTATTTTCGTTAAAATAATCATGGTGGCACAGTGGTCAGCACTCGTGCCTCACAGCGCCAGAGACGGGTTCAATTCCAACCTTGAGTAACTATGTGAAGTTTGCACTTTCTCCCCGTGTCTGCGTGCGTTTCCTCCGGGTGCTCCGGTTTTCTCTCACAGTTCTAAGATGTGCAGGTTAGGTGGATTGACCATGCTAAATTGCCTCTTAGTGTCCAAAGGTTAGGTGGGGTTACTGGGATAAGGCGGGGGCGTGGGCCTAGGTAGTGTAGTGACATGCATAAGCAAGTGTATGCGTAAATATGTATAGCCTCCGACCAGTAGGTGTCAGGCAAGTCATAGCACATGACACTGTAACCTGGCGGAGTCGGAAGGAGAAATGGTCATGGGCAGTCATGTTTGTATTAGTTCCAGTTTGATAGCATTAGTTTCCTACCCATAGTTTATTGTACAATAATAAAACTGACTCGTCTTGAACTAAATGTTCTTTAGTACACCAACTCAGTAATTGTCTCTGTACAAGAACATAACAGGTAGTGTGCTCTTTCGGAGGGTCGGTGCAGAATCAATGGGCTGAATGCACTCCTTCTGAACTTTAGGGATTCGATGAAAACATTTGGGACGTCATTCTCTCGATTTAAAACCTTTTCTTGCAATGTACCAAATTCCAGTTATAGCCGTAAATCGGCAAAGCCTAAATCTAAAAAACAAACCTAAAACCTAAATCAGCGCAACAGGTCTGCATCGCATCCAAAAATCCAGCAAGAAGCACCCCACCAAACCCGGCCAAAATTACACTTAGTCATTTTTTGGGGTGAATCACGCCGGTGTTTCCTCTTGTGGGTGAGTTCAGAATGAAGGGCATGGTTTTAAAATTAGGGGTCACCCTTATAGGACAGAGATGAGGAGAATTTTTCTCTCTCATATTTGTGTAACTTTGGAACTCTCAGCCTCAGACGGTGATGAAAATGGGGCCACTCAATGTTGTTCAGGCAGAGCTGGATAACTTCTTGTTAGGCAAGGGAATCAAAGGTTACACAAACCGATAAGTCATGATCTTATTGAATGGCAAAGTAGGCTCGAGGGGCCGAATGGCCTACTTCTGCTCCTATTTTGTATGTTTGTGTGCTTGGGTATATAAATAAATATAGTTGAGGGCAGTTTTTTTCTTTTTTTTTTAAACTTAAAGTACCCGATTCTTTTTTTTCCAATTAAGGGGCAATCTATTGGCCAATTCACCTACCTTTCTAGGATATGGGGGTGAGACCCATGCAGACACGGGGAGAATGTGCAAACTCCACAAGGACAGTGACCCGGGGCCGGGAATGAACCCGGGTCCTCAGCGTCATGAGGCAACAGTGCTAACAACTGCGCCTCTGTGCCGCCCGAGGGCAGTTTGTTCAAATTTCCCTCCTGGGATTCGGAATAACTCGGTGTTTACCATCAGTCGTGTCCTTATCATGGTATTACCATCGCTGAATCCCTCACAGTCCACATCCTGGGGGTTACCATTGATCAGAAACTGAACCGAACTGGCCACATTAATACTGTGGCTACCAGGACAGGTAAAAGGCTAGGAGTCCTACAGCAAGTAACTCGCCTCCTGCCCCTCCCCAAAACCTGTCCACCATCTACAAGGCACAAGTCAGGAGTGTAATGGAATACTCTCCACTTGCCTGGATTGAAGTGTTGGGTATTCTGCTACACAGACAAACCAACACGGTTGCGAATGGTACAACGCAGTTTTATTTCAAACATCTATTTACACTGGTAAACTGTTTACTGAGGTTCGATCATGACCCTTGATTCTGTGGACCTATTCCTAATTCTATCGTGTGGTGGCACTCAGCACATGGTGGATGTCTGAGTGGCTTGTAATGAGCTCTGTGCCCTGAGCCGTCTCCTGCTCGAGTGCCCAGGAAGTGTCGTGTTCCCTGTTTTGTACTGTGTATGCTCTTGCCTGTGATTGGCTGTCGTGTTGTGAGTGTTGATTGGTCCGTTGATCTGTCCATCAGTATGTATGTATGTACTATGATGTTTACCTGAATATCATGACATGCCGCTTTTTTTACAGGAACAATTGCCTACGTGGTCATAAATAGAGATGTGTACTGAGTGTAGCTAAATGTGTGTGTGTGCAATATTTACAGCATGTACATGGGGCTAAACTATATACAAGGGGCGATGTAGGGTGCAACATAACAACGAGGTTGTACCATAAACAAAGAACGGGGAAATGTTGAACGACAAAACAAATTCCTGTAACGATAAGAACAGAAGCACATTAACACAGTGGTAGTATGAGTTCAATGTATAAGCAGTCTCATAAGTCCCGTCTAGTAGGTGGGAGACGAATTTGGGTTGACCGCCTCAAGGGTACGTCTGGAACCACCGGCTGAGGAATGGGCCTGGCCACGGGCGACGACGGAAGGGGCATGGTGGCAGGAAGCTCCACAAAGTCGATATAAGGAACAAGAGGAGGGAGCGTGGAAGTAGGCAAAGAGCCCGGCGATTGCGCCTACGAATGGATCCATCAGGCATGCGAACCAGGAATGAGCGGGGAGCCACGCGTCAGAGAACTTCGGCAGGTGCTGACCAGCCACCTTCTGGTAGGTGGATGCGGACTTCGTCTCCAGGGGCCAGGGCGGGAAGATCAGTTGCCCGTGTGTCATATGCCCTCTTCTGGCGACCGCGCTGCTGTTGCATTCTGTGTAGTACCGGAGCATGGTTGGTTGTGGGTGCCAGAATGGAAGGCACAGTGGTCCTGAGGGCGTGGTCCTGAGGGCGTGACCCATCAACAGCTGGGCTGGTGAGAGGCCAGTGGCTAGTGGGGCCGAGCGATAGGCCAGCAGGGCTAGGCAGAAATCCCATCTGGCAGCAGCAGCCTTGCAGAAGAGCCGCTTGACAATGTGAACGCCCTTCTCCGCCTTTCCATTGGACTGGGGATGCAGAGGGCTGGACGTCACGTGTGTGAAACCATACGAGGCAGCAAAAGATGACCATTCCTGGCTGGCGAAACAGGGCCCATTGTCCGATATGACAGTCATCGGAATGTCGTGGCGAGCGAAGGTGTCTTTGCAGGCCCTTATGACAGCGGACGATGTCAAATCGTGCAGGCGTATGACCTCTGGATAGTTGGAAAAGTAGTCAAGGACGGTGACATAGTCCCTGCCGAGCCTGTAAAAGAGGTCCACACCCACCTTCGCTCAGGGGGACGTCACCAGCTCATGGGGCAGAAGCGTCTCAGGAGTTTGCGCCGGTTGAAACCTTTGGCAGGTGGAGCAGTTGATCACCATATTGGCAAAGTCATCACTGATGCCCGGCCAGTATACCGCCTCTCGGGCCCTCCGTCTGCACTTCTCGACCCCCAGGTGGCCTTCGTGTAGTTGGTCGAGGACCAGCTTGTGCATGCTGTGCGGAATCACAATCCGGTCCAGCTTTAGAAGGACACCATCAATGACGGCCAAGTCGTCTCGGACATTGTAGAACTGCGGGCACTGCCCTTTGAGCCACCCTCCCATCATGTGGCGCATCACACGTTGTAGAAGGGGGTCAGCCACAGTCTCTCGGCGAATACGGGCCAGACTGGAGTCGTCAGCTGGCAGATGTGCCGATGTGAAAGCCACCTGCGCCTCGACTTGACAGACAAACCCCTCCGAATCTGCCCCATGAGCTGGTGACGTCCCCCTGGGTGAAGGTGGGTGTGGACCTCTTTCACGGGCTCGGCAGGGACTATGACGGATCAATGCAGATCCGGAGCTCGCCGGAGGGCTTCTTAACACACACCATGGAGCTGACCCATGGCGTGGGCTCCGTGACCCGGGATAGGACCCCTTGGTCCTGGAGATCCTGCAGCTGCTGGTTGAGGCGGTCGTTGAGTGGCGCTGGGACCCTGCGAGGTGCGTGAATGACCGGGGTGGTGTCCGGTTTGAGCCGAATTCGGTAGGTGTAGGGCAGTGTTCCCATGCCCTCGAATGCCTCCTGGTTCTGGGCGAGGAGCGATTGGAGCTGTGCGTTGAACTCTGCATCCGGGAAGTCAGACGTGCCGTCTGGAGAGAGAGAGTGGACTCGTTGCACGAGGTGGAGAGCCTTGCATGCCTGTGCGCCTAGCAGGGAGTCCTTCGATGATCCGACTATCTCGAATGAGAGTGTGGCCGTGTGTGTGTTGTGTGTCACCTGGAGCTGGCAGGATCCCATAGCCGGGATAACGTTCCCGTTGTAGTCTACCATCCTGCAACGGAACGGCCGAATTGGTGGTCTGACCTCCATGGCGTAGAAGTCTGAACATGCTATGAGGTTGGCGGAGGCGGCAGTGTCCAGACGGAATGTTATCGGTGATCGGTTGACCATTAGGGTGGCACACCATTCATCACCCGAATTGATCGTGTTAACTTGCACCGGCTGGTGGGTCCTGGCCGGAGACATTCGGTTCCCATCATAGACCGCAACACGGAAGGCGTCCCAGTCGTCTGCGTCACTGGTCTGGATATCGTCTGGGCACGACTCGTAATAAGGAGGCTGAATGGTCCGCACGTCCCTGCGAGGCTGTCGGAGTTGGGGAACATTGACAGGTTGAGGTGCTCGACAGTAAGCAGCGTAGTGGCCCACCTTGCCACAGGGGAGGCATTGTCGGGTTCTTGCGGGACATTGCCGCTTTAAATATGCGGCTCCACAGTTGCCGCACGTCGTGATGTCATGGTGTTCGTTGCGCCACTGCGCATGCGCAGTTCGGTCTTGCGTCGAGCGCGCCTGCGCATCACATCCCTCAGTGTTGCCATAGTTTTTGGCGCACACAAGCGCGGGAGGCCTCGAAAAGCGCGCGAAATGGCCGCCCTCGTCCGGGCCGCGGGCCGGGAGGAACTCGATCGCCTGGACCCGTTCGGCCTCGTAGGACCCCTGCCGCGCCGATTCGGCCGCCTGAAATTGGGTATAGCGGCTAGTCGGGTTTTCGTGCAGGACACAGGCTTCGATTGCGGAGGCTAAGGTGAGGCCTTTCATTTTTAAGAGCTGCTGGCGTAGGGTGCCCGAGGTGACCCCAAAAACTATCTGGTCCCGAATCATGGAATCGGAGGTGGTGTCGTAACTGCAGGACTGCGCAAGGATGCGGAGATGCGTAAGGAATGACTGAAAGGGCTCATCCTTACCCTGCAGGCGCTGCTGGAAGAGATACCTCTCTCAAAGCTCTCGTTGACCTCGATGTTGAAGTGTTGGTCGAGCTTGAGGAGGACCGTCTTGTATTTGGTCTTGTCCTCGCCTTCCGCGAGCACCAGGGAGTTGTAGACATGGATGGCGTGTTGACCTGCCGTGGTGAGGAGGATTGCGATCTTTCTGGTGTCCGAGGCGCTCTCCTTTTCGTTGGCTTCCAGAAAGAGCTGGAAGCGCTGTTTGAACAGCTTCCAATTAACGCCGAGGTTTCAAACGACTTGCAGCAGCTGCGGTGTGTTGACGGTGTCCATGGCGCAGGATGGCAGATTCTGGAGGATTTGTAGGTAGGTACCACAGTTACTCCTGGTACTATGAAGTGTTGGGTACTCTGCTACACAGACAAACCAACACGGTTGCGAATGGTACAACGCAGTTTTATTTCAAACATCTATTTACACTGGTAAACTGTTTACTGAGGTTCGATCATGACCCTTGATTCTGTGGACCTATTCCTAATTCTATCGTGTGGTGGCACTCAGCACATGGTGGATGTCTGAGTGGCTTGTAATGAGCTCTGTGCCCTGAGCCGTCTCCTGCTCGAGTGCCCAGGAAGTGTCGTGTTCCCTGTTTTGTACTGTGTATGCTCTTGCCTGTGATTGGCTGTCGTGTTGTGTGTGTTGATTGGTCCGTTGATCTGTCCATCAGTATGTATGTATGTATGTGCTATGATGTTTACCTGAATATCATGACATGGATGAGTCCAGCTCATGAGTGCACTCAAGAAGCTCAACACTATCCAGGAAAGCAGCCGCTTGATTGCTCCCCCTTCCACAAATATTCAAACCCTCCACCACCGACGAACAGTGGCAGCCGTGTGTACCACCTACAAGATGCACTGCAGTAACTCAGCAAGATTCCTTAGACAACACCTTCCAACCCCCCGACCTCTACCATGTGGAAGGACAAGAGCAGCAGATCCTGGGAACCCCACCACCTGGAGGTTCCCCTTCAAGGGGCTGGTTTAGCACACTGGGCTAAATCGCTGGCTTTGAAAGCAGACCAAGGCAGGCCAGCAGCACGGTTCGATTCCCGTACCAGCCTCCCCGAACAGGCGCCGGAATGTGGCGACTAGGGGCTTTTCACAGTAACTTCATTGAAGTCTACTCGTGACAATAAGCGATTCTCATTTCATTCAAGTCACTCACCACCCTGACTTGGAAATATATCGCCGTTCCTTCGCTATCGCTGGATCAAAATCCTGGAACTCCTTCCCTAACAGCACAGTAGGTGTATCTACTCCTCCGGGATTGCAGCGGTTCAAGAAGGAAAGTCCCCACCCCCATCTGAAGGGCAACTAGGGATGGGCAATAAATGGTGGCCTCACCGCGCCAACAACGCCCACTTCCCGTAAATGAATTTTTAAAAGTGAGCTGGACCAACCAGTCACCAGTGGCAATTGCCAAAAAGGAAAAGGAAATTTCAACTCTCAGCATAAGGCATTGCCATGCGGTGACATCACATCCAGCACGGCGCCACTCAATCAAGTTCAAATCTTAAACCCAAAGAACTGACCGACACGACTCCAATTGGCTGGGATTTTGACAGGCCACAATGGGATTAGCGGGGATTGAATTTCATTCAGGGATTGGGCATGAGAAGCATGATACTGAATGCAATGAGAATGAGCGGGGGCTTCATTCATTTCATCTCAAATACTTTCATTCATAACACAGCGATTGGGAGAGTTAAAAGAAAAGAGTTATCTTCTCTTGAGTTTCAACAGCGCTTATTATCCCTTCATGAAACCATGATATTGGATCTCAAAACGTAAGAGTGAGTGAATCTTTTCCATTCTCTGAACTTTAATCATTATTCCCCCCTGGCGACAAATTCATCCCGTTTATCGAATGACAGTTGTTGCATTTTCCTCTCTCATGCCCTCGCAAAAGCTGCCCACGTAATGTCATTGGTTTTCCGTTATGCCACTTGGCTGACTTCTCTCAGGATATGTCCATCCAGAGGTGGCAACGCTGGATTGCAAATATGGAAGTGCCAATTAGTAGGCCGCCCCTACTAATTGGCCCCTGAGGTTGAATCAGTGGATATGTTGACTACGTGGGTGGGTTCAAGACCTCCGTATGGGCGCCATGTCAGGGTCCCAATGCCCAGCTGGAAATCCAGCCCCGTGAGAGGTCAACAGCACATGCAGTCCTTTTTTTTCATTATCACTCTCTCCTAACTTTCCAGGCCTTGCCTTATAATGCCAACTTGATCCATCCACTCTTTTTCAAAGAAATAGGAGGACAATTCCACATTCTAAATGGCAAATTTTTCAGAAAATAGTTTAACATGATACAGAACTGGTTCAAACACTTAAGACACAAGAGCCCTGCTCACCAAACAAAAAAGCCTCCGACAACTAAAGAGTTGAGGGAAAATGTAAATGTTACTTTTAAAAATGATGCAAAATGAAAAAACCATCACAGATCCTTGCGACTGGCAGAGATGAAAATAACATAAGGTGACAAAACAGAGAGTAAGAGCTACAAAAAGGGAATATGAAAAGAAATAAAACACTTTCTACTGATTAGATGAGGAAAAGCAGCAAGGATGAATAGTGATTAAAGTTCAGAGGATGGAAAAGTTTCACTCACTCTTAAGGGGCTGGTTGTGAGATCCAACATCCTGGTTTCAAACAGGAATATTCAACGTGACGAAAACTGACGAGAAGATAAAATCTTTTCTTTTAACTCTCACTATCTCTGTGTTTTAATGAAAAGATCTGAGGTGAAGTGAATCAAAACCCCTCTCGCACTCATTGCATTTGGACCAATGCCTGCTTCTCACGCCTAATCCCTGTATATTCCTTGAAAACTGTTTTGTAAATGAAAATAAGGAAATGATGGACATTCTGAATAATTACTTTGTGTAAGTATTTTTAGCAGAAGACATCACAAAGAAACTAATATTGAATTAGGGACTCATCAGAATTAACAAGCAATGAAATCCGTGAAGGTTGGTTAGCTCAGTTGACTGACAGCTAATGCATACTTCACAAAGATGGCAACAGTGTGGGGCTTAATCCCCATTCTGCCTGCCTCCTTGCCCTCCTGCAGTAAAATCATGGCACTAGCATTGGTTTGGTAACTCTCACATAATCGAGAATACTACCTGGAAAAGCAGGAATAAAGTAAGTAATGGCTCTAAAGAGTGACACATCCCCAGGGTCAGATGATTTCCAGCTCATGAATTTAAAGGAAATAATTGAAAATATTTGTGGACGCCCTGGGGGCGATTCTCCCAAATGGAGCCCAAGTGTTCGCGCCGTCGTGAATCCCGTCGCGTTTCACGACGGCGCGAACCGGGTCCGGTTATGACCACAGGGGGCCACGCCGCTCCAGCCTCCCTTCCCGGCGCCAAACGGGCACCATGTCAACCCGCGCATGCGCAGTTGGGCCGCGCCAGCCTGCGCATGCGTGGGGGACTTCTTCTGCGCACCGGCCCCGACTCAACATGGCGTCGGTGTTCAGGGGCTGGCCGCGCAACAAAGTAGACCCGGGGGGGGGAGAGGCCAGCCCGCGATCGGTGGGCCCCCAGACCCCATCGAAGGCCCCCGCCCTGGTGAAGGATCGCTTTTCCCCACCCCACAGGCCGCCCCCCCGGCTCTTCGCGCAGAGTTCCCGCCGGCAGCGACCAGGGGTGAACGGCGCCAGCGGATCTCTGTTGTATGCGCGCGGCCGCTCGGCCCATCCGGGCTGGAGAATCGGCAGCCCCGCCGATTCCAGCGGCCAGCGTCGCGCTAACTGCACCGGCGCAAATGGCGGCAATTCTCCGCACCTCGGGAATCGCGCGCTGGCCTCGGGACGTCATGGCACGGTTGCGCCGATTCTCCAGCCCGGCATGGGGCTCGGAGAATCGCCCCCCCCCCCCCCCCCCCAACTCTAATCTTCTGATGTTCTCTTGATTGAGAAACAGTTCTTTTAGATTGAAGACTTCTACAGGTCATTCTGCTTTGTTAAGATATCATGGATTCATGGAAATATGAGATTATAAATTAATTAGCCTAAAATCTGTTGTTAGAAAATTGCTCGGATGTAATCCTAATTGAAAAGACTTAAATGCAATGGGGAGGCTAATAGCAGAATGGGAACCTATTTGTTCCATCAGTAGGTTTTCCAATGGCCCTTTCCTTCAGTCACAGCATTAAGATCCCGCTTTCAGATTCCCTGACCAATCAGACACAGGTAGAATGACGTGTTGAAACTTTCAAAGGAATGATTGCCAGTTTAAGGCACGTGGCAGGGGTTGGGCTGGTCAAACTGTACATTGATTCCTGTAACATCAACAACCACAGGAACGTAAAAGACTTAGGGAATGGCTGGTCCCTGAGTCCAGCCTGGACGGCTTGCTTTGTGATCTGAGGGACTGAAGTTCGGAGATGTCTGCCAAGACAAGTGTATTAAGGCATGGCTGATGGTAAATGCCAAGCTGCCCAAATCCCAAAAGGAAACGTGAAACAGCTGCCAAAATGGCTTTTGCATATTTTGAGGAATCATAAAGTTCAATAGAATTTGCAGTGCAGAAGGAGGCCATTCGGCCCATCAAGTCTGCACCGGCCCTTCTAAAGAGCACCCTACTCAAGCCCACATATCTATCCTATCCCCGTAACCCAGTAACCCCCAGGAGATGTTCTAAAATCAGGAACTGACATCTCCAACCAATTGTGGTGGTGTTACATTAAAGTGAACAGTTATTTTTAAACTTAAACATGAGAATGGCTTCACACAGTCAACAATACTTCAAAATAGTTCTAAAAGATCTTAAATTACACTACACTCAGAGCTAACCTTCCCTTTTCTGTCTGGCATCAATCCTTATGGAGTTTTAAATCTATTGAATTCCAGTTATTTTACCATGCACTGGCCTTTTGCTCTTGGTGTGTCCTTTGAGGCTGACAGCAACTAGTGCTCCAGATCTGGCCTTGCCCATGCCGTTGTCTCGGAGCTGCCCCATTGTCTTCTGGGAGATGTAATCTTGATCTAAGAGCCAAGTCTTGCTTCAACTATATAGAAGTTTGATTAGTTTGGTCCCCTTACCTCAAAAAGGATATTACTGCCAGAGAAGGAACTAGATGATGGTTCATCCGACTTGTTCTGGGGATGGTGGGATTGTCTTATGAAGGGTAGTTACTCTCACCTCACAACTGGAGTTCAACTGTTTTGTTCATTGTTGAACCAAGGCTGCAATGAGGTGAGAAGCTGAGTGACCCTGGAGGAACCCAAACAAAGCATCAGTGAGCAGATTGTTGCTAAGTAACTGATGCTTGACAGCATTGTTGATTACCCCTTACAACACTTTACTGATGATTGAGAGTAGACTGATGGGGCGGTAATTGGCTGGGTTGGATTTGTCCTGCTTTTTGTGTACAGGACATACCTTGACAATTTTTCACATTGTCGAGTAGATGCCAGTGTTGTAGATGTACTGGATTTCCTGCGCTAAAGCAACTGGGTTGTTTACGACAATCGACTATGGTTTCATGGTCATCATTAGACTTTTAATTACAGTTATTTACTGGAATCAATTTCCAACATCTGCCGTGGCGGGGTTTAAACCCCGGTCCCCAGAATATTACCCTGGGTCTCTGAATCACCAGTCTACTGACAATACCACCACAACACCGTACTTTACTTCTCAGAGATGTAAAGTAGAGCTACAGAAGCTGCAAGCTGGCAAGTACAGATCAAGGCGAGTAAAGTACACAACAGTTATACTGATTTCATCTATCAAACAGGAAGAGCACATTCTTCGAAGATATTCCATGAGCGCCAGTCCTCACTTGGCCATGCCTGCAGCAATTCCGTTTCACTGTTTGAAGGTTTCCCAGCTTGTCAGTTTCACTGAAGATACTCTTCCCATTGTGCTTTCACACAGTTGATCCTAGTGAGTTGCAGACAACTTAGAAAACCCAGGCACTCTTTGTTAAAGCCAGAATTTACCTTAAATTCAAAATTAGTTTGCATATTGTAATAAGTGAAGGTGGCACTCAATAGAATCATAGAATTTACAGTGCAGAAGGAGCCATGTGGCCCATCATGTCAGCACTGATCATTGGAAAGAGCACTCTACTTAAGCCCAGGCCTCCACCCCATCCCCGTAACCCAGAAACCCCATCTAACCTTTTGGACACTAAGGGGCAATTTAGCACGGCCAATCCACCTAACCTGAACATCTTTGGACTGTGGGAGGAAACCGGAGCACCTGGAGGAAACCTACGCAGACCCAGGGAGAAAGTGCAAACTCCACACAGAGAGTCATCCGTTGCCGGAATTGAACGCGGATCCCTGGAGCTGTGAAGCAGCAGTGCTAACCACTGTGCCGCCATGCCGCCCACACAGTAGAGCACAAACTTATGTCATATTGTGTTCATTTAACGCTATTACAATTATGCAGCTCTTCCTTAAGGCTCTTCTTTGCCTCACTAATGCTCCGTAACTACCGTGCTGAAAAAACGAGAGATTTCTTATCCGCCATATCTGACCAATCCACATCCAAAAACCTGCTCTGAAAACTCTGCTCTCGTTTTGACAGCACAAAGGCTGAAAGAATCCGTAACATTCTAAAACAATCAACAACATTCTATACAACACACTGCATTCTGAAAGAAAAAGGTTAATTTGCCCCATTTCACAATGATAATGGAGGCTTTTTAAAAAAAAAAAATCAGGTTCCAGATTTGCACCACATCTTCACCAAACATGAATCAGTTTTTTCTTGAGTCCTACCCTATCTATTTACCAAGTTTCATTGAAATCCATCCATTAATTTTTGAGGCATTTTGTTGCAGACAAACAGACTAAGAAATGTGAAAACATTGGGTGCAATTTAATGGAAATGAAACAGAGTCCCGTGACTTGCGCGTTCAGCTGGGTGTTGAGCAGGTCCCAGTGCTCGTAGCCCCAAGAACGACCCCACTATTAAACGGGTCTCTGCTTCATTTCGAGCTCCGCTTGCTCATGCAGGAAGAGATTGGAATGGCCCCCCGATTTCTGAACCCTTCCAACATGGCCTCCAGATGCCCCCAATGCCTCAACCTACCAATGAGGGGGTCCTCGCTCCCCCTGCACCCTAGCTCATAAGGGCAGGACCCTTGGGCCCAATCGCCGGTGCAGGTAATCTATCACCCAGGCACCTTGGTACTGCCAACCTGGCACCCTGGCAGAGATTCTTTTGATGAATTGGTAGTTATGGTTTCAGACCACTACGAGCCCCAACCCTCTCCTAATTATGCAATGGTATTGTTTTAACACAGCAGTGCGCTCTACTGGTGAATCAGTTATGGACTTTGTGACCCGTCTGTGGCGCCTGGCTCAACCCTGCGAGTTTGAGCCGTCTCTCTCGGGGATGTTGCGGAACCAGCTCATGTGTGGTATTAAAAATACGGTCGTGCAGAGGAAGCTGTTGGCTTCTTTAGATTTGAAGTTGGCTATTGAGCTTTCCCTCTCTCATGAACACATGGAGGAAAGTGTGCAGGAGCAGCAGGCTCCAAGGACTGTGATGTCCATAGTTTGCAGGGCAGTGCAGAACAAGCCGTCCGCAGCAAACACCCTGGACCAGGGCCTTGCACGTGGATGCCCCAGAAGAGGACGACTGTTTGATGCAATTAAACTGTGTCTCGGCTTGGAGAGTTGCTCTGATCTGAATCACCTTGCAGGTCGCTGAGCACCTGGTGCCGTTGGAAATGGAAATGGAAATTGTAGACCTCTGCCTGTTTCAACAGTTTCGCACGGGGATCATACCGCTGTACTTGTTGGATACCAGAGCGAGGTTGGCAACGAATATGGGAGAACCATTGAAGATTGTGACTCCAGTAACATACGAGCAGCAGTGGGCCACCTCCCTTTGGTGGTGGTGCAAGGACCAGGTCCCAAATTGTTCGGTAGAGTCTGGTTGAGTGTCCTCCGCTTTAACTGGCAACTGGTCTTTCGGATGGGCACCGGGAATCTCCACGAAGTGCTGGATAAATATCCCGAGGTGTTCCAGGAGGGTCTTGGCAGCATAAAGGGTGCCAGAGCCCATATGAACGTGGAACCTGCTGCGGTGCCCAGTACTTCTGGGCAAGACTGTACCTCACATGCTGTTCCTGAAGGTTGACTTGGAACTACGACGCCTGCAGGATCTGGGGGTTATCTGGCCTGTTCAGTTTGCAGTATGGGCCATAGCTACGCTGCCTGTTGTGGTGATATACATACAGGCATATCTATCTATAATTATATATAGTTGTATCAATGTACATATGTGTGTACAACAGTGCCACTGTATATAGACAATGACCAACACATGTAAGGAGAGCTATAACCTCCCGGCAGCAGGGGGAACCAGACTGGACAGATGTATATATTTATAATATTAATATAAAATTCTTTATTGTCACAAGTAGGGTAACAATTAACACTGCAATGAAGTTACTGTGAAAAGCCCCGAGTCACCACATTCCAGCACAGGTTCGGGTACACTGAGGGAGAATTCAGAATGTCCAACTCACCTAACAGCACGTGTTTCAGGACTTGTGGGAGGAAACCGGAGCAGCCGGAGGAAACCCACGCAGACACTGGGAGAAAGTGCAGACTCCACACAGTCAATGACCCAAGCCGGGAATGGAACCTGAGTCCCTGGCGCTGTGAAGCAACATTGCTAACCACTAATGTATCACATAGGAAGACGGATGGGAGCTAGGCACTTGGGAGGAGGAAGGACAAGACAACAGTCATCTGTAATAGAGTGAAATCGTTTGTATTCAGTAATGCATGGTTACCACTCAGAACAAATACTTGTAGCAACTGCAACTTCACATTCTATGTGTACCTTCATCGTCAAGGAAGTAACAGAACACAACATGGTACCAGGCGTTCTGAAGAACCCGAGGTAACCGCAGCAAGACAAACTACGCGGCACGGTAGAAGACACCAGATGAATACCCACTCCGCCAACCTGGTGAGGCAAGGGGATGCGACCTCACAGAACACAAGACAATGAAGTGCGAGATGGATAGGCTTAAAGCACCACACTGACTTCAAGTCTCAGAAAATTTAGGCTCAAACCGGCGTGCTTCAAGCAGCAGTTTGAGCTACTTCTTGTTGCCCGTGGCCGACATGCGCTGCCTGATGAAAGGCGTGTTGCATTGCTGCTAAAGACAGCTATATTCCAAGCACTTCAACTGTACAATTTATTCGGCTTTAAAAAAGGTGAACAGAGCTATGAGGAAGTGGTTCAGGGGGATTTTCAATACCTATGGGATTCCAAAGTTCCTGGTGATGGACAATGGCACACCTTTCACCAGCGAGGTGTTTGCCATTTTTATGTGATGAAATGGCATTTGGCACCCATGATTTGAATCATCGGCAGCCACAGGGGAGGTGCCTGAAGATTGGAGAGTAGCGAATGTTGTGCCCTTGTTTAAGAAGGGCAGCAGGGAAAAGCCTGGGAACTACAGACCGGTGAGCCTAACGTCTGTAGTAGGTAAGTTGCTAGAAGGTATTCTGAGAGACAGGATCTACAAGCATTTAGAGAGGCAAGGACTGATTCGGGGCAGTCAGCATGGCTTTGTGCGTGGAAAATCATGTCTCACAAATTTGATTTGAGTTTTTTGAGGGGGTGACCAAGAAGGTAGATGAGGGCAGTGCAGTAGACGTTGTCTACATGGACTTTAGCAAAGCCTTTGACAAGGTACCGCATGGTAGGTTGTTGCAGAAGGTTAAAGCTCACGGGATCCAGGGTGAGTTTGTCAATTGGATTCAAAATTGGCTGGACGACAGAAGACAGAGGGTGGTTGTAGAGGGTTGTTTTTCAAACTGGAGGCCTGTGACCAGTGGTGTGCCTCAGGGATCGGTGCTGGGTCCACTGTTATTTGTGATTTATATTAATGATTTGGATGAGAATTTAGGAAGCATGGTTAGTAAGTTTGCAGATGACACCATGATTGGTGGCACAGTGGATAGTGAAGAAGGTTATCTAGGATTGCAACGGGATCTTGATCAATTAGACCAGTGGGCCGACGAATGGCAGATGGAGTTTAATTTAGATAAATGTGAGGTGATGCATTTTGGCAGATCGAATCAGGCCAGGACCTACTCAGTTAATGGTATGGCGTTGGGGAGAGGTTTAGAACAAAGAGATCTAGGAGTACAGGTTCATAACTCATTGAAGGTGGAGTCGCAGGTGGACAGGGTGGTGAAGAAGGCATTCGGCATGCTTGGTTTCATTGGTCAGAACATTGAATACAGGAGTTGGGACGTCTTGTTGAAGTTGTACAAGACATTGGTACGGCCACACTTGGAATACTGTGTGCAGTTCTGGTCACCCTATTATAGAAAGGATATTATTAAACTAGAAAGAGTGCAGAAAAGATTTACGAAGATGTTACCGGGACTTGATGGTTTGAGTTATAAGGAGAGGCTGGATAGACTGAGACTTTTTTCCCTGGAGCGTAGGAGGCTTAGGGGTGATCTTATAGAGGTCTATAAAATAATGAGGGGCATAGATAAGGTAGATAGTCAACATCTTTTCCCAAAGGTAGGGGAGTCTAAAACTAGAGGGCATAGGTTTAAGGTGAGAGGGGAGAGATTCAGAAGGGCCCAGAGGGGCAATTTCTTCACTCGGAGGGTAGTGAGTGTCTGGAATGTGCTGCCAGAGGTAGTAGTAGAGGCGGGTACAATTGTGTCTTTTAAAAAGCATTTAGATAGTTACATGGGTAAGATGGGTATAGAGGGTTATGGGCCAAGTGCGGGCAACTGGGACTAGCTTAATGGTAAAAACTGGGCGGCATGGACTGGTTGGGCCGAAGGGCCTGTTTCCATGTTGTAAACTTCTATGATTCTTTGATTCTTCTACCCCATACCATCCTTCCTCCAATGGACTGGCATAGCGAGCAGTCCCGACTTTCAAACAGGGTTTGAAGAAGCAGTCCATGGGGTCCCTGGACACGTGGCGAGCATTTTGTGTTGGGGATGTCATATAAGTTCGAAACTTTGGTGTTGGCGCATTGTGGCTTCCGGGGTTGGTCCTGGAACAGACATGCCCGGTTTCATAAAAGGTGTGGGTTCAGGGACAGACCCTTAAGAAACACGAGGGCGGCATGGTGGCACAGTGGTTAGCACTGCTGCCTCACAGCAGAAGAGTCCCAGGTTGATTTCCAGCCTCGGGTCTGGGTGGTGTTTGCACTTTCTCCCCGTGTCTGTGTGGGTTTCCTCTGTGATGTGTTGGGTGTTCTGGATCACAAACAGGTCACCAACACTGGAAGTGGTGCAACTCTATTTTATTATAAGGTTAACGATATTAACATACTTGAACTGTGGGTAAATGCAATACCAGTTTTAACTGTTGACCCTTGCCTAGTCCTAACCAGGTGAGTCACTCAGCACATGGTGAATGTCTGTGTTGCAGGCTGTGAGCTCTGTGCTCCGAGCTGGCTGATACTAGAAAGAGCGGGAACTCTCCCGTCCCTTGTCTTTATAGTGCGTGTGCTCTCACTGGTGATTGGCTGCGGTGTTCTGTATGCTGATTGGTCCCACTGCATGTCCATCAGTATGTGTGAGTGTGTCTGCACCATGATATACTGGTGTATATTATGACATCCCCCCTTTTATATAAAGAATATGTGCCTGCATGACAATAAATATTGTGTAGTGAATGTACCTGACTATGTGTGTGCATGTTATTTACATGACTATGTACATGAGGCTAATCTATTTACACGGGAAGGTGCCTGGTGCCGAGAAATAGGGTGTCACACCAACAACAAAATGAACATTATATACAAACTACTGGAACGATGAAACATGATAACAGAACAGATCAAAGAGTCCAACATCGTAAAACCCATAAGTCAAGTCTCTGAGGTGGGCGACAAATTCTGGTTGGCCGCCTCAAGGGCTGGTCAGGAGCCACCGGCTGAGGAACAGGCTGGGCCACGGCAGAGTGAGGAGGATGCAAAGTATTCGGAATCTCCACATTGTCCAGGTTGGGGACAACAGGAGGGCGTGGCACCGGTGGAGGATCATGTAGCGCATACCCTCAATGACCTCCATCATTTGCTCCATGATCTGGTGGAATGCTTCTGATGCCGATGTAATCCCAAACGGCATCCTGTTGTAGCAGGATCTGCCAAACGGGGCTGGTTTAGCACACTGGGCTAAATCGCAGGCTTTGAAAGCAGACCAAGGAGGCCAGCAGCATGGTTCAATTCCCGTACCAGCCTCCCCGAGCAGGCGCCGGAATGTGGCGACTAGGGGCTTTTCACAGTAACTTCATTGAAGCCTATTTGCGACAATAAGCGATTTTCATTTTCATTTCATTTCATTAAAGGTACACAGCTTTCTGCTGGACCTGTCTAGTTGAATTTGCCAGAATCCTTTCGAGGCGTCAGGTTTGGCCCGAGTCATCTCGCACGTGATCTCCTCACGCTTGGGGATAGGGTAATGCTCCCTCATTATGTTGCGATTCAGATCCTTTGGGTCAATGCAGATCCGGAGCTTGCCGGAGGGCATCTTTACGCACACCATGGAACTGACCCAGTCGGTTGGTCCCATCACTCTGGAGAGCACTCCTTGGTCCTGGAGATCCTGCAGCTGCTGCTTGAGGCGGTCCTTGAGGGGTGCTGGGACTCTGCGAGGTGCATGAACCACAGGCGTGGCGTCTTGTTTGAGCAGGATTTTGTAAGTGTATGGAAGCGTGCCCATGCCTTCGAAAACGTTGCGGTGCTGGTCGATGATAGCATTGAGTTGCGCACTGAAGTCCGCATTCTGGAAGGCACACCTGTCCTCTGGAGAGAGAGAGTGTACTCGTTGAACGAGGTTTTGGAGTTTGCACGCCTAGCACAGGGTCCTTCGAGGAGCCCACGATCTCGAAGGGAAGGATGGCTTTTCGCGAGTTGTGCATCGTTTGGAGTTGGCATGAACCAGTAGCAGGAATGACGTTGCCATTGTAGTCCACTAGTTGGCAGGTCGACGGAAGAATGGTCGGTTTAACCCCAAGAGTCTGAAAGGCTGACCACGCTAGGAGATTAGCGGAAGCACTAGTGTCCAGGCGGAATCGTATCTGGGATCGGTTGACAGTCAGGGTGGCACACCACTCGTCATCTGGATCAATGCTGTGCAGCGACAGTGGCTGGTGGCTTTGATTCGGGGACAGCCTGTTCTTTGTTATAACAGCGACTGGAAAAGGCTCCCTCGGGTCCTCAGTGTCACTGGTCTGTGGGAAGTCGGAATCGGACTCGGTTTGAGGGTAGGTAACTGCTTGTTGCAGGGTTCATCGGAGGTTTATTTCATTTCCTGGTTCAATTTGAGGCATTGTGCTGTCATTCCAGGTGAAGGAAGGTTGTTTTACAGCTTTAAAAGATTTTTTCTTTGATTTGGGACTTTTCCCCTTTAAATAGGCGTGGTCCGGGGCCTCTGACGTCATGACGCGTGTGATGTAGCATGTAGGAGGCGTTTGTACATGCGCAGATCGCGGTTCCTTTACTGATGGCCGTTTTCGCGATTGCGCATGCGTGGCGTCGCGCAACTGCGCACGTGCAGTTCCTTTACAAAGATGGCCGCCGACCAAAATTGTTCTGTGTTCCGGGATTTTGGCCTCGGTGAGTACTGGCGCTTCTCTTACCTTTTCTTGCTGGCTGGAGTGTGTTTTCCTCACAGTATTTGCCGAATTTGTCCAGGACTGCCTGGAAGTCGCTCCTGTTTTTCCCCTTAGAGAACTTGAATTTTTTAAAGATTTCTTCGGCTCTGGCACCGGCGGTGGTGAGGAGATGCTCTGTCTTTTCAGGATTGGCCAGGTCTTCTAGCTCGGCTGCCAGCAGGAAGATTTCAAACGTTTGCCGGAATGCCCGCCAGTTTTCACGGAGATCGCCGTGGCACTGGAGCTGCTGCGGAACCCGGACCTTGAACATCTTGCCTGGGTATCGTTGCTGGTTGTCACTGTATGCTGAGGTGCCGGCGATGAGGAGCGGCGGCGGTGGGTTGATGTTCTCCATACTTCAGGATGCCGGAATGCTGATTAGTTGCAGGTGGGTCTCAGAAGTGGTAGTCTGCAACCAATCCTGGTATCATGATGTGTTGGTTGTTCTGGATCACAAACAGGTCACCAACACTGAAAGTGGTGCAACTCTATTTTATTATAAGGTTAACTATATTAACATACTCGAACTGTGGGTAAATGCAATACCAGCTTTAACTGTTGACCCTTGCCTTGTCCTAACCAGGTGATGCACTCAGCACATGGTGAATGTCTGTGTTGCAGGCTGTGAGCTCTGTGCTCCGAGCTGGCTGCTACTAGAATGAGCGGGAACTCTCCTGTCCCCTGTCTTTATCGTGCGTGTGGTCTCCCTGGTGATTGGCTGCGGTATTGTGTATGCTGATTGGTCCCACTGCATGTCCATCAGTGTGTGTGTGTGTGTGTGTGTCTGCACCATGATATACTGGTGTATATTATGACACTCTGGGAGTTCCGGTTTCCTCCCACTGTCTAAAGATGTGCAGGTTTGGTGGATTGGCTATGCTAAATTGCCCCTGAGTGTCCAAAAGAGTCGGAGGTGTTACTGCCTTACAGGGATAGGGTGAGGCATGGGCTTAAGTAGAGTGCTCTTTCCAAGGGCCGGTGCAGACTCAATGGGCCGAATGGTCTCTTTCTACGCTGTAAATTCTATGATCTATGATCTATGAACATTTGGACCACTTAACCAGGCGTGAGCCCACCAGTCAGGACACCCGACTTCTGCAGGTATCGCCTTCACCACATTAGGAGCTACCCTCCAGTTGACAGCCCAGCCGTCCAGGATGCCGCGCCTGATCCAGCATGAGGGCAATGTCTCAGGTTCAGACATGGACACACCGCACCGGCGTACAACAACGTGTCTGGCACCCAGGTCCCAGCTGTAGGCCTTCGGCGGTCAACCAGGCAGTGGTTTCCTGGCGACTCGATACACCACACCCGACCCAGAGCAGAGTCACAACCGCGGGCGAAGCGACGCAGAAGGCCCCCTTCATTGGCAAATTAAGGGGAACTTTGGGACTTTGCAAGGGAGGGGTGTCATAACCCTCACAAGCACCACGGGGAAACCATCATTGATCGCCCTATGAGACTCGCCAAGTCCGAGTTCCCCAGGTAGAGGTGGAGGCCTACCACCTGGGACTCGTTATGAGCAAAGGTTAAAAGCAGGCCCAAATCAGGGCCTGGTGAGATTATGTAGACCGCTATAAATACTTGCACATAAAACTACCTTACGTTTACCATCATCCACCACTGCGTCATTATAATGTCTTTCCATCCGGCTCTTTCCCAAAGTTATTTTGCTTTTGATTCATTTTTATGCTTATACAGGTTTAGCTATCTGAAAGCTTTGTGTTCATGTATCATTGTATTCAGGAGTATAGATAAATGTTTATCGACAATGAGCATGAACAAGAGCGTAGAGAAAATAGGAATGTTGAGTTTTGATTTTGGTGAACAGTTTTGCTATTGAAATCACGAATATCAATCTTAGTGTAAAAAGAAGCTATCACAAGGACTTCATCAGCACTGCTGAAACAAGGCCATAATTATCATTACAAGATTTATAGAAAGTGAGAGCAGCAAGCTGAGATATTGTTGCTGCCAGATGGTTCTGACGAAGAACCCAATTAACTCTTTCCCAGATGGGTTTGTTCAGAAACTCTCTTCCAGATGCAAACTATGAGGCATTGTGTCCTAACAAGATAAATAGTCACCTAGATGCTGTTCGGAATCAAGATCGGTTGGAGCACTAATAATAAAGAAACTATCTTACAATGTGACTTCCTCAATAAGTGCATTTACCCTTTTGAAGTCAGTTTCTGAGCTGCAAAGGGCAGGGCCAGAAATCTGCAGGGGTGCAGACTCGATGGGCCGAATGGCCTCCTTCTGCACATGATATGCTCAGCTGGATTTTCAACGTCTGGATCTTCCAAAATCCCCCAGGCATGGAGAAGGCTCTTTAATGATATATTAGTGTTACGTGCCCACTCTGCCAAGTATACTTATGTTCCTGCCAGCCCTATGGTACCAAGTATTATCCAACCAAGGAAATTCAGAAATACCCCAGAATCGTTTGGTGTAAGGGGTTCCAATATAAAAAAGTAATCTTCTGTTCAGAGGGGTCCAGGTCATGATATTAGCTTGATCAGTAACTGGCTCCTACTGTTGCCATTTGATTGGCTGGCATGCTTGGCATGTCAGTACCATAAATCCAGGGTGACTGAATCCTCCAGCACCGGGAGTCCTCCTCGCTCTTGCAGCATTAACCTTGCATGGTAGTCCATTTCCTACATTGCAGCAATGACTACATTTCAAAAGTACTTGGCTGTAAAGGACTTTGGGATGTCCTGTGGTTGTGAACGACACGACATAAGTGCAAACCTTCCTTTCATCCTTTCCAAACTTGTGTGCCAACTTCACCATTTGGATGAGACCTGACATCGCCATGTTCTGATTTCATCTGTGGCCATTTCTGAACAATCTTGTGTCAGATTGGGCCAAAAAGGCGGATTCTCCGATTTTTAGGCTACGTCCTGATGCCGCCGTGGGAACGATGGTGTTTTATGACCGACAATTCGGTGCAAAATGCCCACCGCGTTTGACTGGGGGTTAGCAGCTGAGCAGCATAGAGCACCCAGTTCTAGCTGCCGATATGGCCCGGAGAATTGCTGGGTCCGTGGCCCTGCATGTGCACAGCAATGGCCTGCAGTGGACGCACCGAGCAACATGACACCGGCCAGGCGTGGACCCGGCCTGCAAAATAGTGCCCCCCTTTGGCCGGCTCGTGAGCCCATGACCACCGTCCAACAGTACCCCCAGTCACTGCCAAAGTCCCCCCTGCCCGCGGGTCATCTCTCCCCCGACTGTGGCGCCACTGGACTGAGTCCGCAGCCACCACGCCGAGTTCCCGACGGATGATAGCAAACGTGACCGACGCCGTCGGGAACTCGGCCGATCGGGGTCAGAGCACAGGGGGTGGAGCACAGGCAACATCCTGAGGCCGTCGATACGGCTGCGGCGTACTCCTGGAGTACGCTGCTTTGGAGGGGGTGGAGGATCGCGAAAGCGCTGCTGTCCCCAATTTTGTCGGAAACGGGTACTCTCCAGCCGATCGCCGAACGCGATTTCGGCGTTGGCGACCGGAGCATTTCGGCCAGTAAATTTTGCTTTCTTAATCTTTTTAAATCGAAGCAAGGAATTTTCTTTTGCTGCTCTGAATATGCATTTGAAGATTAACAGCACAGCATTCAGTTCAGGAACTGCTAGCTTATAAAGTAAGTTTCGTCTGGCAACGGATAAGGTTGTGCAATCAATTGGTGGCACTAACAGTGATAGGAAATGGATAAACCTTGCTGTGAAAATCGTATTCATTTATTCACCCATTTCATATAAAATAACTGGTTTGATTCTTCAAAATGACACTACTCATTCTGTCTTCCTGAAGGATAGGAGAAAAACGGGTTTCTGCTTTGGTGCAGTGTTAGCATGTGGACCTCTTTTATTTATTCAGAGGATGTGGCCATTACTGGAAAGGCTGGCAATTATGGCCCATTCCTCCTTGCCCTTGAGTAGGTGATGATGGTTCTTCTGCTTGAATCACTGTAATCTATGTGGTGAAGGAAATCTCACAATGCTGTAGGTAGAAGGTTGCAGGATTTTGACATCTGAAGCAGAAATTCTCCAGGGACTTGAGCATGCACAAGGGCTAGCGTGTGTTGAAGGCCCCAACATTCAGCTGAGATCATAAAATTATTGATATTTGAAACCAAATCTGTGAACTCTCAGGAGTATGTAAAATATTCCATGGCACTACTCACAGAAGAGCAAAGAGAATATCCCAATGATAAAAGCAAATTACTGCGGATGCTGGAATCTGAAACAAAAACAGAAAATACTGGACAATCTCAGCCGGTCTGACAGCATCTGTAGAGAGAGAAGGGAGCTAACGTTTCGAGTCTGGATGAGTCTTTGTCAAAGCTTTGTCAAAGATATCCCAGTGTCCTGGCTAACATTCATCCTTCAACCAATACCACCAAAAATGGATTATCTGATCATTTGTCTCAATATTGTTTGTGGTAACATGCTGTGCACAAATTGGCTGACACAAATTTTCCAACATTTGGATTGGATAGATTTTGTTTATTGTCACGTGTACCGAGGTACAGTGAAAAGTATTTTTCTGCGAGCAGCTCAACAGATCATTAAGTACATGAAAAGAAAAGGAAATAAAAGAAAATACATAATAGGGCAACACAAGCTACACAATGTAATTACATAACACCGGCATCGGGTGAAGCACACAAGGGTGTAGTGTTAATGAGGTCAGTGCATAAGAGGGTCGTTTAGGAGTCTGGTAACAGCGGGAAACAATGACTGCACTTCAAAATGCTTCACTGACGATGAAGTGTTTTGGGACATCCTGAAGTTGTGAAAGGTGCTGTCTTTAACACAAGTGTCAGCACATGCACATTAAAGATCACTGTAGGCACAGCATACTAGTAGTTGCATTATTTGTCTCGATACCTGTGCCCCATTTTCATTTAATTAGATCCAGGTCAGTAAATACATGCCCTAGATTGTAAGTAGAACATTTGTAAGTGGACCCTGTGAAGTTTAAAACCATGGACACACCAACTGGAAGGTTCTCTGGCCTGAAGTTGCTTCAATCTTCATTCCATGTGAAAGTCCCATTCTTTATTTCAATCGATGCAAAGTTTTAAAAAAGTGATTATATTTTAGTACTTTTCATTTTCTGCATTGAAACAATTCCATCTACTTCACATGTCAGGTATCAGGCCTGATCGAACTGCCACATCGTGCCTGACCCAGTGACGTGACAAGGCTGTTAAATCTCATGAGAGGCCTTGCTTGAGATTTGCAACACTCAGAACGGCTCATGTGATCGAACGAGATTTCGTAAGGCGTCACGATCTGGATCCCGCCCTCACTGGGTAGTTAGGCTCACTCAAATATGTCTGCGCCGGATTCACCCAGAGACCGGGAACAAAAGCCCGTGGCTGGGAGACCTTGCATGATGCCATTTAGTACTGATCCACATAAACCTTGTCCATGCGTAACAGCACCTGGGGGGTTCTCCCAGACCATCGCAGGTCCCAGCATTGTACCCTACCATGCCTGCTATCGCCTGGGCACCTGGCACTGCCAGCCTGGCATCTTGGCACTGCCACCTGGGCACCCTGGCATTGCCACGTGGGCACCCTGGCACTGCCCAGGCACCAGGTTGCCATGTCAGGAATGGGACCCGGGAGTGCCCTGCTCTTATGAGGTGGGCTGAGGGGGCTCAAGGTTCCCCTAACAGTTAAGTTGGGGCATTAGGGGGTCCACAGACCACTGTGGGTGGTCGAGAGATCGTGCATCATTTTAAAATGGCGCCCTGATCCCTTCCTGCACTGACGAAGTGTGGCCTCAGGAAGGTGTTCCTCGCCAAGGCCAACAAAACAGTCCCGTTTGATAGCGGGGTCATTTTCAGCACTGCAGGTGCCAAGAAATACTCCACTAAACCAGCCCAAAATGGGGCTCTTATTTTCCCGTTAAATATCACCCATTATCTCAACAATAAAGGTATTGGCGACAGTTCATGCTACATGCCACTACAGGAATATGTATTACAGAGCGCTATAAGGTGCTAGGTTGAGCTGCACAATTGACTCAACTGCCCTCTTTGGGCATGGTTCACAACCTTTGTCGTCTAAATCTACTTGAAGCACGACCCTCATTACCATTCAATCCTGTCACGATACCCTGGGCTAATGAATGGTCAATTCCAGCCCCACTTGACCCAGAGTTACAAGTGAAATTAGATTTTATTTTAAATTACCTGAGTTTCTTGGCTGAGCCCAATAAACTGCATTTACCAGGTTTGTAACTTTAACACAAGTTACCTGTTATTATGTACAGTATTATAACTAAATTAACAGAGAAATGTAACTGACTATCTAGCATCCCTTTCCGAAACTTCTCCTTTTTTGTAAATAAATTTAGAGTACCCAATTCATTTTTTCCAATTAAGGGACAATTTAGCATGTTCAATCCACCTACCCTGCACATCTTTGGGTTGTGGGGGCGAAACCCACGCAAACACGGGGAGAATGTGCAAACTCCACATGAGTAGTGACCCAGAGCCGGGATCGAACTTGGGACCTTGGCGCCGTGAGACTGCAGTGCTACCACTGTGCCACTGTGCTGCCCTAACTTTCCTTTTTAACTACCCCCGCTTTTACACACACACTTACACACAGCAAAAGGTGGTTGAGAGGTTAAAAAAAAAAAATAAAAGAAAAAAAGATCTTTGATCCACTAGGATGACTTCTAGTTGATGTCTTTCTGATGTTCAAGCTTTCATTTGGTATTTCGTCCTACTAGGCTTGAGATGGTTATCTCTGACAATGTTGTTTACTTTCTCTGTAGATTCAGGAACATTTCGAGTTTAGAGCTAAGATGTGCCAGGCACTCACAGGTTTTACAACAATAAAACAGTTCTTTACTTTAGCAACGAAAGAGAGATAGCTAGCGCGTTCCTTCTCTTTCTAAGGTCTAAACACTTCTGCTATGCTCTCTCAGAATGCATTACACAGGAACCAATCACTGGCTGTTGTCAGGCATGACTGTCCCTGGTCAACCCACCGGTTGCCAGTTAGCCAATTGAACTGACTTCCTCCAAAGCTGGTTCCAAAGATCGGCACCAAAAACACTGGCTTCTCCTTTCCAAAAACAAGACCTTGGAACATACAGTTCTGCCAAGTACCTTTCTGCTTGAAGGCACATTCCTTTTATAGGTTCACAGACAAAATAAAATGGTGCCAATGTCGTGCACCAGACTCTCCACTGTGGTCGACACCCTAGCAGTGCTGGCTTCGGTGCCGCGAGTGTTGCTGACATCTCCCTCTGAAGGTCCTGACCGCTCCCTATCATTACCATCAGATCCTGGAATACCTCTTCCATAGGCTCAGTATCAGGCTGGGATCCAGCTGGGTCCTGGGATCCAGCAGCCCTCTGACTGCTGTCTCGCCTGGGGGTTCCTGCCTCCACCTGATGTGCATCAGCAGCTGTGTGGTGCTCACCAGATTGTGCCCCAGAAGCCTGACCATTAATATTTCCCTCCGAGGCAGCAGAGTGGGTTAGCACTGCTGCCTCATAGCGCCGAGGCCCCAGGTTCGATCCCGGCTCTGGGTCACTGTCCATGTGGAGTTTGCACATTCTCCCCGTGTTTGCTTCGGTTTCGTCCCCACAACCCAAAAGATGTGCAGAGTAGGTGGATTGGCCGCACTAAATTGCCCCTTAACTGGAAAAAATGAATTGGGTACTCTAAATTTATTAATTTTATTTTAAAAAATTCCCTCTGAGATGCGTGTATCTGCGTTGGTGGAGGGTGGGGATGACAACTGTGACGCCTCGATCGTGTGTTCCTCGGAGTTCCCTTCTGAGGTGGTCTCGTGGAAGGCTGTAGAGAGTATCACCCGGGATGGGTCGGCTGGAGGAACTGTGGGAGAATGAACATGTGGTCAGTGGGAGGAATGGCTCAGAGAGTGAAGCAAGAGCAACTCACGTTTGACAGGTCCTTTGGCTGAGGCCCGGTGCTTCCTCACCTCTGCAGCATCCGCCAGCCTCCCCGTTAGTGACCGCTCTGTCCTCGGCCACACCAGTTGATATTCAGTTAAACATCATAGCACAAACATACATACACACTGATGGACAGATCAACGGACCAATCAACACACACACAACACCACAGGCAAGAGCATACACAGTACAAAACAGGGAACACGACACTTCCTGGGCATTCCAGCAGGAGACAGCTCAGGGCACAGAGCTCATAGCAAGCCACTCAGACATCCACTATGTGCTGAGTGCAACTCCAAGATAGTATTAGGAATAGGTCCACAGATTCTAGGGTTATGATCGAACCTCAGTAACCAGTTTACCACTGTAAATAAATGTTAGTAATAAAACTGAGTTGTACCATCTGCAACCGTGTTGGTTCGTCTGTGTAGCAGAGTACCCAACACATCAACCTCCAGCCAGGCTTCGTGAAGGTGGTGAAGATCCTGATGTCTGGCACACCACCGCCAGTCTGAGCCCTCTCCCGGCGATTTTGCGAGACCTTTTCCTGAGGAGACACAGAGAGGGCATTGTTAACCACACGCGTGGTTCACAATGGTGGGGGGGTGTGGTGTGTGAAGGAAGGGTTGGGGCGTGTTGAAGGGAGAGGGAGGGTGAAGGGAGGGTTGGGCGGTTGAAGGGAGGGGGGGTTGAAGGAGAGGTTGAGGTGATTGAACAGAGAGGGAGTGGAGGGAGGGTTGGGGAGGAGTGGATGCTCATAGGGGGCGGAAAGATCTTGGTGGGTGGGAGGTCGTTGGTGTATACCCACTCGTGTTGCCCGGTGTCGGTCATTGATCTTTTTCCGGCACTTCCTGGTGACACCCCTGCCGCTCACATATGCCGCCACCTCATCCCAGGCAGCACTGGCTGCCTAGTGCCCCGCCCCCCACCGGGACACTGGGGGAACGGAACATCTCCCCTGGCCTCCACTGCGTCCAGGAGTCTCCCCAGATCTGCATCCCCGAATGTTGGGGCTAGTCTCCAGGCGCCATTGTTGCAGTTATTGGCCGGACAGAAGGGTTTAGGGATAAATTTTCTGGGTTAAAGCAGCTTAAGATACAGCCACTGATGTGTGATGGTGGAGCAATGGAAATAAGGAACATGAAAGGGCCCAGAAGGAGGGCAAAGAGACCTTCAAGTATTTGTGTGTTGGATACAGATTTTCATGCACTACTGTGGCATACCACAGCCTGAAAAAAAAATAAGCTCAACTATATTGTATCACAGACATCAAGCAACAGCAATATCATCAAGTTCCCCTCCAAGTCACACATTCTGACTTGGAATTCATCCATTAATACTGGGTAATTAGCCCAGAATTCACTATCTAACACAATTATGGGAGCACCATAGAGGTATAGACTGCAATTGTTCCAGGAGAAGACTCACCGCACTCTCAATGCAAATAGCCTTGGGAAATAAATGGGGCCATTACCACATCACCAAAATCCCAAGAATGAATATTTTTTTAAAGAGCTGTTTCATTTTGCTGAATGGACAGGAGACTGTTACTGCAGGGGTCAGCGTGGCCCCATGTTATCTGTTTCGAATTAAGTCTACCTTTTATGGCAGACTCAGCGATCCAGTCCTGAACCCAGCAGGTCTAATATTCCCCAGAGTACTGGTGATATTTGATTGTCCAAGCTCACTAGTTGAATTTCTCTTCCAACATGAAACTAGAAAGAAGCATTGTTTTATTCAATTTAAATAGACTTTACGAGAGTTTTCCTATATTTACAATTTGAACATACATTCTGATTCATACTATTCAAGGGCCTCACAGTATTTGAATATATTCTGAACAACCTCAGTTAAACTAATGCAAGCGCATCAAATTATGTTTGGCTTTTATCAGGTTTTCTTTTCTTCCTAGGTTATGCAGCCAAGGCTGATAGATTCACAAGCCATCTGGGCATGTATAAACTTTGCACTGCAATAAGAACAGACAAGGAGGTTTTGATATAAGGTAGTTAGTATAAAACAGATAGTTCTGGAAATAGTCAGCAGGGGTATGGGATCAGAACTTTGACGTCGGATGCATTTCTTGGTCCCAACCCCGGTGCATGGCTTGTTATCGAATTAAGGGCAATGGGCAGGCTTCCAAGCTTGGAGGGTCAATAAGAGAGCCTCTAGCAATGACAAATCGGCTGCCCCACTATCATATGTGGGCACTGCTGATGTAGTAAGAGCAAGAGAGGGTGTCTCAAGATGGAGGCACCTTATGAAGGTTTTTTTAAAGCTTAAAAATAAAAAAAATTGGACCAACTTCCAGATCTTCATTTTGGTGGGTCCCTTCCAAAGGATGGTCTGAGGGCAATCATGGCCACAGTGGGAGAGTTGACGACCAGGGTTAAAAATGATAGATTGATACATGGAGCATTAGCGGACATTGCTGGCTGGGCCAACGTATTTTGCCAATCCCTAATTACCCTTCCATTTGCTCGGCCATTCCAGAGGGCACTTAACAATCAACCACATTGCTGTTGATCTGGAGTCACGTGTAGGCCAGACCAGGTAAGGATGGCAGATTTCATTCCCTTAAGGACATTAGTGAACCTGATGGGCTTTTGCAACAATCGACGATGGTTTTCACGATCAACATTTAGACTTTTAATTCTTGATTTTTAAAAAAAATTGAATTCAAACTTCACGTCATGATGGGATTGGAACCCAGGTCCACAGAGTATTATCCTGGGTCTCTGGATTACCAGTCCAGTGGCAGCACGGTAGCACAGTGGTTAGCACAGTTGCTTCACAACTCCAGGGTCCAAGGTTCGATTCCCGGCTTGGGTCACTGTCTGTGCGGAGTCTGCACGTTCTCCCCGTGTCTGTGTGGGTTTCCTCCGGGTTCTCTGGTTTCCTCTCACAGTCCAAAGATGTGCAGGTTAGATAGAATGGCCATGATAAATTGCCCTTAGTATCCAAAAAAATGGTTGGTGGGGTTACTGGGTTACAGGGATAGGATGAAGGTGTGGGCACAAGTGGAGTGCTCTTTCCAAGGGCAGGTGCAGACTTGATGGGCCGAATGGCTTCCTTCTGCACTGTAAATTCAATGATAATCTATGATTAATCTAGGACAAAGGTTCGGCACAACATCGTGGGCCGAAGGGCCTGTTCTGTGCTGTATTTTTCTATGTTCTATGTTCTATGCATGCAGAATGGTTTAAAGAAAAAAATAAAATATGAAGTGCATTTACATAGTATCTTTCACCATATTGCTTTACAGCAAATGTTGTATTTTTTTGAAATGTATTCACAGTTGTAATGTAGGACTATTTAATAAAATGCAAAGGTGCCTGAAGTCTATCTCTTAAGGTCATCAAACTACAACACATGACAACGTGCAACTTGTCAAGGGATTCTTAAATACTCATGGCAATGCACACAGTTCTATGAACATGGTGCAGGCATTTACTTGAAAAAACAAAAGATGGTTGGTACTACTAATGAAAATGTCTCAATCAACTACACATTAAAAACACTTTCCAAATAACAGACATTCACAGCCAGAAGTCAGTCAGTGCAATAGGTAATCAACTAATTAATTACACTACCTTGAATTCACTTTCAGGCCCCTTAATATTAAAATGCAACATTTTTCCATAACTGATTTACTGGCATGCCCAATATAGCTCAAAGGGATCTGAATGATACAATTCCAGCCAGGTGTAATCTGTGTGATTGAGTTTATTTGTTGGGATCCTGAGCGATGACATGTACTCCTTGCAGAGTATAAGGCTTGTCGGAGTAGAGTTAAGAGAGAAATCAGGAGGGCAAAAGGGGGACATGAGATTGTCTTGGCAGATAAGGCAAAGGAAAATCCAAAGAGCTTTTACAGATACATAAAGGGTAAAAGGGTGACAAGGGAGAGGGTAGGCCTCTTAAGGATAAACAAGGTTATCGATGTGCAGATCCACAAGAGACGGGAGAGGTCCTAAAAGAATATTTCTCATCAGTATTTGCTGTTGAGAAAGGCACGAATGTTAGGGAAATTGAGGAGTGTACATATTACAGAGAACAAGGTGCTGGAGGTATTAAAGGAGGTATCAAGATAGACAAATCCCCGGGACCCGATAAAATGTTCCCCAGGACATTGTGGGAGGCTAGGGAGGAAATTGCCGGCCCCCTAGCTGAGATATTTAAATTATTGAGGCGGCTGAAGATTGGAGGGTAGCAAATGTTGTGCCCTTGTTTAAGAAGGGCTGTAGGAAACTATAGACAGGTTAGCCTTACTTCTGTAGTGGGTAAATTGTTAGAAGGTATTCTGAGGGACAGGATCTATGGGTGTTTAGACAGGCAAGGGCTAATTAGGGAAAGTCAGCATGGCTTTGGAAGGAGTAAGTCATGTCTCACCAATTGGATTGAGTTTTTGAAGGTAACCAAGAAGGTAGATGAGGGCAGTGCAGTCGACATTGTTTACATGGACTTTAGCAAGGTACCGCATGGTACGTTGTTGCAAAAGGTTAATTCTCACGGAATCCAGGGTGAGATAGCCAATTGGATACAAAATTGGCTTGGCGACAGAAGCCAAATGGTGGTTGTGGAGGGTTGTTTTTCAAACTGGAGGCCTGTGGCCAGTGGTGTGCCTCAGGGTTCAGTGCTGGATCCACTTTTATTTGTTATATATATTAATGATTTGGATGAGAATATAGGATGCATGATTAGTAGGTTTGACACCAAGATTGGTGGCATCGTGGATAGTGAAGAAGGTTATATAAGATTGCAACAGAATCTTGACCAATTGGGCCAGTGGGCCGATGAATGGCAGATGGAGTTTAATTTGGAGGTGATGCATTTTGGTAGATTAAATCAGGGCAGGACCTACTCAGTTAATGTTACGGAGTTGGGGAGAGTTACAGAACAAAGATATCTAGGGATACAGGTTCATAGCTCCTTGAAGGTGGAGTCGCAGGTGGACAGGGTGGTGAAGAAGGCATTCAGCATGCCAGGTTTTATTGGTCAGAATATTGATTACAGGAGTTGGGACGTCTTGTTGAAGTGGTACAAGACATTAATGAGATCACACTTGGAGTACTGTGTTCAGTTCTGGTCACCCTATTATAGGAAGGATATTGTTAACCTAGAAAGAGTGCAGAAGAGATTTACGAGGATGCTATCCGGACTTAATGGTCTCAGCTATAAGGGGAGGCTGGATAAGCTGAAACTTTTTTCCCTGGAGCGTAGGAGGCTTAGGGGTGATCTTATCGAGGTCTATAAAATAATGAGGGACATAGATAAGGTGGATAGTCAACATCTTTTCCCAAAAGCAGAGGAGTCTAGAACTAGAGGGCATAGGTTTAAGGCGAGAGGGAAGAGATACAAAAGAGTCCAAAGGGGAAATTTCTTCACACAGAGGGTGGTGAGCATCTGGAACGAGCTGCCAGAGGAGTGGTAGAGGTGGGTACAATTTCTTCCTTTAAAAATAAGTTGGACAGTTACATGGGCAGGGTGGGTATAGAGGGATATAGGCCAAATGCAGGCAAGTGGAACTAACTTAGTGATAGAAACTGGGCAGTATGGACAAACTGGGCTAAAGAGCCTGTTTCCATGCTGTAAACATCTATGACTCTATAACACATATACCTGCATTGGAGTACTCCTGAATGGCTCATTAGATAAATGCACTGCCTATTATTGAATGGAGCCTTCCAGACCAAGATAATTATACGTTCAATCTCTATGCAATGTTGAAACAACTACTCTTAGCAGTGGGGCGAATATAATTGATCTCAGTGACCCTGGGGTAGAAAGGGGATAGTTTAGTCAAGCTTCTTGCTCTATGGTTCTATATTCTATGATTCCATGATTCTATATCATTGTCTGTCCTTCAGTATGAAGGATAACAATGTGACTACCAGGGGGCCATTGGTTTTCGATGATACTGTACCCCAACATGAGTTCATATCTTCAAGGCAGGAAGGAAAAGCATTTTGAAGAATGGTTTGAGTTAAATTGTTCCTGGAACATGTTGCCTCCTTTATAATACGACATTCAAATCTCACAGCTGAAATCAAATACAACTGAACAATTGGTATTCTGTCCGACACCTCTGCCTAGTTGCTCATGTCGTGTGGCTGATGTTGCTCATCGCAACGCAAATTCATTCCTAAAAGCTGATTCATCCACAAACCCTTAATTAAATCTTGAGTGTAATTTAAAGTAAGAAAATATTCCTTTGTTTTCTCTGCACGAAATATCAATTTCTTTGAATGAGAGGAGGCAGGCTGATTCATTATTTTGTTTTTCTTAAGATTGCCTGTTAATGTCAGGTGGTTTTATTCTTGTCTTCAGAATTGATGCTGACTCTATCATCACTTTAACACAGGGGCACAGAGACGAGGTGACCTGATCTCATCCTCACACCAGATGAAGCAGCCGATGATCCTTTTATAAAAGCAACTTTGGTTTTTGTTTCTTTTTTGTTATTTTCAACCCTTTCTTACACTGAAGGGATGGGAAGTAATGGACTTTTTCCATTGAAAAGTGACTTTTAATACCAGATAACATGATCTTAGAAGCTACGGTTACAGTAAGTTTGACTGTCCTTCTCTTATGATCAGTCATATGTTAATGCTGCATTCAGAGCCACATCCAGCTATTTCTTCATGTGCCTGACCAGTGCCATATTATCAACTTTTGTTTGATTTAAAGTACCCAATTCCTTTTTTTCTAATTAAGGGGCAATTTTATCATGGCCAATCCACCCACTCTGCACATCTTTGGGTTGTGAGGGATTTATCAAATAAAATATGTAAATTATTACATAAGCAGTGAATAGGTTATATTTTTATTATATTTGCTATTTCTCTGGAGATGAGTAGTTCCAGAATAAAATAGTTATTTGTCATAACTATGACTTATTAGATATTATGCACAACTCATTAAACAATTGTAATTGGCTTCAACCTAATTCAGACCTCACAGTAAAACAAATCTGTTAATTCTCAGATAATGATCGAATCATCTTTTTTCTGGAAAAGAATTACTGGTGATCTGTTACTTCAATTAAAAAGAGTATTACCTGAATGTGCTCTGTCTTATGAGTGGGATGGATAATCTTATTTCATTCACTTTTCTTTTGGAAATGACCTACATTTATTTGATAGTTAGTGTTAAAATTTCCTTTTCCTGTTGTTACTTAGTATAGTTTAGAATTATAGGCTGGGATTTTAATGCGCAGAGGTGGATGACAATATAGGCAAAGCACAGATTGGTACCATAATATTGCATTAGATGGCGGAGGGTCAGGTCCCATTAAGCTTGTTAATGAAGCAATAGAGTATGTCTATGTTTTTAATTTATTCGAGGAATGTGGGATTTGCTGGATAGGTCAGCATTTATTGCCCGTCCCTAATTGCCCTTGATATGGTGGTGAGCTGCCTTCTTGAACCACTGCAGTAGCTGCAGTGTCGGTACATCCAAAGTGCTGTGAGGGAAGGTGTTCCAGGATTTTGGCACAGTGACAGTGAAGGAACAATGATATATTTCCAATCGAGTTGATGAGTGGCTTGAAGGGGAACTTCCAGGTGGTGGTGTTCCCATGTATCTGCTGCACTTGTCCTTCTCGGTGATGGCAATCATGAGTTTGGAAGATGCTGACTCAGGAACTTTGGTGAGTTCCTCCAGTACATCTTGTGGATGGAACACACTGAGCTACTCTGCATTGGTGGTGGAAGGAGTGAATTTTTGTGGATCGGGTGCTAATCAAGTGGGATGCTTTTTCCTGGATGGTATCAAGCTTCTCGAGTGTTTTTGGAGCTGAACTCATCTAGGCAAGTGGAGAATGCTCCATCACACCCCTGCCATGTGCTTTGAAAATGGTGGACAGTCTTTGGGAAGTCAGGAAGTGAGTTACTCGCCACAGGATCCTGAGCCTCTAACCTGTTCTGGTAGCCACAGTATTTATATGGCTAGCTCAGTTCAGTTTGTGGTCAATGACAGCCCCCAGGATGCTGATAGTTGGGGATTCAGCGATGGAATGTCAAAAAGCGATGGTTAAATTGTCACTTATTGGAGATGGTCACTTGCGTGGTGTGAATGACACTTGCCACTTGTCATTGCAAAGCTGGATATTGTCCAGGTCATGCCGCAATTGGTCACAGATTGCTTCAATATCTGAGGAGTCTCAGATATTGCTGAACATTGTGAAATCATCAGCAAACGTCCCCTCTTCTGACCATGGAATGAAGGTAATTGATGAAGCAACTAGAGATGGCTGGGCCTCAGATACAAACCTGAGGAACTCCTGCAGTGATGCCCTTGAGCTGAGATAACTGACCTCCACAACAATGAACATCTTCCTTTGTCCACCCTTCCATTGCTACTCTCTGCCTTCTATGACCTAGCCAGTTCTGTATCCATCTTGCCAACTCACCCCTGATCCCGTGTGACTTCACCTTTTGTACCGGTCTGCCATGAGGGACCTTGTCAAAGGCATTACCCCTGATTCCCGTTGAGTCCAGTTTTGCTTGGTATTCTTGATGCAACACCTGGTCAAATGTTGCCTTGGAGTCAAGAGTAGTCACTCCGACATCACCTCTGGAGTTCAGTTCCTTTGTCCATGTTTGAACCAAGGCTATAATGAGGCCAGGAGCTAAGTGGCACTAGCGGAACAAAAAACAAAGAACAAAGAAAAGTACAGCACAGGAACAGGCCCTTCAGCCCTCCAAGCCTGTGCCGACCATGCTGCCCGTCTAAACAAAAATATTCTGCACTCCCGGGGTCCGTATCCCTCTATTCACATCCTATTCATGTATTTGTCAAGATGCCACTTAAACATCACTATCGTCCCTGCTTCCACCACCTCCTCCGGCAGCGGGTTCCAGGCATCAACTACCATCTGTGTAAAAAACTTGCCTCGTACATTTCCTCTAAACCTTGCCCCTCTCACCTTAAACCTATGCCCCCGAGTAATTGACCCCTCTACCCTGGGAAAAAGCTCTGACTATCCACTCTGTCTATGCCCCTTATAATTGTGCAGACCTCTATCAGGTGACCCCTCAACCTCCGTCGTTCCAGTGAGAACAAACCAAATTTATTCAACCTCTCCTCATAGCTAATACCCTCCATACCAGGCAACATTCTGGTAAATCTCTTCTGCACCCTCTCTAAAGCCTCCACGTCCTTCTGGTAGTGTGGTGACCAGAATTGAACACTATACTCCAAGTGTGGCCTAACTAAGGTTCTATACAGCTGCAACATGACTTGCTAATTTTTATACTCAATGCGCCGGACAATGAAGGCAAGCATGCCGTATGCCTTCTTGACTACCTTCTCCACCTGTGTTGCCCCTTTCAGTGACCTGTGGACCTGCACACCTAGATCTCTCTGACTGTCAATACTCTTGAGGGTTCTACCATTCACTGTATATTCCCTCCCTGCATTAGACCTTCCAAAATGCATTACCTCACATTTGTCCGGATTAAACTCCATCTGCCATCTCTCCACCCAAGTCTCCAAATGATCTAAATCCTGCTGTATCCTCTGACAGTCCTCATCGCTATCCGCAATTCCACCAACCTTTGTGTCGTCTGCAAACTTACTAATCAGACCAGTTACATTTTCCTCCAAATCATTTATATATACTACAAACAGCAAAGGTCCCAGCACTGATCCCTGCAGAACACCACTAGTCGCAGCCCTCCGATCAGAAAAGCACCCTTCCATTGCTACTCTCTGCCTTCTATGACCTTGCCAGTTCTGTATCCATCTTGCCAGCTCACCCCTGATCCCGTGTGACTTCACCTTTTGTACTGGTCTGCCATGAGGGACTTTGTCAAAGGCATTACTGAAGTCCATATAGTCAACTCCAACTGCCCTACCTGCATCAATCATCTTTGTGACTTCCTCGAAAAACTCTACCAAGTTAGTGAGACACGACCTCACCTTCACAAAACCATGCTGCCTCTCGCTAATACGTCCATTTGCTTCCAAATGGGAGTAGGTCCTGTCTCAAAGAATTCTCTCCTGTAATTCCTCTACCACTGACATAAGGCTCACCGGCCTGTGGTTCCCTAGATTATCCTTGCTACCCTTCTTAAACAAAGGAACAACATTGGCTATTCTCCAGTCCTCCGGGACATCACTTGAAGACAGTGAAGATCCAAAGATTTCTGTCAAGGCCTCGGCAATTTCCTCTCTAGCCTCATTCAGTATTCTAGGGTAGATTCCATCAGGCCCTGGGGGCTTATCTACCTTAATATTTTTCAAGACGCCCTACAACTCGTCTTTTTGGATTTCAATTTGACCCAGGCTATCTACACACCCTTCTCCAGACTCAACATCCACTAATTCCTTCTCTTTGGTGAATACTGATGCAAAGTATTCATTTTGTACCTCGCCCATTTCCTCTGGCTCCACACATAGCTTCCCTCGCCTGTCCTTCAGTGGGCCAACCCTTTCCCTGGCTACCCTCTTGCTTTTTATGTACATGTAAAAAGTCTTGGGATTTTTCTTAACCCTATTTGCCAATGACTTTCGGTGACCCCTTTTACCCCTCCTGACTCCTTGCTTAAGTTCCTTCCTACATTCCTTATATTCCACACAGGTTTTGTCTGTTCCCAGCCTTTTAGCCCTGACAGCTTGCCTCCTTTATCTTTTTGACGAGTCCTACAATATCTCTCGTTATCCAAAGATCGCGAAATTTGCCGTATTTATCCTTCTTCCTCACAGGAAAATGCTGGTCCTGAATTCCTTTCAACTGACATTTGAACGTCTCCCACATGTCAGATGTTGATTTAACCTCAAACATCCGCCCCAAATCTAGGAGGGGTTCCTGCCTAATATTGTTATAATTAGCCTTCCCCCAATTTAGCACATTCACCCTGGGACCACTCTTGTCCACCAGCACTTTAAAACTTACTGAATTGTGGTCACTGTTCCCGAAATGCTCCCCTACTGAAATTTCTACCACTGGCCGGGCTCATTCCCCAATACCAGGTCCAGTATGGCCCCTTCCCTAGTTGGACTATCTACATATTGGTTTAAGAAGCCCGACTGGATGCTCCTTACAAACTCTGCCCCGTCCAAGCCCCTGGCACTAAGTGAGTCCCAGTCAATATTGGGGAAGTTAAAGTCTCACATCACAACAACCCTGGTGCTTTTAGTCCTTTCCAAAATCTGTCTACCTATCTGCTCCTCTATCTCCCGCTGGCTGTTCGGTGGCCTGTAGTAAACCCCCAAATTGTGACTGCACCCTTCTTATTCCTGATCTCTACCCATATAGCCTCACTGCCCTCTGAGGTGTCCTCCCGCAGTACAGCTGTGATATTCTCCCTTACCAGTAGCGCAACTCCTCCACCCCTTTTCATCCCCCTCTATCCCGCCTGAAACATCTAAATCGTGGAACGTTTAGCTGCCAATCCTTTCCTTCCCTCAACCAGGTCTCTGTAATGGCAACAACATCATAGTTCCAAATACTAATCCAAGCTCTACGTTCATCTGTCTTACCTGTTGTACTTCTTGCATTAAAACATATGCACTTCAGGCCACTCGTCCCGCTGTTTTCAGCAATATCTCGCTGTCTGCTCTTCCTCAGAGCCATACTGGTCATATTCCCTAGTTCTCCCTCAATCTTTTCACCTTCTGACCTCTTGCTCTGGTACCCACCCCCCTGCCATACTAGTTTAAACCCTCCCGTATGACACTAGCAAACCTCGCGACCAGGCTATTTATGTCTCTCCAGTTTAGATGCAACCCGTCCTTCTTATACAGGTCACACCCGCCCCGGAAGAGCTCCCAGTGGTCCAGATAATGGAAACCCTCCCTCCTACACCAGCTGTTTAGCCACGTGTTTAGCTGCTCTACCTTCCTATTTCTAGCCTCACTGACACGTGGCACAGGGAGTAATCCCGAGATTACAACTTTCTGCCTAGCTCCCTGAACTCCTGCTGCAGGACCTCATGCCCCTTCCTGCCTATGTCATTAGTACCAATATGTACAACGACCTCTGCCTGTTTGCCCTCCCCCTTCAGGATTCCCACTACCCGTTCAGAGACATCCTGGACTCTGGCACCAGGGAGGCAACATATCATCCTGGACTCTCTTTCACATCCACAGAAGCGCCTATCTGTACCCCTGACTATAGAGTCCCATATGACTATTGCTCTTCTGCGCTTTGACTCTCCCTGCTGAACATCAGAGCCAGCTGCTGCTGTTTTCCCCTGATAGGCTATTCCCCCCAACAGTATCCAAAGGGGTATACCTGTTCGAAAGGAGGACAACCACAGGGGATTCCTGCACTGACTGCCTGTCCCTTCTGGTGGCCACCCATCTCTCTGCCTGCACCTTGGGTGTGACCACATCTCTATAACTCCTATCTATTACGCTTTCCACCACCTGCATGCTCCTAAGTGCATCCAATTGTTGCTCCAACCGAACCACGCGGTCTGCCATTGGTTTCACTTGCTGCAGATGTAGGCAACCGGAACACTGGAAGCGTCACAGATCTGCCACATCTCCCACTTGGAGCACTGCATTCCGCTGAGTGACATTTAAGCACTAATTTATTAATTTAAAATAAACACTTGAATTATTGTTAGATTGAGTTACAATTAACTATATGACCCTGATGCGAGATGATCTTTACTGTAAAATTAAATGCTAAATACCGATCTCTGCCCTCAGGTTTAGTTCCTCCACTACCTAGTTAATCAATTCGATTTTTTTTGCAATACCATTTTGTTTTTCAAATTTATCAGATTCCCAACCAGCCAATCAGGTCACAGCTTTACTGTAATGTCACTTACAGTTTCCCCCCCCCCCCCCCCCACACACACACACAATTTGAAAAGGTAATAAAAATCACTTACCTTCCCAGTATGGTCGCTGGTTCTCTCCCTGCAGAATAACAGTTACAGGCCAGAAGAAAGAGAACAAAACGGTAGGGAAAAGCACCTTCTCCCACTCTGCACCGAATTACCTCACTGCACCAAATTACCAAGTTCCAATTCCCACTCTGGCTATGTCTCACTCACTCGAAACCTAAACTGTGTCAGTGAGCAGGTTATTGCTAAGCAAGTGCCACTCGATAACATTTATGATGACCCCTTCCATTATTTTGCTGATTACTGAGCGGTCATTGGCACAGTGGTTAGCACTGTTGCTTCACAGCCCCAGGGTCCCAGGTTTGTTTCCAGCTTGGGTCACTGTCTGTGCGAAGTCTGCACGTTCTCCTCGTGTCTGCGTGGATTTCATCCGAGTGCTCTGGTTTCCTCCCACAAGTCCCGAAAGACGTGCTGTGAGGTAATTTGTACATTCTAAATTCTCCCTCTGTCTACCCGAACAGGTGCCGGAATGTGGTGACAGGGGACTTTTCACAGTAACTTCATTGTAGTGTTAATGTAAGCCTACTTGTGACAATAAAGATTATTATAAATTGGCCTGGTTGGATTTGTACCACTTTATATGTACAGGACACACCTGGGCAGTTTTCCACTTTGCCGCATACATGCCAGTGTTGTAGCTGCGCTGGAACATCTTGGCTGAGGGTGAAGTAAGTTCTGGACCACAAGTCTTCAGAACAATTGCCGGAATATTGTCAGGGCCCATAGCTTTCAGCCGTTTCTTGACATCACGTGGAGTGAATCAAATATGTGCCCCTCTAGATGACCGGAGAATCCCAGCCACTGTTTCACTCCCCACACATGCTGCCAGACCTGTTGAGTTTATCCAGCATTATCCATCACACGTTTCAGCTGAGTCTTATCACTGCAGCCAACCAGCCAAATAAAAATCTACACTCCAACCACACTAGTGCCACTTATCTCTGCTGTAAATAGCACATTAAACAGATCACACAAGAGAAACATTATTTGTCTAATGAGCCACGAGGCCCAAATGCATTTAATGTGTTTTCTTAATTCTTTTAAGCATGTTGCTAGGAGGTAACTAACCCTACGCCTGCAGCCGATGTAGAGGCAGGATGCTGTCCTCGATGCCTGCCTGAGGCCTGGTGGGCCCCAGCATGATGAGAAAGAGCTCCTCCATTGTTGTGATATAAACTTGAGACGCTGGGGTCACCAGCAGGATAGCTGAGGAGCAGCAGTCCATACCACAAGGGCCCTGTGTGGAGCTCTCAGAAGCAGAAGGCAGCTGCTCCTCCCCCTTTGCCGGGCATGTTTGTACCTTCCTGCTGACTGGATGCAAAGGTGGTGGAGATTCCAGGCAACTCATCCCACCTCCTAGCCTTGCCACTTCTGCTTTGAGTCCATGGACAAGACAAGATATGTAGATCGGCAAGCATCTCTGGCACCCACTGACTGGTCAGCTCGATCGAGTTCTCCATGAGAGTAACCAGTCCTTCGATGAAGGAACCAACACTTGCAGATGAAAAGGAGCTTGCAGCCTAGACTAACTGCTCCACATTCTGAGCCAGGGCACAAACACCCTCTGAAAGCTTTCCTTCGATGCTCACATAGCTAAAGCTGTACTTCAAGCATCTGTCACTTCACAAATGATTCAAAGATTCATCACCCTGAGGTTCACAGAAAGCATGGCTTCCCACACTCCTCCAAGTGCCAGTGACCTCAGCTGTCGTAGCCTCCAACAGCTGGTCAGGAGACGCCACGCGGGGAGGCGGTGGCATAGTAGTATTGTCATTGGACGAATAAACCAGAGACTCACTGTAATCCCGCCACTGCAGATGGTGAGATTTGAATTCAATAAAAATTGGAATTAAAAGTCTAACGATAACCATGAAACCATTGTTGTAAAAACCCATCTGATTCACTTATCTCTTTGAGGGAAGGAAATCTCCTTCTTTATCTGGCCTAGCCTACATGTGACTCCAGATGCAGAGTAACGTGGTTGACTCTTAACTACCCCTCAAGGGCAATTAGGCATGGGCTATAAAGGCTAGTCCAGTCCATGATGTCCACGGCCCATGAACAAATTCTTTTTTAAAATGTACTCCTGATGATCCTAAGTTGTTGACCTCTTCTGTGACTACCGTTGAGGCTTGCTGTGTTAGATAGAGGGGTCTTCCCTTTCTGTCCCTGAGGAACATATACCTCCCACCTTGCCCAAGTAGCCTGGTGGAGAATATGAATGGAGTTGTCACCAAACAATAGGACCAACCACAATCTTACATCTGCACTGCCATCAATTGCTTTTTCACTAAGAATTTCTTGCGCGGATGCTGGGGGAAGGTGATGGTTCCAGCATGTGAAGGTGAGCTCTGCTGTTTACACTGTTTCATCCAGGACGAAAGAAAATTTGCAATGATCAGCAATCCACTGGATCAGAGTAGATTTTGAATAACAAAGTATGTTAATGAGGATAAAAAAGCAACCATGTTATGTGATTCCTGCTTGGGAGAGGAAGCTGTCCGCATTTTGAATCCGAACCATTCATGTATACTTAGCACAGGTAGAGGCCAATGTCCAGCAATTGATGCTAACCGTTTGCCAGTATCATGGGCGTCAATTACAAAGCTGCTGCTCATGCTGCATTAAGCGCATTGACTATTTCAGGCAGTTCAGTAAATTCTTACCCTGCATTGAAAACGACGTGCTGATTTCAGACAAAGACAGGTCCCCAAACAGGTTCAACCAGCTGTTCACACCTGGTTAATTCCTTGTAGTTACCAATTTATATAGCCGTCTTTCAGCCAAAAACAGGTCTTCAAGTAGTTTCCATCAACTGTTTGTACCTCATTAAAGTGCCATTCCGTGAGTGATGAGATTCTGGATGTAACTGTGAACAAATAAGCAGTTCTAAATGGAAATTGTCTTTTAAAAAATATATACATATGTTACATACCCTTTTATTTTTATCGTTCACCATGAGTGATGCGAAAATGGCACGAACAACATACCCACTGTAAATGGTGGGGAATTGTATCAGAGGGAATGCCATGGTGAGATGTTTTTCTGTCTGGGAATATTATATAGAGCCTAGCAGGGAAGACAGTGGAACAGCAATGGCAGTGGTTTTTGGGGGTTATTCGGGAGGCAAAACCAAAATTCATCCAAGGAGGAGGAAACATGCTAAGGGGAGGACGAGGCATCCATAGCTGATAAGGGAAGTCAAGGACAGCCTAAAAGCAAAAGAAAAAGCATATAGGATTTTGAGGATTAGTGGGAAGACATAGGATTGGGAAGCCTTTAAAAGTGAGCAGAGGACAACGAAAAAAGCAATAAGGGGGGAGAAGATGACATTTTTCAGGATAGCAGCCGGTGACTAGTGGTGTGCCTCAGGGGTCTGTGCTGGGACCAGAACATTTTACAATATACATTAATGATCTGGAAGAAGGTACTGAAAGCACTGTTGCTAAGTTTGCAGATGATACAAAGATCTGTAGAGGGACAGGTAGTATTGAGGAAACAAGGGGGCTGCAGAAGGACTTGGACAAGCTAGGAGAGTGGGCAATGAAGTGGCAAATTAAATACAATGTGGAAAAGTGTGAGGCTATGCACTTTGGAAGGAGGAATCTAGGCATAGACTATTTTCTAAATGGGGAAATGCTTCAAAAAGCAGAAGCACAAAGGGACTTGGGAGTCCTTGGGGAAAACAGCAACAGCCAGAGCAGTGGCACCACGGCTGGCTCTGATGTTCAGAAGGGAGGGTCAAAGCGCAGAAGAGTAATAGTTATAGGGGATTCTATAGTCAGGGGCACAGATAGGCGCTTCTGTGGACGTGAAAGAGACTCCAGGATGGTATGTTGCCTCCCTGGTGCCAGGGTCCAGGATGTCTCCGAACGGGTAGAGGGAATCCTGAAGGGGGAGGGTAAACAGGCAGAGGTCGTTGTACATATTGGTACTAACGACATAGGCAGGAAGGGGCATGAGGTCCTGCAGCAGGAGTTCAGGGAGCTAGGCAGAAAGTTAAAAGACAGGACCTCGAGGGTTGTAATCTCGGGATTATTCCCTGTGCCACGTGCCAGTGAGGCTAGAAATAGGAAGATAGAGCAGACAAACACGTGGCTAAACAGCTGGTGTAGGAGGGAGGGTTTCTGTTATCTGGACCACTGGGAGCTCTTCCGGGGCAGGTGTGACCTGTATAAGATGGACGGGTTGCATCTAAACCGGAGAGGCATAAATATCCTGGCCGCGAGATTTGCTAGTGTCACACGGGAGGGTTTAAACTAGTATGGCAGGGGGGTGGGCACGGGAGCAATAGGTCAGAAGGTGAGAGCATTGAGGGAGAACTAGGGAATAGGGACAGTGTGGCTCTGAGGCAGAGCAGACGGGGAGAAGTTGCTGAACACAGCGGGTCTGGTGGCCTGAAGTCCATATGTTTTAATGCAAGGAGCATTACGGGTAAGGCAGATGAACTTAGAGCTTGGATTACTACTTGGAACTATGATGTTGTTGCCATTACAGAGACCTGGTTGAGGGAAGGGCAGGATTGGCAGCTAAACGTTCCAGGATTTAGATGTTTCAGGCGGGATAGAGGGGGATGTAAAAGGGGAGGCGGAGTTGCGCTACTTGTTCAGGAGAGTATCACAGCTATACAGCGAGAGGACACCTCAGAGGGCAGTGAGGCTATATGGGTAGAGATCAGGAATAAGAAGGGTGCAGTCACAATGTTGGGGGTATACTACAGGCCTCCCAACAGCCAGCGGGAGATAGAGGAGCAGATAGGTAGACAGATTTTGGAAAAGAGTAAAAACAACAGGGTTGTGGTGATGGGAGACTTCAACTTCCCCAATATTGACTGGGACTCACTTAGTGCCAGGGGCTTAGACGGGGCAGAGTTTGTAAGGAGCATCCAGGAGGGCTTCTTAAAACAATATGTAAACAGTCCAACTAGGGAAGGGGCGGTACTGGACCTGGTATTGGGGAATGAGCCCGGCCAGGTGGTAGATGTTTCAGTAGGGGAGCATTTCAGTAACAGTGACCACAATTCAGTAAGTTTTAAAGTACTGGTGGACAAGGATAAGAGTGGTCCTAGGATGAATGTGCTAAATTGGGGGAAGGCTAATTATAACAATATTAGGCGAGAACTGAAGAACATAGATTGGGGGCGGTTGTTTGAGGGCAAATCAACATCTGACATGTGGGAGGCTTTCAAGTGTCAGTTGAAAGGAATACAGGACAGGCATGTTCCTGTGAGGAAGAAAGATAAATACGGCAATTTTCGGGAACCTTGGATGACGAGTGATATTGTAGGCCTCGTCAAAAAGAAAAAGGAGGCATTTGTCAGGGCTAAAAGGCTGGGAACAGACGAAGCCTGTGTGGAATATAAGGAAAGTAGGAAGGAACTTAAGCAAGGAGTCAGGAGGGCTAGAAGGGGTCATGAAAAGTCATTGGCAAATAGGGTTAAGGAAAATCCCAAGGCTTTTTACACTTGCATAAAAAGCAAGAGGGTAGCCAGGGAAAGGGTTGGCCCACTGAAGGATAGGCAAGGGAATCTATGTGTGGAGCCAGAGGAAATGGGCGAGGTACTAAATGAATACTTTGCATCAGTATTCACCAAAGAGAAGGAATTGGTAGATGTTGAGTCTGGAGAAGGGGGTGTAGATAGCCTGGGTCACATTGTGATCCAAAAAGACGAGGTGTTGGGTGTCTTAAAAAATATTAAGGTAGATAAGTCCCCAGGGCCGGATGGGATCTACCCCAGAATACTGAAGGAGGCTGGAGAGGAAATTGCTGAGGCCTTGACAGAAATCTTTGGATCCTCGCTGTCTTCAGGGGATGTCCCGGAGGACTGGAGAATAGCCAATGTTGTTCCTCTGTTTAAGAAGGGTGGCAGGGATAATCCCGGGAACTACAGGCCGGTGAGCCTTACTTCAGTGGTAGGGAAATTACTGGAGAGAATTCTTCGAGACAGGATCTACTCCCATTTGGAAGCAAATGGACGTATTAGTGAGAGGCAGCACGGTTTTGTGAAGGGGAGGTCGTGTCTCACTAACTTGATAGAGTTTTTCGAGGAGGTCACTAAGATGATTGATGCAGGTAGGGCAGTAGATGTTGTCTATATGGACTTCAGTAAGGCCTTTGACAAGGTCCCTCATGGTAGACTAGTACAAAAGGTGAAGTCACACGGGATCAGGGGTGAACTGGCAAGGTGGATACAGAACTGGCTAGGCCATAGAAGGCAGAGGGTCGCAATGGAGGGATGCTTTTCTAATTGGAGGGCTGTGACCAGTGGTGTTCCACAGGGATCAGTGCTGGGACCTTTGCTCTTTGTAGTATATATAAATGATTTGGAGGAAAATGTAACTGGTCTGATTAGTAAGTTTGCAGACGACACAAAGGTTGGTGGAATTGCGGATAGCGATGAGGACTGTCTGAGGATACAGCAGGATTTAGATTGTCTGGAGACTTGGGCGGAGAGATGGCAGATGGAGTTTAACCTGGACAAATGTGAGGTAATGCATTTTGGAAGGGCTAATGCAGGTAGGGAATATACAGTGAATGGTAGAACCCTCAAGAGTATTGAAAGTCAAAGAGATCTAGGAGTACAGGTCCACAGATCACTGAAAGGGGCTACACAGGTGGAGAAGGTAGTCAAGAAGGCATACGGCATGCTTGCCTTCATTGGCCGGGGCATTGAGTATAAGAATTGGCAAGTCATGTTGCAGCTGTATAGAACCTTAGTTAGGCCACACTTGGAGTATAGTGTTCAATTCTGGTCGCCACACTACCAGAAGGATGTGGAGGCTTTAGAGAGGGTGCAGAAGAGATTTACCAGAATGTTGCCTGGTATGGAGGGCATAAGCTATGAGGAGCGATTGAATAAACTCGGTTTGTTCTCACTGGAACGAAGGAGGTTGAGGGGCGACCTGATAGAGGTATACAAAATTATGAGGGGCATAGACAGAGTGGATAGTCAGAGGCTTTTCCCCAGGGTAGAGGGGTCAATTACTAGGGGGCATAGGTTTAAGGTGAGAGGGGCAAAGTTTAGAGTAGATGTACGAGGCAAGTTTTTTACGCAGAGGGTAGTGGGTGCCTGGAACTCACTACCGGAGGAGGTAGTGGAGGCAGGGACGATAGGGACATTTAAGGGGCATCTTGACAAATATATGAATAGGATGGGAATAGAAGGATACGGACCCAGGAAGTGTAGAAGATTGTAGTTTAGTCGGGCAGTATGGTCGGCACGGGCTTGGAGGGCCGAAGGGCCTGTTCCTGTGCTGTACATTTCTTTGTTCTTTGTTCTTTGTTTGTCCTTGTTCATGATTCTCTTAAGGTTAATGTGCAGGTTCAGTCGGCGGTTAAGAAGGCAAATGCAATGTTAGCATTCATATCAAGAGGGCTAGACTACAAGACCAGGGATATACTTCTGAGGCTGGAAGAGGCTCTGGTCAGACCCCATTTGGAGTATTGTGAGCAGTATTGGGCCCCATATCTAAGGAAGGATGTGCTGGCCTTGGAAAGGGTCCGGAGGAGGTTCACAAGAATGTTCCCTGGAATGAAGAACTTGTCGTATGAGGAACGTTTGAGGACTCTGGGTTTCCACTTGTAGGAAAAACTAGAACCAGAGGACACCATCTCAGATTAAAGGGACGATTCTTCAAAACAGAGATGAGGAGGAATTTTTTCAGCCACAGGGTGGTGAATCTGTGGAACTCTTTGCCGCAGAAGGCTGTGGAGGCCAATTCACTGAGTGTCTTTAAGGCAGAGATAGATAGGTTCTTGATTAATTAGGGGATCTGTGGTTATGGGAGAAGGCAGGAGAATGGGGATGAGAAAAATATCCGCCATGATTGACTGGCGGAGCAGACTCGATGGGCCAAGTGGCCTAATTCTGCTCCTATGTCTTATGGTCCATAAGACCATAAGACCATAAGACATAGGAGCGGAAGTAAGGCCATTCGGCCCATCGAGTCCACTCCACCATTCAATCATGGCTGATTTCAACTCCATTTACCCGCTCTCTCTCCATAGCCCTTAATTCCTCGAGAAATCAAGAATTTATCAACTTCTGTCTTAAAGACAACGTCCCGGCCTCCACCGCCCTCTGCGGCAATGAATTCCACAGACCCACCACTCTCTGGCTGAAGAAATTTCTCCTCATCTCTGTTCTAAAGTGACTCCCTTTTATTCTAAGGCTGTGCCCCCAGGTCCTAGTCTCCCCTGCTAATGGAAACAACTTCCCTACGTCCACCCTATCTAAGTCATTCATTATCTTGTAAGTTTCTATTAGATCTCCCCTCAACCTCCTAAACTCCAATGAATATAATCCCAGGATCCTCAGACGTTCATCGTATGTTAGGCCCACCATTCCTGGGATCATCCGTGTGAATCTCCGCTGGACCCGCTCCAGTGCCAGTATGTCCTTCCTGAGGTGTGGGGCCCAAAATTGCTCACAGTATTCTAAATGGGGCCTAACTAATGCTTTATAAAGCTTCAGAAGTACATCCCTGCTTTTATATTCCAAGCCTCTTGAGATGAATGACAACATTGCATTTGCTTTCTTAATTACGGACTCAACCTGCAAATTTACCTTTAGAGAATCCTGGACTAGGACTCCCAAGTCCCTTTGCACTTCAGCATTATGAATTTTGTCACCGTTTAGAAAATAGTCCATGCCTCTATTCTTTTTTCCAAAGTGCAAGATCTCGCACTTGCCCACATTGAATTTCATCAGCCATTTCTTGGACCACTCTCCTAAACTGTCTAAATCTTTATGCAGCCTTCCCACCTCCTCAATACTACCTGCCCCTCCACCTATCTTTGTATCATCGGCAAACTTAGCCAGAATGCCCCCAGTCCCATCATCTAGATCGTTAATATATAAAGAGAACAGCTGTGGCCCCAACACTGAACCCTGCGGGACACCACTCGTCACTGGTTGCCATTCCGAAAAAGAACCTTTTAACCCAACTCTCTGCCTTCTGCCTGACAGCCAATCGTCAATCCATGTTAGTACCTTGCCTCGAATACCATGGGCCCTTATTTTACTCAGCAGGTATATGAGTGTAAACTAGCTAGTGAAATGAAATGAAATGAAATGAAAATCGCTTATTGTCACAAGTAGGCTTCAAATGAAGTTACTGTGAAAAGCCCCTTTTATAATATAAATACCTTTTGTAATATAAAAGAAGATAGCAAGAGTTTTTTTTCAATGTACAAAAGATGGAGAGAGACAAGAATAGACATTGGACCACTAGTAAATTAGGCTGGAGAAGTAATAATAGGAAACAAAGAAATGGCAGATGAACTGAATAGTTACTTTGCATCAGTCTTCATGGTAGAAGATGCCAGTGGGATACCAGAACTTCAGGAGAATCAGGGGACAGAGGTGAGTGTAGTGGCCATCACTATGGAGAAGGTTCTGTGGAAACTGAAAGGTCTGAAGGTGGATAAATCACCTGAACCTAATGGACTGCACCCAAGGGTTCTAAAGGAGATAACTGAGTGGATTGTGGAGGCATTTGTGAAGATCTTTCAGGAATCACTGGGGGCAGGGATGGTCCCAGAGAACTGGAAAATGACTAATGTAACACCGCTGTTTTCAAAGGGAGGGAAGCAGAAGACAGAACATTATCGGCTGGTTAGCCTGACTTCGGTCATTGGTAAGATTTCAGAGTTCATTATTAAGATCAGGGGCGAAATTCTCCCCCAACGGCGCGATGTCCGCCGACTGGCGCCAAAAACGGCGCCAATCAGACAGGCATCGCGCCGGCCCAAAGGTGCGGAATGCTCCGCATCTTTGGGGGCCGAGCCCCAACATTGAGGGGCTAGGCCGACGCCGGAGGGATTTCCGCCCCGCCAGCTGGCGGAAATGGCGTTTGTTGCCCCGCCAGCTGGCGGAAATGGCGTTTGGTGCCCCGCCAGCTGGCGCGGAAATGCGGCGCATGCGCGGGAGCGTCAGCGGCCGCCAACAGTTTCCCACGCATGCTCAGTGCGGAGAGTCTCTTCCGCCTCCGCCATGGTGGAGGCCGTGGCGGAGGCGGAAGGGAAAGAGTGCCCCCACGGCACAGGCCCGCCCGCGGATCGGTGGGCCCTGATCGCGGGCCAGGCCACCGTGGGGGCACTCCCCGGGGTCAGATCGCCCCCCCAGGACCCCGGAGCCCACCCACGCCACCTGGTCCCGCCGGTAAATACCAGCTTTGATTTACGCCGGAGGGACAGGCAATTTCTGGGCGAGACTTCGGCCCATCGAGGCCGGAGAATTGAGCGGGGGGTCCCGCCAACCGGCGCGGCCCGACTCCCGCCCCCGCCCAATCTCCGGTACCGGAGACTTCGGCGGGGGCGGGGGCGGGATTCACGGCGGCCAACGGCCATTCTCCGACCCGTCGGGGGGTCGGAGAATGACGCCCCAGATTGCGGAGTGCTTGGAAGTGCGTGATAAAATAGGGCTGGGTGAGCATGGATTTGTCAAGGGGAGGCCATGTCTGACAAATCTGTTAGAGTTTTCTGACAAGGTAACAAGGCGTTAGACAAAAGAGAGCTTGTTATAAGAGGAATACTTGAGGACTCTAATTTTTTAAAATAAATTTCAAGTTACCAATTTTTTTTTTTCCAATTAAGAGGCAATTTTGCGTGGCCAATCCATCAAACCTGCACATTTGGGTTGTGGGGGTGAAACCCACGCAGACATGGGGAGAATGTGCAAACTCCACATGGACAGTGACCCAGGGCTGGGATTCGAACTTGGGTCCTCAGCGCCGCAGTCCCAGTGCTACCCATTGCACCACATGCCGCCCTCGGTTGAGGATTCTCATAATAATAATCCTTATTATTGTCACAAGTGGATTTACATTAACACTGCAATGAAGTTACTGTGAAAATCCCTTAGTCGCCACACTCCGGTGCCTGTTCGGGTACACCGAGGGAGAATTCAAAATATCCAATTCACCTACCTTTCTGGACTTGTGGGAGGAAACCGGAGCACCCGGAGGAAACCCACGCAGATACGGTGAGAATGTGCAGACTCCGCACAGACAGTGACCCAAGCAGGAATCGAACCTGAGACCCTGGCACTGTGAAGCCACTGTGCTAACCATTGTGCTACCGTGCCGCCATCTGGGTCTGTACTCATTGGAGTTTAGAAGGATAAGGGGAGATCTTATAGAAACTTACAGGATACTGATAAGCATAGATAAAGTGGACACGGAGAGGATGTTTCCATTAGTAAGAAATACTAGAACCCGAGGGTACAGCCTCAGACTGAAGGGACGGCCCTTTAATACTGAGATGAGGAGGAATTTCTCCAGCCAGAGGGTGGTGAATCTGTGGAACGCTTTACCGCTGAAGACTATGGAGGCCAAATCACTGAGTGTCTTTCAGACAGAGATAGTTAGGTTCTCAATTAATAAGGGGATCAGGGGTTATGGGGAGCAGGCAGGAGAATGGGGATGAGAAACATATCAACCATACTTGAATGGTGAAGCAGACCCGATGAGCCAAATGGCCTAATTCTGCTCCTGTGTCTTAGGGTCTTATAGTGTTGTACAAGTAGTTTAATGTGGCATGCAATCAGCAGTCACAATCAGCAGCTCACAGCCCATTAAGCCCCTCTATAATATTTACCTCTTTCTAAAGGAGTATTTCAAAGTTAGATGCACGGAGAACAAAAGGGTAGGTGATCTGTATCCAGATTGTATATCTAGTCCATGTTATTCTATTTAATTAAAATGGATTTACAAAAAAAATTACAGGTAGTTTCCACCAGAACAGCTATTGGCTCTTCAAATCAATTCACAAATAATGCATTCACCCTCCTATATAACTCCGACATAGAAACGTGTCTCTAGGGATTTACTTTGAATGCCCATCCAATGCATCCAGGAGCAAAAACCAACTCCACATTGTATAATTGATACTTGGGAGTTATGCAGACAGAAATCTGTGCAGTGATTGATACCTGGGAGCAACTTACACAAACATAAATCCCCATTTGGGAGGGACTTAGACATGAATTCTTGTGTCATGTTGCAAGAAATAATTTTGAACAAGTTAATGTTCTGTGGATTAGTCAAGGAAATGCATATGAGTGCATTAAAATATTCATAAGCTAACACCGCACATCGTGATTTGAAAATCATAATTTATTTTTAATTGTCTGCCACTTGAAAGTGTATTAGAGGGGGAGAATGATAGAGAACAAGTGGCTTGGATACTGCTGCTGATCACTTCCTTCATTGAGAGTTACAGCACTAGGTGCTATGGAAACAATCCCATTGGTGTAATGTGTTGGCTTCTGCACTAGATCCACAGTTAAGCAACTTTACTTGCAAGTTTGCAAATACCCGGTTATAGGATCAGAAAATTATGGGCGCGATTCTCCACTCCCACGCCGAGGTGGCCGCGCCGTCGTGAACGCCATCGTTCACGACGGCGCGGAACGGCCCCAATCACGACCGATTCAGGGCCCGAAAAAGGGCTAGGATCGGGGGCCGCGAGAACCTCGGGGGGGCGTTCCGCGAAGGCCGCGTCGTCACCGTGCGACGACCGAATGACGCACCGCTGCGTCATAAATTGCGCGAACCGCGCACAGAGGACCCGGTGGAGAGCTGAGGAGATGGCTGAGCCCCGAAGAGCCGTGCGGCCACCAACGCGTCGCGTGCCCGCTGTCCCCGACGGTGCCGTCGCGCAGCCTCCTGAGCGTAACGAGCAGCCGGGCAGTGTCTGCGTCCTGCGCCCCTCCCCCCACCCTGATGCACCCCATCATCCTCATCCTCCGCAACCTCTGCATCCTCCTCTTCCCCATCCCCCTCGTTTGCGTTGGCTCCGGTGCCGTCGGGTGCTCCCTCCGGCTCCTCCAACAGGTCATCTCCCCTCTGCATGGCAATGTTGTGCAGCGCACAACAGACCACAAACATGCGACCGACCCTGTCGGGCCGGTACTGCAGGGCCCCTCCAGAGCGGTCCAGTCATCTGAAGCGCATCTTCAGCAGCCCGAAGTACCACTCCACCACACCCCTGGTTGCTGCATGGGCCTCGTTGTATAGGCTCTCCGCTTTGGTGTGAGGCCTCCGTATTGGTGTCAGCAGCCATGACCTCAATGGATAGCCCTTGTCGCCCAGCAACCAGCCCCTCAGCCGGGGGGGGGGGGGGGGGGGGGGGGGGGGCATCCACCGAACATTGCGGGGATGAACGACTGTGCCAGAATGTAGGCGTCATGCACACTGCCAGGGTACTTTGCACACACGTGCATGATCTTCATGTGGGGGGTCACACACCACGTGAATGTTCATGGAGTATGCACCCTTCCTGTTCATGAACACGTCCCTGCTGTCTGCAGGCGGGCGCATGGGGACGTGCACACCATCGATGACACCCTGGACCATCGGTATCCCGGCCACCTTGGCGAATCCACGAGCCCGTGCTTCCTGCTGTGCTCGATCCTCGGGCAATTGAATGTACCTGTCCGCGATGGCGTACAAGGCGTCGGCGACGGCCCTGATGCACCTGTGGACCGATGCCTGTGATATCCCGGATAGGTCCCCGCTCGGTGCCTGGAAGGAACCGGTCACATAGATGTTTAGGGCCACCGTCACCTTGACGGAGACTGGTATCGCGTGTCCTCCTCCCATTCCACGTGGTGCGAGGAGCGCCACGAGCTGGCATATATGTGCGACCGTCTCCCTGCTGAACCGTAGTCTCCTCCTGCATGTGATGTCCGGTAGGGCCTCGAACGACATTCTGTCACGGCACACCCTCGGCCTTGCTGGACGCCTGTGGCGCCCTGGCACCACCATCAGTGGATCCTCCTGCTCCTCCTGCTCCTCCTCCTCCTCCTGCTCCCCCCAAGCCCTTCCTCTGCATTCCTCGCCATCTGGCGGTCAATGTTCCCCTCAGCATCCCCCTGAACATTGGGGTCCTGAGCGCCTGCGGCCTGCGTGTCGACGACGGGCCACTCCGCGGCCATCCCCTCTGCTGCACCGGCAACCGCTGCATCTGCAGCCACTGTGGGCCGTCCGACTCTACACTGCCGGATGGCAAACTCCAGAGCTGCGGCTCCAACCACGGCAGTGAACATCGCTGTCTGGTTGGCATACATGGTGACCTGCAGGAGGGTGGTGGGGGGGCAGAGAAACGACATGTTACACGGAGGTTCTTCCACACCTCGCCAGCCGGGCTGCATGGGACACCTGTGTGCCCCCGGTGGCCTGGTCGCGCTGCAGACACGCAGCCAGCCTAACACCGTCACTGTCTGCGACCAACGGTCAGTTCACACCATACTGCTCACCAGTGTGCCACTCGCCTGTGCCCATCAGCCACACGCAACCTGCGGCCATGTCCTCGTCACCGTCCTGCCATTTCAGGGCGGCTGACATGTGGCATCCGCGGATGGACGATACCATCCACACTCTCCCGCACCCCCTCCCACCTGCACACTCTCCCTCACCCCCCCTCCCACCTGAACACTCTCCCGCACCCCCCCTCCCACCTGAACACTCTCCCGCTCCCCCCTCCCACCTGAACACTCTCCCGCACCCCCCCCACCTGCACTCCGTTCCCTCACCCCCCCCACCTGCACACTCTCCCTCGCCCCCCTCCCACCTGCACTCCGCTCCCTCACCCCCCCCCCCCACCTGCACACTCTCCCTCGCCCCCCTCCCACCTGCACTCCGCTCCCTCATCCCCCTCCCACCTGCACACTCTCCCTCGCCCCCCCCCCTATGGCCGCAGCCTTCTCAGGGAAGCCGACCCGGTCTCCGGGCGCTGCGCTACAGTCCGCTCACCTCCTCCCTGCTCAGTCGTGCTGGCTGACGACTTTAAAAAGCAGGTGTGAACGGCGACGGCGTGAACTGGGGTCACGCCATCGGGACTTCTGCCCATCCGGGCCTGAGAATAGCAGGGGTGCCGGAGAATCGCCGTTTTGGCTGTCTCGGGCGATTCTCCGGCCTGCGGCCCGCGAAACTCGACCGTGCCGTTCCCGCCGCTTGGGAGAATCGCGAGCGGGCGTCGGACCGGTGTCCCAACCGGCGTGGTAGTGGAGAATCGCGCCCTATATATCACAGAAAGAAGAGACTCAGCTCATTATGCCTGCACCAGGTCTTAAAACCCTACTCTTTCCCCGTAGCCCTTTAAATTTTTTCTTATGCATTTTCCGATTGAAGCCGGTTCATTTGCCAATTTAAATCTGTGCCCTTTGATTATATCCTTCCTGCTATTAGAAACAGACCCGCCTTTTTTACTCTTTCAGAGCTCGTCTTAATTTTGAGCATTTCTATTATTTTTTTTTAAATAATCTTTATTGTCACAAGTAGGTTTACATTAACACTGCAGTGAAGTTACTGTGAAAAGCCCCTAGTTGCCACATTCCAGCGCCTGTTCGGGTACACAGAGGGAGAATTCAGAATGTCCAAATTACCTAACAGCACGTCTTTCGGGACTTGTGGGAGGAAACCGGAGCACCCGGAGGAAACCTACGCAGGCACGGGGAGAACGTGCAGACTCTGCACTCACAGTGACCCAAGCCAGGAATCGAAACTGGGACCTTGGCGCTGTGAAGCAACAGTGCTAACCACTGTGCTACCGGATCTCCCTTTAACCTCGCTGTTCCAGGGGAACTATCCCAATTACTCCAGTCTCATGCTGTGATTGAAATTTAATCTCTGACACCTTCGTGAATTCCTTCCTGACGTACGCTGCCCAGAACTAGAAACTATACGCCAGCTGGAGCCTAACCAATGTTTTATAAAGATTCAACAGAATATCTTTAGTTTTGTTCTGTCTCCTTCCAAGCTTTGTATGTCAGCTCTATTACTAGATCCAAGGATCCTGTGTGCTTTATTAATAGACTTTGCAACTTGTCCGTCAAAGGTAGCGTGAAGTAAATTTGCAAGCAGCCAGAGCAGGAAACAACATGAATACCTGAAGAAAATACTGTAGTTGTTTTGCTTCTCTCCATGCAGGAGGGTGTAAGCAGTTCAAACCTTCAAATTTCTTCAACCAAACGATCACCCCAAAAGCAAGCTTCCAGGGTAAAGTTAGAGTGCAGCGGTGTAAATCCTCAGATTTGGATTTGGATTTGGATTTTGTTTATTGTCACGTGTACCGAAGTACAGTGAAAAATATTTTTCTGTGAGCAGCTCAACAGATAATTAAGTACATGAAAGAAAAGGAAATTTAAAAAAATACATAATAGGGCAACACAAAGTACAAAATGTGACTACATAACACGGGCTTCGGGTGAAGCATACAGGGGTGGAGTGTTAATGAGGTCAGTCCATAAGAGGGACGTTTAGAAGTCTGGTAACAGCGGGGAAGAAGCTGTTCGTGCGTGTTCTCAGACTTTTGTATCTCCTGCCCGATGGAAGAAGTTGGAAGAGTGAGTAAGCTGGGTGGGTGGGGTCTTTGATTATGCTGCCCGCTTTCCCCAGGCAGCGGGGGATGTAGATGGAGTCAATGGATGGGAGGCAGGTTCGTGTGATGGACTGGGCTGTGTTCATGACTTTCTGAAGTTTCTTGCGGTCTTGGGCCGAGCAGTTGCCATACCAGGCTGCGATGCAGCCAGATATGATGCTTTCTTTGGTGCATCTGGAAAAGTCGGATTTCCTGAGTTTCCTGAGGAAGTATAGGCGCTGTTATGCTTTCTTGGTGGTAGCGTCGACATGGGTAGACCAGGACAGATTTCTGGAGATGTGTACCCCTAGGAATTTGAAACTGCTAATCATCTCCACCTCAGCCCCATTGATGCTGACAGGGGTGTGTACAGTACTTTGCTTTCTGAAGTCAATGACCAGCTCTTTAGTTTTGCTGGCATTGAGGGATAGATTGTTGTCGCTGCTACTCCATTAGGTTCTCAATCTCCCTCCTGTATTCTGACTCGTTGTTATTCGAGATCCGGCCCACTATGGTCGTATCGTCAGCAAACTGTATATGGAGTTGGAACCAAATTTTGCCACGCAATCTTGTGTGTACAGGGAGTAGAGTAGGGGGCTAAGTATGCAGCCTTGCGAGGGCCCCGTATTGAGGACTATTGTGGAGGAGGTGTTGTTTATTCTTACTGATTGTGGTCTGTGGGTCAGAAAGTCAAGGATCCAGTTGCAGAGTGAGGAGCCAAATCCTAGGTTTTGGAGCTTAGCTGGGATTATGGTGTTGAATGCAGAGCTGTAGTCAATGCAGTGGATCAAGGCGTTCTGGGAGTATGGAGGTGATGTGCTTCATGACCAACCTCTCGAAGCACTTCATTATGACTGAAGTCAGGGCCACCGGATGGTCGTTCTTTCCACTGACAGGACTCATTGTGGTCAATGTGTGTGGGTTTAGGGAGTAGGCGTGGAGGAAAATTCCTTCTTCTCCTGACTCAACTTTTGGGTTTTCCTTAATTTACCTTACAGGGCCAGGTGCTATTTACCTTCACTCAGGGTCTCATGTATCCCATTCCCCAGGTTTGCATTTATTAATGCGGACGTTGTTGGAGTCAAGCGGCAATCTCATTAGTGCCAAATCCAGTGAAGTTAAAATTGCAGATCGATGGAATCACACTTAGAAATACAACAGCTCCATTTAAATGACAGTGTGATTATGTTGTAGAGTTAGTAATCCAAACAACCGGCCTATGATCCGCAAGAGTTCAAATCTCACGACAGCTGCTGGGGAATTACAATTCAGTGAGTTAAATAAGCCTGGAACAAAAAGTTAGCAACAGTAATGGTGACCGTGAAGCTACCAGATTGTTGTAAAAAGCCATCTGTTTCATCGATGTCCTTCAGGGGAGGACATCTGCTGTGCTTAGCTGGCCAGTCAATGTGGTTGACTCACTCAAAAGCCATTCAGTTGTATTCAAGAAGATGGCTCACCACCCCCTTTCCCGAGGACAATTAGTGATAGGCAATAAATGTTGACCTTGCCAGAATTGACCACGTTTCGTGATGGAACATTAAAAAAGTGGCTTTCTCATTATGTATATGGGCTACCATAGGACCATAAGACATAGGAGAAGAATTAGACCATTCAGCCCATCACGTCTGCTCCGCCATTCAATCATGGCTAATATGTTTCTCATCCCCATTCTCCTGGCTTCTCCCCACCTTTTATGTTGCTACAGCATCGATTATTTTTTTCAATTAAGTCCTTTTGTTGAGTCTTCATAAAACCTTGAAAGTACATTGATGCTACTACTCTATTACTTTCTAAGTGGTGAAGCAAAAAAGTATATTTGTGTATATATGGTCTGTGATATAAATCAACTGCTCCAGGCAATAAACTATGTAGTGTGCATTACCTACAGATTTTCCATTGACACATGAAAGATATATAGATGCAAAGACATCACTTGGACAAAGACCAATGTATAAATTTTCATTCAGAGGCAAAGGAAGCAGAGATAAATTAATGACTAAACACAAACCAAGTACAAAAAATGTAATATTTATTCCCTTCATTGTAATGAAGCGAGTAATCCAGGAACATAATGTACATTTCAAAATGCATGAGTGTGCTTTCAAGGTATAATAATGAGTCAACAAAAGGAGTTAATTGAAAATAATAATTGAAAGAATTTTTAATCTTCAAGGTTTGAATGAATGTAAACCAATTACATTACAGGGAAATTGATGGCGAGATGAAAAATGCTGATCCTTGCACCATTTATGAGGAAGCATTTCTCAAGTGATCGTCTCTGCAACTCTGCAGCCAGGAGGTTTAAAGAGCACAGAGCAAGTGGACGTACAGCAGCTCAGGCCCTTTCAGGGACTCCGGCCCTTGGTTTACTCCTCTGAGTTCCTGAGCTCTGGAGGGGGATTTTCCTTTGTGCGAATACAGCCACCTGAAACCTGGATCAATTGCAAGCTCAGGTTTGCAAATGGAAAGCTGCTAATCACTAGAAAAATAACAAGCAACTGATTAGATTCCTCTGCTTGAAATTCAGTCCAATTAAAAATGAATCTGGAAACAATGAACAGACGCTGAGCAACACTTGGCACCCAGGCAAACAATTTTCAGTTACTTATAACTGGGGGAAAAAAATTGCCCACCTGTGCACTGGCTCTAGTTGATTAATTTTTCTGGCACTGGGTAAGGAACCAGAAATGTTGTCCCGACCACGATCAGAAATGCTTCATACCAGGAACGGAATGGAGGCAAAAGCAAAACACCATGGATGTTGGTAACATGAAATAAGGAAGACTGACAATAACTGTGCAGAGAGAAACGGAGTTAACATTTCAGGTCAATGTGCACTTCTGGTCATTTCATTCTGGATTCTGAAAATGATGTCTTCTTTCTTCCAGTCATTGAGTTAACTTGGAGTTTAGAAGGATGAGGGGGGATCGTATTGAAACTTACAGGATACTGCAAAGCCTGGATAGAGTGCACGTAGAGAGAATGTTTCCACTTGTCGGAAAAACTAGAAGCTGAGGACACAATCTCAGACTAAAAGGACAACCCTTTAAAACAGAGATTAGGAAGAATTTCTTCAGTGAATCTGTGGAAGGCCTTGTCGCAGAAGGCTGTGGAGGCCCATTCACTGAGTGTCTTTAAGACAGAGATAGATAGGTTCTTGATTAATAAGGGGATCAGGGGTTACGGGGAAAAGGCAGGAGAATGGGGAAGAGAAAAATATCAGCCATGATTGAATGGCGGAGCAGACTCGATGGGCTGAGTGGCCTAATTCTGCTGTCATGACTTGTGGTCTTATAACCAAGTTCTCCCCACGAACGCACCAAAATATATCTCCGTGGCCATTTCCAAGCCTTTCTAGAATTGGGGAGAATGGGTTTGTTGCTAACTTTCTCCTTGGTTCAATTGCTCTGTTTTATTACCTTTGCTCTCGAGTCGCCAGGTATCTTTATGATACCGCCACGAGGTTCAAGTCCGAGTAATGATCAATAACCCAATACACCGATTAGTAAGATTCAAATCAAAGCACATTTATTATACACAGTAATCGCTACTCATGCACAAATTCTACATCTAAGCTACTTCTACAACTAACAGGCCTACACTTAACTTCGGACTGGCCCACCAGGTCAGGGGAACAAATGGCCTTTTGTTCGGGTTCTGAGTCTGCGGGATTCGTAGTTGGTACGGATCGATAGCTAGGAGCGCCTATCTCGTAGCGAGCGTTGAATTAATTACTTTGTTCGGTGGTCACTGCATCAGTCACGGTCAATGTTGGTTCGTGTTGCTGGGTGACCCGGGCAGGACGAAGAGGGGGCTGAAGAGAGAGCGATTTGATCTTGGGGCTTAACTCTTATAGTCCCCAGGGGCTTCCCCCCTTTCGGGGCGGACCCTGTACCTGGTCCCAAGTGATTGGACTTTGTCCCAATCGCTTGGTTCGATTTTCTCCAATACTGGAGCGGTTCCCTGGTCGATGGGCGGTCTTGAGGTGCTTGTTCACCTCCTTTGAGTTGGCTCCTGCTGGCGCCGAGGAGTCTGGCTTTGCTTTGTGTGTCCAAAATGTTACTTATTGTTCCCGAGGATTGCTCATCAGTATGCAGATGGCTGCTATATTGTTATGCTGATGGTCGCTGGTATCGATGTTGTCTGTCCTTTGCAGAGGTAAATACACAGCAAACCTGCAGCTGCTGGTTTCTGTCTATGTTGGCTGACTTTCCCATCAGCCTTTGAAAAATCAAATGAATGAAAATTGCTTATTGTCACAAGTAGGCTTCAAATGAAGTTACTGTGAAAAGCCCCTAGTCGCCACATTCCGGCGCCTGTTCGGGGAGGCTGTTACGCCATTTTAAATCGGGAGTTGGCCAATTTAGGTGGCAACACTTTACACCACAGGGGATGAATGCGGAAGTTGAGCCTGCTCCAATGGGCAGGTGGCAGGACTCTGGAGCAGCATGTGGCCGGGGTGGACAATTAACAAGCCACTGCTGGTGCCGCCATTCAAATGAAGATGGCTCCACCAATCAAATTGCCAGCAACCTGTGTTCCTGATTGTGTACCTGAATATACACTCGTGCCTTACTTGTACTATGTGAGTATAACTGTGCTGGAGGAGGGTGCTGAAGAAGAAGATGATTGCAATGGTTTCATTATCAGCAGGCGTGGGGTCTCGTGGCTTCTATCGTAGCTACATTCTGGCCTGAGGTTAACAATGACCTGTGGTGGAGAACAAAATGAATCAAATTAAGCTGCATAACCGTTTGATCGCTTCACATTTCATTATGTGCTTCCTGGGAGCCCATATGCCATCAGCAGGATAGTTGCCTTTTTCACCTTATGCTTGGCTGATCCAGCCTTACCACCCTCTGCCTCCCACTTCGCCCGCAATCTCGGTTGCCTCGTGACAATAAGCGATTTTCTTCTTCTTCTTCTTCTTCTCAGGAGCTGTGAGGCGGCTGACGGCAGGTACTCTTCCTCCTGCCTGCCTCCTCCCCTTGCTGTTGAGGATCTGCTTGCCTTTCTCAGCAAAGTGCCGAGTTGGAAAGGTGTCATCTGACACCTCTTATCACCACCTTTTCTGCATGCTACCTCATCACATGCACTGGCCTGTCATTCACAAGTTGCATCCAAGCACAAATAAAAGGTAAACTTCGACACACTTTGGCCTCAATGCCACGTGGCACTAAAACTGATTGTGTGTTCACTCATCTGGCATAGCTGCCCACTTGCACATACATAATACTAACGACCCCACTCGAGACCCCCGTTGAAGATGTGGCGCTGGCACTTATTCAATGATTGGAACAGTCCGTGGTCCTGTTTCCTGCACTGTGTTACGACGCCCTGTGCTAGTGCAGTCAATTCCATCACTGGGTGCCCCAAAGTCACAACACAAGTGAATAACCAATAGTTCATATAAACATACCTGAAGTCTTTGGTCTTTGGGTGCCCAAAAATCACAGTCACCAGGTGTGTAAATGTATATTACTGTATATAAATAGCAAGAACTGTCTTGAAATGTGTGGTAAATACACCTGGTTCAGCACAAGCTAATACCTACTACCACTGTCCCACCTTCTACCCACACACACAAGATAGGCAAATGCTGAGGGCTGGAAAGGGGTAAAAATAATAAGGATGAAGGTCCAAGAGCCTTTGCTTCAGATGGTGGAGCTTTTAGCACACTTTGTGCACAATGCGTGCAGATTTAAGTCTCTGGTTTACAGCCTGTAATGCTTTTCTCTGTAATTTCTTCATTCAGGGTCTTTGTAGTTTAGAAAATGCATTACTCACAGGCAACAGGCCTTCTGGTAAGACACCTTGGCCGGGTTTCTCCGACCCTGCGCCCGGTCGGAGAATCCCCGTGGGGAGGCGCGAATCCCGCCCCGACGCCAGCTTCCCTATTCTCCGGCGCCCTTTTTCAGGCGCTGGCAGGATTCCTGCCATGCCGGTTGGGGGCCGTTGAAAGCGGGCCCCCCCCCCTGGCGATTCTACGGGCCCCGATGGGCCGAGTGGCCGACACGTTTTGTCCAGTCCCGCCGCCATGAATTACTCACCTCATGCACGGCGGGACTTGTCAGGTAAGTGTGTGGGGGCCGTCCTGGGGGTGGGGGGGGATCCGACCCCCGGTAGGGGACCCCACGGTGGCCACGCATGCATGGAAATATGCTGCCCGTTCCGACTAACTGGTCGTGCGTACGAGACCTCGCCAGGGCATTGTTTAGTACTGGCCCACACAAACATGGACCAGGCGTAACGGCAGCTGGAAGGGGGGTGTTCTGCCAGGCCATTGGAGACCCCCAGGTGGTCAAAGACAGGTCAGGGTAGCAACCTGGTATTTCCCCTGACACCCAGGCGCCGTGTCAGTCTGACACCCTGTCAGTGGTAGCTGGGCACCCTGGCAATATCGGTGCACAGGTATCACTGCCAAGGTACAGCCAAGGAGCGAGGCTGGCAGTGGCAAGGTGCCCAGGTACCAGGTTGGTATTGTCTGGGGTTGGGCCCAGGGAAGCCTTGCCAGACAGAGGTGGGTGAGGTGGTTTCCCGAATACCTTCGCAAGGATGTGGGGGGGAGGGGGGGGGCTAAGAGGGGGGGTCACAAAAACGGGGGGCTTGAAAAGGAAGGGAGTACGATCGGGGCAGACAGACAAAATGGTGCTCTGATCTGCAAAGAACCTTTCGAGCTGGGAGAATCTTCCCGAGGCCAAAGAAAATGGTAACGTGCCTTTGAAGATTCAGGGTGTTCCTCGGTTGCACCCCACATCTGATTGTTCAAAATCTGATATTACCCCATCTTAATTCATCCCCTTAGCAATTGAATAAAAGACTGTGAAATAGGGAAGAGTTCTCTTTTACTCAGCCAATTTTATATGCAGGTCAGAATTAAGGCTGGAAAAGTAACTGCAATCATATTTTCACCTCTTGTTGTCCTGTGTCGACAGAAAGGGTTATGTAGCTGTTGCCGACGGACTTTCTTTCTGACTTTATCCATCTGAACTCACACTAACAGTGAATTATATATTTAACCCCTTAAGCCCACATCTTTCTGAATCTTTCATTTGGCCCCTAGAGCTTGCCTTGCTTCACAAAATGCATGAACTGATATTTATTCCGATTAATGTTTATCCACATCAAATATTGGAAACAACTAGATTGAGTCTATGGGAGCAGCATGTTACCAAGCGATATAGCCAGTGAGTGGTGAGATTAAACTCAATGTGATGAAGTAAAAGTATCCACATTTGATCTGAATAAGGCAAATCAGAATATGCTCCAAAATGGCGGGAGACGAGAAACTGTGGAGGAGCGAAGGGACCTGGGTGCCCACAAAAAACTAGTGCATAGGTACAAAAAGTATTTTGAAAGGCTACTAAAATGTTGGTCTTTATTTCAAGAGACTGGGAATTCAAAAGTGAGGAAGTTATGCTCCAGTTGGACAGAGCCTTGGTCAGATGCCAGCTCAGCTATTGCATTGAGTTTTGGATGCCAGAGCTCAGCAAAGACACATTGGCTTCAGAGAGGAAACAGATCAGATTGCAAAGTAGTGATAGCAGGTTATAAAAGGTTAAATTAAAAGGGTTTCGCAAACTTTGTCTTGACTTATGACTTCGCAATGTTAAGTGGTGACCTAATTGAGGTGTTTGAATGTTTAGAGGATCAGAGTAGATGTGAGGATATTATTTCCTTTGGAGTTGAAATCTGAAACAGGTTAGGTGGGTCGGCCATGCTAAATTGCCCTCAGTGTCCAAAAAGGTGAGGTGGGGTTACTGGGTTACAGGGATAGGGTGGAGGTGTGGATTTATATAGGCTGCTCTTTCCAAGGGCCGGTATAGACTCGATGGGCGTAATGACCTCCTTCTGCACTATAAATTCTATGATTCTATAATCTTAACATTTGAGCTGGGCCTTCTAGGAAGGAAATAAAAAAGCACATTTTCATTGAAAGTGTAGATAAATAAGCAATAATCCTCCAAAATGCTCGTGATGTTGTTCTGATTGATATTTTCAGGAATAGCATGGACATATTTTCATTATGGAAAGTGTGGTGATGTGCATCACTGTACATACATGTAAGCTGCCGATGTAACCTCATGACTGTATTTTCTTTTTTGTATCACTGCGCGCGGGTGTAGAGATTAAAGGAGCCAATGTGGTGTATATTTGGACAAGGGAAGGGACGGGACTTTCACTCGAAATGAGAGTTCTTTGGGGTGTAGGTGGATATGCGGGGTTTGTGTGCTAAAAGAGGATCTTTGGGCTTTCCTAGGGCCGGGCAAGTGGGAAAGGGACCCGGGCGGGGGCCTCCATGGGCAGCACGGTAGCATTGTGGATAGCACAATTGCTTCACAGCTCCAGGGTCCCTGGTTCGATTCCGGCTTGGGTCACTGTCTGTGCGGAGTCTGGACATCCTCCCCGTGTGTGCTTGGGTTTTCTCCGGGTGCTCCGGTTTCCTCCCACAGTCCAAAGATGTGCAGGTTAGGTAGATTGGCCATGATAAATTGCCCTTAGGGTCCAAAATTGCCCTTAGTGTTGGGTGGGGTTACTGGGTTATGGGGATAGGGTGGAGGTGTGGACTTGGGTAGGGTGCTCTTTCCAAGAGCCGTGCAGACTTGATGGGCCAAATGGCCTCCTTCTGCACTGTAAATTCTATGAGAGTTCCACGCTGGCCGGTTTAAGCCAGCCAGTGAACGGGAGTGAGGTGGGGGGAGGGGCTGCGGCCATCGGAGCCTGGCAGAACAGGGTCCGAGTGTTCTAGCCGGGGTGGAAAGTTGGGGGGAAGGAACCGAGGTTGGGAGGAGGAGTTCTACAAGAGGCAGTGGACAGGAGGAGCTGGAAACCTGGGGTGGGGGGTGGGGGGGGGGGGGTAGGGGGGTGGGGGGTGGGGGAGAGCTGTGTAAGATTAAGGGTGACTATGGGTAATCCCTGATTCCTTTTTGTCATTTGTTTATGTAAACATGCGGGTTGAGGTTTGGGGGTCGGTGGGTAGATGGGATCGTTGTTATTATGGGGACTGACATATCTTGCTGATTACTGTTTATTGCTGATGGATGTAAATGTGGGAGAAAATGTGAAAAAGGAGGAGAATTAAAAAAAATAATAATAAAAATACATGTAAGCTAGCCAGACACTAGAGGGAGCACCAGAAACATCACACACACACACACCCAACCAATAGATAAGTTAGATAGGAGGCGACCAATGGACATTCACGATGCACAAGGAGGTGACACGCCCACAGCGGGGGCATTACACCAACCCATATATAAAGGACACCACACACATGGGGCGTCATTCTCCGACCCCCCGCCGGGTCGGAGAATGGCCGTTGGTCGCCGTGAATCCCGCCCCCGCCGAAGTCTCCGGTACCGGAGATTGGGCGGGAATCGGGCCGCGCCGGTTGGCGGGACCCCCCGCTGGATTCTCCGGCCCGGATGGGCCGAAGTCCCGCCCAGAAATTGCCTGTCCCGCCGGCGTAAATCAAAGCTGGTATTTACCGGCGGGACCAGGCGGCGTGGGCGGGCTCCGGGGTCCTGGGGGGGGCGTGGGGCGATCTGACCCCGGGGGGTGCCCCCACGGTGGCCTGGCCCGCGATCGGGGCCCATCGATCCGCGGGCGGCCCTGTGCCGTGGGGGCACTCTTTCCCTTCCGCCTCCGCCACGGTCTCCACCATGGCGGAGGAGGAAGTGACTCTCCCCACTGCGCATGCGCGGGAAACTGCCGGCGGCCGCTGATGCTCCCGCGCATGCACCGCATTTCCGCGCCAGCTAGCAGGGCAACAAACGCCATTTCTGCCAGCTGGCGGGGCAACAAACGCCATTTCCGCCAGCTGGCGGGGCGGAAATCCCTCCGGCGTCGGCCTAGCCCCTCAATGTTGGGGCTCGGCCCCCAAAGATGCGGAGCATTCCGCACCTTTGTCCGGCGCGATGCCCGTCTGATTGGCGCCGTCTTTGGCGCCAGATGGCAGACATCGCGCCGTTGGGGGAGAATGTCGCCCATGATCTGCCCTTTGGCCAGTGGAGACAGTCAGTGAGGACAGGCACAGGGTTGATTCAATATTACACCCACCACGTGGAAAACAGCAGCTGGTTAGTCAGTCTGGGTAGCTATAATAGGATTAGCAGTAGTGTCGAACTCAAGTTATAAAAGTGTAAATAGTGTAAATAAATGTGTTGAAGTTATTTACACGTCTGAACCTTCCTTTGACAAATGCAACACAAGGAAGCCGTTTATGTTACAAAGGCAACATAACAAAACAGAAAGTATTAAGGTAGGTAAATAGAGTTGATGTACAGACCTGCCATGACTTAATTGAATGAGGAACTGAATGGCCTACTTCTCTTCCTCAGTCTCTGTGATCCTTTAAACCAGAATTTGATACATCGTCATGAAAGAGGCAAAGTAAGTATTTGGACAAACAATTCCACAAGAACATATGCCTTTAAATAAAATATTCATGATGTGGTTATGCAGCAGAGAAGCACTATGATAGTCACTTTGTTACAACGTCAGAACAGTACTCACAAAGCCGACCCTGTATGTCTTTAGTATTTTTGTATGAGCTATATACAAAGTATTTAGGTCATAGGAGATGTTAATATTTTGGAGGTAATGTTTAGTTCTGAATAGATTGTTATTGTGAAGGTGAGGTAAATAGAGTGCAGAGTTTTAGAGATTGCCAAAACACTTATACAGGAAATAGCAGTTCAAATGTTTAACCATATTCATTTAATCGAGTCAAAATAGAAGGGATCAGGGCAGTAAAAAAGGAAATGGGCTTACTTGGCTGGAGAACTGGAGATGTGGGTTGGAACTCTGCGTTTGGGAGACTATATAGGTTCTCCTGCCGGAGATGAATCGCCTCTGATTTGCGCTCATGGGAGCACAAATCAGAGCGATTCACCATCCTTTGTCATGGAAATTTATGCATGGCGGGGATTGTGAGAGATTCCGTCGCAATTCCCGCTATCGAGCAGCCATTTTGAGTGGGCGGTGCGACAGAGTGGCCTGGCAGCTGGGCCCCCTCCACCCCTGCAATGCTGCAATTCTGCCCCACCACCCCCACCAAGATATTTTCTGAGTCACCCCCCCCCCCTCACACACACAGTGCGAGGGTGACCTGACACATCTCCATACACCTACATTACAGAGGCCAACAGCAGAGACCTCACATAAGAGAGACCCCACCGAAACCCCCCCCATAAGCCAGACCAGAAACCCACATTACAGAGATTCCCACCGGAGGCCCCCCATACGAGAGACCCTCACCAAAGACCCCATTTCAGAGACCCCACCAGAAACCCCCCCATAAGACAGACCCCCATCAGAGACCCTCCACAAGAGACCCTACCAGAGACCCCCTATAAAAGATCTCCCCACCAGAAAGTCCCTATAAGGGAGACGCCCCCCAGCAGATCGTGCTTTCTGCAGGTAAAAAGAGGAAGTGAGAGCACTTAACTGTCTTTGATGTAGTACAAGAGCTGTCAATCATAGCCGAATGTTTATGACCATTGTGGTTAGTTTCACAGCAGGCTCCTTGAAATCCACTCAAGTGTGAAGGGAAATGATATTAAACAATCCAGACAGCTGGGTATATGGACAAGCTGTCAATCACAGCCTAGTAAAATCAATTTCCCATTGATTGAATGAAAGCATTGCAGCTCAAGGATCTGAGGGGGTTTGAAACCAGCTGATGCAGTTTTCCCTTTCTAGGAATTTGCAAGTGCTGCTTCCTCCACCTGAGCCAGTAGGTATACTGCACAGGTAGTTTTAAAGCAGTGATGTTTTTTCACTGCCTCTGTCTGTACAGCTCTCTAACTTCCAGGCAAGAGTCTTTCTAATGGGGGGCTATTTGCGGACCGAAGATTCACGTGGGCTTGGAGAATCCAGTGCCAAGCCCATTCATAGGATGCAAATGGGTCAATTTGATCCATTCTGCAGGCGCAGGGTGAGAACCTCGATGCCGCTACCAGCAGGCGACAGGAGCATCGGAACAGGATTGGCACCCAGCGCTGATCCCATTTTTTTGGCCATCGCTGGTTTGTCCGTCGCATCAGGAACTCTGTTACTGGCAGTGGGCCGCAGTGAATGCAGCCTGTGATATCCACACTACTTGCAAAGAAGTATAATCCAGGCAGATGGTTTGGGAGTTAGAGCTTAATTAATTTTAAAGTATTCAGTGAACCCTGAAAGGTCATTGAGTTGGGTAGAGCTCAAGAAGGTTCTTCAGTTTGAATTTATTTGTGTTGTGTGTTTGCTTGGAGAGGGGCTGTTAGTTGCAGTTTAGACCTCGAGTGGTTGGCAGTTCACAGAATCTGGGACCTGTTCAGTGCAATTAGGGCTCATTAAAAGTCCTGAGAAGCTGAGAAGACCATCGAAGGTTGCTGTTCCATGTTGGAAAGGGTTAGGGCTGAAAAGTCATTTATAGCTCAGTGCAGCCCGGATATTAGAGTTTGGAGAAAAGCAGGGAAGTGCCAGCTCAGTGAATCTAGTGGTCTGTGAAAGAGTTTGAAGTGTGCTGGCAATAAATCCCACAAAACGCCGTCTCAGAAGAAGAGACTGCACCATTACGAGGTGAGCAATCGTTGAGGCAGTCCAAGTCAGAGTGGCTTTTGAGAGAACGCCAAGGCTTTGAAAGTGAAAAGTTGAAATCCTTTGTGAGGGAGACAGTTTTAACTCTAGGTGTCAGGAGCATAAAAATGAAATGAAATGAAATGAAAATTGCTTATTGTCACAAGTAGGCTTCAAATGAAGTTACTGTGAAAAGCCCCTAGTCGCCACATTCCGGCGCCTGTTCGGGGAGGCTGGTACGGGAATTGAACCATGCTGCTGGTCTGCCTTAGTCTGCTTTCAAAGCCAGCGATTTAGCCCTGTGCTCGATCAAAGGTAGTAGGAGATCCTGGCTGCCACACATTTCAGCGTTTAAATTCCTTTGCTGGCAGTAATTCACAGAGGGATCTATCCCCAGGGAGCCAGCTTCCCCCTACAGCCACTCTCTGTAGACTGTTGCCTCTTCGGATGCTTACCCTGTGTAAATGGCAGTTGCTTCCCTCCCATTAAAGTCTCCTCCATAGCGCCTCAGATGCTTCTGCTGATAGCCAGGTATTGCCCACCTATGTGTGGGAGGTTGGACATTGTGGGGAATCAGCCTTCAGCAGGGAGAAAGGGGGGCATCAGTCAGGGTCATGAGAGATCTAACTAATTTGTGTCACGTCGTGGTGGGAGGAGCGTCTGATCGGGGAGGGGTGTGGTTCGGTGGAATACCATGGGGTGGGTGCTTAGGGGGTTGGAGGATGGGGGGAGTCCCATGTGGGGACCCGTCTGGGTATTTAAATTAGTTACACTGAAATTAGAAGTGGCTTTATTTCTTCTAATTTTATTAACTGTTAGTGTAACACTGGCAGAATCAACCAAAGTTAGCAATTTAAATTGCTTTGTCGGTTGGTTCCAAGCGCAGTGCAATTGTCCAGAGCAAGTTAGCGCTTCCGGACGATTGCAAGTTAAATCCTTATCTGGGAACTTCCAAAGGAGATTCCCCAGCGTATCTTTTGGCTGCTCTCCAAAGACATTGGGGAGCCAGGAGGTTACAGGCCAATGGCTTACTAATGACAATTGAAAAATATTTTAGTCAGCAATTTAACAATTCGATTTTGAAGTTACTGCCAATAATGAATCCAAGAGTTCCCCTTTTCTGGCCTTTATCATACATCATAATAATAATAATAATCTTTATTAGTGTCACAAGTAGGCTTATATTAACACTGCAATGAAGTTATTGTGAAAATCCCCCAGTCGCCACACTGTTCGGGAGAATTCGGAATGTCCAATTCACCTAAAAGCACATATTTTGAGACTTGTGGGAGGAAACCGGAGCAGTCGTAGGAAATCCACGCAGATACAGGGAGAACATGTAGACTCTGCACGGACAGTGACCCAAACCGGGAATCGCTCAACCCTGGTGCTGTGAAGCAACAGTGCTAACCACTGTGCTTGTTAAAAACATTCTCCTTCCATCCCTCCTCTCCTCACAGTGAAGCTTTATCGTAATATTACACAATTGCTGACAGGGTTCAAGATCGTCACAAAAATGTGCTCGTGTTTCATTTGTAAGCAGGACTATGCTAAAAACTGCGCAACCTGTGCAAATGCGTGGATCACACGCCGGTCAGATCCAATGAGAAGAAACATATGCAATGACAATAGCTTCTTTCCAATCGTGCTATCTACTATTATTGTCTTACTTATGCCTTCTCGTGATCACGCACGTGTGGTTTGGTCACCAGATTAAGAAGATAAACATTTTGGATAATTAATGAAAAAAACATGGAGGCACCACAATAACCATTTGCAGTTGTCCCATTCAAGACAAGTGTTGCTCGAGGAGTTGTCAGCAATCTGATTAACAGAGAGGGGCATCAAAGTCAAGTTCCATTCTATGCTGGATGTATGTCTGCGCACATGTGCTTTCCAGCAGTGGTAAGTGGACAGTGGTCGAGTGACTGATTTGCTCCTCACTTGCCCAATCGTGCTGAAATCAATTTGTGCTCCTGTCGCTGTCGCTGCCTCAGAAAACCCACAAAAGATGAGCCATATGAAATCTGGCATTTGCCTGGCATGTGCGGCTCAGTTCTGGTGCTGAGAAAGTTTCAATAATAATCATTTTTATGTTCAATATTGAATTCTCAACCTTCTTGCATCTCCTTGTTCGCTGTTTCTGAATTTAACCTCTTGTTATAACCCGACCGGAGGCCAAGGGATCTGCAACCTCAGAATCCCTAGGGCGTCACCTGATTACGATCTCCCTAGATGAGAGGGGTGGAGCCGCCTCCTTAAACCGGGGGTCTCTGGGACGTAAATACCCCGGCCCCAGGGTGGGCTGGGCATGGGAGACCCTTCGGGGGTAGGAGATGTAATATAATAGATAATAAATTTGACGTTCTCACAGTCATCACTTCCAAGTGGTCGCCAGCCTGGGACTTTGCACCTCTGAAGGGATTTTTTGGTGCATCAGTGAGGAATGCACAATAAAATCACATGCACGCATTCACAATTGAGAATTATGGGGCGGGTTTCTCCGCCACGCCAGATTTCTGGTGCAGCACACTGTCGGGATTCTCCGTTTCGCCGGCTGGTCCATGGGGTTCCCATTGTGGGGCAGACCCACGCCGTCAGGAAACCCTCAGGCTGCTGGCAAAATGGAGAATCCCAACGGCAGAGAAGTCAGCTCATGGGCTTCAGGTTAATCCAGATGTTCTCCTCGCACCCTTCAGTCCACGCTATTTAATGGAGATGACAGGATTCCTCTTTTAGGAAGGCCCACCAAATTAAGTGCCACCCTGGCATTTAACTGGTCAGCAATAAGGCTTTCAAGGAGCCACAGGAGCAGGCGACTGGTCTGCCGAGGGCTGACAGCCTATCAGAGGTCAGTAACTCTATTGAACAGCAGCAGCACTGGAGAGGCAATGGCTTCTGCTGGTAGGCCAGCCACCCAAGGCCCAGGGTTATTGCTGGCTCCCAAGGCAAAGTGATGGTGGAACGCGACTGCATACCAGGCGTTATGAGAGAGGGAGGTGAGGGGGTGTCAACAGAGGGTGGGTGATCTCAGCAGAACCATCTCCACAGCCCCCCCCCCCCACCCCCCACCTCCCTCCTCCACATATCCCCAGCTTTATATCCATGAACCATCCTGTTATCGACTGAATTGGGGCAGTGGCATTAAAGCAGCCAGATGGGGATGCTAAGACAGCCTCCAGAATTATAATATTCAAACTGCACACGCATCGGGTCCCCACCCTGCCAGCATTTGAAAATGTTGCTCTGTGACTTCAATGGAAGTAAAGATTGGGAGATGTGTCGCACAAACCTAAGGCCGGGAATCCCCCACCCCTCCCTCTCTTTCTCTCTCTCCCCCACCCTCACATCCCTAGCAGGTTTTCCAGCAACGGGAGGCAATGCTCGCAATAAAGTGGACTTTATTTAAAAACGATTCAGCCCAGAAGGGATTGCGTGCCAACAGAAAGAGGACAAGTATGTTCAGCATTTCAATGCTATTGTTTCTTTGGAAAGGATATTTTCAAACAAAAACATTTCTTTATGTTCAAGTGTACTGTCTGTCAATTAAACATTTGGTTCTTCCAGTCAGATTTAATGCTGGTTAATATTCTCACAAAGCAGAGACCAGGCAGTCAGCAGATGCTGACACTGATGCTTTGTGTCACACTTCTCAAGCAAATAATGGGCTGAGTAATTGGCTGAAAAGTGTGAAGATCCCGGCCCGGGAGCAGACATGACACGCACTTCGGGCTGCGATTGGACCCCGACCGCCATTTCATGTCAGCTGGCCAATTAACTGGTTCAGCGCTGCCGAGGATGGGGTGGGAAGAGGGCGGGCGCCAAGCGAAGTGAGGGTGAGGGTGGACATTTCCAACGAGTTCCCTGAAGGTTGACAGCTGCCTGAGGGAGCTGCAGTACTGTGTAAGTGAAATAAGCTGGAAGAAATGCTGCAAACTGTGTTTACACTGCAAATTCAAGCAGTCTGACAGCAGACCTTATCAGACTTCAACCTTTATTTCCTATCACCCCAGACATTTCATCCTGCCCTGGAACAGGTTTGTCGCAGAACCGTGAAATTGTCTGGCTGATTGGCCCGTCTGCCAACCATAAAATTGGACAGAGCACGTAAAATCACCACCAATCGATTCCTTAGTTGTCTTAATTGGCCACTTAATTGTTGGTGGGTGCGCTTCAGACTCCCGTGCGCGCCCACCGACCATAATGTTGTGCACGAGCGTGAAGATGCATTCCCAATGTCTTCTTGTGTGCTTCAGGGTCAGCTGTGTGCCCGCTCAATCAGCGTAAAATTCTGGCCCATAAATTAATTAACTTGGATACCAGAGATAACTTGAACATTTTGGTTGGGATTCTCAGGCGGCGCTAGCCCGGTGACCGGAAATTCCCGTCCGAGGTCAATGGACCTTTACATGGACCGCACCCGCCTATGGCGATCTTGCGGCGTGGATTAATCCAGCCCTTTACGTTCCTGTTTGGAAGATTTACATTCTTTCAGATTTGACCATCCCTCCAACCCCAGCCTTCTCTAGCGAACCTCAGCAGTATCGTTTAGGTCAGGGTTTTTCAAACTGTGGGTACTGACCCATGGGTGGACCAAGGATGGGTTACGGAGAAATCGGTCATGCCATTCCCGAGCACGGGCGAAATGCCCAATGGCCGTGACTGGTTTTTCAGAATGGCGGTCGTGACCGGCTTTTAAATACGAACGATGGAGTCTTCCTACCAGAAGCGGCGGCAGAGAGCAGGTCACACGCCCTGCATGTACACTGACATCACACGTTCTGTACGACTGTGCTTTGGGCACAAAATCATGGAGGTGAGATTCCTCCATTTTGTAGCTGCCAGCAAGCAAGCAACAGGACTGTGAAGAACTGAAGATGGATCATTTTGTAATAAGGAAGAGAGAGCCAGAGACACAAACAGCCCAGGATATCACAACTGAATTTGCTGGAGAGAACTGCTCAGGAGATTCATTGGCAGGACAAAGCAGTGCTAGTGTGAGCTGTATTCAGAGCTCCAGGGCCTCTGGTGAACAATCCATTAAGAAGAAACTGAAATCTGGAACAAAGCAGTACAAAGATGATTTCTTGAGGTATGGCTTTGGTAATTGTGCAAATCAGGATGCAGAGCCCAAGTGTGTTACATGCAGAGAATTACTGGCAAATTAAAGTTTAAAACCCTCAAAACCTCAAAGGCATTTGAAAGCTAAGCATGGTGAGATCAAGGACAAACCTCTTGATTTGTTTCAAAGGATGCAGTGAAAACCTAAATCATCAGCTGAAGCCCTTAGCAGAAATGTACCATTGAATGACAAAAGCAAGTGAGAATGTGAGGACCAAGCAGGCTCACCTGTCGCATTAAAGGTAAGAGAAAATGGCATGTCGTGAAGGTCGGCCAGCATGTGTCACGTAGGTCGACTGGCGTGTGTCCCGAAGATTGGCCGACGTGGGTCCCGAATGTCAGCCGGGGTGGGTCCCGAAGGTCAGCGGGTTGGTTAAAGTGGTTCCCGGGAAAAAAAAGTTTGAAAATAGAGCTTTAGATCAGCATCACCTCAACTGATCACTGGTACCATCACACAGCTTAACTATGTAAGACTCTTTTTTTCCATAAATTTAGAGTACCCAATTATTTTTTTTCCGATTAAGGGGCAATTTAGCATAGCCAATCCACCTACCTGCACATCTTTGGGTTGTGGGGGTGAACCCCATGCAAATACAGGGAGAATGTGCAAACACCACACGGATAGTGACCCAGAGCCGGGATCGAACCTGGGACCCCAGCGCCATGAGGCAGCAATGCTAACCACTGTGCCACCCTGTTGCCTCTATGTAAGACTCTGAAACAGGAGGTCTCACTTCCCTCCAAGGTCCGGACCACCATACTACATATCAATGACACAACACAAATATTTGGATACAATTTCCCCTTCATGAGGAAAATCTTTATTAACCCAGTGGACAATAGTATATATTTATAACACCAGTGCTTAGTACTCCCCCTGTCCAGGAGCATGTACCCAGGCGGTTGGTCCAAGAACAAATTCTTCCGTATGTCTTCCCTGACCAAGTCACATTTCCATGGCTTCAACAACAATGGCCTTGTGAGCTGTGAATTCATGTCCCTGGTCCCTTGACATATAAGATAATAGCTCAAACCTAAGTGGGTTTCAATGCCTGTGCAAATAGTGCCATTGTTCTGCAAGACCAGGGGCGGGATTCTCCACTCCCGCGCCAAAGTGGCCGCGCCGTCGTGAACGCCGTCGAGGTTCATGACGGCGCAAAACGGCCCCGATCAAGACCGATTCAGGCCCTGACAATGGGCTACGATCGGGGCCGTGTCATCTACACGCACCAGGCCTTGTCGCCCGTGTGAAGGCGGCGCCGCATAGATGACGCGGCCGGCGCCGCATAACTGGCATCATCCGCACATGCGTGGTTGCCGTCCTCTCTAAGTCCGCCCCGCAAGAAGTTGGCAGACGGATCTTGCGGGGCCGTGGAAGGAAGGAGGTCCTCCTTCAGAGAGGACGGCCCGACGATCGGTGGGCACCGATCGCAGGCCACACCACATTTGAGGTACCCCCCGGTGCAGGATCCCCCCTTGCACCCCCCCCCCCCGCAGGCCGTCCCCCCAGCGTTCGCGCGCTGTTCCCGACGGCAGCGACCAGGTGTGGACGCCGCCGGGAGGAACCCGCCGTTTTGGCTTGGCCGCTCGGCCCATCCGAGCCTGAGAATAGCGGGGGCGCCGCAGAATCGCCATTTTGGGTGTCTCTGGCGATTCTCCGGCCTGCGGCCCGCGGAACTCGACCAGGGCCATTCCTGCCGCTTGGGAGAATCGCGGGAGGGCGTCGGACCGGCGTCCTGGGAAATTTTGGCGGCCCAGGCGATTCTCCCAACCAGCGCGGAAGTGGAGAATCTCGCCCAAGATCTTTGTGATCATTTCGGGCTCTCAGCAAGGGAGTCTCCGGCAATGGATGTAACATGTGTCTTGACAAGGCAGGAAAAAAGCTATTTAATATATATCCAGAGGGTTACATATATCTATAAGAGTTACTGTGGACAGAGTGGTGGCGTAATTAGTCCACAGGCCACCACCTTAATGTGTTCCTGTTCAGTTAAGACTGTCTATATTTTTTTAAAATCCAATATGAACACCAGCGATGATGTATCCAGTCTGAATTACTCTCTCTTCATCCCAATGTTCACCAGCCTCCACCCAGTCAGCTCTCCACACTGGTCCACTTCACAACATGTTACTTTTTACTTACAAACAGAAATATTTATTTCTCTGACTAAGCTAGTTGCAACAAACAATGATGATGTATGTGTAACGAAAAGGGTTTCCTTTACTCCACAACAGGCTGGTATTGGGTGTCACAATAACTGTGGGTGTCTCTCTCTTGCAGGTGTTGAAACCACGACCCGGAAGTGTCGCACTGGGACAGCTTCGCAAGAGAGAGGGGACAAGTCTCACTGTTTATACCTAACCAGTGAGGTTGTCCTTATGCCACACCCGTTACCTTTACTGCCACCTACGCCTGAGTGAGTCTCTCTCCTGTGATGGTGAAATGTCACCCGGAAGTGCCCCACTAGTGCAACTTCACAAGAGAGAGAGAAAGAGGGACCACTGTTTATTCCTGACCAGTAGCCTCTCTTGTGTTAGCGTGTTCGAAGCGCTCAGATTCCCTTTTCCGGTCCTTGTCTATGGGTTTACGTCCTGGCAATTATTGTGACTTGACCAGAGCGGACAGTGAAAGGAAGGTGAGACCACAATAATGGTAGTTTTAAAATAATTGATTTATTCAAGAGAAATTAAATTTTCTGCAACTCGGATTAACCCACACACACAAATACCGATTATGAAATCCTATGTTTAAAACAAGAGACTAAACGGCACATCGAAAATTCTTCCAGTTTGCACAGATTTACTTTAGCGACACAAACACAGATACACAGATATATTCATTCACCCACCCCAAACCTCAACAAGCTATAGTAATTGTGAGTTTTCCGTGAGATGGAGGAATATACTCACCGCTCCAGGGACAGGATAGTTAAAAAAACGTTGACACAGATTTCTTTAGATCTTCTTCCAAGCTGGCCGGTCCTTGTGGCTGTTGTTCCTCCGGTTCTTGTGGTGTTTTCAGCAAGGCGAAGCGTGTGTCAGGCAAGAGAGTAGAGTTCTTCAACAGTTCCTCAGACTTGACTTTTTAAGGGCAAAACCCTGAATGGGTCAAACACTGACCCTCCCACAGGTGAGTTTCAGCACAAAGGAAACCTTTCTGATTGTTGACAGAATGGAGGTGATCAAGTTCCCCAATCACAAGGTGTCATAATGTAATTTGATTTTAATCAGTGCCCTTACAAAAAGTTTGCAATGTCTCTGGTTTCTGCTGGTCTCTTGACAATGGTCGCTGGAAACAACTTTAATCGTTATCCCATTAAGGTATTGTGAGTCTTTCTGGCCGGGGCAGCAAGTGATTTGCATTTCAACTGCCCCTGGTCTCTGAATGTGACTGGGTTGTTTCATGACTTATGGCCTGTTTGTCTTGATTCAGTTGTCTGTCTGATCTGCCCATTTAAAATGGAATAATGGAATGTCCTGTTCCAACATGTCCAATTCATTTTGGTCCTTTGATGAGTTTGCTACAACTTACAGATGTACACATGGATAAAATGAAACTAATTTAATGTGCGATATTTACAAGTGAAATTCTTTTTTAAAAAAATATCAATGCCACCATTTATGGTATTGAAGTTGAGCAAGAAAGTTGTGTCTTAACTCAGAGCCTCCATGTTTGACCAGGAGGCTCTTGAACAAGATAACTGTTGGCGCAGCATTGTCAACTGACAGCAGCTTTCCGGGCCACAATATTGAGGGGCGGGATTTTCCGTCGGACGATGTTGGAATTGGGAAATGTAATTGGGCGGAGAATCGGTTCCAATGTCAAAATCATGGCAGCTGCCGATTTCACGCTAAATTGCAATTCTCTGTCGCCTCGACAGCGGTGTCAATGCATTCCAGAACGCACATACAGTAAACGCTGTTGGCATGTCATTAGCGGGCCTGACCCGGTAATCACCGGAGCCTCCGTGATTCTCTGCCTCCAATGGGCTGAATTCCCGACGGCAAGGTTCACTTGTCCTTTTAAAAATCATGGGCGGGATTCTCCGATCCCCCGCCGGGCTGGAGAATCGCTGGGGGACGGCATGAATCCCGCCCCGCCGCCCCGACCGACTGCCAAATTCTCTGGCGCGTTTTTTTGGCAGGGGCGGGAATCCTGTCGCGCCGGTCGGGGGCTGTTGGCAGCGCCCCCCCCCCCCCGGCGATTCTCCGCTCCACGATGGGCCGAGCGGCGCCCGTTTTCGGCCTGTCCCACTGCGGTAAATTACACAAGGTTCTTATCGGCGGGACCTGGCTCTGTGGCCGGCCTGCGGAGTCCTCGGGGGGGCGCGGGGGGGGATCTGGCCCCGGGGGGGGGGGGGGCACGGTGGCCTGACCCGTGATCCGGGCCCAACGATCTGCGGGTGGGCCTGTGCCGTGGGGGCACTCTTTCCCTCTGTAACGGTCTGCCACGGCCGGAGCGGAGAAGAAACCCACTGCGCATGCGCAGGAATCACGGCAGCGGTTCTGGGAACATGCTGGCGCTCCTGCGCATGCGCCAACTCGGATCGGCTGGCGGAGGCCCTTCGGCGCCGGTTGGCGCGGCACCAATCACTCCAGCGCCAGCCAGCCCCCGGAAGTGCGGAGGATTCCGCACCTTCCGGGCGGCCCGACTCTGGAATGGTTCACGCCACTCTTTGGCGCCGGTATGGTCCGCCCGCCGGATAGCAGAGAATCCCACCCCATGAAACAGGCGCCGTGACTGCTGGGGGGAGAGAGAGGGGGTACGAAAAGTGTCCAACGTCGCCATTATTTGCTGACAGTTGTGCTGCTGGCCGGGGGGCTTCTGGCTGGGCCGGGGGGAATAGCGGGGAGTGGCCAGTTGGTGGGCTGTGGGGTCATGCTAGACTGACACGGAATACCATTGCCGCAGCTTGCAAGGCTGCCATGCAGCTGCACACACCGCTGACTGCCCACTGTGAGCTTAGGATCGCGTCTCATCGATCATAGAATCATAGAATTTACAGTCCAGAAGGAGGCCATTTGGCCCATCGAGTCTGCACCTTTTCTTAGGAAAGAGCACCCCACTTAAGCCCACACCTCCGCCCTATCCCCATAACCTAGCAACCCCACCAAACCTTTTTGGAGACTAAGGGCAATTTATCAGCGCCAATCCATCTAACCGGCACATCTTTGGACTGTGGGAGGAAACCGGAGCACCCGGAGGGGACCCACGCAGACATGGGGAGAACGAGCAGACTCCGCACAGACAGTGACCCAAGCCGGGAATCAAACCTGTGCTAACCACTGTGCTACCATGCTGCCCATGGTTGTATGGGTATCCTCCCAGGCAACCCCCCTTGGGGCCCTTTGACCCCAGCTGGCCCATCAACAGCCCATTAACAGGATGGGCGCGCTCCAACACAACAGGCACCATCTTGTTGGCTGGGATGGTGCGTGTGTGTGGTGGGGAGTTAAGTGTGTATATGCGGCTGCAGCTTGTTGGCCTCCTGAATGTCAATCGTGAAACCGGTGAATCTGGCACCGTTTCTCATTGGAATTGATTGTGTCCCACGTTACCCCGGTGCTAGACGCTTATCCATCACTGAATCAGTCCAGGTGCGGCACCAGTTTTGCTGTCGTGGAGCTCCACGGATCCTGCCTGGCGTCAACACTTAGTCTCAGGAACAGAGAATCCAGACAGGAGTGTTTTACTTGCACGCTGTCAACACTTTTTATTGCAATCTTGTGAGAAAAGGCAGAAGAAGAGAAAGAAGAGGTGGTGCACAGATTTTCTGACAATGTCTGGAACGACATGACGTTGTTGCCTCAATCCCATCCTCGGGGTAGGTCAGAACTGTAAGAAGCGGATGTGAAACCCACCCACGTTCATGTTGTTATCGTGATGGTAACACTTTTGCTGATTGGGTAAACTTCGGGCACTGGGTCCAATGAGGAATCGGCAGGGGGGGTTTAAAACCTGAGGAGGCAGCGCCCTCGACGCTGCCAGTAGTTCCAGAGGAGGCTGAGGGCGTTGTGTGTCTTAAGACCATTAACCTTACTGCTGTCCGTCAATGGCATCAGCATCAGGAGGTCATGAAAGCAGGCCCAAAGGGCCGAATGGCCTCCTCCTGCTCCTATTTTTTTCTATGAAATGTTGGTGGGCAAGTTGAGTGGGCCAATCGGCCCTACTGCAGGAGGTCAGTGCCAGGCACAACATCCTGATGCCCAGGGACGGCAAGAGAAGGCCTCCATCTCACAATGAAGGCCTGGATGAAGGTCTCTGCCCAGGTCAGTGGGCCTGGTTTCAGTGCCGCAAAAGCTTCAACAATCTTCTGTGGCCGGCATGGTCAGTGCAGAGATGGCATCTACCTATTCAGAGAGATGTAGTCAGATGTCAAATCCCCTGAGCTCTCAGGGGTCTGAGTATGTATGCCAGCTGGCACTGAAGCCTGCTCTGTCAAAGCTGGACTGTCAGCACAATAGGCCGCAGTGCATTGGAGGGGGGAAGCGTGCCACAATGAAATGGCCTGCTGAATAACTGCGTGGGGGAGGGGGCTTCCGGAATGGACCTCAAGGAAGATGGAACACTGATGAAACTTCCTATTGTTCGCTTTCAGGAGAAGAAAAGCCACAATGCGGAATTGGGGTGGAAGGCCTCAATCTACTGATCCTGCCTAGGAGTGAGAGTGATGCTCGAGAATTGGAGTGCGACTGGCCAGCTCGCTCTTCTGATCCTGTTGGGATGGGAGTCTGGGATGAAGCTAAGTGCGTAGGTCCAAGATGCATGTGCCGCAGAGGAGAGTTCATGGACCCCACTTATCCGAAAGTGAGCAGTCCCAGCCAGGGAGTCCATTGCAGCTCCAACGCAGAGGGTACCATGCAGCAACTCTGTATGGTCTCAGCAGGCAATCTAACATGTATAACAACGATGGTTGTTGAATTCTCTAATATTGTGTCTTCCTTCCACAGATGAGCCAAACACAACAGCTGCAGGCAACACCAAGATACCCCCCCACCCCCCACCCTGTCAGGCACCAAGGAACACATTATTCCTGCACCAGTGTCAAGCTGTCTTTTGGAACCAGGTACCAGCGCAGATACTACACTTTGGTGGATAGTGCGCAGTGGTGAGGGCACATCACTCTCACGTCAGGGTCTTCCAGATGATGGCTGCAGTTCCTCTGACCCTCCACCAGTGGCCGCTGGACACCTCCAGTGGGCAGAGGGCGACTGCAAGGTTATCACGGTCACCAGGGCAGCAACGTTAACGGGCTGCCTCTAGTGTCACTGCCAGCGAATGTGGGGTATGGTGGTATGCATGATAGGAACGTTGAGGGGCATCAGGACACAGAACCCGCAGGCGTAAGTTTAAGGCACCTTAAACACAACAGAGGTGTGTTACAGGTGCCATTATTTGCGCCGATTACTTTAACAATTCTATTAGGTTTGTAATATCTTTGTGCTCTTTTTATGTTTTTGTGATGAGATATAAACTGGATTCTCCGCCACCCAAAGCTGAGTTCCTGGTTCTGTGGAGAATCCAGCGTCGGGCAGACAAAGGGATCGATGCCCATTCCGATGCTCCAGGGCCCCACTGGTGTCAGGATAGATGTTCGCACCAGCTCGAGGATGCAAACAAGTCATTAAAACCCATGAATCCTACTAATGGCCCGGACACCATGGGCGTCATTCTCCGACCCCCCGCCGGGTCGGAGAATGGCCGTTGGCCGCCGTGAATCCCGCCCCCGCCCCCGCCGAAGTCTCCGAAGGGAGAAAAGTCGGCGGGGCGTTAATGGCGCCGCTGCCGCGGAGAATGTCACGGGCCTGCGCAAGGCAGCCGATTTTCGGCCTGCCGATATTCTCCCTTCCGGATGGGCCGAAGTCCCGTCGACGTGATGACCGTTCACGTCGACGTCAATCAAACCTCCTTTTCATCGGCGTGACCCGGTGCTCCAGGCTCACGCCGACCAGCGAGGAGGTGAGTGACGGCCTGGGGGGTTGGCTCTGGGCAGGAAATGGCGTGGCCGCAGACTGATTGCCTGAGAAGAGGTGTGTCTCGGCTTGTGTGTGTGTGCGGCGGGGGGGGGGGGGGGGTGGTTAGAGTAGGCTGGGCTCCGGGGGAGTGCCGGGAGGGGGTCCGTGCCGGGGTGGAGGTTGTGGAGGGGGTCCGTGCCGGGGTGGAGGTTGGGGGTTGTGGAGGGGGTCCGTGCCGGGGTGGAGGTTGGGGGGGGGGGGTCCGTGCTGGGGTGGAGGTTGGGGGTTGGGGAGGGGGTCCGTGCCGGGGTGGAGGTTGGGGGTTGTGGAGGGGGTCCGTGCCGGGGTGGAGGTTGGGGGTTGTGGAGGGGGTCCGTGCCGGGGTGGAGGTTGGGGGTTGTGGAGGGGGTCCGTGCCGGGGTGGAGGTTGGGGGGGGGGGGTCCGTGCCGGGGTGGAGGTTGGGGGTTGTGGAGGGGGTCCGTGCCGGGGTGGAGGTTGGGGGTTGTGGAGGGGGTCCGTGCCGGGGTGGAGGTTGGGGGGGGGGGGGTCCGTGCTGGGGTGGAGGTTGGGGGTTGTGGAGGGGGTCCGTGCCGGGGTGGAGGTTGTGGAGGGGGTCCGTGCCGGGGTGGAGGTTGGGGGTTGTGGAGGGGGTCCGTGCCGGGGTGGAGGTTGGGGGGGGGGGTCCGTGCCGGGGTGGAGGTTGGGGGTTGTGGAGGGGGTCCGTGCCGGGGTGGAGGTTGGGGGGGGGGGGTCCGTGCTGGGGTGGAGGTTGGGGGTTGGGGAGGGGGTCCGTGCCGGGGTGGAGGTTGGGGGGGGGGTCCGTGCTGGGGTGGAGGTTGGGGCGGGGGGGGGTCCGTGCCGGGGTGGGTGATGGGAGGGCAAATGAGTTGGTCCACCTGGCCAGGTGCCAGCCTCCAACAGTTGGACCCATGCGGTCCATGCCACCTGGCTGGGGGGAGGAGGGGATATGGGCAATGATGACATGTCGTCGTTCCCCTCCCCCCCACCAGGTCGTCATGTTTTCAGATCATCCAGCGATGTTGGCCGCCGTGGTGGCAGCCGCTCATGTCTATGTTGCCCTGGATGAGGAGGAGGAGGAGGAGGAGGAGGAGGAGGAGCGTGCCAGAGAGGCGGCGCAGGCTGCCGCAGAGGGGCAGGCGGCAGCCGCCCAGGCTGGAGGGACACCTGACCGACAGGACGAGGAGGGGGAGGAGGACGTCGCGGCCCCACGGCAACGGAGGCACCCGAGGGCGCCCCGTGTGTACCGGCCCCGGCAGTCATACCAGGACCTCACGGACCGGGAATGCAGGAGGAGACTCCGGATGAGCCGGGAAACCGTGGCACACATCTGCCACCTGCTGGCACACCTGTCACCGCGTGGCACTGGCGGGGGACACCCTCTCCCCGTGTCCGTCAAGGTTACGGTGGCCCTGAACTTTTATGCAACGGGGTCATTCCAGGCACCGAGTGGGGACCTGTCCGGCATATCGCAGACATCGGTGCATCGGTGCATCCGGGCAGTGACAGATGCCCTTTATGCCATGGCGCACCGCTACATCCGCTTCCCCGTGGACCGGGCCAGCCAAGATGCCCGGGCCGTGGGCTTCTCTGCCATTGCCGGGTTCCCCATGGTCCAGGGCGCGATCGATGGGATGCACGTCGCCGTGCGGCCACCTGCAGATAACAGGGCCGTGTTCACTAATAGGAAGGGGACCTATTCGATGAACGTACAGGTGGTCTGCGACCACCGCATGATGATCCTGCACGTCTGCGCCCGTTACCCAGGCAGTGTACACGACTCATTCGTGTTGTCGCGGTCATCCATCCCCGGCATGTACGAGGGACGCCATCCCCGGCTGAGGGGCTGGTTGCTGGGCGACAGGGGCTACCCATTGCGATCGTGGCTGATGACGCCTATACGGAGGCCACGCAATGAGGCGGAGAACCGCTACAATGATGCCCATGTAGCGACAAGGGGAGTGATCGAGAGGTGCTTTGGCGTGCTGAAGATGCGTTTCAGGTGCCTGGACCTCTCTGGGGGCGCCCTCCAGTATCGGTCAGATAGGGTCGGCCGCATCATTGTGGTGTGCTGCGTCCTGCACAACATAGCCCAGCAGAGGGGCGATGTGCCGCAGGCAGAGGAGGGCGGAGTGGAGGAGCAGCAGGAAGAGGCCCAGTCCTCCCCAGATGAGGGGGATGGGGGCAATGGTCAGGGCAGACGGGGTAGACACAGACGGGTGGCTGTCCACCGTTACCGGCTGGCCCAGCGGGCACGGGACAGACTGATAGACGCCCGCTTCACTGACTAGATGGGCGTGGGAATCGGGTAGTATGGCCACAGACCGCACACCATGACAACAGCCGACCACCCACACCCCCCACCCATCCATCCACCCAGCACCATCACCCCCCTCCCCAACCCCACACACCCCACCCGCATGCACACCACCCCCCCCACTCCCAATTGCCGATCCACCGGCGGCACAACGGGCCGGGCTCACCCAGTTGCGGGTGGACGCGTGTCTATCGCAGGCCATGGAGAATGATGACAGCCCGCCTCCGATGAGCTCCTGGCTCTACATCGTTGGACTATGTCTGACCCATGGCCACAGTACCACCATCCACCCGGACCATCCCTGCATGCGGCTGTGACACTGCAGCGCACGGTCCCGTCCTCTGCCCGGGGGATGTTGATGGCGGCCCAGGGGGAAGGGGGCAGACTCACCTGGGGCTGAGGTAAGACCACCCCTCACACACACACTTGCGCTCAACGTACATGACACCCCCGCACACTTTGGACAGAGCATAAAGGCAGCTTCGGTAGGTGTAACATTGACTTTAATAACCAAAGGAGTTCATGCACGTGCCCTAGCGCCTAAAACTCATCTGTGCCCTGCACCCGTGCCAACTTACTCAGTGTCTAATTGTTTGGCCTTACGGGCCCTTTGACTACGTCTACGTGGTTCCCCAGACGGTACAGCAGAACTGGAGGTGGACTCCTGTGATTCCTGCCCTCTGACACTGGATCCCTTTGGCGGCCGTTTCCTGGGGCGTCCTGGCCTAGATGGGCCAGGCTGCGGCCCGGGCGACTGGGATGGCGAGCTGCCAGCCTGTCCTGCCCGTTGCCCACCCGATGCACCTGGGACGGAAGGGGGGGAGTCCGAGGTGTCGCGGTGTACCGGGACCTCCCCTACAGAGGGAGCCGGGATGGACCACACCACCTCCTCCTCCCTCGGGGTGCCCGATGGCCCCCAGGCCTCTACATGGGTGGGGGATGCGAACGGACTGGCCATCCGACGCGCCCCCGACATCTGGCGCTGCCAGTCCTGGAGGCCCGTGCTGGTATCGACAGGGGTCTGCAGGTTTGCAGCCATGGAGCCCAGGGGGTTGTCGAACCCTGTCTGCGACAGTGCGACGCCAGCTCGCACATGGCCACTGGCGCCGATGCCCTCAGCGATGGCCTGCTGAGACTGGGCCATGGCCTGCAGAGACTGGGCCATGGCCTGCAGAGACTGGGCTATGGCCTGCTGAGACTGGGCCATGGCCTGCTGAGACTGGGCTATGGCGTTGAGCGCCTCTGCCATCTGGCGCTGGCACTGGCTCATGGCCTCCTGTGAGAGGGCAGCCATTTCCTGGGCCACAGACGCCGCCTGCACGGAAGGCCCCAGGCCTCGCAAACCGTTCCCCATGTCTGACACCGTCGCACCCATTGCCTCCACCGCGGACGCCACCCGTGCGGTGTCAGCCTGGGTGGCACGCATGACCGGGACCACTCCCAGCTCCTGGACGCGGGTGGACTCCTCCACCTGCGACCGCAGCCGCCGCAAGCCACCCGTCACCCTATTCGCTCGTCTCCGTGTCGGTGGTTGCATCGGATCTATGTGTGGGTGTGGTAACTGCAGGAACCCGGGATCCATCTGGGCGGCAGATGTTCGCTTGGCCTGGGCTGCCCTCCGACCGCCCGGTCCCTCTGCTGCTCCTACCTCCACCTGCTGTACCGGGACGGCTGTGTTGTGCGCACCAGTGAGTGTACCAGACGCCTCATCACTAAAGTGCCCAACCGTGGTGAGTGTTTCTGCGATGGTGGAGGGTGTTGGTGACAGCAGTGGCGTTGTGTCGTGCTCTTCGTCCCACTCTGAGTCCATGGCACTTTGGGGTGGGGGTTCGTCTCCACCCATCCACTCTGAGTCACTGTCCGGTATTTCGTCTTCCCGGGTAGGGGTGTCCTGGGTAGTGCTGTCCCGGGTAGTGCTGTCCCGGGTAGGGGTGTCCTGGGTAGTGGTGTCCCGGGTAGTGCTGTCCCGGGTAGGGGTGTCCTGGGTAGTGGTGTCCCGGGTAGGGGTGTCCTGGATAGTGGTGTCCTGGGTAGTGGTGTCCTGGCTCGGATGTGACGGGGGCCTGTGGCTGCCCCCCTCATCGCTGGGTGGTCGCTCCCGCACGTGACGGGGGTGTCGTCTCCCTGTTGCTCCAGGTCTCTCCGTCTCCCGTGGTCTCCGAGGGGCATCCTGCGGGCGTCGCATGCTGGAGGGTTCGGGTCTCTCCGTCTCCCGTGGTCTCCGAGGGGCATCCTGCGGGCGTCGCATGCTGGAGGGTTCGGGTCTCTCCGTCTCCCGTGGTCTCCGAGGGGCATCCTGCGGGCGTCGCATGCTGGAGGGTTCGGGTCTCTCCGTCTCCCGTGGTCTCCGAGGGGCATCCTGCGGGCGGTCTGCATCTGCGGGGATGGGTGCCTGGACGTTTGGTCCTGCGATACACAATGAAGCATGCATGGTTAGACATCAGGCAGTGATCAGGTGATACGGGAGAGGGGGATATAGGGGAGGGGGGATATGGGGACGGGCTGTTGGTGGCTCACTTGCTCGTGGGGCCCCGACCTCTGCATCAGCAACCTCCCGGTCGTCAGGTCCGCCAGCCAGTTCCAGGGCCCTTTCCTCGTGTACGGTCAGTGGCCTCTCATCAGCGGGCCCTCCTCCAGTCCTCACATGCTCCCTATTGTTGTGTGCGCGCTTCTCCTGGGGGGGGGGGGGGGGGGGTGGTGGCAGGGGTAAAAGGCAACAGTGTTAGGCAGGTATATGAATGCACGCCATCGGTTGCGCGTGCATTGCAGAGGTTAAGGTTAGGGCTGGATTCACTTGGGGATATGGGGGATATGGGGGAGGGGGGATATGGGGGAGGGGGGATATGGGGGATATGGGGGAGGGGGGATATGGGGGATATGGGGGAGGGGGGATATGGGGGATATGGGGGAGGGGGGATATGGGGGAGGGGGGATATGGGGGAGGGGGGATATGGGGGATATGGGGGAGGGGGGATATGGGGGAGGGGGGATATGGGGGAGGGGGGATATGGGGGAGGGGGGAATATGGGGGATATGGGGGAGGGGGGATATGGGGGAGGGGGGGATATGGGGGAGGGGGGATATGGGGGATATGGGGGAGGGGGGATATGGGGGAGGGTGGATATGTGGGAGGGGGGGATATGGGGGAGGGGGGATATGGGGGAGGGGGGATATGGGGGATATGGGGGAGGGGGGGATTTGGGGGAGAGGGGATATGGGGGATATGGGGGACGCTCACCCTGCCTGCTCTGACGAGGTCGTTCACCTTCTTGTGGCACTGGGTGCCTGTCCGTGGTGTCAGGGCCACAGCGGTGACGGCCTCTGCCACCTCCCTCCACAGACGCCGGCTGTGGCGTGGGGCAACTCTGCGGCCGTGCCCGGGATACAGGGCGTCCCTCCTCTGCTCCACCGCATCCAGGAGCGCCTCCACATCGCGTGACTCGAACCTCGGGGCTGAGCGACGGCCAGCCATCAAGTCGGGTGTTGCGGTCGGCTGTTCCGGTCGGGTGGGGGGGGGAGCTGCGCGGCCTTATGAGCCGTCACGCCGTGCAGCGCGTATGACGCTGCACGGCGTGAACCACTGCGCAAGCGCGGATCCCGTTACGTCGCTGCTAGCCCATTTCGGGCCGCAGACTATCGGCCCATTTTTATGACGTGACGCAAGTGGGATTTGCGCCGTTTTTTGCGCCGATCGGCGGAGTTTCCGCCGATAACGGAGAATTTCGCCCCATATTCTCCGGACCTTCATGATTCTCTGGTCCTCTGGGCCAGGAATTACATGGGTAAGACTTGGTGCAGGCCCTGACAAACGTGGCCCTGACGTGATGGACCTCATGATGGGCCAAGGGGTAACTCTTTAAGGAAGTTGGTTCCAAAGTCCATCAGAGGGCCAGCCTCACCCCACAATGCAAGACTTGCCTTCCCTAACCCCACAAGACTACCCCCACTGTCGCACAACCAGAGACCCCCTAATTAGAAAGACCTCCACCAGAGACCCCCATAAGAGAGACCCCTGCATGGAATCTCCCCATGAGTGAGACTCCTGCCTGGTAACCCCCCAATAGAGCGATCTCAGTAGGGCAGCACGGTGTTATAGTGGTGAGCACTGCTGCCTCACAGTGCCAGGGACCAAGGTTCAATTCTGGCTTTCGGTGACTGTGGAGTTTGCACTTTCTCCCCGTGTCTGCGTGGGTTTCCTCCGGGTGCTCTGGTTTCTTTCCACAGTCCAAAAATGTGCAGGTTAGGTGGATTGTCCATGCCTTGTACAGGTTAGATGGGGTTGTGGTGATAGGTGGGGTGCTCTTTCGGAGGGTCGGTACAATGTCGTTGGACCGAATGGCCTCCTTCTGCACTGTAGAAATTCTATGATTGGTCAAGGCATTTGAAGCACAACTTGGGCAGCTCGGTGGTCCTCTCCACCGCCATTCTTGCAGATGCATGACTCTTGTTATACCTGGGGCAGCACGGTAGCATTGTGGTTAGCATAATTGCTTCACAGCTCCAGAGTCCCAAGTTCAATTCCGACTTGGGTCACTGTCTGTGCGGAGTTTGCATGTTCTCCCCGTGTGTGCGTGGGTTTCCTCCGGGTGCTCCGGTTTCCTCCCACAGTCCAAAGATGTGCAGGTTAGGTGGATTGGCCATGATAAATTGCCCTTAGTGACCAAAATTGCCCTTAGTGTTGGGTGGGGTTACTGGGTTATGGGGATACGGTGGAGGTGTTGACCTTGCGAAGGGTGCTCTTTCCAAGAGCCGGTGCAGACTCGATGGGCCGAATGGCCTCCTTCTGCACTGTAAATTCTATGAATCTATGATCTCTCCTCTGCCTCAGTTCTTGGGTGATGGATAGGGGTCATCAGTTACCTCTTCTAGGGACAGCTCTTGTCAGCCAGTGCTGCCTACACTCACCTGGCCTCCTCTTCCTTCTCTCCCTCTCTTCCTCTTCAGAGGCTGTCCCACCGGCAGAATAGACCATTCCCAATGGAGCAGATGCAGAGGATCAATGCCTTTCGAATGATAGTACACTATACTCTAATCCTCAGGAAAACCTTCCAGGGAAGTCACACTTTAAATACTGACTAGGGAACTCAAGCAAAACTTTATACTCACACAGCTATGACCTCTATCACAGAAATACTGCTGCTGCTCTGGAGGCCTTTTCTCCTGCCTACCAAGAGGAAACTAAAAAAACATTGCAGCCATCTAAGGTGGCCACCTGCAAAGGACCATGGGAATTATGGCCAACCCGGGACTCAGGCAGATACAGAGCATGTGTATCTGAAACACAGGTAACCAGACCTGACCGAAACCCCCGCTCGTTTGGATTTTAATGGCCCATTTTCCCAGGACAATATAATTCCAATCAAGCAAGTGGGACAGCCACAGACTGATTGGCACCACTCCCCTTACTCAGAAAGCACAACTGCCAAGGTCAATGACCGCTAAGGACCCACCAGCCACCAAGGCGCCCACCCCTTTATGGGCCGAAATTGAAGACAGTGATCAGAGCCCTGTCGAACTATTGGGTCCAAGGTTAAGGACCGTCCCAAAGAGTGCGAAATCCCAGAGGGATAAAAGAGGACACAGCCATATGTCCTGTCTCTTTTGGATCCGACCTGTGCCAACCCAATCATAGCAGGATCAGCCAGCCAAGTTCAAGACCAACGATCGCTACCTGACGGATGAGCCCAGCAGAGACAGAGCCATTTTCTTCGAACCAGCAAAGTGAAATCCAGATAAAGGCCTTATCCATTTGCACAGTGCCGGTCGCCCTGAAGTTAAGTATAGGTTATTGTAGCTGATAGGTGTAGTTTAACCCGTAGTAGATATTGTGTTTGCACATCGAGATAACTCTTGTGTATGTAAAAAACCCATCTTTTGAACTAACTAACTGGTTGTGTGGTCATTTGATCGATATAAGGGAAGGCTTGTGGTTCACTAAGATAAATAGAAATACCCACAGTATTGGTGACACTGCTGGGTGGGACCGAAAAACACCAACATTATTGGCAACAACGTGATGAGCTAAAAATCACATGGGCAGCATGAATTCACTGTCAATTGGACCTTTAAAGGCTTTATTAAGTACTTTAATTGTCGGGAGGTGCATATCCGATGTGCGCATGTGGCCGCTGACCACGCAATTGCACATGTGTGTGAATGACATGACATGACTGTAGTGGATTGTATCTCAAACAATGATAAGTCAGAGTACAGGAGAGAGATAGAGAACCAAGTGGCATGGTGTAATGACAACAATCTCTCCCTCAATGTCCGCAGACTAAGGAGCTAGACTTCAGAAAGCGAAGAGTCCTGAAGACTCTTACCAGGTTTTACAGGTGCACCATAGAAAGCGTCCTATCTGGCTGCATCACAGCCTGGTATGGCAACTGCTCGGCCCAAGACCGTAAGAAACTTCAAAGAGTTGTGAACACAGCCCAGTTCATCACACAAACCTGCCTCCCATCCATTGACTCTGTCTATACCTCTCGCTGCCTCGGGAAAGTGGGCAACATAATCAAATACCCCTCCCATCTGGGTTGTTCGCTCTTCGAACCTCTTCCATCAGGCAGAAGATACAAAGTCTGAGAACATGAACTTATAGGTTCAAAAACAGCGGGCGGGATTCTCCGATTCGCCCCATGCGATGGGCTGTGTTCGGCCGAGTCGCGCCGGCGTCGTTCTCGTGTGTTCTTACCCAGCGGGACCTCGGTGTTCTGGCTGCAGGGGGGAGGGGCAATCGAATCCGGGGGGGCCTCCAAGGGGCCTGGCCCGCAATCGGGGCCTACCGATCTGCGGGTGGGCTATTCCGGTGGGGGCCTATGTTCCTCAGCACGGGCCTCTGTAGGTCTCCGCCATGTTGCGTCGGGTCTGGCGCGGAGACGGCAACCCACGCGCATGCGCAAACTCGCGCCGGCTGTAGGGCGCATGCGCGAACTTGCGCCCGGCCATGCTCGCGCCCGTATCAGCAGCTGGAGCTACGTGAAGCGCTCCAGTGCCATGTTGGCCCCCTGTGTGGTGCAGGATCGCTGATTCTAGGGGCCAGATGACGCCGTCGTAAAACGCTCCGGCGTTTACGACAGCGTCAATACTTAGCCCCAGGATCGGAGAATTCCGTCCAGCTTCTTCCCCACTGTTACCAGGCCTTTGAATGACCCGCTTCTGGACTGAACTGATCTCTCCAAGCATCTTCTTCACTGTTGTTAGCAATAGATTCCGTATGCTTCCTGAGGATTGGAGCACAGTGTGCATCTGCTCAATGGGAATGATCTATGTCTATTTATTTATATTGAGTATTTATCGTACGTCCTATGTTTTCTCATGCGTGGAACGATCTGTCTGGACCATATGCAGAACAATACTTTTCACTGTACCTCGGTACATGTGACAATAAATATAAATATAAAGCGTACTCCCACGTAATTTAATGCACTTCCAGGTTGGGCTTGTGCCCACTCCAGCCAAATAAAATTCTGACCTGAGTTTACTTCTGGTCCACTTTGGTTTGTTGTCATGAATGTTATTTGCACCAGAGATAGATAGAGAGAAACTGCTCCCGCTTATAAAAAGATCAAGAACAAAGGGCACAAATTTAAAGTGATTTGAACAAAAATGTTTTCACACAACCAGTGGTTGAAGTCTGGAATTCGCTGTGTGAAAGTGTGGTGGAGGCAGGTTCAATTGAGGCATTCAAGAGGACATTAGAGGATTACTTGAAAAGAAACAATGTGCAGGGGCACGGGAAAAAGGCAGGGGAAATGCACCAAGTCATGATGCTCGTTTGGAGACACGGTACAGACCGCGATGGGCCGAATGGCCTCCTTCTGTGCCAATTAACAATTCAGTGATTCTGTGAAGAGAGATTGTGTTTAAGCGAAACAAATGTATTGTACACACTTTGGCAAAATATGTGGAGGCGGGATTCTCTGAAAATGGGGCTATGTCCCCACGCCGGCGGGAAAACCAGCGCCAACGACTCCGGCGTCAACGGCCCCCCAAGGTGAGGAATCCTCACCTTTCTGGGGGCTAGGTTGCCGCTGGAGTCGTCCCTGTTGCTCGAGGCAGTGGCGAAGGGCCGGCGCGGGATCGCGCATGCGCAGAATGGCGGCAATGATCTCGTGCATGCGCGGACCTGCCAGCGTATTTCCGCGCATGCGCGGGGGTTCTCGTCTCCGCGCCGCCCCCCGGGCAATATGGCAGAGCCCTACAGGGGCCCGGCGCGGAGGAAACAGCCCACCCGCAGGATCGGTAGGCCCTGATCACGGGCCAGGCCACCGTGGGATCGACCTCCCGGGGTCGGATCTGGAACAGATGGTCTTAAAACCTTTAGCTGAAGCTGATGGTTGGCAGCCAGAAGAGATTTTGAGACTTGACTTCAGTCTGCAGTCCTAATTGTGCAGGGAGTGTTGTAATGGGGTCTACTCATTGTTTTCTATCAGTAACCTTTGATTTTGATTTGATTTATTGTCACATGTACCGAAATACAGTGAAAAGTATTTTTCTGTGGCTGAGGAACGTACACAGTACGTACATAGTAGACACAAGAATAATCAACAGGGAACATTGACAAATGGTACATCGACAAAACAGTGATTGGTTACAGTGCGGAACAAGGGGCCAAACAAAGCAAACAAAGCAAATACATGAACAAGAGCAGCATAGGGTGTCGTGAATAGTGTTCTTACAGGGAACAGATCAGTCCGAGGGAGAGTCATTGAGAAGTCTTGTAGCTGTGGGGAAGAAGCTGTTCCTATGTCTGGATGTGCGAGTCTTCAGACTTCTGTACCTTCTGCCTGATGGAAGGGTCTGGAAGAAGGCAATGCCTGGTGGGAGGGGTCTCTGATAATGCTGTCTGCCTTCCTGAGACAGCAGGAGGTGTAGACAGAATCAATGTGGGGGTGGCAAGTTTTGTGTGATGCGTTGGGCTGATGTGAGAAGTCAAGGCTGAGATAGACATATTTTTAATCAGCTGTAGAAGCAACGGTCATGGGGTTAAGGCGTGAAAGGGGAGTTGGGGATTATCCTATCAGAGCAGGCCCGATGGGCCAAATGGTCTACTTCTGCTCCAACATCTTATGGCCTTGCCCCCTTCTGCCAAATTTAAACAGGGAGAGTGTGCCTGAATCTAGTGTGGGTGCTGTCTGAATTCTGCTTACTGAGGATTTTGACAATGTTCATGTCCGGTTCCAAACCCGGGACCATTTGCGTGAAGCAAATATGATAACCCTAAAACTGCAGGAAACGCTATGACAGAGTCTTGATGTGAGGGGTCTCCTCCCCATTTTCCTCTCTCCTGCAAGTGGGAATTGTCATAATATACACCAGTATATCATGGTGCAGAGACACACACTGATGGACACACAGCAAGACCAATCAACACACACAACACCGCAGCCAATCACCAGTTAGAGCACACTCACTATAAAGACAGAGGGCATCAGTTTTCCCGCTCATTTGGGATGCAGCCTCTCAGAAGGACAGAGCTTACAGCTTACAGCACAGATCTTCACCATGTGCTGACTGCATAGACTGGTTAGGACAGGCATGGTCTTCAGTTTAATCTAACATCGTGTTAACCCACAGTGAAAGTATGTTCAGCAGTTTCTAGCTTAATAAAATAGTATTGTACTATTTTAAGTGTTGGTGGCCTGTATGTGTTCCAGGGATCCAGAGCACCCAACACATCATGGTACCAGTAGTTGAGGGATGTTAGAACTTCTTAGACCTACCTGCAAGTGATCTGCCTTCCACAAGCATACAGCCATCCTGCAAAATGGACAGTGTCCGCCCGCCGCCGCCGCTCCGCATCACCGGTAACCTAGGGGCCAACTGGAAGATATTCAAACAACGCTTCCAGCTCGACCTTGAAGCCACAGACCGGGAAGCTGCCTCAGACACCAGGAAGATCGCTCTCTTCCTATCCATGGCCGGGGACCATGCTATCCACATTTTCAATTCCCTCACCTTTGCTGATGGTGAAGATAAATCAAAATTCAAGACGGTCCTCCTTAAGTTTGACAGTCACTGCGACATCGAAGTGAATGAAAGTTTTGAGCGCTATGTATTCCAACAGCGTTTGCAGGCATGAGAGACCGACCATCGCCCGCTGGTCAATATAATACAGAAAGACTTGAACGACATGACGCCTCGCCTCCAGCGTATTCTTCTCAAGCTCCGGCGATACGACTTCCAGCTGGTATACACCCCAGGCAAGGACCTCATCATTGCTGACACTCTCTCCAGGGCAGTCAACACACCATGTGACCCAGCGGGATTTGTCTGCCAGGTTGACGGCCATGTGGCATTCGCGGCCTCCAATCTACCTGCCTCGGATGAACGCCTCGTCCAAATTCGCCGCGAGATGGCGGCTGACCCTTTGCTACAGCGTGCCATGCGCCACCTAACGGACGGGTGGCTTAAGGGCCAATGCCCTCAATTCTATAATGTCAGAGATGATCTCGAGGTAGTAGACGGGGTTCTTCTAAAGCTGGACCGCATTGTCATCCCGCATAACATGCGCCAGCTTGTCCTGGAACAACTACACGAGGGCCACCTTGGCGTGGAAAAGTGCTGCCGATGGGCCCGAGAGACAGTGTACTGGCCCGGCATTAATGAGGACATAGCCAACACAGTGCTCAACTGGCCCACTTGTCAGCACTTCCAGCCGGCCCAACCACGTGAGACCCTGCAGCCCCATGAGTTGGTCACGTCACCATGGACCAAGGTGGGCATCAACCTGTACTACGCGCTGGGTAGTGACTATGTCCTGATCGTGGACTACTTTTCGAATTACCCGGAGGTGATACGGTTGCATGACCTCACCTCGTCTGCAGTCATTCGTGCATGTAAAGAAACCTTTGCTCGACACGGCATCCCACTCACGGTTATGTCGGACAATGGCCCCTGCTTCGCCAGCCAAGAATGGTCCAACTTTGCCAGGCGGTACAATTTTGCCCTTGCGACGTCCAGTCCCCTGTACCCCCAATCCAACGGCAAAACAGAGAAGGGAGTACATATTGTCAAACGGCTCCTATGCAAGGCTGCCGATGCTGGGTCTGATTTCCACCTTGCCTTGTTGGCCTATCGCTCCGCTCCACTGTCCACTGGCCTGTTGCCAGACCAATTACTCATGAGTCGCACCCTGAGGACGACGGTGCCGTCCATCCATGTCCCAGGCCTCGACCACGTTCCGGTCCTTCGCCGGATGCAGCTGTCTTGTGCACTGCACAAGGCGGCTCATGACTCCCGTGCAGCTGATCTCCCTGCTCTGGCTCCAGATGACAATGTCCGCGTCCATCTTCCAGATGGTGGCTGGTCTGCAACCGCTGTTGTCCTTCGGCAGGTGGCTCCCCGCTCGTTCCTGGTTCGTCTACCGGATGGCTCTATTCTGCGCCGCAATCGACGCACCCTTCGTCTCGTTCCACGCTCGCCACGTGACCCTCCAGTGTCGCCTCGCTCTCCTGCTGACCCTGCCACGGACTATGCAGAGCTCCCTGTCACTCTGCCTCCCCCTGACTTTGATGCAGTCCAGCACGCTCCTGAACCGGCAGCTCTTGACCCACCCTTGAGGCGGTCAATCAGAATTCATCGCCCACTTCAGAGACTAAATTTATGAACTTTTTGAATTTATGGACTCTCTGAATTGTTTTGTTGCTTTGTTTGATCGTTTCCCTGGTTTGTATATAGTGTTGATCTCGTTACTCTTGTTGCATACTGCTTCTCTGCACCAGGCACCTTCCCATGTAAATAGTTAGTTCTCATGTACATAGTCCTGTAAACATGTCCTCGCACCCCACACGTAGTTAGGAACATTATCACCACACGTTATTTATTGCCACACACATACATTTTTTTATAAAAGGGGGATGTCATAATATACACCAGTATATCATGGTGCAGACACACACACTGATGGACACACAGCAAGACCAATCAACACACACACCGCAGCCAATCACCAGTTAGAGCACACTCACTATAAAGACAGATGGCACCAGTTTTCCCGCTCATTCGGGATGCAGCCTCTCAGAAGGACAGAGCTTACAGCTTACAGCACAGATCTTCACCATGTGCTGAGTGCATAGATTGGTTAGGACAGGCATAGGTCTTTAGTTTAATCTAACATCATGTTAACCCACAGTGAAAGTATGTTCAACAGTTTCTAGCTTAATAAAATAGTGTACTATTTTAAGTGTTGGTGGCCTGTATGTGTTCCACGGATCCAGAGCACCCAACACATCAGGAATGTTGACTTACCAAGTGCAGAGAAGAGGAAAATATGTTTCCCCCAACCTAACAACTGTGCTTGCCCTTCAAAAATAATTAACTGGTTGTAAATCTCCCTGGGACCTACTGAGCAGAGGCTGATATCGTCTCTTATCTTTCTATGATGCGCATTAAGAAATATCCAACCATATCAGAGAGAGCATAGAACAGAACTATGATCCCCTTTCTTTGCAGAAGGAGAAAAAGGGAAATGAAAAGATGTATTTATGCATGTATAACTTTAAAAAAACTTTTAAAATGTTACAAGCAGAAAAATGCAATAAATTGGTGGGAGTGTTTGGTAAAACAAACCTGCAGTAACTGTGTTGAAGCAAGTGTCAATAAAATCCATCCGTAGCTTTTAATGTATTCAGTGCAAACAACTTAGCTTTACAATTGGATGACAAGTGGCTTCCATAGGTGTCCCCAAAGAGGCTAAATGCCTGAAAGCTGTGAAGAGAAAATTGCCTTAAACCTCTGCAAGTATTGTACTGTATGGAAAAATCTGGTACACAGTGCAAAGTAATCTGTTCATGGTTTGGATTGGGAGGTCAGCTCGGCTCACTGTAAATTCAGGATTATGCTTGTAGCTTCGACTCAGAGGATCAGTCACAACACAGAAGCAACTTCCTCTCTCTTTCACGTTTCTCTGAAGTACAGAGAGCTGGAGGATTAAAGTCACTGAGCTGCAGCCTAATGCCACTCTGTCTCTCAATCCCCCTTTTTGTGAGAAAATACGGAGTTTAAGCAAACGCTTTGGCTAATCAAACCTCTTACCTACACAAGCAATAAATATTCATGCTACAAGGTGATCTTGCGAACTGCCAAACAGGTTATTTAATGTAAGGGAACCCGAGGCAGCTGGCGACCCAACAATCTGCAATGGGATGTGTTTAACCTGGGACTGGAGGCGGACCAACAATGTGTCAAAGGTAATGCCAGTTTCTGACGGCACCGCATCGGATTATCATACAGGAATGAGGAAATCGTGTTCAAGTTGGCTGACTTCAAATGTCCTCATGTGTAAATCCTTCACAGAAACCTAAAAACGGCAACAAAGAAAGCTTGAGGATGTATGATTTAGGAGTGAGTTGATTCATTGTGGGAATTAATTCAGTTGTTGTCTTTCTGTTCTATCAACAGCGCTGGTGAGAGGGAGAGATTGTGGGATGGTAATACTGAAGGACCATATAAATCCATAGTCATAAAGTCATTTACAGGGCAGAAGGAGGTCGTTCAGCCCATTGAGCTTATGCTGGCTCTCTGTCGAGCAATGCAGCCTTCCATTCCGCAGTATTGAGTGAGAAATGAGTAATGCAACTAATATAGAACAAATATTACTGGGTAGTGGTTTCAGCTTGATATGTATTTCACATTTTAGAGTGGTAATCAGGTGAGGGTTGTCGAATGGATTCCCTCTTTTTCACTCCTCCACATTTAACAGCAAAATGAATTTTATTCAGCAGGCATACTTGCTAATTCCTGATTGTTTAACTGTTCAGATTCCATGACAATAAAATACACATTCAGACCTGTTTTGCTGAGTTTTCAAGAAACAAAGGTAGTTTTATTATTAGCCACGTTGAAGTAAAAATAATTTTTACAAAAAGATCCAACTTTCACATGCACACTCATTTGAAGTTCACAAACAGAGATATATTACAGAGTGGGGAGGATTGATAAAGTAATTTCGAGCCCAGTAACATTAACCGGGTTCACAGCTGTTGAAAGCTGGTGACATGACTGGCTTCAAGCTGAATTTAAGCTCTAGCTACTTTCAGAATTGAGGCAGTTTTAAACTGTAGACAGATGAGTTATTCGTTCTTGAGTTATTTTTTAAATCTCTCTCTGAAGCACCTAGAATTAGCAGACTGGATGCAACTTGCAAGGTAGTTGGAGAGAGAAATGGAGAGAGGCAAGAAACTCATTGAAGGTATTGTTCGTTCAGCATCTCGGTTGTTTCTCCACTTCTGCAGAGAAAGCAGGTGCTTAAACACATTAATGGTTGGCCTGTAACTTGATCTTCTCTCTCCAACTGCTCAGTGACCCAAATACGATCACAACTAATGTATTCCAGTTACCTTGAGTAGTTCAAGGCTTGGAATTCCTCTCTCAGTCAGATTCCCATTGTCCAAGTGCTTAAGTCTAATTACATAGAATTTACAGTGCAGAAGGAGGCCATTTGGCCCATCGAGTCTGCACCGGGTCTTGGAAAGAACACCCTACCCAAGTCCCCACCTCCACCCTATTACCATAATTCAGTAACCCCACCCAGCACTAAGGGCAATTTTGGACGCTAAGGGCAATTTTGCTTGGCCAATCCACCTAACCTGCACATCTTTGGACTGTGGGAGGAAACCGGGGCACCCGGAGGAAACCCACGCACACACGGGGAAAACATACAGACTCCGCACAGACAGTGACCTAGCGGGGAATCGTACCTGGGACCCTGGAGCTGTGAAGCAATTGTACTAACCACAATGCTACCTTGCTGCCTAATGGTTTGCCTCCACCCAGTTGAGTACCGAGGTGATTGTTTAGATACTTTGATAATAGGGTAAGAGATAGCCTCCATTTATCTCTTTTAAGGCAATTGTTCATGGTGTGGTTTTGCAGACAAGTTGCCAATGAGCAACCATCTTTGACTGTGAGCCAAAGTCACTGGGCTGTGACTTTCGTTTTTTTTATTAAGAAATCAGTTTGGGACTTCCAGTCAGTAAATTCAAAAATTGTTGTTTGATATAAAGTATGGTCTCAGTATCGTGCCTGTGCCTCGTGTAGAGACATTGCGAGGGTGAATATAAATAAGCTCTTGGGAGGGGATTTTAAGTTTGATGGTTATTTGGGTCAGCAGTGGATGCATTCAATGTGGTGGGATGCAAAGGAGTCAGTGTTGGACCTTCAGCACCAAATGAATTTCCTCCTGTACCCAGTCTCCTTTGTTTTTTTCAACATTATCTCCAATCTGTGGCGGCCTCTCTCCCTAATGTCCAGATACTCCACCCAAACCAGGCCTCTGTCAACGCTGGGCAAATTACAGCCCATTGGAGCAGATTGAAAACTTTCAAAAGCATATATGGCAAAATTTCACTGGAGTAATCCAATCAGAGCACCATAAATAGGTTCTCAGTCTACACCCTGGTCATGATATTGAGCTTAGGGGGGTGAGTGGATGGAGCAACAGACTCAGGGTACAGAGGGAGAGGATGGGGGGGGGGGGGGGGGGGGGGGGGAGTCAATATTGTTCTACACTTTAACTGGCATATGTTCCTTGCTCAATTGGTATATCTTCTGGTAGAAAGCTTAATTACGAATGCGGAAGTTCACTGTATGTCAATAGCTTGTATTCAGATAGTGTCTTTAACAAAGGAAAGCATTGTGAAGTACATCACAGGGCAGTTATCAAACATAATTTAATACCAGACCACAAAAGAAGACCTTGGAAAGAGTGATCAAAATCTTAGTCAAAATTATAGATTTGGAAGAGCCTCTAAAGGAGCAGAGGTAGAGAGATGGAAAGGTTTATGGATGGGATTCCAGAACGTCAGGCCATGACAGCTGAAGGCACAGTCACCAGTGGAGGAGTGATGAAAATTAGGGATGCGCAAGAGGTCAGAATTGGAGGAGTGCTGATATCTCAGAGGGCTGCTCTGGAGCTGAAGAAGATTACAGATTACAGAGATTGGGAACGGTGAGACAATGGAGAAATCTGAAAACAAGAATGATGATTTCAAAATTGAAACATGGACAGACGAGTTGCTGAAGAAAGTTAACAAGCACAGGGTGATGCTTGATTCGGTTTTGGTGCAAGGCAGACTACTGCCACCAGAGTGTGAGATAGACAGGTTTTCCCAGTGAAAGGCAGCCAGGAGAGTTACTTAATTTCTGTCAAGTGCTTATCGAGTTTCTGGTAAGGAGTTATCCTCAGCTACAAACTTCACACAACACATAGAACAACTCAATGATGGATAGTTAGTTGCTCAGCTTGAGTCTGATTAGATACTGTTCTTGGTGAGCACCAGATGTTAATAATAATTTTTTTTGTCACAAGTAGGCTTAAATTAACACTGCAATGAAGTTCCCGTGAAAAACCCCGAGTCGCCACATTCCGGCACCTATTCGGGTACAGGAAGGGAGAATTCAGAATATCCAAATTACCTAACAGCATCTTTTTCCGGACTTATGGGAGGAAACCGGATCACTCGGAGGAAACCCACGCAGACACAGGGAAAATGTGCAAACTCTGCACAGACAGTGACCCAAGCCGGGAATCAAACCTGGGACCCCGCACTGCCTTGCATGAGAGCTTTGGAACTGGGTTACTGGCAGCTGCCATGCTAAGTATTCTGAAGCCGCGATGTCCCTTTGCTAGAATGTCCGCCATCTGGTCCTGCACAATTTTCAATGTGTAATACATAAAATCCTCAATCCGTTGGCAAATTTTCACTAAGAAGAAGGAATAAACTCCGTGTAGCAAATGTGGTTACACTATCCAAATGAAAGAATATGGATGATAACTTTTAAGGACCAATCATTTACAGTAGATGCTCACACATTGATATTCCCTGTACACAAAAGGCAGGCCAATCCAATCTGCCCAATTACCACCCCCTCAGTCTACTCTCGATCATCAGTAAAGTGATGGAAGGGGTTATCAACAGTGCTGTCTTGCAGCGTTTGCTTAGCACTAACCTACATGCGTTCAGTTTGCGTTCCGCCAGGGTAGCTCAACACCTGACCTCATTACAGCTTTGCTTAAATGTGGACAGAATAGCTGACTGCCAGATATAAGGTGAGAGTGACTGTCCTTGAGATCAAAGCAGCATTTGACTGAATGTGGCATAAGAAGTCAGCTGAAAACTGGAGTCAATGGGAAATAGGGGGAAAATCTTCTGCTGGTTGAAGTCATGCCGAACACAGACTGGTCAGCACAGCTCCCTCACAGCGCCAGAGACCTGGGTTTAATTACCGTCTTGGGTGACTGTCTGTATGAAGTTTACATGTTTGCCCGTGTCTGTGTGGGTTTTCTCTGGGTGCTCCGGTTTCCACCCATAGTCCAAAGATGAGCAGGTTAGATGGATTGGACATGCTAAATTGCCCCTTCGTGTCCATAAGTGTGCAGGTTAGGTGGGGTTACAGGGATAGGCGGAGGAGTGGGCCTCGGTCGGGTGCTCTTTCAGAGAGTCGCTGCAGACTCAATGAGCAGAAAGCCTCCTTCTGCACTGTAGGAATTCTATGAAAGGAAAATGTTTGAGGTTGTTGTAGGTTCAAGCATCTCAGTTACAGGCTATCGCTGAAGGAGATCCTTATGGTAGTGGTACCTTATGGTACCTTATCCTTATGGTATCCTCATGGATAGTCAGAGGCTTTTTCCCAGGGTAGAGGGGTCAATTACTAGGGGGCATAGATTTAAGGTGCGAGGGGCAAGGTTTCGAGGATATGTACGAGGCAAGTTTTTTACACAGAGGGTAGTGGGTGCCTGGAACTCGCTACCGAAGGAGGTGGTGGAAGCAGGGACGATACTGACGTTTTTTTTTTTAAATATATTTTATTCAAAATTTTTGGCCAAACATGACAGTACATTGTGTATCCTTTACACAGTAATATAACAATATAAATAACAATGGCCAGTTTTAAACAAAGAAATAAATAATATATAAACAACATCAAAATTTAAAAAACCAAACTAAATGGCAACTGCCTTGTCCAAAATAAATACTCTCCAAAAATACAATCCAACAATCCAATATACAATTACCTATAACAACTACCTATACATATTATACATATACACTGACATCCCTGAGAGTCCTTCTAATTCCTACCCCCCCCCCCCCCCCCCCCACCCGGGCCGCTGCTGCTGTCTTCTTCTTTTCCATTCCCTCTATCTTTCTGTGAGGTATTCGACGAAGGGTTGCCACCGCCTGGTGAACCCTTGAGCCGATCCCCTTCGGACGAACTTAATCCGTTCCAGCTTTATAAACCCTGCCATGTCATTTATCCAGGTCTCCACACCCGGGGGCTTGGCTTCCTTCCACATTAACAATATCCTGCGCCGGGCTACTAGGGACGCAAAGGCCAAAACATCAGCCTCTTTCGCCTCCTGCACTCCCGGCTCTTCTGCAACCCCGAATGTAGCCAACCCCCAGCTTGGTTCGACCTGGACCCCCACCACCTTTGAAAGCACCTTTGTCACCCCCACCCAGAACCCCTGTAGTGCCGGACATGACCAGAACATGTGGGTGTGATTCGCTGGGCTTCTCGAGCATCTCGCACACCTATCCTCTACTCCAAATAATTTACTGAGCCGTGTTCCAGTCATATGCGCCCTATGTAACACCTTAAATTGTATCAGGCTTAACCTGGCACACGAGGACGACGAGTTTACCCTACTTAGGGTATCAGCCCACAGCCCCTCCTCAATCTCCTCCCCCAGCTCCTCTTCCCATTTCCCTTTCAGCTCATCTACCATAATCTCCCCCTCGTCCATCATTTCCCTATATATGTCTGATACCTTACCGTCCCCCACCCATGTCTTTGAGATCACTCTGTCCTGCACCTCCTGCGTCGGGAACTGCGGGAATTCCCTCACCTGTTGCCTCGCAAAAGCCCTCAGTTGCATATACCGGAATGCATTCCCTTGGGGCAACCCATATTTTTCGGTCAGCGCTCCCAGACTTGCAAACGTCCCATCTACAAACAGATCTCTCAATTGTGTTACTCCTGCTCTTTGCCATGTTCCAAATCCCCCATCCATTCTCCCCGGAACAAACCTATGATTATTTCTTATCGGGGACCGCACCGAGGCTCCCGTCTTTCCCCTATGCCGTCTCCACTGCCCCCAAATTTTCAAAGTAGCCACCACCACCGGGCTTGTGGTGTATTTCTTCGGTGAGAACGGCAACGGCGCCGTCACCATAGCTTGTAGGCTAGTCCCCCTGCAGGACGCCCTCTCCAATCTCTTCCACGCCGCTCCCTCCTCTTCTCCCATCCACTTATATACCATTGAGATATTGGCGGCCCAGTAGTACTCACTTAGGCTCGGTAGTGCCAGCCCCCCCCTATCCCTACTACGCTGCAAAAATCCCCTCCTCACTCCCGGGGTCTTCCTGGCCCACACAAAACTCATGATACTCTTCTCAATCCTTTTGAAAAAAGCCTTCGTGATCACCACCGGGAGGCACTGAAACACAAAAAGGAATCTCGGGAGGACCACCATTTTAACCGCCTGCACCCTCCCTGCCAGTGACAGGGATACCATGTCCCATCTCTTAAAGTCCTCCTCCATCTGTTCCACCAACCGCGTTAAATTTAGCCTATGCAATGTACCCTAATTCTTGGCTATCTGGATCCCCAAGTACCGGAAGTCCCTTGTTACCTTCCTCAACGGTAAGTCCTCTATTTCTCTGCTCTGCTCCCCTGGATGTACCACAAACAGCTCACTTTTCCCCATGTTCAGTTTATATCCTGAAAATTCTCCAAACTCCCCAAGTATCCGCATTATCTCTGGCATCCCCTCCGCCGGGTCCGCCACATACAACAACAAATCGTCCGCATACAGAGATACCCAGTGTTCTTCTCCTCCCCTGAGTACTCCCCTCCACTTCCTGGAACCCCTCAATGCTATTGCCAGGGGCTCAATCGCCAGTGCAAACAATAATGGGGACAGAAGACATCCCTGCCTCGTCCTTCTATGGAGCCGAAAATAGGCAGACCCCCGTCCATTCGTGACCACGCACGCCATCGGGGCCCTATACAGCAGCTGTACCCATCTAATATACTCATCTCCAAAGCCAAATCTCCTCAGCACCTCCCACAAATAATCCCACTCCACTCTATCAAATGCTTTCTCGGCATCCATCGCCACCACTATCTCCGCTTCCCCCTCTGGTGGGGGCATCATCATTACTCCTAGCAGCCTCCGTATATTCGTATTCAGCTGTCTCCCCTTCACAAACCCAGTTTGGTCCTCATGGACCACCCCCGGGACACAATCCTCTATCCTCATTGCCATTACCTTGGCCAGAATCTTAGCGTCTACGTTCAGGAGGGAAATAGGCCTATAGGACCCGCATTGCAACGGGTCTTTTTCCTTCTTTAGGAGAAGCGATATCGTTGCCTCTGACATAGTCGGGGGCAGCTGTCCCCTTTCCCTCGCCTCATTAAAGGTTCTCATCAGTAGCGGGGCCAGCAAGTCCACATATTTCCTGCAGAATTCAACTGGGAATCTATCCGGTCCCGGGGCCTTCCCCGCCTGCATGCTCCTAATTCCTTTCACTACTTCCTCCATTTCGATCTGTGCTCCCAGTCCCACCCTCTCCTGCTCCTCCACCTTAGGAAATTCCAGCTGGTCCAGAAAACACATCATTCTCTCCTTCCCATCCGGGGGCTGAGCTTCATATAATCTTTCATAGAATGCCTTGAACACTCCATTCACTCTCTCCGCTCCCCGCTCCATCTCTCCCTCCTCATCCCTCACTCCCCCTATTTCCCTCACTGCTCCCCTTTTCCTCAATTGGTGGGCCAGCAACCTGCTCGCCTTCTCCCCATATTCGTACTGTACACCCTGTGCCTTCCTCCACTGTGCCTCTGCAGTACCCGTAGTCAGCAAATCAAATTCTACATGTAGCCTTTGCCTTTCCCTGTACAGTCCCTCCTCCGGTGCCTCCGCATATTGCCTGTCCACCCTCAGAAGTTCTTGCAGCAACCGCTCCCGTTCCCTACCCTCCTGCTTTCCTTTATGTGCCCTAATTGATATCAGCTCCCCTCTAACCACTGCCTTCAGCGCCTCCCAGACCACTCCCACCTGGACCTCCCCATTATCATTGAGTTCCAAGTACTTTTCAATACACCCCCTCACCCTTAAACACACCCCCTCATCCGACATTAGTCCCATGTCCATTCTCCAGCGTGGACGCCGTTCTTTTTCCTCCCCTATCTCCAAGTCCACCCAATGTGGAGCGTGATCCGAAATAGCTATAGCCGTATACTCCGTCCCCCTCACCTTCGGGATCAACGCCCTTCCCAAAACAAAAAAGTCTATTCGCGAATAAACTTTGTGGACATAGGAGAAAAACGAAAACTCCTTACTCCTAGGTCTACTAAATCTCCATGGGTCTACTCCTCCCATCTGCTCCATAAAGTCTTTAAGCACCTTGGCTGCTGCCGGCCTCCTTCCGGTCCTGGACCTCGATCTGTCCAGCCCTGGTTCCAGCACCGTGTTAAAATCTCCACCCATTACCAACTTCCCCACCTCTAGGTCCGGGATACGTCCTAACATGCGCCTCATAAAGTTGGCATCATCCCAGTTCGGGGCATATACGTTCACTAAGACCACCGCCTCCCCCTGTAATTTGCCACTCACCATCACGTATCTGCCCCCACTATCTGCCACTATGGTCTTTGCCTCAAACATTACCCGCTTCCCCACTAATATAGCCACCCCCCTGTTTTTCGCATCTAGCCCCGAATGAAACACCTGCCCCACCCATCCTTTGCGTAGTCTAACCTGGTCTATCAGTTTCAAATGCGTCTCCTGTAACATAACCACATCTGCCTTAAGTTTCTTTAGGTGTGCGAGTACCCGTGCCCTCTTTATCGGCCCGTTCAGCCCTCTCACATTCCACGTGATCAGCCGGGTTGGGGGGCTCTTTACCCCCCCCCCCCTTGTCGATTAGCCATCCCCTTTTATCCAGCTCCTCATCCGGTTCCCACGCAGCTGTGTCCCCCCCAGGCGGTGCCCCCCCGCCCCGCCCACCCCACCCCATACCAGCTCCCCCTTCTCCCCAGCAGCAGCAACCCCGTGAATCCCCCCTCCCCCCCCCCCGCTAGATCCCCCACTAGCGTAGTTGCACCCCCCATGTTGCTCCCAGAAGTCAGCAAACTCTGGCCGACCTCGGCTTCCCCCCATTACCTCGGCTCGCACCGTGAGACGCCCCCTCCTTCCTGCTTCCCTATTCCCGCCATAATTATCATAGCGCGGGAACAAAGCCTGCGCTTCCCTTTTGGCCCCGCCCCCAATGGCCGACGCCCCCAGCTCCTCCACCTCCCTTCCTCCCTCCCCCACAACATGGGGAAGAGAGAAAAGTTACCGGGTCGCAGGATTAACAACATAAAAATCATCTCGCCCCCCTTTTTCCCCCCCCTCTTCGCCCCCCATATTCGCCCCACCACTTTGTCTCAAACGTTCTTTTTATTAACCCACTTATTCCAATTTCTCTTCAAAAATAAATGTCCACGCCTCATCCGCCGTTTCAAAGTAGTGGTGCTTCCCTTGATGTGTGACCCACAGTCTTGCCGGCTGCAGCATTCCAAATTTGATCTTCTTTTTATGAAGCACCGCCTTGGCCCGATTAAAGCTCGCCCTCCTTCTCGCCACCTCCGCACTCCAGTCTTGATATACGCGGATCACCGCGTTCTCCCACCTACTGCTCCGAGTTTTCTTTGCCCATCTGAGGACCATCTCTCTGTGCTTAAATTGGAGGAATCTCACCACTATGGCTCGGGGAATTTCTCCTGCTCTCGGTCCTCGCGCCATCACTCGGTATGCTCCCTCCACCTCCAACGGACCCGTCGGGGCCTCCGATCCCATTAACGAGTGCAGCATCGTGCTCACATATGCCCCGACGTCCGCCCCTTCTGCACCCTCGGGAAGACCAAGAATCCTTAAATTCTTCCTCCTCGCATTATTCTCCAGCACCTCCAGCCTTTCCACACATCGTTTATGGTGTGCCTCGTGCATCTCCGTCTTCACCACCATGCCCTGTATATCATCCTCGTTCTCGGCAGCCTTTGCCTTCACGACCCGAAGCTCCCGCTCCTGGGTCTTTTGCTCATCTTTTAGCCCTTCAATCGCCTGTAATATCGGGGCCAACAGCTCCTTCTTCATCTCCTTTTTAAGCTCTTCCACGCAGCGTTTCAAAAACTCGTGTTGTTCAGGGCCCCATATTAAACTGCCACCTTCCGACGCCATCTTGGTTCGTGCTTGCCTTCCTTGCCGCTGCCCTAAAGGATCCACTGCAATCCGGCCACTTTCCTCTCCTTTTTCCATCCGTATCCAGGGGGATTCCCTTCTGGTTTACCGCACAGTGCTTTTAGCCGTTAAAATTGCCGTTGGGGCTCTTATTAAGAGCCCAAAAGTCCGTTCCACCGGGAGCTGCCGAAACGTGCGACTTAGCTGGTCATCGCCGCACCCGGAAGTCCGATACTGACGTTTAAGGGACATCTTGACAAAATACATGAATAGGATGGGAATAGAGGGATATGGACCCAGAAAGTGTAGAAGATTTTAGTTTGGACGGGCAGCATGGTCGGCAAAGGCTTGGAGGGCCGAAGGGCTTGTTCCTGTGCTGTACTTTTTTTTGTTCTTTGATCTTTGTCCGAGGCCCAACTATCTTCAGGGGTTTCATCATTGACCTTCTTCCATCATAAGGTCAGAAGTAGGGATGTTCACTGATGACTGCATAATGTTTAGTACCATTCAGGACTCTTCAGATACTGAAGTAGTCCATGTCCAAATGCAGCAAAAGCTGGACAATATCCAGGCTTGGGCTGACAAATGGCAAATAACATTTATGCCACACAGGTGCCAGGCTATGACCATCTCCAACAAGAAAGATCATCAAACCTTCACCCTTGACTTCCAATGGCATTCTCATTGCTGAATACCCCACTATCAACATCCTGGGCGTAACTGTTGACAACAAACTGAAGCCAATGCAGATGCAAGAGCAGGTCAAAGGCTAGAAATCGTGTAGCTCACCTCCTGACTCCCCAAAGCCTGTTCACCATCTACAAGGTACAATCAGTAGTGTGATGGAATACTTCCCACTTGCCTGGATGAGTGCAGCTCCAACAACACTCAAGAAACTCGACACCATCCATGACAAAGCAGCCCACTTAATTAGCACCCCTTCCACAAACATTCACTCCCTCCACCACCTACAAACAGTGGCAGCAGTGTGCACTATCTCCAAGTTCACTTTCCCATACCGGCCTCCCCGAACAGGAATGTGGCAACTAGAGGCTTTTCACAGTAACTTCATTGAAGCCTACTTGTGACAATGAGCGATTATTATTCTTATTCTTATCAGGAACTCACCAGGGTTCCTCAGGCAGTACCATCCAAACCCACAACGTTACCACTTAGCAGAACAAGAACAGCAGGTATATGGGAACACCACCACCTGGAAGTTTCCCTCAATTCACTGACCATCCTGGCTTGGAAACATGTCACTGTTCCTTCACGGTCGCTGGGTCAAAACCATGGAGCTCCCTCTCTAACAGCACTGAGGGTATACCTATACCACGTGGATTGCAGCGGTTCAAGGAGGCAGCTCATCACCACCTTCTTAAGGGAAACTTGGGATGGGCAATAATTGCTGGCCCAGCCAGGGATGCCAATGTGCCCTAGTGAATTTTAAAAAATACAGATCCCTGTAAAAAAAAACAGGCAGCTAATGCCAATCCCTTAGCTGTCTATAATTCACAGGTTTCATTGAATTTGGCACACGGTGCTTTGGACTACAATCAAATTAAATGCTTGGCAGAAATGCATCAAATCTATGGGGAGCACGATAAGTTATATTTTTATAGAATTTTATTTGTTAAAGTGCCACATCTGCACATGCCAGTGGTTCAGTATGGTACACCGAAGAGGAAGGTTGAGAGTGATTTACGGCTTTAGCTTCAGCATTGCACATCAAAGCAAAATAGCAGAAACACGTGTAATTATAATTGAACCTCGCTCCAAAGAATGAGATAGAGTGGAAGTGCAGACACCACAGCTGATGGCAAGATCCACATGAGAATTAAAGCGATCAGAATTTACAATGGGATGGACATGTGATGTGATCTCATTGAAAATTAGGCTCTCGGCTTCAAGCACTATAGGCCCTGAGACTAGGAGGTACGTTTTCTTGTGTGTACAAGCCAAAGAACACATGATTCAACTGGAATATTATTGTTGTCCATCTACACCTTAATAAAAACATTTGTCATTAAACTCACAGAGAAGAAATGCAGTCTAGCAATAAATTAACTTTATATTTCGCTGGCCAAGGCTACCACTGTCTTTGATTTATTTCTAAGTCGAGGAAAGCGGTGTTTTTCTGGTACAAAGTCACTAACAGGGTTATGTTTAAATTCTCTCTGTGTCTATTTAGGGTGGCACGGTGGCACAGTGGGTAACACCGCTACCTCACAGTGCCAGGTTTCAATGCCAGCCTTGGGTGGAGTTTTCACATTTTCCCTATGTCTGTGTGGGCTTTCTCCGGGTGCTCCGCTTACCTCCCACTGTGCAAAAATGTGCAGGTTAGGAGGATTGGCCATGATAAATTGCAACTTAGTCTCCAAAGATGTGCAGGTTAGGTGGGGTAATGGGGCTGCGGTGGGGGAATGGGCCTAGGTAACGTGCATTTTCAGAGGGTTAGTGCTAACTCCTAATGGCCTCCTTCTGCACTGTAGGAATTCTATGATTCTATTCCATGATTAATACTTTATAAATCGAAGGAAGTCACCTTTGGGTGACAGATGCGGACTTAAGTGATTTGTGAAAACACATTGACTCATTACTGTATGCTAAACAGCAAAATTCACTTCTGCTTCTGGAGGAACCCAAATTCCAAAGTTATCCATATGCTGAACTAGAGAAATTATTTGGGCGCGTTACCTTATCTGTTGACAGGGGGCACAATGGTGGTGTGATAATGTCACTGGCTTGAGGAGACTGGGCCTAAACGCTCTAGAGTTCAGAAGGTTGAGAGGTGACCTTATTGAAGTGTACAATATTCGTAGAGGACTCAACAGGGTGGGGGGAAGAAGGAAGTATTTATCTCTTGGCTTAGGGTGGGTGGGGATGGAGGGCATCATCTCAGAATAATGGGTAGGCCTTTTAGGACTGAGATGAGGAGGAAGTTCTTTATTCAGAGGGTCAAGAATCCCTGAAATTCTTTGCCCCAGCAGGCGGTGGAGGTTCAGTCATTGAGTATATTCACAACAAAGATTGATACTTTTCTGCCATATTAACGGTATCGAAGATTATGGGGATAATGTGAGAAAATTGCATTGAAATAGAAGATTTGCCATAATGTAATTGTGTGATATGGGCGGCACAATGGCACAGTAGTTAGCACTGCTGCCTCACAACGCTAGGGACACGGGTTCGATTCCAATCTCAGGCGACTGTCTGTGTGGAGTTTGCACTTTCTCCACGTGTCTGCGTGGGTTTCCTCCGGGTGCTCTGGTTTCCTCTCACATTCCAAAGATGTGCAGGTTAGGTGGATTGACCATGATCAATTGTCCCTTCATGTCCAAAAGTTAGGTGGGGTTACAGGGATGGGGCAGGGGGATGGGCCTAGTTAGGGTGCTCTTTCAGGGGGTTGGTGCAAACTCAATGGGCTGAATGGCCTCCTTCTGCGCTGTAGGGATTCTATGAGCAGGCCCGAGGGGTTGAATGGCCTACTCCTATTCCTATGTTACTGTGTTCCTATGACTAATAATTCAGTGGCCGAGGCTAATGTTCTTGGGTCATGGATTCATAACCCATGAGGACAGCTGGTGGAATTTCAATTCAATAATAGAACTGGAATAAAAAAGCTAGTTATCCGTAATGGTGAATATGAAGCTGATTGTTGTAAAAACCCATCAATCCACTAATTCCCTTTAGGGGAATTGCCCCCCCCCCTCCCCCCCGCCTGTGCCATAATAAGATTCTGGGTGGGAACCTCACTTATATCCATTCTAACAAATTTACATCTATTTAAAGGGCTTCCCCCCACATTAAGAATTCCCACCTCGCCAACGTAACATCGAGCTTTAAAACAGCTTTTGCAAAATGTCGGGGAGAACACGCTGGGAGCACGCTGGTAGGTATAGCCCCCGCCCCCGGGGGGGAGAGAGACATGCCCAGGCATTCCTCTGGCACCTTGACACTTCATCCTGGCAGTGCCAACCTGGGGGCAGTGCCAACCTGGGGGCAGGTTTTCTGGGGAGCTCCATGGGGGAGGGGGGGGGGGAGTTACCCTTATGTGCAAGGAGGGTGTTGCCCCGGGTGCTTGTGGGAGTTTTCCTGATCTGTGGGGGGAGGGAGATTTGCCCCAGTGCATGTGGGGGGTTTCCTTATCCATTGGGGGGGAGGTGTTGCCCTGGTGCTTGCAGGATGAGGGGGGTGGTGGGGGAGTGTATATTTTTCTACGCAGAGCGGGGCACCCTTTTGATCTCTGTGAGCTGGTGTTGTCGGCTTTATCAGGCCCTGCTCACCATGGTGATGAGGAAACACAGCTGTACAGCTGGAGAACCACAAGCCAGTTTTCTCGCCTCAGCCAGCACTCTGTGTCAATGAGTGAAGCGAATGAGGGGAGAGAAATCAAAACATGACTTTGACTTATACTGTTATTAGTGCAACTTGACCCATGTGGATAAACTAATATCAGGTGGTTAGGGATATTGCACTGATCTTACCAAGGAACAGAGGTTCCCAAATGCTTCTTTCACAAAATAATTTTGAATAAAATTCCTACTCTTTTCATAGGATCCTTACAGTGCAGAAGGAGGCCATTCGGCCAATCGAGTCTGCAACGACCCTCTGAAAGAGCACCCTTCCTCCCCAGGCCCACCCCCCTGTAGTTCCATAACCCCACTTAACCTTTGGACACTAAGGGGCAATTTAGCATGGCCAATCCACCTAACCTGCACATCATTGAACTGTGGGAGGAAACCAGAGCACCCGGAGGAAACATATGCAGACACGGAGAGAAAATGCAAACGCCACATTGACAGCTAGTCCTCCATAATATCAATCCTGCCAACTTCCCTTTACAGTTTTTAACATTCACAGCAGCAGGTGATTCCGCCGCAAGTGGATAAATGTGCTTCGTAACTGCTTTGACTGGTCATTTTCTCAGCGACTACAAGAGGATTTAAGTTCACTATTGGCAGCACAGAATCATTGGATAGAATCTTATCAGTCACATACACACAGTTATGAAGGTGTTGCGGAGAGGATGGGTATGGATGAGGGAAGAAATTTTGACTGATGACTGTGAGGTTGAATATCTAGTGCCTTCATTGCTCCAAGTTATCTTGCCTGGCACAGTTTCAAGAAAACAGAACCAATCAAGGACAAATTCAGGAGTCACTGAAATCTTATTGGCCCTCCCAGTAAGATTGCAGCCTGACAGGCAAGTGGAGCTGCCTGCTGCACTGGCACATCCTTTAATTCCACCCCCACTGCTCCTTCCCAGAGCCACTTTGAATGGCGGGCCACAGTGGAAGAAAAATATCACGGGCAGTAAGATCCCGTCTGTTATTACAAGATACAAGTCTGACTTTCTTGGATTGATACCAAGATTTCAAAGAGCATCCTGAACTTTCTAACACACAGGCCACAATCAGTAAAGATAGGCAACAACAGTTCCTCCATGATCATCCTCAACACCGGGGCCCCACAAGGCTGTGTCCTCAGCCCCCTACTATACTCCTTATATACCTATGACTGTGTGGCCAAATTCCCCTCCAACTCGATTTTCAAATTTGCTGATGACACCACAGTATCGGGTCGGATTTCAAACAATGACAAGACAGAGTACAGGAATGAGATCAAGAATCTGGTGAACTGGTGCGATGACAATAACCTCTCCCTCAATGTCAACAAAACGAAGGAAATTGTCATCGACTTCAGGAAGCGTAGTGGAGAACATGCCCCTGTCTACATCAATGGGAACGAAGTAGAAAGGGTCGAGAGCTTCTAGTTTTTAGGTGTACAGATCACCAACAGCCTGTCCTGGTCCCCCCATGCCAACACTACAGTTAAGAAAGCCCACCAACGACTCTACTTTCTCAGAAGACTAAGGAAATTTGGCATGTCAGCTACGACCCTCACCAACTTCTACAGATGCACCATAGAAAGCATTCTTTCTGGTTGTATCACAGTTTGGTATGGAGCCTGCTCTGCCCAAGACCGCAGGAAACTACAAAAGGTCGTGAATGTAGCCCAGTCCATCACGCAAACCAGCCTCCCATCCATTGACTTTATCTATAATTCCCGCTGCCTCAGAAAGGCAGCCAGCATAATTAAGGACCCCACGCACCCTGGACACACCCTCTTCCACCTTCTCCCATCAGGAAAAGGATACCAAAGTTTGAGGTCACGTACCAACCGACTCAAGAACAGCTTCTTCCCTACTGCCATCAGACTTTTGAATGGACCTAACTTGTATTAAGTTGATCTTTTCTCTACAGCTTGCTATAACTGTAACATTATATTCTGCAGTCTCTCCTTCCTTCCCTATGTACGGTATGCATTCTTTGTACAGCATGCAAGAAACAATACTTTTCACTGTATACTAATACATGTGACAATAATAAATCAAATCAAAATCATATTTACTACCTCATGTCAGATTGATATAGTGCTGGTTTAACTCTGTTGGTAACAATTGTCTTAGTCAGAAGGGCAGTGGAGGTGAAGCCCCACTTCATGATTTGTGTGCACAATAAATCCTGTCACTGCGGTGTAGCACCAGTGTTTTTTAATTTTTTTAACATAGACATAGAATTTACAGTGCAGAAGGAGGCCATTCGGCCCATCGAGACTGCACCGGCTCTTGGAAAGAGCACCCTACCCAAGGTTAACACCTCCACCCGATCCCCATAACCCAGTAACCCCACCCAACACTAAGGGCAATTTTGGACACTAAGAGCAATTTATCATGGCCAATCCACCTAACCTGCACATCTTTGGACTGTGGGAGGAAACCGGAGCACCCGGAGGAAACCCACGCACACACGGGGAGGATGTGCAGACTCTGCACAGACAGTGACCCAAGCCGGGAATCGAACTTGGGACCCTGGAGCTATGAAGCAATTGTGATATCCACAATGCTACGTGCTGCCACTGATATTAAACAGAATCTTGCTCAGATCTCTAATATAAATCCTGTAACATTTGAAGAAGTATAAGAGGTTCTCCTGGCCAACATTCGTCCCTCTACCATCAGCAGCAAATGCAGATTAATTGGTAACTTATCTCCTTTCTGTTTGTGTCTTCATACTACATTGAAAATTACATTAAAACCCTGCATAAAGTGCATGAGATGGATTGACCCCACTAATATTGATGCTGCAAGACTTGTTATGAGAAGGAACTTAAGATACTGAGGCCCCCTCTACCCAAGAGAAGCACCATTCATTCAAAATTGTAATTGAGCTTCTGAGGGAGGTTCAGAGAGATTTCTTCCCACAGAAACCTGTTGGAACATAAGATGTGATAGAGGCAGAGGTCAATGCAACTCACGTGAAAACTGGATAAATATTTGACGTAGAGGAAGATGCTGCGTTAGGGAGACAGTAAAGTGATGGATTTCCACATTGGCAAGAAAAATAGATAAGCAGGATATTATTTCAAAGGAGGGAGACTGCAGAATGCTGCAGTCCAGAGGCATCTGGGTGTCATTGCATATGAATCACAAAAGATTAGCATGTGGGTGCAGCAAGTGATTAGGATGGCAAAACGACTTGGGTGACTGCCTCAATCCAAAGGAAATGGAATATAAAAATAGGGAAGCCTTGTACTACTGGACAGGACATTGGTGAGACAGTAACTGGTGTACTGTGAACAGTTTTGGTCTCCTTACTTAAAGAGGGATATACTTGCATTGGAAGCAGTCCGGAGAAGGTTCACTAGGCTGATTCCTGGGCTGAAGGGGTTGTCTTATGAGGAAAGGTTGAGCAGGTTGGGCCTTTACTCATCAGGATTTGGAAAAATGAGAGGTGATCTTACATAAGAACATAAGAACTAGGAACAGGAGTAGGCCATCTGGCCCCTCGAGCCTGCTCCGCCATTTAATGAGATCATGGCAGATCTTTGTGGACTCAGCTCCACTCTCCGGCCCGTACACCATATCCCCGAACCCCTCTATTCTTTAGAAAGGCATCTATCGTTTTCAAGGTCTTATTGAAACATGTAAGATCCTGAGGGGCTTGACAGAATAAATGCTGAGAGGATGATTCACCTGATGAGGAAACCTAGAACTCGGGGACACAATTTCAAAATAAGGGGTCTCCCATTTAAGATGGAGAGGAGTAAGAATTTCTTCTCTCAGAGGGTAATTGGTCTTTGGAATCCTCTTCCCCAGAGAACAGAGGTGTCTGGATCATTTAATATATTCAAGGCTAAATTAGGCTGATGCTCTTTAACTACAAGGAAGGCAAGGATTATGAGACAAACAGAAGAGTGGAATTAAGGCAGCAATCAGGTCAACCATCATCTTATTGAATGACAGAACAGGGTCAATGGACCGAATAGCCTCCTCCTGTTTTGTCTGGTCTTCTGATTTTATTGAACAAATTTTATCTCGTTCTAACAGAAATGAGAACTGAGAGGTCCCTTTCTGTAATGCAAACGTCTATGGATCTGTGGCTATGGCATTTCTCTACATAACAACTGTGATCACACTGTAAAAGTAATTTATTGGATATGAGTGGGGTGTAACAGAGGTCATAGAGGAGACTTGGGTTGAGTGTGGTGCAGAATAACATTAACAGTGTCAGTTCAATCCCTATGCTGGCTGAGGTATCGTTGGCCTCACCTTGCCCCATAGTGATACCATGGCATGGACCATGATTAGCAATCCTTGATCTATGGGGACATTGCAGCGGGAGAAGTAATTGTTGGTGTTTAGTTTCACGCACCTAGTGGTGAACAAGGCAGACATTCATCTGTTTCCATAGCTGCTTTTTTGCTAGAACAGGTTGCTAGCCTATCGCCAGATGCTTACAGTTTGAGGAGCGCCACTCCACATCAAGTGTGGCTGACCAACAGTCTCTCCCCCTCTTACCGCCAGCCATTGGCATGTTGGAAGGATTTTGCAGATTGATACTCAATCTGTCTGACTACGAACATACCTTCCTTGGCCATCAAATCCTGGGTTGGAACTCAAACCCCAGAACTTCTGGTTCAGAGGCAGGATGCTATCCACTGTGCCACAGGACCTCAGAGAGAAGTAGCAGACATCTTTAAATACAAATTACTTTTGCACACTTTCTGTGCTACTTATTCTGTGCTACCATTCAAATAATGGTATGGTTATGAAAGTTTGGCAATTACGTGGGAAACGTAAGAAGAATGCAGCACAGTTTCAGTTGAGCTATAAATCCAACTCTCTTCCTTAAGCCTATCCTAATTTAGTTTTCTATCCATAGAAGAGTTTTTATGTAACTTTTAATTTATTATTCTCAGAGCTTCCTGGTAGGAACTCTTACTGATGGAATCAGGGGAGTAAAAACTCTCTGCCGATCAAACAGAGATAGAAAATTCCTGTGCTTGGTGGGTTTTGGATGGGAATTGTTTTAAAAACATAGTGAATGAGTGAAATAAATTATCCTGATATTGGCCATATAATACCCAAATATGGAGTCCACATCCAATAATACTCAGAAAAGTATATAAATTCAGGTGACAGAATCCGGATGCGTTTGCAAATGAGAAATATCCTCAGCACAATGTAAGAATGACTTGCCAGGGAGGTTGGTTAGCTCAGTTGGCTGGACAGCTGGTTTGTGAGGCAGAGCAATGGCAACAGCACGGGTGCAAATATCATAAAATCATAGATATCATAGAATTTACAGTGCAGAAGGAGGCCATTCGGCCCTTGGAAAGAGCACCCTACCCAAGCCCACACCTCCACCCTTTTGGAAACTAAGGGCTATTTAGCATGGCCAATCCACCTAACTCGCACATCTTTGGACTGTGGGAGGAAACCGGAGCACCCGGAGGAAACCCCCGCACACACGGGGAGAACGTGCAAACTCCGCACAGACAGTGACCCAAGCCGGGAATCGAACCTGGGACCCTGGAGCTGTGAAGGAACAGTGTTAACCACTATGCTACCGTGCTGCCCTGGTTGGGGTTACCATGAAGGGCCTGCCAACTTAACCTTGTCCTTTGCTTGAGGTGTGGTGACCCTCAGGTTAAATCACCACCAGTCAGCTCTCTCTCAGCCTTTGGTCTTCTGGAACCATGGCAACTTTCAATGACTGTCATTCAACTTAAATCATGATGGTTTAATTGGGAAGCACATCTATGGATCTTCTTCCTTCAGGTACCATTCTCTAAGAGCATTTTAGCAACCATGTTATTCTATTAGATTGGCCCATGATTTTACTTGGAAAAGTACGACAGTGGTTCGCCATTGCCTTCCGCAGTATGGTTGATCAGGGAACGCTCCTGCTCTTATTGCCTGTCATCAGATATATCAGAAAAATTTACATGCTGATAATCAACCTGCTCAAATAGATCCTGAATGCATCGTTCATGGACATGATTGTCCTTAAACCCAGAATTTCTAGCCCGGAAGTAGAGACTCCACCACAGTAATGAAGACCTCCCCTTATCTATAGGACGGTACGGTAACAGCACTGTTGCTTCACAGAGCCAGGGTCCCAGGTTCGATTCCCGGTTTAGGTCACTGTCTATGTGGAGTCTGCCGTTCTCTCAATGTCTACGTAAGTTTCCTCCGGGTGCTCCAGTTTCCTCCCACAAGTCCCGAAAGACGTGCTTGTTAGGTAATTTGGACATTCTGAATTCTTCCTCTGTGTACCCGAACAGGCGCCGGAGTGTGGCGACTAGGGGATTATCACAGTAATTCATTGAATTTTGTTAATGTAAGCCTACTTGTGACAATAATAAAGATTATTATTATTATTAGATATAATTTATCTAAAAATAAATCAAACTGCACATTTTTAAGGGGTTGAGTTCCTCCAATACTGAAAATACAATTTTCTAAAATAAAATGGATGAGCCATCTCACATTGTCCTTTTCTGCCAGTGCCAGGAAATATCAGGTGCCTTAAATGCTTTCACTGTAAACATTTACGACAGTGGGAGACAATCCGACAGCTGCTAGATATCAGACCAACACCTTTCCGAAAGAAAACAGACACCTCAAAGAAAAATACAAAATTTAGACTCAAAATATATTTATGCTGAATTATCTCAGCAAGTGTGACACTGTATGTGCTGAAAAATAGGCTAAGTAAGTAAGCATAGTCATTTAGATATAAATGCTGCTTTGCAATTACATAAATTTGTTCCAGACACCAAGTCAGTCGCCCTGAAAACCGTGTTAATAGATTCTCTGCAACAAAACTCAGTTCGGATTGAGATCTACCTTTAGTTATGTTAAGGGTGCAAGGATGCAATTGGTGGCTTGGCTGACAGGTTTGAATGCATTGCAAAACAAGTCAAATTTTTATTTCAATCTGTTTGTAAATTTCATCAATCAGCTCTAAGCTAAAAATCATCCAGTAGACAAATTTAGAAGGACAATCTGGTTCTGAAAATTCCTAATGGTTGTATTCTGAGGAGTGAGGACAAGAAACCAAAAGAAGACTTTGCATTCATATGGCATCTTGTCACATCCTGAAGTTCTTTGCAACCAATAAGTCTCTCTTGCAGTGAAGTTACAAAAGCAGTAGCCAATTTGCAGGATAGCCGAATAGCATTGAGTTGAACGGCAAGTTAACTTATTTTTTGGCAGTGTTGAAAGAAATCTTGACAAGAACACCAGAAGAACTTGGAATTCTGCACCAGAGCAGGCAGACAAAACTTTATCTGACATCCCATCTAAAAAGCAGTGCTTCTGACAATGCAGTGTGTCTTTGTTACTACACTGCACTCTATGGTACATTAACACCATTGACATGTACCAGCAGCCATTATCTTCCACTGAAACTGAATCACTAGCTTTTATTGGATGCGTCAATGAGTGATGCCAAATTCATTTCTGACTGACTTAATAGACAACCAATCGTCTTCTGTCATATGAAGCATAACTGATGAACTAGCTGCTGAATGTCACCACACAATTTGACTTTGCTGTAAGCACAGTTTTAGAAGCCAGTCAATTGGTTTTGCTCAACACTTCAGGTCGGAACAATAACATCCTACTGAAGGAAGACCGACATGTGGGTAAATCCAAGCCAAGTGTGACTGGAGATTGAAAGAAAATTGACATTTAGCTCCATTTGACTTGATCTTTGAACAAGGGATTGTTTCAGATTTTGCAGTTGCTTTGACATTTACCCTCTTCTGTCTTTTTGGAAGGTAATTTAAAAAATACAGTGTTTGTGTGTAAGTAAATATAGATAGGTTCACTTCCTGGCCCACGTTGGCATTGTTGGCCTTAGCAGGGATGATGATGAGGGTACAATAATCAGCTTCAACACCTCTGGGTTAGGGTGGAAAAATCAGTGAGGGCTCTTATTGCTGCTTGCAAACGGAATTCCTGTTGGGCGACTGCAATGTGATGAGCTACGATTAATTAACTAACTCACAATTAACTAACTTACCGGTACTCAACGTCTGGACTCAAATGTGAAGAATCACTATTTACGTGACAAAAGGGAGGAAGAAAGTTTGACCCGGAAAATGTTTCTTAACGTTTTGAGCTAAGTGATCTGTGGTGCTACAGTTTCCCAACATTTTTACACAGTGAGCAGAACCTGTTAACAGTGAAAAATGGAAACTGCTCTCAGTCTCAGCTACATATCTCCCTGAGTTATTCATGGTTTCAAAATTAGTTAATTAATAATCTTCCATGACCAATGGATGACAAGGTACTTATATTTATTGATCTCTTATTTAGCTGCAGTTTGTTCGACCATTTTTCTGTAGCCGCTGCCTCATTTTCCTTCATTTTATTTCATTTTCGTGCTGAGTAAAGGAAGAATGAAAATGCAGAAATTAAAATATTTCTTAACTGTGCAGTGAAAGAATGAAAAATAAATTGAACAGTCAATCAAGGTCCTGTGCAAAACAAAGCTGTCTTTGCGTACATCAGGTCCATTTGCAGAAATCCTTCTCTGCCTGCCCTCCATCCCACATTACCACTGACATTACCTTGTGAATTAAAGTGAGATTGTTACATTTGTAGGAATTCGTACTGCTTTTTTCCTTCTGCAATCTTCCCCTTATGTTCATTGGGACCTAGATTGAGAATGCCCTAGTTAATTTCAATTGAGATCTTTTACAGTTGTTGTAGAAAGGAGACATTTATCTTATCTCTTGGGACTGGAAAAGATTGGAACCCATCTAGCTGAGATTAAAGGGCAGGATTTCAAGATGCACAGTCCCTGCTTTCAAGCCACTTTCTCATATAGCCATCTTCATTTTCTTCACCTCCAGCCCTGCAGCACTTTCAGATTTCATTTGTGCACAGTAACGAACTGTTCTCATTCTTATCTTCAGCAACCGCGTGCCATTTATTAGCCCAGAGAGCGGTGAAACTTGTTAGAAGACATATGAAAGTTACAAAGCTGCAAGGGGCACAGAAACATTGATAAGAAATCTTGTCTTGTTTGCTGTGTCCTTTATATAATACTCTGTTTAAAAAATATATGAAAAGCATATTACTGTGCAGCAGGGGAGTTATTGCACGAGGACTATTTATACTGTAACTCTATCAGTGAAAAACCATGAAGGATCTCTTAGAGTCGACTACAACAGTTAAAAGAAGGGTTATTTAAAACTCATTTAACAGCAGCTAAGCCAATTTTTAATCAAGAATTCACTTTATCGGCTCTGAACTCTACAATCAAGCTTAAGAGTAAAGGATGACTTTAAAAAGAGCTTTAACCCCATAACATGTACTTTTTAAAAACACAATAAAAGGAGAGGGCCACTGCCCCCTCATAAATCAGCCACTGGAGCCACATTAGTCAGCCAGCAAAATAATCAGCTTCTAGCAATAATCATTACATGCTTAAAGCTTTATCGATATAGATTTCATTTGCATTACATTTTAAGTATGTAAATGCTTGCTGTTGCACACTGTACAAATGGCATCTTCCGGCATGTGGACTCAGTTTTAATCCATCATTTGGGAATTTAATGATCCCCTTGTTCTGCTCCATTCCATGAAAGCTGTTGTATTCTTTTCTCCCACTCGAGCTATGTTGTCTGTCTGATTTATTCATTACAAATTAAAAAGCCAACTTTCATTTGTGTTCAGTAAGGCAGCTGTTAGACTACTCAGGAAAGAATATTTGTTGAGAATGTTTGCAGATTTCACTGTAGTTTGGGATTTATTTTTCTCTCTGCATCGTTTTATTATGGTGCCATGGAAAATCATCAATAAAGAACATGACAGTAATAGCGACGTATAGCTGGTATTTCTTTTACAGAGTAATGAAGGGCCAGGGGTGTGGTACATATCAGGTCTGCCATTGGACCTGCATAAATCTGCAAAGGATTCAACCATCCAGTGAACCAGTCTTTTTCACACCGTACATTTATTTTCCTTAACCGCACACACTTTTTATTATCATTATTATTTAAATTAGAGCTGAAATTGTACCCCAATAAGTGGACTGTGAAGACAAGGTACTTGTAAACAATGGACATATATCAATGTTAATGGTAAACTATTTGATCATTCCATTTTGTGGTGGCAGGTGCGGAACAGAAGGGTATTTAAAAAATACTTTTTTTAAATCAAGGATTTGTTGCCATGGAAAATGATGAGGGAGAACATAAGGAGGTGAAGGAGGACCATATTTTATTTGCTATTTATGAAAACCTTTGATAACAGAATTACAACCGTAGCCAAAGCAACACATATGCAGCTCGCCCAGGTGTAACACCTGCAAATAGTGCCTATCAGAATGACAAGGAAAAGCTACTTTTCGACTTATCATTTGCATTGTTTCGGTTATCAAGGTGAGGGGTGCCAATGGTGGAGAATGAGACAGTTCTTTCACTTTTGGAACTAAAGGCCATGAGATGCAAAGTAAAATACTTTATTTGGTCCTAACAGTGAAGAACAATTTCCTCTGTGCACAAGGTGGAGCAAATCTGGCAATACATTAAACATGATGTGCTGGATAATTCAGCTGGAGTGTTTAGAGGTACAGTGAAACTCTTGGCTGGCCTCAATGCATCCATCTCTGACCCAAGCCATTTTCCATGATCAAAGGCTTTTATGTGTGTTGTGCAGGCATTACAATCCAACTAGCATACCTGGCTAAAATTTCACCACAGTACCTTGATTCCTACACTGTAACTGGCCAGATTCCAACTTCTAAAATGTCTATAAAAATGGCATCGAATTCACAGCACAGAAAAATTCAGCCCAATGGATCTATGCTGGTGATTTGCGCCACACAAGCCTTACTTCACCTTTGTAAGTCCATTCCTTTGCTGATATTAATTGCAGTAGGGAAACTAACCCCTTAAACCCATCCTTAGCAAGGTTGCACATCAGGGACATACATGTATCTCCTTCATGCAGGAATCAAGCCTGGTGGCAGTACTGCAAGAAATCCAATGACCTCAAGAGAGATCAAGGCCAGTTACTACATCTCCAAGCACTACATTCTATCATTTGCACCAGTAGCTCAAGCCACTTTTCAAATTACACAGTACCCACCTAATAACAATCTATCTGAGCCTCAAACCTAACATTCCGATGTTTATCGCCCCCGCACACACGTTGCACTGGTGCAAGCCACACACGCATATCTAGCTATTCACCATGATAGCCATATCAGCCAGGCACACTGACTGACACTGGTACATTTCCCTCTCTCTTGCAGGAAAAAAAGTTGGTTCACCACCAGAGGCAGCAAAAACTAACTGGAGGACAGGCCTACCTGCATAGTGCTGACTATTACTGAGACTCCAATTGTTGAGGCTCTGCCCAGCGGAAAGGCTGAAAACCACCAGGGTGATAGTATCCTCATAACTAGGCACCCTTCTTACCTTCTCCTCACCCTTTGATCTTTTCTGATTTACAAACTGCAGGTGGTTTAAACATGCCATTCATACCTTTCCTCTCAACTCTTCACAGCACAAGCTTGCCCCTGTGCTCTTCTTTCAAAAGCAGACAGGCAGTGGGAGGAACAGCAGGAAGATGGTGTCGATGAAGACGCACTGTCATTCTCGTATTCACCTCCCTCATTCAACCTTGAGCTCGGCTACTAATGCAGCACGTAATTTTGAGGTCAGATTTGCAGGAGTGAGACACGTGGCACGAGTGGGCTGCAGTCAGAGCAGATGACAAGGATAATGCCGGTGCCAGCTTGCCATGGGCAGAGTCACATTCAAGTTCTTCTGCGGAGAGCACAGGTGGTTCTAACCTCAAAGGAGGAGCTTACAGAAGGGCACTGGCTGGCGGACATGCACAATAAAATGCTTGGTGCATTGCACTGCCTGTCAGAAAGCCTGCAGACAATGTCAACGAGCATGCAATGGACCAGCACCAACTCAGTACAGAGCTTTGGAAAGTGCTTCAAATGCACCTTTTCCAACAGGGAAATAGTGGCAAACTCCGACGACCACTCTGTGGATCCAACCTTCGAATGGTCAATGCACCATTGAATGGTGAATGTCTTCCGCTTCCATTGCAGCACCATCAACAGTTATACAATAATTGATTCCTGCAGTGAAAGCTATTAAACAAGCTCAGACTGCCACCATCAATGCACACAGGTGTTTGCTGGGTGTCGCAGCCATCCTACAATTGTCCTGCAGTAGAATACTCAGGTTGCTAAGGCACCACCTGGGAGTTTGGAGGTGATTCCATGGAGCAAGAACGTGCTTGCCTCTTTCAGAAAGACGGCATTCCTGTTCTGCCAGTGCCCTTGCTGTTACTATCAGCCAGCTGTCCGAGACTATGGCTTTCCAGGTCCCGAGCTGCTCTAGGTTGTTCTTTATTCTCCAAGGCCGCCAACAATTTTCTCCAATGTATGTCAGCAGCCATCCATCAGCTAGGTTGCAGCACGACAGAAGAACACTCAAAGCACACACAGGCAAAGCTTCATGAAAGACAGGCACAAAGGGAATGCACAACCTTTGAATGCAATGTGGGATGGTTGTATTAATATATTTGGAGTGGAATGCTTATTTTGTGGTGCCTTTTATTTTTGCCCTGACATTGTGATAGTGAGTGACAGAGGTAACATAAGGTGTGGGGCATGTTGGTGCATGGGGAATTGTCATTGTGGTTACTCGTGTCTAGGTTTGTTGAGCTTTTCATGGCCATAACGTGACTGTTTAGGTCACCTTCTACTTATCTTCCTCCTCCTCCTCCGCTGCTCTCCATATACCTGGTGCCAAGGGTTGTTTCTCATGATGGTGCATTTGTGCAGTAGTGCATGCCATCATGAATTTTGACACCCACTACGCCAAGTATATCCTCCAGAATGTTCCAAGCAGCAGAAGCTTTTTTTGCAGCAAGTTTATGTTCTACTCTATCGCATTTTGTGTGACAGCGTGGCTGTTATTGTATGAGTACTGCACGTTGAAAAAAGAACGGTACAGCACAGTACAGGCCCTTCGGCCCATGATGTTGTGCCGACCATTTATCCTAATCTAAGATCAACCTAACCTACACCACTTCAATTTACTGCTTTCCATGTGCCTAAGAGTCGCTTAAATGTCCCTAATGACTCTGACTCCACCACCTCTGCTGGCAGTGCATTCCACACACCCACCACGCTCTGTGTAAAGAAGCAACCTCTGACATCTCCTTTTATAGCTTCCTCCAATCACCTTAAAATGATGTGCCCTTGTGACAGCCATTTCCACCCTGGGGAAAAGTCTCTGGCTAGCCATGCCTCTCATCACCTTGTACACCTATATCAAGTCATCTCTCTCCAGTGAGAAAAGCCCTATCTCCCTCAACCTTTCTTCATAAGACATGCCCTCCAGTCCAGACAGCATCTTGGTAAAACTCCTCTGCACCCTCTCCAAAGCATCTACATCCTTCCTAATGAGGCGACCAGAACTGGACACAATATTCCAGGCATGGGTTGTGTGATTGAGTCATCGGCCATGTGGTCAGCAGATAGCTCCTGTCACCAAGGAGCCACAATAGAATCACAGAATTTTACAGCACAGAAGGAAGCCATTCGGCCCATCGTGTCTGCACCGACTCCTGTGGTAGTCCCATTCCTCAGCCCTGTCTCCATTGCCCTCTAAATTCATCACTTTCACATATGTATCCAGCTCTCTTTTGAAACATCCTATGGAATCCACCTGCACCACTCTCAAAGACAGTGCATTCCAAAGGCCAACAACTCTGAGTAAAGAAGTTTCTCATCTCACTCCTAGCTCTCTTGCTGGCCATTTTGAAATTGTGACCCCTAGAAACTGACATACCAACGAGTGGAAACAGAATATCCTTCTTTACCCTGTCAAAATGGTTCAGAATTTTGAACACCTCAATAAGGTTGCCTCTTTCTCTTCTCTGCTCCAAGGAGATCAAGCCCAATTTCTCAAATATTTCCTGGTATCCTCATTCCTGGTATCATTCTCATAAATGTGGTTTATGAAGATGGCTCAAAAACAGATGGCACAACAGATTGCCACCGAATAAAATCATGACAACATCCAGGCATCATACGTTGACCTGGAGGATTCACTGCCTATAGTCGCTCACCACTGGATATTGCAGCGAGAAATGCCTTTAGGTTCTAGTGTAGGGCAGAGTTTAAATAACAGCACCTGCAATGATTTTGCGCTTCCAAAGACACCCTGCATCATGTGGAAACCTGCTATCCTGTCAAAGCTGTGTGGTTGCTTTGTCTGTTAATCTGGCAAGAGAGAATGAAATGTAGTTAACTTTGAGCAGACATCCTCCGTGACCTTTATGCAACAGTGGATGGAAAACTACAAGGTGTCGCAAATAGCTATGGCTCAATGAACTAATCACATAAAAATTCACCACCATGGCCACCTTCACAGTCGCTGGCAATGACGTCCCTGCCCAGTTCTGAGGACACAGTTGTGGCAGCAGTAGCCGTGAGCACATTCTTACGGAAGGGCAGACACCTCACACATTGTAACTTGCCAAGGGTCAGGCAGAAGAATTGTTCCCTGAACATCCTGGGTGGAAATTGCTTCCTGCTGAGAGCACCACCTCCCCACCTCCCCCACCCCCCAATTATCCTCCTCCCTTTTCTAGCAGCTTGTCCTGCTCAGTGTGGCAACTATTCATCGTCCCACTGTGCTATTCAAAGGGGAATGTGCACTAGTTCATCCATGTTTGGGAGCAATTGTTTCAAGCAGCAGCCAGCCCGAAAGCCTTCAGCACCTTTCACATCTTTCCCTATAAAGATTAGCATATTTAAAGAACTCTAAATTATTCCAAAGGCTTGTAGAATCATAGCAGCAGCCAAAAAAAAAAAATCAGCCAGCATCTAATGTGTGGGTAGTATTGTCAAAGGGTCAGTCCTTCCTGCTGCTGAATGCATACTTATCTGTGGGAGGTTAAGGGAGGAAATTAGCTGGAGTACTGAGCTCTAAAATGGTACCACTGGTGTCAAATCAACATTGCACGCTGACTGATGGCAATGTGTGCCTACTTGGCGAGCTTGTAGTGGACTGCTCGTGCGCTAACATCTATAAAGTCACCATAGTCCCAGATGACCATCGACTGCTTTCCCCTTTGAAGGGAGAGCTGACTGCCAAAATGACATCTGGGGTGACTTGCTGCTCATATGCACCACAGATTCCATTTCAGAGTGCTGAAGCTGAGAGTGCCGAAAAAGGGCTGCACACGTCCAATTTCTTGCCCAATATGTTTCGAATATATTTGTTACACCTATTGCACAGAGGAATCGTGCTCAAAGTCCAAGAACTCAAATTTGCAGGACAGCTTCGACTGCCATCTTAATGGCATCTCTGAGTCATACGGTCAATTCAATTCAGTCTGTATTAAAACCTTTGTGCTGCAGAACAATGGCCACTAAGATTTACATTGAGACTGATTCAGAATTCTTCAGGCATCAGGCAGACAGGAAAGCCTCTTGTTCCAAGGCATGTGTTGGATTTGATTCCAGACCTCAAAGCTGAAAGGACAGTGCTGTAATGTACAGTACAACACAGCTCTGCCTTCAAAGTTGTGCGTGCATTTATAAAACAAGATAACATTTTCAACTTCAGCAGAGTCTCCTCAGAGTATTTACAAGTTGTATGATGTATAGAAGAAAGAAAATTATGTGGGGAGGTGAAATGCAAAATAGGGTTGTTTTTTTTCCACCTAACTCCGCTGAATGCACTTCCAATAACAATATATATATATATATTTTGTGTTGTCCTGAAAGGTTAATCTGTCTTTCCGGTGCTACAGGTGAACTTCTAGCATTCCCGATATATTTTAAGCGCATGTCTTTTTCATGGTTCTTTGACCGCAAAGCAAAGCAATGTATAGATGTGAGCATGTATAGGACATCCTGCAGCATTTTCACAGGGGGAAGCCAGGATGAAGGAGAATCTTCAAATGAAGGAGGGTTAGAGGGTAGGTGAGAATTGGACCAGAGTAGGCTAACACAATCAAGTTGCCATTTTAAAGGATTATATTCTGTCATCATTTTTATCTAATTCATTGATTTAATATATATGGCACTCTGAGAAGCAGAAAAACAATTGGTTCGCAAAAAGCAGTTTCACTGTAGTACAGGCAGAGGATTGAAAGTGCAAAACTGAGATGCCACAGTGCCATCACTTGCAGGAGTGTCTGTACATGCGTGTGTGTGTTACCGTCACACTAGGAGGGATAATTTAATCTGAGGATGCAATTGGAGGACGACAAAATGAGTCAGGCAAAATAGCGGGCTACCTTCTGACTTTGTGCTACCAAAATGGAAATGCAAGCACGTGCAACATGATTTTCCAAGCATGGTCAGAACGTGCTGTGCTGGCAGGCAAAAAACACCCATCAGAAATGCAAAGTTGGAGAATAACCCCTAATATGTGAACGGGTGAGCATGTGTGAAATTCTGTAAATCGGCAACAAAAAAACAGATGCACGATGGGACAGATGCACTCCAGCAATGGAGTTAAAATGGCTGATGGTGAAATTGAAAGGTACCTAGAGTTCTTGGTAGACTCAATGGTCAACATGTTCAATAAATACAGAGGAGAAACCAACAAAGCAAATACAATGCTGATCTATATAGGCAAAAACAGTAGCATACATGTCTGAGAAAGTCATAATCCATCTGTACAATATACTAGTCAGACTACAAATTGAGTCCTGTATCCAGTTCTGGACACTGGGATACAGAATTATTCAAGCACTGGAGGCAGATCAAGGGACAGCCATGAGACTGATCCTGAGCATCAGAGGCCGAGAGCTATGGCATGATGAACAACTGAGGAAATGTGAACTCTTATAGCCTTGAAAGGAGAATAAATTGTATAGAAGGATGCAAGATAGTAACAAGTACTGAAAAGGTAGACCCAGAAAATTACTTCCAACTCCAAAATGAGAACAGTACAAGGGACACAGATTCAAATTATTAAAAGGTAAATTTGAGGGAATAATAACAGGCAGTCCTCCTTCACCTTGACAGTTGTCAAATAATGAAGGAAATTTAGGTAGGGTAGCAAATGCCAAAAAGACTGGAATAAATAAAGAAACAACCAAATACTAGAATTGGGGGGAGGGTGCAGGAGGATCCATAGTGTCCTTCTGGATGCAAGAGCCAAAAAAGCAAAATGGGCATCGTTATATGCACTTATCTTATGATTTTAAGAATAAGGGCTCTGCATTCACTGATATTTTTGATGACATTTCTCATTGCAGCACAGCAAAGGCAATTACATTTACATTATTTCATTCAGGTACCTGTAAACATAAGCACAGGAGAAAACTTCCACCTTTACTTGCGACACTACCTCTATAATTCCTCGATTGCAAGTTATTTTTAGAACATTTGCCAAAGAATATCATCTGAGAAGGAAAAAAATCAGGCGTACTGCCATTGGCCCCAAACCAATTTGTGTAAAACACTGAGCTCAATGTGATGTGAAATATTTAAATAAAAATGTCTCAATTACTTTGTATTTTTTTAAGATTGTGCATTAATTTCAGACAATATTCAGTATGCACTTCATTTATTATCACAATATATGGCCAAGACTCTGTACCTTTTCTTACACACAATAGTTCATCACTGTATTCTATCAGCCTAATGGAAACCCATTGAGATTTAGTGCCCGTGTGTTCGTTTTTTGATAAAAATTATTACAAAAATTCCATACAAAAACTATTTTCATATAAATCTTGCATTTCCACAAATAAACATGAACATCTTGAAAAACTGCTCACAAGGAGTTGTAGCAGTAGTGACTTGAGATTTAGTGCATTCTACAAAAGAGTCTCCTGCAACATTACCATGGGATCATGTCAATGAAAATCCTATATCCATAATTAATCAGGCGCAACCACACGAGTTGAAAGGCCAGGTGTCAAATCAGTTCAGCTGGATGTGGGAGCAGGTGGGTGAGGCGACTTGAAAGGATCAATTCTTGAGACCTGGGATGGGGGAACTGGGGGGGGGGGCCATACACACTTTTCGGTTACCACAATGAGGTACACAAACTTAAAGGACTATAGACTGTTCTTTAAACCCTACTTCATTCAAATTTTGGAAAACGACTTTGCAATCCATTGTTTAAAAAGTTTAATTGTTTAACGGTTTTTCATTTTGTGAGGGTTCAATGCAGTCTGATCCATTTTTAAAAAAAAACTAAATTGATGGAAAACAATTATTGCCTTGTGTTCCCTTCTGGTGGTGATACAAACACGTGAAATATCGCATGAAGGTTTCACCGTTTCTTTCCAATGCCTCTCAGTTCTCTTTCACCTTTAACCTCAATTACTTTGAACAGCCTCTATTACAGCAACTGTACAAGTTTGGACATTTCTCAGCGCCATTTCCACCTCGTATAACTTTAGCTATAACTCAACATCAGTTTTCCCTTTGTTGTCCAGTGTGTTTCTTTTTCCTTTATTATCACCATCCATTTCCTATAATTGGGGGAAAAAAACGAGGGCGGGGTGAGAAGAGGGATGGAGGGGAAAAGTCCTTACTGCATTTAATTATTTTATTTGCTAGTTTTGGTCCTTGACAGTGTTTCGGAATAGACTTTGACCACCCTGTTTTCATATGGTAGGTAAATTTTTTTTTCGACACGGCATCATGAGGTAACTCGCTTGTTCGGCACGGTTTGCATATTTCCACAGGAAACACTCTTGCAGGTCATTGGGAACAAAGATTACTGTTTGTGCTCGGTGTGGATTTTCTACACTTTATGCCATTGTTTCTTTGCCAGGCAATCTCCTGTCGTTGAACGTATGCATGTTGATAACTTCTTCTGTTTTCACTATCACTGGTGCCTGAGGCCTGTGTTTCAGACGCCGTTGACACTTGAGAGACAACCGGAGCTCCTCAACCATGGCACTACAGAAGGACCTCTGTGGGGAAAATTAAAGACTGAAAATGAGATCAAACTGCAATGCCTTGAAGCGACAGTGAAATCACATGTTAGCTTAGATTTCTCTGCCCGAACACCAGGCAAGTTTGGCAATGATTGAAAGAAAACCATTTAGCTTACTGCTTGCCTTTAAATAAAAATGACAAGATTGCTTTTAAGAGTAATGTGCTCTCTTTAAATTGTAAGAAACTATAGGAATGCTGTGTTTACTGCACTTAATAGTTATCAATCAAATATTTCAACCACTTGATAACTATGTGCACAGTATTAATAAATGATAGTCATAATACCGTGAGCCAGTAGCTCCCACTGGAAGGAATCCAATTGTTTCTCCACTGACTACTGCCTAACCATTCTCTAACATTGATAGTAAAACAATTAGGGTGAGAAATGTGTTTGTGCAGCAATGCGTCTGGCATTACGGTATCTTTGAAGAATGCCGCACCGCCTGCAGAAGTGATAGTCCGTGATGCTGCCTGCCCATCATCCCTCCACTGGGGAATTGAAGTAAATTTGCAGTACACAAATACATTTTTCCACCTCTGAGTTTCCAAGCTGGAGTGAGATGCTTATTTGCTCAGGTTTCTAGAAGTTAAATGAATATCACACAATCCAAAACAATGGGGGCGGCACAGTGGTCATCACTGCTGCCTCATGGTGCCGAGGACCCTGGTTCTATCCGGGTCACTGTCCATTTGGAGTTTGCACATTCTCTCCGTGTCTGCGTGGATCTCACCCCCACAACCCAAAAAGATGTGCAGGGTAGGTGGATTGGCCACGCTAAATTGCCCCTAATTGGAAAAAAATAATTGGGTACTCAAAATTTATTTTTTTAAATTTAAAAATGACTTACAATACTGTTCTCATCTAAGGCTGAATTATTGGGATCCCCTGAAGACAGGAATGGTGGCAGGGAAGCAGGGCTGGCCAGTGTACCAATTGCAGGATGCTATTGCCGTGCCGGCCATTTTGGGAGAGACATTTACACGGCACAGGAAGGCCACTCAATTGCGCAAGTTAGGAAGGCAATTAATTCCATCAAGAGCCTTGTTCAAGGTAGGTCATCATCTAAGGCTGAATTATTGGGATCTCCTGAAGACAGGAATGTTGGCAGGGAAGCAGGGCTGGCCAGTGTGCCCATTACAGGATGTTATTGCCGTGTCGGCCATTTTGGGAGAGGCATTTACAGGGCACAGGAAGGCCACTCAATCGCACAAGTTAGGAAGACAATTAGTTCCATCAAGAGCCTTGGTAAAAGTAGGTTTCGAAGGCCAACTGGGATATTCCAATTGGCCTCCAGTTTCTTGGCATTATTGGAGGTTGCAGTTTAGCAGCTTACAAGTGGGCATGCACGAGGACCAGGACTTCTGGTAGGCATGTAGGCTCCACCTGCCTGTCTGGGTGGGGGTACAGCCAAAGGCCACCCTGTAAAGTGATTCATTTGCCACAGTGGTAACCTGACTGCTTTGCTGGATTTTAATTAAAGTTTACAAGTGGCTAAGAGGGGACCTGGTTTTTGAGGCATTCTTCCAGTTACTTACCTTGTACTGCAGCCAAATGATTCTCTGAAACTTTAAAACCTCTGATTGGTCCTCCAGCTTCAAGAGCCTATATATTTCCCTTATGGACATCTCTACATGTCTCCATGCCAAATAAAGGCTCACCAGCTTGAAAATCTTGGGCGGGATTCTCTGAACCCCCACTGTGTCGGAGAATCGCCAGGGGTCGGCATGAATTCCGCCCCCGCCGTACTCCGAATTCTCCGCCCCCCCAAAAATCGCCCTGGCGTGAATCGCGCCGCCCACCTCGGAGAATGGCGGGGACCGGCGCGACTCAATGGGCCCCAGGGTTGCCCGAATTCTCCAGGCCGCGATGGGCCGAAGTCCTGCCCGTTTAACGAGGGTCCCGCCGGCGTACAGCAAGGTTGGTCCCTACTGGCGGGACCCAGCTCCGTGGGCGGCCTCCAGGGTTCTCGGGGGGGTGGCGCGAGGGATCTGGCCCGGGGAGGTGCCCCCACGGCGGCTAGGCCCGCGATCATGGATCACCGATCCACGGGCAGGCCCGTGCCGTGGGGGCACTCTATACCTCCGCATCAGCCGCTGTGGTCCTCCACCATGGCCGATGCGGAGACGAACCCTCCCGCGCATGCGCCGGGGTGACACCAGCACAAGCTGGCGCTCCCGCGCATGTGCCAACTTGCGCCGGCCGGTGGAGGCCCTTCGGCGCCGGGTGGCGTGGTGCCAAGCCCCTTCCCCGCCAGCCGACGGGGCGCAAACCACTCCAGGGCGGGCCTAGCCCCGAAGGTGCGGAGGATTCCGCACATTTGGGGCGGCCCAACGCCGGAGTGGTTCACACCACTCCTCTGCACCGCGACCCCCCGCCCCGCCGGGTAGGGGAGAATCCCGCCCCTTATCTTTCATCAGTTTTCCCTGGAGGCGACTTTCTGACCCCAAACAAATGGATCCTGTTTCTAACCTACATGACAATAATTCAATTCCTAGACTTTAACACATGTTCAAAATCTGAAAATGAAACAATTTTTTGACAAATGAAAACTCACATAATCACATTACCACTAAGAGCCAGACTTTCAACACAATGGAAAGTCTCTCGGTCATGGCAAAAATGGTGGACATTCTAAGACGTGCCGTCGAATAGTGCAGGACTGGAGTTGGGCCAATGTTTGTGCTTGGGTGGTTTACAGAGGCAGCTGGCCATTGAAATCATCAGCAGCCTCCATTGAAGTGGGATAGGGCAGGAGTGTGACACCTGAAGTGTGCAGATTACACTAGGCAAGAGGAGGTCTGAACTTGGTGGATCCATTTGAGTAGCCAGGGTATCTCTTTGGAGGGGTAACGTACCCCTTTGGATATCATCACAGGACACCTTTGGGGAAGCTAAGGATTCCTTTGGGATTGTTAAAAGTAAACATGATTGTGCATAAAAAGTGCAGAAACTCAGTAGAACTCTCAAAGCTGTCAAAGAACTTTTTAAAGTTGCCAATGAACTGCCGAAGCTGTCAATGAACTGTCAAAGCTGTCAATGAATTCTCAATACTGTCAATGAACTGTCAAAGCTATCAACGAACTGTCAAAGCCATCACAGAACTATCAAAAACTGTCAAATGACACGAGTGAGTTGGCATGGAGTGGGTAAGGACAAATTTGGGCATGGGTTGACATGAGTTGGAACTAAGTTGGCATAGGGGCTACAAAGGGCCATGGGTTGTCATAGAGTGTCTGAGGCACCATGGTGGATGGGTAGAGATGCATGGTTGGCATACGGGTATGAGGCCATGGATTGGGAAACATGAGGTGGCTTAGATTAGCATAGGACTACACACAGGATAAGGGTATTGAGGGGTGAGGGCTGGAGGGTAATTTTTTGTTTCAATATTTAAAAAAAAAAATTAACTTAACATAGTGCCAGAGTACAGAGGCAGGTCTTCCACCCAGCCCGCCTCCCACCTAGCAGCCTCCGCACTCACTTCAGGAGATGGGCCCAAATTCAAATCCAACCCATCATCTCTGCCCTCCCTCAGCGGCACTGCATCCCCTCTGCCCCACAAGCCCCCTGCCAGCTCCCTCTCTCCCCTCTTCTTTGAAATGAAAACCATCAAAACTCTGGACCTAAAATACACATTTTGTTTATGCTGATGCTCATTAAACATCCTTTTTCATTTGGACGGTATTGTTGTGATCCTGGTTAATAATTGTAAAAATACATTAATGCACCAATCCTTTAACTTGTAGTAGCTGTTTCAACTCGTCTTTCAACATCAACTTTGACAAATTAAGCAAACCTCTTTTCATCTTTCTTTTCAATTTTTCCAATTAAGATGCAATTTAGAGTGGCCAATCCACCTACCCTGCACATCTTTGGGTTGTGGGGGTGATACCCACACAGGCACACGTGGAGAATGTGCAAACTCTGCACAGACAGTGACCCAGGGCCGGGACCGAACCCGGGTCCTCGGCGCAGTGAGGCAGCAGTGCTAACCACCAGGCCACCGTGCCGCTTGCACTCTTTTAATCTTTTAATGATTGAACAGAAATTGGTTGAAAGGCTGAGACCCCAAACTTTCTTTCTCCTTCTGCCACTGCATCAAGGAATTCAAGTGATTTGCTAATTGTCGCTCAAATGACTGACATTTCTTTCTCTATGGGGAAAGTCAACATTTGTTTTCTAATCTGAAATGTATGCAATGGCTACGAGCATGAATTGTTTGATTTGGCAGTAAATAGGGCATGGTCTGTCCAGTGCCAATCTACTGGCAAAAAAAGTAGCCTTTTGGTCAAATACTGGCAGAGTATTCATTGCATATCTAGAGAAATAAGCAGTGTTTAAGTTAAAAAAAATTAGGAGTTGCACAGTAGAGGCAAAGCATTATGGCTAATGAAAAGTAGAACACATTATAGTATGAATCAAAATTGCTATATATGACATGGATTCAGCTACTTAAGCCTGTTATCTGACAAACACTAAATCAGTGGCAACATGGTTATGAATTGTGATATGGATTCAACAATTGCTGTTCTAACGCACTTTCCCTTCTGCTGGTGTTATATGTGTTAATGAAACAGTCATATTGCTTATCTTTGATGTTTTCCTATTGCACTGAAGTACATTGAACTGCCAATAATGACTTAACACAATTACATTTATTGAATTGAGCACCACATACAATGGGTTAACAATGAAAAATATCACATATGTTCCATTTTTTGTGGCTCAAAGTTCAAATGCAGCTCAGAGATAAAACAATGGGCGGGATTCTCCCCTACCCCCACCTTTAAGTCTCCGCACCTTTAGGGGCCAAACCCTCACCTTGAGGGGCTAGGACCGCACCGGAGCGGTTTCCGCTCCACCGGCTGGCGGGAAATGCCTTTGGCGCCAGAAAGGTCTTCGCCGGGCGACGCGGATCCGCGCATGCGCAGGGGAGGGGGTCTCTTCCGCCTCCGCCATAGTGAAGACCATGGCGAAGGCGGAAGAAAAAGAGTGCCCCCACGGCACAGGCCTGCCCGCGGATCGGTGGGCCCCGATCGCGAGCCAGGCCACCGTGGGGGCACCCCCCGGGGCCAGATCGCCCCGCGCCCCCCCCAATCCCCCCCCCCCAGGGCCCCGGAGCCCGCCCGCGCCGCCTTGTCCGGCCGTTCAAAAGGTGGTTTAATCCACGCTGGCGGGACAGGCATTCCAGCAGCGGGACTTCGGCCCATCGCAGGCCGAAGAATTGGCGGGGGTGGGCCCGCCGACTGGCGCAGAGCGATTCCCCCCCCGCCGACCGGCACGGCACAATTCCTGCCCCCGCCGAATCTCTGGTGGCAGAGACTTCGGGACATGGCGGGGGCGGGATTAATGGCAGCCCCCAGCGATTATCCGACTCGGCGGGGGGTCGGAGAATCCGGCCCAATATTACTGACAGCATTACTGACTGGATTATTCATGTTGTGCTTGAATTTATACCCATGTTTGTCTCACACAATGAATATTAATGGTCACATGGAAAAATTATTGCCTTACAACTTCCAAAGAAATAAATATTTTTTTTACTTTAGATATACGGGCTTGAACAAAGCCAGTGACCATTAATTATTTTTACAAATTTCAAATTCTGAGTTCATATGAATTTGCTACCACAAAACATACACTCAAAATGTTCTTATTCTTGTCAGAGAATCTGGATATTTTCTATGATTCAGGAAGATTTCACCCTAATGAAATATCAGTGGGACTGCATTATACAATCTCCAGTAACTTACAGATGTACTGGAAAAGTCTTTTACCTTCTCAAGCTGTGCATTTTTTTTCGACTTGTACAGAAATTCGCCCACTGCCACAAAGATGGAGAGCACCAGGCCTGCAGCCAACACTATGAAGATGCCACCAATGTTCTGGACCCCTAAAGCACTGGCTTCTTTGCTCTCTTCCTCAGGGCAGCCATTTCCCCTCCACCATTTTTCTTTCATCATGTGCAGTTTCCCCTCTTCCTGCAGCTGGAGAATAGCGATAGTGATCTTTTCCCTATACGGTGAACCTGGAGATTAACAAAATAAGATAAGATGAGCTGCTGCCGGCTTTCTTTGTTTACGTCACTTCTGACAGCCAAATTGCTTGAGGCCTGTGTGTTCTCGAAATGCTGCGCAATCAGATACATCACACCATTACTGCTCATTTGCTGGGAAGTGTTGCTTTTAGTGGCAATGAGGTGGTCAGGCAATCCGCGAGTGTAGTGCACCCCCTGACTTGAGGTCAGCCCAGATTTGAATCTTAGATCGGGTTGCCAACAGTTCACCAGCATTGTCCTGTAGTCTCCTGCTGAGAACAACCCAATGGAAAAATCATAGGGACATTAAAAACAATTATGAAACGTTCTTTCATTTTCTTTGAACACATCTGTTTATTACAATGTTGAAGTTAGCAGGGTATGTGTGTGTGCGTGTGTGGGGGGGGGGGGGCGGAGTTCTGGAGGCTAGTTGACTTGGCGGGATTGTTTGGAGGCAGCAGGACATCGGAGGAAAGCTCCACAAATAAGTCCTATGTTTGCCTCAGGTCGGACCTAAATATTCCAACATCTGTTGTGCCTTCACAAGTGATTCACCCTTCAGGAGGATTGAACATTGCGTTGTTACTCCACATCTTCAGATAAATCCTGGGATTGCGGAAAAGGACAGCAGGCTTGGATTGGATTTGTTTATTGTCACGTGTACCAAGGTACAGTGAAAAGTATTTTTCTGCAGGCAGCTCAACAGATCATGTCCGGGATTCTCCCCTACCCGGCGGGTCGGGGGGATGGAGTGGCGGGAACCACTCCGGCGTCGGGCGGCCCCAAAGGTGCGGATTTCTCCGCACCTTTAGGGGCCAAGCCCTCACCTTGAGGGGCTAGGCTAGCGCCGGGTGGGGTGGGAGCGGTCTTTGATTATGCTGCCCACTTTCTCCAGGCAGCGGGAGGTGTAGATGGAGTCAATGGATGGGAGGCAGGTTTGTGTGATGGACTGGGCTGTGTTCACGACTCTGACGTTTCTGTGGTCTTGGGCCGAGCAGTTGCCACACCAGGCTGTGATGCAGCCAGATAGGATGCTTTCTGTGGTGCATCTATAAACGTTCGTAAGAATTAATGTGGACATGCAAATTTCCTTAGTTTCCTGAGGAAGTATAGGCGCTGTTGTGCTTTTTTGGTGGTAGCGTCGACGAGGGCTGCCAATCACGACTGGTATGTTTACTGTGGAACCTCACTGACCTTCTTTAATGTGGCAATGTTTGTGGAGGGAGTCATTTTCTTACAGGGGTCTAAAACATGCATTCTGCCCCGAATAGCATAAATGAGTGCCCTAATATCTCTTTCAGATGGCCACTCTGTAGGTAGCTCAGATGCCTGTGGAACACATGACATTCCGTGGCCACTTATACCCCCATTTTCTGGTCAGAAACCAGGTGCAACAATGACTAATGACCTATTCATAAAAATCACCAACCTATAGGTAAGGTAAAGTCGCCATAATCCCAGATGACCACGGGCTGCTTTCACCTTTGAGGGGGAGACCTGTGGGTCACCACACCTCAGGCGTGCAGCATGGTGGAGAAGGCAGGGTCTTCATGAATACCCTCTCAGCTGGTACAGGAATTGAATCCGCGCTGTCCGCCTTGCTCTGCATCACAAACCAGCTGTATTGCCCAAGTGAGCACAGTAAGAAGTCTTACAACATCAGGTAAAAGTCCAACAGGTTTGTTTCGAATCACTAGCTTTAGGAGCACTGCTGCTTCCTCAGGTGAGTCTAGTTGAAACAAACAAGATCCCTCCTCCAATCCCACTGCGTTCCACAGGTTCAGCTGTTAATCTGCTCTTACTTATTGGCGAGGGGTACATCAACCTGAAAACAGAAGGCTCCAAAGCTTGGCCTCTTTTTCTGCAGAAAAGAGCAACTGGCTGCCAGCAGTGCAGGATTGGGTGACCGGAGGCTGCTGCATGGCACTAGCTGACTATCTCAGCTGAATGGCCTTGAGTTAGGCTTTTCCTTACAAGAGGAAACATTTTCTCTGTATCCACCCTTATAAAAACATTTCACAATTTTAAAGATCTCTATTGGGTCACTCCTCAGCCTTCTCCTTTCAAGAGGCAATCGACCGTCTGCCAATCTTTTCCTAATATGTATAGCCGTGCATTTGTGGTATCATCCTTGTAAATCTTCACTGCACACTCTTCTGAGCCTTTGAACCCATTTTATAATACGGTGATTTTTTAAAAATGTGCCCATCCCTGAGGGCATTTATTTAACCACAGTGCTGTGGATCTGGAGTCGCATATAGACCAGACCAGGTAAGGAGGACAGATTTCCTTCCCAAAAGGACATTAGTGCACCAGATGGGCTGTTAACAACAATCAGCAATTATTTCAAGATCACCTTCAGACTTTTAATTCCAAATTTTTATTGAATTCAAATTTCACCATCTTCCATGGCAGGATTTGAACCTGGGTCCCCAGAGCATGACTCTGGATTACTAACTCAGCAACAATACCACTATGCCACTGCCCCCCCATTACTCTTCATATCATTTAATGTCATGTCTGCCTCATCTATCTCTCTTGTAACATTTATCACCTAATGGTCTATTCCCTTCTTTTTCTTTCTTTCAATGGATTCTCTGAATAAAGGGGCAATGAAAGCAACACCCTTATTTTTTTCTTTGTAGCATATATACAGGAACCAGTATTCTACCGTAACCAAAAGCCTGCCAGGGTTAAGTGTTGGCAAACTAACTGGGAAGATGAGAAAGAGGAACCAAAAGGCCAGCATTGAGCGTTTCAGTGAATTTAGCCCAATAGGCAGATCTACAAGAAAAGTGCTGGCTGTTAATATAAATCTAATCATTTTGCATCAGTTAAACTTGTTACATTATATTCTCAGCATTCAATGTCTTCCTAACTCCTGTTTGATAATAATTAATGTAATCATGCACAGTTTAAAGATTAAACAATCATTATCTTTAGCTCAATGTATTAAATTACGTATTTGTTCCTAAAAAATCTTACATATAGGATTCATAAAACTACTCAATTGATGAACTTTTATAACTGAATGGATCATAGAATCACACAGTATAGAAGAGGTACTTTGGTCCGTACAAGCAAAATACAACGACATTAAATCTAAACTAATCCCATTTACCAGAACTCAATACTAGCCTTAAATGTTATGTCATTTCAAGCGCACATCCAAGTATTTTTTGAAGATTGAGGCTTCCTGCCTCAACTAACTTCCCAGGCAGTGCATTCCAGATTCCCACCAGCCTCTGGGTAAAAAATGTTTTCCTCAAATGCCCTCTAAACCTCCTAACCTTAAAGTTATCTCCTCTTAGGGGCTGGTTTAGCACGTTGGGCTAAAGAGCTGGCTTTTAAAGCAGACCAAGGCAGGCCAGAAGCACGGTTCAATTCTTGTACTAGCCCCGCCCCCCCCCCCCCCCCCCCCCCCGAACAGGCGCCGGAATGCAGCAACTAGGGGCTTTTCACAGTAACTTAATTGAAGCCTACTTGTGACAATAAACGATTTTCAATTTCATTTCCTTTCATTTTCTTGTTATTGATCCTTCAACTAAGGGGGAACAACTGCTTTATATCCATCCTGCCCATGCCCCTCATAATATTATACACCTTAATCAAGTCCCCTCTCATCCTTCTATGCTCTAAAGAAAACAACCTGAGCCTACCCAGTAACATCCCGGTGAATCTCCTCTGCACCCTCTCTCGAATCACATCCTTCCTATAGTGCGTTGACCAGAACTGAACACAGTACTCCAGCAGTGGCCTAACCAAAGTCCTGTACAGCTCCAACATAACCTCCCCGCACTTATAATCTATGTCACAACTGATAAAGCCATGTGTTGGGTATGCCTTCTTAACAAAACTATTAACCTGTCCTGCCACCTTCAAGGATCTGTGGACAAACACCCCAGGATCCCTTTGTCCCTCTGAGCTTCCTAGTGCTCTGCCAGTCATTGAGTACGCCCTTGTCTTGGTACTCCTTCCAAAGTACATCATCTCACACTTTTTAGGGTTAAATTCCATCTGCCACTGATCATCCCGTAAGACCATAACATCATGGGCAGCACGGTAGCATAGTGGTTAGCACTATGGTTTCACAGTGTCAGGGTTTAAGATTCCCGGCTTGGGTCACTGTCTGTGCGGAGTCTGCACGTTCTCCCAGTGTCTGTTTGGGTTTCCTCCAGGTGCTCCAGTTTCCGCCGACAAGTCCTGAAAGACGTGCTATTAGCTAATTAGGTTAAAAAAAACTAATCCCGCCGGCGCCGTTCTAACATGCTTTGAGCCGGCGGGACCTCACCGTTGAAGGGTCCGGAGGCGGCCTGTGGGGGGGGGCCTCCGATGTGGCCTGGCCCGCGATCGGGACCCACCAATCGGCGGGCCGGCTTTTCTGTCTCCCGGCCTCCTTTCTTCCGCACCGGCGCCTTTACTCCTGTGCCATGTTGGGGCGGGGACGACACGGACAAGTGAGACACCGCGCATGTGTGGAAATCACGCCAGTGGGACTGCGCATGCACGGGTTCGCGCCGGACCCACTGCGCATGCGCACACCAATTCCACGGCCGGATCAGCAGCTGGAGCAGCGTGAACCGCTCCAGCACCCTGCTGGCCCCCTGTAGGGGCCAGAATTGTTGATCCTGGGGCAGTGTTGACGCCTCGGGAAATGCAACGGCGTTTCCAACGGCATCAATACTTAGCCTCAGGATCAGAGAATCCTGCCCCATATCCCTCTATTCCCATCCTATTCATGGATTTGTCGAGACGCTCCTGAAAAGTCACGATCATATCTGCTTCCACCACCTCCCCCGGCATCGAGTTCCAGGCTCCCACCACCTTCTGTGTAAAAAACCTTGCTTGTGCATCTCCTTTAAACCTTGCCCCTCACACCTTAAACATATGCCCCCTATTGTAATTGATTCTTCCACCCTGAGAAAAAGCTTCTGACTATCCACTCTGCCCATGCCCCTCGTCCATGCCCCTCATCATCTTGTAGACTTCTATCAGGTCACCCCTCAACCTCCGTCGTTCCAGTGAGAACAAACCAAGTTTCTCCAACCTCTCCTCATAGCTAATGCCCTCCAAATCAGGCAACATCCTGGTAAATCTTTTCTGTACCGTCTCCAAAGCCTCCACATTTTAGTTTAGACGGGCAGCATGGTCGGCGCAGGCTTGGAGGGCCGAAAGTCCTGTTCCTGTGCTGTACTTTTCTTTGTAAGAAGTTTTACAACACTAGGTTAAAGTCCAACAGGTTTAGACCATAAGACCATAAGACATAGGAGCGGAAGTAAGGCCATTCGGCCCATCGAGTCCACTCCACCATTCAATCATGGCTGATTTCAACTCCATTTACCCGCTCTCTCTCCATAGCCCTTAATTCCTCGCGAAATCAAGAATTTATCAACTTCTGTCTTAAAGACGCTCAACGTCCCGGCCTCCACCGCCCTCTGTGGCAATGAATTCCACAGACCCACCACTCTCTGGGTGAAGAAATTTCTCCTCATCTCTGTTCTAAAGTTACTCCCTTTTATTCTAAGGCTGTGCCCCCGGGTCCTAGTCTCCCTTGCTCATGGAAACAACTTCCCTACGTCCACCCTATCTAAGCCATTCATTATCTTGTAAGTTTCTATTAGATCTCCCCTCAACCTCCTAAACTCCAATGAATATAATCCCAGGATCCTCAGACGTTCATTGTATGTTAGGCCTACCATTCCTGGGATCATCCGTGTGAATCTCCGCTGGACCCGCTCCAGTGCCAGTATGTCCTTCCTGAGGTGTGGGGCCCAAAATAGCTCATAGTATTCTAAATGGGGCCTAACTAATGCTTTATAAATCTTCAGAAATACATCCCTGCTTTTATATTCCAAGTCTCTTGAGATGAATGACAACATTGCATTTGCTTTCTTAATTACGGACTCAACCTGCAAGTTTACCTTTAGAGAATCCTGGACTCGGACTCCCAAGTCCCTTTGCATTTCAGCATTATGAATTTTGTCACCGTTTAGAAAATAGTCCATGCCGCTATTCTTTTTTCCAAAGTGCAAGACCTCGCACTTGCCCACGTTGAATTTCATCAGCCAAATCTTGGACCACTCTCCTAAACTGTCTAAATCTTTCTGCAGCCTCCCCACCTCCTCCATACTACCTGCCCCTCCACCTATCTTTGTATCATCAGCAAACTTAGCCAGAATGCCCCCAGTCCCGTCATCTAGATCGTTAATATATAAAGAGAACAGCTGTGGCCCCAACACTGAACCCTGCGGGACACCACTCGTCACTGGTTGCCATTCCGAAAAAGAACCTTTTATCCCAACTCTCTGCCTTCTGCCTGACAGCCAATCGTCAATCCATGTTAGTACCTTGCCTCGAATACCATGGGCCCTTATTTTACTCAGCAGTCTCCCGTGAGGCACCTTATCAAAGGCCTTTTGGAAGTCAAGATAGATGACATCCATTGGCTCTCCTTGGTCTAACCTATTTGTTATCTCTTCTAAGAACTCTAATAGGTTTGTCAGGCACGACCTCCCCTTACTAAATCCATGCTGACTTGTCCTAATCCGACCCTGCACTTCCAGGAATTTAGAAATCTCATCCTTAACAATGGATTCTAGAATCTTGCCAACAACTGAGGTTAGGCTAATTGGCCTATAATGTTCCATCTTTTTCCTTGTTCCCTTCTTGAACAGGGGGATTACAACAGCGATTTTCCAATCCTCTGGGACTTTCCCTGACTCCAGTGACTTTTGAAAGATCATAACTAACGCCTCCACTATTTATTCAGCTATCTCCTTTCGAACTCTAGGATGTAGCCCATCTGGGCCCAGAGATTTATCAATTTTTAGACCTCTTAGTTTCTCTAGCACTTTCTCCTTTGTGATGGCTACCATATTCAACTCTGCCCCCTGACACTCCGGAATTGTTGGGATATTACTCATGTCTTCTACTGTGAAGACTGATGCAAAGTACTTATTTAGTTCCTCAGCTATTTCCTTGTCTCCCATCACTAGATTACCAGCGTCATTTTGGAGCGGCCCAATATCAACTTTTGCCTTCCGTTTGTTTTTAATGTATTTAAAGAAACTTTTACTACCTTTCCTAATGTTACTGGCTAGCCTACCTTCATAATTGATCCTCTCTTTCCTTATTTCTCTCTTTGTTATCCTGTTTGTTTTTGTAGCCTTCCCAATCTTCTGACTTCCCACTACTCTTTGCCACATTATAGGCTTTCTCTTTTGCTTTGATGCATTCCCTAACTTCCTTTGTCAGCCATGGCTGCCTCATCCCCCCTCTGATAACCTTTCTTTTCTTTGGGATGAACCTCTGTACTGTGTCCTCAATTACTCCCAGAAACTCCATTGCTGTTCTACTGTCTTTCCCACTAGGCTCTGCTCCCAGTTGATTTTCATCAGTTCCTCCCTCATGCCCCTGTAGTTACCTTTATTTAACTCTAACATGTTTGTTTCTATGTCACTAGCTTTCAGAGCGCTGCTCCTTCCTCAGGTGAATGAAGAGGTATGTTCCAAAAACATATATATAGACAGATTCAAAGATGCCAGACAATGCTTGGAATGCGAGCATTAGCGGGTGATTAAATCTTTACAGATCCAGAGATGGGGTAACCCCAGGTTAAAGAGGTGTGAATTGTGTCAAGCTAGGACAGTTGGTAGGATTTTGCAGGCCAGATGGTGGGGGATGAATGTAATGCGACATGAATCCCATGTCCCGGTTGAGGCCGCACTCATGTGTGCGGAACTTGGCTATAAGCTTCTGCTCGGCGATTCTGCGTTGTCACGCGTCCTGAAGGCCGCCTTGGAGAACGCTTACCCGGAGATCAGAGGCTGAATGCCCTTGACTGCTGAAGTGTTCCCCGACTGGAAGGGAACATTCCTGCCTGGTGATTGTCGCGCGATGTCCTTTCATTCGTTGTCGCAGCGTCTGCATGGTCTCGCCAATGTACCACGCTTCGGGACATCCTTTCCTGCAGCGTATGAGGTAGACAACGTTGGCCGAGTCGCACGAGTATGTACCGCGTCCCTGGCGGGTGGTGTTCTCACGTGTAATGGTGGTATCCATGTCGATGATCTGGCACGTCTTGCAGAGATTGCCATGGCAGGGTTGTGTGGTGTCGTGGTCACTGTTCTGAAGGCTGGGTAGTTTGCTGCAAACAATGGTTTGTTTGAGGTTGCGCGGTTGTTTGAAGGCAAGTAATGGAGGTGTGGGGATGACCTTGGCAAGATGTTCACCTTCATCGGTGACGTGTTGAAGGCTGTGAAGAAGATGTCCGGGAAAGTACTGGACGATGAAGGATATTCTGTCGGCTGTGTCCCATGTTTGTCTTCTGAGGAGGTCGGTGCGGTTTTTTGCTGTGGCGCGTTGGAACTGTTGATCGATGAGTCGAGCGCCATATCCCGTTCGTACGAGGGCATCTTTCAACGTCTGTAGATGCCTGTTACGCTCCTCCTCGTCTGAGCAGATCCTGTGTATACGGAGAGCTTGTCCATAGGGGATGGCTTCTTTAATGTGTTTAGGGTGGAAGCTGGAGAAGTGGAGCATCATGAGGTTATCCGTGGGTTTGCGGTAAAGCGAAGTGCTGAGGTGACCGTCCTTGATGGAGACGAGTGTGTCCAAGAATGCAACTGATTTTGGAGAGTAGTCCATGGTGAGTCTGATGGTTGGATGGAACTTTATTGATGTCATTGTGTAGTCGTTTCAGTGATTCTTCGCCGTGGGTCCAAAGGAAAAAAATGTCATCGATGTATCTGGTGTATAACGTCGGTTGAAGGTCCTGTGCGGTGAGCAGGTCTTGTTCAAACTTGTGCATGAAGATGTTGGCGTATTGGGGGTGCGAATTTGGTCCCCATGGCTGTTCCGTGCGTCTGGATGAAGAACTTGTTGTCGAAGGTGAAGACGTTGTGATCCAGAATGAAGCAGATGAGTTGCAAAATTGCATCTAGAGATTGGCAGTTGTCGGTGTTGAGTACTGAGGCTGTGCAGCAATGCCGTCGTCATGGGGGATGCTGGTATAGAATGCCGAGACGTCCATTGTGACGAGGAATGTTGCTAGTTCAACTGGTCCATGGGTGCTGAGTTTCTGTAGGAAGTCCGTTGTGTCGCGACAGAAGCTGGGCGTATCTTGTACGATGGGTTTCAAGATGCCCTCGATGTAGCCAGAGAGGTTCTCACACAGGGTCCCATTGCCTGAAACGATAGGGCAGCCTGGTGTGTTGGCCTTCTGTATTTTTGGGAGGCAGTAGAGATCTCCAATGCGGGGAGTACGTGGGATGAGAGCACGTAGGGTGCTCTGAAGATCTGGATCCAAGGTCTTGATCAGTCTGTTAAGTTGGCACATGTGTTCCTTGGTCGGATCTGCGGGTAACTGTCTGTAGTGTTCTTGGTTGTTCAGTTGTCGGTATATTTCTTTTCTGTAGTCCGTTCTGTTCAGTATGACAGTGGCCCCTCCTTTGTCTGCTGATTTGATGACGATGCTGCGGTTGGTCTTGAGAGCGCGGATGGCATTGCCTTGTGCTTGGGTGACGTTCGGGGCTGTCTTGTGAATGCGACTGATGAATCTGGCATTGACGCGACTCCTGACGGCTTGAGCATACATGTCGAGTCTAGGGCAGCGGCCTTCCGGAGGGGTCCAATTCGACTCTTTCCTCTTCGATTGCCATGTTACTTTTCTTTGTTCTTTGATCTGGTGTGGCGACCAGAATTGAACACTATATTCCAAGTGCGGCCTAACTAAGGTTGTATAAAGCTGCAACATGACTTGCCGATTTTTTAACTCTGTACTCCGACCGATGAAGGCAAGCATGCCATATGCCTTCTTGACTACCTTCTCCACCTGCGTTTTCACTTTCAGTGACCCGCACACCCAGATCCCTCTGCCTATCAATACTCCTAAGGGTTCTGCCATTTACTGTATTAGACCTTCCAAAATGCAGTACCTCACATTTGTCTGGATTAAACCCCATCGGCCATCTCTCCGCCCAAGTCTCCAACTGATCTATATCTTGCTGTTTCCTCTGCCGGTCCTCATCACTATCCGCAATTCCACCAACCTTTGTGTCGTCCACAAACCTACTGTTCAAACCAGTTACATTTTCCTCCAAATCATTTATATATATTGCAAACAGCAAAGGTCCCAGCACTGATCCTGAGGAGCACCACTAATCACAGCCCTCCAATCAGAAACGCACTCTTCTACTGCTACCCTCTGTCCTCTATGACCGAGCCAGTTTTGTATCCATCTTGCCAGCTCACCTCTGATCGCATGTAACATCACCTTCTGTATCAGTCTGCCATATGGGACCTTATCAAAGGCCTTACTGAAGTCCATGTAGACAACATCCACTGCCTTACCCTCATCAATCATCTTCGTCACTTCCTCGAAAAACCCGATCAAGTTAGTAAAAACAGAATCAACTTGCCATGTCACCTGGATCACATTTTCTTTTACCTTCTTTGTCAGTCTTCCATGTGGGACCTTGTCAAAGACTTTGCTGAAATCCAAATAAACTACATCAACTGCACTACCCTCATCAACACACTGGGTCACCACCTCAAAATATCCAATCATATTTGTTAGGCATGACCTCCCCCTGGCAAAGCCATGCTGACTCTCTCTGATCTAACGTTGCCTCTCCAAGTAGAGATTGATTCTGCCCTTCACAATTTTCTCCAATAGTTTCCCTACCACTGATGTGAGATTCAGTGGCCTGTAATCCCCTGGTTTACGTCTGCCAATACTCTTGAAAAAGTAGAAACACATATATAGAGGCTCTCTGTCTGCAGAGGCCCAAATCCCAGAAGTCCAGGCATAGAACCTGGTCATCGGGGGTCAAGGAAAGGTGTGTGTGTATGGGGGGGGGGGGGGGGGTATGGAGACAGCTTCTGATTTATATGCATTACTTTCTCTTAGAATCATGGATGTGCAACTTATCAGCTGTCTCCACTCATGTGATTTTGATGAGGTAGGTGCCTGAAAGCCAAAGTGTGCAGAACAGGCCTGGTAAGAGCCAGTCTGAAACTTATGGATTCACTTGGGTATTCTTTTGGAGAGACAAGTTACCCCTTTGAAACAGGTCCCAGGACACCTTTGGGAGAGACAAGGAACCCTTTTGGTAAAGTACTCTTTGAGAGAGGTCAGGTCCCCTCTGTTGTTAAAATAAACATGATAGTGTATAAAAAGTGCATGAACTCATTTGAACTATCAAACTGTGAAAGAACTATTGAAACTGTCAAAGCTGCCAAGGGGTTTAACTCAACTGGGTTTTAGTTTTTTTTAATGTGAAACTTAAAAAAAGCTTGATGCCTGCTACTCACTATACATGACGACACAAGCTTGAGGGTTATCATTATAGGATTTGTGCTGCATGACTGATTTTACAATCTGTCAAGTGAACAGTTTGATTAACAGCATCAAGTGATTATAGAATTGAAATATCTGCCCTCATAAGAGAGTAAATGCTTAAGTGAAATATTTGTTTTCATAAGAGATTAGTTGAAGGAATTGCAGTGTATTGATTTTATTTATCAATAAGAGTATTTTAAAATAGTCACATCACTGATAAGCAAATTATTATATGTCGGCAAGGCTCTTGAGGTTTGCTCATGGGGATGCTGGGTGAGCTGGCATGGAGGGGATAAGGGAAAAGAGTGGTGGACAGGGCATGAGTTGGCACCAAGTTGGCATGGGGTATAAGGGGTCATGGGGTGGGTTAGAGGGGCTTAGTATGGCATGGAGGATATGAGGTGGCAAGGGGAGTGGGTGGAACAAGTTAGGATGGATGGGGAATGGGGAGCATGTGTGGTTTGAGGACTGTTTTTAAAAATCCTTTTCAAAAATAACTTTAGCAAAGTGCCAGAGCACAAGAGGCAGGCTTTCTGCTCAGCCCATCTTCACACCTGGCAGTCACCACACTCTTTTGATGGCTGGGCGGGGTGTGGGGGGAGGGGGGCTACCTTTTAATACAGCCTGCAACACAGAACAAAATTCCGACAAGCTGAGCCTCCTTTTGTCAGCTTGGCAGATACTGGGCCATAGTTACAACTGTTGTCATTGATAGACACTGTACAAATAGTCCATGAACCACGAGAAAAGTAAGAACTTGGATTTATGTCGAGCCTTTCATAAACTCAGGACCAAAGTGCAAAGTGCTTTCTAGCAACAAAAGTACGTTGAAATGTAGTCACCATAATGTGGGAAACACACCAGCAGATTTGCGTACAACAAGGACCACAAACACCAATGTGATAATGTCCAAATAGTTTGTTTTAGTGGTGTGAGCTGAGGGATAAATATTATCCATGGCAAATTGCAATTATAATTGGACCTTTAAACATAATTACCTGATCTGACATTGTAAAGACCTTTCCCTCTCAGCATGTCATGAGAAAGCTGGTATAAATATACTTATTCCATGTTTCCATTGTGTTATCATCACGCTTGCTCTGACAAGCAATTATAATTCACTGCATTTTTAGCAAAAAAAATCACATTGCAATAGCAGCTTCTTCCACACAAAAAAAATTAACTCACAAACAAGACGGCAGATAGACTTTGATCTAAGATCTTGGCTTCTTCCAGAAATCAGTCTGAGAATTCGCTATTCTCAGTCCGGATGAAATGATCAATCGAACACCAAGTCACTTCAACGTACGTTTATTCACGGCCGGGGCTGCACCACTGTACTTCGGGGGAGCCCAGCAGCAAGCCAATATTAGTACATTCGACAGTAGCTTATATACAATATGACTCTGTCCCTTTTCTGAGGATGGCCCCCTCAGAGGCCCAAGTTAGGGACACATTCTGTTGCTCTCAGCTAAATTATTATCTTTAATATGAGGAACCCATTCCCTCAGCTGCGTCCTGTTATTGCAGACTGTCTAGTGCAAAAGCAGAAGCGATTCATCTCGAAAGTCACGTACACATTTTACACAAAGTTTTGACATTCTATTTCCCATCAAGCTCCGATTCTATCTTGAGCCAAACTCTCAAGTCAACTGAAAAACAAAAAGTCCACAACGTACTGACACGGTTCCTTAATTGTCAGGCTTTAGCATTACAAAGGGGAGAATTTGACTCATACTAAGACGTTTGTGTTCGACACCTTTAAAAAAAAAAATCAATCCTTTTCAAGACTGGAGCTAAAGCACAAAAATAGTATGAGGATTTTGGTTCCATGAAAAGATGTCCTGGGGCTGTGAGTCTTTCTGTTTCCGCTGTTGGTTGAGCTACGTTAGATTTCAAACAACTTGCTTGGTGGCGTGACAAATGTTAGACATACCATTTAAGACCAGATGAAAAATAAAAATACGGCATGCCTACAATAGTGACAATTTGTATTCACATAACATCTTTAAAATAGTAAAACATCCTATAGAACTATAGAATTCCTACAGCGTGGAAGGAAGCCATTCGGCCCATCAACCCTCTGAAAGAGCGCCCTATCTCGGCCACTCCCCAGCTCCATTACCGTAATCCCACCTAACCCGCACATCCTTGGACACTAAGGGGCAATTTAGCATGGCCAATCCAACTAACCTGCACATCTTTGGACTGTGAGAGGAAACCGGAGCACCTGGAGAAAACCTGTGCAGACACAGGGACAAAGTGTAAACTCCACACAGGCAGTCACACAGGCCGGAATTGAACCTGGGTCCCTGATGCTGTGAGGCAGCAGTGCTAACCACTGTGCTACCATGCCGGCTAAGGGACTTCACTGAACATGCATCAAACAAAATGTACCATGTACCAGACCAAGAGCCATTAAGGTAGTTGGCAAAACGTTTGGTCAAAGACATTGGTTTTATGGAACATCTAGCCGGAGGTAAGGAAGATCGAGACGCAGAAAGATTTAGGAAGGGAATTCAAGAGCTTAGGGCCTTGGCAACTGAAAGCAGGGCTACCAATGACAACGAGCAATTAAAATCAAGAAATCTCAAGAGGCCAGAATCAGAAAATGCAGAAATCTCAGAGGATGGTGGAGATTACATGGATAGGGACGAATGATGACAAGGAGGGATTTAAAAACTAGGCTAAGAATTTTGAAATTAGTTGTTGCTTAAATGGGAGCCAAAGTAGGTCCAAGAGCACTTAGATGATGAATGAACGGAACATGGTGCAAGTGAGGACATGGATGTTAGAGTTTTGGATTACCTCAAGTTTACTGCGGTGTGTAAACTGAGAGACCACCAAAGAGTTAGAATAGCCAAGTCTGAAGCTGACAATGCATGGATGAGAGTTTTCACAGCAGATGAGCTCTGGCAAGGACAAAAGCAGGTAATGTTCCAGAGGTTGAAATAAGGGGCCTTAGTGATGGTGTGGGTACATGCCTGAAAGCTCATCTTGGGGTCAGCTATCACACCAAGGTTGTGGGTAGTCTGGTTCAGCTTGACAGCTGTGAAGGAGAGGAGCAGAGTTGGTGGCTAAGGAATGGAGCTTGCGGAGGGGACATTAAACAATGATTTTGGATATCTCCGTACTTACAGAGAGGGAATTTCTGCTTATCCAGTACAAAGTGTCTGCCAATTTACATACAGTGGAGGGAGAGATGGTGCTAAGGCAGGGTTGGCGGTCATCAGCAAACATGTGGAAACAGACTGTACTTTTGTATAATGTAACTGGGAAGGAGCATTTACATAGGAAATAGGAGGGTGCCAAGGATAGATTCTTGAGGAACACTAGGGGTGAGGGATGGGAAGAGAAGACCTTACAGGCACTCTGGTTATGATTAGATAAGATTGGAACCACGTGAGAACAGTCCCATTCAGCTGGACATTGGAGGAGGATGGTGTGGTCAGCCATGCCAAAGGCTGCAGACAGACGGAGAAGGATAATGAGGGATAGTTTATCAGGGTTCAACATGACATTAGTGACTTTAATAAGTGACATTTCAATGCTGTGGCAGAGTTAAAAGACTGACTGGAGAGATTCAAACTTGGACTTTCAGGGAAGATGGGCAGAGATTTTGGCAATGGCAGCAGGTTCAAGGGTTTTGGAGACGAAAGAGTGGTTGGAATTACAGCAGAGGGGGTGAGTCTGGTTTTATAAAGAGAGGTTTTTTTATTTATTTCATAGAATCATAGATTTTACAGTGCAGAAGGAAGCCATTCGGCCCATCGAGTCTGTACCGACTCTTGGAAAGAACACCCTACCCAAGCCGACGCCTCCACCCTATCCCCGTAACCCAGTAACCCCACCCAACCCAACATTTTTGGACACGAAGGGCAATTTAGCACGGCCGATCCACCTAACCTGCACATCTTTGGACTGTGGAAGGAAACCGCAGTACTCAGCGGAAACCCATACAGACACGGGGAGAACGTGCCGACTCTGCACAGACAGTGACCCAAGCCGGGAGTCGCAGCTGGAACCCTGAAGCAACTGTGCCAACCACTGTGCTGCCGTGCCGCCTTTTTGTCCATGGGGTATGGGCATCGCTGGTTCGGCCAACATTTATTACCCATCCCTAATTGCCCTCGAGAAGGTGATGGTGAGCCACCTTCTTGAACCATTGCCATCCATGTGGTGTAGGTACACCCACAGATGGGTGTTTCAGGATTTTGATCCAGGGACAGTGAAGGAATGGTGATTTAGTTCCAAGTCAGGATGGTGTGTGGCTTGGAGGGGAACTTGCAGGTGGTGTCCCCATGCATCTCCACATCATTGTCCTTGTAGGTGGTAAAGGTTGCGGGTTTGGAAGCTGTTGTCAAAGGAGGCTTGGTGAGTTGTTGCAGGGAACCTTGTAGATGGTACACATGGCTGCAACTGTGCGTTGGTGATGGTGAGAGTGAAAAATGAAGGCTGTGGGTGGAGTGCCAGTCAAGTGGGCTACTTTGTCCTGGATGGAGTCGAGCTTTTTGAGTGTTGTTGAAGCTGCACTCATCCAGGCAAGTGGGGAATATTCCATCAGACTCGTGACTTGTGCCTAGTAGGTGGTGGACAGTGGGTGGTGAAGATGTTGATGAAGAGTGGTGAAGATGGCAGATATGGAAGAGAGAGGGTCATTATTTGGAAAGAGAGAACCACATAAATCAGTTATTATGGAAAGGGGAGTTGGATGGTGAACATATTTGTGGGAATATACTTGAACGAGCCAAAGATAAATGCCGTGGACAAAATAAGCTTGTTGAGGGCATGAGGGGGATAGGAGATAAACAATGAAAAAGATGCAAGTCCATGGTGAGAACGAGCAGGAATCTTAGAGGAGGTTTAACCTGTTGGACCACAGGAAGACAGTTAACCGCAGAGGCGGGCAGCTGGTTGAATATTAGAACAAAGAACAAAGAAAATTACAGCACAGGAACAGACCCTTCGGCCCTCCCAGCCTGCGCCGATCCAGATCCTTTATCTAAACCTGTCACCTATTATCCAAGGATCTACTTCCCTCTGTTCCCCGCCCGTTCTTATATCTGTCTAGATGCATCTTAAATGATGCTATTGTGCCCGCCTCTACCACCTCCGCTGGCAAAGCGTTCCAGGCACCCACCACCCTCTGTGTAAAAAACTTTCCACACACATCTCCCTTAAACTTTCCCCCCTCTCATCTTGAAATCGTGACGCCTTGTAATTGACACCCCCACTCTTGGAAAAAGCTTGTTGCTATCCACCCTGTCCATATCTCATAATTTTGTAGATCTCAATCAGGCCCCCCTCAACCTCCGTCTTTCCAACGAAAACAATTCTAATCTACTCAACCTTTCTTCATAGCTAGCACCCTCCATACCAGGCAACATCCTGGTGAACCTCCTCTGCACCCTCCCTAAAGCATCCACATCCTTCTGGTAATGTGGAGACCAGAGCTGCACGCAGTATTCCAAATGTGGCCCAACCAAAGTCCTATACAACTGTAACATGACCTGCCGACTCTTGTACTCAATACCCCGTCCGATGAAGGCAAGCATGCTGTATGCCTTCTTGACCACTCTCTCGGCCTGCGTTGCCACCTTTAGGGTACAATGGAAACAAAATGGGATCAAAGATTTTGGTCTCATATTGTAGACTCAATGCTGAGTCTGGAAGGCTGTAAAGTGCCTAATGAATGATGAGGCCCTGTTCCTCGTGCCAACATTGAACTTCACTGTAGGTGGCTGAGGATAACAGAGGTCAGTATGAGAACAAGGTGGAATATTAAACGGTCAGGTGATTGGAAGTCCATGAGCTCCTCACACCTACTGTTTACATAGATTACATAGAATTTACAGTGCAGAAGGAGGCCATTTGGCCCATTGAGTCTGCACCGGCTCTTGGAAAGAGCACCCTACCCAAGTCCACACCTCCACCCTATCCCCATAACCCAGTAACCCCACCCAGCACTAAGGGCAATTTTGGACACTAAGGGCAATTTAGCATGGCCAATCCACCTGGCAATGAGGGTAGAAGAGACATGAAAGAAGGGTTTAAGAAGATGGTTTGCAAAGAGAAAGGAAACCAGAGATTGGTTACCTTTGCCTTTCAGGATGATCCTGAAATAGTGAGAATTTTGGTAAATGAAAGCCATTTGGTAAATGAAGGCCCTTTCATTGTGCTCTACACAGTCTGGCCAGATAGGAACATGGGAGGAGTAGGCCATTAAGCCCCTCGAGCCTTCACTGCCAATTCAACCAGACTGTGGCTGATCTTCTACCTGAATGCCATTTTCCTGCACTATCCCGATGTCCCTTAATATCTTGAACATTCAGACACCTATCGGTCTCAGTCTTGAACATACTCAATGACTGAGTCTCCACAGCGCTCCGGGGTAGGGAATTCCAAAGATCAACAACCCTCTTGAGTGAGGAAATTCTTCCTCATCTCAGTCCTAAATGATCCACCTCTTATTCTGGAACTGTGTGCCCTGGTTCTAGATACCCCAACCAGGGTAAACATGTTTTCTGCGCCTACATTGTTGAACCCTGCAAGAATTTTGTCTGCTTCAATGAGGTCACCTCTCATTCTTTGAAACTCGACAGAATAGTGGCCTAGTTCGCTCAATCTATCCACTGAGCATGATTCTTCCATCCCAGGGATTAGTATGATGAAACATCATGGCTCTCCCTTTATGGTAATTATATCCTTCCTTAAATAAGCAGAGCACAACTGCACAAAATACTCCAGATGTGGTCTCACCAAGGCTCTACACAACTGAAGCAAGACTGCCTTGCTCCTATACTCAAATAAGAGTATGAAGGTGACTGAAAGACTGTTGTATGCAATGAAAGCCAGTTCATGCCCAGATCCTGGCCCAGCTCTGGAGTCAATACCAGTTTTTACCAAACTTCTCAGCGACGTTTTCAGCAACTCGTGATTGCGCGGTACTGCGTGATCAAGTTGCCCATAGAAACGTATTTTCATTCCATTGTTGGACTATTATTGATTGACCTGCTTCATTTGCAACACATCACTGTTTCTCAACCTTGTTAAATCATGGCGACATGTCTCTATACTTTTATTTTGCAATAAAGGGCAGTATACTATTTAATAATAATGATCTTTACTGTCACAAGTAGGCTTACAATTAACACTGCAATGAAGTTACTGTGAAAAGTCCCTAGTCACCACATTCCGGTTGGTGCCTGTTTGGGTACACAGAGGGAGAATTCATAATGTCCAAATTACCTAATAGCATGTCTTTCGGGACTTGTGGGAGGAAACCGGAGCAAACCCAGAGGAACCCACGCAGACACGAGGAGAACGTGCAGACTCCGCACAGACAGTGACCCAAGCCAGTAATCGAACCTGGGACCCTGGCACTGTGAAGCCATAGTGCTAACCACTGTGCTACGTTGCACCTGCAGATCAGCTTTCAGTGACTTACAAACAATGATACCCAGCTTCCTTTGGATATCAACACTTTCCAACCTCTTACCATTTAAGAAATACTCTGTATTTCTGTGTTTCCTACCAAGGTGGATAACTTCAAATTTTTCCACATTATATTCCAACTGCCATGTTCTTGCCCACTCACTTAACCTGCCTTAATCCCCTTGAACCCTCTTTGTATCCGCATCACAATTCCCATTCCCATTTAGATTTGCGTCATCCCATCCAAATCATTGATATGGATTGTAAATACCTTGTAAAAGCACTGTTCCTTGCAGTACCTCCACTAGTCACAGCCTACTAACCTAAGAATGATCCATTTATTCCTAATCTCTATCGATCTGTGCCAGTATAGCGGCCTGCCACTTCGAAAAAGTTAAATTTATTCCTACACTGTGTTTCCTATCTGCTAACCGATATTCAATCCATATCAATACATTACCCCCAATCCCATAATTTTGCATATTAACCCCTGGTGTGAGACCTTACCGAGAGTCTTCTGAAAATCCAAATCACTGCATGCATTGTTTTTTTTTCCTTATCTATCCTGATAGTGACATCCTCGCAAATCTCCAACAGGTTAATCAAACATGATTTTCCTTTCATAAGCCCATGTTGAGTCTGCCCAATAATAGATTCTCGCATTTCCCTGACTACTGATGTCAGCTGACAAAGAACAAAGAACAAAGAAATGTACAGCACAGGAACAGGCCCTTCGGCCCTCCAAGCCCGTGCTGACCATACTGCCCGACTAAACTACAATCTTCTACACTTCCGGGGTCCGTATCCCTCTATTCCCATCCTATTCATGTATTTGTCAAGATGCCCCTTAAATGTCACTATCGTCCCTGCTTCCACCACCTCCTCCGGTAGTGAGTTCCAGGCACCCACTACCCTCTGCGTAAAAAACTTGCCTCGTACATTTACTCTAAACCTTGCCCCTCTCACCTTAAACCTATGCCCCCTAGTAATTGAACCCTCTACCCTGGGGAAAAGCCTCTGACTATCCACTCTGTCTATGCCCCTCATAATTTTGTAGACCTCTATCAGGTCGCCCCTTAACCTCCTTCGTTCCAGTGAGAACAAACCGAGTTTATTCAACCGCTCCTCATAGCTAATGCCCTCCATACCAGGCAACATTCTGGTAAACCTCTTCTGACGTAATATAAACATATGCCACAACAATCAACTTCACTACTGCAAGCCTATTACATGTGCATTTCTTTCCTATAAGTATGGAGACATGTCGCCATGATTTAACAAGGTTGAGAAATTGTGATGTGTTGCAAATGAAGCAGGTCAATCAATAATAGTCCAACAATGGAATGCGAATACGTTTCTATGGGCAACTCGATCACGCAGTACCGCGCAATCACGAGTTGCTGAAAACGTGAGACTGGTCATCGCTGAGAAGTTTGGTAAAAACTGGTATTGACTCCAGAGCTGGGCCAGGGCCTGGGCATGAACTGGCTTTCATTGCATACAAGTCTTTCGGTCACCTCCAATGCAGTCCAGTTCAAATCAGACAAAAATCAGCCTCTACCAGATGTATCTCAGTTGGTAAGAGGTCTGGTGGATGTCCATCATATCCCTTGGACTTAAACAAGTGGCAGTTTGGGACTGGCCATGGGGAGTGAGAGCATAATGGTTTTAATGAGGTCTAGAGAATCAAAGATGGAAACTGAGAGTGTGATTGAGCAGATCAATAGCTTTAAAAATGTCATTGAGAATGGAGGGCCAAAGGCATTTGCGATTTTGAAAGTACAATTGTGAGAGAATTTGATGAGAGTTTCTCCAAGGGCGGACACATGAGTTAGGGTTACGAGGAAGGGGATGTGGGTGGAGAGCAACACAAGGAAGTGAATAGAAAGACCTTGGGAGGGATTCTCTGTCCTGCCAGCTCCATATTCCTGCACGTTGCATGCAGTGGGATCCTCCGTTCCCGCATCCGGCCAATAGGTTTTTCCATTGTGGCCACCCCACACCGTCAGGAAACCCATGGGGACGGGTGTGCTGCCGGCGAAGGCAGGATCCCACCAATAGAGAATCCCGCAGCCTGTCTGTGATTGACCTGATGGGAGCAGCAAAGCTCGAGATAGCAAGTTCAAGTGAGTGGCCGTGATTATGGGTAGGGGAGGTTACATGGAGGGAAGGAAAAAGTAGCAAACTCAGAAAGCTTGATGAATTGAAATGGAGGTTTAAATCACCAAGGATGAGAAGTTGTTCAGTGTAGAGGCTGAGGAAGAAAATCAATAAGTACATTTTTATAGTACTTAGCTGTGCGGTAGAGAATGAGGAATTTAAATGAGAGGCAAGAAAAGCGGAGTAAAATGAGATGTTCGATTGTACAATTGAAAATAGCTGTTAATGACAGCTTCGAGACATGAACAATTCAGCTTCGCCCTGCCCTCTTCGCTGATGGAGTTGATAGCAGTTTTCGCTTGGATAAAATATGTGCAGAGCTGGGACAGAAATCATTTTCTAAATCCAGTTACTTTAGAAATGAGAAAACCCAAAGCAATGCAATCTGTGTTAGAAAATACAAGCTTTTCTTCTGAACTGTAAAAGGTCTATTTTTACAAACTGTAGATTGAATTCTATTAGGGCTGAAATATGCATATTAGATTTATTGCTCCTTTCCAAAATCAATTGAAATTTAAATTTTATGCAGTTAAATTAATATTGTTTTTGAATCATTGGGCTGAATAAAATTTATATTGCTGAATTTTTATCACATTATTGAGTAGACTTCGGTTTCGCCAGCTGAAGGCTAGCTGTTACCATGCAACCATTAACAACAGAAAGACCCACTTCTGTTCCCCTAGCAATAATGATAGGCCCTGCCATACAGATTGGTTATTTTATTCTAATTATAGCTCTTCATATTTTCAATTTCAAATTTCCACTGAGCCTGGTAAACAAAGCATTGTATCGTTTAAACAGGGCGACCGACATGAAAGTGTGCAAAATAATTTCACAACTAGTCCTTTTGGAAACCTGCAGCAAAATGATCTGGAAATTATCGATGGAAATAATAACAAATGATCACTTAAATGGATACGCGACTCCTCTAGCTGTTATTTCAACACAGGGATTAACACATTTATTTGAAATAGGTTGTGATAAAGGATTACATTTAGGATGGTTTATTGTTACAACTTTACATATACTAGCTGCTGCTTATTTCACCGACTCCATTCTGAAGATGGATTTGCCTAGTCTGAATCTAGTCAGTGGCCTAGCTTACAATATTAACATAGCATCTACTGGTGTTAAGGAATCATCCCTAAATTGCCATACTCAGCCTGATAAATCATTGCACATCTGTCTGTGGTGGCCATGATGGACAGTCCTGACTTCTATCATCACCTGAAGTTCAAAATGTCTTGTTGTGGCAGTGAAAAGTGGGTTAGCCATGTTCCACTCAACCAACTTTCTCTTTAAATTATGATTAACCTGAGAAAGTTACCCTCGGTATCACACACATACTTTTAGTAGAGGTCTTTAACAGCGATCAGGAGCAACAGCGCTGGAGAGATTCACCTTCCTACCTCTGAATGGCAAAGTAAGTTGCAATGTCTTCACAACTCTGCCCATTGGCTTACTTTGAATAGATGGACTATGATCATAGAGTTATGTTGAATCCTGATTGTGTCTGACACAGAGTTGATGGGCTATAAAATCCTTAAGTGTGCATTGTTTTCCTATACGTACAGAGACATGTCAGCACGATTCAACAAGGTTGAAAAACAGTGATGTGCAGCAAATGAAGCAAATCAATTAAGGGGTGGATTCTCCGCTGCCCGCCCACCACCAGTAGAATTGAGCATTGGGTTAAAGATGGGATTGGCAGTCAGCGCCGGCAGGAGGATGCAAATGGGTCATTTGCACCTATTGTATCTGATCAACAGGATGAAAGTTCGATTGTCCAGGCCCTCCAGCCGGGATTCACATGGGCATGGATTGGTGCAGGTATTTTCAAGCATGGCTCTGACGCCGAGGACCCCATGATGGATCAAGGAGGTCAAACGTGTAACATTGGTGCCCCCAAAGTCTATCGGAGGGCCCTCTCCCCCTAAAATGCAAATCCTGCCCCCCAGCCCCCGTCCCCCATCAGATCCCCCCCCCCCACCCCCATTAGACACTCTTGCCTGAAAGCTGAAGAGCAGTCCAGGCAGTAGGGTTATAAAACACTGCATTCTCAATTACCCTTTCCTAACATCTGTTGCCTCAGACAAAAGTGTTTAAAGCAACAGCTGTTACAAGTGTCAGAGGCTTCCTCGAAACTCCAGTATGCTTCAAAGGGCTTGAAATCCCTTGACAGCCTTTGAACTGCAAATCTTCCATTCAATTTCACAGGGCAATACATTGCAATAGCCAGTGATTGACAGTTTTATTACTCCAGAGACAGCTGCTTGGTGGATTGTTCATCTCCATTACATTGCTTTTATTCTAACCTCAATGTTTCTAAACACTCTTGCTATGAGGGGATCTAATGAGGGGGTTCTCTGTTGGAGGATCATTGGGGGTTGGGTTGGGTCACCCTCATGCATGCGTGCTGTGTGTGTGGGAGGGGCGGTTGTGATCAGTGGTGATAGAGGGAGGATGCCCCGACTTGTCAGTGAACGGGGAGCAGGATTTGCATTGTGGGGGGGAGGGAGGCCAGCCATGAGCCCTCGGGATTGGACCACCTGTTCAAAATGGCAGCCTGATACCAGGATTCCAACAGAATCCCGCGAGCACCCCTCCATGCATAAATTTACATGGAAAAGGAGAAGGAATCACTCCTGGGTACCGCTCTTGTCATGATATCCACATTAACATATCATGGTGCAATCACACACACACACTGATGGACAGGTAGTTGGACCAACCAACACACACACATCGCAGCCAATCACCAGGGAGAGCACACGCACTATAAAACAGGGAACACCACAGTTCCCGCTCATTCTACCAGGAGATAGCTCAGAGCACAGAGCTCACAGCGTGCCACTCAGACATACACCATGTGCTGAGTGCCTCACTAAGGAAGCGCTAGGGCAGGGTCCACAGGTTAGCTGGTGAAGTACGAACCACAGCCAGAAGTTAATAGTTATTATTGTACAGAATAATAAAACAGAGTTGTACCATCTACAACCGTGTTGGTTCGTTTGTGTATCGGAACACCCAACACGACATGATACCAGGACTGGAAACTCGCCAGCGACTGTGAGAGCTACCTGCACCTCTTCAGAAACCCGCCATCCTGCGCCATGGAAACCATCAGCCCGCCGCAGCCGCTCCGGGTCGCTGGAAATCTTGGCGTCAACTGGAAGCTGTTTAAACAGCGCTTCCAACTCTTCCTAGAAGCCACAGAGAGGGAGAATGCATCGGACACCAAGAAGATCGCTCTCCTCCTCTCCACGGCGGGGCAACACGCCATCCACATTTAAACCTCCCTGGCATTCGCGGAAGGTGAGGACAAGACAAGACAAAGTACAAGACGGTCCTTCTGAAATTTGAGGAACACTTCAATGTGGAAGTTAATGAGAGCTTTGAGAGGTACCTCTTCCAGCAGCCCCTGCAGGGTAAGGATGAGCCTTTTCAATCTTATTTGACACCCCTCCGTATCCTCGCGCAGTCCTGCGGCTATGAGGTCACCTCTGACTCCATGATTTGGAATCAGATAGTTTTTGGGGTCACCTCGGACACCCTACACCTGCAGCTCCTCAAAATAAAGTGCCTCACCCTAGCCACCGCCATCGAGACCTGCGTCCTCCACGGAAACGTGACCAGCCGGTACTCCCAATTCCAGGTGGCTGAATCGGCACGGCAGGGGTCCTACGAGCCCGAGCGGGTCCAGTCGATCGAGTTCCCCCCGGCCCGGACGAGGGCGACCATTTCGCTCGCTTTCCGAGGCCTCCCGCGCTTGTACGCGCCAAAAGAGGGGACGTCGACGCAGAGGGACGGGATGCGCAGGCGCGCTCTCCGCAAGACCGCACCGCGCATGCGCGGTGGTGCAACGAACCCAATGACATCACGACATGCGGCAACTGTGGATCTGCACACTTAAAGCGGCAATGTCCGGCCAAAGCGCGACAATGCCTCCGCTGTGGCTGGATGGGCCACTACGCTGCCTGCTGTCGAGCAGCTCAACCTGCCAACTCTCCGCAATTCCGCCAGCTTCGCAGGGACATGCGGGCCATCCAGCCCCCATACACCATAGTCATACCCTGACGACGTGCAGACCGGTGATACCGATGACCGGGAACCCTTCCACGTTGCGGTAATAAACGAGAACCGGATGTCCCCGAGACGGACCCACCAGCCGATGCCAGTGCACAGCATTAATCCAGGTGTATGCGGAAGTTGTCTCCAGGCGCCAGAACAGGAAGATCAGTTGCCCGAGCGTCATGTGCCACCTTCTGCTGAGCACGCTGCTGTCGCATCCTTTGCAGGACTGGAGCATGGTCGGGTTTAGGAACATGAATGGACGGCACAGTGGTCCTGAGGGTGCGACCCGTGGACAGTGGGGCCGAGCGATAGGTCAGCAGGCCTAAACAGAAGTCAGATCCGGCATCAGCAGCCTTGCAGAGGAGTCGCTTCACAATGTGGACGCCCTTTTCCGCCTTGCCATTCGACTGGGGATGCAGAGGGCTGGACGTCACGTGTGTGAAGTCGTATGAAGCGGCAAAAGAAGACCATTCTTGGCTCGCAAAACAGGGCCCGTTGTCAGACATGACGGTGAGCGGGTTGCCATGGCAAGCGAAGGTTTCTTTGATGCTCTGATGACAGCTGATGATGTCAAGTCATGCAGGCGTATGACCTCCGGATAATTTGAAAAATGGTCAGTTATAATGACGTAGTCCCTGCCGAGCGCATGAAAGAGGTCCACACCCACCTTTGCCCAGGGGGATGTGACCAACTCCTGGGGCTGAAGTGTCTCAGGGGGTTGTGCCGGCTGAAACCTTTGGCAGGTGGGGCAGTTGAGCACCATGTTAGCGATGACGTCGCTGATGCCCGGCCAGTACACAGCTTCCCGGGCCCTCCGCCTGCACTTTTCAACTCCGAGATGGCCTTCGTGCAGTTGTTCGAGGACAAGCCAGTGCATGCTGTGTGGGATCACAATCCAGTCCAACTTCAGAAGGACACCATCAATGATGGCCAAGTCGTCTCAGACATTGTAGAACTGCGGGCACTGTCCTTTGAGCCACCCACCCATCATGTGGCGCATCACCCGTTGTAGAAGGGGGTCAGCCGCAGTGTCCCGGCGAATACGGGCCAGACTGGAGTTGTCAGCTGGCAGATTTGCCGATGTGAAGGCCACCTGCGCTTCGACCTGACAGACGAACCCCTCCGAATCGGGCGGTGTGCTCACTGCCCTGGATAGGGCATCCGCAATGATAAGGTCCTTTCCCGGGGTGTAGACCAGTTGGAAGTCATACCTCCTGAGTTTAAGTAGAATGCGCTGGAAGTGAGGGGTCATCTCATTCAGGTCCTTATTTATGATGCTGACCAAGGGGCGATGGTCAGCCTCAACGGTGAACTGGGGGAGACCATACACGTAGTCATGGAACTTGTCTATTCCGCCGCCTGAAATTGGGAGTAGCGGCTGGTCGTGTTTTCATGCAGGACACAGGCTTCGATTGCGGAGGCTAGGGTGAGGCCTTTTATTTTTAAGAGCTGCTGGCGTAGGGTGCCCGAGGTGACCCCAAAAACGATCTGGTCCCGAATCATGGAATCGGAGGTGGTGTCGTAACCGCAGGACTGTGCGAGGATACGGAGGTGCGTAAGGAAGGATTGAAAGGGCTCATCCTTACCCTGCAGGCGCTGCTGGAAGAGATATCTCTCGAAACTCTTGTTGACCTTGACGTTGAAGTTTTGGTCAAGTTTGAGAAGGACCGTCTGGTACTTGGTCTTGTCCTCACCTTCCGCGAACACCAGGAAGTTGTAGACATGGATGGCGTGTTGACCTGCCGTGGAGAGGAGGATGGTGATCTTTCTGGTGTCCGAAGCGCTCTCCTTTTCGTTGGTTTCCAGGAAGAGCTGGAAGCGCTGTTTGAACAGCTTCCATTTAACACCAAAGTTTCCAGCGACTTGTAGTGGCTGCGGTGTGCTGACGGTGTCCATAGCGCAGGATGGCCGATTCCGGAGGATCCGTAGGTAGGTCCCACAGTTACTCCTGGTACTATGATGTGTTGGGTACTCTGCTACACAGACGAACCAACACGGTTGAGAATGGTACAACTCAGTTTTATTGCTAACATTTATTTACAGTGGTAAACTGGTTACTGAGGTTCGATCATAACCCTAGAATCTGTGGACCTATTCCTAATACTATCTTGTAGTGGCACTCAGCACATGGTGGATGTCTGAGCTCTGTGCCCTGAGCTGTCTCCTGCTGGAATGCTCAGGAAGTGTCCTGTTCCCTGTTTTGTACTGTGTATGCTCTTGCCTGTGGTGTGTTGATTGGTCCGTTAATCTGCCCATCAGTATGTATGTGCTATGATGTTTACCTGAATATCATGACACTGGGCATAGCTGTGCTTGTCCTGAGACCTAGTACATCACATGTTCCACTTTATTCATGAAGACCTGATGTCACATGGGTTTTGAAACTTCCCCTGCCAATGGCTGCTTGATAAGGGGTACCCGCTGAAACACTGGCCAATGACTCTGGTGCGTCATCTCACAGTTATGCCGAGGAACGGTACAAAGCTGTTCGCAGCTCCACACACGCCCTTATAGAGCTTCATTATAGGACTTCTGAAGATGCACTTCAGATGCTCAGACCACTCACGTGGCTCACTGGAAAAAACCTGGAGAGGGTTTCCCACATAAACTCAGTGTGTTGAGCCGTTCATAATCTGGCAATGGAAAGAGGCGAGTCCTTGCCATTTGGTGAACTGGAGGAGGATGGGAACGCATCGGAAGATGAAGATGCAGAGAACCAGCAAGCTCAGGGAGCTGCTGAGGGACAGTATGAGTGTGCTGATGTCATGGATGAAGGAAGACGTGGGAGACATGTCCTGTAAGATTTTGATGATCATACTAATTTTTAGGGTCTGTAATATCTATGGATTTTATTCCTTGACCACTTTTTTAAATGGTTCAGTTTGAATTTCGGCCAGTTGGAATTCTTCACAGGAAGGTTGTTGTTTGAGATATGACATTTTATTGTTTTGTGACTCAGTTGCAGAATCTGTGTTGAAGAATTTGAAGAAATAGTTAGAAGGGTTGAGTTTAACAGTTTGAACTTAGAATGACACAGTGGGCCCGATCGAACTAAAACAAAGGCCGTTCTGGGCGGGAATAGCTGAGTAGGCCCTACTATCTCAGGGCACTCTGCTCTTTTTGGTGGGCGGACAGGCAGGCAGGAAAGTCCCCCTCCACCCCCCCTAGAATGTAGGTAATACACTGAAGCAGTATAATTAAAGGTCTACAGAAAATATTAGCTTCAAATTTCAAATACAAAATAGATGGAAACAGCATAATATTCCAACGACTATCCCAACTGAAGAATGATAGGCAGGCAGCTAAAGGGCAAAGAACCTGGTTTACAATCTTTCGGGGCTAAAATAATGGTCTTGGGCAAAAAGCAAAATTGCGAATTGCCAGTCTGTTTTCCACTTTAACCTTGCTTCTTTTCCATCACGTTAATGAAAAAGAAAAGAGAACAGACAGTAAAAATGCTGCTGATTTACTAATTCCTGTACTAGAGCCCAGCAATAATCTCAACCCTTTTGTCCCTTGCACTCAAAACCATGACGAATCCGGTTCTGTTGATTCACAGCAATGCACGACACAGTGCTTCCATTCAGATCATAGATACATTGATAAACGAGTGCTGGCATGGAAACAATTTTTTTTAAATGGTAAGAAGGGTCAAGGACCAATCGTGCTGATAATGAAAGACATTTTAATCTCCCTTCCAAGCATGCATTCAGATGAAACCTGGATTAAACAGGTCAAAACTGTAAAACACCACCACATTCCAAAAAGACACAAGTTAAAAGCCTTCTGGAATTTAAACAAAATCAAAGCCAATTTGTTAGACCAGCCTGCACAAATCCTTGACAAAAAACTGGATAACTTAATCACAGAACATTGCACAGCCTGCCTTCACCTTCTTAAGAATAACAGGGCAGCATGTCACAACAATTAAAGGAGTAATTATTTCATCACCAAGCAACCGAGATAAGCAATTAAACATCTAATCAGTCCAATAAACAAGCTGTAAAGAAAAACAAAAGAACTTTGAGAGCTCTGTATACAATGAGTTACCTTGAAGTATAATAAACTATTGTGTCAGCAAACATGGCAGCCATTTTATTCACTTTTCAATCTCACAAACTGCCCAAATGAATGACCACTTTCTGGTGTTGCTTGAGTGAGGATTATTCAGAGAAATTCCTCTGATTTACACAATACACAGTAATGTGGAAGTTCAGGGTGACAATCACAACAGTGCAAACTCACAGTGAAACAGAAAAGACACATCCAGAGTGAGGCACATCGAAGAGTGAGTTTGGGAGCTGGGAATTTGAAGCTAGGTGGGAATTTGAGGCTGGATGGGTGGAGGTGCTTTACAGTAAAAATCCAGTGCCAGGGACCATGTAGTTAATTGTAACTTAATCTAATAACAATTCATGTATTTATTTTAAATTAAATAACTAGTGCTTAAAAGTCACTCAGCGGGATACAGTGCTCTAACTGTGAGATGTGGGAGATCCGTGACCCTATCAGCATTCCGGTCGACTACGTCTGCAGGAAGTGTAACCAATGGTAGCTCCTCACAGATCACGTGGTTCGGTTGGAGCATCTGTTGAATACACTTCAGAGCATGCAGATGGCGGAAAGCATCATAGATAGGAGTTATAGAGACATGGTCTCACCCAGGATGCAGGCAGACAGATGGGTGACTGCTAGAAAGGGCAGGCAATCAGTGCAGGAATCCCCATTGGCTGCCCCCCTCTCTAACAGGTATACCATTTTGGATACTGTTGGGGGGGGGGGGGTGACGAATAGCCTATCAGGGAAAAACAGCAGCAGCCAGAACAGTAGCACCACAATTGGCTCTGTTGCTCAGCAGGGGAGGACAAAGTACAAGAGAGCGATAGTTATAGAGGACAGTACAGTAAGGGGCACAGATAGGCGCTTCTGTGGATGTGAAAGAGACTCCAGGATGGTATGTTGCCTCCCTGGTGCCAGGGTCAAGGATGTCTCTGAATGAACACAGGATATCCTGAAAGGGGAGGGTGAACAGCCAGAGGTTGTAGTACATATAGGTACTAACGACATAGACAGGAAGAGTGATGAGGTCCTGCAGAAGGAGTTCAGGGAATTAGGCAGTAAGCTAAGAAACAGGACCTCCAGGGTTGTAATCTCAGGATTACTCCCTGTGCCATGTGCCGGTGAGGCTAGAAATAGGAGGATAGTGCAGCTAAATACGTATCTAAACTGGTGGTGTAGGAGGGAGGGTTTCAGATTTCTGGACCATTGGGATCTCTTCCAGGGCAGGTGGGACCTGAACAAGAAGGACAGGTTGCAGCTAAACTTGAGGGGCATCAGATCCATCGCTGGGAGGTTTGAGTCACTCGAGAGGATTTAAACTAGTATGGCAGGGGGGTGCGAACCAGAGTGCTAGCTTAGTAGGTGTACTAACTGAGGAGCAATAGGGAACAAAAATAAGAGAACAACATCATCCTCAGGCAGAGCAAAAAAGGTGACAAGTGCAAATGCAGGACCGAGGGTGTTGTACCTAAACGCACGCAGTATATGGAACAAGGTAAATGAGCTTGTTGCGCACCTTGAAATTGGTCGGTACGATGTTGTGGACATCACAGAGACGTGGCTGCAAGGGGACCAGGGCTGGGATCTAAATATACAAGGATATGTGTCCTATCGAAAAGACAGGCAGTTTGGCAAAGGGGCAGCGTTGCATTGTTAATAAGGAATGAAGTTAAATCGATAGCAAGAAGCGATATAGGATCAGAAGGCATAGAATCTCTGTGGGTAGAGTTGGCGAATTGCAAAGGTAAAAAGAGCCTGATGGAAGTTATATATAGGCCCCCTAGCAGTAGTCAGGATGTGGGGCAGAAAATAAATCAGGAGATAGAAAACACATGTAAAAAAAGGAAATATTACAATAATCATGGTGGACTGGGAAAATCAGGTTGGTAGTGACCCCAAGAACACAAATTTGTGGAATGTCGAAGAGATGTTTTTTTGTGACAGAGCCTACTAGGGAACAGGCAATTCTGGATTTAGTGATGTGCAGCAGACTTGATTAGGGAACATAAGGTGAAGGAACCCTTAGGGAGCAGTGATCCCAATATGAATTTACGCTGCAATTTGAGAGGGAGAAGCTGCAATCAGGTGTAACAGTATTACAATTAAATCAGGGTAACTACAAAGACATGAGGGAGGAGCTGGCCAGAGTTGATTGGAAAAGGAGCCTAGCAGGGAAGACAGTGGAAAGCAATGGCAGGAGTTTTTTGGGGTTATTTGGGAGGCAGAACAGAAATTCATCCCAAGGAGGAGGAAACATGCTCAGGGGAGGATGCATCCATGCTGACCAAAAGAAAAAGCATACAAAATGGCGAGGATTAGTTAGAAACCAGAGGATTAGGAAGCCTTTAAAAGCGAGCAGAGGACAACTAAAAAAGCAATAAGGGGGGAGAAGATGAAATATGAGTGTGAGCTAGCTAGTAATATAAAAGAAGATAGGAAGAGGTTTAAACAATATATTCAAGGTAAGAGAGAGGCAAAAATACACATTGGACCACGAGAAAATATGGTTGGAGAAGTAATAATAGGAAACAAAGAAATGGCAGACGAACTGAATAGTTACTTTGCATCGAACTGAATAGTTACTTTGCATCGGTCTTCATGGTGGAAGACACCAGAGGGATGCCAGAGCTCCAGGAAAATCAGGGGGCAGAGGTGAGTGTAGTGGCCATCTCTGGGGAAACTGAAGGGTCTGAAGGTGGATAAATCACCTGGACAGATGGACTACATCCCAGGGTTCTAAAAGAGATAGCTGAGGAGATTGTGAGGCATTGGTGGTGATCTTTGAAAAATGAAATGAAAAATGAAAATCGCTTATTGTCACAAGTAGGCTTCAAATGAAGTTACTGTGAAAAGCCCCTAGTCGCCACATTCCGGCACCTGTTCAGCAGGCTGTTATGGGAATCGAACCGTGCTACTGGCCTGCCTTGGTCTGCTTTCAAAGCCAGAGATTTAGCCCTGTGCTAAACAGCCCCTATGGCTTTCAGGAATCACTGGAGGCAGGGAGGGTCCCGGAGAACTGGAAAGTGGCTAATGTAACACCGCTGTAGAAGAGGGGAAATTATAGGTTAGTTAGCTTGACTTTGGTCATTGCTAAGATTTTAGAGTCCATTAATAAAGATGAGATTGCGGAGTACTTGGAAGTGCATCATAAAATAGGACTGAGTCAGCACGGCTTCGTCAAGGGGAGGTCATGTCTGACAAATATGTTAGAGTTCTTTGAGGAGGTAACAAGGATGTTAGACAAAGGAGAACCAGTGGATGTGATTTATTTAGATGTCCAGAAGGCCTTTGATAAGGTTCTGCATAGGAGACTGTTAAATAAGCTGAGAGCCTGTGGTATTAAGGGTAGGATCCTGGAATGGATGGAGGATTGGCTGACTGGCAGAAGGCAGAGATTGGGGATAAAGGGGTCTTTTTCAGGATGGCAGCCAGTGACTAGTGGTGTGTCTCAGGGCTCCATGCTGGGACCACAACTTTTCCCAATACACATTAATGATCTGGAAGAAGGAACTGAAGGCACTATGGCTCAGTTTACAGATGATTAAAAAAAATATGTAGAGGGTCAGGTAGAATTGAAAAAGCAGAGGGGGCTGCAGTAGGACTTGGACAGGCTAGGAGAGTGGGCAAAGAAGTGGCAGATGGAACACAATGTGGAAAACTGTGAGGTCATGCACTTTGGAAGGAGGAATGGAGACATGGATTATTTTCTAAATGGGAAAATGCTTAGGAAATCAGAAGCACAAAGAGACTTGAGAGTCCTCTTAAGGTTAACGTGCAGGTTCAGTTGGCAGTTCGGAAGGCAAATGCAATGTTAGCATTCATGTCGAGAGAGCTAGAATGCAAGAGCAGGGATGTATTTTGGAGGCTGTATAAGGCTCTATCTAGTCAGACCCCATTTGGAGTACTGTGAGCAGTTTTGGGCCCCGTATCTAAGGAAGGATGTGCTGGCCTTCGAAAGGGTCCAGAGGAGGTTCACAAGAATGGTCCCTGGAATGAAGAGCTTTTCATATGAGGAACGGTTGAGGACTCTGTGTCTGTGCTCATTGGAGTTTAGAAGGATGAGGGGGGATCTTATTGAAATTTACAGGATACTGCGAGGCCTGGAGAGAATTGACGTGAAGAGGATGTTTCCACTTGTAGGAAAAACTAGAACCAGGAGGCACAATCTCAGACTAAAGGGATGAGGAGGAATTTCTTCAGCCAGAGGGTGGTGAATCTGTGGAACTCTTTGCCGCAGAAGGCTGTGGAGGTCAAATCACGGAATATCTTTAAGACAGAGATAGATAGGTTCTTGATTAATAAGGGGATCAGGGGTTATGGGGAGAAGTCAGGAGACTGGTTGAACGGCCGAGCAGACTCAATGGGCTGAGTGGCCTAATTTGGCTCCTATGTCTTAGGGTCTTAAGGTCGTATGGTCTAATAATCCACAGCTGCAGATCTTTACAGTGATGTGATGGAACAATTTTAAGGCATTAACTTTTCCTACACAGGATTTCCATGCAGCTTCCAGGATAGTGAACTTTCTATGCCCAGTGAGCACCGGAGGGGTTGGATTTCTTTACCGACCCCTCTTCTCACATTTGGATTTGATGTTTGACAAGTTTCCGTTGCTCTTTGTTATTTTTGTGCAGTGCCCCTACGAGGAGCAGCCCCTTTTAGTTTATCCCCGAGTTTGTTTGTATTATTCTATTAAGTTGATTGAACCATAGTTATCCAGGAGAGTGAAGGGCATTGGGGCCTCTATATGTTTGACTAGTTGGTAGGTGGAATGACAGGAATATGTAATGCCTTTTTTTCCTTCAATGCTTGTTCAATTTTCAATGCATTCATAGTACCAGCTTAGTAATGGAGCATGGCTGTTTCAGCTTTGTATTGATAAGTTTGTAGAATATCAATTTGTTGTCAAGGCTCAAACCAACTCCAAAGCTAAGCTGAATGATCTACTCCAAGGAGACTGATGACTCTTCGCCCTGGTGACAAATTGGAACAGAGACTTCAGATTAGGGCCGTGTTTACATTATTGATTTGGGGCCCATTAACATTGCAACTTTAGCATCCAGGTGAAGCATTGCCACCTTTGAATGATGCTAATTATGGTGTGACTTCACCATTTGAAAATTGGGAATAAATTGGATGGCCTCGATGCAATTTACCTGCACCCATTGAGTACGATGCAGGCTGTAGTCTCATGCGCCTGCTGCTTTAATTGATTTCAGCTAACTGCATTGTTGATTAGCTGGGTTCCTGAATGGGCCAGCATGGGGATGCAGTGGCACCAGTGGCTTACTGGCCAACAATATTTTTCCGTCTCCAAGCAAGCTTGTCGCTTGCCATGTTCCATTGCAATCCTTAGATGGTTATGGTCACATGGTAGGTGATTTCAATAGAGACACATACTCCTGTAGAATTGCAGGCTCCTTTGAAAATCATAACTATTTCTGTAGTGTACTGGTTATCACGTTTACCTCACAAATTTGCGTTTCGAAGCTTGCCAACAGCAGTTTTGGACTTCCATGACCGAAGGGCAAAACTGGGGTGTATCATTGACCCCCCTAGAACCACATAGTTTCCTTTGTGATTTCCTTTTAGGTAGTGGCCCCTTAAGGGACTAGCCCTGATTTTAATTTGATTATATGGTTAATTTGCTAATTGTTTATTTGATCACTACAAATGAATATATTATAAAGATAGTTTGCACTGCTTAAAAGGATAATTGGGACTGGAATAAGAGCTGGCAGCCATGCAGGAGCTGAATCTAACCTGGGAAACATTGAATAATGGCACAACATTAAGGAGCATGGACTCCAAGTTGTTGGAGGTTCCCCAGGAAGTGGTGATTAAGGAGGAGGGATGTCCTCTATCCACAGGGGCTAGAAGAGCCTCCAAACACACACTCAGCAGTCAGTGAGAGCAGACAGCTATGGAGGTCAATGCCAGAAGTCAAGCTTTGAGGAATTGGGTGCAACACCTCAAGAAGTCCAATACATTGCTCAAGGTTAGTGAGTATAACTTCAAATGTTATGATCCCACCAACTGTACCACCAGCCTTATAGACTCCTCCATTCATCACATCCTTCACACTCACCAACAATCCCTCTCAATCAGGCCTGATAAAGGTAACATTTATATGCTTCATCTCTCTCCCACATCCTTAGTGCTGCTGTAAATCTTTCAGTCAAACTGTATTTCAAGGGGAATACCTCCTTGTACACCTATACCTGGTAGAATCTGTTTTCTAAGAAGCTTTGAAGTCAGGACCAATGTCCTTTGGCATGTGCCACATCATTCAAACTTCAATAACAGAAGACTAGAAAGCACCAAAGACTTGTATAATTGTAGTAACAGGCAGCATAAATCGGTCAGCAACTAACCTGAAAGTAATTGATGCTGCCCTTAAATAGTGCTGATGGGAAGTCCTTCCTGCTGCTGAACGTATGTTCAACCGTGAGTGATTAACAGACAACGTTAGCTGGCATTTGAGCTCCAGTGTGATAACACTGACAACAAATTAGCATTACATGTTGATTGGCATCATGATTTGCCTATTCTGCATACAAACACTCTGCACTCTTAACACCCTCACCAGAAGAGTGTGTGTGCCCTGAGGTGTCATTTTGGACCTCCCAAGCCAATTGTCGCACCCAAAATATCAGGAGCTACACATCACCTATAGAGTAAAATATTGTAATATTATAGAGCAGGATACATGAATAAGGGCAATGAGGTGGAGGGACGGTCCACCATGCAGAAGCAGTAATATAATTAGGAGGAAGAAGTGTTTCCAAATTCCCATCTCGGTTTTGTGTAACTGCATTTGCTGGATATTTCAGTGCATTGTGCCACATAAAATTTGCCACTGTGACCTCAATGCACATAGTGTCCTAGTGCAGACTAAAGACAAGCAATTTTTTTTTTTAACCCTCCGCTGAAAGAATTGAGAGATTCTGTAAATTGTGGCTGCTACTTGGCATTTGGAAAGCTCTAATTCAGTAATGCCTGACTTGTACCTGACGACCACACATTTTATAGAATGAGGGATAAATATGTACACCTGGCTCACCTCCAGCACATTGCAAAAAAGCCTCACTTAAGAGTGGAGCATCTACCCTCTTCTGCTGATTTTGTGCATTAATTCTAGTCCCCTGATGATAAAGTCAACAAGAACTATGTACTTCCACCACACTGGTTCAAGACAGCTCACCATCGCCTTCTCAAGGACAACTAGGAATGGGTACTCCAAAAATGATTTTGTGAAAGAAATGGATCCTTATCCAGCTGTGTTAGCTGAGCACATCCAAGACCAAAATTGAGAAGTGACAATTGGTCTCCCCATGTGAGAATAGGGAGGGAAGGGTTATGAGAATTCCTATTGAAGAACATCCCACTAAACCTTGCCAACACGCAAATAAAATAATGAACACTTGAGCAATAGAGGGTAATAACGGCACATGGAGGCCGGAGATACAGAAGTCTGAGAACACGCACGAACAGACTCAAAAACAGCTTCTTCCCCACTGTTATCAGACTCCTAAATGACCCTCTTATGGACTGACCTCATGAACACTACACCCTGTAAGCTTCATCCGATGCCAGTGCTTATGTAGTTACATTGTTTATCTTGTGTTGCCCTATTATGTATTTTCTTTTATTCCCTTTTCTTCCCATGTACTTAATGATCTGTTGAGCTGCTCGCAGAAAAATACTTTTCACTGTACCTCGGTATACGTGACAGTACACAAAATCCAAATCCAAAGTGAATGCTTTCAGAAAAGCGAGGTGTAAAAGAATTGTTAAGTATTATAAACCAATTCATCTCTGTTTAGTGTGTCGCATGATTATGTGGTGAAATCATCTGAGGCATCTGGCAGATTTCCCTCCTTTCCACCTAAGACTGTGAGCAAGCAACACCTCTCCAATGAAGTGTATATTTAATTGGCAGCTAAAGAAGATTTCCAAATTGGAGCTGGTGCCAAATTAAGCAAGATGAATACTGAGAAAAGAAGACCTCTCAACTTGCAAGCATGCCACGGTTGTGCGGATGTGGTGCATTCTCCACAGGAATGTTGGTGCCGATAAAATAAATGTTGTAATTATGGCAAGAAAGGTCACAAAACCGAGAAGTGCAAGGCCAGACAGAATTCTCAAACTTTGAAGATGGATGAATGCACCCAAATCCACACAAAGTCTACAGAATGACCAAATGACACAGGAAGACGTGATGGCTAGTGAGATCAAGGAACTCAAACTCGGTGCATTATCGATGCAAGGCAATACATTGCGATATTGGGGGTCTCCAAGATGGAATGGAAACAAAATTAAAATGGAAATAGATGCCGGAGCCATTGTATCCCTCACCTTTGAAAATTTCTATCAACAAAACCTAATTAAAGGCATTTGATATAATCTTGAGGACTTACACAGAAGAGGTGGTTCCAGTAAAGGGTTATATCATGGTGAAAATTGAAGTGAATGGTCAATCTGCAAAATTGCCATTACATGTAGCAAAAGGAAATTTTCCTGCACCTTTCAGAAGAGTATGGTTGAATGAAATCAAACTAAATTGGCCCAAAATACTGAAAAGACAATCAAATGATTGGACTGAAGTATTTGGCAAACCGGAACAATTAGTTAGCGATAATGGGACTTGGTTCATGCCAAAGGAATGTATGAACTACCTTTAGAAACTATGGCGTACAGCATATAAAACTGTACCTTATCATCCATCCACAAATGGATTGGTAAAGAGGATATTGAAGAATGACATTAAAGCATCAAAGTATGAAGGACTGTTAGCTAAAAGAGTAAATAATTTTCTCATATCTAACAGAAACACTGGCTATGCAATAACCCAAAACTCGCCGGCAATATTGTTTCTAAAAAGGAAGGTGAGAACCAAATTTAATTTGCTCTTGACGCCTGACACAACTCCCATTATAGGGTGACAACAACAAAACCAAGTTACTTGCCATGAGCGGACATCAAACCCAAAAGGTTTTGAGCAGCGAGAAAGAGTTTTAACAAGAAGATACTCATCAAGTGATGAATGGATACCTGTCACAATACTCAATTACAGTGCAAACTGATGACGAGAGAGTTTGGAGGAAACCTACAGATAAAATCCTCACTTCAAAAAGAGAATTTGCAGAGTCGGTAACTGAAAGGCCAACATCGGACAATCAAGGTTTGGAAATCACTGAACCTATGATTATGACTGATTCGGATTTTGATTCTACACAAGTGAACCAACAGCATCTGTAGAAGTAGAAGAAAATCAACTTTATCAAATGATGATCCTGAGCCAAGTGGTGAACAGACTACCGAGAGTGTGAAAACAAAGACTCCTGAACGACAGATTCTGCCGAGAGGTAACCAGCATACACCTAACAGACTCTCTTAATCTGTGAGCGTGTTATATAACTGTGTATAATGATACTTGGTAAAATAATTATTGTTCACAGTGAGTAAGAGTTAAAGTTCATATTAGTTGTCGTACTACTGTTACGAGAGGGAAATGTTAGGAAATTGGATCCGGAAATGGGATCAAAGATGTAGTGGGCAATTTAGGGGTTAACAGACTGAGGGTTAAACTGTTAGCACTGAGTCCGAGGTATACGCCCACACCTGGCCTGAGTTACATTGTCCCATTCAGTCTTAAACTCGCTAATAGGATTAAACAGGATACTCCTGTACAGCTGGGTTGATTCACTCAAGATCCATTGTCCTCTGTAACACTCCAATCTGACCAGCTATTAGCTCATTACAGAGTCTGATGGCTTTTTCTGTCTGTAAATTGGAGGTTAATTGCATATTCATAGCATGGCCCTGTTCTTTTGTGTAAACGGGAGTGGGCTATCAAAAGCCTAGATAGCATGATGAGGTCATGTCTGGACAGAACCATAGTTGAGGGGCTTGGAGAGAGATAAAAGAAACCTGTTTGAACAGGTGGGGGCAGAATCATAGAATTTACAGTGCAGAAGTAGGCCATTCCGCCCATTGAGTCTGCACCGGTTCTTGGAAAGAGCACCCTACCCAAGCCCACATCTCCACACTATCCCCATAACCCAGTAACCCCACCCAACACCAAGGGCAATTTATCATGGCCAATCCACCTAACCTGCACATCTTTGGACTGTGGGAGGAAACCGGAGGAAACCCACACAGACACGGCGAGAAAGTGCAAACTCCACACAGACAGTCAGCCGAGGTCGGAATCGAACCCGGGACCCTGGTGCTATGAGGCTGCAGTGCTAACCACTGTGCCACCATGTCACCCAATCGCATTGATAAGACTCAGCCATGATTCAGTGAACCTTAGACCCTCGCCCTAATCCCCCTCTAGAGCAAAGCGACAAATGAATGAAGCGCAGACCTTCACTCAGATATGAGCTGCTGACAGCAGACAGACATGAGTCAGACATAAGCCGTAGCTGAGGAGCATCACAGACCATTCCTCACTGTGAACCATCATTACTCTCCTGCAGTGGCCAGGCAGCAAAGAACAATACAGCACAGGAACAGGCTCTTCAGCCCTCCCAAGCCTGTGCCGATCATGTGTCCTATCTAGACCAACTGCTGCCAGGGGCTGTATCCTTTTACACCCCCTCTGTTCATGTGCCTATTCAGATAAGTCTTAAAGGTCATTAACGTGTGTGCATGAAGTACTATCCAGTCCCAGCATCCTGATGATCAATATCTCGGCCACCTTCACCTCCTGGTTGCAGAGGGGTCACAACATCCTGAGGTGGGGGGCACGCTGTTGGACAGCGAGCTAGTCTTCCTCCATGAAGCGGGAAGCAATGAGGGTTCCTGCAACCCTCCTGCCCAAATGCACCCTGACCCTAGCCTGGCCACAATCCTTGGGCTCCTCAGCAGGCTCTTCCTCGGTACCCTCAGGCACATCTTCCTTATCTGAGGACGTATGTTCTGCACCAGGTCATCATCCTGAAGCTCCTCGCCCCATTGCAGAGCCAGGAGGGCACAGCAGACCACGACGATGTAGGGGACCATCTGGGGACTGTATTGTAGTGCCACACTGGAACATGCAAGGCAGCGGAACCGCATCTTCAACAGTACGATGCATTGCTCAATAACAGTCCGGGTCGCACTGTGTGCTCATTGTACCTGGTCTCCACTGTGGTCTATGGCCTCCGTATCGGCATCATCTGCCATGAACTGAGGGGACATCACTTGTCCCAACGAGCTATCCCTGTGGTCTGGGGTGTCCTTTGGAGATCCCAGGGATCTGCGACTGACCGAGAGTGTAGGTACCATACACACTCCCTGTAAAATGGGCACATGCGTGCATGAAATGCATTTGGTGGTTGCGTGCATGAAATGCATTTGGTGGTTGCACAATGAGGGACTGGAACTCCTTCCGGTTGGTGAAGGGAATGCCCTGGGGCCCCCAGGGCATGGTGTGCGACCTGGGTGCAGTCTATTGCCCCTGCACCAATGGCAGATTAGTTACACACCCAAACCCCATAGCCCTAACATCCTGCCAAGCCTGGTCCAGGTCAAAATGGATGTTGTCCAGAGCCTCATGGCCTCACAGATGCATTTATTGGCAGGTGCCTGTGATATCCCACAGAGGTCTCCTGTAGAGCCATGAAATGACCCTGTGACATAAAGGGTGAGGGCTGTCATGACCTTGACAGCCACAGGGAGAGGATGTCCACCGCCACCACATGGTGCCAAGTGCACAATGACATGGCACCATTGCCACTTCTTTTGTAAGGCAGAGTCTTTGACACATGTTGTCTGACAGCTCCAAGAAGGACATGAGTCCTGTAGACCTGTGGTCACCTTCAGTGCCTTTGTGTCTCCTGTACGGATGGTGCCACCTTCGGCTCCTGATCCTGCTGTTGCACGTTGCTGCTGTAGTCTGATCCTCCAACGCAGTGATTCGTAATATACCAGCTCCACTGGCTCCATGCCGCTATCGATCGGAATCCTGCGTGGGGTGAGAGAGGGGGTCAGGTTGGTGTCGCTGTTGCTGGGCATCATTATCACCCATAACACACTGGCCTTCCTGAACTGGAAGCTGCCAGCCCCAGAGGCTCGACGGCAACAATCGTAGCTCGGGTGCCCTCCCTCCAGACCGTGACTGGCCTGGCCTGTGCTCTGGCTTTCTATCTGGGAGTTGCCTCCCTTGAACTTACTATCACTGGGACTCCTGTGCTCCCTCAACCTAACTGTCTACGGTCAACTGGATGGACATGTCTGCTTTGCAGAGCTGCAGGATCCTGACTAGCAGGCATTGAGGGCCCAGCAGAGAAACCTGCTGATGCCATGCCACCAGGATTTGAGCTCTGAAACCTGAGGATTCCTTGACTTTGAGCTGATATTACGAAGGGTTAACTCTTGATGGAGGGAGAGGGAGGGAGGGGGAGGGGTGGGGGATTGGAGGGAAGGGTCCGATCCTGCCGTGCTTCTCCATTTGAGGGTCTGAGCCTGACTCCCAAATTGTTCACCACCCACCTTGCTCCAGTCCCTCCCTTTCTCCAAACTGATATTATGACCAATATGCCAGTATTCTGACTATCTCAATAGTCAGTCAACTGTAGCCATCACATATCACAGTATGAAAGATTAGATTACTGTTAATACAACATTGTGTTACATATCGTTAACTGTTATAATGGGATAGTCTTGTTTACATCCCATTGTTCCTGAAAATACCTATAAATTATCTGAGCATCTAAGTTTTGATAAATTATAACTTGGAGTAACCTTTATATTGAGGATTATTAAGTCATGAATATATGTTCTTGAGTCAGTGAGAGTTGTGGAAGTCTAATAGAATAATGTCTATTAGTTCCATCAAAAGCTTTGAACTGGTCAGTTTAAACAGTCCACAATAATAGTTTCCTGATACAGTGAAAGATTTGTAGCATTTCACTAAATGAAGATTTTTCAGTGGAGTCACTTGTTCAGTACTGCAGTTTGTGAATTGTTAGTGATGGTGAGTATTGAATCAAAGGTGAATCACACACTTGTGTTCAAAAATGAGTGTCTGGCCAATGTCCTTCATAGTTCAACTGACTGCATCCTCAAGAGCTAAAACTCCGGCAAGTAGAGGGAGGGATTTCGGCCAAAAGCTCCTTTTCGTTGCAATGAAGCGTTCTTTATTACTGAGCAAACATTTTGCTCAATAATCATTGATATTCAGTATCTCTTAGTGACCAAATGACGCCCTCTCCCTTCCTCAAGTAAGAACAATAGTTGATTTTGTGGTAAGACAGAAAATTTGTTTAGGCAAACTTCACATCGGGTTCGATCAACCTTTTTTGGATTAAGCATGAGTCAGTTCCAATGTTCGCAATGCACTGTGTCTGCAATGCAGCAGAGAATCTTTCATTCTTCAACTAAGTGTGCTGGGGAACCTTCCAGGTCTCCCTTTACATTTATATTTAATCCAGAAAATTACAGAAACTCTTTGTCTCCTGCCCCATGAGCATAATTGTTGAAATCCATTTGGTTTGCGGGGGGGCGGGGACATCTGGCTCACTTGCTTGCTCTGCGCTGGTAGTTCGCAGTTTCAGATGCACTTCCTTGAAATGCAATCAAACACTTGATGATGCCATTGAGACAGGAATCTCCCAAACCACGCAGCGAAAGTGAAAGCACCTCATCTTTAATGGAACGCTTACACTAGCACAAAGCAATGATAGGATGGCTTCATTTCCATACAGTGTTCTCATGTCTTCTCTCATTAGAAAAGAAAGACAGGCCAGATAACGTTCAACAGAAGCTGTGGCAAATGCCACAGCCATAGGGGAGGAAAAAGAAAACTTCGAAGTGAGAATAGCTTAACAATGAATAGAGGGGGAAATAAGGAAGCTAATAGGGAGGAGTAAATATAAAATGGCGATGTAGAAGATACAGTATTGGATTTATTTACACAGCACCTCTAGTGAAGCACTATGTTCTCAGTGCCTGCTAGCTTCATTGTGAATTTGGAAAAAGCAGTGCCACATGCATGACTCTCGAGTATATGACCTGAGTGCCGCTCTCGATTTTGACTACCTGTCCCCAATCCCTAGCAAGTAGGATGTTGGGATGTGCCTTTTGGAATTTGACACTGTTTTCTGTCCAGCTTTGTATGAGTTTGATCCAATAAGCATTCCAGTGGCAAACGTCTCTAATGGAGAAGGAAGTGGACCTCACAGTCCCACGCCCCCATAACAAAAAGCCCTGCTTCTCATAACTACAATACTGCCAAGCACTTGATGCTAATCCTGATGCATCTCTCCAGCTGGAACTTGCCCAAAATGGACAGCATCAAACGTGGTACATGCTCCGCCCAGTTATTCCTGAATTTGACACTCCCTCTCCATTAGAATATTTTAGTGAATTAAGGAGTGCTTTCATTCCAACCATGGAACTTGTTGTTTGGTAATTTGACAGCTGGTGTGCATCCCGGGGGCGGGGGATAGCACTGGGTACTACAGAATTGACATGGATTTTTCAACCAAAAAAGAACAGGAATCAATTTCTTTCCTCGTGTGTATTCCTGTGATTATTGGTCAATCTCCAGTCGCACATAGTGAATCCAGAGCAAGTGCAGCCTACAAATGAAGCAAGGTAGAGTGTGAGGGCAATTGGACCAGGGCATGCAGCTACAATAAAATATATTGCAATTTCGAAAAGAGAGAAAGAGAGCTGGGTGGAACATCAAATGTTCTCCAAGGACAACCATGTATTTGGCAATTTTGAAGCACTACAGAGTCATGATTGGTATACTGGTTTAAATACAGAATGCTACCAGAGATCTATTAGACCTTTCAAATTTCATTTAATTTTAAAACCCTCTCTCTATGTATCTATCTATATCTACATATGACATTTGAAAAACATTTTGCTCCATGTTCAAAATTCATGTGTAATTCTTCAATTTAAAAAGTACCACCAAACATGCTCATTTCTGGAGCGGACTTGAACCACACTTTCTAACTCAAGAGGTGAGAGTTGTTACCACTGAACCAGAGCTAACATGGAGGGCGAGATCTTTTGACTGTTCATGCAGGTGGGATCTTCCGATGGCGCACCCTGCCATGGGTTTCCCAGCGACAAGGGGTGGATTCGAAGGGAAATCCCATTGACAGCAGCGGGATTAGTAGATCCTGCCACCAGCCAATGGCAGGCCACCTCCCGCCATCAGGAAATACCGCGGAGATACCACAGAATCTCAGAAGAGAGGAATACTTGAGTACCTTCTTAAAACTGGTACAAGGTAACACTGGTGAAGGGTAGAATAATGAAGTACCTTCTTGTATTATAGAATCATAGAATTTACAGTGCAGAAGGAGGCCATTCAGCCCATCGAGTCTGCGCCAGCCCTTAGCAAGACCATCCTACTTAAGCCCACACTTCCGCCCCATCCCCACAACCCAGCAACTCCACCTAACCTTCTTGGACATAAGGGCAATTTAGAGTGGCGAATCCACCTAACCTGCACATCTTTGGACTGTGGGACGAAACCGGAGCACCCGGAGTAAACCCACGCAGACACTGGGAAAACATGCAGACACCGCACAGACTGTGACCTGAGCCAGGAATCTAACCTGGGACCCTGGAGCAGTGAAGCATCAGTGCTAACCACAGTGCTACTGTGCCGCCCTTTTGTTATGCAAGTTCGAATTGACCTCTCTGTCTTAGAGACTCAGAGAGGACAGAGACAAGAGCTCAGGATTGCTACTGGTGCCTCGTGCTAGTGAAGCAAGGAACAGAGAGCGAGTGCAGCTGAACACGTGGCTACAGGGCTGGTGCAGGATGGAAGACTTCAGATATGTAGATCATTGGGATACCTTCTGGAGAAGGTGGGGCCTGTACTGGAGGGACACCAATATCCTGGGCAGGAGGTTTGCTAGAGCTGTTTGAGAGGGTTTAACCTAGTTTGGCAGGGGGATGGAACCAGAGCTATGGATCAGAGAATAGGGTAGCCATTGAACAGGCAGAAATAGTATGCAGTGAGTCTGTGAGGAAGGATAGACAGTGGATAGGGCAAAGTTGCACTCAGTGGGATGGGTTAAAGTGTGTCTGTTTCAATGCAAGGAGTATCAGGAATAAGGGAGATGAACTAAGAGCATGGATCAGTACTTGGAACTATGATGTTGTGGCCATTAAGGAGACATTGATTTCACAGGGGCAGGAATGGTTGTTCGATTTTCCGGGGTTTAGATGTTTTAAGAAGAATAGCATGGTCTAGGGCAGAATAGGGCAGCACATAGGGTTCACGAATGTCCTTCAGGGAAGGAAATCTGCTGCCCTTACCCGGTCTGGCCTACATGTGACTCCAGATCCACACAGCAATGCAGTTGACTCTTAATGTTCCCCCTCTGAAATGGCCTAGCATGCTATTCAGTTCAAGGGCAATTTAGAGATGGGCAACAAATGCTGGCCGAGCCAGCGACGCCCACAGCCCAAGAACCAATTTTTAAAAAAGGGAGTGAAGAAGGGTTTGAGGTTGGGGCTGACATCCTGGGGGATGGGAACTTGGGAGATGGGCTGCACCTTTGGGTTAGGGGTAACCTCCGACGACCCAGGGGGCTGGGTAAAGAGGGGCCTCCAATGTCTGCCACCAGCGCGTGCAAAGTAGGTTGCTTAGTGTTTGCCTCTCTTGCCACCAGTAAAATTCCAATGACAGGATGAGACCCTAAGTATTGTGAATTAATACTGTGAATTAGTTATCCACTTAAGGCCCTAAATTAGCCCACTGGTGAGTGGGCCACACAATGTTTTCCCTCCCCCCACTTGCTTGTATAATAGCGGCAAGGGCAGGAGTGGCTAGTTAGATGCCAGGCAGACCACCTGTTTGATTTACTATGTCTCTTCTGCCTTCGAACATCCTGCAGGGAATGACAAATCCATTCCCTCGTGTCATCGTTGCAAAGTCCACAGGTCCAGAATCTGGATATCAAACTTCCTGGTCACCTGCCCAGGTCACACTCCCTTCTGAGGCTAGTCTTTGAGGGTCTCCTGGCCCCCTGCAGAACCATGGTGTTTCTCTTCCAGCACCACGTCCTTCCCTATAGAACACTATCTCTCTCTTGGTCCTCAATGTAAATAATTTACATTGCAACAATATTTTTGTGCAGGTTGTCTTTAAGCTACAGCCTGCCTTTAAGAGCAAGTCGGCTCTAACAACAACTCTGCAAACAATGTTGTCAGATCCCTGCCGAATGCTGAGGCTACGGCGGTTTGAAGGTACAGATACATGGGCCGATGCAAACATCAATCAGATGGGATGGGTATGCTAAATTTGCATGTTGCTCACTTCAATCTGAATGGGCACCGACTCGTAACAAACCGTGACAACCCATGTGCCCAAAAAATGTTGCTATTCACTTTCTAGAGCATATTGGCCTACTTGTTCAATTTGATTTCCATGTGTGGCCTATTTCTGCAATATAAAAAGATGGATAATTTCAAGTAGGGCTATAAATTTTATTTCTAACTCATTTCTGGGAGGCATTTTGTTAACACTCAGAGTACTTATTAAGAAGCAGAGCCATGAGGCACCCTGTTCTACACACCATGCTTCCAATCTGCAGTAGTATATATCATACAAAGTTTTCTGACATTTAAACAGAATACATTTTTGAATCCATTAGGTAACAAAAAGCACATTTGTATTTCACAGTGTGCACGGAAAATTCATTAGTCAGAAGGTTAAATTGTGTGTGTTTTTTCTGAGTGCAAAATTAACGACAAGATTTATCTTTATAAAGCCTTGCTGCAGAAACAAGTCCTTCATGACATATTACGGCATGAAAAAACTTATGGTAAATAATGTTAGTACAAATAGCTAATGACATTCAGTGGCAGGTCAGTTTTAGCTTTACTGCATTTCTGTTTAATTTATGGAGACCTTGTCAGCTTTATTACATACCCATGGGAGTGCCAACTCCATAAGCTTTGGAATCTATGAGGCCTCCAATCTGTGTCAAGTTGCAGTTTCTCTGCGTGACAAACTCAATGGTTGTTGACTCCATTAGCAAGGCATAATCTGTGGTTAAGACACGCTGGATTCCTTCTTCATTATTCTTGACAAGTGCGGTCTGTTGTCTGCTGCTCATAAAGGCCCACATCTTCTCGTAGGTTGATATTTTGGATTTCTGCAACGAAGCATAAGAGATTCGCATGAAAAGGGAGGACAAAAAAAAAATAAACACAGATAAATGATTTCTGAGTGGAAAATAAAACTTGTTGCAGTGATCCTGGGAAAGAAACGCAACAAAAACAGCGAGTAAGGTTCCTTTCAAATTCAATTTTTTAAATATGTTTGCAGCAAATGCTGTTGATGGCTGTAAAACGGCTGAAAGTGTGGTCAGGTTAAGATCAGCACAAAAACAATCACAACTTCTTCATAAAATGTTCCTTTTCTACTGCTCACAGCAGTTTTCACGGTTCACAGAACACAAATAGAAAACCAAAGGAATGGAATTCAAACTGCAAGTGGAGTTACACACTGCAAAAGAGATGGAATTTCAGCAATGAGCTTGAATTGGGAAATATTCTGCGGCACATTCTTTCAAGTTTCTGTCCTCTGAGATATGAGAGCAGCAGCTAATATATAAGGAACGAACGGATACATTGCAACTGTTATACATTCCTTTCTGGTGCAAAAACACAACAAGAAAAGAGGCCCAGCCTGGCCAACGAAAGAAATGAAGGGCAGTATTAGATCCAAAGAGGAGTCATATAAAGTTGCTGGAAAAAGTAACAAGCCTGAGAATTGGTTACAGTTTAGAATTCAGCAAAGGAGGTTCGAGAGATTGATTAAGAGGGGAAAAATAGAGAATGAGAGTAAACCTGCAAGGAACATAAAAGCAGATTATAAGTATGTAAAATGAGAAAAATTAGTGAAGGTGAATGTAGGTCCCTTACAGTCCAAAACGGGAGAATTTGTAACCGAGAACCAGGATATTGCTTTTGCTCACTAGGGGCGTCATTCTCCGACCACCCGCCGGGTCGGAGAATGGCCGTTGGCCGCCGTGAATCCCGCCCCCGCCGAAGTCTCTGCTCCCGGAGATTGGGCGGGGGCGGGAATCCAGCCGCGCCGGTTGGCGGGACCCCCCGCTGGATTCTCCGGCCCGGATGGGCCGAAGTCCCGCCCAGGAATTGCCTGTCCCGCCGACGTAAATCAAACCTGGTATTTACCGGCGGGACCAGGCGGCGTGGGCGGGCTCCGGGGTCCTGGGGGGGGGCGCGGGGCGATCTGACCCCGGGGGGTGCCCCCACGGTGGCCTGGCCCGCGATTGGGGCCCACCGATTCGCGGGCGGGCCTGTGCCGTGGGGGCACTCTTTCCCTTCCGCCTCCGCTACGGCCTCCACCATGGCGGAGGCGGAAGAGACTCTCCCCACTGCGCATGCGCGGGAAACTTTCAGCGGCCGCTGACGTTCCGCGCATGCGCGGGGAAACTGACAGCGGCCGCTGACGCTCCCGCGCATGCGCCGCATTTCCGCGCCAGCTGGCGGGGCAACAAACGCCATTTCCGCCAGCTGGCGGGGCGGAAATCCCTCCGGCGTCGGCCTAGCCCCTCAATGTTGGGGCTAGGCCGCCAAAGATGCGGAGACTTCCGCACCTTTGGGCCGGCGCGATGCCAGTCTGATTGGCGCCGGCTTTGGCGCCAGTCGGCGGGCATCCCGCCGTTGGGGGAGAATTTTGCCCTAGATCTTTGGTTCACTCGAATTTCTAGGAAGTTATGCAGATACAGCAAGCAGTTAGGAAGGCAAATGTTGGCCTTCATTGCAAGAGGACTTGAGTACAGGAGCAAGAATGTCTTACTGCTATTGTACAGGGTTACGCCTGGAGTATTGTGTGCAATTTCCATGAGAAAGGATATACTTGCCACAGAGGGAGTGCAGCAATGGTTCACCAGACTGATCCCTGGGATGGCAGGATTGTCACATGATGAGACATTTGGTCAACTAGTCCTGTATTCACTGGAATTTAGAAGAATGAGAGGGAATCTAATTTAAACTGACGGGGCTGGACAGACTGGGTGCAGGGATGTTGTTTCCTCTGGCTGGAGAGGTCTAGAACAAAGGGTCACAGTTTCAGGATACAGTGTAGGCCATTTAGGATGGAGATGAGGAGATACTTCACTCGGAGGGTGGTGAATTTGTGGAATTCTCTGCCAAAGAACTGAATATATTTAAGAAGGAAATATATGGGTTTCTAGTCTCTAAAAGTGGCCAGGGGTATGTGCAGTGCAACGGGAGGATTGAGATAGAGGATCAGTCATGATTAAATTGAATGGCGGAGCAGACTCAAAGGGCCGAATGACCTACTCCTGCTCCTATTTCCTATGTTTCTATGAGACAGAGGAATGGAGCTTGTAACTCCAAATATATATACGTGAGCACCCACTTTGATACAATAGCCAGGGATTTCCGGATGCCCACCACCCCAGGAGCACCTGTGGGGGCAAACATTGGTGGGGGGAGGGGGGGGCGATGCCTGATGTGGAAATGAGGAGTTCTAAGGCCCTTTCCTTCTGGGCATCCCTTCTGCCCCCATTCTCCTCCTGCCAGCCTCAAAATTGAGGTTAAGTAGGACGTGACCCTTAAGTGGCCAATAATGGTCCATTCAAGGATCTCCAGTAAGGTGGGGTAGACAGGCGGCCCTAGGCCTCGCCTGCTCCATGTAAAATTCCAGATAGGTCACTGGTGGATATATGACGGTGGGATGATCACACAGGTAATTTCACCGCCAACAGAGTACTTGTAAGATTTTACCCGTATTACTCAATTCCAATTCAGAAACATGTTGATAAGGTTGGTTAGCTCTATATAGAGTACCTCGCAAAAGATGACTTTTAACTTCGAGATTGAAAAGATTTTTAGTGCAATGTATTCATTAAAATAGATTTGTGAAAAGCATTACTTGGGTGACTATTTTTTAACATTTTTTATTAACTAGTTAGTTCAAATTCATTGATTCGTGGCGCTAGAGTTTAAATATGCTCATTGTAATTTAAATAGGTTTGAAGGCAATGTTGACAGCCTTTGCTCAGTGGTAACATTCTAGGCCGGGATTCTCTGATCCGAGCATGCCCTGTCAACGCTGCCAGTGAGAACGAAGAATTTGGCGCTCAGCCAAACTCCATTCACTGCAGCGGGACTGCCGCGGGTGAGGTTCGAGAATTCCGACCTTCATCTCTGGGTCAGAAATCTGCTGGTTCAAGCTCCTCTCCAGTGATTGGCCTGTGCATGTTCCAGGCTAACACTCCAGCTCATACTGAAGGAATGCTGCACTGTTGAGGTGCTCTCACTTGTAGATGAGACGTTGAACCAAGATCCCATCTACTCTCAAGTGAGAATGGAAAATCCAAATGCATCTTTTAAAAACGTGGAAGGGAGTTCTCCGAAAGTTTACCCATCTGTTTATCACTCAGCCAGCACCACCAAACCATCACCAAAATGGTTTAGGGTGTCATTTGTCTAATTGTTTGTCAGATAGTTCTGTGTGTAAATTGGCGACAGCTTTCTCGAAATTGAAGCGGTTGACTTTTGGCCACGCTTCACATTTTCACCTCCCGCCCGCAACGATGCCCACCACTGGTGGGGCTTGAAAATCCCGGCCATAATCTCTAAAAGAGCTGGAAGGTGGGTTGTGCCGGATGATACTTTTTCAACCAAATGGCCTCCTTCAGCCCATAACGTTTTCTATGCTTCTAATAGAAAGTGACTTGGCACTTGGAGAACGATGTCCTGTTCAAAGAGTCAGAAGGAGTATTTTTTGGGGTAAATCTTGTCTGATTAATCGAGTTGATGTTTTGAGGTGATTGTTCATATTATTAACTGGGATGTTGTTGAAATGGACTTTCAGAAGGCAATTTTAAAGGCTCCGCGCAAGAGATCATTGGCAAAAATGAACGGATACAGAATTGGAACCAATCTTGTGATATGGGTTGATACTTTGAGAGATTGCAGACAGAGTAGGGATAAGGAAAACAACCCTGGCTTGAGGGGGAAGTGATAAGTGGTGTACCGAATTGTTCAGATGAGTCCTGACATCTGAACACCACATTGTTCCAAATTGGTTTCGTACAGGCATTTCTTTCCCACTGGCGCCACAGAGAATTGGACATAGGTGGTTGGACCTATTGGTGGGATACAAATGGATTTCACGCCAGACTCCAGCAGGTTTCCTGGTCCACCATGGCAGGCACCAGCGGAAGATCCCACTGTAAATTCATGCCTGTATAAAACGGAGTTTTAGGACCCCGCCACCTACCCCTCATGCCCACCATTGAACTTGCCGGCAGGGGTTTGGGAGAATTCTGCCCTAAGGTATCCTGAATGTAGTTATCCCAGTGCCAACTGTGTTCACCGCGGTCTGCTTTTAGGAAAGGGCCTTAAATCCTGCTTTAAGAGTACTAATTAACATAAACAAATGATCTATCACCTGTTTTAGGTTCCCTAGCTGTCTAGAAAATGGTCCCTACAAATTTAGTTGCTCCTGACCAGATAGGGTGTCGATCACTGCTGAATTGACATACATATTTTGTTCATATTGCATTTGTGAAACAAACACATATCTTAACTTAATGCTATCTGAAAACTTGATTAGCTCCTTTATAACTTAAGAAAAGTTATTGCAGATATGTTGTGAAAGTTCCAGGCTCTCCTCGGGCTACCTACAGAGCTTGGGATGGAGGCCAAAGTCAATCTTGGACCCCGGAACACCACAGTAGTGGTGGATTTTCCAGATTTGGTGTCCTGGAGGGGGTTCACCATCCAGCCTTAGAGTGCTCCTGGAGATCTATCTTAATTTTCAGGACAGCCCAATAGTGGGTCAGTGTGGTTGGGTGCCTTTTCAATTTGGCGCCCAAATAGGACGGCGGGCTACACACTTTCAGGCCTTCCCTGAAATACGGTGCAAAACATCCGGATGCATTATTAATAAGCTCGGAGCCCGAAGATTCGGCATGTTATCCCGCCGGCCTCCACAGCGGTAAACACTTCCCCCACTACGCGACTTAGTCCCCAGTGGGTGAATTCTGCCCCAGCACTTTGTGCGCGATTCTCCACTCCCGCGCCGGTTGGGAGAATCGCCTGGGCCGCCAAAATTTCCCGGGACGCCGGTCCGATGCCCTCAGGCGATTCTCCCAAGCGGCAGGAACGGCCCGGTCGGGTTTCGCAGGCCGGAGAATCGCCGGAGACACCCAAAATGGCAATTCTCCGGCACCCCCGCTATTCTCCTATTCTCAGGCCCGGATGGGTCGAGCGGCCAGGCCAAAACGGCGCGTTCCCCCCGGCGCCGTCCACACCTGGTCGCTGCCATCGTGAGCGGTGCGTGAACGCTGGGGGGGCGGCCTGCGGGGGAGAGAGGGGGATCCAGCACCTCAAATGTGGGGTGGCCCGCGATCGGTGCCCACCGATCATCAGGCCGTCCTCTCTGAAGGAGGACCTCCTTCCTTCCGCGGCCCCGCAAGATCCGTCCGCCATCTTCTTGCGGGGCGGACTTAGAGAGGACAGCAACCACACATGCGCAGGTTGGCGCCGACCAACCCGCGCATACACGTATGACACCCGTTATGCGGCACCGGCCGCATCATCTATGCGGCACCGCTTTTACGCGGGCGACAAGGCCTGGCACGTGTAGGTGACGCGGCCCCGATCCTAGCCCATTGTCAGGGCCTGAATCGGTCAGGATCGGGGCCGTTTTGTGCCGTCGTGAACCTTGACAGCGTTCACGACGGTGCGGCCACGGGAGTGGAGAATCCCGCCCAGGATTTTCGCTTAATCGCTCCCTTAACCTGTAAATCTGAGACTCGACTAGCGAGGGTGAGATCCAGATCGCGACGTCTCACGAGATCTTGTTCGACCTCTGCAGGGCATTCCGAGCATCGCAAATCGCTCGAGAGGCCTCTCGCAACATTCAAAGCGTTGGTCGCGTCACTGAATGGGGCACGATGAGGCTGTTTGACCACGCTCATGATGTACCCTTTCTTTATCTTAGTGCCATCTGAAAACTTGACTCACTCTTTGTGACTTCATAAAAGTCATTCACATATACGTTGTGAAAGTTTCAGGCACTCCTGGGGTTGCCTCTGGAGGTCGGGATGAAGGCCAACGTCAATCCTGGACCATGGAACACCACAGCAGTCGGTGGGGGAGCATCTACACAGGTGGATCTTCAGTTTTGGTGTCCTGAAGGGGGTCCAGGCCGTAACTAACAGGGCCTGGACTTGCAGTCCGGCCCTATCCAATATATAATCCTAAATTAGGAAGAATGGTAAATTGTGTGGAAGGCAGTAGAAAGTTGCAAAGGGACACAGACTGACTAAATGGAAAAAATTAAGGCAGATGATGCTGACCATGCGCGACTGTGGGGTCATTAACTTTGGATCTTGGGGTAGCATGGTGGCGCAGTAGTTAGCGCTGCTGCCTCACAGCACCGAGGTCCCAGGTTCGATCCCGCTTTGGGTCACTGTCCGTGTGGAGTTTTCACATTCTCCCCGTGTTTGCGTGGGTTTTGCCCCCACAACCCAAAAGATGTGCAGGGTAGGTGGGATTGGCCATGCTAAATTGCCCTTTAATTAGAAAAAATGAATTGGGTACTCTAAATTTTTTTTTTTAAACCTTCGGGTCTGAGGAAAATAAATCTCAATATTGACTTTATGGTGAGACAGTAGGAACTGTGGAGAGGGATAAATAAGTCCACGTACATAAATCAAAGGTTAGTGCACCGATAAATAATCAAAACAGGATTATGACATTTTGGCCTTTACCTCAAGGGGCTTGGAACATAAAAGTGAGGAAATGAAGCTTCATCTGTACAGAGTTTTGGTCAGGCTCTATCTGAAGTACACTGGGCATGGAAGTTCAAGAAAGAGATTGTGGCCTTTGGGATGTGCAGCACAGATTCACCAGCAAGATACCAGGTTGGTATACTCAGTTGGCTGGTCAGCTGCTTTGTAATGCAGAGCGATGCCAACAGCGTGGGTTTAATTCCCGTAGCGGCTGAGTTTATTCATAAAGTTCCCACCTTCTCAACCTTGCCTTTCGTCTGATGTTTGGTGACCTCGGGTTAAATCGTCACCAGTCAGCCCTCCCCCTCAAAGGGGAAAGCAGCCTATGGTCATCTGGGACTATGGGGACTTTTACTTTATCAGGCCTGAACATTTTTAAGACAGGCTGCACAGGTTAGTTTTGGAATTGAGTTTGGAAGGCTAGGGGAGTGGTCCAAGCCAAGGTATCTAAAATAATAAAGGACTATACTTTTGCAGAGTCAAGGAGACTTGGTGGACCTTTAAAAATGGTGGACGGAAACTTATTCTGGGATTAAGCATTCTTAGCATCCAAATTATCACTAATAATAATAATAGTAACAATCTTTATTAGTGTCACAAGTAGGCTTACATTAACACTGCAATGAAGTTACTTTGAAAACTCCCTAGTCGCCACACTCCGGCACCTGTTTGGGTACACAGAGGGAGAATTCAGAATGCCCAATTCACCTAACAGCACATCTTTCAGGACTTGTAGGAGGAAACCGGAGCACCCGGAGGAAACCCATGCAGACACTGGGAGAACATGTGACCCAAGCCAGGAATCAAACCCAGGTCCTGGTGCTGTGCAGCAACAGTGCTAATCACTGTGCTACCGTGCCGCCGTGCGAGTGCAGGAGAAGGGTACAGACAGTGAGCTTTAATCCTGCATTTCTGATCTGGCTGGCTTCATTACAGGAATATGCTTTTCCGAGCCCGTGGCAATTTTTATGGATGCAGGCCTGCTTCGCAAGGATTCCTGTGTTCATGGCCTCTCGGAGAAGTTGTGAACCACAGTCTGGATGTGGGAACCGTTTGAAAGATAACTTCAAAAATGTTGCACCCATGTCAACTCATGCCGCAGCACCAACCTCCATTCTGGGGGATGTGCGGTTGGGTGCAGGTCCAACTCCAGCACACACCCGCACCTCCCATCCCCCCCACTTCCAGCATGAAAATAGTTCCATTCAGGGCACAACAAGCCAGGAAATTACCTTCAGCCCGAAGGGTTTTATAGGAGTGGAAACAGGTCAACTTATGCCACTGGCGGGAGAATCCAAAATAAGACCACACAATAAATTTGAGCTCAATCTTTTTGGAATAAAATCAGGAAGTATTCTTCGCACAAAGAAGAGTAGAAATCTGGAACTCACTCTCAGAAAAGGGTGAAGTTGCTCGGCCAACCCCCAATGGAGGATGTAGCTTCTCCATCTACCCTATCAAATCCTATTATTTGTTGCCTTAGAGGGTGTATTACAATTTGTTTTTAAAAATTTAAAGCCAGCTAATATATAAATATGCCATATCTAATCTATCTTACCCATATACCATTTAAGAAAATAATAAGCGGCATTTTCACTCAGTAATTCTGTGTCCTAATTTGGTCGCAGAAATGTATTAAAAGAGACCACATTATATAATTATATAATACTTATGTTGCTGACCTGTACCCCTTACAAGAAAATAGACAACATACAGCAGCGCACTGCTGACTTGCCACTTATCCAGCATCCAGATACAATATTGTAATAGATTGTACTTGTTTGCATGTTTATTCTTATTTTCTGTCATGCTGTCTGGCCTGGGCACTGTTCAGGGTAGCTGCAGCTGTGCTCAACTCAATAATGGAGTCTTGCACTATCTCATCCACAGTGTTTCTCTTTCTCTGCACAGTAAATTCACTTCTCCACTGCAGTGAGACCATGGTAACCAAAAAAATAATAATTGGGAGAAATACATGAAGATAGAATATTTTAAAACATCTTGCATCTCCAAGGTTAACTGTTTCAGTCTCTGACCCTTCAATAATTTGAATTAAATTATCTTCGAATAATGTTCAGTTTAAGCCTATTGCAATGCCTAACAATGTTGATTCGTGACATTTTCTTTTAAACTCGCTAAGTCACTGTCTTGGTCTGGAACAGAATGTCTGTGTGTGTCTGTTTGGTGGAAAAAAAGGATGCAGCATAAATTGCTCTACAGATCAATTTTCTAAAGAGATGAGTGAATGCTCGATGATTTTTGCAAACAAAGCACCGACTGTTCAATCTGGCTTGGGGAGATAATGCTTATGGATTCACTGTAATTGCTTCCAGTAGACACCAATAGAATGCTCTGTTACAGCAGCCAATAAACTGAATCCCAATTAAGTACAATACTTATAAACTTTTAAAAACATCAACAAGGCAGAATTCTACATAAACGAACCCTGTCAAGCACGTGCTCTGGCCAAAATAGGAAGGATTAGCCCTGCAATCTGTATCATTAATTCCGTGACAGTTTTATGTCTCAAGCCAAGAATTTTTCACAATCTGTAGTTTCCTTTTCAGAAAAAACAAAAGGACTCACCTTTGCACTAGGTTTCTAAGGATCTGCTTTTTTTTTTCTTCGCATGATAAACACGTTAGTCCAACAGAAGGAAGCAGCTTTATAAATGATAGTTAGTGATGCTGTTCTTATTACCTTCCCAATGTGTGATGGCAGCTGTTGTGTGTGTGCGCAAGAAAGATTAGAGCTAACAACAGTTCTTGTCTGCTGTAGAAATACAGTTTATGGATACACGTGTGACAAATGTAAAGTTTATAGTTGTCCGGGCATATATAGTCTTTACTGCATCTTGTGACAGAACGAGAGTTTATTCTTGTGACAGAACTAGAGTTTATAGCGAGTCCAACAGAAATATATTCAATGGCAGCCAGTTAACAGGGTGGAGTATATAGCTGTCAATAATGGAATTAAAGTTTACAGCAATCTGGAACAGAAGTAGAGAGATTACAGCAGTCTGGATTCAGAGTAGAGTTTATAACAGTCCATAATAGAATTAAGGACTATAGCCACCAATACCAGTGGTAAGTGGCAAAATGGGCCTCAACAGAATTATGTATGTTCATCGCAATGTAGAAGTCCAATATAAAAGCAAGGTTTATATGATCGAATCCCTAAAGTGCAGAAGGAGGCCCGTCAGCCCATCAGGTCTGCACCGACACTCTGAAAGAGCACTCTACTCAGATTCACTCCTCTGACCATCCCACCCTATCCCCGTAACCCCACCGAATCTGCACATCTTTGGGCTGTGGGAGGAAACTGGTGTACCCAGAGGAAACCCATGCAGACACTGGGGAAACGTGCAAACTCCAAACAGACATTCGCCCAAGACCGGAATTGAACCTGGGTCCTTGTTGATAAAAGTCAATCATGTAAGTTGATAACAGAAGAGGAAATGAATTTTTCCCATTTGTTCCTCTGCGAAAGAAACTGGTTCTTGTTGGGGTACAGCTCCATGGGAACCTTGGGCGAAATTCTCCCGAAACGGCGCGATGGCCGCCGACTGGCGCCCAAAACGCGCAAATCAGACGGGCATCGCGCCGCCCCAAAGGTGCGGAATGCTCCGCATCTTTGGGGGCCGAGCCCCAACATTGAGGGGCCAGGCCGGCGCCGGAGGAATTTCCGCCCCGCCAGCTGGCGGAAACGGCCTTTGTTGCCCCGCCAGCTGGCGCGGAATTGACATCCCCGGGCGGCGCTTGCGCGGGAGCGTCAGCGGCCGCTGACAGTTTCCCACGCATGCGCAGTGGAGGGAGTCTCTTCCGCCTCCGCCATGGTGGAGACCGTGGCGAAGGCGGAAGGGAAAGAGTGCCCCCACGGCACAGGCCCGCCCGCAGATCGGTGGGCATCGATCGCGGGCCAGCCCACCGTGGGGGCACCCCCCGGGGCCAGATCGCCCCGCGCCCCCCCCCCCCCCAGGACCCCGGAGCCCGCCCACGCCGCCTTGTCCCGCCGTTCAAAAGGTGGTTTAATCCACGCCGGCGGGACAGGCAATTTATCGGCGGGACTTCGGCCCATCCGTGCCGGAGAATCAAGCGGGGGGCCCGCCAACCGGCGCGGGCCGATTCCCGCCCCCGCCGAATATCCGGTGCCGGAGACTTCGGCAACCGGCGGGGGCGGGATTCACGGCAGCCCCCGGCGATTCTCCAACCCGGCGGGGGGTCGGAGAATGACGCCCCTTATGCTGGTCATATCACCCAAAAATGACCAGCTGTTTCACAAACAAATGTATTCACAGGATGTGATCATTACCAGAAAGGCCAGCATTTATTGCCCACCTCGAATTGACCGCGAGAAGGTTGTGATTATGATGAAATCCATGTGGTGGTCAGAAAAGAATTGGAAAAGGAACAGAATATTCCGGTTTCTAGGGAAACGAAAACTAAAATGGGATTTGCAGGTTTCTTGGGAAGCTGAGGCTGGTTGAGACGTGATCAAAAACATAGAGCCATCTGTGCTCAGATCACCCTATGGTTCAGTTGAAAAAAGGTGAACACGAAGGCTGGATCTGGGAGTGGAGAGAAAGGAAAACCTAAGTTTGCTGCTAGGTGCTTCAGTTCCATGAAAGGAACTGATCAAAGCTCACAGGTTCTTCTCTTCAATTACACTGCTGGTTTGGACCAGCATGGGCGGCACGGTTGCACAGTGGTTAGCACTGCTAACCTGGGACCTTCACAGCACCTGGGACCCGGGTTCAATATTCGGCGTTGGCTGACAGTCTGTGTGGAATTTGCACTTTCTCCCTGTTTCCTCACACAGTCCAAAGAAGTGCAGGTTAGGCGGATTGGTCATGCCAAATTGCCCCTTGGTGCCCCGGGATGTGTAGGCTAGGTGGGGTTACAGGACAGGCTGTGGGAGTGAGACTGGGTGGGGTGCTCTTTCAGAGGGTCGGTGCAGTGTCAATGGTCAAATGGCCTCTTCCTGCACTGGGATTCTATTCTATGACAAGCAAGACAAAGCTGCAACTGTCTCACTTTCAATTTGAATTAAAAGTTGCCTGTGGTGATATTCGAACCCACACCCTTTGAATTCCTTATTTGTTGGGTGGCACGGTGGCACTTACAGCACCAGGGAACTGGGTTCAATTCCAGCTTTGGGTCACTGACTGTGTGGAGTTTGTTCATTCTCCTCGTGTCTGCGTGGGTTTCCTCCGGGTGCTCAGGATTCCTCCCACAGACCAAAGATGTGCAGGTTAGGTGGATTGGCCGTGATAAATTGCCCCTTAGTATCCGAAAGGTTAGGTGGGGATTTGGGGTTATGGGGACAGGGTGGGGATAGGTAGGGTGCTCTTTCAGAAGGTCGGTGCGCTGAATATTCTGCACTGCAGTGATTCTATGCTTTAAGTTCCAGTGGTGGCATCGCTAGCTTTCATTCTTAGCAGTTGCATTATAGGCATCACATATAGAAGTGGTGCTAAATGATATAAATGATGTAATGCATGTTTTGGGGCAAGGATTTGCTTGTGAGGAACAGGTTTCCTGAGATGACCTTCATGTTGAGTTGAGGGATGGACAATTCGTTTGCACAATTCCCAAATAATGGCTGACTAGCAATGTCTGGTCACGCAGAAAACATCTCTGAAGTAATGAAGAGGGTTGGTGAAGGGATAGTGGCAGTGTGGGTAAGAAATTGGCTAAGGAAACAGACAACAGAAAGAAGTGATGAATAATTGTTTTTCAGATGGAGGAAAATATTGAGTGCTTTCCTAGCACTGTTCCCCAGGGTCAGTATTAGGATGCTGTGATGTTTGATATATATATTAATTTAGAGTGAAGTTCCCCAGGGCTAGTTTTAGGAGAGTTCTATGTTTGATATATATTAATCACCTGGACTTGGATGAGCTGACCATGATTTCAAAGTGTTTAGATGACACAAAACCTGGAAATATAGTAAACTGTCAGGATGATGGGGCGGAATCTTACCAAACAATGGCATGTCAGTGCCAGTGAGAATAACGGAGTGAGTCAGCATTGCTGCCTCACAGCTCCAGGGTCCCAGGTTCGATTCCGACCTCGTGTGACTGTCTATGTGGACTTTGCACTTTCTCCCTGTGTCTGCGGGGTTTCCTCCGAGTACTCCGGTTTCCTTCCACAGTCCATAGATGTGCAGATTTGGTGGATTAGCCATGCTAAATTACCCCTTAGTGTCCAAAAGGTTAAGTGGGATTATTGGGATAAGGTAGAGGATTGGGCTTCGGTAGGGTGTTTTTATGAAGTGTTAGTGCAGACCCGATGGGCTGAATGGCCTCCTTCTGCACTGTAGGGATTCTGTAATTTAAAAAAAAAAATTTAGTGTGCCCAATTCATTTGTTTCCAATTAAGGGGCAATTTAGCGTGGCCAATCCACCTACCCTGCACATCTTTGGGTTGTGGGGGAAAAACCCACGCAAACACAGGGAGAATGTGCAAACTCCACACAGACAGTGACCCAGAGCCGGGATCGAACCTGGGACCTCGGTGCCGAGAGGCAGCAGTGCTTGCCACTGTGCTGCCCTGGGTTTCTGTAATTCTATAAATCTTACGCCTCTTAAAAAAATTTCTCTCCACAAGAATCACATGACCCTCTTTTTTTTATCATCATGGAATTTACAGTGCAGAAGGAGGCCATTCAGCCCATCGAGTCTGCACCAGCTCTTGGAAAGAGCACCCTACCCAAGGTCAATACCGCCACCCTATCCCCATAACCCAGTAACCCCATCCAACACTAAGGGCAATTTTGAACACTAAGGGAAATTTATCATGGCCAATCCACCTAACCTGCACATCTTTGGACTGTGGGAGGAAACCGGAGCACCTGGAGGAAACCCACGCACACACGGGGAGGATGTGCAGACTCTGCACAGGCAGTGACCCAAGCCGGAATCGAACCTGGGATCCTGGCGGCCTCCTGTTGATTCGCTCACCCCAGGGAAATGTGATCATTACAATCACTGGGGAGCTCCATACAAACACTTCCCCAGCACGGCCCAGCACTTTTCCAGATCCATGAGAGGGGATGGGAGCATGAAGGGAGCCCTGACCAGACTCTTGGATGGTGTGCAGCAGAGGCAAGATATCCTGTACCCACAATCCACAGGGCAGCATGGTAGCACAAGTGGATAGCACTGTGGCTTCACAGCGCCAGGGTCCCAGGTTCGATTCCCCACTGGGTCACTGTCTGTGTGGAGTTTGCACGTTCTCCCTGTATCTGCGTGGGTTTCCTCTGGGTGCTCCGGTTTCCTCCCACAGTCCAAAGACGTGCAGGTTAGGTGGATTGGCCATGATAAATTGCCCTTAGTGACCAAAAAGGTTAGGAGGGGTTATTGGGTTACGGGGATAGGGTGGAATTGAGGGCTTAAGTGGGTTGGTGCAGACTCGATGGGCCGAATGGCCTCCTTCTGCACTGTATGTTCTATTTTCAATCCGTCTGGTGGCCCACTGACAGGGTTTCCATTCCCTGCCTTGGAGGCGATAGCTGCCTTGGTGGGCGCCAGGACAGAGGAGGATGGCACAGTAGTGCAAGACAATGATGTATGACTTTCTTTACGCAGTCAGTGTAGATCTGCCACCTCCAGTCTCTCACTGCACCCTCTCGCCCACTCCTCACACCTCCAAGGTGATCTCTCAGCCAGCCACCTTGTGGGTTGCCCACAGGTGATGAGGTCCTCTTCTCCTCCCACACCCTGCCCAAACCTCCATGCTGCTCACCCAGCTCTGCTCCTCACATCCCTGCTCCCACTCCTGTCCCACGCACACCACTCCTCAAACATCTGAATTGGCAGGACTCCAGCCTACACTCTCCCAATCTGTATCCCCACAGGACAAACTCGAGCACAAGCGGTGTGAGACGGAAGAGCCACCCGCAATCAGACAGGAGTTCTGGAACCTGAACCCCCCCCACCCCCATGAGGAAACAGCCAGTGAGCTGGCTGGGGAGGACCTGTGCTGATGGCAAATTGGGGGCAGTGCCCAAAGGGCAAACAGTCATTCTTCAAGCCTGTGAGTAAGCATCATTTATCCCCCACAGGGTACGAATGCCATCTCCCTTCCCTTGCAGGGCAATCAAGACGATCAGCCCAGACCACCCTTGTGACCCCTGGAAACCTCAGACCGGGTATAACCATTGTAGAAGCTTCACATCTGTTACCCGCACCATCCATCAGCAGAGATGTTCACACCTTAGTGGGATTACCGAGTGGGCAGGTTTCTGGGTCACTCAGGTGAGCACCTCACAGCTGATGGCAAATTGGGGGCATTGCCCAAAGGGCAAACAGTCATTCTTCAAGCCTGTGAGTAAGCATCATTTATCCCCCACAGGGTACGAATGCCATCTCCCTTCCCTTGCAGGGCAATCAAGACGATCAGCCCAGACCACCCTTGTGACCCCTGGAAACCTCAGACCGGGTATAACCATTGTAGAAGCTTCACATCTGTTACCCGCACCATCCATCAGCAGAGATGTTCACACCTTAGTGGGATTACCGAGTGGGCAGGTTTCTGGGTCACTCAGGTGAGCACCTCACAGTTGATGATCCACAGCAGGTAGAGGCGGGGACGTCCCAGGTAATCGGCACTCGGAGGGATTCTAGGGCCCTGGACACGACTGAACCCTTGGCCAATGACATGCCCCTGGGTCTGGTTGTACCCAAGCTGATGGAACTGCAAAGGCAGAGTCGCGAGCATCAGGAAGGGGTGACCGCATCCATCCTTGGACTGCAAGATCGACTGGAGGTGTCCAATTGTCTTCTGTTCGAGGGGATTGTACCAAAACTCCAAAACAAGGCCAACACTGTGAGAGTGGCGTCCACAGTGGAGACCTTGGTGGAGACCGCATGGCCCTGTGGGTGCAGTCTATCAAACCCTGCACTTGGTGCATGCCTGCTAAATGTGCAAAGCCAATGGCCCTGGTGTCTTGGTTCTCCTGGTCCTGGTCCAAGTTAATATACATGTGGGCCCTGCATAAAGAGCATCAGTCACGGGGCCCTTGGGCACTCAAATGGAAGAGGATCAGCAGGAGGGCAGCCCTGGACCTTTGACCCAGGGGTGCCCAGCCCATCTGGGGCACACCTCCAGCCTGCACACCGAAGGGCAGCACTGCAACACCCGTTATGCTTGAGAGCCTCAGCAAACCTTCAAGGTCCACGTCCTCTGGGGGATACGCTGCTGCAGGAAACACCCCACCCCTGACACCAATGCTCAGGCCTCCCATTGCAGCCAGTCTTCTCCAGTGATGACATGCGCTGACAAAGTGTAGAGAGGCTGACCTTCCCCAGAGGTTAGTTAGAGGAACACAACAGAATCCTTGGCCTCGACAGGAGCTGTCGGATATTGGAGCTCGTTCCGTCTCTCTAAACCCCATGATAAGCCCTTTCCTTGGCAGGACACCTTCAGCTCTCTGTCAGGCAGGAGGATGACAGGAGCGTCGCTCTGTCCTCAACGCAAGTCACCATCATCATCCTCTTGCACAGACTGGCCAATGGCTTTATAGCCCTACCCACGGTAATGGACATCATCAGGGAAACCTACCGCTGGCACCACACTAATGCTGATATCACAGTCCCCACAGTTGGAGATCTCTTCACCCCTAGTCCTGCTCGTCCCCAAACCTAGAGACTATAAAGGTGTCCCTTACCCGACCGCCCGAGTGAACCTTGGCCATGACCGAGGAGGTCCTTTCTCCTTCATGAGTTGCACCTAGCCACTTTCCTCAATCACCTCCGCATCTGGGATGTGGCGCTCCTCCAACTCTTCTGGGTCCGTAATGAGCTGCTGATGGACCCCGTGTCTTTTTTCCAGTGAGTGCAAGGGGGAGCCGCAGTCCATGTCTGGTGAGGAACTGGATCCTCGACCTCACGTATGCGCCGCGGGACCCGACAAGTTGCAAGTCCCGCAGTGCACTCTTATTCCCTTTGCATGTCAGCCGCACACCGAGCTGACCAAGACGTGATATCAGATCGTGTACCTTATTTTCCATCTCCTTGAACCCGGATTTCTGCTTCCTTGTTGACCCCGTCGCATACTCCTGACAGAAGTCACGGACGTGAGTTTTGCTCACATCCCATCATAGCCTCAAGAAGGGGAAGACTCCCCACTCCCCTCTCCAGCCAGCCCAGAATGATGAAACAAATCCAGGAACCGCCCGTCCCCTAACAGCAGGTTGTTACAGTGCCAGTCCGCGGACTGTGTCTGAGCGCAAGATGGAGCGAGCAGTCGTCCGAGCTCTGCATTTGCTGCTCAGAAGCCAACAGAATGTGAGGCAGGTAGGCCCTTGAAGTGTAAAGGCGATTGATTCTGGACCTGCCGACTCCAGGCCTCGTGAATATGAACACGCTGGAGTTAGGACAGAGATGTAGCCAGATGTTAATTAAGTTGAGGGACGCGACCAGGTTCCTCACCTTCACCACCACTGGCATGCGGTGCTGGGGACTGAGGCGAAATCTTGTCTCGAGGGACCAGTTGAAATCCGCCCGCCCATGTCAATAAAGCTGAGAAGAGTAAACACTTGTTGAGAGAAAATTGTTTGCTGTTGGCCAGGCAGGGGAGTGTAGACATTCACAAAGTGAAGCAACCCCCCCCCCCCCCCTGGTCATGGACTGTTAGGTGCAACAATCAGCCTGGCTGAAAATATGAGACAAACATGATAACTCCCCACCAGAATGGGAGGCCAGGTGACTCATTCAGACCACTGCCTCCTCGCCACTCCAGCAGTCATGTGGCTTTGTCTCCCAGAGCTGTGTGAATTTCCTGCATGAAGCACACCGTATACTTCCTGTCCCGTAAGTCCGAGAAGTTCTGAAACCTGTGCTCTGCCTCCCTGCTGCCGTTGATATTGAAGCGCTGGCTATGGTGACCTTCATCTCAAAAATATAGTGTTACCATCACCATCATCACTTTTGTGCTCGGAGGGAGGAGCGTGTGCTCCACCCCTAAGGCCTGGCGAGGGAGACATTCAGCCAACGGCGCTCGTTCTGGTCCACGTCCAGCACCCCTTTTGCTTCGGCATGGGCAGACTGGAGAGCAGCACCATCTCCGATCAGCAGTTGGGAGCCAGTGGGACTCTGTTTCGGCGACCATGGTTGTGGAACAGGAAGTCCCAAAATTCCGTGGGGGGAGACTTGGAGGGCACGAGGGCATTCACTGCCTCACTATAGATTCCAAGTCGGCCCCAGTGCCCATCATTGGACAGCTGCTTTCCTTCATGCAGTCGATGTCCAGTCAGAGTCCTCTGCCACTGTGCGTGTGACGGATGGCACAGAACCACCAACCAGCCCTAACTCCAGCCTGATTCCACCCCTAAGATCGACGACAGAGGGGTCCTCCTCGGGGATCTGGGCTAGAGAATAGCGATAGCTCAGACCCCTGCTCCGCCCTTGACGACGGGTCACCCGGAGACTCCAGAGAAAGCTCTGCACACAACAGAGGTGCTAAAGGTTGGGACGGAGACGCGTGACCCTCCTCACCACACCACCCAATAACCTAGCATTTGGGATGCTGCCGCAGTCCCTTGCGAATAAATGGGCCACTCAATGTCGTGAAATTCAGGGAGTGCAGTCTCTGGGCTAGATTATAGATTTCATAGAATTTACAGTGCAGAAGGAGGCCATTCGGCCCATCGAGTCTGCACCGGCTCTTTGAAAGAGCACCCTACCCAAGGTCAACACCTCCACCCTATCCCCATAACCCAGTAACCCCACCCAACACTGAGGGCAATTTTGAACACTAAGGGCAATTTATCATGGCCAATCCACCTAACCTGCACATCTTTGCACTGTGGGAGGAAACTGGAGCACCCGGAGGAAACCCACGCACACACGGGTGAACGTGCAGACTCCGCACAGACAGTGAACCAAGCCAGGAATCGAACCTGGGACCCTGGAGCTGTGAAGCAATTGTGCTATCCACAATGCTACCGTGCTGCTGATTATTTTGGGTTGCTCCCCACTCCGGGGGATGATCCACTGGAAGGGGACGCCACAACACTCTCAGCATGGGTAGGAGGTATGTTGGTTGTCCTGGTGAGAGATTCTCCCTCTCCAGGGCGTGGTACCTCTTCTGGGAGGGCAAAGAGACCTCCATGGGATGAAATTCCCTTCGCTTTCCTCACCTCAAATTCCACCTGCTGCCGTTTGGGCCTTAATTAAATTTCTTCCCCTGCCCAGGGTCATGTGCCCCATTGTCGCCAAACCCGGAATTCCGTGCCAGAACAAAGCTGAATCCAGTGTATATGCTGAGGTGCCATCTAGACTAGGATCATGTAGGAACACAATGCTGGGTCCGGAGCTCTCATTCCCTCCCGAGCCGGCTTATTCAAGTATCTGGGGATCTTTCTGCGTGGACCTTCCTCCCCCACCTCAGTAGCAGCCGTGGTCCTGTTCACTGCCAGTGCACTCCCCTCTGCAGAGATGGAGTGGTGGTGGGGAGAGGTGTGGAGGTGCCAGCTGGGGCTGTCCGGATATGTTCAGCAGCCTTGAAGGTGGAGCAGTTCTTCAGACATGCCCCACCCCCTTGCAGGCATGGCATTGCCTGCCATCCATGGACCAATAGACGTGGTGGGTGCCCCCTTCATGAGAAACATCGAAGTCTCCACTCCATGCACTCCTCCCAGGCCAGGCAAGCAAAACCTGTAGCTGGAAGGGAATAAATACGCCAGAGGGAGGCTTCCTTCAAGCCGAGCAGGTTCGACACCAGCCCGACCGTACCTACCCAGTCGATAGAAGTCGGGGAGAAGGAGCTCAGTGGGAATGAAGGGCGGGACATTAGATAGGATGCTTCTCTGGTTGGTGGCCTCAATCGGGTAGCAAGACAAGTTAAGAATGCTCCTTAAATTGCATTTTGCATCCTTGGCTTTATCACCAGAAGCCTGGGATGGAATTTAATGCTCCCCCACAGGTGGGTTTGAGAAGCAAGTTAAAGAACGGAGGGGTTTGTATATCATTTGGTGGGAAGGCACAGCAGGCAAACCCTGATGAAGTCCAGGGCAGGAATTGTCAAGGATTACTGGCCTTCCTACCCCGAAGCCAACAGAGACCCATAAGTGGTTACTGCTGATATTCAACCAACAGTGGTTGGGAGCGATGCCATCTGAGAAACCTGTCAGGTAAACCTTGGTAGGTATACCTGCAGCCTACTGGGGCCTCCTTTCAAGGGGAGGGGGGGGGGGGGGGTTGTGACAACCCACATGGGACCTACGAGGTGGCAATGATTCAATTCCCTATGAAATGAAAATTGCTTATTGTCACAAGTAGGCTTCAAATGAAGTTGCTGTGAAAAGCCCCTAGTACGGGAATTGAACCGTGCTGCTGGCCTGCCTTGGTCTGCTTTCAAAGCCAGCGATTTAGCCCAGTGTGCTAAACCAGCCCCTATGTGAGCCTCCCTGTTAAAGGGGGCATGGAACCCTTGACCATGAATAGTTATCTTCTGTATGAAGCCGGCCAGTTTGGGTACCAACAGGGGAGACCTGGCTGGGATCTTTCATGCTATGTAAATAATAGTTATTGTAACAAAACTTTTATTTTCTTTCAAATACTCGGTGTGGGTTCCTTCGTGGGCTACTAAAGAGAGTTTAATAATTATTTTGAAAGGAATTGCATGTAGACTTAAAGGGAGAAAAATATACAGGTCTCTGGGGAAAGAGAAGGGGGGTAAACAGATGGTTCTAGCCTGGAAACATTCCAGGCACGATGGGCTGAACAGTCCCCTTTCGGTACTGCACAATTCTGTTATTCTATTCGGACTAGTCATTGATCACTTAATCTGCGGTTAATTTGGTAGGTTTTAAGAAGAGATTAAAGGAGTACCTGTGTTTAAGGCATAGAGAGCCTGACCTCATCAGAAGGGAAGTTTCATTCTTACACTCCAAAGCTCTGCCACCAGGTTAACAAACACAGGGCCGTGGAGTTAATTTCTGCGAATAGAAAGCAGGCATGCTGACTGCTACAGGGAGTGACGAACATCACTGAACTGGATTTGGTATCGGCAGTAGCTCGGAATTCATAGAAATGGGCCCAGCTCAGTTGGTAGCTCTTGATTCTGAATCCAATGGTTGTACAAAATAACCGCTGTGTATGTACACACAGCAACAATGGTTGCACTTCAAAGTGGTTTGTTCCATCTGAAGTGCTTCAGGGACTTGCTGAAAAAAAACGATTTCTTTCTCCTTCCCTTCAGTTTCTCCTGCTGTGCTACAAAGCTATTTTTTCTGCACCGTCTTTTTATCCTCGGCACCTTCCTCGTCAACATAAATACACTGACCCTCGATGACATTATCCAACAAACCAAGTGACAAAGGAACATCAGAAGAAATGGGAAGAGGAGCTAGCCAAATGCCACTCCCCCCGGCCCTTCCCACCCCTCACCCGAGTTTCCAAGCATGACTGAACATCAACATCGAATCCCTTCAGTTAAAAAAAACTACCAATCTTTGTCTTGAATAATTAACTGAGTGTAGAAATCTCTGATAACCTCAGTCCTAAATATTTTCTGAAGGCAGGCAGAATTTGTGCTCCCAAGTTGGAAGCAAAGAATCAGGAAATTTCCCAACTCCACACATCTGACTTGGGAAAAAGTTCCCCGGATATTTTGATTTTCATTCCGAGGGATGCTGGTGATAATGGGAGCTATCCTGCCACTCCTGGAAAGAGGTTTGGAAGCGGCCGCAGAGGCTGCCGGATATGGAGGCCTGCATTGGTGCTCCAGGACTTTGTCCCAGCAGTTTAAAAAAAAAAACAGCCCTCTAGCCCTCATGCCTCAGCACCACACACTCCTGAAGCCCCAACCATGCCCACTTATGCCCCTCATACGCTCCATGAAAATTCATGCCGATCTACCCACCTCCTGGTCCTCCATGTCATCCTCTACTCACCGCCATGTCCTTTCTTACATTCCATGTCAACCTATGAATGTCTAAACCCCAAAGCTCCTCATTCCCTCCATGCCAATCTATGCGGGGACAGCATGGTGGCACAGTGGTTAGCACTGCTGCCTCACAGCGCCAGGGACCCGGGTTCGATTCCAGCCTTGGGTGACTGTCTGTGACTGTCGTGTGGAGTTTGCACATTCTCCCTGTCATTGCTTGGGTTTCCTCCAGGTGCTCCGGTTTCCTCCCACAGTCCAAAAATGTGCAGATTAGGTGGATTGGTCATGCTAAATCGCACCTTAGTGTCCAAAGATGTACAAAGGTTGGGCAGGGGATTGGGCTTAGGTAGGTGCTCCTTTAGAGGATCGGTGCAGACTCAATGGCCTTCTTCTGCACAGCAGAGATTCTGAATAAGCCTTCTACTACCCTATGTCCCTTTATAGTGCTTATGCCAATTTGGTATTGCTTCATGCCAATCCATGCCTTCACTCATCCACTTGGCACTTTATAGCACCAATGCCAACTTAGTGTCAACTCATGCAAACATGCCCCCATCCACCACTCTTTGCCTTTACACCCTCCATGTAAATGCACCCATTAAACACCATGGGTAGACCTCAGGACCCATGTTGAGTTGAAATAAAACTTATTTCTTTTTCTTTAAAATTTCAAGTACCCAATTCATTTTTTCAAATTAAGGGGCAATTTAGCGTGGCCAATCCACCTAGCCTGCACATCTTGGAGTTGTGGGGGCGAAGCCCACGCAAACACGGACGGGGAGAAATAAAACAAATTTCAAGGTGTCAGTTGATGACTTTACTATTTTTAAAAAATTCATTAAATCCTATGCAATGCTTTTAAATCTCTTCAAATACTTAATCCTATTTAAAAATAAACATTTCCTTCACTTTCGTAATCCACCATGAAAACAAACATTTGTTTTCATAACCACTAGGGGCTGTTTAGCACAGGGCTAAATCGCTGGCTTTGAAAGCAGACCAAGGCAGACCAGCAGCACGGTTCAATTCCCGTACCAGCCTCCCCAAACAGGCGCCGGAATGTGGTGACTAGGGGCTTTTCACAGTAACTTCATTTGAAGCCCACTTGTGACAATAAGCGATTTTCATTTCATTCACTTGAAGCTATCAATCAAACTAACACTTGAGATAATTGTGGGTTATATAATCATCAAGCAGCATTCATCCTGCAAACACCCTTAGGCTTATGTCAAATTGCAAGCACTATTGTTTTTCAATGTAAAGAGCCTGCTGATTTAAAGGCCTTGAAAGTTCGACCATGTTTATCCTCTTTTTACACACAATCATGTTTAAGCAGTCGCAAAGGGCACCTGGCCTCTCACAATGGGCCTTAACTCTGCCAATGAGGTGTTTGGGCATTTGACCTCTGAAAACAACTATTCCACCTTTCCAAATAACTCTGGCAACTTTAGACCTTTTGCTCAAAAGACTGAAGCACACAAGTCATGATTTAGACATCCCATTATCACACATTTTACAGGTGCATCTGCTTTCATGAACCACAGATGTGCAAACTACAATGCAGCACGGTTTCTCCCCCCCTCCCCCCCCCCCCCCCCCCCCAATCCTCGAGTTGGTAGCTGCTGGGTTTGGAGGCAGGAAGTCTGGAATAGAGGCTCTGCCGCCATTTTGACAAAGGCACAGAGCTCTGCAAAAATCTGAGCCCTTGTTGTAGACTCTCAAGCTTGGGGAAATCTTATTTTAGCATCAACCCTGACAAACCCTCTAAGCACGGTATACATTTCAGTCATGTCCTATTCTTCTAAACGCCAATGAATTTTGTTCCATTCCAAAAACTCCCTCCTCAAAGGACAGACCTCTTACTCCATAATGAGGGCATCCAGTGGTACCCCTATATCTACCCCGCTGGTGGTACTCTCAAAAAACCTCCAATAGATTTATCAACCGTGATTTCCTTTTCTATCTAAATCATATTGTAATTTTCCAAGCAACCAATTACCACATCCTTACGAATTGATTCAAGCATTCTCCTGATTATTGGTTTATAGTTCTCGCATTCTTCTTTTCGTTATTTCTTGAACAGCAGGGTTGCATTTGCTACCTTTCAATCCATGGTAGCTTTTTTTAGATTCGAGGAAATTATGAAATCACAAAACCAATGTATCCAATATTTCTGCCGCGACCTAATTTGAAACACTCAGGTTCAGATGATGAGATTAAGGGGATTTGTTGCCTTTTAGTCCCATTAATTTCTGCAGTACTTTCTCTTTACTAATATTACTTTAAATTCATCACTTTCATTAGATCACGATTCCCAGTGTATCCTTGGTGCCTTCTACTGTGAACAGATACAAAATATTTGTTCAACATGTCCTCCCTTTCTTTGTTCTTCATTATAATTTTTCCTGTCTCTGCCTCTAAGGGACCGTATTTACTTTAACTAATCTCTTCCTTTTACCTACTTGTAAAAGCTCTTGCAAACTTTCTTCAAGTATGTCTTGCCAGTTGTTTGTTCGAGCTGATAATCCTGTTTCCTCTACTAGTTTTCAGGAATTGATAACTATGCATGAAATAACAAGTGAAGCTTAAGTGACCATGTTTGTTCATGCATGGGCTTTGAACTTCTTGCAAGGGGTCTAAACAGGAGACATCTGGAGAAGGCATGGAAAAGGACAGTGCTGGAATTGCAAACCAATTAGATGACTGTGGTGGTATGTATTAGGGGTCATGTGGGACTGTGAAGCCATGATGCTATTGGCTGACAGATCCCGGGTCCTGGTTGGCTGCTGACTCCTGGCTCCGCCCTGAAGGCGGAGTATAAGAACCCGAGCTTCTCCCCGCCGCTTCATTCTGTTGCTGAACTGCTGGGGACAAGTCTCGCTTAATAAAGCCTCAATCGACTTCATCACTTCTCGTCTCTCTCGTAAGTCATTGTGCGCTACAATTTATTAAGCGAGCTTAAAAGACTATGGAGCTCCGGATCGCCCCGGAATGCCTGCGGATCAGCCCCCACGCAGCGAACTCGGCAGCAGTATTTAAACATTGGCAAGCATGTTTTGAAGGCTACCTCTGAACGGCCCCCGGCCGGATCACAGAAGACCAGAAAATGCAGGTCCTGCATTCGAGGGTAAGCCCGGAAATTTACCCTCTCATAGAAGATGCAGAGGATTTCCCGACGGCGCTCGCATTACTGAAGAGCATCTACGTTCGCCCCGTGAACCAGGTCTACGCGCGCTACCAACTCGCAACGAGACGGCAAAGTCCCGGAGAATCGCTAGAAGAATTCTACGCCGCGCTGCTAATTTTGGGACGGGGCTGCAGCTGCCCGCCGGTGAACGCGATTGAACACATGGACATGCTAATTCGCGATGCTTTTGTGGCAGGTATGAACTCTCCCCAAATCCGCCAAAGACTTTTAGAAAGAGAGTCGTTAGGACTCTCAGAGGCACGGGCCATTGCAGCTTCCCTAGATGTGGCCTCGCAAAACGCCCGCGCCTACGACCCCGACCGTGCGGCAGCCCCTTGGGCTCCGTGGACCCCCGTCGCGACAAACCCCCCCTCACAGGCTTGCGCGGTTAAAGCGCAAGACCATCCTGAGGGGGCCCGCTGCTATTTCTGCGGGCAAGCGAAACACCCCCGGCAGCGCTGCCCGGCCCGCGCAGCTATTTGTCAAAGCTGCGGCAAGAAGGGCCATTACGCGGCTGTGTGCCGGTCCCGGGGGGTCTCCGCAATCCCCGGAGAAGAACGAGCCCAGCATAGCCCAAACGCTGTGCGACCCGTGGGTGCCACCATTTTGGGTCCCGGGCACCACGAGGGGAGGATGGGCGGCGCCATCTTGTGACCCCCAGCCACGTGCGATTCATGGGGGCGGCCATTTTGTCCACCCTCAACCACGTGCGATCCATGGGGGCGGCCATTTTGTCCACCCCGGCCGCGTGCGATTCATGGACGCCGCCATATTGGATGACAACAAAGGACCCCAGCATCGACAGCTCCACGGGGTCCGAAGAAGACGCCGCGACACTACTACCACGACTGGCTACGGTGACTCTGGATCAATCACGGCCCCGGACGCTCCAGACGACGACAACAACGGTGCTGATCAACGGATACGAGGCATCATGCTTGATCGACTCCGGGAGCACCGAAAGTTTCATTCACCCAGACACGGTAAGACGCTGTTTTCTGACCATCCATCCAAGTACGCAAAAGATTTCCCTAGCTGCAGGATCCCACTCCGTAAAGATCAAAGGGTTCTGCATCGCGAACCTAACGGTGCAAGGGAGGGAGTTTACAAACTACAGGCTCTACGTCCTTCCCCAACTCTGCAGGCCCACATTACTGGGATTAGATTTCCAGTGTAACCTGCAGAGCCTAACATTTCAATTCGGCGGCCCAATACCCCCACTCACTATCTGCGGCCTCGCAACTCTCAAGGTTGAACCGCCGTCCTTGTTTGCAAACCTCATCCCGGATTGCAAGCCCGTCGCCACTAGGAGCAGACGGTACAGCGCCCAGGACCGGATATTGATTCGGTCTGAAGTCCAGCGGTTGCTGAAGGAAGGCATAATCCAGGCCAGCAATAGTCCCTGGAGAGCCCCGGTGGTAGTAGTAAAGACCGGGGAGAAGCAAAGGATGGTCATAGACTATAGCCAGACCATCAACAGGTACACACAGCTAGATGCGTACCCTCTCCCCCGCATATCCAACATGGTAAATCGGATTGCCCAGTATAAGGTTTTCTCCACCGTGGACCTCAAGTCCGCCTACCACCAGCTCCCCATCCGCCCAGGTGACCGCACGTACACAGCCTTCGAGGCAGACGGGCGGCTATACCACTTCCTAAGGATCCCATTTGGTGTCACGAACGGGGTCTCGGTCTTCCAACGGGAAATGGACCGAATGGTTGACCAGCACGGGTTGCAGGCCACGTTCCCGTATCTCGACAACGTAACCATCTGCGGCCACGATCAGCAGGACCACGACGCCAACCTCCAAAAATTCCTCCAGACCGCTAACGCCCTGAACCTCATATACAACGAGGAAAAGTGCGTTTTTGGCACAAACCGGTTGGCCATCCTGGGATACGTAGTGCGCAATGGGATAATAGGCCCCGACCCCGAACGTATGCGCTCCCTTATGGAATTTCCCCTCCCCCCACTGTTCCAAAGCCCTGAAATGTTGCCTGGGGTTCTTTTCAGATTACGCCCAGTGGGTCCCCCAGTATGCAGACAAGGCCCGCCCACTAATACAGACCACTACCTTCCACCTGTCAACAGAGGCTCACCAGGCCTTCAGCCGCATCAAAGCGGATATCACAAAGGCCACGATGCGCGCCATCGACGAGTCCCTCCCCTTCCAGGTCGAGAGCGACGCATCCGACGTAGCTCTGGCGGCCACCCTTAACCAAGCGGGCAGACCCGTGGCCTTTTTCTCCCGAACCCTCCACGCCTCAGAAATCCGCCACTCCTCAGTGGAAAAGGAAGCCCAAGCCATAGTGGAAGCTGTACAACATTGGAGGCGTTACCTGGCCGGCAGGAGATTCACTCTCCTCACCGACCAACGGTCGGTAGCCTTCATGTTCGATAATGCACAGCGGGGCAAAATTAAAAATGACAAGATCTTAAGGTGGACGATCGAGCTCTCCACCTTCAACTACGAGATCTTGTACCGTCCCGGAAAGCTGAACGAGCCGTCCGATGCCCTATCCCACGGCACATGTGCCAACGCACAAATAGACCGTCTCCAACCCCTCCACGAGGACCTCTGCCACCCGGGAGTCACTCGGTTCTACCATTTCATAAAGTCCCGCAACCTCCCCTACCCTGTGGAGGAGGTCCGTACAGTCACCAGGAACTGCCACATCTGCGCAGAGTGCAAACCGCACTTTTTCAGGCCGGAAAGAGCGCACCTGATCAAGGCTTCCCGCCCCTTTGAACGCCTCAGTTTGGATTTCAAAGGGCCCCTCCCCTCCACCGACCGCAACGCATACTTCCTGAACGTGGTGGACGAGTACTCTCGTTTCCCCTTCGCCATCCCCTGCCCCGACATGACAGCGGCCACAGTCATTAAAGCCCTTGGCACCATATTCACACTGTTCGGTTGCCCTGCATATATCCATAGCGACAGGGGGTCCTCCTTCATGAGTGATGAGCTGCGCCAGTTCCTGCTCAGCAAGGGCATAGCCTCGAGCAGGACGACCAGCTACAACCCCCGGGGGAACGGGCAAGTAGAGAGGGAGAACTGCACGGTCTGGAAGACCATCCTGCTGGCCCTACTGTCCAGGGATCTCCCAGTTTCCCGGTGGCAGGAGGTACTCCTGGATGCTCTCCACTCCATCCGGTCGCTGCTGTGTACCACCACTAACCAAACGCCTCATGAGCGCCTCCTTGTCTTCCCCAGGAAGTCCTCCTCCGGAACGTCACTGCCGACCTGGCTGGCGGCCCCAGGACCCATCTTGCTCCGGAAACATGTGCGGGCGCACAAATCGGACCTGTTGGTCGAGAGGGTTCACCTTCTCCACGCGAACCCGCAGTACGCCTACGTGGCAACACACCCACCCCCCCGACACCAATCATCCCCTCCCTACCACCGGCGCACCCGGCGACCGCCCCCTTCCCGGGAGGATCGGTCCTCCTCCCGTGCCCGCCCAGGAGTGAAACAGGAACGAACACCGAAACGCTCCCGGAGACGACAACGCCTGAACAAGCACCTGCACCACCACCGGGGCTGAGGTGATCGACGAGGAAGACCAGACCGCCCGCTCGACTCGTGGCATCCGCGTGACACCAAGAATGATGTTGGATTGTAACAAAAAAAACATTTTTTCTCTTACTAATATTGTAAATAGTTTCACAAACTTTGTACATAGCCCAGTGTAGGGCTAAAACTGTAGTAACATGTCCGAAATTTTCCTCCCAGGACCAGCCTTGTAAACCCCTACCACCATGCGAACCACCACCCCGCCGGGTTCCTTTTTAACAAGGGGTGAATGTGGTGGTATGTATTAGGGGTCATGTGGGACTGTGAAGCCATGATGCTATTGGCTGACAGATCCCGGGTCCTGGTTGGCTGCTGACTCCTGGCTCCGCCCTGAAGGTGGAGTATAAGAACCCGAGCTTCTCCCCGCCGCTTCATTCTGTTGCTGAACTGCTGGGGACAAGTCTCGCTTAATAAAGCCTCAATCGACTTCATCACTTCTCGTCTCTCTCGTAAGTCATTGTGCGCTACAATGACCTAAAAACAGATATTACTTTGTGATTCCATTCTAATTCTCTTTCCACACCTCATTAAAACAGACTTTTGTCCATTTCCATAGCTGGTAATTCCCAGAACAAGTTGTTGGACTGTCACAAGAAGGGGCTTATAACTTGAGGGGCTCCACTCTACATCAAGCTTGGCTGACCAGCAGTCTTCCCGCTCTTACCACCAGCCATTGGTGTGGTGAGGATTTGCAGGTTGATACTCAACCTGTCTGACCATGTTATGACTGTACTTTCCTTGGCCATCAAGTCCTGGGGTGGGACTTGAACCCAAAGGTGCTGGCTCAGAGGCACAGATGTTACTCACTGAACCACAAGACCTATTTTATATGATACAAGGCTGTGGTGAATGTATTCACCTGAATATGAGCTGTCTGTGTGGTACTGTGACCTATGGCCTGTACTGCACTGTAATGTTCTATGTTCTATGGCCAGGAAATGGTAATACGATCTACTTCCAGGTATTGTACTAAAACCCCAGTGGGCTCCGCCTCTGGCTCCGCCCCCGGGGCAATATATAGACCTGCCACCTGTGGGCGGCACTCATTTGTACAGCAGACACTGGCAGGCAAGTTCCTGGATAATAAAGCCTTCTGTATCACTTGTTCTCATAGTCTCGCAGTGAATTGATGGTATATCAAAGACCTAAAAACCGATATTATTTTGTATGATACAAGGATACAACCAAAAATGGTATAAAGAAAGAGCACACAAAGACTTTGTTGCTGCAGTGGTTCAAGTGAACTCAGTCATTCAGAAGTCACGCACAGGGGCTTGTCGACAGATTGACTACCGAGATGCACTCCGACTTGCAGGGAAACTAAGCAACCGGTATTATCATGAGTACTATTACTTAGTGGTTTGATAAAGTTGTACCACATTAATGGGTTAATATCAAAGTTATTAAATGCCATTGACGCCAAGTAAAGGCTAACACCTTTAAGGCAGATATCGAGTTCTACATTATCGTTCCTTCTCAGTGCGTCTTTCCTTATAAGGTTGTAATTAACTCTTTTCTGTTACAGACATGCAGACATGGGGAGAACGTGCAGACACCACACAGACAGTGACCTAAGCTGAGAATCGAACCTGGGATCCTAGAGATGTGAAGCAACTGTGCTAAGCACTGTGCTACCTTGCTGCCCCAAACCCATTCCCTCAGTCACCCCTCTCTTCCAAACAACACCCATAGACCTTCTTCAGCCCTTGATATCTGTTCCCACACTCATCCTCTGACCTCGTGTGAAACTCCCTGACATCAAAAACATCAATCTTAATGTAGAAAGCATTTGTACTATGGAAAAATATCCTGATATACTTCACAGAAGTGTCACGTAAAAAAAACCGATGTGAAGTGGAAGAGGTGGCCAAATGCTGAACAAAGAGATGGGTTTTAACAAAATCTTACAGAAAGAGGAGGGCTGGGACTCACTGGCCATTTGCTGGGGGCAGGATTCTCTGTAACCAGCAACCACCCACCCCCACCTGCAGGTTTCCTGATGACATGGGGTGTCTTCAATTGACAATCGGAGAGAACAGAAAATCCTGCCGCCATTGAACGGCGTGGCATCGAGAAACACTCGTCTGGGGGACCGGATAATCCACCCGAGGTGTTGCAGAGTGTGGAGCCAAGGCAGCTTGCAAGATACTGGCCGGAATTTTCTGTATGTTCCCTGACATCGGGATACTCTGGTCCCGCCACTTCCCCCTCGCGGTGGGTGAGGTGGCTTCAATGGGAATTCCTGTTATGAAAATGAAATGAAAATCGCTTATTGTCACAAGTAGGCTTCAATGAAGTTACTGTGAAAAGCCCCTAGTCGCCACATTCCACCGCCTGTTCGAGGAGGCTGGTACGGGAATTGAACCGTGCTGCTGGCTGCCTTGGTCTGCTTTAAAAGCCAGCGATTTAAGCAGTGGGAGTGGGCGTGTGATTAAGCAGTGGGAGTGGAGCATCCCGCCTTCAGCGAACGGCCTGCAAAATTCTCCATCCTCGCTAGCAGTGGTAGCGGGGTGGCATGGCAATGGAGAATCCAGCCCACTCTCACGAATAATGGGATAAAGGGAGAAGATGCATAAGAAGCCAGAACCAGAGAAGCGGAGAGTTATGAGGTTGGAGGTCAGGGATGTTGGGAGTTGGTAGATAATGGGATGAGGGCAGCTACCTTAAAGAGAAATGAAGGAGTGAAGCCAGAAATAGGTTTAAGCACAAGGGATGAAGTGTTAAAAATTCAAAGTAGAATGGAATATTGTGGGAAAGGCTAAGAGAATGTCATTATTTATAACAAATTCATTTTAAATCACTGAAAGGAAAGAGAATGAGAAGTTACTTAATTGAAATGCAGATCCGAGTAGGACATTTTCCAGAATATTAACATTTCTGAGTAACAGGTTAAGGATTGTTGAAAGAATTAGGGAGTCATTTCATAAATTAATGCTGAAGGGAGACTGAAGAGCACAATTCTCCCAGAAAGCAAATATGTAAATGAGGCCTTAGTGACAGCTTGTTACTGCTGATTGATCCATTTAAAACAGACCACGGCAAATATCAGGTAGTGAAATAGATCAGTTAATCAATTTTATTTTTTGATACCAATTACAGACTGTAATTAAAAATACTGTGCGATTTCATTAATATGTGAGGTGAGTGCATCCTTGTTGTGCTGGTTCACCAGTCAAAGGATTAGTAAGTTCACATTTCTTTGCTGACTTGATGACAAAATGCATCCATTGGGATAAACAATTCGAAATAGCGGCCAAGATTTTACGTACAAAGTTCAGACACACACCCACACCAGAAGTGTGTGAAATCGTGTGAGAAGATTTTGGGTGTGCATCCTGACATCATCGTGCACTCGTGCAATATTTTGGATGGATGGAGGGCGTGGGCAAGAGTTTGGAATTAGTAATTAGTTAATAGTTAACCAGTTGTAGTTGCTGCATATTGCATTATAGTTCTTTGTGTAAATAAACAGTAATTACATTTTCATTTACAAACTTGGTGACTGTGATTATTGGACACAGAACCAGCAGCTTCTGACGGCTGAGGAAACAAAGATGTCAGTCTTTAAAAAGTGTTGCATTTAAAGTGGTAATGCATTTAATGTGGCAATGTGCTTAAAGCAGCAACCACAAGAAGTAACAAACAGCAATGGACAGGAAAATTGGAAAAGACCCAGATAAAGGGCAACTCTCAAAAGAGGTCGATAAGCAACAAGTCCTCAAGCAAGGGCAATGCAAGACCTCGAGGGAGGTAAAGAAGACCTCAGAAAGAGGACACAGAAAGACACCAGAACGGCAATTAAAGATCCCAGAAGGAGGGCAGTGAAAGACCCTACAAGAAAGCAATGAGAGATTTGCAGAATGGTAACAAGTGAACACTTTGTTGGAGACACATCTGACCAGCAGGTTTTGGCTGAAGTTAAGACAAGGATATGAAAGTTCCATTTGTGAAATGTGTGCGTCCAGTAAGAACACGATGGATTCACCTCGGAGGAAATGTGGAAATTAAAGACTTAAACTCAGAATTATTGAACAGTAGAATCAGAAAAAGAATTAAAGCTCCAGGGAAGACATTAAAACAACAAGATGAAATGGCTGACAGCTTGAAGAAGGGAAGCTTGACAATGAGAAATTAACTGAAGGAGTAAAAAGAACATTGAAATTGACAGCAGAACCAGCAATTCAGACAGAGAAAGAAACTGGGATTACGTGCCAGAACAAGATTGCGGAAATAGTCACGTGAATTGAAAAGCATAAGGGTCAAGATGATAAAATGGTCGAAGAAAAAGATGCTGAATTGAAATTTTGGAAAGAGAAGATACTTTATCACACTATCTACATACCAGAAACAGAGTACTAGGACCATTCCTTCACACCCGACAGACCACAATGGTGAAAGAACTGTCAAGAAAGAAGACTGTGTTGTGATGATATGTACCAGCATGCATTAGAATATAAGGTGCTCGGCAGAACACGGGTCAATGTGGGCCCGGAAAGTGGCAACACCCACAGAGTTATGTATGTAGTCACGTGGTCAGAGAACAATTTAGGACAAAACTCGGTAAACAGCAAGCCTGTATGGAAGAGTTCAATTCAAGACTCTGGGTGCGAATCACCGGAAACATTTCCAAGGCTTGTTTTCGGGTGCCTATGGCGGGGTACTTCTCAGCAGCTGAGTGCCAAAATTGACAGCTCTACTCAACGGCTATTTTTTTGGGCCTCAGAATGTTTCTCCCCATTGAGGCCACACATAGGGGGAGGGATTCTTCACTCCCGCGCAGAAGTACCCACGCCGTCGTGAACGCCGTTGAGGATCACGACAGCGTGAAACGGCCCCTATCCCGACCGATTCAGGGCCCGATAATGGGCTTGGAGCGGGGCCGCGTCATTTACACGCACCAGGCCTTGTCGCCGCGTAAAGGCGGCGCCGCATACATGACGTGGCCGGCGCCGCATAACTGGCATCACCCGCGCATGCGTGGGTTGGCCGGCGCCAGCCCGCGCATGGGTGGTTGCCGTCCTCTCCGGGTCCGCCCCGCAAGAAGATGGCAGACGGATCTTGCGGGGCTGCGGAAGAAAGGAGGTCCTCCTTCAGAGAGGACAGCACCGATCACGGGCCACCCCACATTTGAGGTACCCCCCGGTGCAGGATCCCCCCTCCACCCCCCCCCCCCCCCGCAGGCCCCCCCCCCCTCCCAGCGTTCCCGCGCTGTTCTCGACGGCAGCGACCAGGTGTGAACGGCGCCAGGGGGAACCCACCGTTTTGGGCTGGCCGCTCGGCCCATCCGGGCCTGAAAATAGCAGGGGTGCCGGAGAATCGCGATTTTGGGAGTCTCGGGCGATTCTCCGGCCTGCGGCCCGCGGGACTCGACGGGGCCATTCCCGCTGCTTGGGAGAATCGCGGGAGGGCGTTGGACCGGCGTCGCGGGAAATGTTGGCAGCCCAGGCGATTCTCCCAACCGGCGCGGGAGTGGAGAATCACGCCCAGGATATTTTCCTGCACTGGGGAGCTGAGCTCGTCAGCTGAGCTCGTCAGCAGGACTATCTCCTCAATCTCTAGACCACTTTCAGGACCCTCTCCTTCACCCTCCAATCTTTCCTCGGCCCCCTCAGGCCCCCCTCACTATCCCCTTACATTGACATGGCCCCCAGGCCCCTAACCTTGACATAGTCAGCGTGGCATCCTGGAATTTTGGCATTGCCAGGGTGCCAGGTTGGTAGTGCCAGAGAGATTCAGGGTACTGCCCTGTTCCCGACCACCCGGGGGGACTCTAATAGCCTGGTCCATGCTTGTGGAAACCAGTGCAAAACGGCACCTGGATGAGGCCTCACAGATGCGGCCATTGACTCCCGGTGAATGCAGCATAGAGATATTTAAATGAGCCTAATTATCTGGATCACTGGCAGCAAGGGAATGATCCAGATTGTGCTGGTGCCGCAAGTTTGTTGACTCGCGCAAGGTTGATTTGTGGCTCTCCCACGCTTCACTCGCATGCCTTGCATGGTACCGGGCATGACGCGGTGGGAGAATCACACCCTATATTTGGAACTCTACATAGTTAATGCCCATCAATAAGAGTGTTCGTGTTTAAATACACAAACCTCAAGATCTTATCAATGAGCCATTACCACCGCAACAATAAAGAAAAACATATTAAGTACGAAATATGACATGGTGTCATAATATGAAACTTTGGCAGCCAACTAAGTTAGGTCCCTGGAATTATTTGTCTCTGAGACTGGACACCTGCCGTACCCAGTAGACATGGAGTGATGGATCATTCGTAAATATGTGGATCACTAGAGGAGTAGGGAGACACTCCAGCAGTCAGTATCACCATCACAAAATGTATTCAAAACTGTGAGTACTGAAGTATCTGATCAACTTGTGACAGACAAAACTGATGTCTTGGTGGAAGTGAGGAGTTATGAATTGACTGTACCCGTTATTGTCATTGCTGTTAATGCCAATCCTGTGGAAGCATCTCAGACCACATGGATTGCAGTGTTTCAAGATGAGCTGCACGGTAGCACAGTGGTTAGCACAGTTGCTTCACAGCTCCAGGGTCCCAGGTTCGATTCCGGCTTGGGTCACTGTCTGTGCGGAGTCTGCACGTTCTCCCCGTGCCTGCGTGGGTTTCCTCCGGGTGCTCCGGTTTGCTCCCACAGTTCAAAGATGTGCGGGTTAAGTGGATTGGCCATGCTAAATTGCCCTTCGGATCCAAAAAGGTTAAGTGGGGTTATGGGGTTACAGCGATAGGGTGGAGGCATGGGCTTGAGTAGGGTGCTCTTTCCAAAGGCCGGTGCAGACTCAATGGGCCGAATGGCCTCCTTCAGCACTGTAAATTCTTTGAAAGCAATTCAGTACCACCTTCTCAAAGGCAATTAGGAAGTGGCAACAAATGCTGGCCTAGCCAGCGAAGCCAACATCCCGTAAAAGATGAATTAAAAAAATCTCCAGAATTATGCTGCTTTACATGAAACAGAAAAATCGCTCCAATACTCGATTTATATTTGTTTAACTCATGTGTATAATGTTAAGTCATAATTTAGGACTGAGTAACTTAGAAATGGACGAGTGCATCAAAGAGCTCAAGGGAGAGGGATGTGGTGATTTGTGGTAATTGTCCCTGTAATGGCAACACAGCAGAAGGTCACCTGTTTGAGGGACAATTGGGACCAAGTATGGGTAATCACACCAAAAGGTGGAGCAGGGTAGAAGACATGTAGAAACATGCGTAGAAAATAGAAGTTGGAGGAGGCCATTTGAGCATGCTCTGCTATTTATTATCATTGTTGATCATAAATTTTATACCCTGATCCTGCCTTTCTCCCATATCCTTTGCTCCTTTTAGCCACAAGAGCTACATTTAATTCTCGAATACATATAGAGGCTGGGGCAGCCGATGGGCTATTTTAGGGCAGTGGTGTGGCACCGGCCTCCCTACAGCTTTTTGTGTTAATAAATATGTTTCGTGTTTCTAAAGACGTCTGTGACCATGCATCATTATATCCATTATGTTGGGAAAATCTGGCATTAAGCCCAAAATTAACTCTCAAGAATTTCCTCGATTGCATACCTGGGGCTTAATTTTTTTACGATGGATTTTTTTTCATTCTCTGACATGACGGAGCTCTGTGGCTTGCTTGGGAGGTTTTCATTTCCATCCAAACAGCTGGTTGAACTCGGACAGTGCGAGCGTTCTTGAATGGTGACCTTCTCACAGCCATTGTTGAAGTTTAAGTTGAGCGCCAGAGAGCTGAGCAGAATCTTCGAGGTTTTCTCTCCCATTGGCCGAGGCGATGGGGGCTCCTGATTTGGGTGGAAGGGAATAATAAGGCTGTAGGTTGCCATCCTAAGCAGTTGGCTGCATGTAACCCTTCATCAATGGCTCTCTGTGACTGGGCCATGCTCCCAAGGCCCTCAGCTATGGTCTTCAGGGACTGAGCCATGCCGTGGACTCCACCACTCATGGCTTGAACGTTCTGCCCTAGGCTTTCCACTGCGGTTACCACCCTTGCAGTGTTGGCCTGGGTGCCACGCGATACTCCTACAATCAGCCTTGCAGTTTCAGCAATATCGCGGACAACCCCCGCTGGATTTGTCGGCTCTGCCTTTGCATCCCCAACAGCTCGGGGAGAAAGCTTCCCAGAGGCATGGCATCTGGGTTTCAGCTGTGTCCTGGGATCCAGCAGACCTCCGACTGCCTGATCCCTGGGATGTTCGTGCCTCCACCAGATGTGCATCAGCTGCTGTGTGGTGCTCACCAGATACTGAAGCCTGTCTGCCAAGATTGCCCACCGAGGTGTGTGTCTCTACCCTGGTGGATAGTGTGGGTGATAGGTGTGGCTGATGGCTCTTCACTCTATTCCTCGGAGCTCTCCTCAGAGGTACCGGCAAGGATTGAGTAGGGAGCTATGACTCAGAATGGTCCGGCCTCATCAAATGGTGATCCTGCAAGACAAGGGGCATCGGTTCAGTAAATGGGAAGGACAAGGGACTGGACAACTGCCAACTCACTTGAGACAGATCAAATGGATGAAGTTGCAGTGGATCCTCACTTCTCAGACCCAGACCAACCTCGCAGTCAGTTAATGCTCGCTCATGGCCTGCCTCTGTGGTCTCCATTGCCCTTTCCTCATAGGGGTGAGGAGCCATAACTTGAGCACCCCCCCCCCCCCCCCCCCGCCCCACCCATCGTCTCATTCTCCCTTTTATTATGGGCTATCTTTTCCGGCAGGGTCACAAAGAGGATATTGTGAGCCAGATGCCTGGTGGGTCAGGGATCTACAGCCAAGTGGAAAATATGGGCACCCACCTAGACAGAATCATAGAATCCCCACAGTGCAGAAGGAGGCCATTCAGCCCTTCAAGTCTACACCTCCATCTGAAGGAGCATCCTACCTAAGCTCACACCCCTACCTAGTCCCATAACCCCAACTAACCTTTTTGGACACTAAGGGGAATTTATCATGGCCAATCCACCTAACCTGCACATCTTTGGACAATGGGAGGAAATGAGCACTGGAGGAAACCCACGCAGACACGGGGAGAAAGTGCAAACTCCACACAGACAGTCAGAATTGAACGCAGGTCCCTGGCACTGAGGCAGCAATGCTAACCACTGTGCTGCCCTTAAGGAAGAGGTTGTGATGAGGGGTTTGTAGGGGGGGGGTGTTCTGAGTTAGTTGCTAGGAGGTCAGGTGTTGGGAGACTCCGGGGTGGCAGCGAGTGGACTAATGGTGACATTAGTCACCAGGTGCAACAGACGGAATTGATGCCAGGAGGAGATGAGTGGGAATTCACCATTGCAGTTCATTCATTTTCTTTCGAAACTGGACACCGGTCATTCTTGTCGGGCTGCTGGGACTGACTCCAGCAGCTGCCGTTGCCCAGGCAGGATACTTACATTACTGTGGGGTCTCCTACCCACATTGGGGTACAGGGTGCACTGCTTCTCCACGGTGTCCAGAAGGCTGTTAAGATATCCCTCCAGGAATCTAGGAGCAGGTCTCCACACTGCCATCCTCCTGGGTTGACAGGGAGTGAGTGCAGAGGGACATTTAAATGCAGCTCCCCCTTGTTAGCAGTGCACAGCTGAGTCCCGGGTCAGGCGAATCAGATGCCTCAGGACACCGGCTCGGCATGTTTCACGTGGGGGTTCATTTAGCATGTTTCACGTGAGGGTTCACTTATTGCACTGAGTGTGGGAAGATCGCAATCAGTTTTGTGCTGGCCGGGCCAGTGGGAATCGCACCGGTTTTGCGCCCGAAATGACATTTGATATTTTTCAGGAAAAATCCGCCCAAAGGGCAGAGTTCTCCCACTTTGGTCGGGTGGGAACAGGGAGTGTTTTCCGCTGTGGCACCCAATTGAAAATCATGCCAAACCTCATTAACTATGCACCCAGGTGTTTTGCACTGTATTCAGTGGTGGGGCAGGCCTGGATGGTATGCAATCCGCAGACATGTCTATGTGCCATATTGAAAAGGTGCACAACATTACTGACTATCGAAGAAAGATAGTGGACCTCCTGAAAATGAAGATGGATCTCCAGGAATATTCTGAGGCTGGAGGATGGATCCCTTCCAGGACATAAAATCTACAAGGTCTGTCTGCAGTTGCACCCCTGACCTGGTTAGCACTGTTACTTCACAGCTCCAGGGTCCCAGGTTCGATTCCCGGCTTGGGTCACTGTCTCTGTGGAGCCTGCATTTTCTCCCTGTGTCTGCGTGGGTTTCCTCCGGGTGCTCCGGTTTCCTCCCACAAGTCCCGAAAGACGTACTGTTAGGTGAATTGGACGTTCTGAATTCTCCCTCTATGTACCCGAACAGGCGCCGGAATGTGGCGATGAGGGGCTTTTCATCACAGTAACTAATGATTGCTCCACCCTGCCCAGGCCACAGGAGAGACCCGTATTCCATACAGGTACAGTTCCTCAAACCCAGTTATTGGAACATCAGACATTTTAAGAATGTGGCCGACATCAATTTTAATTGCGCAAAATTTAGAACACAATTGGCAGGATATGACACCGGATTAGTTGTCCATTTTGGCACTTGTGCTCCAGTGTGTTCCTGTGGCCCAAGTGAACCTTGACCCCCACCTGATTCAACTTGGCCCAAACTGTTCACTTCTTGAACTGCCCAACCCAAAATCTGGTAAGATCTGATATATTTGGGGATTGAGGGTGATTTAGAGATGTGGATCAGAAATTGGCTAGCTGAAAGAAGACAGAGGGTGGTGGTTGATGGGAAATGTTCAGAATGGAGTTCTGTCACAAGTGGAGTACCACAAGGATCTGTTCTGGGGCCGTTGCTGTTTGTCATTTTTATCAATGACCTAGAGGAAGGCGCAGAAGGGTGGGTGAGTAAATTTGCAGACGATACTAAAGTCGGTGGTGTTGTCGATAGTGTGGAAGGAAGTAGCAGGTTACAGAGGGATATAGATAAGCTGCAGTGCTGGGCTGAGAGGTGGCAAATGGAGTTTAATGTAGAGAAGTGTGAGGTGATTCACTTTGGAAGGAAAAACAGGAATGTGGAATATTTGGCTAATGGAAAAGTTCTTGAAAGTGTGGATGAGCAGAGGGATCTAGGTGTCCATGTACATAGATCCCTGAAAGTTGCCACCCAGGTTGATAGGGTTGTGAAGAAGGCCTATGGAGTGTTGGCCTTTATTGGTAGAGGGATTGAGTTCCGGAGTCAGGAGGTCATGTTGCAGCTGTACAGAACTCTGGTACGGCCGCATTTGGAGTATTGCGTACAGTTCTGGTCACCGCATTATAGGAAGGACGTGGAGGCTTTGGAACGGGTGCAGAGGAGATTTACCAGGATGTTGCCTGGTATGGAGGGAAAATCTTATGAGGAAAGGCTGATGGACTTGAGGTTGTTTTCGTTAGAGAGAAGAAGGTTAAGAGGAGACTTAATAGAGGCATACAAAATGATCAGAGGGATAGACAGTGAGAGCCTTCTCCCGCGGATGGAAATGGCTAGCACGAGGGGACATAGCCTTAAACTGAGGGGTAATAGATATAGGACAGAGGTCAGAGGTAGGTTCTTTACGCAAAGAGTAGTGAGGCCGTGGAATGCCCTACCTGCTACAGTAGTGAACTCGCCAACATTGAGGGCATTTAAAAGTTTATTGGATAAACATATGGATGATAATGGTATAGTGTAGGTTAGATGGCTTTTGTTTCGGTGCAACATCGTGGGCCGAAGGGCCTGTACTGCGCTGTATTGTTCTATGTTCTATGTTCTATTTCTGATTTTTTTAAAAACAGGTTAAAGGGATATGGGAAACAGATGGAGAGGTGGATTTGAGACCAGAAAGAGATCAGCCATGATCTGATCAAATGGCGGGGCAGGCTTGAAGGGCTGAATCAGCTATTACTGCTCCTAATGCTATGTTCCTGAAATAGAAAATCGCATCTTCGGAAACGTAAATGTGAAATAATTTCAGCCAGAAAAATTCGAATTTGTTTTTGTTGGGTCAGGTGAAACAGGAATGCTTCTCCTGTGTCTGTGAAATAAAAACAAAATTTGAGTTGCTGTCACACATCTGGCCCCATCCCCAACAGGGGCCAGGCCCTTCCTATACCTCCCTTCAGATCTGGAGGCCAGCTCGTCTGCTCATTGTTAAGCTGATCCTGTAACCTGCAGACTGCTTTGTATAACTCGCTCACAGCCAGGTCCTGGGCAGCAGTCATAGACCCGGCCTCCCACAACTAGACAAGACGTCTACTACTGAAACATTCAAAACTGTGTGGAAGGAAAGTTCCACCCCAACAATTCCCAATTTGCTATCTAAAATTTGATAGAAAGAAAAGGTCAATTTGTTCTATTTTTAAGAGGGCGATCAACCAATAAAACAGATGGCATACTTCCGGGAGATTTCCTTAAGCAGTAGATCCATTGCTTTCGCTCTCCTTGACAGAAAGCCACATATGAGGGGTGGAAGAGTCACAGAATTAGCATCACAGCAGCGTAGCCCTATCTATGAATCACACCACCATTGAGTACAGCCAACTTGTCTGTACATTAGCAACGTCAATGTCCACTTTCAATTGCCCACTTTGACAAAGGTTCATCTGGACTCGAAACGTGAGTGCTTTTCTCTCCCTACAGATGCTGCCAGACCTGCTGAGATTATCCAGCATTTTCTCTTTGGTTTCAGATTCCAGCATCTGCAGTAATTTGCTTTTATCCACTTTCAATTTCATGACTATCCAGAAATGACAGATGGAAAATTTTGAAATAATCATTCCAAAATAATATCCAAATACCGGATTTTTTTTTTTAAACACGGAAGTGCTCCTAATTGACTTTCTTTTCAATTTTAAGGACAACTCGAATAAACTATCCTCTAATCAGAAGCAACCTTGAAACTAATTGTCATTCTACAAAACTGAGCCTAAACACATTAAAATATTAAGAGGAAGATTTACAAGCCGCATTGCACCTGTCTAAAAATCAGGAAAATATTGGGTGAGTCCTGATAGGGGATTTGCACCGGGCGCCAAACAGTTTGCAATGATCCCGGGCCCTCCCAGCAGACGGGATCTGGTTCACACCCTCTCTGGGATGATTAGCATATTTAAATCTTCATTGGCGCAGGCTGCCAAGCTGGCATTTCTTCATGCGCTTCTCGGCATCAAGAATGAATTAAATATGTGTGCATTTTTTTAAAAAGGGCAGCACGGTAGCATTGTGGATAGCACAATTGCTTCACAGCTCCTGGGTCCCAGGTTCGATTCCGGCTTGGGTCACTGTCTGTGTGGAGTCTGCACATCCTCCCCGTGTGTGCGTGGGTTTCCTCCCGGTGCTCCGGTTTCCTCCTACAGTCCAAAGGTGTGCAGGTTAGGTGGATTGGCCATGCTAAAATTGACCTTAGTGTCCAAAATTGCCTGTAAGTGTTGGGTGGGGTTACTGGGTTATGGGTGGAGGTGTGGACCTTGGGTAGGGTGCTCTTTCCAAGAGCTGGTGCACACTCGATGGGCTGAATGGCCTCCTTCTGCACTGTAAATGCTATGAAATTGAAATAAGCAGGATCTCTTGAAAGCCGGATACTCCCAGCTCCTGCAATTCTCCCACCCGCTGGCGCAGCAGCACGCCAGCGCATATCACTGCTTCTCTCCACAAACGGAGACTGGACTTGATGGCCATACCAGGGTGTTGGAGGACATTATAGCCCCTAGGTGGTCAGGGACATGGAGGGCAGTGCCCAGAGACTGACCCCTGGCATCCTGGCACTGCCAGGGGTGGGGCCTGAGGGCAGCACTTTTGGTGACCTCATTGCGAAGTGCCCTCACCTGGGTGGGTCCCCGCCTCCCCCGCAACACCCATAGCGGGCAATCCCATCCTGATTGCTTGCTCAAAAAATGCCAGCTTGGCAGCCTGGCAGTGCACATGTCAGCTTGCAGTACCACCTGGGCACCTTGGCAGTGCCAGGCTGCCACCCTATCAAAAGGCCATGCAGCTGGGGGCCTTTGATCTACAGTGAAATGCCCACGCATGCCATTTCATCTGGCCCCCTTTTGTGGTGACCAGTGCTGAACAACGCTTGCCCAAGGTCTCCGAGGCAAAGGGGATGAAACCCAAAGCCTCAAGTACCTCGGGAATCTACACATTAGCGTGAGGCTTACTGCACTGCTCTAATTAGCACAGGGCTAAATCGCTGGCTTTGAAAGCAGACCAAGGCAGGCCAGCAGCATGGTTCGATTCCCGTAACAGCCTCCCCGATCAGGCGCTGGAATGTGGCGACTAGGGGCTTTTCACAGTAACTTCACTTGAAGCCTACTTGTGACAATAAGCGATTTTCATTTAATTTCATTTAATTTTCATATACAGATTTGCCAAAAAGTGATCCTGCCCATTGTGGGCGGGACTCACATTGCAACATCGTGTTAAATCCCATGCGGCATTGCGAGCTAAGTAGATCCCGGGAGCGGGGTATCCCGGCTTTCAACGGCCACGCAGCGCCGCGAGGAGCTGCTTGCCGGGCGTCATTCTTTTGAGAAAATTCCACCCCATGTCTTTAAGCCCACCATTGAATTGTGATTGTAATTGTGATTCATCAACCAGTGTGTACCGAGTATTATTATTTTGCTTTGGTGTAAAAATTCAGATTTTAACAGATACATCATGGATCCAAGCCCTAACTTGGCTTGCCATTTCCTTTGTGATAATCAACAAATACCAATGAAGCAATGATGCAGACAAGAAGAAGGGCTTACCTTAAAGAAAATAACAGTGGCTCCATCTCCGACAGCTCCGTACTCTATCTTGGTTTGTTTTGCCAAATCGTCAGCGGAATCAATGGGAGATTCCATACGCTCCACTGTCAGAAAAGCAGCCAAGTTAGCGGTATAAGACGAAATGATAATCAGCGTGAAGAACCACCAAATGCCACCCACAATCCTGGTAGAAAGAGCCTTGGGCATTAGTTCGGAACCTAACAAGAGTGGTGGGAGAAGAAATAAAAGTGATGGCATTAAAGAGCACTTGGTAGCACAACTGGCGTGACGTGGTCAGAATCACCAGATGAAAGTATAGAGAGTGCTTAGTACGAGTCACTGAGCTTTCAGAACAAGTGGTGCTTTTTCTTTATATAATATAATCAGGGGTTCAATGATATGGTTCTCAATTTCCCAAGCACTGAAAATTGTGACGTTATAATCAGAGTTGAGGCTGCAATTCTTATTTGGGGCATATTTTAAGTCTAAGGCCTGAATTTCTGAGCATGAGCCTGAATCTTGAAGTCCTGCCCCTGAAACCAGCATGCAGATAGGAGGTGGGTGCGAAATAAAATATCCATGATTCACAGAGGCAGCTCTCGATATTCATAAGTGGATGCAACTGCTTATCTGTGATTTTGGTGAAGTAGGTGTCTGAAACAGGAAGTGCGCAGATTAGACCTGGTAAGAGCAGGTCTGGATCTTGTGAAGCTGTTTGGCTAACTAGGTACTTTTATGGAGACGTAAGGTACTCTTTTGGATATGGTGCCATGACAACACTGGAAGAGTTAAGGCAACCTTTGTGAGAGGTAGTCATGGTCAGAGAGCTTTACAGCACAGAAAGAGGCCCTTTGGTCCATTATGTTTGTGCCGGCCATCAAGCACCTATCTATTCTAATCCCTTTTTCCAGCACTTGGTCCATAGCCTTGTATGCTGTGGCATTTCAAGTGCTTATCTAAATGTAAGGTCCATTTGGGAGAGGTCAGGTGCCCTTTGGGATTTAAAAGTAGACTTCATTGTGTGCAAAAAGTGTTGAAACTCATTGGAACTGTCCAAGCTTCAAAGAGCTGTCAAGGAAATGTCACTGTGTCAAACACATGTCAAACTCATTGGAACTGTCAAGGCTGTCAGGAGATTTAACTCTGCTGGATTTAAAATCAAAAAGGTGTGGAGCTTTGAAAAAAATGCTTGATATTTCACTCTGTTGACATAACCCATGTCTTGTACAGGAGGCAACACTGCATCATGGCACCAGATAAATACAATGGCAACTGTACAATTCAAATGAAAACTATTTCCACATGTTAATTGATAAAGGGCATGTCAGCAGGAGGGATATATGATAATTACTTCCACAAATAAGATTGACCATATAACTCAGAACAATTAAGTCACAAGCTCATTGCAACCCAAAGCTTGGAGCTGAAGTAAAAAAACTTATTTTAGATTTTATTTTTCACCCAAAACTATCAACATTTTAGTGAAGCCACTTCTTGTCGTTATGGCAACATGCCTTTGGTTCTCTAGACTTCGTGACCATTGTGACAAAACCCCTTCATTGATTCTAACAAATATAATTTTGGTACTGTAGACAGGTACATATATGAAAACCCTGTAACTAGGAATTGACAATTAGGAAGTTGAATGATGAACTCGTCCTCAAATCAACCTGCCTATCTGTCTCTCCCTACAACAGGGCACTCATACATTTATCATTGCCTTAGTTGAACCCCTGAGTATAACATTTGCTATATCTAAACACTTAAAATATATTCAATTTATTCAACACTGATTGGATGGAGTTGACTGTTCATGATTTTATACCAACAGTCACAGATGAACATTACGCTAAAAGCTTGTGAAGATACACATTAATTAAACCTGAAAAAAAATCACTCTTAAGTTATCTTCTCTGTCAGGAACTCATGTTACAACATGGTTAACTGGGTCCAGAAGAGACTATCAACTGTGAATTCACATATTTAGTTCTCCCTTGCAGAGATCCAAATGTCTGTGGATTTATATTGGGAATTAGGATGCATGATCAATTTATAGACCCAGAATTTTCAGTCCATTTATGTCAATGGAAGCAGAAACCTGCCAGACCCGATGATCTTCAAATTTCGATAGGCACTTCATAAAATCAGAGTCCTATAGCTCAGAAAGAGGCCATTTGGGCTATCGTGTTTAAACCAGCTCTTTACAGAATAGCTATCCAATTATTCCCACTTCCCTGCCATTTCCCCAGAACCATGTCAACATTTTGCTTCAAGTAGTTATTGAATTACCTTTTGAAAGCTACTATTGAATCTGCTTCCACCATCTTTTCAGACATTGCAATCCACTTCTTAATACCTCATTGATGAAAATGTTATCTCCTCACGTTGCCTCTGATTCTTTTGCCAATTAATTTAAATCTATGCCCTTAGTTACCAACCCTTCCCCCACTGGAAACAGTTTCTTCTTGCATTCTCAATTGAAATTTTTCATGATTTCACACTCTCATCAAATTTCCCTTTAAGCCTTCACTGCTTTAAGGAGTACAGCCCTCCTTCCTTTAATCTTTCCAAGCAACTGAAATCTTTCATC